>NC_072796.1:52075463-53275463 GCF_028583425.1 Eublepharis macularius
GGTGGGGAGAACATGGGAAGGCATCATCAGTGTGAAAAACCAGAAGGGACATCATGCCTCTCTAGGAATAACTGGAAACTCTATGGTAAAATGGGTGATTTCCAGCGATTCCTAGAGAGTTGTGATGTCACTTCACCCAGAGGTGATCTAATGATGTTGCACAGACCATGATTTTTTATATCATTTTTCTCCTGTTGGCTGACAGAGTGATGGTGGGAAGTAGGGGTTGCCAGTAGGAGATCACTCAGCATAGTGAGAGACAGGCAACCCTAGCTAGAAACAGAAGGATGAACTAGATACATCTTTTGTCTAATCTAGCACTTCTGCTCTTAAGATGCTTTGAATTTCTAGCCCTAGTATTTTTTCAATTTAAAAATCCTGTGTTTTGTTTTCAGGGTGTGTGTGTATGAACAGAACACGAGTTATTTTTATGCCATTTCTGTTTCTCCCCTTAAAATATATAAATTTTAATATTATTTTTCCATCAATCCACATAAACATAAAAGCTGAAGAAATGCTATTTAAAAAACAAACAAATAGGGAACACGAACAAAGAACACCTTTGTACATACCTAAGAATAAGCTAAGAATAAGCAGACAAGCATAGGACACTATTTACATGGAGGTAGAATAACAACCATGTTTATTTTAGCCTTACTAATGTATTTACCAACCGTAAAGATTTCTGTGCACTGATTAAAGGTCAAAAGGTTAACCTGAAGTATTCTTTAGCAAGATTGTGCTTTGTTATAATGAAAATAGAAAATGTGCATCAATAAAAGTAATTGTTACTATTTTTTAAAAAAAAAATGCTTTCTAGTGCTGTTGAGACACATACAGTTTTCAAAGCTGAAAATGTCTCCTGGTTTGCTGAGAAGTAGGTTATTAACAACTAACATATTATTTTCTTTCAGCTATTTGATTTCTCATTAATTGATTTAATGTAATAAATTAATTAGCATTACCATTTTATTTGTTTTCACAGCTGCTTAGCTACAATGAATATTATTTTCCTAAATCAAACTGTCATAAAGTGTTAATTATAAGTGTCTCTTTTAATAATAATTGTTCCTATGCTAGCAATAAAACCCTTCAAAAGAAGTCATTGAAGGAAATACAAGAATATTAGACTATTTCCAGATGAAGAGAAAATGGAGTTTCCCATTAACTTGAAGCAATAATTTATTGTTTAGAGACTCATCTACATATTTTATAAGTTTGTTTAGATACATATTAAAGCTTTTTAATTTTTCCCCCATTTCTATCATATTTAATGCCTATAAGGTAGACTACTATGTTTCTGTGAGAAGATTAACTGATTATGTTGGACTGTGCCATGTTTCACCTAAGTAATGGATATGATTTATTTTGTTTATTAATTACATTTTTATATTGGCTTTCAAAGTGTTTAGGCCAGCGTAAATGGATCATGTTTTTCATATCATCACATCAACCATATATGATTGAAAATGACTGGCACACTATCACCAAACTTTGAATGAGTAACCTTTGAACCTAGATCTCCCTACCATCAGTCCAACATTCTGTTCACTGCTTTGACCTGCAATCAATGGAATAAGTCAAATATTAGAAACAAAATGCAAGCAACTAACCCTGTTCCTCAGTCAGCTTAACTGCTCTTAAGTCACATTACCACAGTTCAGAAAAAAGGCAGTGAATCAGATATTTCTGCTTCATTGTGGGGCTGGTGGAGACAGGGAAGCAGAGACATGGTGGTGCTGTTGCATCAGTGGTGTGAGGTCACTTTTAGGGCAAACCTGGAAGTGATGTCATCGTGTTAGCAGAACCCTCTGGTATTCATCAGAAATTCCGTTTTTAACACAGTTTCCCATGGAACCTAGAGCTGAACATCAATTCAATGACATCACTTCTAGGTTTGCCCAGGAACTGAGATCACGCCATTGACACACTGGCAATTTTTCTGCTTATTATTCTACCCCCTCCCAAGAGACAGTGCCCGGCCTATTATGGACCCAGCAATGCGTAGAATAAGCTCCTTAGGAGGACAACTTTTTAAAAGTGGTGTATTCCAATTATGATTGCAGAGGGATAGTTCATAGAATCATAGAATCATAGGGTTGGAAGGGACCTCCAGGGTAATCTTGTCCAATTCCCTGCACAATGCAGGAAATTCACAACTACCTCTCCCCACCCCACCCCTAGAGTGACCCTTACTCTATGCTCAGAAAATGTTAGTCTGTTATAACAAAATAAAAGTCCAGAGGCACCTTAAAGCCTAACAACACTTATTTTTGAGGATAGGTATCTGAGGAACTGAGCTAATGAAAGCTAATATTTATTTATTTAAAATATTTTTAGGCCACGTTTTCAAATACAATCCCCAAGGTGGCAAACATTTGAACATTAACACATCTGCACAATGAAACATTTGAAATAATATATAATTCAATATTGAAAATAATGTTAGTCTTTAAGGTATGATTGGAATTTGATTTTATATTCCAATTAGACAATGATTCACACACAAAAAATTGCCATTGTGTTTCCCAGATACTGTAATACAGCAGACTCTGATTTGAGGCCCTAACTGGCAGTGGCTCTTTGACTCTACCTGCAGCTCCTGCTACAAGTTCCATATCTTCCAGTGGAGGGTGGTGGGATTAGGGCAGCCTTACTGTCTCCATCCTCTCTCCCATTAGAAGTGAAAGACCAGTGAGTTGAGACTAGTGAAAGATATATCTTTGCCTAGCTAGAAATCCTGATACTTCCTGGCTGATTCAACCCAGTGTCTGAATATAGGCCATTGTGCTACATGGAAGCAACATGCTTCATTTGGAAAGAAGGAGAGTCTTGCATTTGAAACACCACATGTATGGAAAAGAGTCCAGTAGCACCTTTAAGACTAACCAACTTTACTGTAGCATAAGGTTTCGAGAATCACAGTTCTCTTCATCAGTTCTCTTCCTCTGGATCTATGCATATATATGGAGTAACTGTGGGCATGCACAGTCTATTGGTTTCATTTTTAAAGTTTAATTTCTTTCTGTGTATCTTGAGTTCTACTAGGTTTTCAGAAACATAGGGGTCACAAAGTGGATTAGAGGAAACAAGTTGGGGACCACTGAGTCATCACTACTGTTTGTTGATCTTACAGATGATACAGGATTTGAATCTTATTGTGGCCATAACATCTGTCAGGGCTTGTCGCTACTGCCGCTGGGCAGGGCCCCAGCTGGGCCAGCCCTGGCGTCAGAGGGGCGCCAGGGATACTGCAGGACCCTGCTCTGTGGAAGGAGGGGCGGTATACATCACCCAGACTCCCTCTCAGTCCGTTCACTGGCCTGCTCAACCTAGCCTGCTTACCCTCTGCATCCTCCTTCATCTCCTTTTCCCAGAACTCGCCTCCACTCTTGCTCTACTCTCACTCCACACCATCACTCCTTACTCACACCCACCACCTCAGAGCTCTTCCCAGCCACCTTATATAGGGTTTCCTTGCCCCGCCCTCCTTCTAGGCTTGTTTCCTCTCCTGACTTGGCCCAGCTGTGCCTTCCCTCAGGTGTTTCCCTCCTACCACTAATCCCTTCTTGGCTTCCTTGCCTTGCTGGCAGGGTGGGGTTGAATGCGAGCCATCCCCAGCTGAGGTCTCCTTGGCCTTGCTCACGAGGAGTTGCCCCAGCCAGCTTCTGTGCTGCTGAGCATGCCTGGCCTTGCTCACGAGGAGCTGCCCCAGCCGGCTTCTGTGCTGCTGAGCATGCTTGGCCTTGCTTGCGAGGAGCTGCCCTGGCCAGCTTCTGGGCTGCCTGCTCATTGATGCTGGGTGGGGCTTGGCTTGGCTCTTGCAAATGGCATGGGGAATCTTCTTCCCTTCAGAGTCTACCCCCATCCCTCTAGCCAGCTGGAAGGAGGGAGACTGTGAAGGGAAGGAGGTTCCCCACACCGTTTGCAAACGGCGCAGGGCATCCCCTCCCCCAGAATGCCTGTGGCAGCCCCACCTGGAGGGGCTTGGCTCCTAGCACCTCCTGAGCCAGGCTGCTGTCCTCTAGCCAGGGTGTGGCTCTGGGCTGTAGTGGCTGCTTCTCGTTCTTGGCAGGTAAGGGCTCTGTCTGGGCTGTTGCTGGGTCCCTGTTCCCCCTGCCTTGGCCCTTTTCCTCTGTCCTGCTTAGCCCCCTCTCTTCCCCCTGGAGGGTGGGACTGGCTGGTCTCCCCCTGCTCCCCCCAGCCCTCTGAGGCTTGGGCCTTTCGCCTCTTCCCCCTGGAGTGGGCAGGTTCTGGACCTGGTTGCTGGCTGGGGTGGTAGGGCCACTGCCTCCCGGTTGCCTCTCACTGCTCCCTCCTACCAAGTCTGGGGGCTGGGACCCAGACCCCAGACACCATCAACAAGTGGGATGTGACTAGAGGTGGGAACGAACAGGATAAAAAAATAACACAATGTTCGTTCTTTGTTGCCATCCATGAACAGGGAATCACAAACCACTAACATGACCCTGTTCATAAACATATTCATGGTTAGCTGCTCGTAGGAGGGAGGGGGAGACTTGGAAGGGAAGAAAGTTCCCTGCGCCGTTTGCAAACGGTGTGGGGAACCTCCTTCCCTTCACAGTCTCCCTCCTTCCAGCTGGCTAGAGGGATGGGGGGGAGACTCTGAAGGGAAGAAGATTCCCCATGCCATTTGCAAATGGCATGGGGAACCTCCTTCCCTTCAAAGTCTCCCTCCTTCCAGCTGGCTAGAGGGAGGGAGGGGAGACTCTGAAGGGAAGAAGTTTCCCCATGCCATTTGCAAACAATGTGGGGAACCTCCTTCCCTTCAAAGTCTCCCTCCTTCCAGCTGGCTGGAGGAAGGAGGGGAGACTTTGTCAGGAAACTCATGACAAACAGCTGAGCCGGGGGTGAAGTGCATTTCAGCCTGGCAGGCTGCACTCAGCCGCTTGTCAGGGGTTTCCCTGCCAAGCAGTTGAGTGGGGGTTTAAATGCCCCTCTTCCTGTGCTGCACGGCAGCAGAGAGAGGGAAATTTAAACCCCAGCAGACTGCAATCAGCCCTTGTCAGGGTTTTCCCTGACAAGCAGCTGAGTCTGGGGTGAAGTGCCCCTGGGCTTAGATTGGGGTTTCCAGGGCAACAGGAATTCAGACAGAGTTCAGAAAGTCCATGCCTACTCTTGCCAAGGGAATTGACTGAAAGGCGCCAGACTGTCTGGCTTAATGAACGGCTGATGAACACCATGAACAGGGTTTGGAACAAACACATGTTCGTCAGGAACGGGGTGTCACGAACAGCTTGCTCATGAACAACTGATCTGGCTGTTTGTGGCTTTTTTTTGGTTCATATTGCTGTTCGTGCCCACCTCTAGATGTGATATCTCTGTGATAATTATAATGTGTGCCTTAGCTCTTACATTGAAGAGTTACACAGTAAATAAATATATTTAAAAAAAATTAATTTAGTCCCATGACATAAGGCAGACCTATCCACAGCATTTTCCCAAGGTCAGTTATGTTGCTGGGGTTATTAAATTAACATTCCATCATTAAGGGACCATTTGTTCTGTTGCCAATTGGGGTTCATTTTATTCCTTCACTCTGTGTGTGTGTGTGAGTGAGTGAGTGAGTGAGTGAGTGAGAGCGAGCCCTAATTGGTCATTTTTCACAAGGTGCTTTTTGTTTGGCTAACTGCCAGAATAAGATGAAGCCTATATGTATAGAGTGTAACAGTATTTATAAATTATTCTATTCAATAATATGTCATTTCATAATAATGACTTAACAAAACAAAACAAAAATTTTGATGAGGTTTTCAGTGATTAAATGACAAATATCTACAAATGAGATTATGTAATCTATCTTTCACATGTATTTTTAATTGCAGTGACCAACATCATAAATTCAACATTATAAACTTCTTCTTGCTTTATGTATTGAGCTTTCATTCTACAATTTAAAATTAAAATTAATTGAAAAAAGAGAAATAACGTAATTGAAAATGCTAATCAAAGCAAAGTTATTCATGTCATGTCCCTGAATTTAAAACATCTGATAAGTACCTCAAAAGTAAAATTCAGCCTACACCCAAAGCTGTGCAAATGGAAGTATTTTTGTCAAAAAAAACTTGGAATGATTTCTTTAAAAGGCAAAATAGAAAAATGGCATGGAAACATTCAATGTGTTGGGCACAGAAGACTCTTTTTCCATGGTGGTTAATGTCTACTACTACTCTAAGTAGAGGAATGATGCCTTTAAGCCATAGTGATTTACTTTCTTCTTTTCTTCCACTGGGAAAATAAAGGATAATACCAGCCCATTAACACCTCTGGGAAGTACAAAGATATTTTAAACACTTCACATAAAGAAGTGCATCTTAATCAATAGAACACCAGTAATTTAAAACAGATTGTTCAAAACAAAAGTAAAACATATGTTATAGTAGTATAGAAGAATAACAGCACAATCCTGAAGCCCATTGGGTGCCCGCACCCACACTCACGCAAAACTGCGGCAGCATGGGTTTACTTCCTAAGGACTTTTGTAGGAGAACTGCACTGGCAGGTTGTGCCTAGCAATGCACAACCAGGAGAGAATGCTCTCTAGTTGCCCAGACAACGCCAGCAGAATCCACCAGTTGCAGGGTGGCTGCTGTTGACAGTGTCATGAGTGTCAAGGAAAGGTGTAGTCCACAGGCTGGCCCACTTTTCTCCATTGCTAGCTGCCAATACCACTCCCTTGCCCTAGAGAGAACAGGTGCACATGGCAAGAAGACCTCCATGATCGGGATTGCCATACCCCAACAGATGTGCCTGCCCTGAGAGGAGCACTGTGGGGGGGGCACTGAAGCTGCCATCCACTTACCCAACCTCCATTTCTAACAAGGTCCAGGCTGGCAGCTGAAGCTCTGCTTGCTTGCAACCTCTGCCACCACTTCCACTCCAAGAAACATGACCCTCTCCTTGAAAAATAAGTCCAGAAAGGTGGCAGGACCCAGTGAGGGTCACACCCACATCTCCTGGTACTCAGGATCAGCCCCCCCCCCCAAATCTCAGAGAGGGAGCTCCTTAGAGGTGAGAAAGGGGTAGGTTCCAAAATGAATGTTGGAAATGCCCATTGGAAACCACATGAGAGGCTGGAAAGCCCATTGGCTGTAATGGGAGCAACGAATGGCAATTGACTTGTGGTGGTTCCATTGAAACACATTACTACATTGCAAAGATGCAAGGAGAATGTGGGGTGGACCCTGAGAGTCATGCCCCAGTCCCAGTGTGACACCCCCAGAGTGGAATGATAGCCCACAAGACCAGATAAACGGCTCCAGGGACCATCATCACATTCCCTGTGCCAGATTCCTGAAGTCCATTCCTGCCTCCACAAACAGCAAAAGGGAGGGTGGTCCAGCCTCATGGGGGAGGAGCCTCAAAGATCTCAGGAAAATGCTCCACATGCACCCCTCCCTGCATCAACCTCGCTCCTCATATGCAGTAGTCTTCTGCCTAATTTATCAGAAGCCAGCAATGGTGTCTGTTGGAGAATGAGAGTCCTCCATGGTGCCCCCACCATGCCAGACACACATGGGTAACACTACAAGTCCCATTCCCCTGCCTGCAGTGAAATTGAGGGAGGGAAGGAGGAAGGGAAGCTGGACAGGGCAGGATTCTTCAAGATACCATTGGACACCTGCTCCTTCCAGCAACAGAGCGACACGAAAGCACAGAGGTACCGACAGCCCATAGCCAGGAACCATTCATCAGGATGTGTGAAAGGGCAGCCCTACAGGGAACTGGAGGGGAGGGGCTACTTTCATGCACAGGCAAGCAAACAGACTGGGAGGGAGTTATTGTTCAACACAGACTTTATTGAACTGCGAGAAGTAAAGAGGATGTCTGGACACATCTTGCCAACGTCCCTCAGCTGGAAAGGGAGCAGAGCCTGTTTGCGCAGCAGTCAGACCCACAAGATCTATTCTTTGTGCTGACTTCACAGGAGTAAGGTTGAGATGCAGACTGCCTAGGGAACCACTCTCTGGGCTGGGTTCCAATGGTAATAGAGGAGGATCATCAGGGGCTGTAACAGCCATGCTCCTTGGCCTCCCTGACAAGTTGTGACTTTCCTGAAAGGGAGACACATGTGTGGCAAAGGGGCTTGGTCTCGCACAAACCCCAGCCCAGTCTGCTATATCCCAGGAATGTGTCCATGGCTGGGGGCAGTGGCAGCAGCTCCATTGTTACACATGCTCCCGGCAACCGGATGATGCATGCCCCTCCAGTGAGAAAGTACTCCTCACATGGATGGACTGCTCCCATGGCTGCTTGAAGCTCTGATCCTGTGAGGGAGACAATCAACGGGTTGTGTGCCTGCTGTCGACAGGGAGTTGCGAGAACAAGCTCCCAGTATGCTAACCTGCATCTGCTCTCTTTCCCCTGCCTGAGCGGGGTGGGGGCAAGCTGAGGGAGTTTGAATGGAGCCCCAGGATGGGGATGCTGAAAGCCTTCCTCCTTAACAGCTGTGTCAAGCATGGCTCCTTGGACATCTGTCTCTTTGGCAGGCATGGGCTGTTCTGGCTTGCAGGCAGGGGCTGTGCCCCCCTCCCCAGAGGCAGGGTACCAGTGAGGGCAGAGGGGAAGCTAGTGTGAATAAGCAAGCTGGGCAGCTGGCTTCACAGCTCCTTCTTACCTGTTAGTGCACCCTCAACCCTCCTCGAGCCAAGACTCAGGAGTTGGGAAACTTGTAAGACATCTTGGGTGGTAGTTGTTAGTCAGCATTCTGGACTTAGCTCTCCTCCCATGTGTCAGTGCAAGGCATGCTCCAAATTTTGCGAAGTTCCCCTCATGCATTCTTGCTCCACCACCATGAGTAATCTCTCCCACTTTGCACTTTAAGTCCCTATGGCAGGGGCCTCTCTGGCTAAGCCTCCAGCCACATCCCTACTTACCTAGGACCATGGTCAACCTGACAGGAGGTTATGTAGGGTGGGCAGAGGACTGATTAGCTACTGGGGAGGAGACTTGGCTGCCACAGGGGTATAAGTGGATTGGTCCCTGTGGTAGTCAACACTCTATATTCCACAGAACCACTTGGACAGGGTTGGGGAGGGGGGTGCAGCTGAGTTTTCCCAAACAATGGACGCCTATGGGCTACACTGCTGTTTTTAGTGGCGTGATTTTCTGCCACTTTTGGGGGTGTGTCTTGGATCAAAATGGCTTAGGGGGCAGATTTACTCATCTTCCACCCCTCGACCCATCCCCCTGGGTGCTGGCACAGGGGTTTACACTGCACTTATGCTTCCACCCAGCCATGGTGTCTGGGAGCATGTTGGGGGGGCATGGCATGGCATGGCATGGCAGCACTGCAACTGGGCACTGTCATGGCAGAGTTATACCAGTGCAAGTCCTGGTTACAACAGTGTAACCCTTAGTTGGCTCCCTGAGCATATTTGCCCCCCCCCCCAAAATCAGGATTGGGCTGCCCATCTGACTTTGGATTTTTGAACAAGAAACTCAGAGAGTGAGAATTCCTTGAACATTAAAGAAAAAAAACTAAAAGAGATCAGAATGTTCTCACTGGAAATCTGATGTGGGGTGGCAGATCTGCTGCCCTGTAGGAATGTCTCTCTGCCTCTGCCTACATTCTGTGTGTTTGTGTTTATGTGTATAATTCCAGCAAATATTACAAAAAAGTAGCATCTGCTTCCACATAATGCTGCCCTTAGAACTCCTTGCCATCAGATGTGTAACAATATTTATGCTTCAGGTTCAAACCATTCAATATCCTTTCTCCATGACAGTCTGTAAGGAGTGCAATCCTATAGTGCAATCCTATAATGAGTTGCTCCGATCTAAGCCCATTGAAGTCAATAGATTTAGACTGCAGTATGTCTCTATAAGATTGCACTTATTAGTATTCTGACAGTGTTACGCCTGTCTATATTTTTATGATGTTTAATGCATATTTTATGTTGTAAGCTGCCCTGAACCTGCTTGGGGGGGGGATATAAATTGAATTAAACAAATAAATAAGTAAATCCACTAATGTCAATGGGCTTAGAAGGGGATGTGCTTATATATAAATTAAATATATATATAATTTGACCTGCATACATACATATTAGCAAATAGTAAATAGTTTGTAAGCCAATTTTTAAAAGTATACGTAAGCCATTTTTTAAAGTGTGCAAGTCAAAGGTGTTTATACATTTTCATCCTATGTGATTTTAAAGCAGCCATCATCTGAAAGTCCAAAATGTCAAGGAAACCTTAATTATAGGCAACTGCTGGGCAGTATTACAATTATTAAATCCACCTAAAGAAATCTCTGCAGCAACACTAGCGTTTAATGCTGAACAATACTGTCATCATGGCTGGTGTTGTTAAGAGACTTGTTTAAATGCAACAGGCATTATTTGCCACTGTTTTTTAATTTCATACAGTTTAGAAAAGCAATGGGAAGCTGACTTATTTGGGATCATATTATTATTTTCAATATAAGTTACTCTGCTACTTTTTTCCTCCTCCCATTTAATTTAAGCAAAACAGCTTGAAGGTTTTATTGCCCCAAACTCTTGACTTTGATTATATACTTACATAACCGACACAGTGGATGATTTTTATGGCAGCTGTTGTATGATTTGTATTTTTATAGTGTGTTGAGCGAAACTCAGAAATTTCCATTTGTATTTAGGATTAAAACCTATGTTTACTGAAGGCAGTAGGAGGTTTTCCATCAATTGGAGAGTAGCAAATATATAAATAAAAGGATTGGGTCCTGTTTCTGAGAAGGTAGCACGCTAATCACAAAGCTAGCTAATAGAGGATTATTACTTGCAAAGAGCCCCTCCCTCTTAGCTTATCACATCAAGTGCTTAACCAACTTAAATGCCTTGACAACCTATTGTTTAAAAGTAGGAAGGAAACATTGTTTACATCAAAAAGCCCCAGGATATAAAACCAGTAGGTGCCCTTTATGCCTCTTAAATGAATTATTTTTTTAATAGGTAACTGCTGATTTGATACACCTCTTTTCTTCCAAAGGCACTGAAGGTTTCAGTAGCCAAATTTTATTTCCCCCCCCCATCCCTCCCCAATTCAGCACCATACTTACGTTGAGCCTTTTGGAACATATCTCTGAAGTGATCGCAGCAGTAAATTGCTTGTGCTTGTCTGTTGATTGTGAAGGGAAGAGGGTGGTTAAGGCTAGAGACTGAAGAACTCTATTTATCCACAGGCGAGCAAGATTAAGTGGCGCTGGAAAGGGAACTGGCTGAGTCACAGCTTGACCAGTGACCTTCATCTTGACCTTGAGTTTGACCTCTGCTGAGGTTCACTTCCACCCCTGTAAAAGGAAAATAAAAGGCACAATACAGCCCATAGGCAGTTTTATCTCTACCTAGATCAAGGAAGGCAATCAACAGTCAATAGAGCGAACTACATCTACCTTGTACACTTAATTTGGGAATAAGCTTCCCAGTTCACAGCAAGGTTTGCTGCCAGTGAGACAACTATAATGGCCAGTACTAAAGCTGTTGCTTTTTTTTCCTCCCCCAAATGAGATCATTCTGTTCAGTGGGGCACAATCCATATGTTACTAGTACAAGTGTGGCTGATGATGATTTCCTCTGGCTGCTCTGCTAGTGTTAGGGTTGCCAAGCTGAACCTGGCAACCAACAGGAGGGGTGGGGGGAGGCCGATGTCACAGACATTATAATATCCCTCCTGAGAAAAGCCCAGAAGTGGTTGTGGTAGCTCTAGCAGTCATTGGAATTTCTAAGATGGAGAGATATAGTCATTCCTCAGATGTCAGTGAGATTTCTTACTTTTTCTTTATTGCCCCTTGGAATTCCCTGCCCTAACCAGAGACTCGATAGCCCTGCTAGTGTCTGAAGATGGGTCTCATATGGAGGTTGCAGAATCATATGAGTCCACCCTAAGCGAGTCTCAACTGCTTTTCACTGGCGTAGGGTGGTATCCTTACGACTGCAGTGACCCTATGCAATTCTTGTAGTTCAGTACTATCAGTATATGATCTAACCAGAGAGCATCAGCTGCAGTATCACACCAGTAGTATATTTTATTTATTTATGTTATTTGTATTTTTATTAATGTATATGGATTGGCCTATGACATTCTACAGTACATAAATTGGCTTTATAACCTTTACTTCCACATAGCAGTACAGCAGCTGAAATTTATGAAAGCAAAATATATACACAACATCATAGTGTTCTGGTTTTATTATTTTACTTTCTTTAATCAATAGGCCTTGTGTATCTGCATGCAGCTCAGTTCTCATATTTTGACTGTGTAACACACACCCCCCCTCCAAGTGAAAGGTCTATTCATGATAAGTCCCCAAAAGCACATTATCTTACCGGAAATGATAATGAGAATTTCACTGCGTATGGGCTCCAGCGTTTTCCAGATTTAGCAGGATGGAAGTTTGAATCACCAAACGGTGTTCCCTCCTGGCTCTCGTCTGCCAGCTTATTCAATAAACGTGTGCATGGGGCCCAGTATCTATGTCTCAAGTAATTGTATTTGGTGGGGTGGTTGTTTATTTTTAATGGGATTTTTTATTGCCACAGAGAGATAAAGTGAACATGGTGTACACTCAAAATAAATTCAATAAAGCCAATGTAACACACTTGCCTCATGCCTGAGTCCATTATTCCTTGCTTACAGAAAAAATGTGCTAAAATATAATTTTAAAATCTGTCTATCTATATATTTCTGTAGTCATAACCCTCAAATCTAATTCCTTGTTCTACAGCAGGGATGATGATTATATAAGTGATATGTGCTAATATAGTGGTTGCAAAGCATCCTATTACCTATCATGGTAATAGGTAACAAGGCAGAATCACAGACCATACCTAAGAGTAACTTAACACAGCTTTGAGAGACAAATATATGCCAAAGAGTATGTAGCAGAAGATTCAGGCTCATCTATTACAATCTGTCAACTATATAACAAGCATAAAAAAATAATATTTCTGGTTTAGATCAAAGGTTTACCTAAGCTGGTGTATTGCTTCAATTCCAGTCTGGCTTTTCCCAGATTCTTGATGAAACGCAGCTACAGGCCTTCACATCCATTCTCCTGACATTTACAAACACATTGGGAAGTATTAAGACAGATGATATTCCTAATTGTGTTTCAGTAATACTAAAACTGACATGGCTTCTTTTTAACATGGCTTCTTTTAGAACAAATATTAACATGACTTTTTAAACAAATATTAACAAATATTAACATGGCTTCTTTTTTAAAAAGAGAGAGAAAGAGAAGCCACTTGCTGGGCTGTTTAATTCCCCAAAATTACTTTATAAATCAAGGAGCATTGGAAGGTTCGTGTAAGTGGACAAGGCAATCCAAAGCAATCGTGTCTTCCAACCGCTCATCTCTGTATTCTACACTTTGATCAGGGTTTCAATCAGAGTGCCAACCCTGTTGACCAGAAAATCCCTAAGAGATGTAAGGAAACCCTCTGGATCTGTCAGCCTCCTGGGATGGACAACCTAACCAGTGGAGGTAAAACCCACCATTACAAAGCTATAAATATTGTATTGAGAAAAAAACCAAATAATGTATCTGTCCTGCCAGTTCCTGTATGTTATGAGACAGCCCCAATGGCAGAAAAAAACTAGACCATGGCCGTTTCCACACGGTGTTAAAGAGATGGGTCACTTACTGAACTCTGGCATTTTTTCCCCACAAATTCCAGATGACTCCGATTTCAAAGCAGAAGCAGGCAGTTTGGCTTCCGTTTGTTCAGCGAATTGGGGAATCCCGTTCTCAGAAAAGACGCTGAACAAATGGAAGCCAAACTACCTGCTTCCGCTTTGAAATCGGAGTAGTCTGGAATTTGTGAAAAAAAGTCAGTGTTCAGTAAGTGGCCCGTCTCTTTAACTGCGTGTGGAAATGGCCCATGTTTTAAATTCATTAGATAGCAATTCAGCTACCTAGTAATAAGTGAACCGAAGCCCAACCAACTCCCAGTTATTGATATTTGATACTACAAATGTCTAGGTCTAGCTTTTGGCAAAGGTAGCACCCCATGCACATTTACCATGGAAATAAGTAAAAAGCTACAGGACTGGCCTCTAAGATTGCTACCTTATTCAGCACTTTCACTCTGTTTCTACCTCTAAGAATTACCTGAAGGAGCAGAGCTATATGTTGGCAAGCAGGCTGCTTGTCACTTATTGTCAGGGAAAATGTGCTCATTGCTGACTCCTGTGCTGTTTGCCATTAGATAATAGACACACAAACTTCTGGCTATTTGGACCTTGCAATCTTTCATCCCCAGGAGAAAAACCATTGATCTTTTTCATCAGAACATACGTCAAAAAGTAGTAGCAAAATACCCATGATGTCCAGCACTCTATTCCCTTGGGCCCTCAGTGGGAAGGAGGAGATTGATTTTTTACTTTTTAGGGTGGATTTGATCTTAAATTAGCTTCCCTTTTTGCAGTATTTGTTTCCATAGTCACAATAATAAGGCAAAGCAGAATGCACAACTTAAAGAAGATAGGAGAATTGGATTCTATCCTGTACCACCATGTACTGGATTTGGGCAGAAGCTAAAAACAAGGAAAACCTCTGGCTTTTCAATATAACATGAATTGGAAGCTGTATAGCATGATTTACAATAGAATCTGAAGCAAAGTTTCAACTATTTATGGTGATGGAAAGTGCCATCAAGTCATAGCTGATTTATGGCAAACTCCACTGCCCCTCCATCTGGGGTTTTCAAGGCAAGAGAATTTATTTTATTTATTTTATTTTATTCAGCTTATACCCCGCCCTTCCTACAAGTAGGCTCAGGGTGGCTTCTAACAAGGATATACAATTAAAACATACAATAAAAGCATCATGCCAATATAAGCCAAGTAACATGAAAAAAAATCCAGACACCTCTAAGCAAATCAGACTACTGTGAGATCACTATAAACTACGGGCACCACAATGATATAAATCCAGAGCGGTTGCAAAAAGAGGGCATGGCGGTCAGAAAAGGGGGACAAAATGCTGGCTCTTAGTCAAAGGCCTGGCAGAACATCTCCAAATGTGCAGGCCCTGTGGAACTGTAAAAGGTCCTGTAGGGCCTGGATCTCCATTGGGAGAGCATTCCACCAGGCTGGGGTTAGGGCAGAAATGGCCCTGGCCCTAGTCAAAGCTAGCTGAATGCCCCTCGGGCCAGAGGCAACCAGAAGCTGCTTATCTGCAGAGCACAAGGCCCTGCGGGGGACATAACGGGAAGGCGGTCCCGTAGGTATGCAGGTCCCAGTTAGTGAAGAGCTTTAAATACTAGAACTAATACCTTGAACTGGATCCAGAACTCAACTGGGAGCCAGTTGACAGAGGTGGTTTGCCATTGCCTGCCTCTGCAACCCTGGTATTCTTTAGAGATCTCCCATCCAATTACTAACCAAGGCAGACCCTGCTTAGCTTCCAAGTTTGGACACGATTGGGCTTGCTTGGACTATCCAGGTCACGGTTAATTATTTATACCTGTTTTTTATTCATGTAGTACATTTTTAACCCACTCTTTCCCCAAGGAACTCAGGAAGGACCAAGTTAGTCTTCCCTCCATGTTACCTTCACAACAACTCTGTGAGGTAGATTAAGCTGAGAGGAATAATGATTAGTCCAAGTAGCCTGGTAGTCTTAATAGCACACAGTGATCTGAACCAAGGTCTCCTAGTTCCTAGTTCAACACTTTAACTATTCCATAGAGCTGGATTTCATTTAATTCAATGGGCAGAGGGGTGTAATTCTGTCTAAGATTGCACTGAAGAACACTTACCAAGCTTCCATGCTAAGGAGTCTTTTCTCCTTCTTACTTGAAAGCCACATGAAAGCATCCTGCTCCTTATAAAAGAAAATAGTTAAATGTATGAAAGGACATTAAATGTATGAAAGGACAAGGTTAACTGGGCCCACATGCAGAACACCATTAGTAGCTGGCCACTCTCCAGACCTAATAAGACTCTTGCTTAGCTAAAGAGAATGTTACTCATACGACTTCCGGTTTGGGATTCATGGAGGTCTAACGCAGCTCCATTTGTGGAGCTGACCGGACTGCCGTTTTAAGCGGCCGGCGGGGTGAAAATAGCCCGCGGCCGACTGTTCTCAGGCGGAGAGCAGGCAAAGAACGCTCAAGACCCTAGGGTGAGTTAGATCTCGGATGAGGGGGGGCTCTACATAACGGGTCCCCTCCCGATCCTTGAGGTCCCACCTTGCGACGGGTCGGCTACAATCTCTGCGGCAGTTTTGGGGCCAATTCGGCTGGCATAAGACCTACATACCCAAGCTTCGATTGGGGGAAGAAGTGGAAAGGAGAACTTGAAATCGAAACAGCGATTACAACCCGAGGAAAGTGAAGGGAAGGTAAAGATCACTATCTTCCGATACGGGACAGATTGATAAAAACAGAGAGGAAAAAAAAGTAGACTTTTAAACTGCAACAGACTAGCGAAAAGGAGGGGAAACTTCGGCAGGAGTTGTATTAGAAAAGAGACTAAGTTTAAAGAAGTTATTAAAGAAATCGGACTATTGTTTTGAATACCTGTGGCTTTGGAGCTGTGAGAAAAAGACACCATCGCGAGACCTGCTGTGGGAAGACGGGAGACAGGAAGTGCGTAACAACAATAGAGCGGCTGGAGAGAAGCGGCCCTTGCTGGAGGGCAGGAAGAAGGGAATCGCCATCTTTGAGAGGGGAAGGGTCGCGGCTTCAGCGGAAAAGGAAGTAGGCCATATTGGATTATAAAATCATAGAGAGACCATAGAGAAAAGACGCCCGACATTTTGGACCCTTTAAAATTAATTTATGCAAGAAGACCGGGACATTTGAAATAAAAAAGGTATTAAATTTAACGCCACGGAGCTAAGGAAGAGAGCGGACTCGTGGGAGCGAGCCAAAGCAAGCCCCACGATGTCGAAGAAAGAGTGGCAATCGGCAATAGAAAACCTGGATAAAAAACTTTTGGAGGTGATTAAAGAATTTAAAGACATGAAATTGGAGCTGATCAAAAAGGTTAAACAGACAGTAAAATCGGAGCTGTCAGAAGTAAAATCGGAGCTGTCAGAAGTGAAGAAAGGTATGGAAACAATACAAAGTGAATTACAAGGGACGCAGCAGAGAGTTAAAACAGTAGAAGGAGCGATGGAGAACTTAGCAGATACGCAACAAACAGAGATGAGGCTGATGAGGGGAAGGATGGCGGTTGCGGAAAGTAGACATATGGAGAAGCAGCTGAGATTTCGCGGCCTGCCGGAAATGGAAGGAAAGACAGCGCAAGAGCAGATGACGGAGGTGTTAGCTGAATACCTGGGGAAGGAGGAGGAGGATGTTGTGGCTATCCTAGATGTGGCATATCGTGTGAACTCGAGAATTGCAACCCAGAGAAAAGTACCAAGAGACGTGATTGTACAATTTACAACAAGAAACATGAAAGAGAAGATTGTGACTAAACAGTTTCAAGATCCATTGGAGATCGATGGCAAGACAATCATTATAATGAAGGAACTACCCAGATCAGTGTTACTAGATCGGAAAAAATACAAAGTGCTAATCCAGATGTTGAAGGACATGAAAATCAGGTACAGATGGGAGCTCCCAGAGGGTTTGTCCTTCGAATTTGGAGGTGCCAAAAAGTGTATCAGATCTGAGCGGGAGATGGAGCGATTTATAAGGGACAATGAAAAAGACTTACCAACAAGATTATGAATATGGAGTGTAAAGTATTATCTTGGAATGTAAATGGACTAAATTCACCGAACAAGAGAAAAAATATTTTTCACTGGCTACTAAAACAAAAATGTGATATTGTTTGTTTGCAAGAGACTCATATTTGAAAACAGGATGTAAAATATTTAAAACTGGGAAAATTGGGCAAAGACTTTGTAGCGGCCTCAAGTAAGAAAAAAAGAGGAGTGGTGTTGTATGTAAAAGAGGAGCTACAACCAAAATTCATAATGAAAGATGTGGAAGCCAGATTTGTAGCAGTGGAATGTACTTGGAATTTAAAGAGAGTGTTGGTAGTCGGAATCTATGCACCCAACGGTGCAAAAGAGAGCTTCTTTGAGGATTTGAGGAAGCATTTAGATGATCTTTCATATGACCAGATAATTCTTGCTGGAGACTTCAGTGGAGTGACAGACTTGGAACTGGATAAAAAGACTACAATGGCACAAAAGAAAAGAGGACTATTACCAAAGCTCTTTTTTGAGTTGATTCAACAAGAGACTCTTGAAGATGTATGGAGAAGAGAATATCCTAAAAGTAGGCAGTTTACTTTTTATTCTGCAAGGCACTCCACATTATCAAGAATTGACATGATCTGGGCCTCAAAAGATTTGGCGTTATGGACTAAAGATGTAGAAATAATGCCGATGGTAGGCTCAGATCACAACCCAATTATGTGGAAGCTAGGGAAAAGGAGAAAAAGGAAAGCATGGAGAATAAATGAGGATTTGTTACAGGAAAAAGAGAATATGGAAATATTGAGAAGAGAGACAAAGTTTTTCATACAATACAACGTGAATAAAGAAGTACCAACTGATAAAGTTTGGGATGCTTATAAGGCGGTTATAAGGGGCATACTAATGGACTTAAATGGTAGAGCAAGAAAGAAGAAAGAGGAGAAGAGACAAGAGATTGAGGAGAAAATAAAAACTAAGGAAATACAGTTAAAAAAGAGACCAGGGAAAAAGAAATTATACCAGGAAATTAAAATACTGCAAGAACAGCTAACAGCAATGAGTAATAAAGAATTGGAGTGGAATCTCAAAAGGCTGAATCAGAAAGTGTTTGAGGGTGCAAATAAACCTGGGAAGTACCTGGCATGGCAACTGAAGAAGAGAAGGGAAAAGAAAAACAATAAATAAAATTTGTGAAGATGACAAAACGGATTTGGAACAGAATACCATTAGTAGAGCCTTTTATAAATTCTACGCTAAACTGTATAATAAGAAAGAAGTAAATAAAGATTCAATAGCGTCATATTTGGAGAAAATGACACTTCCAGAAATCTCGGACGCTTGGAGAAATAAACTGAACAGTGAAGTAACGGATGAGGAAATAAGTAAGGCAATACAATCTGCAAATCTAGGAAAGGCGCCAGGGCCAGATGGACTTACAGCTAAATTTTATAAGACTATGGCCAACGAGCTGGCACCATTCCTAAAGGAGGTGATCAATGGAGTTCTAAGGGATCAAAGGATTCCAGACACTTGGTCTGAAGCGAACATATCATTGATCCCAAAAGAGGGCCAAGACTTGACTAGTGTGAAAAATTACAGACCTATATCATTACTCAACAATGACTATAAAATTTTTGCGAAGATACTGGCGGAGAGACTGAAGGGGTGGCTTTCGGAAGTTATAGAGGAGGAGCAAGCAGGCTTTCTGCCAGACAGACAAATAAGAGACAATTTAAGGACAGTGATTGATGCTATTGAATATTATGATAAGCGTTGTGATAAAGAGGTTGGTTTCTTCTTTGTTGACGCTGAAAAGGCATTTGACAATTTAAACTGGGACTTTATGTTTGCCACTATGGAAAAGCTACAATTAGGAGAAAGATTCATCAGAGCAATTAAGGAAATCTACAGAGACCAGACTGCAGCAATTGTGGTGAATGATGAATTGACCAAGAAATTGACTATAAGCAAAGGAACAAGACAAGGTTGCCCGTTGTCTCCACTGTTGTTCATTTTAGTATTGGAGATTCTGATGATACAAATACGACAAGACGAGGAAATTCAAGGAATAAAAATAAAGGACTATTCATACAAGGTCAGAGCATTTGCGGATGACATAATGTTAATTGTAGAGGACCCACTGGAGAACATGCCAAAAGTGATAGATAAGATCAAGGAGTTTGGAGACTTGGCAGGTTTCTTTATTAACAAAAAGAAGTCAAAGATACTATGCAAAAATATGACTAAGCAGAAACAACAATTGTTAATGGAAACAACGGATTGTGAAGTAACAAGTAAGGTGAAATATTTGGGAATTGAACTGACTGCAAAGAATATAGATTTGTTCAAGAATAATTATGAAAAACTATGGACTCAGATTGAGAGAGACTTGATTAAATGGAATAGGCTCAATCTGTCATGGTTGGGTAGGATTGCAGCGGTTAAAATGAATGTGTTACCAAGAGTGATGTTTTTGCTACAGACAATACCAATCATCAGAGACTCTAAACAATTTGAAAAATGGCAGAGGAAAATATCAGATTTTGTATGGGCAGGCAAGAAGCCTCGAGTGAAAATGAAAGTTTTACAAGATGCAAAGGAAAGAGGCGGAATGCAACTGCCCAACCTGAGACTTTACCACGATGCAATCTGCCTAGTTTGGCTGAAAGAGTGGATGACATTAAAGAACAAGAAACTATTAGCCCTAGAGGGATATAAAAAAATATTTGGATGGCATGCATACCTATGGCATGACAAAGTAAAGGTCAACTCGATGTTCCTGCACCATTTTGTACGGAGAAGTCTATACACAATCTGGAAGAAGTACAGAATTTACCTACAAGAAGGAACTCCTTGGTGGGTGGTTCCATATGAGGTGATAGACCCGAGAGCTGTTGATAACGAACGACAATGTTTGACTTACAAAGAAATAACTAAAACAGAAGCATCTAAACTTAGAATAAAGACGCAAGAGGAACTATCACCGAACTACGATTGGTTCCAGTATAGACAGATCAGAGATTTGTATAACTCGGACTCTGTAAAAGGAGGTATACGAATAGAGAATTCGGAACTAGAGCAGACCCTTCTTAAAGAGGACAAGAAAAGAATATCCAAGGTATACCAAGTACTGTTGAAATGGTATACTGAGGATGAGACAGTTAAAACACAAATGGTGAAATGGGCTATAAATTTTAACAAAGAGATAACAATGGAGGCATGGGAATACTTGTGGAAGACTACAATGAAGACAACGACATGTACAAATATTAAAGAGAATATCTACAAAATGATCTATCGTTGGTACATGACACCAAAGAAGATTGCGCTAGGGAATTTGAACACTTCTAATAAATGCTGGAAATGTAGAAAGCATGAGGGCTCCCTCTATCATATGTGGTGGTCGTGTGAGGTAGCTAGGCAGTACTGGGGGGAAATAATAAGAGAAATGAGTGAAATTTTACAATTTCAAATAAATAAGAACCCAGAACTCCTGCTACTAAACTTGGGAATGGAGGGAATTCCAGCCCATCATAG
The DNA here is from genome assembly GCF_028583425.1 of Eublepharis macularius. Taxonomy (NCBI): domain Eukaryota; kingdom Metazoa; phylum Chordata; class Lepidosauria; order Squamata; family Eublepharidae; genus Eublepharis; species Eublepharis macularius. Next base: position 52,096,666 of record NC_072796.1, read on the forward strand.
GACGTTGATATTTTATATGACAGCAGCAGCCAGACTTTTGTATGCGCAAAAATGGAAAGTACAAGAAGTGCCAACTATTGAAGATTGGACCTACAAATTGCTGTACATGGCAGAAATGGACAAGATGACAAGAAAACTGAGAAATCTGGACTCAGGGCAGTTTAACACAGATTGGGAGAAGCTGAAACAATATCTGGAGAAGAAATGGGAGGTGGGAGGAAAACTGTGGCAGTTTGAGAACTACTGAAGTATAATAAAATGTAGAGGGGGGTGACTTTACCGGGGGGGGAAGAGATAAATGTGAATTTATAAGCAGTTAGATTAACAGATTGATACATATATAGATATATATAGGTTAATAAATAGAATATTGATAGAAAATAATTAATGATAAGGATTAAATATAAGGATTGAGTAACCAACAATATTTTCTTTCTTTGATAAGATTTGTATAATGTACCAAACTGAATGTACAGACGAGTCAAATTGATTGACTATGTGACGAGAGTTATATAGAATTACCACAAAAAGATAGAATGAGTAATATATAGAGAATAAGTCAAATTGTTTGATTTAAATGTGTAAGATTTTTGTGGTTTATGATATATAGGTTTATGATATATAGAAATATTCAAAATTGGAAAAAGGGATAAATTGTTTATCTAAGATGGAAACAAAGACTTACAGTTTGGGTATATAATAAGAAAAGTAGTTAAGGATGTACTGCTTAGTATAATGGAGAATATATATTTGTTTTAGATAGAGAAATTTAATAGAAGTAAGGGAAAAGGGACAAAGGGTTGGAAAACTGTTGGAAGTCAACAAAAGGGGGGGAAAGGGAGGGGGTTAGAAATGAAAAATTTGGGGAAAATTGAATGTAAATGTAAAAATAACGGATTCTAACCCAATAAAATTTTTTCAAAAAAAAAAAAGAGAATGTTACTCATACATGTTTATGCAGTCAGTTGTAAAAGGAGGATAAGTTTGCAAGGGTATCAGATACACACATCACCAAACAATATGCAAAATGAAAGTTCTACCTTTGTGCAATAGTTTCAAAGTGCTGAGTAAATTAGAGTTTGCACAACTACTTATGAGATCACCTAGTGTTCTGTATGAAAAAGTTTCGTATGAAAAAGCTAAAATAATTAAGTCCATCATTTTAACATACAAAGTAGAAAAGACATATGTGTTTCCTTAATATTAGAACAGAAAATATTTCTAGTCTTGGAGCATGGTCATACTAGGTCTATCATTAATCTATATTTGGTCAGTATGTGATGCCACTGTAATTCATGTTTTCATAACCTCAAGGCTAGTCTACTGTAACATGTTTAACTGTAAGGTTGCCTTGATGACTATCTATGAACCTAGTTTAGTGCAGAATATGGTGGCCTGCCTCTTGGTAGGGGTTCTCCTGCATCTGTTCTGGCTTCTGTTTACTATTTCAGCAAAATTCAAAGATATCTGTAAGCCTTTAAACAAACAAACAAAGCGGGTCACTTTAATGTGAACACAGTATTAGGTAGTGGTGAAAATAACTTCTTTTGGACTGCAGAAAAACTGAGGAAAATGATTGCTCATTAAGAAATATGGCAACAGAGAACCTAATTACATGATTTCACCAGTGTAACAACTCCAAGAAGTGCTGTGCTTACCTTAAATTAGATTAATTTCACCTCAGTGATACAACGGCATAGCCCAATCTGACTGGATATATGGTTCTTAAATACAGTCACTGCATGATTCCTGATTGGCTGGGATCATTCATGCCCCAACCACAGGGAAAACAGTGCAGCAGTGACAGCTCATCAAGGTGATGGTGGTTGCAGGGCAGGCAGGTACTAAGAAAGCAAAAGTTCTCAGAGTTCAGGGCAGATTTTTAGGGAACATTACAAGTCCTTGAACACAACTGTGTTCCCTCTGAAATGAGCAAATGTTTGGATCAGCCCTGCACTTAACAGCTTAGGCTCTATATATTTCAGAGACATTCTCATTTTCTTCCAATCATAAATCTAAGATTAATCATGTCAATTATTCTGTCCAAGTCAGCAAACAGCAAAAGCATATGGTCTTTTCCAGTAATTGCCCCACAATTATGAAACTTCCTTTCCTTAGAAGTTGGTTGAAGTCTTGTAGGAAGAATCCTAATCTCTGGACAGTTACTGCTTCTTTGTTTTGCAAATTCATGGGGGGAAACTCCATTTTCCCCATGTTGTTGATAAAACAATTGAGCACGTCCGTAGCTATTTTAAAGAAATTGACCACTAGAAATATTGGGAAGGTGTTTGGGTTACCCAGGCTTATCTAAAACATTGTTCCCAGACACTATTATCTTTTCTGTTTACCACAGAATTATTGAATTTAATTTCAATCTCCCATAACACTTTCATTGATTTTGGTTTACATGCCTCACGTATCAGGCTTTCGGCACCTTGTCATAACAACTTCATAAGAATTTTGATTCTATTATTGCTTGGCACCCTTTAAAATATATATCCTGTGCAGCATTACGCACTTCTAAGACCATTGACATCAATGAACTTAAAAGGGTGTAACTCTGTTTAGGACTGCTCTGTTTTAAAAAGCAGCTTTTAAAAGACACGAGACAGTCCATCATGGCAAGCATTTCTGTCTACTTCAGAGTTGCCTTGCGGCACTACATGTCAGTGATACTGATGCCCAAATTAGGTTCCAGGTATCAATTTCACAGCGGAGAGCAAGGTATATGATACCATTTTAGAAGTGTGACTAGTACACAGGTACTGATAGTTTTCATATTTTAATTTTATGTAGTCATTTCATTTGCTAGAAGTAGTATTGGTCAAAGCAGTGATTCTTCCACACTATATTGTTTGTAAAATGTCTGGAATTCATTGTCCAGTTATATGCCTGTGGCCCTGTATTAGACAGGCACTAACAAAAGTCGCTAGGTACCAATACATACAACTAACTAAGCCTTATCTGTGATAATTAGTGATAATCATTTCACAGAAACTAAAATATCTGTGCTTAATAGAGTTATGTGAATTGCACCTTAGATGTTTTTACACCAATCTAAATCTAAACATCTCTTGGGTCAGTATGTGCAGGTAACAGCCAACAAAAAAAATGGCACATGGTCTCATGTCTTACTATCTGAAAACCTCAGTGAGTGAGCAAGGTGGGAAACTGCAGAAACATTTTTTCCTTCAAATTTGTAAAGTTTTGCTCATATGAACAACACAAACACTTCTATAGCATTCTTGCTGAATTTTCCACCACAGTAACAATCGGGGCTTTTTTTCAGGGGGAACGCGGGGGAACGGAGTTCCGGAACCTCTTGAAAATGGTCACATGGGTGGTGGCTCCACCCCCTGATCTCCAGACAGAGGGGAGTTGAGATTGCCCTCCGCGCCGCTCAGCTGTGCAGACGGCAATCTCAACTCCCCTCTGTCTGGAGATCAGGGGGCGGGGCCACCACCCATGTGACCATTTTCTCTGAGGGCAACCCACTGAGTTCTACCACCTCTTTCCCCAGAAAAAAAAGCCCTGGTAACAATTATGTGGTCACTTGAGTCATTCATGCACCAGGATGTTGTACAATTTGCTCAGCCCCTCTCATTCATGTTTTATGGTTAATTTGCCATCATCTGTGGATTATTTCCTCCTAAATATATGGTTGAGTGTTATATACACCTTTCGTGATGAGAGATAGAGGATGCTTGGGAAACTAAAAGAGGCATTTAATTATTTATTTATTGCATTTCTGTTTCACATTTCTTCTGTCACGGAATCTGAAGTTCATAGGAGGTTTCCTATCCACTTCTCAGTTTAGGCAAAGGCACTTTTCAACTATACTGATTCAGATGAGGTAAGTGTTAGTGAAACATCCTTCCAGAATTCCTTTGAGCATTTGTTATCTGTGCAAAGTGCCCTTTCACTAATATATTTTCACCAAGTTCACATTTACATGCTCTAAATAATATCAGTACGTAAGCAGTATAATATAGGAGGTGTGTCTTCCCTGTCATATATTTCTGGTGGGGTCCTGTGACAGAGTTACTAGAATCATATCCTTCATTACAGCTGGAGGGAATGGGGCCTTTATCTGGGATTATCCATTCACTCAGTGGGAATGTTTTAATTTATGCCACATCTTTTGCAGAAATTACATTACACTGTCACAAACATGCCTTGAGCAAATAAAGAACTCAGGCACATCTAGAGATAGTAGAAAATGTGGCAGGACACCTGAGTGGCTAATTGACGTTGACAGAAAGGTTGTGGAGAGGCATCTGGCTGCACTGGATGAATACAAATCCCCTGGGCCGGATGGGGTGCACCCACGAGTGCTGAAAGAACTTTCTAGAGAACTTGCAGAACCCCTGTCCATCATCTTCAAGGCCTCCTGGAGGACTGGGGATGTGCCACAAGATTGGAGAAGAGCAAATGTTATCGCAATCTTTAAGAAAGGGAAGAAGGATGACCCGGGAAACTACATGCCGGTCAGTCTGTCTTCTGTTGCTGATTTTAAAGGGATCAATCTGTAAGCATCTGAAGGACCGCTCAGTGATCCAGCATGGTTTTGTTCCTAACAGATCTTGCCAGACCAACCTGGTTTCCTTCTTTGATTGAGTGGCCAGCTTACTGGATCGGGGGAACTCTGTTGACGTGATTTATCTGGATTTCAATAAAGCTTTTGATAAGGTCCCCCATGACATTCTGATGGGCAAACTGGAAGACTGTGGACTGGACTATAGGACAGTTCTGTGGATAGGGAACTGGTTAGAGGACCACACTCAAAGAGTGATGGTCAACGGCATTACATCAGATTGGAGGGAGGTGTCCAGTGGGGTGCCGCAGGGCTCGGTTTTGGGCCCGGTACTTTTCAATATTTTTATCAATGATCTGGGTGGAGGAGTGGAAGGGCTGCTCATTAAATTTGCTGATGATACCAAATTGGGAAGAGTAGCAAACACCCAAGAAGATAGAATTAAAATTCAACAAGACCTGAATACTCTGGAGAAGTGGGCAGCTGTGAATAGGATGCAATTCAACAAAGACAAGTGCACAGTATTACATCTGGGCCACAAAAATGGGAAGCACAAATACTGGATGGGGGATACACTTCTGGGAAGTAGTATATGTGAAAGGGATCTTGAGGTAAGAGTGGCCTGTAAACTAAATATGAGCAGTCAGTGTGATGCGGTGGCAAAAAAGGCTAATTCAGTCTTGGGTTGTATCAAAGGGGTCATAGCGTCGAAATCGCAGGAGGTCATAGCCCCTCTCTATACTGCCTTGGTCAGGCCACACCTGGAGTATTGTGTGCAGTTCTGGAGGCCTCACTTCAAAAAGGATGTGGCCGAAATCGAGAGGGTGCAGAGGAGAGTGATGAGAATGATCAGGGGTCTGGAGACTGAGCCCTATGAGGAAAGGCTGAGGGCCTTGGGAATGTTTAGTTTGGAGAAGAGGAGGTTGAGGGGGGACATGATTGCTCTCTTTAAATATTTGAAAGGCTGTCATTTGGAGGAGGGCCAGGAGCTGTTCCAGTTGTCAGCAGAGGGTAGGACCCGAAGCAATGGGCTTAAATTACATACGCAAAGGTACCGGCTGGATATTAGGAAAAACTTTTTCATGGTCAGAGTAGTTCAAAAGTGGAATCAGCTGCCTAGGGAGGTGGTGAGCTCCCCCTCACTGGCAGTTTTCAAGAAGAGGCTGGATGAATACTTGTCAGAGATGCTTTAGGCTGATCCTTCACTGGGCAGGGGGTTGGACTAGATGGTCTGTATGGCCCCTTCCAACTCTATGATTCTATGATTCTTCTCTAACTCTTCACTTTCCTAGCTACACTCCTAGTTCACCCACTTTTTGTCCTTTTTTCTTTCAATGCTTCATTGTTATTTGGAGGTATCACTTCCAATACTAGAGTATCATGAGTGTACTAACTTCATTTCCCCCCAATATAGTGCTTGAAGAATTTGGGGTGATCCTCTCCTCTCCTAGTGGGTATAGTTCTGAAACAGAGTTACACCGAAAATCCCTAGGTGCAATAGCAGTATAGAAAAACGAAGAGCTGGATTCCATTAGCAGCCAATGATGTAAGACAGAGTTATAAAAAAATGTAATGCAGGTGGGGATTAGAGATGGGCATGAACCGGGAAAAAACCGAACCATGTGGTTCGTGGTTCATCAAATTTCATGAACCAAGAACCATGAACTTTCATGAACCTGTCTCTGGTTCGCGAACGGGTTCATTTGGTTTGTGAAAACGTCACATCCAGGTCAGAAAACCATCACTTCCGGGTCAGCAGAAGGTCACTTCAGGGCCAGCAGAAGGTCACTTCCGGGTTAGCAGAAGGTCTGCAGGAAGTCCATCCCCTGTTGCCTAGGAAACTGATTGATTGGCACCAGGCTGTCTGCAGTGATGAACCAAAAAAAGAAGCAAACGAACCAGCCTAAAAGTTCATCGCGGTTAATCAGAAATGGGATCTGACAAACTGTGGTTCGCGAACCACGAACTGGCCTGGTTCGTGCTTAATTTTGGTTCATATTTCAGTTCGTGCCCATCTCTAGTGGGGATACCATTTTTAATATTTTCCCCATAAGTCAAAAATCAGTCCATAAAGGAAGGGAGTGAGCTAGGATTCTGGTGTGTTAAGGTTTCTTTTTAACTTATAAGGAGTTTTTTTAAAAAAATAAATAAATAACATTCAAAAATAGCATCCTTCACCTGCAGACTGAATCGATCATTTTCCAGTTTAGGATTGTTACAATAACTTGTTCATCTGCAAAAATAAACCCATTTTCGATCATGTAGCTAACAAGATGTGACTCATGGTTTAAGCCTCAGCAGTGTCCAGGATCTGGTCCAGCAGTGACCAGTACCACTGAACCAGTGTGAAATGAGGACCACAGCTCTAGCAAGGACAGTGCAGAGAAACTTGTTGCAGCAATCTTTGCTGCAATAGACATTGAAGATATGCCAGAAAATAATGAAGAACAAGCAGCAAATAATGAACTAGATCAGAATGAGGTAACAAAGGTCAACAGCATTCCTGTTTATAGATCAGAGAACTGAGGCAAGAAATAGTGGTCTGTCCAACACTGTTGATAACCAGTTCTCACAACCATTTCAATAAACATGTTGTGGCTTCACCATATTGGCCCCAAGCTCACAGAGAACCAATTAGGTGCACCCACCACAATTGTTTTCAGCAACTGGCAGAAAGATAAAGTTTAGGGCATATTTTCCCCTTAAAAGGCACTGTTTGAAATGCTCATAAGAATGAACCTTTAGCAAAGCTTGAATTTAAATCCAGGCCTCCCCAACTTTAAGGAAAAATCTCTGTTCATTATGCTATTCTCTAGTTCCCCAGTGCAGAAAATTTAGAAATTGGTGGGCAATATACCTTAAATGGCTGAGCAAAATACCTTTCCCACTTCTTGTTGATGATGACCAAGTTTAGATTTTTTTTTTCTCAGTAAGGTGGAAGTGACACATTTTGTATTACAGTTATTTGCAATCTAATTTAGCAGGCCAAAGGATAGCTGCTATGATCTAATTCCCAATATACTACGGGATTCAGGTGAAGTACAAATCATCTTAGAGGATCCAATAATTCTGTTTCAATTGATCATTTTCTTAGACAGTATCCTTCGGTAAGATTTTGCAGATAAGTGAAGCAAATTAGGTTCCAAAGAAAGCACCTCATTCTCAGATGCATTCCCCCCCCCCCCGTGCCTTTTTAGTCCTCCAGGAGTTCTGTACCCTTTTCTCTATCTGCTTGAGGCCTACTGGGCCACTTTTACTGTACTCTATCAAAGCCTGGTTCTTTGCAGCTCAGTGAATAAAATACTGCAGTTTCTCCCATTGACTGACTGAAATAAAATAATCTATGATGCATGAACAAGTCTAAATGAAATAATAATATCCTTAGCAGTGAAAAACGGATTGGTAATACAGTAATTGAGCAGATTTATTGCCATCTCCTTGAGCTAGCCTGCTGAAACAGCCTGCTATTTTATTTAATCTCATATCAGAGGAATTACTGGCTGGTAATCCATTGTTAAACATCATTTAGAATGATGGATGAAAATGTCAGCTTTTCCAACATAATCAATTCATATCTCATTAGCACATATTATTTATGATTCTCATAATGGGACCTGCAGGGGCCTCCAGGGGGAAATGGAGACCTCAGCTGTTGTTGAAATGAGATGAGATATACTGTAGCTTATGAGTTAATAACTGCATATAAAAATACTTCCCCACCATATTGATTGTCCTTATCGTTTTACAAATGAATTGAGTTCCTTGGCCTCCCCTCTTGCTGTGTATATGGCAAATCTTCCTCCTACTCGTTTCAGGGGCAATCATTCAGTTTTATTTCATTATACACACAGACACACTAACAAACACACAGCATGTGAAAAAATACCTTTTTAAAGAATAACTTTAAAATGCTAAGATTTTGGAGGTGGGAGAGAATTCCTTTGAATGTGAAGTAATAAGAAACACTTTACTGCTCTGTTGCTGTTTGTTAAGGACTTCGGGCCTTTTTTCCCCCTCAGTACCTATGAAGACAAATCGACATATTTCTTCAGCTACAGCAGTGTTGCATTTCCAGGATACTTTCCACCCCACACTGCCTGAAAGCCCAATGAAAAGCAAACCTTAATGTAGTTGATGGTGCAGCGGTAATCATGGTCACCGTGTCAACTGCTGCCTCAATTAAACTACATTTGAGAATCATTTTATGCTTCAGCTCATAAACATCAATAAAGGAAAATGAGTAATAAATGACTGTCTAGAGTACAAAAGACCAGCTCATATTTCAGATGAAAATGAAGACAAAATGTAGCTTTTATTTGCCTGTGGAATTCCCATTAACTGCATCACTGACAGGAGGGAGCCGGATCAATAGCTTGCCGGCCGCAGAAAACAGTTTCTGGCTGTTCAGCAGCCAATGCAAAAGGAAAACTGTCATATTGTGATCTTTATCAGGTAATCTTCATTACACCAGACCAATGATATATGTATATACTGGTCAGCTAGGGGCACTTCTAATTCTTGGGTCTATTTGTGTCCTGAGTGCACAGCACTCACAAATTATTTGTTTACAACCAGGAAAAACCTTCCAAGTTCATCTCTTTTATTCTTTTTATAGGTAATCCATAACTGGAAAATTTCTTTCAAGGCTACTTTATTTCCTCAGAATTTTCAAAGAGGTACTGCTTCAAAACTTATCTGTCATCTCAATTACAAAAAAAAATCTGTGATAGATATTTTTTACGTATCCCTCCCTATGAGTGAATGAAAGAGTTTAGCGAAAGGAAGATATACATACTATCCTACAAAAATTTGTGCCTTTTTTAGGACCATGCATTTGAACAAAGAAAACATGTGGCTTACAATGAAAAACCAAAATTACCAGAGACGTTGGGTCAGCACAACTATCTCAGCCCACAGATTGTTTTATATTGTTAAGGAAATGAGGGGGAAATTTATCCTTGGGCACAATCATCCACTGCTGAAAACAAAACAGAACACCACCCGTAAGCTCTTCCAGTTGTGTGGGGGTTGAGTAGAAGCAGAAGCAGAAACCCTTAAGGATCCGATGCATAGTCTGACGGTACTCTTAAATAAAACTTTATAGCTGGGTGCTCAAATTATGGGTGTGCCCTGAGAAAATTTCTTAGTTTCATATTTGGGGTTTCCAGGTGAACTCTGTTCCTTTATTGGTTCCCTTCCAGGTGAGGTATTTCCAGCTGGGATATAATCCATTTGTTTTTTTTCCCCATTTTCATGAGTTTTGGTCTATTGCTTGTACACAAAGAGTCTTTTAGCTGCACATGCACAGACATGTGCTATTCTTTTCAAGGGGGTTTGAGGAAACGAGACTCTGGGACAGCTGTTTTTGTACTTGGCACCAAAATTACACAGAACACAGTCCTCCTTCTAAATCTTCAACCCACTGAGAACCAAGCTAGAAGACACTTCTTTCACTTGGAGAACACTTGATTGTTTTCTCAAGTTTACCTGGGAAATGAAGTTGGAGTGTCCTTCCCCTCTCTGTGAGAATCGCTGGCTCAAGAGCCAGAGAAAGCCGGCAGCAGCAGCCACAGCTTTTGCAAATCGTTCCTCCAGTCACAAGCCTGCTGGACACAAGGGCCCCAAAGATTGTTTGGGGGCAGGCATCTGCTACTCTCTCTCAGGGTGTCCTGCAGGCTGCCTACTCCTGAGGAGCTGCTCTGGAGAAAGCGGCCATGTCGGTGAAGCTCCAGCCGCAATGATAGTAGCGGGATCTGCTGCTGCTGCTCTAACATGCCCTCACTCCAGTTTTTCTCTGGGAGCTCAGGAGCAGGGGAAGGCCATTTATGTTATGTTTCCTGGCCTGCTACATTCATGTTATGTTTCATAGCCTACTACATCAGTGATTCCTCTTGTTCCTAAAACAGTCCACCACAGTGAGATTGGGAGGGGATGTAACATCAAGCCAGAGAATCACATCCATTCTACCCAAAGCAAAGTGAAGCGAGGGACAATGTTATAACTTAGTCCAATAGAACCAGCGTCATTCATAGCAGCCAAATAGAAGCCAGATCCAGTGTGGGAACATAATAGAACGGAACCAGGCAAGAACTCAGCACAGGGCAATGGCATTCAAATACAGGGGTCCAGTCTAACAACAACAACAGCAACAACAACAATATTCAATTTATATACCACCCTTCAGGATGGTATAGGTTATTATTATCTCCACAACAATCACCCTGTGAGGTGGGTGGGACTGAGAGAACTCTGGAAGAGTTGTGACTGACTCAAGCCATCCAACTGGTTTCAAGTGGAGAAGTGGGGAATCAAACCCAGTTCTCCAGATTAGAGTCCCACTGCTCTTAACCACTACCCCAAACTGGCTCTCATGAAACTTGGGGTGTCTTTAGAGCAGAGTCAGGAGTAGTTACCCTGCAAATTGGGTGGTTTGGATGAAATATTTCCTGCTTCTCCTCTCTGTAAAAAAGGCAGGAACTGCTGTTTCTTTGTAGGGAAACAACAAGGGAAACAGCCAGCCAAGTGTCTCAAATTAACCTAAATTTACCCAGATTAATTTGCAGGGTGTCTAAATCTGGGTATCCAGATCAGATATGGGATTCTCTATTGTGATCTGGGAAAGCTGGATTTTGCTGAACTGGCAAAAATTCAGCTTTCACCCCGAATCCTGGACCCAGATTGCACACCCCAGCAAGGAACTCCCCTATCGAAGAAACTTTTTAAAAAATGTTCTCCTTTTACCTTCAATTGTCCTTAGCCTTTCTGCTTTTGATGAAAGGATCCTAGAAGCCTCGGTGTTTTCTTTGAGTATGTATTTGCATTTGCATATAGATGATTTAATCTGTAGATCAAACCCCTTTTCTGAAGGTATAAAAAACTGCATTGGAAATTATGAAGCCATAGAAAGAAAAGGTTCCATCTTGCTGCTTACAACTTATAACTTGCTCCCCCCGAAGTATTTTTAAAGCTGAAAAATCCTATTGGTCTACCATTGTAACACACTTGCAGGTGAGCAATCTTTTAGAAAGTTCTGAGAACCCATTTCTTCCATAAGACTGAGAGAAACAAAGATGAAATTTGCTAATATCTTCATGGTTGACTTCGAACAGTGCTTTCTCAGCTCCCATCCATTAACACTCCTGCTGTACTTGAGATTTATTGATGACATTTTTACCGTCGAGACACATGGGAAAAAAGCACTGGAGGAATTTCACCAGGCCTTCAGCAACTTCCACACCACCAACAACCTGACCATGAATCAATCCACACAGGAAGTACATTTTCTAGACACCAATGTACAAATACATGACAGATAATTAAGAACCACCTTATACTGGAAACCTACTGATTGGCAAACATATCCACACACCCCTAGTCACCATCCTAAGCACACCAAACAATCCATCATCTACAGCCAACCTCTGTGTTATAGCTGCATCTGTTCCAATCCCTCTGACAGAGATTCTTACCTGCAGGCTTTACAACAGACATTTTTGGAATTATAATACCCATCTGATGTTGTAAGGGAACAGATAGATAAAACCAGAAAGATATCAGGGGATAACCTACTACAAGACAGACCCAAATGAAACAACAGTAGAAGACCACTGGTGGTCACATACAGCTCTCTGCTCCCAGTTTGCTCACTAATGTGGGGTTTAAATAATTGTTGCTGTGAGTTTAAATGTAGGCCTCTGAGGAAAGAAGGAGGAGAGAAAGATGGCTGAATTGGATGGTAGCTGTACCATAGGGGGTAGAGTGAACTGCAGTTTTTAGTGTTCTGAGAGAAAGTGTTTTACTTATTTTGAGAGAAAGTGCTTTACTAGTTTTGCTCCCCCCCACAGTCGGAATGAAGAGACAAAGACAAAAGTTGGGAACTAAAGGGCCTCCAGAGCTTTATGAACTTGCAATAACACAACTGTCAACGTGGCAAGGGCCTAACTAGTGGTACAGGTCAGCCTCTGGGGTCACCCTGAACCTCCGCCCTGACCTGTCTGGGAAAGCCCTGCTGTCCTGAGTGTGAACCATCCAGGTGCATGGCTGGGACCGAGCTGGCCAGGCAAAGTGATTCCCCCCTTAAAGATCCAACCACTCAGCCATGAAACTGGGTGAATACCAGCTTGTCCAGGGGTTCCCCACCAGGCTGTCTGTCCTCGCAACTGGGCCATGAAGCAGCCAGCAGCTCCTGACATACCCCAATTCCCCACCAATGGGGATATGCCAAGGGTGCTCACCAGCCCACTCACTTTCCCCAACTTCTAACATGTCTGACAGAATCCTTCACAGACCCACCATAAGCCAATTACCACAACCTCTGCAAGCAGTGCAAGATACTCAAAAAACTCCTCACCCATTTGCTAATTGTGATAATGAAGAAAAAAATCCTACCTGGCCCTGGTAATCAGTGCAACTGAGCACTGAGAGGGTAGAGAGGTCTTTTAAGGCCTCTGGCTCTGCCCTCTCTACCAATTCCTGGTTGCCGTGGAAAGTCCCCTTCTGCCTCCCATCCTCCGCGAAAGCAAAGGGTGGCCCCCGGGAGGCTCATGCCACCGGTTGGCTGGGCCATAAAGTCAGATAAATTGAATCCTGAGAAATTCTGTCATAGAGCTAAGCTACAAGAGATGAATTACACGAGGAGGAGCACATGAAGGGAGTCGCAATGCTAGCTGGAAAGCTGAGTTTTAAAAGAGATCAGAAGGCTTTGTCAATTTACCCTCTCTACAGAAACAGGGAGATCCCTGCTCAGAAGGTTTGTTTATTTCCTCTTCACCTCTTAGAAGGGGAGGTGAAACTGACAGAGCCTTTGGGAGACTGATCATTCGCATGCCATCAATCACTAAAGCTAAGCAGATCAGGTGAGGACATGAACTTTTTGTAGTCCAGAACAGGTGAGAAATAGGGCTGATACCTACTTTCACATTTACTTTAAAAATAAACATTTCCAAATAAAAATACTGAAATACAAATATTTACAACTATTTGGTGGCAGATATAAATTAGACATACTGTAGTTTTCCCACCCCTTTTTGCACTTAGTGGATATGTAGTTTGTAATATTGGATGGAAGGGCAGGTAACACTTTTTTATGCTAGCAGCTATCAATAATATGTACTTAATATATTGAATGAAAGAGTTCATAAATCCTAAGTTATACAAGGGATCATATGATGCTTTTAGCAAATTTCCAAAGACTCATAAAAACTATAAATCAATGTAGATTTGATTAATCAAGTCAAAATGTCAGTTTTTTTAAGTAAGTTGCTTGGCATTTTTTTTTCTTTCCAGATGTACAATACAGATGACAGAGGAAAGGTTGAATGAGAACAAGCAGGTAATCAAAAAGGCCATACACCCATCTGTCCTGTCTCGAGCTATCATTTTACAAAATACAAAACATAATGCTGATTTTAATGCCGCCAGAATTCCACCCTGAGACACTTGGAAGTTTATGATATGTAAACAATCTTACAAAATGCCTTAATGTTACAATCATATCAGAATCTGTCTATTGCTTTCACTTTTGGGGAAGCCTGAGAGCCAAGCTACAAGTGATGCCTGACACAGGTTGGACATTTGTCAGCTTCCCTCAAGTTTTGATGGGAAATGTAGGCGTCCTGGTTTTACAGCTTGGCTCTCCATTACAGCTGCAAGACCAGGATGCCGACATTTCCCATCAAAACTTGAGGGAAGCCGACTAGTGTCCAACCTGTGTCAGGTGTCACTTGTAGCTTGGCTCTAAGATCTCTGTAACTTACCAGAGTTTTCTCCCTAGGAGTTGCGCTTGCAGCCTGAAACGAATTCTGACAAGATCATTTATTTGTTTATTAGTTTTTGTTTATAGTCTTCCTTTCTCACTGAGATCCAAGGCAAAATCTGTGTGTAAATCAAATACAATCAACATGATGTGACATCCAATAAACAAAACAATAAGATTTGGATTGCAGAAATCTGAAAACAAGCAGAAATCAAAAAACAGAGCTGAAACAAAAACAAAGCTTAAGCATTGACATATGTTAAATGATGGAGAAGTTACATGGTAGGATCATACATACAGCAAAAGATAGGATGTATTATACACAGCCATGGAGTCCACAGCATTTTTCTGAAATATTTAGTTATGCTACAGCCCTGTATAAAAAAGCCCTCCTGAATAATTCAGTTTTGCATAATTTCTGGGAAGCCAGGAGCGTGGAAGCCTTTCTGTCTCATCAGGCAGGCCATTCCATATGATGGGGGCTACAACGAAGAATGCGCATGTATGGGCAGTTGCTGATTTTGCACATTTGTAGGGTGGAACCAGTAGGAGGTCCTGCTCTAATGAGTGAGGCTGTAGTGGTGGAACAAAGGGGGAGAGGCAGTCCCACAGATATGACAGGCCAAGTCCTGTCAATATGTGATAGTCAACACCTTGAATTGAGTCTGATAACTGATGGGAAGCCAATGGAGTGACTGCAAAATGGTAATTATATGCTTACTCCACCTAACTCCTGATAAGCTGTAGTTTCTGCACCAACTGAAGCCTCCAATTTGAGTCCGAGGAAAGACCTATGTAGAATACATTACAGTAGTCTAGTATCATTGTTACCATGGCACGGATGTAAGTGGCCAATCAGCAGTGTCAAGGTGGGGGGCATCTTCCAGGCTAAACTAAGCTGAAAGGAATTGTTTTTGTGGCTGCATGAATTTGCTTCTCCAGCAGTAATGCCAGGTACAGTATAATGCTTAAGTTCTAGGGTCAGCTGAACCTCTTCAAAAGTGGGAAGTACTGTATCCTTCAAGACAAAGGTTTTTCCTGTCAGCATCACTTCTATCATGTCTGGGTTCAGTTTCAATTTGTTCACTTTCAGCCAATTGACCACAGCTGTCAGGCATTGGCTCAAGACATCTACTGTATCAACAAGCAATGCAGATAGAGAGCTGGGTTTTATCAGCATATTGATGACATCCAAGTCCAAAACTACAAATGATGTTTCCTAAAGACTTTACATAGGGATTAAATGACAGAGGAGATAAGATTGCCTACGTGTGTGATAAGTTTGCCAGCATAAGAGCTGGCATGGCATAGTGTGTCTATGAACCTCAGAAACCCCAGCTTGAATTCTCACTTCTACCATGGAAGCTCACTTGGTGACCTTGGGCCCTCACAGCCTGGCCTAAATCACAGGGTTGTTGTTGTGGGAAAATAGAGGAGGGGAGAACAGTGTTTCAAGCCAACTTGAGTTCCCAATGTGAGATAAAAGTGGAATATAAATAAATAAATGCAAATGCCTTGCAACTTGTGGAAACCCACAAGACAGCTCCCACATTGAAGACAGCTAGTTTCCAATGGCAACCCTTTGAGCCCAAAGCACACCCCCGATACCTACTTCTTCTTCCATATTCCTCAACAGAATGACACGGTGTACTCTATCAAACGCTACAGATAGATCCAGCAGGAGCAACAAAGAAGCATGGCCTTTGTCTACATTCAAATGAATAATCACCTAATGCCATTAGTGCTGTCTCTTTCCTATAACCAGACCTGAATCCAGACCTGCTACTGCTCTGTTAATCACTTTGCCTAGAAAGGTCCGATTAGGCCTAGAAAGGTCTGCTTTCTCAGACCCACCCACCTCACAGGGTGTTTTGTTGTGGGGCTAATAATGACATACTTTGTAAACCGCTCTGAGTAGGCATTAAGTTGTCCTGAAGGGTGGTATATAAATCAAATGTTGTTGTTGTTGTTGTTGTTGTTGTTGTTGTTGTTGTTGTTGTTGTTGTTGTTGTTGTTGTTGTTGTTGTTGTTGTTGTTGTTAGGGAAGATCGGATCCCTCCCTATTCGTGGCATCCACCATCCAATTGTTAAATGGCAGGTTTTAAGTGGCAGACGGATTGTCCCTGACTAGTTGATTGCTGCTATCTGTATTATTTTAAACTGATATTTCTACTGCTGTGTTTTATTGATATTAAAATTGTTTAAGGTGTAAGTTTTATTGTAAATGTTTTTTATTGATGTAATCTGCCCTGAGCCTGCTTGTGAGGGAAGGGCTGAATAAATATCAAAACAAACAAATAAATAAATTGTGATGGCTATCAAAGGCTCATTAATGTGGTTCTTTCATGTTTTTGGCAGCCAGGATGGGTAAGTATCCAGTGCACAAGTGATGGCCTTCATAGATCCCAGGACAACATCCATCAGGGTAACTGGATCAAAATGGTCCGTAAGCAGAACAGATGACTTATTTTATAGGTGGCATCAAGATCAGAACATATTCGTGTTACTTTCAGGAAAAAGCTTTTTGAAGGCATTATAGCTCATTGTCTACGCTTGACCTTCCCTCAGAGGCTCAGTGCAAAAGATTAAGGTGCTACTCATCCTGATTTGGCAAAGCCCCAGGCCAACAAAAGCAGCTAAAGAGTCCTGGGCCAGCCCTGACAAGCATGAATATTGAACTTACCCCAAACAATCAGTCTGTGTATCTCCAGCATCACATCCAAGAGCACCACTACCAACTCTGAGAAAGTACCCACTTGGGGTAAACCAGGCAGCTGGAAAACAAGCTTTAGTCCACAAAATAAAGAGCATATAGTCAATGACAGCTATAGTTTATATCTGGAATCTCTGGAAGCTGAAGGACTCACAGGGGATATTAGTTACCCTTCCTCCCTAGCCACCTACACAGGATTGGTGGAGGACTGCACAACCTAGTAAGGTTAATCAGGACAGACACACCACATCATTTTCTGCCAACCAGCGTCATGCAAGTCAGGTCAATTTCATGCAGCATGAAGCTATGTGGGAAAAAAACTTGGAAGGCTGAGTGTACCCTAAATGCCTCACGTGAGCCATCTCATTATAGTGGCTTCACTTTATACAGAAACCTTTTGCCCCAGGCACACCACCCCTCAAACGAAGGCATGAGACCAGGGAAGCCAAGTCTTCTGCTTTGGTGGGACACTTCCTGCCTTCCACCCACTCTGCCAACTGCTGCTTAGCTGGGCAGTGGTGGGGAAAGTGCGGGGGAAATGGGAAGGCAATTGGTGTTGCTAGTGACACTGTGATGTCACTTCCAGTGCAACCAGTGTGTTACCAGGGATGCTCCAGCATTTACTCAAAATTCCATGGTTAAATCATAGAGCAGAGGTCCCCAACCTTTGGAATTATGACATAGGGCGATGGGTACAACCACAATACAGCTGCCATGGCAGGTGGAACCAACCACAAAATGATTGCCACACAAGGTGGAGCCAAACACAAATATCAAGGAATTACATTATGGATAACTCTAATAGTAACTCTTCAGCATTTCAGGCAGAAGCTCTGGTTAACAGGATGCCTTTCAAAATGAACATATTGTTTTAAAAAGGTTCTTGAATACATACAATTTATCTTCAGTCACATACTGCAGATTGTTGTGCTGTAGTTCCAGCTGCTGCTGAAATAAAGTTTTTAAAAATCTATGTAACCAATCAGATCCCTAAGGACCATTCAGAAGCCCTGCTGGGCAAAATTCCCACCCAGTTTCTAAAATCACTTGGTGGGTGACAAGATAGGTCTCAGCAGGTGCCATGGTGCCCACAAGTACCACCTTGGAGATGAGGTGTTCAGGAGATAAACATCCATCATGCCTGATGCCTCAAGATGCTGGCCAAATTTCCCAACCTATTGGGAGATTACTGTCCAATTATTGCCAAACGAGTTGGTCTAACTATTAAAAGATGAGGCCTATATACCCTCCCCTTGAAAACATTGTGAGGAAGATGAAAAAAAGATCCCCCCAAGAGCCTTTTGGGGAAAACCCCAAAAATTCTGATTTGACCTTGAAGTGACCATCTAATCCTACAGTATCCCATGTGGAGGATGGGCAGGTAGACAAGATGCAGTAAATGCCTGCAAGGGAGGAGAGGAGATCTGATTGATCAGCCTCCAGATCTACTTCTAGTTGACTGGAGGACATCAGCAGCAGCCTGTAAAATCCTGTGCCACATTTGGGCTAGGACAACAGGATCCACCCTGTACCTCTGTGAATAATTTCTGATAAAATACGAGAGAGAGAGAGAGAGAGAGAGAGAGAGAGAGAGAGAGAGAGTTATATATTTAATCATTAAATATTATCAAAATAATGAACACTCTTGTACTATCTTAAGAATGAATGAAAATATTGTGCATAAACTTTTGTGAGCTAAAGCTACTTTGCCAGATGGTGTGAGCTCGAGCTCAGGAAAGCCACAACAAATTAAGTGCTACAGGACTTTTTTAATGTCAGCTGCATCAGATTAACAGTGTGATCCTAAGCAGAATTATACTTTTTAAGCCCATTGTCTTCAATTAACTTAGGGTCAAAATACTTGTGTTTGTTAGGAGGGTGACACGAGACCTTATATGAGACGTGCTATGGGAGGTTTGTGCTTCCAGAAACATGCTGTCCCTTTTCTGCTTGCAATGGCAGAACACAGGAACAAGTGGCTTCAGCTCCCCCTCCCACCACCCCCACTCCTCATGTCAGGTTTGTACCCTTCAGAACTGGGCTTGGCTTAGGTGTGAAATTGTGTTACTTCATGCAGCTACCTGCAATTTCACAATGGAACCAATAGCATCTCCACAGGGGGCAGCTGAAGATATGAAAAATGACCCAGAGGAGAAGCAAGAGCCACGCCTCCCCACATGCCACAGTTGTGAAGAGACAAAAGGCAGCATGTATCTGAGAGGCACAAAATTCCCATTGCACATCTGATCCTCTTAGGATCCCCAACAAACACGAAGGCTTTGTAATGTGCAGGTAGGTCCTTAGAAAGTTGTAATTGTGTAATAAGCTACCCCTCTCAAATTAGATATGGTATACATCTTTGCAAAAGCTGGCTTTAGACAGTAACTGATTGCTGAAATCACTGAGTACTAAAGTAAATCAGGTCAATCTGTTGTAGGGATCATATCCTGACCCACAACTCCACCACCACCAGATGCAGAGAATTCCATCTAGGGGTCTTGATATCCCTTGACATCATTAAAGAGAAAGCATCAGAGAAAGATTTTTCAAATGAAAATGCTGTTGTATAGAATAGTCCCAGGCACCTTGTAAAAGACATCTGACATCAATATTTAATTTTATTAGTTATACTATGGGTGCTCCAGAGAAAGCGATGGAGCGTATTTTCAGTATCGATTACAGTTCAGCAGTCCCAGTGCAGACTTATTCACCAGTCTGCACAATTACAAATTAATGTTTGAGGTTATGATAAACTTAATTTAATCACTGAGTGGGAAATTTGTTCAGAGGGCTGGTATTGTGATTGGTGTGTCATGGACTTTCTGAGCTGTAACCTAAAAACCCATGTGATTTTAATACATTTAAACACATTGACCTGTTCTTTTAAAACTCATCCCATTCTTCTTCGGAATGTGACAATGAAGGTGAATTATGGTTTTGGCATCTTGTGCAAACCTTGTAATTGGTTTCTTTCAAGAATACTGTCTTGAAATCTATCTCTGACTGAGGAATACTAATATCTTTAGTTTGTGGATAGCACTGGGGAATAGTACTGTGGGTGATATTTTTCTGACTTTAAAAAAAAATTAAGAATTCATAAAGATGCATAAAAATATGGAGTGATAGCTCTTAACGTAAATATCCATGTGCAGCCTGAATTACATGGAACTTCTGTGCAAATAGACGGTCTAATTCACCTCAGCAGAGAGAAAGCTGTGCATGCAACTCATTTTAATGGTACTAATACCTTCATTGCCTCAAAAGCTTTTTCATTTAGTTCAGTGAATTACTCAGTAGTTTTATGGAAATTATTTTAGGGAAACAATTTGGATCAATTAATATCAGTGGGCATGTTTGTTACTGATTTTAGTTGGATGCAGATTCCAGTCTTTGGATATATTTTGTTGTCACTGTATTAATTTTCTACCATGGTTCCCAGTCAAAATAAGGAATACAGGGATAGCTTGTCTATTGACACATCCAAAACCTTACCTTGACAACTATTAAATCCGCGGCAAAGCTGGCCTCACAATGCATCCATTTTGCAGTTCTCCATGCAGTTACTCAAAACAAGTCAACGAACTCAGGGAACCTGCTTGAAAAATATATGGAAACGCAACTAAAGAGGAGACTCTAAGCATTAATAGACTCTTCCAGTAGTATCTTTTTAAAGTTAGCTACATGTATTTAATGGAGTGAAGGCAGCATGGTATAACCTGACCTCATCAGGTATCAGAAGCTCAGCAGAATCAGTATTTGGATGGGGTCCCAGAAGGAAGACTCTCCAGAGGAAGGTGGGGCAAACCACATCTGCTTCTAATTTGCCTTGAAATCCTCTTGCAATTTGACAGCATGTATGTACATGCATTTAATAGTTACATGCTCATTCTAAGGGCAAGTGGATTTCCCTGGTCCTATATCTTTATTGTGCTGGAATTTCACTCAGCACTGATTTCTAAGTAGTCAAAGTAGAAAAAAGAATTATATTCCAGGTTAAGAGCATTTACAGTTTGTCTCTCTTTTTCATTCTTCTGGTTCCAGTTTTTTTTCTATCTTCTACATTACTAAGGCAGATGTGAGCATTGATAAAACATCATTAAAAAAAACCTTTTTGCATGATTGCATTTTTCCAATGTTTTACTTTTATTCATGCAATGTGAATACTTTTATTCACATTGATATAATACTGCATTAAAAGAATATAGTCACACCAGTCTTCCTTGCGGTATTGTTTCAATGGCCATGTACACATTCTCAAAGTAAAAAAAGAAAAAGGAATGAAATAACTGGAAACTGAAGTCAACTGCACATACACACACTTTGTACAAAATCTGGAAATAAAACATGAAATAATCGAAAATCCTAATGCAGCCATTCAGCTCTAGAAACAGTAAGTTACTTCAGAAGCCAAAATCTGGGAAGAAATGTGGATGAGGATTTAAGAAGCATGCAAAAAGTCTGGTAGCTGGCCAGCTGCAAAGAATTCTATCATCAATGAACTAAGAAAGAAGCAAACAGAATAGAAGAAATTCAGTTCAAAAGCTCTGAGAACACACCAAAATTAGAAAACTATTCCTGTACAATTACAATGGGTACAAGTAAAATTCTTAGAAGAACTCTTTTCTTGATGCTATTTGCTTGGTTTATAGTTACAAGTAATGCCATTCTAATTTCTTTAATGCCTTGCTGCTGTCAGACAACCCAACACAGAAAATCCATAAATTTGTATAAATAATCTAAACACAAGCCAAAGTAATGTTGGGTATTCTAAAATAGAGATAATTTATAACCTTTAGGAATTTTTTAGAGTAGCACATTCTATTTTTATAATCAACACTACTCATACACTAATATATATTTTAGTATACTAATATATATATTAGTATACATTTGAGGGAGGGCAATGCGCACGCGCTAGCGTTTGGACGCCTTGTCTCCACTCTCCCGAGGACATCCAAGTTAACAGCTTTAAAAGAATGTAAACTGCTGATTGAAACTGCTGAAATTGATTTATGAGACGTCTGGCACAACAAGAAGAAGCTTGGTGAAAAGAATAGGTGAGAGGATAACAGAACTTGTTTAGTTTTAAAAGGGAAGGGAGGACGAGCCGAGACAGATAACATGGCGGCTACTGTGAAAGGCTTATCAGAACAACTGGCACAATTTCAAGCACTAATGCTTGACTCCCAGACCAAAATACAAACTTCTTTAACTGAGCTAACAGCAGAAATGAGAAATTTGGGCTCAGAGGTTAAATTGGTGGCAGGCATTGCATCGGAAGCCAAGGCTCTTGCGCAACAGAACAAAGTGGAGATTGACTCATTGAAAAAACAATACGTAGACTTATCCGACCGTAATAGGAGGGGGAACATTATTTTCTTTGGTATTTCTGAAGAAGTTAAAGCATGTGATTTAGAGCGGACCCTGGTGGGATGGTTATCACAACAGGAGCTGGAAATAGAAGAAGAAGATATTGAACGTGCCCACAGACTCCAAACAAGAAGAATGGGGGGGGAACCGCGCCCGGTGATAATGAAGCTTGTGAGGGAGAAGTTACAGCAGAGGATATTCAAAACACTCAAGAAAAATAAAGAGCTGACATTTAAAGGCAGAAGGGTTTATGTGAAGGAAGATTTTTGCAAAGAAACGCTTTATCAAAGGACTCAAATGAAACCTTTTGCACAGAAACTTAACCAAAGCAACATTAAATTCAGCTGGGCGTACCCAGCATCCCTGGTTATTTACCAAGAGGGGAGGAGGCTTTGTGCGAGGAACCCTGAAGAGGCACGGGACCTATTAGAAACTTTGGGAGTAAATGTGAGGAATACTGAGTCAATCCCGATGGATGAAACGCATCAACCTCGGCCACAGCAACCGGACTCTGAGGAAGGTCCATCTAACCGTCAGGACAAGAGGCCAAGACTGTCTCGAGACTGAGACATATTAAGGGAAGTATACAAACAAAATTAAAATAGTATTAAAATGGTTATTAATATAACTCGGGGAGTGGAGGGTGCGCTTACCCCAGATGTGTAGAGAAGGGATGAGTACTCATCCCCAGCTCATGGCTCTACACAAGGGAAGGGGAGGGGGAGGGAGGGGGAAGGGAAGGGAAGTTGGGTATACAAAGGGGAATATCAAACTAAATATCGGGCCAGGGGAACAAAGGGAAGGTAAATCTGAGTTTGAAAATGGATAAAACGCTACAGGTGCTGACACTGAACGTCAATGGTCTGGGTTCGGATTTAAAAAGGTATAAACTTCTTAGATTCCTTAAACAACAGAATATAGATATAGCATGGCTCCAGGAAACACATAAATCAAAGAAAGATAAAAGACCTTTATTCAGAGACCCTAATTGGGGGATCTTGGCAGAGGCACGTGGATCATCAAAATCAAGAGGTGTGGCAATTCTGGCTCACAAGAGGAATGATATAAGAGTAATAGAAGTGATAAGAGATGCTGAAGGGAGGTTCATAATGGTTAAATGCCTGGTTGAAAATAGATTAACAACATTGATAAACATATATGCTCCAAATATGGGACAGAAAACCTTTTTATTAAAGGTATTAAAAAAAGCGCGTAGCTTCTCTGAAGGAGAGGTAATTTTGGCAGGAGATTTAAATAAAGATTTTAATAAAGATAACATAATTAATTGGAAACAATGGGATCTGACTGAAGTACACAAAGTTCTTAACCTAGTGCCCAAACCCACATATTTTTCAAGTAGACATAAAACCACCTCATGTTTAGACTATGTACTTATAAATAGAATGAGTACCTGGGAGGTAAAAAGAGTAACCACCCATCCAACATGGATTTCAGACCACGCCCCGGTAAGTGTAGAAATAATACTAATGCATAAACAAGTTAGAAGACCATGGAGATACAACAACATGATTATGGCTAGGGAGGAGGACAAGCGATATATTACGGATCAAATAAAGCTATACTTCAAAGAGAACAGAGGAACAGTGGAGACAAATACACTATGGGATGCGGCTAAGGCGGTAATTAGAGGGCAATGTATTATGAAAGAAAAGGAGATAAGGAAAAAATGGCATGCCGATAGGGAAGGGAAACTACAGGAATTAAGTAAGTTGCAAGAGGACCAAATAAAGAAATTTTGCCCCAATAGACATAAATTAATTAGGGAACTGCGGAAAAAACTGGATGTTCTTGACTCCATGGCATTATGGAAAAAGCAGGTTATGGTAAAAAACGAATACCAGAGAAATACACTTAATTCAGCCAAGAGATTAGCAAATTACCTGAGAAGGGAAAAGGAGAGACAAAGGGTGAGGAGTATTAAGATAAATAAAAAGGTGACACAGAATCCAGAGGAGATAAAAGGAGCATTTGAGAAATTTTATAAAAGTTTATATGAGGAAAAAGAGGTGAAGGAATTTGAGGAAGAGATAGGGACAGTGTTAACGGAAACTGAACGAAGGAGGCTTGAGGAGGATGTAAAGTGTCAAGAGATTGAGCAGGCGATAGGTAGCTTAAAGACAGGTAGATCTCCAGGGTTAGATGGTTTTTCAGCTGAATTTTATAGGGAAATGAAAGAGGTATTGATCCCTGAATTACAAGAAGTATTTAATAATATACTAAAAGGAGGAAAGGCCCCGGATACCTGGAGGAAAGCAGAAATAACGGTGATTTTGAAACCTAAGAGAGACCCCCAAGAAGTGGGTTCATATAGACCGATTAGCCTGCTGAATCAGGATTATAAACTCTTTGCCAAAATATTGGCAAATAGACTTAAGAATATTATTCAGAAAGTGATAAAAGAGGATCAATACGGTTTTATGGAGGGTAGAAACATTGCACACCCAATAAGAAATTTAATCAATGTCTTGTGTCATAGTAAATTTAGGAAACTGGCTTTATTAAAATTAGATGTTTATAAAGCTTTTGATACACTGTCATATCAATTTTTATGGACAGTTATGGCCAAATATGGAATTAGTCAATCAATTATACAAGTATTCCAGGAAATATATAGAGAAGGCACAGCGGTAGTTAGACTCAATGGGGAACATACCTCACAATTCTCAATTCAGAGAGGAGTTAGGCAAGGATGTCCGCTTTCCCCGTTCCTCTTCATAATGGCTATAGAACAACTAGCTCAACGCATTAGGAACTCTGGGAGGATAGAGGGATGTCAAATAGGCAAGGAAGAAATTAAATTAAACTTATTTGCAGATGACTTGATCATAGTTATATCTAATCCGAAAGAAGGAGTCAAAGAGACAAAAATTATATTAGAAGACTTTGAGTTAAACTCAGGATTAAAAGTTAATATGGCAAAATCAGAGATAATGTATATTAATGTGAGGATGGAAGAAAGGAAAGCGATACATAAATGGACAGGAATAGGTTTAGGGGTCAAGAAATTCAGATATTTAGGGATAGATATAGTTAAAAATGTTAATAAGATGGTAGAGAGGAATTATAATCGGACGTGGAACACAATATTGAAAGAAATGAGGAGGTGGGGCAAGAAGACATTAAGCATAACAGCTAGGATTAATATAGTGAAAATGTTCTGGACCCCAAAGTTATTATATTTGTTTCAAACGATACCTTTAGAAATCAATAGACAAAAAATTAACAGTTGGAATGCGAGAATAAAAGAATGGGTCTTTGGCAGTAAAAAAAGTAGGGTTTCTAGATATTTCATATATGCTCATAGATCTGACATGGGATGGGGTGTCCCAGAACTGGGGAATTATTATGAAGCATTTCAAATAAAAACATTAATGGAAATAGGGGAGAGAAGTGAACAAAAATGGGTTAGAATCGAGAATGAGGCAAATAAAGGGGTTGGAAGATTTGGAGTATTTACAGGAGGAAAGTTTAAATACAGTATGTTAGAACCGGGACCGAGAAAAACAGCATTAATGATTTGGAGGAAATGGCAACCGAAATGGTTAAAGGGAGTATCTAAACAAGTATTATTAGAAGCATTGGATGAGGAGGAGGAAGATGAGAAGTGGTGGAGATTACTTAAACAGAAAGGGTACACTAGATTGCAAGATATACTATGTGGGCAGTCACTTAAACCATTACAAACATTACATGATGAAATAGGAAGGCAATATTGGTTGAAGCTAATAGGTTTACATAATAGACTTAAAAAGATAATCGAAAATAGGACTCTGACGGCGGGGGAACCAATGGAGGAGTTATTAAAGGTGATGATAAACACAAAAAGAGGATTAGCAGGCAAGATATATAGAAGGATGATGTCTGATAAAGATCGGACAAGAACCCTCCTTCAGGGGAAGTGGAGCGTAGAAATTAGTCTAGCGGACAGAAGGGTTGACAGAATTATAAAAGGTATACAGGAGATAAAAGTGCATAAATTCAGAGAGCTGGAATTGAAATTCTACACGAAGTGGTATAGAACCCCGGCTATATTAGCTAATATGTTCTCAAGACTAAGTTCAAACTGTTGGCACTGCAGAAATGGGAAAGGATGGTACTCCCATATGTGGTGGGAGTGTGCAGAAGTTAAAGCTTTTTGGGAGAAGGTAACAGAGCAATTTTATAAGTTCTTCGCAATAAGACCAAAGATAGACCCAGAATTGATGTTAGGTAGTACTTTAGGTCATAAAGATATCAGAAAAGAAGGACAGGACTTATTTAAAGCAATGGTGCTAGCCGGTAAAGCAGTAATAGCATTTGGTTGGAAAGACAAAACTAAGTGGACGGAACTAAACTGGCAGGATTATTTATTTGAATACATTCAATCAGACATTATAGCCATAATTAATCAGGATGAGTCATGGGAATTAAGAATAGGAAAGATTAAGGAAAAATGGCATTTATATTTAAAATGGGTCATGGAGGGTCAACAACGGGACGTTCGGTGGAAGCTCCTAAGCTTGTGCCCCTGGCTAGAAAGGATGAGTAGCTAAAGGGAGGGCGGGAGGGATAAGGGTATGGGGGGGGGGAAAAAGAAAGAAAAAGAAAAGGAAAAAAATAAAAAAAAGAAAAAAAAACCTAACAAAAGGAGGTGCTAGAATATCCACCTCTTTTTTTTCGTTGTATTTTGCACTGAACATACAGCCTAGTGAAGATTTCTAGAGGACTCAAAAGCTTACTCACAATTTTGTGATATTTGGTTTGTGTTAATAAAAGTGACCATCATTTCATTGTATGGGACTTTAACAAAAAGAGTAAATGATATCAGGTGAAGTTCTTCACTGTTAGGAAATGGCTGAATATTTTAAGTGACTTCTGTTTTAGAAGAACTGCTTCATTTAGATCTGTAATTCAAAATTGTTTTTTTTTAATTACTTTATAGCAAACATGGGTAAAGGGATCCTCCATCCAGAGTGAAAAAAATTCAGTGCCAATGACTGGCATGTTACTTAGCAAGATGGAAAGAGCATGCTTTTATCTGGCTGGCTGGCTGCAAGGAAAGAGAAAACCTGAGGAGGAAGAGGAGAATTCACCCAACTTTGTGACATGTTGCATGTAGTATTTCACTTATAGTGTATGGCCTATGGGCTGTTAAATTTGAATAAACTGAAACTAAACTGCAAAAAAAAAAAAAAAAAAAAAAGAATATTTTCTTTTAATATTCCATTTATCTATTTGTTAAATCTATCTTCAGATGTAATGTGGAACATTTTTTCTTGTTGTTATGGCTATAATACTATTGTTAATGTTAATTTGCTTAATACTAATAAAAATATTTAAAAAAAAAAAAAAAAATTAGTATACATTTGAGTATGTCGATGAATGCAAGGAGTTCAATGTATCCAAATAATTTTGTTCTCCTCCCTCCATTTCATGTTATTTTAGCTTGTCTCTACATAAAGTACCATGTTTCCACAACGTTTCAGCAATTCCACATTTAATGCTGCTAAAGCAGGATGAGAACACAAATAAAGGCTAGGTTCTATTCATGTGTGAAAATGGACAGGCCCTTTCTGTAAGTATCAATTGACTGACTTTTCTCTGAGCTCCGAGACGGGTGCTTATCACCAATCCTCTGATCTATAGACATTGCATGTATGATTCTGTTGTATAGTCTGCTGTATGCAGACACCTCTGTGACAGCTCTTCTCTCTTGGGGCAGCTCTGGACTAAGAAGCAAGTCTGATGCATCAATATTCTTTTATTTTTCCAATGTTGTATAAAAATTAAGCCTTTCCAACAATAACAAACATCCCTATTCTTTTCTTTTTGAGGGCAAGCTTTAAAATTATTCACAGCTGAAACATGCTGTGAAGCAGCTCATTCAAAAGAAAAGGATTTAGATTTATGCCATTTGTACACCACTATCTCTCAAAAAGACTTAAGGCAGTTTTCAACCCTTGAAAAACTCTATGATCGTATTCATCATTTATTATACAGTGCATTTCAAATATTCACAAAACTTTACATGCGTTGTCTCAGTAATCTTTACCTCAGCTCTCTAAGGAAGGCCTGTATTATTACATCTATATAGCAGATGAAAAAAGATAAAGTATAACTTGAGTGAACCTCACCTATTTATAATCTTTATTTATTTATAATGAAAATACAACAAACACCCATAATATTTGATATTTTATATACAGGGGTCATTTAGCAGAAAAAGAGCTGGAGAAACTCATTAGCATAACTCATTAACATATGCCATGCCCCCTGACATCAATTATCCCAGCTGTTTTGGACCCAATCCTGGCCATTCAGGGCCGAAATAGGGCCCAAAATTGCAAAAAGGGGCTGAAAATGGCCGAAAAGGGGCCCAAAATGGACAGGATTGGGATGCTGCTGGGTGGGAGAGTAATCCACCACCCACTAGAGGCCCGATCCAGGCTGTTTCAGCCCCAATCCAGGCTGAAACGGGCCCAAAATGGCCAAGAGTCAGGTGGGTGGGGGTCACCTGACATGTGACCTCTTTGGGGAACTGCTGGAACTATATTCCTGAGCGTTCCCCCTCAAAATGAGCCCTGGTTATATATCTCTTTAAAAATGTTCATATATAATTTCACAGCAATCCTTACAACAATCCTGTAATGTAGATGTTATTATGTGCTGCTGATGGGATGATATATTTTGGCTTGCCTAAATCAAAAATCCTAGCAGAGGAAACTTTTTGATTCACTGCTAATGCTCTTGTTGACTGTTGACTAGACATGGGCACAAACAGAAAAAAAATGAACATGGAACTTGAAGAGGTAGATCCCTATCCCACCACACACAAAGAAAATTCAAGCTCCAATGCACTCTCTCTATCAAAATGACAACAGCAACTGTCTCTCTCCCTCTCCACTGTCTGCAAAGTTAGAGCTGGGAGCCCCCCTCCCACCTGCTCTTTGCTCCCTTGTAACAAATTTGGGGCTCCACACTTGAAAGGAAGACCTGCCTATCAAGCTAAATTGGGCTTAGATTGGGGTTTCCAGGGCAACAGCAGGAGTTCAGACAGAGTTCAGACAGTCCCTGTCTCCGGTTGCCAAGGGAATTGATTGCAGGTGCCAGATTGTCTGGCTTGATGAACAGCAACGAACAGCAACAAACGAGGCTTGCAACGACCACCTGTTCATTTAGAATGGGGCCTCAGGAACAGCTTATTCATGAACAGCTGATTGGGCTGTTTGTGGCTTTTTTTTAGTTCGTATTGCTGTTCGTGCCTATCTCTACTGTTGGCTACATTCACTCACTCTTAAGCAGCAAGGCCACGCATTGCCTATGGTAACGGAAGAACTAGCTTGTGGGATTTTTTGCCCCAAGAGGTAGCAAAGGCCACTAGCTTAGATGGATTTGAAAGGGGATAGACAAAATCATGGAGCATATATTCACAACCCCAATGGCTAAATGGAACCCCAGAGGAAGCATGCTGCTGAATATCTGTTTCTCAGGGATAACATCTGGGATGGTCTATTGATTTCAGTTTGTGTTTCTGGGATTCCTGCGAGCATCTAGTTGGCCACTGTGAGAAACAAGATAATGGACTAGATGGTCTAACCCAGCAGGGCTCTTCTGTTCTTATTACTTTTATTAAAAACCACTAATGCTGTGAAAGTAGGAGCAAGTATCATAATTTAAAAGGAATAATAATAATAATAATAATATTCGATTTATATACCGCCCTTCAGGACAACTTAATGCCCCCTCAGAGCGGTTTACAAAGTGTTATTATTACCTTAGTTGCACAAGCAAAAATCAAGGAAACAAAAGATAGCCTTTAGTACCAAGGACATGTGGAATGATATAGTTTTCTTTTTCTATGTGAGCTGACATTCTCTTTGTTTCAGTCTCAGTGCTATGTCTGTAACATTACACCCTTGAAAACGGAGGGACAAAATGAGCATACAATGGGGTGGGGGGAGCAGAGACCTCTTTTGCAGACAAATGGCATTACATAAAATGATGACCATGAAAGGCAAAGAGAGATAGAGCATCAGAATAAAAAACAGCACAGAAAAGGTCAAATTTGGCCCATGTCACCATTTTAATGCAGTTTCCAGCAAAGCATTCATAAAACTTTGTGGCTCCAGCTGACCCCCATAACAGTGCTGGCTTTTCACACATTGTTCTCAAAACAGTGGAAATTGCAAGATACAGCTTTGTTATAAAACAAAAGGGTAATATTCCAGCCTGCCAGCTTTGATTTGTCCAGTGAAAAGATGATGTAAATCCTTCAAAATCATGAAAGGCTTGAGGAAAGGGCTACAGTATATCAGCCTGCTCTTTGATTTATATCCCACAGCCACGTATTCTTCAAATCCATTTTATTCTGTGATCATCAGTGGGACTGTTCTGGATGAAAAGCAGGCTACCAGTCCATATTTCAACCTTCTCATAACATTTATATCAGAAAAGTGTTATAGGTTGTCCATTGTTTCTGTAGAACGGAAATTCCTGGCTTGCATGAAGTAGGCTCCCAGAAGCATTTCATATTTGTTTCAGACCCCATTTCTCTGTTGCAGCCATGCCAGCACAATGAAAGGCAGACATAACATTCATTGGCCATTAACAAGAGTGACCAAATCAGTAGCAGGCTGTTGGGAATGGGCACTGACTAGAGTTGGGCACGATCCAAAAAAAATTACTGATCAAGCTGATCGTGGATCCATGCCAGCAACAAACCCAAATCACTGATCCACACCTATCAACTCCCGTTTCTGATCCATGGATCGGATTGGGGAGGCCAAAGCGGAGGGGTGCCCTGCTGTTCCCAGCTATGTGGGAAGGTGGGTGGTGGTGGCGACCGCCAGGCCCGGTGGGCATGGGAAGGCGGCAACAAGCCACCTCCCCTCAGGGAGGGGACATTCACACACACACACTTAGAGCAGAGGGGGGGGGAGTTTTTAACCCAGCGACGAGCTGCCTCCCCTCAGGGAGGGGACCTTAACACACAGAGCAGAGAGGGGGGAGTTTTTAACCCAGCGATGAGCCACTTTCCCTCAGGGAGGGGACATTCACACACACACACACACACACACACACACACTTAGAGCAGAGGGGGGGAGTTTTTAACCTGTCCCTGCCTCTCCAAATAGAGAGAGAGAGACACCCCGTCAACATGTTTCAGCCAGCTTTTAAAAAAAGCAGGGACAGAATCCTCCATTCCTCCCCACCCAATTTTAAAAGCAAGCAGCCAGTCTTCCAAAAGCATATTTTAAACAAACAGAGAGCCGTGAATGAGGTTTTCCCACAAAATACAGTGTTTTAAAAGCAGGTTAAAAACAGAGTGTGACAGAAAAACAGCCATTCCTCCTACAAAGCCCCAGTTTTTTTAAAAGCAAAAAATGTTTGGAGTGCCCATGGCTACAGAACACCCCCTTCCCCCTCCCTCCCCTGGGTCTCTTCTCCCAACTGGTGAGTGCGTTGCTGCTCCGCGGTTGGAAGGAAGCCTTGCTAATCAAGGAAAGCTGGGCTTCTATTCGGGTTTCCAGGGCAACAGAAGGAGGGCAAACACAGCTCAGGCATTCCCCTGGTTCCGTTGCCCAGGGAATAGATTACTGGCGCCTGATTGTCTGCATCCCCGATCAGATCCCAATGGCCCGAATCAAGCCCTGATGAAGCCCCCCCCCCGAATGCTGAATCGGTCGCCATGGATGGTACCGATCCCCCGGGTCCTGATCGTGCAAACGCCATTATTGTGAGTATTTTTCTATCGTAATGCCGATCGTGCCCATCTCTAACACTGACACACACACTTGCACACCTGGGAGATGAGAAACCATCAGATCATCTCTCTAAATAAGACAGAACTGCTGATTCAGAATCTAATATCTCTCTATTGGATTATTTATATATTAAAAATCAGCTAGGGAGCCTAATAGGTTCAATTTGGTGTCTTTCGATCCAGGCTGGGTTGGTCAAATAGGTCTGGGAGGTACCAAACGCCTCTCTGCAGGAGGGTGTAGTTCCAACTGTCTTAAAAGAGGTGCTTTTGTGACCCCTCCTGAAGAAGGCACCCCTAGACCTCAATGACCTGAACAATTGCTAGTGGTAGCCACCATTCCATTTCCGGAATAGGTGCTTGAGCGAGTGGCAATCACACAGCTTCAGACAGTCCTTATGGAGATGGATGAACCCATTTAATCAGCATCCAGGGTTGGGTTTGGAATGGAAATATCCTTGGTCACCGTGATAGATAATCATACACATTCCCAACTTGTTGAAACTACCTGCCTGAGGAGGTCAGGATGGCTCTCACACATCTATCATCCCACAGGATGTGCAAAACTGAAATGTTCAAGAGGACATTTTTATAATAGGGATAAGAATGGTAATAGAAAGATCAAGATGGGTAGCCGAGTTAGTCTGTCTGTAGCAGTTTTCTTTAGACACCAGATTTATCTGAAGAAGTGAGCTGTGGTTCATGAAAGCTCATACCCTACCACAAATTTTGTTAGTTTTATAGGTGCTACTGGACTCTTGCTCTTTTCTACTGTAGTAGAAAGGAACAATGTAGTGGACTAGACTACTGCAATGTTTATTGTTAAGCACCATCTCACTTTTACTGTATTTTCTTCATTCTGCACTGTTTATAGCATACCGCCTTAGACAGTTTACTGTTTTACTGGTTTTTAATTCTGTAAGCCTAGTCTTATTGCATTGTTCACTGAATGTCTTGTGGTATCTGATTACGCAATATTCTACAACCCACCTAGAGCTTCAGTGAGAAAAGCAGGCTATACTTAAAGCAAATAAATAAATAAATGTGAGGACGCTTTAAAATGAACGAAGAACCCTCATTAGAAAAGCAAAAAACCCCAAAGTAATTACCAATGATGGAGAGGAACCTCCACCTATCTGCCTGAAATCTGGGAGACAGGCTCTCTTAGATGAGGAGTAAATCCCCTGAGAATTTCATCCCAACTGGAGAGGAAGAAGGTTATATGGGAAATATGTTTCCATAGAAACCAGTGGAAATGGCTATCAGATTCCTATCCTAATATTACTAACTTTAATTCTGACATTTACAGTGCCGTTATAAGCAGTGATACTCTTTGAAGTCCATTGACTTCAAAAGACTTTGATCTGTGCTTGAGACTTCACTGTAAAGATTCAACTTTTTGCACCCCAAGATACCATCAGACGGACACAAATCAGTCCTTAACCTCTGACTATCTGCTAGCTGAGAATTAGCAAAATTACTTTACATTACCAGTCTTAGCCAAATATATTGTACTGAGGCACTAAATATAATTGCTTTGGTTATGCCATATCCACTATTAAAATGCAAATAATCGAGCACACTATCACAGACCGGGGAAGTTTCTAGAAGTTTTATATCACTGCTGTCTGCACTGTTGTGATGCATGTTGCAATCTGATGCCATATTTTCCCTGCCAGATGTTCAGGTGTACACATTCTCAAACACCCGTTGCCAGTGCATTTATAACAATAGTATTAACATATCATTGCCATTCTAGGAAGGCAGGCAAGTAGGTACGATGTGCACAGAGACACATGGATATGGGTTTCATGATTTTAATGTATGTTTGGGCAACTGACTCTTGCACCAAGCTGATGATACAATAATGTTAACAAGCAAGACACAGAAATAAAGGAATATGAACAGCAATAAGATGAAAATAAAACAGTAACAGTTTCAAGTAAGATCAAACAATTATTTGCTATTCTAAGCAATATGTATCAGAAAATATTACAAAATGAAATATGACATTTGCATACCTTGTTGCCCTTTGTGCTCTGTGTATGTTTCTGTGTATGTTTCTATCTATGTATGTATAATCAGGGTTTTGCTGATGTGAACATGTGCTCCTGATAATTGGCAAAGCATCACACAAAAAGAATGATACAACTGCAGATACATGTTAATTGGGACTGAGGTAGAAGGGGGAGTTTGCTGTGCTCTGTCAGTGCACACCAGCACATGGGCAACATAGAGGAAGAAGACGATACAAATAAACTGCAAGCACAGCCCCCATATCCTAGACTCCTGTTCATGCCCTCCCACCAACCTGCTCCCACCTGCCTGTGTGCCTTCCTTTGCCCACTCACAAGGTCTCCCACCACCTGCCGTCACAAGTGCCCACATTGCCTGCATATCCTTTCCCCAATGGTGGTGGGTGCAGTATAAGTGACACTACCATGGCCACCAGGAATGCTGATGCTTTGTGTATCACCCACATGTCCCTTCCAGCCATGCTAGGCAGCATGTGCAGCTGAAAACAGAAATGACAAAGCACTCACAAGTAGAGATGGGCACAAACAGAAAAAAACCGAACATGATGTTCATTGTTCGTTGCCATCCATGAACAACTCATGAACAACCATGAACATGGCCCTGTTCACGAACATGTTCGTGGTTGACTGTTCATGGGAGCCAGCAGGCTCTCCTCCATTCATCATCCAAGTCAAGATACCTACTGCACCACTCGCAGAAACCTTACCTGAGCAGGCAGCAGGAAAGGTACCAGTAATAAATAATAGCTTGGCCCAGAGCCTGGCAGCAGCCCTGGAACTTGAAGGGGTAGATCCCTATCCCACCATATACAAAGAAAATTCAAGCTCCAATGCACTCTCTCTATCAAAATGACAACAGCAACTGTCTCTCTCCCTCTCCACTGCCTGCAACGTCAGAGCTGGGAGCCCCCCTCCCCCCTGGTCTTTGTTCCCCTGTAACAAATTTGGAGCTCCACGCTTGAAAGGAAGATCTGCCTATCAAGCTAAATTGTGCTTAGATTGGGGTTTCCAGGGCAACAGCAGGAGTTCAGACAGAGTTCAGACAATCCCTGCCTAAGTTGCCATGGGAATTGATTGCAGGTACCAGACTGTCTGGCTTGACGAACAGCAACGAACAAGACTTGCAACGACCACCTGTTCATTTAGAATGGAGCCTCACAAACAGCTTGTTCGCAAACAGCAGATTGGGCTGTTCGTGGCTTTTTTTTGTTCGTATTGCTGTTCGTGCTCATCTCTACTCACAAGTAGTCAGTGAACAAGCATCAGAGGGGATGTGTGACAATAGAGTCAGTAGCAGTGGGCCCCATCAGAAGCCATGGGCCCTAGTAGCTGCTTTACCTCAGCATGTGCTAATGCTGGCCCTGACAGAAACAACTCAAAAATCTTCAGCAAAGTATGTTTCCTCAACACTCTGTATAAGTTTGGGGATCAAACAACAGAACAATGGAGGAGTTCAGTATGGAATCACACATGCTTCAAAGAAAGAAGAAATCCAGATGTGGAGAATCCATATTTGTATTTCAGCTGTATTTTAAACAGCTGTGGGGGTGGATGATGTACTTCAGATTCAAAGCTATTAAGATCTCTAGGTGTTCATCCTTCAAAAGCCCAGTGGAAGCACAGAATTATGAAACCAGTGACAAGAACAACAGAGAAACAGACATTTTAGTATGGATGATGAAGACCATTTTTAAAAAAAGGTCACAGAGAGTACTCCCGGCAGTCTCCCAGTACTATATTGACAGTGCAGTCCTTAGCAGATATCCTGCTGAATTAACTTGAATGGACAAAAGAGGGTGTAACTCTACTTAGGAACGTACTGTTAGAAACCTAGTGAATATTTGTATATTTACACACAACTGTACATTTATTGTAAGGAATGAAGGTCATTGGAACCAGAAGAAGCTATTATTTTTATTAACATTCATAATTTACTTTACACTTCTGAGAACTAGGCACTTAACAATGCTAAAATAAAAAGGACCCTGCCTGTAGGTTTATATTCTAAATAGGAAACAGATTTAAGCAACGGTATCTGTATTTTAACTGAGAAATATCATGCTCAATGTTAATCGGAGCCATTTAGTTTGCATTGTCTTGAATACAGAGATGGACATATCTGTAAGTACAATTCTATGCAAGTTAAATGTATAAATTCAGATAAGTGTACATTCTTACTGGGGAGTGAGTCCCACTGAATACTAAAAAGGCATGCATAGGATCACACATTTAGAGTGTTTTAAAACATTTCTGCATATTTCTGTTTCTACAGGAACCAATAAGTTGCTTTTCAAAACATTTTAAAAATTCTGGGAACCCCATGCAGAAATTATGCCAATTTGAAAGGCTTTCACCCGGAATTGCAACCAAATAGTGATTTATTATCAGCAAGTAAAATAGTAACAGTGGAAAGACCCCTTGGCTCAAATACCAGCTAGCCATCTTTTTACAACAGCATATATGCCAACCCTTTAGTTACATGACAGGAAGAATGGTGCTTATGTTCTTCTCATTGAGTTTTATTATTCATAGTTAGGTTGGTGCGTGTACTTGGTCTTTAAAAGAAAGCTCTTAAAACACCTTCATTTATTCAATGGACTCTTGGGAAAGCCCACACCAATAAAGGTCTGCTCCTTTAAATTGATGCAATGCTGCCACCAAATGGCAGGCAATAGATGGGACAGCAAATTCATTAAAATGCCTTTGGCAGTCGTTTTGTGACCACAGGTAATGGTCCTACCCATGTTACAGTATGCTCAGAAAAACTACCAAGCAAATAGACAATTGAAGGTTATAGACACATTGTCAGGGAGAAAAGTATCAAATATGTTGGTGAATGTATACAAAGGAACATTTCGACAAAGGGTAGGAAACAGATTCTCAAAGGCAGTCAAAGGTTTTGTCTTGTTGTACACGTATAATCTTTCCGTTCTTTCCTACTCAAAACTGAAAACGGAGCTTCACTTGTTTTTTTAGCAGCCACTGATACGTTTTGATCATCAGTTTGCACAGTACAAAATGTAGAGGATATCCTTTTTCACATGCCTGCGTGCAGATGAATTCCCAGTCTGTACAGTGGAGTCCCATTTTTCCTTTCTGGCACTCAGCATGCATGCAGACACCTATAAGGCCATTATGGGGAATGGGAGGTCTATGCACATCTCTCATTTCTCCACGTGGTCTAGCCTTCCTCTCTCTGTTTTCTCAAGGAATGCGAACTTCAAGCTCACGTTTCTTGACTGGGTGGACATGGTGGGCTAAAAAGGAGGCATATGTAGGTTGCTCATCCCTTGTAATGGCCAGACACATTAACTGCATGTGACCCTGTACATGCACAGAAAGGGGTGAGAAGGGAAAAGCGGGGTTTCTTAATCTTCTGCACACAGCAACAATCATATCCACTTTTCATAGGCTGAAACTGTCTGAAGAATACCCTTCATCGTTTAGATCTGTATCATCTGAGATGGCATACTTTGCCAGGATAATTCCATAGATGTTCTAAAGGCCAAAACAAATGTGACAAAGATCATGGATAAAAAATAAAATACAGACATGTGTTGGATTGAGGCCATGTGGGGATGGAGAGGAAATTTAATTCTTAAAGCCCTGAATAGTAAGTGCAGAACATCTAGTTTCAATTAGCAAAACGGTGGGGGTAAAGCATTAAACCATCTCTCCCCTCCCTCAATCTGAATAGACACTATAATGTACCTTTTAAAGATGAGCAGAGATCTATGATCTTCATCCATGTCTATTAATGTCCATCCATTTAATTTTCAACTTAAGTGAACCCATTGACTTCAATGGACTTGAAAGGGTGTAACCCTACTTAGGATTCCACTGTGACAATGCTTCTTTTCATCCTCTCTGATGTATATATTTAAGAATAATTCTCAGTTGCTTTTCAGAGATTGCAATTGATCACAGTTCTGATGGATTCCGATGGCATGTTGTCTGTGCAAATATATCAAACATATAAGAGGAGCTTATATGTTTGATATATTTCTGTTTAAAGGCACACCCTCCTCTTCAGGTGTTGTACTCCAAGGTTATGAAGGTATTGAAGACATTTAAATCTAGTTAGCTTCTTAATAGATAAGGAATTGTTTTGAAATTTCTATCCAGGTAAATCCATCTGCTTACATTTACAATTCCATTTCACAACTTCCAAGTCAATCTCTAGACAAAACTAATAGAATAATTCTTAATTAACACTTACATACTAGAAAAAGGACTCCTTCAGGGAATAATTGAGCATAAAGGAAGAGGGGAGATTCTGCCAGGGCCGGCATGTCAATGGAGGCAAGTCCGGCAACTGCCTCGAGTGCAGAGGTGCCGGAAGGGGCACCAGGGGCAGGGGTGTGTGCTGCAGAGCAACTGAATGGGAGGGCTAGGAGGATGCATGCATGCCAAGCATTCCCTGCATGTCGCCAAGCATTCTCCTGCATGTTGCCTCACAAACTGGAAGGGAGCAGAGGAAAAGTGGTTTCTTTTGGGGAACTTGCAGGGGGGTGGGTGGGACGGAATAATGACAGAAGAAAGCAAAGGGGAAGGGAAAGGAGAAAGTGGGAAGGACCTAGAGAAACAGCTGCACGTCAGGGTATGTGCTTTGAATGAGCTGCTGAAGACGCAGATCCTTCTTCCAGGTGCATCGAAAGACCATTCCGGGTTGGGCTGCTGCTGCTCTCTCCAAGGGCACCCTCGTGTCAGGGAGGGGGAGGGGGGCTTGTGCCTGGAAGAAGGATTTTCGTCTTCAGCAGCTCATTCAAAGTGCCCACCCTGAGGTGCAGCTGTTTCTCTAGGTCCTTCCCGCTTTCTCCTTTCCCTTCCCCTTTGCTTTCTTCTGTCATTGTTCCATCCCATTCCCCCCAGTCCCCCAAAAGAAACTTATCACTTTTCCTCCGCTCCTTTCCAATTTGTGAGGTGACAGGCAGGAGATAGGGGGGGAATGCTTTGGGGCTCCACCCTCACACACAAACACACATGTTCAGAGAGTGCAGTGAGCAGTGGCAGAGAGGAGAATGTGTCTCTTACATTTCCCAAGAAAACTTGCATGGCCCTCATCTCATTTGGTAAGGCTCTAAGTTGCCCCGTGCTGATGCCACCGCCACTAACACACAGCTGCGGGCCAGGCGCAGCAGGTGGCCAGGGCAGATCCAGGGCAACTGAGCAGCCTGGGCGTGCGCATGCACGCTCATGCACGTGCGCAAGGGCGACAACAGCACTGAAGCTGCCCCCAGCTTCAGGCACCAGAAACTCTGGCACCGACCCTGGGTTCTGCTTGCCTAGGGTGAACACCCAGGTATGCACACCCCACCTGATTAATCCCCACCTGATTGGGGGAATGAACTCCAATAGAGGTTCCTGCTGTCAATGAATGTATATAGGGTACACTGCAGACCAATATAGTTAAAAAGAAGATTGAAATAGCACCTAAAACCTCGCAAGATTTCAGGGATCATATTGGGTTGCCTTAGCAACCTATGCCTCACATCTCCATTCTGCTATAGGGTCTTGCTGCCCAAACAATGCTTTTGGCCAAGCACTGGTTGTCTGAAGAGATGTCCAATATCATTACCCTTGAATATTTTGCATGTTGTTGCTATCCCAGTACAAAGGTGCAAAAGTGATACTTAATAGGATCTTATTCCATATGTTTAACTTTTCTTTTGCATCAGTGATCTTAGTATCATATGCTGTTACTTTAATATCAGATTGATTATCTCTGGAAACTCATATTAAACACCCACATCAAGAAACTTTGCTGAGTTCAGGGGATTAAAATGTATGTTGGAGGTAGGGGATAGCTAATGGAGGCTAAAAATAATAGTTTCAGGTCTTTTATTACTGTTTAGCGACAGCATATGTGGAGTTGGGATTATATTCACAGTCATATCATAAAAAGCAACAGTGTATGTGTCTTACCGCTTCCTTTTTATTCTAAAATTCATTTGAGAAGGGTTAGGCTTCTTCATAGCAAGCTTAAGGAAATGCCTGTCTTGGAAACTTTCCTGTTCTAAGCCATATGTTTTCATTCTCACCATATTGTCTCCTAACGCTCCTCGGGTCTTTTTCTCAAGCGACTACTTTAACGGAGTCATCTAAGCAAAATGCTCTCAACTGTGCCTTTCCTGAAACAGTTTTAAAGTAGTTGAGGTTGCTTCAGTAATTGCAGTAAAGTGACATCATTTAATGTAGCCTGCTGGAGGATTTGTGGGTGGTGGTGGGGATGTCACATAATACCTTTTCTGGAGTGCTTGAA
Organism: Eublepharis macularius; assembly: GCF_028583425.1. Lineage (NCBI taxonomy): Eukaryota > Metazoa > Chordata > Lepidosauria > Squamata > Eublepharidae > Eublepharis > Eublepharis macularius. The sequence goes on from NC_072796.1 coordinate 52,137,095, forward strand.
GTTCGAAAAATTGATTTCTATTTACAATTATGAAAAGACAAGTCAGCATATCAGGGCATTCCACTGTCCTCAAAAGTCCTCTCCAAGTTAGAATTGTATGGCCTGGACTTCACGTTTCTTTGACACAAAAATTAACTTCTATGTACAGAACTGCAGATTACATTCCATAATTATAAGCAGTCATCATTAAAGTTGCTTAAATAACATCAAGAGCTGGACTACAAAAGCAATGTCAACTTTCTGCCACTTTGCTATTATAGAAATGTAATTTGTTTGAATATTCATTGCTTTAACTGAAGCCGTGATGCATTCTGTTCATCAAGAATTAATATTGTATTGAAAAATGTATTTCAAAATTTCAAAAAGGTATGGGACTTCTGCATGTTTCCCTTGTTAAGCATTCAGTCGCTCCAAGACTATATCTGGTAGCATTTGTTAAAATAAATTATTTCTAGCAATCCCTGCCATGAGGTGCATCGTCCAGATTAATTTATAAGTCAAGGAGGCAGATTTTTTTAATTGATAGTGATTAGTGAACTTTCTAAATCTCTAAAACGTCAGTGTGCCTAAGCTTCCAATAAATGCCAGCATCTATTTTTACACTATTTTCCCCATTTAACAGAAAAGCAAATACATCAGCAGGCAGCTGCTGATGCTGAAAACACCCCAAAAGTCTATTATTCCTCCTACATTGCAGTAGGAGGGCCTCACTAGAGCATCATTTGGGGAGTTTTTGCAATACTTGCTGCATAGCCACTTCAAACAAGGAAGAAAGAGATGGAATTTGTACAAAGAAAAGCCGGCATTTCTACCGTCACACACAAACAGGTGTACACATGCACAAACAGAAACAGAACTTACTGTGCTTCAAACTATTTTCTGCACAACTACAATAGATGTCATTCTTAAGTTAACGCAACAATCTTTTAAAATACTTATTTAGTGCCCATGGAAAACTGGAGGAAATTACAACTGATAGTTACAAAGGATTTTGCACATATTACAGCACAAGACATATGCCTGTTTTCTGTAGTACCTGAATGACACTGTAGTCAGTGCAAAGAGATGGATTTTACTGAAGCAGGTAAAATATAATATGGAAAAACAGTAGACTTAGATCTACTAGAATCTTTCAAAGAAGCTCAGTCATATCCAACCAATAATAATAACAACAACAACAACATTGTATTGTTGAAGGCTTTCACGGCCGGAGAATGATGGTTGTTGGGGGTTTTCCGGGCTGTATTGCCGTGGTCTTGGCATTGTAGTTCCTGACGTTTCGCCAGCAGCTGTGGCTGGCATCTTCAGAGGTGTAGCACCAAAAGACAGAGAACAACAACATTATTAGATTTATATACCGCCCTTCAGGACAACTTAATGCCCACTCAGAGCAGTTTACAAAGTATGTCATTATTATCCCCACAACAAAACACCCTGTGAGGTGGGTGGGGCTGAGAGAGCTCCAGAGAACTGTGACTAGCCCAAAGTCACCCAGCTGTCTTTAAGTGGAGGAGTGGGGAATCAAACCTGGTTCTCCAGATTAGAGTCCCGCGCTCTTAACCACTACACCAAACTGGCTTTCAAAGAATGGAAGAACAGCTATTGTGAAAGATGCCATTCACTAGTACAGATCAAGGCAATATTACATTTAAAACAATCTAGTATTTGACTTAAGTTTGGACCAGGTATTTGCAAGATGTCATGAAAGAAACACAGTCTTTATGTGTTTATTAATGGATTTTCAAGGCTGTTGAGAACCACCCTGAGCCCCTGGACAAAAATTCTACCTCTCTTCCTCATATGACCCTCATCTAAAACAAATATTATTTAAAAATTACTTGACATTCTGTTACTGTGAACAGAATAATAATTTCAATAGGATTCTGGGTAGCTGCAGTACTGCAGTCCAAGCTCTGCTCATGACCTGAGTTCGATCTTGGTGGAAGCCGGGTTCAGGTAACCGGCTCAAGGTTGACTCAGCCTTCCATCCTTCCGAGGTTGTAAAATGAGTACCCAGTTTCCTGGGGGTAAAGTGTAGATGACTGGGGAAGGCAATGGCAAACCACCCCTTTAAAAGTCTGCCAAGAAAACGTTGTGATGTGATGTCCCCCCATGGGTCAGTAGTGACTCAGTGCTTGCACACCTTTACCTTTTACTGGGCAAACAAACAACAGGGCAAACCAAATCAGGAAAACTTTCCAGCCAGATGCCTAGATAGGTGAGCCACAGGTTACCCAGGAATAAACCCCATTGAAGAAAGAGAAACACAAGTTTCCTAAAAAGTACTAAAATGAAGAAATACTTTAAAAATATTTCTACTGACCCAAAACAACTACATGAAGATGCTTAAAGGGAACAGGAAATTGTAAATTAAACAGGAGGACAGAATTATTTTAATTTAACAATAAATCCATTTTCAGTTTCCTCACAACATAGAGAATTATTGCAATTAGAATTGCTATTGCATACCAAATAAAATACTTTCCATCTATTGTAAAATGCATCTCCCCCATACTTGAAATTCACTGAATTATAGACAATGTTTACTTTGATTCTATCCAGATAAGGAGATCTATGTGCTTAAGCAGGCCTCTGGTCGCATGTCAATTGCTAGATCAGATACCGTAAACTTAAACCTGACATGTGGACAGTGCATATCAGAGTTTTGATGTCATCTTTGTGCACTGCATGTTTACCATGGGATGTTCATCAAAATATCAGTTTCTCAAACCAAAGAATTTACCATGTAACTCCCAATTCAGCCAATAAAACAAATTATATATAAGTGGGGAACCTGTAAGGAATTTCAGGTAGCTCCCATATCTCTTTCTGAATTCCTTTTGCCCCCCACCCTCCCACCAGTTGAAATGAAAGGCAAACACAAAGCTTGGGATTAAAATTGGGCCACTTTATTGATTACAACATAACTTGTCACTACGGCAAAGGATCTAGATAACTAGCGGTACAGGTCAAGCACTGGGGTCACCTCGGACCTCCGCCTTGACCTGTCTGGGCGAGCCCCCACTGCCCCAGGGGTGAGCCATCCAATTAATGGCTGTACCCAGCGGCCAGGCAAATGGTTCCCCTTCCAAGTCTGCAGCATCTCGCCGTACAGCAAGAGGGCCTTACTTGTACAGGGGAGCCACGCGGCGGTCTGCCCTCACCACTGGCTACCGTAGAGCCCACCAGCTGCTCTGGACAGACCCCAATTCCTCACCAATGAGGATGTGCCAAGGGGGTCACCAGCCCGCTCATTTTGCCATCCTAACCTGCCAGCGCCAAGGGTCAAGCCTCTGCTTAAACCCTTGCACCCCACAGGTGACTTATGGCCAACCTGAGCCCTTGCCGTAGATCATTCAAGAATATGTTGTTGCCCACCCCAGAGAGGTGGACCCCATCACCCCTGTAAAGCTCTGTCTTCTCAGCCTGAATCAAAGGGTGTGGCAAATAAATCCCCAGCCCACACGCTAGGGCTTTCTCCAGGGCTCTGTTGGCCTTACCCCTAGCCCGCTCGTTTTTCCTTTTCCTCCTAATTCTCTTTCCATCTCCCCTTCAGCCAAGCTGCTAGGAAACCTAACATTAATATTAAAAAACCTAAAATTAATATGAAATTAAAACATCAATTTGTGAAAGTTGGCACCTCATTCTGGATTGCCACAGCACTGCAAGATATTGATATGTGCAAGTTTACAGAGTATACCACTCATAGTCAAATATGATATATACATAGTCAAAGCATCTCTTCTGACATCCAGTTCTTGGCTAAGGGCATGGTGGAGTGGAGATCTGCTACATGACACTACATCATCATGCCCCACTCCCCAAAGCTCACGGGGGGGGGGGGCTGGCAGTTGGCTGGCAACCCTAGGATCTGCCTGGTATATGTGTTCACCTAGGCAAGCAGAAACTTCTCTCCCCCTTTGCATTCAACTTTTCTAGGAAAACATAATTTTTCCAGTTCATAACAACGAAGAGCTATTCAAAACTATTTGTTTTGAAGATTTTCTAGAGATTATAACATTAAAATAATAATAACATTAGATTTATATACCACCCTTCAGGATGACTTAACACCCACTCAGAGCGGTTTACAAAGTATGTCATTATTATGGTTGTTGGGGGTTTTCCGGGCTGTATTGCCGTGGTCTTGGCATTGTAGTTCCTGACGTTTCGCCAGCAGCTGTGGCTGGCATCTTCAGAGGTGTAGCACCAAAAGACAGAGAATCTCTGTCTTTTGGTGCTACACCTCTGAAGATGCCAGCCACAGCTGCTGGCGAAACGTCAGGAACTACAATGCCAAGACCACGGCAATACAGCCCGGAAAACCCCCAACAACCATCGTTCTCCGGCCGTGAAAGCCTTCGACAATATGTCATTATTATCCCCACAACAAAACACCCTGTGAGGTGGGTGGGGCTCCAGAGAACCGTTCCTTCACCATTAAGATTTAAATATTTGGACTATTCAGTTCTATATTTTAAATGAAACTTAAGTCCTAGCAGCACTTTTGGAAAAGATATTCACCCTCAAAGAGTCTCATTAACTTCAGTGAGAATGTTGCCTGAATAACGATTACTCTGAGCAATTGCTGACAAAAGCTATCTTTGCCCACAATATACAGCAAATTCTAGTCTGTTATGTTTTCTTAAATGGCCATAAGTAAGAATGATCTTTCAATAGCAGTGACACAGGTGTCTGGTCAAATCCGAAAAGAAGCTGACATCCTGATGTATATTTTATGTCCAGCACTTGGTATTGAATAGAACTAATTTACCCAGTTCTGGTGTGTACCACAATAATAAATTGTTGTTCTAGCGCACAAAATGAAACATACTGAGGACAACAGGAGGCCTTCCATTAATTTCAATGAGGCCTGGAACAAGCCTAATATTACACAACAGTGATCTTAACACTATATTTTATTTACCATGCAATTCTTTCAGAATTTCGCCCTTCTAAGTCCTTTGAAGTCAATGATCTCAGAAGGGTTTAACTCTGCAAGTGTAGGAGAAAGTGCCTAAGGAAATCATTTCTGAGAAAGTAGCCCTCAAGATCAACCCTTTCAAAATTGTTATGAAGACCTAGGGCAGCGGTGATAATTGTACAGCTAGAGGGAGAATCTAGTTTTAAAAATAGAGTTCATTATCTAATTTTTCCTAACAACAACCATGTAATGTAGGCTGTTGTCTTCATTCCTTCATTATATGTGGAGTATTTGCGGTGATTGAGAGGTACTAAATGTGCTGTCCAATGTCATACTGGGAGCCCATGGCTGGGCTATGTTTTGAATATAATCTTTCTGATCTAAATCCAACTTTCTATGAATTAAACTAAAAACAACAACAAATATCTGGTTGGAGAAACAAAAAAGCAATAGAAACTTATTTCAGCAATGCACACAGAATGAATCACAGCTTTATTCTACAATCTTAAAATAGATTTTCACTCACTGTATATTAGAAATGTGGGAATCAGTAGATCTGGTTTAAAAATATATCTGAAAAATACCTGTTTGGTATTATTCAAGTGTATCTGGATATAGCCATCTTATTCAGGAATATCTGGATAAACCAGAATTTACATTCCCAAATTATCCGGATAAATTTTGGGAATATAACAACAACAACAACAACAACAACAACAACAACAGCAGATTTAAATACTGCCCTTCAGGATGACTTAACACCCACTCAGAGCAGTTTACAAAGTATGTCATTATTATCCCCACAACAAAACACCCTGTGAGGTAGGTGGGGCTGAGAGAGCTAGAAGCTGTGACTGACCCAAGGTCATGCAGCTGGCTTCAGGTGGAGGAGTGAGGAATCAAACCCAGTTCTCCAGATTAGAGTCCCGCGCTCTTAACCACTACACCAAACTGGGAACTGAATTTTAAAGGTTGCAGTTCCTGGTCCCCCACCTTTACAGGTTTCCCAGGCTACAACAGGAGGGGGAAGGGAGGCAGTGTTACATGTCTGTGTCACTTTTGCTTGCTTGCCCTATGCCATTGCCAGGTCTGGCTGTCTTCTTTGGTACTACTACGTTGCCAGTTTGAGTGCTGGGATTCTCTGGTTTGATATCGGTTCTGTTTGGCCTGCATTGGTCCTGGCTTCTGCCTGGTATCTGCGAGTGGCACTTGTTCTTTGAGGCTTGTAACAAGGTACCTTGCTTCAGTTTGATTTGCAGAGTTTCTCTAGTTTGGCATTGGTTCTACTGGGATTCTCTGGTTTGACATTGGTTTGAATGGGTTTTGTAGGTTCTATTTGCATTGGAAAGTTTGGCCGGTGTGGTTGTTCTTGTGTGTGTGTGGCTAAGGCACTTTTTAAGGCTTCTGTCTTTGACTCAGAGAGAGCACTGGATGTTTTTTCCCTTACAGAAAATAATGGAGAGTGGTTGGGGGCACCATTTCAGAGGCCCACAGAATTGGATCCCTTGATCCAATTGACCTGAAACTTGGAGAGGCTTTAGTTGGCAGACACGACTAAGTTTGTCAGAATTTTGTGGTAGTTTTATTGAAAAACGACCCCTCCAGCCCCTCCAGAAATATTCTCCCAAGGGAGTAATAAATCTGAATATATTCGGAATTCTGAATAAAACCTTTATTCCAAATGCTATACTGATGGTTTTGGAGCCAAATAATGGAAGTACCATATATATATATGGTATTTCAGATACCCAAATCCAAAAAGTACCATTTTTTTTTAAATGCACACCCATACTGTGTATATTCAAGGGTTTAGATTCCATGAAGTGTTAACAGAAATGTACTGTTGGCCCAAGCTGAAATTTAACTGTGTTGAAGCATGAACAAGGAGAGTTTCTGTTCTTATATTTTCCCACCTATCTTGCATGTAAAAACTGAAACTTCCTGTTTTGATCAAGTTTTGTTTTGCTGTAATATCCACACGTTAGTGTCTGAATAATTGGAAGATAAGGCGTGTGATTTCTGATTGGAGTATCAGGAAGTACACCGTTACCTTTTGCCCTTCCTACAGCACGGTGCATTTATTTTAATGGTACTTGTGCTTGTTACCAGGATAAGATGGAAGTACCATCTTGTATAACCACCACCACCCTTTCTACAACAGTATATGAGACTTCTGGGATCATCAAGGATACAATTTATTTATTTGTACACTATGCAAACATTTTGTGTATGAAAAGCATTGGAGAGGGCCACATCATTTTCCCCTGTATCCCCCTTCCCCACTATTTCTTCTCTCCTTTTTCCTGGCAGCCCCCATATAATTACTGCTTTGTCTCCCTCCCTCCCTCCCACCCACCCACCAACCTACCTACCTTTTATCTGCTCCAATCTTTAGCTATATTTATTAGCTATTTACCCATCTTTCTCCCCAGTGAGGCTCCAAAGCAGCTTACATCATTCTTCTTTTTTCCATTTTATCCTCCTCACCAAAACTGTGTGAGTGAGGTTAGGCCGAGGATGTGTGAGAGGCAAGGCCACCTAGTGAGCATCCCCGTGGCAGAGTGGGGATGTGTTCTGGAGGCATCTTCTCCTCAGATTCAGAGAGAGTGCCTGTGCTACTGGCAGTTGCTCTGGAAAAGTTATGGACTCTCCTCCCCTCTAGCTCCTGTTATGCTACTCTAGTCTTTAAATATGAATGGTATCTCATTGAGCACTAAAGAATTATTCAGGAGAAGGAATACTAATATTTATGGAAAGTGTGGGACTGGGGCCTTTCAGTGGAAATTTAAGTTAATCAGAATATATATGACCTAATTCTTTTTGATATCTAACAATCTGTTCAGACATACTTACTTAAGGTTTTATAGGTCAGCCTTAACTTTGTTACCATGTAGAGAAAGTAACAAGTAAAATTTATGGCATAGTCTTATCTACATACTGGACATTCCTAACCCTACAATTTACCTCTTTTCCTTTTCAAATGAAAGGTTAGTGTTAGTGAGAAACTATATTCAAAGAACGTTGACATCTCTTACCAGGTTAGGATATCTTCCCAGAAACTACCATTGAAGAAGGCCAAGATTTTAAAAAGATAAAAGATAAAAAGCAGCACAAAGATGCTACAGAACAAGTAATCCCAAAGCTGTTATTAGCTAGCTATCTAACTAGAAATGAAATTTGTTTTAAAAGATCCTTGACTTCTCTTTAGCTAAGCAATGTCATCTTTACAATTATAGGAACCAAGATACAGTTTTTACAAAGGAAAGTGATCTTCAAACATTAACCTACCATGGTTCGTATGGTTCGAATTATGACCATAAAGATATCTGTGGGTCCACCAGTAGAACACAAAGATTCACAACAAATTCTTTTTTCCAGTCAATGATTCAAGAGGCTGGATTAAAAGTAGTGTCAATAAAAAGATAAAGAAAGAGTTGCAGGTTCCAACAGAAGAAATCTGATAAAATTAAAGTGTAATAGACACTTCAAACTGTGTGATCTGACCTAATAAGTTATTAATAGGGAACCATTACTCCTCATACATTTTTTATTAGCAAGGCATTGCCTTTTTGTCAAGATTAGTGGATTATAAAATATTTGTGCTACACAATATAAATGACCCTACCTATTAATAAGTCTCTGGAAAGATATGCTTAAATTGAATTACATTAAGGGGAGAAGTGCCAACTGAAAATTAGGCATAATTAATGGGAACACATAAATAAACCAGAGATAGAAGGAAAAGGACATTTTCTTCATTGATCATTCTGGGGATTAATTGCCAATATGCTCTAATGACAACCCAACTATTACTGTTTTTATAAGGGCCATTTCAGAGGACAAAATGTTCATGGTTGCACGAATTTCACGTACTACACTGATCATGGGACTGAAAACTAGTCTATATGCATTGTGAAGTGCTGGAAGCTTGAGCTTCATACATAGCAGCATACAATAATGCCTTGTTAAACTCCTTTGCTGAGGCGGAATGGCAGCTTTGCTAATATTTAAGTTCTAAGAATTTCCTATGAGCATGGAAATGGTCTTAAAGGGATCCATCAGTAAAGGGATAGGAAGGGACCATAAACTTTAACACTATTGCTGTCCATGGTCATAGATCCAGAGGAGTTAGCTGTGTTAGTCTGTAGTTGCAAAATAATAAAGAGTCTCTGATGAAGAGAGCTGTGGTTCTTGAAAGCTTATGCCACAATAAAGTTAGTTAGTCTTAAAGGTGCTACTGGACTCTTTACTATTGCTGTAAATATGATAGGCCATAGATGCTACTACTATTGCTATTAGTATGATCTTACTGGGTAATTCTTATGATGTTTATTATGTCATTTTATAGTCTGTTTCAGTGTTTCTTCACCTCTGTCTTGGATTTCTGCTGAAATTGACTGTACTGTCTCACACTGTGAAATCTGCCTTGAGTGAAACAAGTGGACTATAAATAAATAATAAATTTCAAGTAAACAGAAAAATCTCTCCTGAAGAATACGGTGAAGGCAAGACCACTTCATTATTTTCCATGAGCTAGAGCCACTGGTCTACTTAGTATATTAATGCCTTTGAGATACAGGAAATTTCTTTTTACATCTCATAAACATAACATATAATGTGAACTGAGTTACAGAGTGGACGAGTACCCTGGAGAGAGAGAGAGAGAGAGAGAGAGAGAGAGGCACAGCTCTAAGATCCAAGGAAACCTTAGAGCTGTGCCTCCAGTGTGCTATGGTGTAACAGAAGTTTTGCTTCTCTCACTTTCAGCCCATTAAAGAATACCTGAACTAAAATACAAAATCTGTTCAAGAAAAATAATTACATATATATATTTTAGATGAATTATACTGAACCAAGCTACCTAGTACAATCAGGTAATGGTTTTCTGTTTTACTTTGGAGGCTTCTAATAAATGTTTACAAAATAAAGGAAGAAGTTTAATAAGTACAAGTACCAGATTTAGCTTTTAAAAGATTAGAAACATTAAATGAATGTAAAACTCAACATGTTTAACAGTTGCTGTCTTGATAGATTTGGCACAGATCTGAGGGTATGTTTCATTAGCATTTGAATCAAGTAAATTTTTCTATATATGTGCACAAGAAACCTTAACTTCATGGGATATTTGCCTTCAGTCAAGATGTATCATGAAACGTATTTCCTCATAAAGAGGCTGTCAGACTTACCAAGCCATTGCCATTGTGGCTGGTGGAGCATGCTGAGTGAGGAAGAATGTGGGAGGAGCATGGGAGGGGCCTGGCTCATCTCCAGCAGCCCATCAAGCCCCATGCTGCCATTCCTAATGGGCAGCAGACAGTCTGCAGGTGGGTGTCCCAAGTGGGCAACCTCCACCCAGTAAAGAATGAAACAAAGGAAAACTACTCATGCTGCCATGTACTCAGGTGTAGCACACAGTGCCCAAGTTGGCTTCTGCCTGGGTGCGTTGCCCCTCTCCTTGCCTCACATCATCCCTGGTTGGGGGAACGCCACACTCCCTACCACTACCTGGCATGGGCCTCTTGAATGCTTTGTACCAGAAGCTGGTGGAGCCCAGAGGGGGCGGGCAGGCTTGTGGTTGGCCCACAACTCTCTGAGTGGACTCATTCAATCAGCAACACCTTCTTCCCTGCCTGGTCGGAGGGGACATGTGTTGTTGCATTTTTCCTTGCCACTGCTCCGTCATGGCACAGCAGCTCCAGCATCATCTGCTGGTGGGCAGGGCTTGCATATGCAGCGAGATTGTCTGGCCCTGGGGTGCCAGGAGGACCTTCTTCTGCCATGGCTTGCATCCCCAGCAGCGCAGTGGCTTTTTCCAGGGACACATGGGCCTGCAACTGCCTTCCTGGCTGGATGCCCCAGGGCTGACTCAAGGCTTTGCATGTGGGGAGGCCAGGGGGCCTTCATGCAATGCTTCCCACCTTCATGGTGGCACAGCACAGGGTGCATGAACAAAGCAGCCTCATGCTTGCTGTGGGGGGCATGATTGCCTTGCATCTCGTGTCTGTAGGGGCAAGGGCCAGGCATCAGTACATCTGGCTCTGCATCTCCCTCGGGGGTGTGCAGCCTCATGCAACCTGGAAGCCCACATAGTGTGCAGGCTCATACAGTGGCTAGGAGAGGCTGGCTCTGAAGTGCCTCCCACAGCTCCATCACCTCCAACAGTGAAGCCAAGCAAGGCAAGTCTAGGGCCTAGAAAAAGGACTGATGGAATCCTAAAGAGTGAATGATGGATGCACAGCCACACAAGTCATTTGACTCTGTGGGATCTTCTAGTGAGTCTTTCTCAGATGGGGAAATGGGCCCACAAGGCAGGAAACTACTGCAATGCTGCTGCTATGTCCCTTCATCTAGCAGCCATTTCCTTCTTCAGATCTCTAGGCTTGCCAGATCCAGCCAACAGCTTTCTCACCAGGAAGGCAGTCGCAGGTTGGTTACACATGACTCCAGTACGCGGGGATACAACTCATCACCCTGCCAGTCCTTAAAGGACTCCTGGGCCAGCTTTTCAGCATCTGCCAGTCTCAGTTCGAGACCACCCTATTCTTAGTGGCCTTCACCCTTGCATTCTACGGGGCCTTTAGAATGGGGTAACTGGTGGTTGCTTCTGCCCAGGACTGTTTGGGCAAGGCACTGGGGCTGGATGATATATCTATTGATGGGCTCATCATGTCCAGCAGTCCAAGACTGATCAGTGGGGTCAGGGTGTGATGGTGCACTTGTGTGATGTGGCACGGGGCCCCCAGTACATGTATTGACAGCCTTCCTGACCATCAGGCTACTCAGCCTGGGTCCCTTACTGCTGCACACTCACCAGGTTCTAGTTTATTGCTGTCTTGCAGGCCAGCTTGGCAGCCACCAAGTTCAACTTTTTGGGTTCCCTTTATGAATTTTGAGTGTTCCACAACAGGCTCAGATCAAAATTGAGTATGCGTAAAGCAAATCTTCAGAAAAGAAACTTTTGTACAATCCAAACAAAATTCTGAACCTGTGATAAAACAGTAAAACACTTCACTTCTGCCTGGTGAATCTCAGCAGCTCCCAGGACAAAATATTGCTTTAAGGAGTTTTGTGTAGTACTGTAAAGCAACAGACCCAGAAAGCATACACAAGTGAAAGAAACAGAGTTGTTTAGGATTACTTCAAATTCTGGTGTCCACATATGAGGAAGAGGCAAACATGGTGGGGAAAGCTATGGCCAGTTACATCCTCTCGGCATATGCCCACTATGAGCTCCCCATTGGTCAGAATTGACAGGCTTTAACTTCTTCTTCCCACATTATAATGCACAAGGATGTTTCCTGAATACCAAGGAACACAACTGCAGCAGAAAGTGTGCAGAATATTCCTACTGCTGTGCATCCAGTGAACTGTGAACAGATTTCAGCAACATAGGGCAGTTCCATGTATTCAAGGGCAATTGCACAAATGTAGTAATGGGGAATGAGTAAAGACTAAGCCCAGTGAACAAACATTTACCTTAACTGGATGGTTTGGGCGTGGTTGCTGGATGTTACAGTGCTACTTTTCTAAAAATGCTTGCCTTTTCCGCTGTTTTTCATCACCTTACCTTTTGCTGTTTTTCATCACATTACAGCACAATTCTATGCTTGTCATCTCGGAATTATGTTTTATTCTGGTCAATGGGAATTTTTTCATGCTAAATTTTTATGGTGTTACATTGTTAATTGATTCAGTACTTTTTCTCCTCCCCAGCTGCTGCCACTCTCTGTCCCTTCCCCATGGTCCTTCCTCAGTTTTTCTCGACAGTTGCTGCTGCTTCTTATTCCTAATTCTTGTAAAATGAATCAATGCTCAAAGCTACCCACTTCCCAAAATAAAAAAACCCACCTCAATACTGAACAATGTACACTGCCAGGGCTTTTTTTCAGGGGGAACGTGGGGGAACGGAGTTCCGGAACCTCTTGAAAATGGTCACATGGCTGGTGGGCCCGCCCCCCTGATCTCCAGACAGAGGGGAGTTGAGATTGCCTCAACTCCCCTCTGTCTGGAGATCAGGGGGCGGGGCCACCACCAGCCATGTGACCATTTTCTCTGAGGGCAACCCACTGAGTTCCACCTCCTCTTTTCCCAGAAAAAAAGCCCTGTGCACTGCTGTCATATTAAGACATTGTTAGAGTATAGGTTGGCAGCCCCGTGTCTTGCACAAATGGAAACAGTGGTTGGATACAATAAGATATTCTTAGTGCAACCCTCTTCCATAGTAAAACAAAACAAAAATACTTCCACAAGTGTAAAACCACTTATGTTCATGGAAGAGTATTGTTGGATCCATGCCATTAATGTCACTTCAAAGGCTTCCAAGTAAGAAGCAGATTTTCAGTTATTTTCTATGACCACAAAACAGCGCAACCCAGCTTAAATAAAATATCAGGATGATTTTGAGATCCACCTGCTTCTCTTGCCATGCAGATAAAGGCAGGGGAGGGGGACAACCAAGAGCCCGTTCACTAGAAATAATCCACCTGAAACAAAACACCCAACACTAATCCCCTAAAAACCTTATCTACTCTTTGACACTGCTGTAACAAACACTTCCAAAGTCCCGTGCCAACATTGCTCATGTGTTCAGTGGATTTTAATTAGAGCTCTGAGAGGTTGGGAAAACTGGCTGGCGGACCATCCTTGTTTATTTCACAAGGTACTACACTAGCCTTTTCATTCAGCTTTCCTTAGCTTGACAAAAGGAATGATAAAAAAAATGAGAAAGTGTACAAAATTAAAAAGCCAAGGAGGTGCATTTCATCTCAAGCACACTTTGAATTTGTTAGCAGGCATCCTTGCAAAGCATTCATTATTTATTTATTATTTTATTAAATTTATATTCCGCTCTCCCCGCAGGCAGGCTCAGATATTCACTTGAATGTCCGAGCTTAGCAGAGCAGAAGCTATTTGTAGCAAGAAATGGTTTGCGACAAGCAGGGCTTTTTTTCTGGGAGAAGAGGTGGTGGAACTCAGTGGGTTGCCCTCGGAGAAAATGGTCACAGGCTGGTGGCCCTGCCCCCTGATCTCCAGACAGAGGGGAGGGGAGTTTAGATTGCCCTCCGCGCTGCTCAGCGGCAGCACGGAGGGCAATCTAAACTCCCCTCTGTCTGGAGATCAGAGGGCGGGGCCACCAGCCATGTGACCATTTTCAAGTGGTTCCGGAACTCCGTTCCATCGCGTTCCCACTGAAAAAACGCCCTGGCGACAAGTATGAAAAGTTTGTAAGTGTGTCCTATGCACACCCCATTTCCCCCCTAAGAAATGAGGTTAACAACTAGTTCTATGATCATTTCAAAGATAAGGTGAGAGATGGTAGGGTTAGATCCTACCACTCCATTCTACTGGTAACTTCCTCCTATGCAATGTTGTGTTCATCCCAATTTTGAACAAGGGCTGTGTATTGTGCCAGTGTCTTTGCCTTGTAGGGTCCTCCTGCCAGGAGGTAGTGATGGAGCCTCTACATAAAAGGACTCTGCCCCTTCTATGCAGGCCTTTGTTGTAAGCAGACCACCTGCCCTCTCTTATCTCTCTTTTGTTTTGTATTAAATTACAAATTTGAAATTAGAAGCCTGGAGGCAAACAGTACTTGTTAGTAAATATAGAGCAATGACGTACCAGTTTTTCACAAATCATTCTATTCGTGGTTAATAATACTAACCTGCTCAGCTATTATTTATCTACTTTGTTGGTTGATATCCCACTTTCAAGAAGGCATGCGATTTTTATCACTGCCTGCTCCAAGGAGCTGTATTTGGTTCTTCTTCTGGCATTCTGCTCTTCAGTTTAAGCTGAGAATGTTATTGTTTCAAGGCAACTCAGCGAACCTCTTAGCTGAAACGAGAACATCTTAACATGTAGGTGTTCTGGGTTTTTTATAAATCATGTCTATTTACATCATCCCTTCAGAACAAATTTCATTGAATTTAGGTTGGGAACCTGATGATATAATTTTATACACACACACATTGTACTGTAAATCTTAACCACTATGGCAGCTTGCGCACTTTGCAGCCATGTGAGAACTAATAGTTGCAGCTGCTAAGTTAAACCCTAAATTGTGATGAAATGCAACAAGCTGAGTCTGCTTGAATTCAGTCTACACTTATAGCAGTAATTATCAGCTTCACATCATAAGACCATAACTGGTCAAATGGTCATTTGTTTGAATAAACTACCACACCATCTCATACAACAGATTTTCAAGAGAAATACTAAAAAAGAGCCCCAAACATTTATAATACCACAACAGGCAAGTCTGTTACCCTTCCAGTAAGAATGATCTATGCTTTTAAAAAAATATTTCATATCATGATGCCAGTGGTTTGTTAATAGTGTCCTTTAACACTTGAACGGAAAACAATGATGTTGTGAAATGCTATAAATTTCACCTGAAGGTACTTTGAAGAGTAGCTTGTGGGGTTGACAAGTATCCCAGATAAAAATGCAATAAATATAGCTAGGTGTCTAAAAAAATCGTAACTTGCGCAAGAAGGAAAGAAAAGAGTTTTGAGGGAATATGAAGAATTGTTCCACGTATTTTGTATTATAAACCAAGTGTATTACCAACAGGCCACAAAACAGCTGGAGCTGTGAGGGTCATTGAATAATATGATTTTCCCCAGGGTCTTACTATTACTAAAATGCAAGCGCTAAATATTAAATAATAACTTTGTGCTGAAAATGAAGCATTTCAGTAGCTACTACAATTCTCCCTCTTATGCCTGCTGTGTGGCAACTAGACATGGGCATGATGCAAAAATAAATCCCGATTAAGCCGATCGTGGATCTGGGCTGCCGCCAAATGCAGGTTCCCAGTTCTAACCGATCAAGTCTCGTTTCCGGTCCGAAATCAGGAATCGAGGAGGCCAGCACCCAGAGCAACTGTAGTCAGGCTGTTGTGCGCGCAAGCGCTCCTAAGTCACCCCTGCCCACGCAGCAAGCTGGATGTCCCGGTACGCTGCGGAGCTGGCAGCAGCTCGAGTGGCTCGGAGGCTGCCCGCGCTGTTCACCTGCCCCGCAAGACAAGGGGCAGCCGGCTTGTCCGCACGCCCCTTGTCCTGGGGAAAGGCAAACAATGCAGGCGGCCTCCCAGCCTCCCGCACTGCCTTTTGCCTTTCCACAGGACAAGGGGCGGCTGGCTTGCCCACGCGCCCCTTGTCCTGGGGAAAGACGAATGGCGCAGGTGGCCTCTCAGCCTCCCACGCTGCCTTTTGCCTTTCCCCAGGACAAGGGGCGGCTGGCTTGCCCACGCGCCTCTTGTCCTCGGGAAAGGCGAATGGCGTGGGTTGCCTCCCAGCCTCCCGCGCTGCCTTTTGCCTTTCCTTTGTGCCCACCCCCTTCCCCCTCCCTCCCCTGGGTTGCTGCTCCGTGTTTGGAAGGAAGCCTGCTAATCAAGGAAAGCTGGGCTTCCATTCGTGTTTCGAGGGCGACAGAAGGAGGGCAAACACAGCTCATTTCCCTGACTCCGTTGCCCCGGGAATTAATTACTAGCGCAAGAGTGTCTGCAGTTCTGAACAGAAACTGACCCATCCGATGAAGTCCCGAACTAGCAAACTCCCAACGGCTGGATTGGTTGCCATGGACAGAACCGATTAGCTGAGTCACGATGGCCTGCAGCAAAGCATGGGAGAGATTTTGGGGTGGTGCAATGACATCACTCCTAGAAGTGATGTTGTCATGCCACCCCGTGAGTGCACTTGGGAGGCCTGTTTCCCCACTTTTCCTCTCCTCCACCAACCAGGTGAGTGATGGGAGTGGGAGATCCCTGACCCCCACTGTGGGACCTTGGATCCCTTGCCCCATCCCCCAGAGAGGGGGAAAGAGCAGGGAGTAGTGAGCAGGCTCATGCTGCCCTCCAGGGCTTGGGTGGCCAGCTCATAGCAGCAGGAAGCGCCCAGGCAGCCAGTTTGGCAGTGGCAGTAGACGCGCCTGCCCCACCAGCAGCTGGCTCAGGGGCAGCAGCACGTGCCTGCTGCCCAGCAGCAGCAGGAGGCCACTCCCAAGCAGCCGCCTCCAGAGCTGCCTGAGGTGGCCTCAATGGGCAGCATAGTGACTCTGAGGCTCCACCTTAGACTTTTGCCCAGGATCACTCAGGCTGCCCCTGATTCCTTCGACCAACTGCTGCCCAGTGCAGCACAGAAGCATCCTGTGCTTGATGAGTTCAACAGACTGTGAGCGCTCTCCTCCACCAGTGCTCTTTGCCCCTTCACACAAACTCACCCGGCAGCCGTAACAGGGGAGGCTGACAGAAGGGTGAGCCTATAACAAGTTGGCTTCGTCATCTGGGCCTGTTTTGTAGGAGAAGTCTCAGGAATCCATCAATTATGAAGCCTATCTCTAAGTAAAGGGAAGCAACCGTTTTGAGAGTGGACACGGGTAGGTTGGTAGGAATGTAGTTGTTCTGTTCACAGTTCAGTTCTAAATCTTGCAATGATGATTTGGGAACTAGAGTGGATCTGATTTTTTTCGTCATCGGCAATCAACTAATCCTCAAGATTCAGGCGTTCTGAAAATATGCCCTCAGCTTCTAAGCTAACAGCAAAAACAGTATAACGTGAAAAGCTAATATTGTTAAACGCTGCCATCAACTGGGCAATGATGGAATCACAGTAAGATCTGTAGGCAGGAATTCATTATATGACAATTTATTCAAAAATGTAATTGGCAACTCCCTACAAATACATTTGCTATTACTGTGCTGTAAAGTAGACAAGGATTATGTACTTTAAGTAAACATGGCTTATACAAACATTATTATTGCACAGGATATATTGTAAGCCCAAGACTGCAAAATCTCTAGAAAATACCTTTGGTCTTAAAGACTAAATTTGATGATGAGGGGAGAGGGTTTCAGACTTTAAACCTAGAAAATGCTACACAAAAAGCAAACATCTACCTTCCTTTTTTAAAAAGTTATTCAGAGAATTTGCTAAATTAGTAAAAAGGTTGACTACTAGCCCAAACCAGTAACAAATGAGCAAATATTTAATCTGTGATCTGGCATAATTTATGCATTTTTTTAATTCCAATATTCCTCCAAGGAGATCAGGTCTCCCAGTTTTATCTTCACAACAACTCTGAAATGTAGATCAGCCCTGGAGGTAGTAAAAGCACCAAGGTTAGCCAGTGAGCTTCACACCTAAGCAAGGATTTGATCCAAATCTCTCCATTCATAGTCCAACACTCTAAACACTTTCATAACGCTACATCTTTGTTATTCTACATTTTATGCGTTGAAGCAAGCAATTTGGGTATCACCTATTGCATTTAAACCAACAGTACACACCATTGTGATACTGAATATTTCGTTAGAGTTGACCCAGATCAAATCTTTGCTGGGGAGTATTTTAAAGATACTGATTCTGACATATTATTCTGATACTACAACTGTATGCTGTGCTAATCATTGTTTCTCATTGTTTCTAATTACACTCTCCATATCTGTCAGTCTGTCAAAGAGGACATATAATAACACCATACAAACTAAGGACAAATTGCATGGTCAGTTATTCTACAACTGTTGTATGGAGTGGCTACCAGGGCAAAAATCCCTGAGAACTAGGCTAGCCATGGAAATAAGGACAGCCTTACAACCAACTATGGCCAGAAGCAAAAAGGATAAGGGATAGATTCATGAACACAGTTAGATCCCCCCTTTACTGTTTTCATCCCAAATGTCATCATTGTGAACAACCCAAGTACAGCCATGTGTGCTTTTGTTCCCTATGAGGGCATTTTCATTAATACTTTACTTTATTACTAAATATGCTGACACAAAATTTTAATTTGAGATTATTTGGTATTCCTTCTCAAGCATCAGAAAGCTAGAGGATTTCCAGCTATTATATCTACACATACAGTTGGCTTCATGAAGGTATAATAAATATATGCTGCCTCTTGCTTCTTCTTGTTACACTGTTTACCTCAGCACCAGCCTAATTCTAGAATCCTATTGCATGTATGTAAATTTTCAGTAGGTATGGCATGAAAATAATTGGTGGACTCTATCTATAAATGTGGAAGCACACAGTAAATCATAATACGAGGTGGGGTGCACCTTTCTGCCTAAACTGCCCCCCCCCTTTTCAGAAGTTTGGATGAACTGGCTTTTACTAGTATAAAAGCAGCTGCCAATCAGGCTAGAATTCCCCCATAATGCCCTCAGCTCAGTAACCTTAGACATGGCAACACTCAGAGTAAATAAAGCCACAGAGCTTTAACTGCCGCCTTCCAGAAGAGATGACACAAAGAAGGATGGTTGCGCTAGAATGTGTTGTCCTTTGAAACCACATGATGCATTCAGAGAATTAAATTTTCAACAAGTCATTTACTGATAGCCACTCTGCAAGTGCTACTCCTTCAGCTTAAGTTTCTGTGGTTCCACAGACATTTATAGGACAGGGTTGTGTTATGGAATAATGCCACACTAGAGTAACTCTCTGTTTGTCTTTCTCTGCCAATGATTGTTCCAAGCAAACAAAGTCAGTTTCAAATTAAATAAATAATTGCCTAAAAGTTTAATAAGTCTCCTCAACCCCTCTCCCCCATCCCAATTTTACAGCACCAATAAATTACACTTTTCTCCTTCCCCATGAAGAATCTGGCATTCATTCACTATTGATAGACAGTGTTTGTAAATGAAGACACCATAGGTCAGCATTTAAGGGTCTTAGGATGTGTTTGTCCTCATCAAGGGCTGTGTTGTATTTTTTAAAAAGATCTTTATCATTTATGTAAAGCAGATAAGCTTCATCAGAACATCCTTTTCAACTAGAATATTACCAAACCATTTTAACAAGGTTTTAGGTATTCTACACAGAGATGTTATCATGTCTCTATCTTGATTTCCAAGTTGCTGACATGGCTTTTTTGAAAGTGTAGCCTTAGACACTTATTTATTTATAATTTTTATTAATAATTCTTTGAATGAGCCTAACAATAATACAGGCATTTAGCTAGTGGTAAATGTAGAAAATCTTTATAATGGGAATTGTCCTGAAGGTAGAGGGCAACTGTTTCTTCAGTTTTGCCCATGCAGGAAGTATCTTACTCATCCAGACCTCTGTTTTCTTCAGATAAGACAAAGGAAATTGCAATTACAAAATTCACAGCATAACAACTGATTTTATGTAACATTAAAATGTTTCAGATTTGTAGCTACCACCAACAGATTTTGAACAGTCTAGGGGGATCAGGCTTGGATTTGTCAGTTACTACTCCCAGCTACACAGATGATTTGTTCAGCCACAGTGAAGTGTAGAAGGAAGCTCCCTTATTGCAAGCATCCCTGTTTTCAAACTGGAAGCACCTGTTCTTGGCCAATCAAGTTCTAGCTTCGGGAGATTTTAAATTGCCTCCCCAGCGTTTCCCTTCAACCATTGTTGGAGCAAGTTGTCCTATCCTCTCTTTCCTCAGAAGATATGTGAAATTAGTCAGTTGCTTGGGAGAGGGGTAAAAGCAGGATTTGGGGGAGGGGTCACTCTCAAATTGACCCTGACATGTTCTCTTTTTTCTTTGGTCCTCACTGCTTGGGAGCTGGGATGTTTAGTTTAGTGTGCCTGGTTTTTACTGGTTAGTCCCTAGCTAAGAGGTGGGCATGGGCAAGGTATTTTGCAACCTAATTAGATCAGCAAACACTCTGAGGCATCTGTGGATGGGGGCTTGATGGCCAAACCAGATAGCTCCATAAGACCGGTCCAAGTGCATGGAGAGGAAACTCTCTCAGTGTTGAACATCATCACCTGAACCTGTTCACTGACTAGCATAGGTGAATGGGGTTGACGAACAAGATATCTCAGCATGCATTTGGTGTGCAGGCTAGGGAAAGCATGATGTGTTGATTGTACTGATCCAAGCTTAGGGCCCCATGAGTGTGCCCAAACCATGGTTAACCCATGAAATCACTTAGGGAGCCCATGGTAACTACATTTAAAGTTATAGTTCAACTATTTGCAGTTCAGTTTTAAATTTTTAATGAAATCTTCGCTTAACCCATAACTTCATTTTGCATCTTCATTTGGGTATGTGGGGAAAGGGCTGCTCACATCAGTTTCTCCCTCCCAAGCAGCATACCACTGGGAGGACTGTGTAAAAGCACTCTATAAGTCCATGACTTCCACATGTGTGTGTACACCAGAGTCTGTAGCTGCCTGTCTGCCTATGCTGAAAAAACATTGAACCCAAGATAGACCTTTCATGGAGGTGGTCTATGATGAACCTGATGAAACTTGGTCTTTGTCAGGCTGCTACAATTTCATTCCAACTTTAAAAATCAAGAAAAACTTACTATGCCTTATACTTGCTCCTTGCCATTTATTTACCTCCTTTGAAAATCAACACAGGTCCTCCTGGTCTGACCTTGACCTATAACTAGACCTTGGCATTTAGTCATACTGTGGTTTGTGGTAGCAATAACCGCAAAACAGGATCTTCCCTGTGGCTTCCAGCCAGAGTGTTACTCACTAGCTAATGGTTGGAATAGACTGATAAAAGATCTAAGTGGGGGAGAGTCACACATTTTGTGTTTGTTGGTGCGAAATAAGTAAGAATAAACTGATAAAACTGCATATTGGAGGCCACTATTACATCTGGTTATGCAAAATAGATACAATATTAACTGTTTTTTACCATTTTGCCTTTCTGTATTAAGAACATTTTATAAAACCCCTACTGAATATTGAGAAATATCTGGGGAAGTGTGTGTGTGTGTGTTCACATACATACATATTTAAATATGTATATATACATACACACACATTTTAGTTTAGCCATTTCTATTAAAAATCAGTTTTGTAAAAAGATCAACACCTTCCACTTCCAACCACCAGTAACTGCATGGTTGATCCTTCCATGACTACTTTTCAGAAGTTGATATTTCTTTGGCAGTTACTAAGGATTATGTACCCAGTACAGCTGTATACCGAGGATCCAAGATGGATTCACTCTTTATATACATGTGCAATTTATATCTAGCCATTGGTCCCAGTACTGCACACTATATAATGTAGCCTCTGGGCCAAGCTACACATGACGAATGACACTTGAACAGCAAGTGGATTGAGTGGAGGGCAAGTGAACAGGGAGAAATACACTTGCTGTTCAAGTGTCATTCGTCATGTGTAGCTTGGCCCTCAGTTAGTACTAGAACATCTCTGAGGGTGGAACAGGCAGATAAAATCATGCATCCCAATATGACGTTCCCATATATGGATTTGAATCCAATGAACTTTACAGCTTATCAAAGCTTTGGACTAGAACATAGAGTTGAAGGAATTTCAGGAACAATGTCTAATATAACAATTATACTGGTTGAAGCTGAGGTTAGAAAAGCCTGAACTTGGCAAAAGTATAGTCATTGTGGATCCAAGTTTATGTGGTTTATGAATTATGATAACATTTAATTATGAAGAACATTGATTACACTGATTATTGCAAATGTATTTTTAGTATACGCAAAATAGCAAGGGTTAAAAATTGAAGAATTTTTCACACTCAAAGTTTCCATTCACCAAGCCGCTCCCTGTCAAAAACTCAGAGTTAATATCATATGTCCTGTCATCCCAAAGATTAATATTTCCCTCCTGGTGAATAACAGTGCTAATTTTAAGGGTAACATATTTTATAGGGATCTTCCAAGTATCGGCAGAATGATTAAAAGACAGATTGCCCAAGAACACAAAAAAGACATTGATTAAACATTTTGAAGGCTCTTCATATGATACGAAAGTTGTTCTTAGGCATTTTCTTTACCCATTATGCAAATATGTCAACTCATTAATAATTTAAGAGTAGTAATACATTAATAATTAGGATCTCCATTAGAAATCTGACCTTTAATTGAATTCTATAGAAAGGAGACTGTGAAAAATGAGCCCGGTGATTTATGCTAAGAATAAAGGTTAAAAAGCGTTTTCCTAGTAAATCTGATTTTTTTTTCCCCATTATTGCCTAGGCAGATTTTTTTTAAAAGAAAACTTTCTTCATAGATCAAATTTTTAACACTGCTGTTTCTAGGGATGTAAAGTAACCATTGAATATGATTTAATAGTAAAAAGATGTGAAATATGTCACTGCATTTTAAATGATAGGTTTGGAACAAGTGACGGCAGTTTCACCTTCCTTTCATAGATTTACAGGGCAATCGTGAAGAGAGTTGTACTGAAGTCAGAAGTATAACTCAGCTTAAAACTGTAGTGCTGGTAGGGAAACAAGCTCCAGATTCGGTCTCATTTGAGCTTAAGAATCTGGCTATTAATGATATCCCCATCTGCCAGGAATTCCATCGCAAGCCCAGAGAAATGGAAGAGTGGTAAATGAGCAGAATGGACAGTACTACTTCAGACTGTAGATGACCAAGTACATTTTACCAAGCTCCCTACAGCAGTAATTCTTTGTAAATGGAATTACTGACGAAGAGAGGTGTGATTCTCGAAAGCTTATGCTCCAGTAAAGTTGGTTAGTCTTAAAGGTGCTACTGGACTCTTTTCTATTTTGCTACTACAGACTAAAATGGCTAACTCCTCTGGATCCTTGTAAATGGACAAAGTGGGAAAGCATGTGAATCGCTATGCTAGAATCTTTTCCCCTGATGTGCTATTTTTTTTTCATTTGCAATATTTTTTTTTTACTGGGGTAGAAATAAACATGTAATACTCCTTGGCTCCAGTCTAAAGTGGTTCATTCCTTGGGATTCTACAACCTCATTCAGCTGAATGTGCAGAGAGGGAGAATCTATGTTACAACAATTCAATCTCAGGTTGCTAATATGGGACAGAAGCTAAAATGACAGAACAGTGGCTATCATATGTTGGTCACATCATGAGAAGACAAGGCACACTAGAAAAGACAACAAAGGTAGGAAAAGTTGAAGGCAATAGGAAAAGAGGAAGACATAACATAAGATTGATTGACTCAATAAAGGGAGGTGGTCTTGTCAGGAGTGGCATCAAAACTCTGGAACTCTCTCCCCAAGGAGATTCACCTGTCCCCTTCTGTTGCCATCTTTTCCAGCAGGTGAAGACTTTTTTGTTATGCTTGGCATTCCCTCAGTGATCCTGCCTCTCTCCCCAGTGTTTTAACTGCTTTTTAATCTTTTGTATTTATTTTACATTCTGGCTTTTAAGTTGTTTTATTGATGCATTTCTATTGGTTTTAGTGACTTTTAAGATGAGATTTTAATTTGTATCCATCAATTGGTCAAGTTTATTACGATGCAAGATCAGCTCTGGAAAGTCAGCAATTCCCATATGGAAATTAAGTATTCTATTCAGTTTGACCTGCCTCATTATCTGACAGTTCCAAAACTGAGGCAGTCGTACATGATCGCACATTGCAACACATTGCCAACAGCCCAGAAGAAAGTCTGTTTCCTCACCTTCAGACCAGCACTTCTGTGACTGCCCTTTGGCTGTAGTTGACTCATTGTCTCATACTTTTTTCCATTGTTCAAAGCATGCAATAGCCAGAGATAGATTTCTTTAAAAAATGGCTGTTGAAGTACTCAACCATTCTGTACTCTTTAAGATTGCAATCGCTTCTGAGTAACCTTTGCAAAAGCTGTATTCGCTTTATTGTTATTTTTAATTCTTAAGTTTTGTTTGTAGTGTATGGCATATGTGCTATTAAGCTTGAACAAACTGAACTGAACTCAACAGAATAAAACATAAATGAAGTAAAAATAAAATAAATAATAATAAACAGAGAGGGCGCATACAGTGCGACAAGCACAGAGCAGTGAACATGGATTGTGCGGGGGGAATGGAGAGATAGTACCTTTTTCCGACAAAGAAATAAAATTATTGAGGCTCAGTCAGCTGCTTGCATATTCAATAGACTCTACTTTCCCTGCATGGCATGGGCAGAGCCATTGAAGGAGTAGAACAGGATGGTATCTGCCTTCCAGGAGGGCTGAAGCATGCAAGGGTAACAATTTTCCAATATTTGGGAATTTCAAGGGATCTAAGATAATCTGCTGGTTAGAGGCATTTGACATGCTAAAGGATACTTGGATATTTCTGAATCTGTGCCATAATTGATTGTAGGGCCTGTTTGTTTCTTTGTAATTTGTATGTTTTAACTTTGTTAGCTACCTTGGTGGCCCTGTGACGACAAAAAGGTAGTCATCTGTATATCTCAAATTGTTAATGTTTGTTCCAACAATTTTCACTCCACCTACTTCTAGATCTAATTCAGCTTTCCTTATGATATGCTCTGCTGGTTAAACAGTTAGGGAGATAATATATATCCTTGTCTGACACTCTTGCCCATTGGAAACCATTCTGTTCCCCCATATTCTGTCCTGACAGTAGCCTCTTGTCCAGAGTACAGGTTGAGCATCCAAAAAATCAGCTTTTGTGGCATCCCCATTTCTTAAGACTCTCCATGGTCCACACAGTCAAAAGCTTTGCTGTAATCTATAAAACACAGGCTGATTTTCTTCTGAAATTCCCTGGTAAGTTCCATTAGCCATCATACATTTGCAACATGATGTCTGATGCCTCTTCCTTTTCTGAATTCAGCTTAAACATATGGCATTTCTCATTCCATATATGGTAAAAAAAACTTTGTTGTAGAATTTTGAGCATCACTTTGCTTGCATGGGAAATTAATGTGATAGTTTGATAGTTGCTGCACTCTTTGGCATTCCCTTTTTTGGAATTGGGATGTAGACTGAGCATTTCCAGTCTGTGGGCCATTGTTTTGTTTTCCATATTTGTTGATAGATTCTTGTTAAGATTCTGATGGACTCCATATCTGTAACTTGAAATAGCTCTATTGGTAATCCATCTACTCTAGGAGTTTTGTTTCCCCCAATTGCTTTGAGTGTAACTTTTACTTCACTTTCTAGGATTTCTGGTTCTTCATTAAAAGATTCTTCATCAAAAGTATCTGTCATCTGTCACTGAGTTAAATTTCTTTTAAAAACTAATTATGTAGCTGTACATTTAGAGGCATTCCTACTAAAAGCAGTAAAGATATTGCTTAGATTTGGCAGCTGTAGACGTGAAGCTTTGAATAAGTGTGGCATCACAGGAGAGACTCATGGGAGATAAGGATAAGTCTTCTGTTGTCAGACTGTAAGTAGACAGCCCCGGCCTCCCCCATATTTATAGTTTCCTGTGATATAAAAATCACAGGGCTCCTAGATTAATGCAGCCTGATCTGCATCGGGGGGATTCCAGCCAGCTAGGCAGCAGGCGTTGCTGAGTCCTGCCTGGGAGATCAAGCATGAATAGGACATTCATGCAAATGCAGAGTGACCGTGGTGATTGTATTTACGCTCTTTCCAGCTACGGGTGTGAGCTGTGATAAGACAGGGTCTCGTTGAGTCACCCCTCTTAGCACCTTCCAATACCCTCCTTCTGTGATGAAATCTCCACTCCAAGATCGAGGAGCAATCAATTAGCATTGATAAGTTTATAATCTGTTCCTGGGAAGATGCCGTCCCTATCTAAATTCATCAACTCAGCTCCTTTGAGATTCATTAGCAAACTGCCCCTTTGTGAGGCAGCAGGAGAGACTTCGCTTTTCCTTTCACATACCCCGGCAGCAAGGAATCAACGTAATCAAACCTTTGTAATTCCCAGGAATTGACATTTAGGGTCTTTGTTCCAATGTCTAAGGGGGTTCCCCAGCCTCAGGACATGTTTTGCCCTATAAGAACCAGGGCTCTTATCCCATTCAAACTGTGAATGCCTTCTGGATCCAAGCACTTCTCCCTTTGGGTCACTTTCCCTAAGACTCTCTCTCTCTCTCTCTCCTGGCCAAGAACACTGGACATCTGCAGCTCTTCCTCTGTGAACTACCCAGTTTTTCGGACAGGTAATTATTGCCCTGAAATCACTCAAATCTTTTCCACTTTCACCAGTTTTTCCTAGGCATCTTGTATGTTTGCAAATAATCTCTTGTGTGTGAGTGAGAAAGAGAGCTTTTCTCCTTTCAAAAAGATACTCTTTTATTCAAATCTTATTTGCCTCCTTGGGGAAGGGATCCCGTAAAAATTAGTAGAGTTTATCCTGTAGTTACCCCTCTTGCATAGCCTTCCTCCTGGCCACTAATTCCCCCATTTACTCACAAGGAGGTTCATTCTCGGTAACGAGATGTTGGGTTTCTGTAAAACAGCCAATTAACTTTCCCATTTAATGGCTCTAGAAACATTCAGTACCAAGCTGCTTTACCTCATAGAAAGGTGAGAAGGGACAAAAATAGATGCTAGCCTTTATGTTAAAGTGCAGCTACTCATACTTCCAGCCACACTTGCATATTTTAAAAGGGCTGAGCTGGCTGCGCTGCTAAAATCCTACCCAAGGATTATTTCAATATTAAAATATTCCATTCTTTGAAAATAGTACAAGTTTTGCAAACGCATTTGCATCTGTTAATTGCAAATTATCCCTGGCTGTGTCCAGTTCCTTTTCATGTCTGTTTTCCTACTTTTTGCATGCTGTTGCACTAAATTATCAATTTTTATGAAGACAGTTTGGATGACTTGTCAGCCTAGAAACAGACCATATATCAGATTTAAAAGATGGAGCCCTATTAAAAACCATGGTAAAAAGAAATATTTTTGCTTAGCACCTCAAGAAGAACAAACTAGGTAAAAGGTAAGCCTCAAGGGAGACAACATTCCAAAGGCAAGGTGTCACCACTGAAAAAGCCCTGTCTCTCTTTGCCACCTGCCTTACTTCTGCAGGTGGGGGCACACAGGCAGGACCTGAGGAGAGGATCTTAATTAGAGATGGGCATGAAATGAATTACGAGCCAAAAAACTGCACAAACCAGGCCAGTTCATGGTTCGTGAACCAGTGGTTCATGGAAACTTGTTTCCACGAACTTCCATGAACTGGTCTACTGGTTCATTTGGGTCACAAAGGGGCAGTTTAAATGGCCATTTCCCCAGGGAAATGGTTATATAAACTTTTCCTGTGGCCTGTAAGTGGCAGGTCCCTTTAAACTGCCCAAACACCAGCCCCCACCCCTGGCCTGCCACAGAGGCCATTTGAGGGGCAGGGAGGCCGTTTTCAGCATCCTCCGCTGCCCTGCAGGCCCATGCAGTGGCAGAAGAGGCCAAAAATGGCTTTCCCGCAGGGCAAGGTACGTGTGGGGCTTGGGCTGGGGCTGGGGTTTGGGCAGTTTAAAGGGACCTGCCGCTTGCAAGGGATCCCCCCCCCCCGCCGCCTGCCAGCTGATAGTTTAAAGAGACCTGCCACTTGCAAGGCAGGAAAGGGCCCTTTAAACTGTCAAATGCCCCCTTCCCCTGCCACTGCTAAGTGGCCAGAAAGGGGCATTTAAATCCCACGAACCCTGAACTGGTTTGTAAACTTGCCCCAGTTCATGCCAGTTCGTGGTTCTTGGTTCGTGAAAACCCACAATGCATGAACCTCATGGTTCGGGGTTTTTTTGTGGTTCATGCCCATCTCTAATCTTAACTGGTAGCCTCGCCAATAAGGGAACAGTTAGGCCTTCAAGTATTGAAGCAAGCCATTTCAGCCTTGAAGTAAGAATCAGTGCTTCAAAAGAGATGGGCAGCCAACATAATCTGTTAAAGGGAGGGATTATATGGTCCTTATATCCAGCCTCTGACAATAACCTGCATCAACTGAAGTCTCCAAACAGTTTTCAAAGGCAGCCCCATATAACGTACATGTCAGTAATCAAACATGGATGTGATTAGATCATGGATTTCTGTGGTGAGGAAGAGCCTTATCAGCCAAATCTGACCAAAAAAAAGAGCCTTAGTAAGCATATCAGCCAAATCTGACAAAAAGTGCTATGTGCCATGGAAGATGCCTGAGGCTCCAACTGTAGGCCAAGATCTAGCACCTATGGACCTGATCCTTCAGGGGTCGTGCCACACCCTCCAGGGCAGGCTGATTCCTCAGTCCTCAAGCAGCCTTGCCACTGACCAATACAACCATAGTCTTGCCTTATCAATTTATTGGCCCAGATCCATCCTGTTATCTTCTCTAGGCATCATTTCAGGACTTCAACACACCACTTGACACAGCAGTCAAGGAAAAATAGAGTTAAGGAATAAAAATCTGTATATTGGTGGCATCGCAGTCCAAATCTCTGGATGATCTCACCTAGTAGTTTCATGTAGATATGAAACAGCATGGGGGACAAGCAAGCTTACCAGTCCCCCAGTGAGGGGGAGGGATTCCCCAGCTCCTGTTTTCTGCCCCCATTTGAAGTGATGGTGGGAAAAATTAATATACCTGTTGCACTAATAGAATGACATCACTTCTGGGGGAAACTTGTAAGTGGCAACATGCCTCTCTAGGAATTGCAGGAAACTACGGTGATTTCTGCAGAAGAATGTTACTTCTAGGGAAAACTTGGAAGCAACAAGAATCCTTCTTGGAATTGCCAGAAACTCTATGGTAAAAACATAGATTTTGCAGCAATTTCTATAGAGGCATGTTATGTTCCAGGTTCTTTTCATTCATTCATTCTTTTACTGAAATCTCCAGTCAAGATTAATTTTCCATTTTTGCATTCTCTACTTCACTAATTTAGATTATCATAGAATATGTTAAAATGGATATTTGAAGGTATGGCATTTCAGGGGGAAAGAGTTACAGTGCCATCCTAAGCAAGGTCACACCCTACTAAGTCTACTGAAGTCAATAGACTAAATAGAGTATAACTCTGCTTAGGATTGCATTGATAGACACACAAATGTAATTTTTACATCCTTTAATTTACCTTTTATATTTCTTTGTCTTCCTCTTTCTTTAAAACCTCAAAAATACTCAAAGGTATGTGCTTAGAAGTCCTAATCAACAGAGCAGCAAAGAGACATCAATGTGGGAACTACCTAGTTACCAAGATGAGGGGGCTGTCCAAGTCAGACACTGCCTTTTCAACCTTCCCTTGATTCATGTCAAGTCATAATATATTTTAACTCTTAGACTCATTCTTCTTTTTCCTGTATATTTCTTGGAAATAAATTTTATGCAGCTTTTCCTACTTCCTACTAGGTTTGCTGTTAGAAGGCCTGATCGCCTGAAAATTCATATACTAGGATATATTTTATTAGCCTTTATGATGCTAGTGGCCTGATGTTTAATTTTGCTGTTGAACATGAATATTTGTATCAGTTCTCTAGTCAACAGCAGCTTCTCCCGCTTGCAAGTATGCCTCTGTGTCAGTTTCTTTATATTGTCTCTCCTCCAGTGTCATGTGCTTACCAGCTTTCCTGAGTCCAGGCTCATCGTATATGAAAAATGTGAGTCTTGTTTTCCTATTCAAAGAGTACTAATGCCAGTTGTATGTGCCTGTTTTTTTAAAAAACAACAATTCCTATAACTTTATCCAGTATACTCTGATAACAAATTTTACTAAGAGAAAAATAATATGCTTTATGACAGACAAGAGGCTGTTCATCCCCTAGCTGTCAAATAACCAATCCCATCTGCCTGAGCAGATTTAAATGCTTCTGTCGTCTTTCAGACAGCTGACAGAATGTTGAGGAGAGCAGATGAAGAATAGTTGGAGGCCTGACTCTGTGAAAAAACAGACATATTTCATCTGGAATCTGACCCTTGTGGAGAGCAGATGAATTATAAAAAGAGATTGTCTTGAGGGTGGAGCAGACTGGGTAGATTAGAATCCCTGGGTATAAATTGGTCTAATTTGGTTTAAATCTATTCTTCAGAAAGTAGGAGACAGGTTATAAACTGTTTGTTCAGACTAGGTGTCTGAAAGAGAAAATTTGTCTTGAGGTGAAGTTCATGAATGAATTATGATTGGAAAAATATCTTTCAGTGGTGAAATTACACTGAAGTTCTCTGTGAACAATTGAGTTAAATTGTATATAAAGCTTTCTGACACTGTAACCTGTGGAGAAGAAAATATTTGCCTCTGTCAAGGTTGCTACGTTATTTTGTCTTGTAGCATGTTCAGGGTAAAGGTAGTCCTCTGTGCAAGCACCAAGTCATTATTGACCCATGGGAGGACATCGCATCACGTTTTCTTGGCAGACTTTTGTTACATGGTGGTTTGCCATTGCCTTCCCCAGTCATCTACACTTTACCATCAGGAAACTGGATACTCATTTTACAACCTCGGAAGGATGGAAGGCTGAGTCAACCTTGAGCCATCTACCTGAACCTGGCTTCTTCCAGGATCGGACTCAGGTCATGAGCAGAGCTTAAGCTGCAGTACTTCAGTTTACCACTCTGTGTCCAGGGTGCTTGTGACATTTTTACCATTTTGAGAAGAACAATATATCATAAATATTGTTCCTTTATAATTTTGTCTCAAGAGTCTCAATCCTTAAAGAACAATAAAACCTCTCAATAGTCAACAGCATTCAAAACAAAGCCTTAAATACAATGTCTACAATACCTCAGAGGAAGGAATAGGTTTATTATAACACGCATAATCCCCCAAAGCAGAACATGGGTGACAAAGACAGCAGAGCCAACTCAGATCCCCAGAGATATCATACCTCTGAAGAAACTTTACCTTTCAGCCATCTCCCAGCAGTACTTCTCTGCTTCTCTTTCTGTCTTTCACAGAACCCCATGCTGCTGTTCTCTTTACACATATACACAGGCAGGGCTTTTTTTCTGGGAAAAGAAGTGGTGGAACTCAAGACAGCACAATTATGTCACTTTGGGTCAGCTGGAACAAGGGGGGAGTTTTTTAAAGTTTGAATTGCCCTTGGCAAAAATGGTCACATGGCCAGTGGCCCTGCCCCCTGATCTCCAGACAGAGGGGAGTTTAGATTGCCCTCCATACCGCCGAGCGGAGGGCAATCTAAACTCCCCTCTGCCTGGAGATCAGGGGGCGTGGCCACTGGCCATGTGACCATTTTTAAGAGGTGCCAGAACTCCATTCCACCGCATTCCAGCTGAAAAAAAGCCCTGTACACAGGTTCCCTTTAGCCTCACCTGAATGTCTGACATTTTCATTAAACACTGATTGGTCCTTGAACATGCAAACAATAGTTATCTTAGTAAATAGCTCCCACTGATAAAACACCCATTAACTTATCTGGGCTATTAGTCTAACAAAGGAATAGTCAACCAGAAATAATAGTTTTAAGAATGAGGCCTGGATGCTACAGATGGGGGAGAGTAAGTGCTTGTGTGTGTGAATTAAACATTTGTTTAATATCAAAAAATGTTTCTCTCTGCCACCAAGTAGGTTCTGTTACACCTGTGGCCCTATTAAATAATAGATGAATATAGCTACTCCATTGGTCACCTGTGGTAAGAGGTAATTGCCAAGCAGAAGAATAACAAACTGCACCTGCCCTTCAAGCCATGGCCACAATCTTGACAGAACCCACAGGCATATTCTATATGTCTGTATTAACAACTGCTATAGTGAGCAAATGCTCCATGCACACGATTGTATGTTCTTTCTTTGGGAAGATGGATCAGTGGTGAATATTAGTGGGAGTTTTTTCTGTATCCAAATAGGAAAAAATATTTTCTTCATTGGTTTGTAAAGTTAAGAGCATAAAAAGTACAGAATTTGTAAATTATAAAATGCTTCAATATAGTACTTCTGTGCAAGAGTGCAGAACAGTATATCACCCAGCAAGTACATTCTTACTTTGTGTGGATCCTTCTGAAATTCTGCTAATTTTAATTTTTCCCTTATTTTAAGTTCCATATTAACTGTTCCTATTTCTCCAATGTTCCACTTTTTTCATTTACACATTTTGTTCAAACATATGTGTAGTTTCCTTCAGCTTTCAAACCCTTCCATTCATATCATTTCCCCACTATATTACTGATGCAAATGTGTATGTTCATGAAACACAGCAACAGTAATAAAATGCTATTTTGATTCTTTAAATGTGATTTTTTTTGTGCACACCAGTAAATGAATCTTGATGCCGTCATATCAGATCAAGGTAGCTGCTTTTTGTCAATGCACAAAGGTTCACATTAGTAATACAGATGGGGGGAAAGTTGCCAACGCACCAAAGAAATAGAAAACTCCTGTCATCTGGATGTGATACAATTCTGGAACTAATGCTTGAAATGCATCTAGTTAAACTAGACTAACTGAAATTAAGGTTGAGCAGAATCCAGCACACAGAAATATTCTGGAACAATAGAGGAATAGGATGGGAGAAATCCACTCATCCTTATATATTACTTGGCTAAGGCAGCAAATCAGGGAGGAAGAAATCTTGGAGAAGGGAGACATCTAGTGATCAGATCTATGTTTGCATTCGTAATCCATTTGCTGTCGTGTATCAGTAGAGTTGAAGTTAAACAGAAAATGTATCTTTTAAACTATGATTCACTGAAATTAGAATGGCTCACTAATAAGACCTGCACAATTCTACACCAATATAATATTCCAGAAATGCCATGAATAACTGGTAGAAGTTCTAGATAAAGCATATGACTGGAAAGATTCATGGGAGAGCATGGTGAGTGCTAATGGCTCTCACCCAGTCCCTGCTATTTATTGTTTTACTACCATTGATGTCCTCACTATTATTTCATCTTGTGTCTGATGTGTTTTTCATACTTCCACACACACACATACCTCCTCCTATTTACAGTTAGATATGCAGTTCATATAGCCTAGCACTCTTGCATTCCCTGGAAGTGACTAGGATACTGAATGGAGGGGAAAGGGCAGGAAACTAAGATTCCTGGATTCTCTTTTTAAATTTTTAATTTAATAAAACATAGTATCATGTCATATATAAATCCTATGAATAATATAAAAAGCAATCATCACCACCTAAGATTTGAAGATCCGTGTCTGTGAGAGACATCCATTGGTCATTTCAGTAGTGAGAGGAGCACTAAGTGCAATTCCAAAAGAACTAACTAAATATCTAGGTGATAACAATTGGACAGTTGCAATTGTCCAATTGTTACATTACTAAGGCAATGCCTCACTGACTCCTAGATTCTTTGATAAAATCTAGATGGTGAAGGACCAAAAAATCCAGCCCAAACATCTGGTGGACTATGATAATATCAAATAATGATAATGATGATGATGATGATGATAATTTTAAAATCAATTATAATTAGAACATTTTAAAGTTAATAGAAAAGAGACTGAAAAACCAAAACTGCCGATGGAAGGGTTTGCATTGGCAGGGAACAACTTTTTGCCTCTCCCCTCCTACTGAAGCTCAAAATTACCCCAACAATGCTGTTTGAGGGAGGTCTCCAGGAACAGTGGAGGAAGGAGTGGAGGTCTGCAGTGGAAAAAGGGAATTGGTGAAAACTGCACCCCTCCCACTTTTCATCAGTGGAATTATTAGGTGGGATCCAATCCTTTCTATATTGCAAGTAATCATATGAGGACCATTTTGAAAATATTATTAAAATCATTAGCTAATGACAGAATGCTAGCAGTAACATTACAGAAATATTTTCCAAGCAAACGTGCTTAACCCAACAGTCAACCATTTGAAGACATTGAAAAGATGGTGTTGCATAGTTCTACACTAATACTGGAAGAATTCATTAAATATTTTCATATTTCCTCTATTGTACGTTTCAGTTCTTCTTTTCAAAATGTCGAAATATATGTAAGATTCAGACTGGTAAAGAGGGACTAACTTTGCATTATTGTGTGCTCAATTAACTGCATCACATTTATTTTTGAGAACTGTGGTGTCAGACTTCTAGCTGCCACAATCACATGGTAGACGAGTTCTACTTCTTTCAGTATTCTCCCAGTAGGCTAAACTGATGACAGACGATCACAAGGAATTTCAGTTTGTATTACTTCTTGGAGCTTACCTAAAATCTGACCCCAGGAATTTTTTTGCACATGGACAATTCCATGAAAATATGGATATATCCACCCTGGGTCAATTACAACAACCCAAAAAGGTTTTTTTAAAAAAAGTGGAAGGGGGTCAGGTACCTTGTAACATACTTGTATGCAGTTTTCTGTCTTAATGTGGAGAGATCTTGATTCTCTGATCAAATGTATACTAAATGACAGCCTTGGATTGTTTTCCCCTTTAGAAGAAAATGACAGTGATCCATACAATGGTCACCTCCAGGTTGGACTGTTGTAACTTGCTCTATGCTGGGCTTCCCTTGGATCTAACCTGGAAATTACAGCGGGTCCAGAATGCTGCTGTGCAGCATTCTTACAGGTATACCATATACAGGTATACCATATAGGGCACATATTATTCCCATCTTGCAGCAGCTACACTGGCTCCCTGTGGAGTTCTGGATCAGGTTCAAGGTTTTGGTTTTGTCCTATAACGCCCTTAATGGACTGGGACCAGCTTACTAGCAGGACTGCTTCTCACCATATGTGCTCCAGAGAGCACTTAGATCAGCAGATAAACATCCATCGGTGGTCCCTGGTCCTAGGGAGGCTTGACTGGCCTCGACCAGGGCTAGGGCCTTCTCAGTCCTGGCCCCAACCTGGTGGAACTCTCTGTCCGTCGATACTCGGGCCTGCCAAGATATTTTATCCTTCTGGTGGGCCTGCAAAATGGAGATGTTCCGCCAGACATATGGCTGAGCCCGGTCTGGTATCCACCTCATAAGCCTCCCTACCAGTCCTCTGTTAAGGAAGGGTTGTATAGTTCCTCACCCCCCCCCCCCATGAGAAGTTGTGATTTGACCAAAACAGCTACAACACCGTTCTCTGCATGGTTCTGGCAGGGATGAACAGAATGAGCCACAATTTTTAGGGAATGGTAGTTTAATAATGATAATAACATTCAATTTATATACCACCCTTCAAGACAATTAACACCCACTCAGAGTGGTTTACAAAGTATGTAATTATTATCCCCACAACAAACACCCTGTGAAGTGGGTGGAGCTGAGAGAGCTCCAGAGAGCTGTGACTAGCCCAAGGTCACCCAGCTGGCTTCAAGTGGAGGAGTGGGGAATCAAACCCAGTTCTCCAGATTAGAGTCCCGCAGCTCTTACCCACTACACCAAACGTGGCTTTATTAGTTTTACTGTTGTAAGTATATTTATAGCTAGATTAATTGTTTTATGCTAGTTGTAACCTGCCCTGATCCCGCTTGCAGGGCAGGCAGGCTAATGAATAATAAATAAGGAAACAATGGAGAGTGGCTGGGGGAAGACCTTAACATTTGACCCCCGGGTCCAGTCTTGCTGTAACTTGAGGGGTTGGGGGGGGGAGGTTAGTGGACAGGAGGACTAGGTTCCCTGCAACTTTGATGTAGTTTGCTTTAAAAATGCCCCCCAGCCCCCCTGGATAGTTCCCCCCATAGGGAATAATGGCCAAATATATCCTAGATTCTCTAATAAAACTGAATCTGATTAGAGAATCTGACCTAGATATCAGGAATATTGAATATTTATGGTATTTCTGATATCCAGATCTGAATTATATCTTCTTCTTTTTTTTGCTACACACCTTTACTAAATGTAGCTTGTTGAGAATTAGCACTGGCAAGTAGATACATAAATGCTTATCCTTCTTTAAAAAAAACCCTCTGCACATAGAAAATTAGGTGCCAAATGAAATGTTTGTTTTAGCCTAGCTTTTTCCTTAAAATATTAGTTTTTAATTTAAAAAAAAATCAAGGAGTGTTTAATTATGTGAGCCCCTTCTAGGTCTGCCATTTGCCCACCTGGAGCATGTAAAGCCCGCCCACAGCCCTAATCTTCCTCTCTTGAGAAACTGAGGAGCAGGAGAAAAGGAAAATAACCTACATAAGGAGAATCTAGAAATTTCCCCATTTCTACTGTCTTGGCTGTGGACATTAGGAGAAATTCCTAGAGCATTACCCAGAAGTGACATCACATTGTCCCCAAACTTTACCCTCCCTAAGCACTGCCCTTAAATTCTCCCGGCATTTGGTGAGGCACTGTTGGCAACCATAGTCCTCCCTTACATTTATTTATTTTATTATTTATTACTTCATATTTATATCCTGCCCTCCCCACAAGTGGGCGCAGGGCAGCAAACAACATTTAAAAACAATTTTAAAATATTACATCTGTATAAAATATTACATCTGTATATACATCATATATGATAGGACATAGTGCTTTTAAATGTTTTTAATGGTATGTGATATTTGTATTTTGTTATCTGCCCTGAGCCTGCGAAATCAGGGAGGGCGGAATATAAATATATATTAAATTAAATTAAATAAATATTAAATATTAAAACACCATTTAAACAGTGACATTTGTATTGTGCGGCGGCAGTATCAGGAAGACTTATAATATTTTGCATGCATACTGTGATGGACAGTTTTTCACGGGGTGGTTAAATTTCCTCCCCCCCCCCCCCCAGGCTGGCGAAGGCCCAACCTTAGCCATGAGCCTGACAGAACAACTCTGTCTTGCAGTCCTGGCGGAAAAACAATAAATCCTGCTGAGCCCTGGTCTCATTCGTCAAAGCATTCCACCAGGTAGGAGCCAGGACCGAGAAAGCCCTGGATCTTGTCATGGCCAGGTGGGCCTCCTTGGGACCAGGAACCACTAATAGCTGTCTTTCTTCCAATCAGAGAGTCCTCCAGGGAATATACGGGGAGAGACGGTCCCACAGATATGCTGGCCCCAGTCCGCATAGGGCCTTATAGGTCAGTACCAGAACCTTGAATCTGATCTGGTACTCCACTGGCAACCAAAGCAGCTTGCATAGTATTGGTGATATATGTGCTCTACTTTGCTTTCTTGTAATAACATGCACCACCGCATTTTGCACCAGCTGTAATCTCCGGGTCAGGCTCAAGGGCAGTTCCGCATAGAGTGAGTTACAATACTCCAACTTCAAGATGACCGTTGCCTGGATCACTGTAGTTAAATCACAGGTTGACAGGTAAGGGACATGTTGCCTGGCCTGCCGCAGATGGAAAAAAGAGGACCTGACAACCACTGTGACCTGTGCCTCCATTTTTAAGGAGGCATCCAGGATCACCCCCAGACTCTTGATCCTTGGAACTGGCACAAGCTGTGCCCCATCGAGGCTGGGAGCTGGAGTCCTGAACCTAGTCGCCCCTGGCAACCTAATCCCCCCTGGGGGATGTGATATGGACCAGAAACAAATTTACAGTCTCAATGAGAAGTGGACCCTAGATATCACGAAAGGATATGGTGTCCTCTGCTCCCTGCCCATTACCACAGGGTAAATCCCCGAGACAGCTGCAATTTTTGCAAAAACTGGTTAAACAAATCCAGATCCCCCCTTCCCACAACCCCAAGCACAATCATTTCCTTTTTTATCTCTATGCCCATCTAAATCAAATTTCCCCTTTGTCTCATCACACATTCTCCACCACCAAATTTTGTGCAGCACTGTCATGTGAGAATGAGATCATTTATCTTCCCAGCTGGTTCATGACTTCATAGATGCAAAATACTCTTTGGCCTGTATCCTACCACTCTGTTCATCAAAATCTGAAGCCTTCCTCCAGCACAAATTTGAGGAAGGCTTCTTTGGCTGGAGGAAGGTTTGCTAAGCACAGTGACCAGTCCTATTTTCAGGTATGTCTACAATAATTCCTTTTTGGGATGTAAATTTATTTATTTAAACAATAAACAGTAAACATAAAAGATAAGAAAAGACACAATAATCTAAGAACCAAACAAACAGAGAAAGCAACTAATAATAATAAGATACAAAAAGCAAAGATAGAAAAAAAACCCTAAGCTACAAGTTGGGTGCCGATTTTCTCCGTGACAAATATGTATCATTTTAAAAGTCTCACTTATTCTATGTTAAAAATAAGAGCCCTCTTTTTTCTATTGTTCATGATTCTTAATCCATAACTCCACATGTCATCAAATATTGTTATCTATTTCATGTAAAAACTCTGTAAACGGTTTCCATTCAACCAAAAAACCAAATCAGTGAAGTAAGTTTTGCCAAAACATAACCTCCAACATAAACTCCAAAAACTTTATCCACCATTCCTCCATTGTAGGCAATATTGGAGTTTTCCATTTTTGTACATATACTGCTGCAGTGATCATATATAAAAATAAAGTTCCAAAACTTCTTTCCAGCTGACAGTCCATCATTTCCATTCTCTGGCTTCAACTGGATTTTAATCTTCAAAATCTTCTGAACCGATTATTGTGTCTGCAATAATTCCAATGTGAAATTCATGTCTAGTTCTAGGCACTGGTAAAATGCCCACACAAAGCATCTTAATACCGTACCATTGCACATGCTAGCAAATCAAGATAGATTTTTTAAAAGAAATCAGTGCAGACTTTCAGATGTGTCTCTCAGGAGAAACAAATGAACACGAGGTGAATGCTGCAGAAATCCATTCGAAGACTTAGATCCTCAGAGATTTTTATTGAGTATTGAGAGCAGAGGTTCATAGCAACATCTTTATTGAGTGGGGACAGACCGACCGAAGAACAGGCTCACACTGGAGCCAAATATATACACATAAATATCACACCCCTTTTCAGCAACAACCAATAAGAACACACAACTAGAAACCTTCATTTGCATCAACTAAGTACAAAGTAACATATTTACAGGGCAGCAATTGGTCTTTATTCAGTAGCAATTGGCTGCTGCCAACATAAGAACAACCAATAGGATTGAAGGCATGAGGTGCCTAGCTTTGACTGAAGCTAGTTCAATACATAACAGTTTTCCATGGGTGGATGGATGTGTTTAAAGACAGCAACTTTCTCACCTTTCCCCTCCCACAGCAGCTTGAAATGCCCACCAAATGTTGTTCCCGAGGAACAGGGGAACCTCTGGAATAGGATTTCAGGGAAACATTTCAAGCTGCTGCAGAAGCAAGAGGGCATGATTTGTGAACACAAATCCCACTATCCTACAGAAAAGCTCCAGGGCTCTAAGACAAAGTGTTCTGTATAAAATCCAGTAATAATTTTAAAAACAGAAGTTCTAATGCATCCATTCCACTTTGGAAACAAGGCCAAGTAATTTAGAACACCAACATTTGGGGACAGATTTGAATAAGGAGAATTTCAGAAGCATCCCTACATTTCTTCCATGTATTTTTCCTGCCCTCCCTCCAATTCTATTTAAATGTATTTCAGGAGAGCAGCTGTTTATTATACAAGACAGGGAGAGATCTGACTAAATTATCACCAGTATACTCATCAAATTATTTTCATATGAACCTACCTGTTCACCCCAGTCATCTTTGGAGATCCTGCCTCAGATGCCTCCGCCATCTGAAGTTAGACATGTGGCAACCCAAGAAAGTGCCTTCTTGGTTGTGGCATGGAAACTTTGGAACTCCCTCCCCAGGAAGATTCGTCTGTTCCCCTTTATTGCTGTCTTCTACTAGCTAGTGAAGACTTTTTTGTTTTGTTTGGCATATGTCCAATAACTGCTACCGGCCCTCCTCCCTGTTCTTTGTGTTGTGTGTTTGTGTGTGTGCTTTATTGAGTTGTTTTTGTACTATTTTAAATGTTGTTTTAAATTTAATTTTTATAAATGTTGTTTTGAATTGTTTAATGTTTAAATTGTTTCATTGTTAAATTGTTTAAATTGTTTAATTGTGGAGTCTATTTGGGAAGAAAGGTGGCATAGAACTGTTTTAAAATAAATAAAAATAAATATATAGTAATAGTGTAATATAGTATAGCTATGTAGTAATAATATTCCTTAAGTTTAGCCACTGAATGTTCCCTGAAGTTGGAAACGAGATAGCATACTAAACAACTTCTTAAGGAAAAGAAATTTTGAAGGTTAGTGGAGCTATAGTAAAATAAATTGCTCTTAACTGTATGGATTATGGAAATAAAACTTTCCATTTCCTTCATATTGGCTTTTTTTCTTGTGTACAACTGGCATATTTTGCAAAATGCTGCAGCTTCCCTCTGTGAAGTCTGATGAACCAAACTGATCATGACACTCTCTGATTATTAGTCAGTCTTCTTAATTTTAACATGTTCCCCTCTGTCAGATGTATTTCTTCCTAAATACAAAAAAAATCTTTTTAAGTAAAAATATATATAGATTCCTTATTTCCTAGGCTTGAAAATTACCAGATGCTAGCTATGAACATAAGGAAATTGAAGACCCCTGAGGGTGACCTTAAGATCCATGGTGGTGGGTAATTGTGATATAGTGGTTTAGGCAATTTCATTGCAGCAGTTCAACTCTGGAAAAATGAGAAATGGGTTTTCTATTACAAAACATAATGCATTTCTTTTCTGTCTTGTCACAAATTGTCAAATTTTATTAAAGAAAAGAAAAATGTGAGGCATGCCTATAGAAATGGTTAGCATGGATATCCATACTTACAATGGCCAATGGGTGCAGATTCGCACAAGTCTCCCTGTCAAGCTGTGATTTAGAATTCTTTTCCAATACCATGCTTCAGAATTTGCAGAATCACTTTGACTTTTACTGCACATAGTTTGTTATCTCATTCTTTAGTCTGTTCAAGTGCTGCAGAATAGCTAGCATATTTCTGCTAAAGAGAACTCCAACATTTGGATGAATACTGCTTGGCAACAAGCTGAGGAATTTTGAAGGAAACTAACAGAGGACTGGATCCTGCCATAATTGATTTTCACCATTTTTTCCTTCACTGTGATCCCTACTTGGTCCCATCTTATTTATGAGAATGCCCTACTCCCAGGAGTAGAATTGGGGGGGGGGGGGTCAGAAGGCTGCATAGGGAAGGGGGCTGCTAAGGCGAGTGCTAAGTGTGGGAGGAGAGTGAGGAGGGGGCACAGCAACAAGAAACACACGGACACAGTGCTGGAGGTAAAGAGGCCACAACTTTGAGATTACAGCTCAGGGAGCAAAGGTGCGCATAGGACACAGAGCCAAGCATCGGCTGACCTGCCTGCTAAGCCGATGTCCCACACACTCCCTCAGACCCCTGCTGAGGGGGGAACCATGGGATGACAGTCAGTGGGATGCCACGTGGGTGTACACCCTGCGTGAATCATCCCCTGCCACCTGGGAGTGAGGCAGACTGACAGCCCCCAACTGGGCATGCACCGGCCATTCCTCACGCCCCAGACCCCTTATGAGGATCCCCATAATAGGGAAACTGAGCCTGAGGTCCCTGTTTCCCCCAAACGTATCAGTGCCCAGTGCCCCAATCAGCAGCATACTCACTCCAAAGTTGTGACAAAAGGGAGGGCTGGGTGGGATGCCGCCAGGGGCCAAGTGCTGAGGGGCAGGGTCACCTGGCCCCTGGACACTCTCCGCCCCTCCACAACATGGTAGCCGCCATGCTGCTTCCCAGCTCACCTCCCCCGCATTGCCCGCAACTCAGGCCCCCAGATGAGTCTGGGAGCCGTTATTTCCATTTGCTTCATGCCACTAGGAGTTCTTTATTTGTTTGTTTGCTTACATTATTTATTTTTCACCTTTTTTACTGAGGCTCACTGAAAATCATACAGTGTAAGTCAATATGAATTTTGGCTGGGGCATTTAATAAACAATACAATCGTTTAAGGATAGCAGAAATTTGATACAGAGCTGAAGAAAAACAGAAACAAAAAATAATGCTGAAACAAAACATTAAAAAGCATGGAACTATCCAGTAAAAGCAAATTGTCCTTCTATAAAACTAGTAGAGTTTCTTGAAAAGCAATGGTTGTGACCTGGCTGATGTAATGGTTGCAGAGAAACAGCTTTTCTTTGCTGCCCTCAATGCCACTTCATAGGTCTTCCAATGGGCTCTGTGGCACACTCTATCCGTTTCAGCTCGAGTTTTCTGCCAGCATCTTCCTAGATGTCTTTAGGTCACCCAGCTCCAAGGTAAACCATGGGGCACATTTCCATGACAAGAGAGGGAGAAGTCGGTGAGGGGCAATGTTGTTAATGGCTTCAAGGAGCTTCACATTCCATGTTCCTATGGCACCTTTGATAGAGCATGTGTTTGGAATCCTAAGATCCCCCAGGATATTTTGGAACTTAGAAGGGTCCCTGAGACTTTGTGGGACAACTAATTTAGTGGATCCCCTTGGTTTGGGGTCAAGGTCATATTCACTGTTGCCTTCAGGAGATAATGGTCAGACCATAGTTCAGGCCCTATCTCCAACCCTGAAGCAAGGCCCTCTTTCAAAGCCTCAGTGCAAAATATTAAGTCCAAAGCGTGATCTCTTTCATGTGTAGGGCCTGTCACTAGAGGTGGGCATGATCCCAAAAAAAATACCAATCAAGCTGATCATGGATCGGCACCGGCGACGATCCCGAATTAATGATCCACACCGGTCTTCTCCCTTTTCTGATCCGTGGATCGTGGATCATGGATTGTGGAGGCAAAAGCGGAGGGGCGCCCCACTGTTCCCAGCAATACAGGAACGGTGGCTGATGCCAGCTGCATCTGTGTTTGTGTTTGGCTGTCTGTGTTTGGCCGTCAGAGCTGCCTATCAGGGTTTGCAGGGATGAGATTAGAGTGCCCATGGCTACAGAACACCCCCTTCCCCCTCCCTCCCTTGTGT
The DNA here is from genome assembly GCF_028583425.1 of Eublepharis macularius. Taxonomy (NCBI): domain Eukaryota; kingdom Metazoa; phylum Chordata; class Lepidosauria; order Squamata; family Eublepharidae; genus Eublepharis; species Eublepharis macularius. The sequence goes on from NC_072796.1 coordinate 52,180,382, forward strand.
GTCTTCTCCCAGCTGGTGACTGCTTTGCTGCTCCATGGTTGGAAGGAAGCCCTGCTGATCAAGGCAAGCTAGGCTTCCATTCGGGTTTCCAGGACGACCGATGGAGGGCAAACACAGCTCAGACATTCCCCTAGCTCCGTTGCCAGGGGAATACATTGCTGGCGCCTGAGTGTCTAGCTTCCCAATCCAAGCATGACCACCCCAATCAAACCCTGATCCAGCCCCCCTCCCAACTGCTGGATCATTGGCCGTGCCCGAGCACGATCCGTTGGGTCCCGATCGCGCGATGACCATTATCGTGGGTTTTTTTTCGATCGTAATGCGGATCGTGCCCATCTCTACCTGTCACTATTTGAGAGAAGCCCAGGGTCACCAGGGAAGCAGAGAATTCCTGAGCCAGCCTTCATGTGGAGCATTCAACATGGATGTTGAAGTCCCCAGAACATTTAGTCTAGGTGTCTCTAACATTACATCTGAGATCATCTCTGTCAATTCAGAAAAGATGCTTAATGGAGAGCTGGGTGAACTGTAAAAACAATATTAGATTTATATACCTCCCTTCATGACAACTTAATGCCCACTCAGAGCAGTTTACAAAGTATGCTATTATTATCCCCATAACAAAACACCCTGTGAGGTGGGTGGGGCTGAGAGAGCTCCAGAGAACTGTGACTAGCCCAAGGTCACCCAGCTGGCTTCAAGTGGAGGAGTGGAGAATCAAACCCAGCTCTCCAGGTTAAAGCCCCGTGCTCTTAGCCACTACACCAAACTGGCAAATAAGTAAAATACGCACTCTGTCTCTGGTTCCCAGTGAAAGGAACATACAACCAATGCCTGCTATACATTGTACTGGAAGTCTGCAAAAGTTAAAGGACTCACAGAGGCTAATAGCAACCCTCCTCCCCAGCTGCCAAGGCGTGGTTAGTGTCAGATCACATAACCAGGATTTAGTTGGGACAGACACACCACATCATTTCCCCCCATTCATGTCTCTGTTAAGCAAACTATATCAGCTTCCTCTTTCCACAACATCCCAATGAGGCATGCAGTTTTGTTGTGAGCAGATCTGGTATCGCATAGTATTAGGATAGCAGTGAAAGAGGTAGCGGACCTTGCATTGTTGTCTCTAACGATGCTAGAGAGGTTAGATAAACAGCAAGCAAATTTGCCTGGTATTGACCACCTTTTATATATCCCACTCCCATATCGACCAGCTTCCATCTGCACTGGAATAGTACATCCACAAAACATCATGGTTTGGGGAGAGAAAGCTCAGAAATGCACCACAGAAAAACTAAATATTAAAAACCATATGTTGATCTAAGCATGTTGATCTACAGGTGATGTTTCCATGCCAGCTGCTCCTGGTGATCAGGCTAAGTCACTGGTGGGACTCTTTCTCCCTCCTAGTGTCCTCCACTTGGAACAGGCAATGATTCCACCTAGGCTGCAGGCCCCAAGCTTCTTAAACAGACAGTTATTCACATGCTACTTTAAAAAAAAAATCCTGATGTGGCCAATTATTGTCCCATCTCCAATCTGGGCAAAATGATTGCCAGGTCTGTAGCTGGCCAACTCCAGTTCTTCTTGGATAAATCTAGTGCTTTGGATACATTTCAGTCAGGATTCAGGCTGGGCTGGGCTATGGGACAACTCTGGTTGCACTAGTTGATGACCTCCGACTGAATACAGGCAAAGGCCATACTTCTTTTTTGCTCTGTCTGGTGCCTTTGATACAGTAGAAGTGCCTGGAGGCAGAAGTGGGTATCAAGGGATATACCATAGTCAGGTTTAAATTGTTTCTTTTGGAACAGACTGAAAGGATAGCTATTGGGGACCAACTATCTGTAGAATGGGAGTTATCATGTGGAGCTCCACAGGGAGCAATCTTATCCCCCATCTTGTTCAATCTCTATGTAAAGCCTTTAGAAGAACTCATTCATAGCTATGGAATTGGATGCCATCAGTATGCAGATGACACCCAGCTCTATCAAAATCACCATGGGATGCAGTAGAGATCTTCAGTTGCTGTTTGACAGCTGTGCTCAAATGGCTGAAAGCAAACAAATTGAAACTGAACCCAGACAAGGCAGAAATAATGCTGACTGAGAAGGCGGAGATCTTGGAAGGTCATTGTGCTTCCCACTTGATGGAGTTTGTCTGACCCTTGCAGAATCAGTCAAGAGCCTAGGTGTTATACTGGATCCAGCGCTACTGCTAGAAAAGCAAATTAAGGTGGCTGCAAAAAATGCTTTCCACAAACTTAGCCTAGCCTGGAAGATGGCCCCCTACCTCGATGAGGCTGATCTGGCCATGGTAACATCAAGACTTGATGACTACTGCTATCCACTGTATATTGGTCTCCTCTCTAAGTTAACTCGGAGTCTCCAGTTGATGCAGAACACTGCAGCTCGACTATTATCAGAAGCTAGGAGAACCATGAATATTACTCCCATTCTGCAGTCACTCCATTGGCTTCCTATCAGTTACCAAGGCCAGTTCAAGTTATTGGCCTACAAAGCTCTCCATGGTCTTGGTCCATCATACCTATGGGACCACCTCTCTCCCTGTATTCTACCAAGGCAACTTCACTCATCTGAACAGGGCCTTCTGCAGGTACTACCCTTCAAATGGATAAAATCAACACATTCCTATACACAGGAATCCTCTGTGGTAGCTCCCACTTTATGGAATAGCCTACCTGAGGAAAAGCTCCCATGCTCCTGGCCTTCCATAAATGGTGCAAAACTGGATTGTTCAAAAGGGCCTTTTGATCAGATGGGTAGGCTGTACTGTACAAAAATGGCCTCAAGAGATCCATCAGTAAAGGGAGTGGGAACCCATGAGTAAAGGGATAAGGAGGGACCAAAGACTTCGCTACTATTGCTGTAAGTATGATCTTACTGGGTAATTCTTATGTTGTTTAATATATCAGTCATGGGATTTTTCTATGCTCTGTTTCAACACTGCTAAATCTTTAAACCTTTCATTTCATTCTTTCTCCCCCTTTAAATCTTGCAAATTGCATGTATATACCCATTACTTGTACACTGAAGTATCGTGATACTGACTCACACTATGTAATCCTCCTTGAGTCTCAGTGAGAAAGGTGGACCATAAATAAATAAATAAATAAATAAATAAATAAATAAATAAATAAATAAATAAATAAATAAATAAATAAATAAATAAATAAATAAATAAATAATCTCACAGGAGCAAGAAAGGCCATGTGTGTGTGTTATGTGCCATCATGTTGTCTCCGACCTATGGTGACCATGTGGCCATGACGGTGGCATAAAAATTCCGGGAAGGAAGGAAGGGAGGGAGGGAGGGAGGGAGGGAGGGAGGAAACTAATTATGGAGTGTGCTTTGAGAAAAATGTCATTATAATTTTGGATCCAGGATTCAGAGAAGACACTTTTACCATTATTACTGATTTCATGTAAGACAGAACCACTTCAGAATTCAAATCCAATGGGGAGAGGCTGGAATTTCAGGACCATTATTTTCAATGGGGAAAACAAAGGTGAAGGTCTGGAGCAGTTATTTTTAAAGATAATAGGGCACAAATTTTTCCCAGATAGTAGTCCTCCCTCCAATCTAAAGACCCCATAAATCTCAAGTAGAATGGGCAACGAGGTTGGCTTATACAGATTCCCAAAGTAGGTTCCCCTAGCTACACTCTCTCTACTGTTTCTTCTTGGGTGGGGAAAGAGTTTAATTTTTCCCCCAGTGGCATACAGTTTCTTTATCTACTCTTACAGAAACTGACAATCTCTCTTTTTTTTACTTTTCCATTGAAAACTCTGCATTTGCCATCCTTCCTTGTAGTCGTCGATTGTCTCCTTTCACAAAGTAAGGAAGGCTTCCTTTGAGAAAACCGCCCCTGTCCCATCACTGCAGTCTTTGAAAAGAATAGAGCACATTTGTGTGTATGGCTGCACGTGATGAATCAATTATCCAGTTACCATGAAACTCATGCCTTTATGCTGGGTGTCCACTATAAATACCTTAATTATTTACTATTAATACTATTTAAGGAGGGTGGGAGCCTTTTTTCTCTACCTGCTTTCCCCATGTGTGGTGTAGCTTAGCAGCCATTCTGGACTCCAATCTGGAGCCTCGAGTGATTTTTCTAGAATCCAGTCTGGAAGATCAGGCCAATGCAAATAAATTCCATGTTTTCCATAAGCAAGTTTGCAATAATATTGCCGCATTTTTAAGATTTTCATTATAATATCAATTTTGAGCCTTCAGTGCTGAGTGTTAAAAAAAAGGCAGGGTTGTCATTATCGCATGTACCAGCAGATGGCAGCAAGTTCATTGTGTTTCCGTATTGCTACGGGGGCTAGGTGAAAAACCTTTTTTTAAAAAAAACGTTGTGCTATTCCATTAGAGGGAGAGCAGTTTTACTTATATGTTACTATAAGTCTGCAGTTTTGTTTATATCAACTGTACCCAGGCATGTGTCTAACTGCATGTCTGTACAGAGCAAATGGTCCTTTGGGTTCTTCTGACAGTTCTGTAACTAGAATAAAATATAGGACTATAAAAGCTGTCCTTTTCCGTTCAGTCTATGGGGTGAAGGGGTGATGTTTGCGGCAGCTACCATCATCCTGGGGGCCCAGAAGGTCCCCTCTGCCTCTGTGGGGCTCTGCATGCATCCCCAGGTTCAAATGGCCAGCCAGCCAATCAGCTGTGGGCTGCCAGTTTATGGGGCAAGTCCCAGCCAAGTGAATGCTGAAGGCAAAGTGTTCCCTCTGCTCTGCCTGCTGAGAATAAATTGCAGAGCCAGCCAGGCTCCAAGCACAATGCTCTGGAGCCACCCTACCCTCGTTTCTAGGGATTGTTGGGCATTGGTAATGGCTCTTGGGTTTGAAAATTTTTCTGCTTGATGGTTGTTTTTTGAGATCTGTAATGTGATTGCTGGTAAGGTAGTTTTATGTGCTGGGCTATTCTATTTCCATCACTAGTTTTGGCACTGGGCATGGATCCTTTGGGGGGAAACAGAGCCTGCAAACCCAGACCCCCCATACTTGGGGATCCTCTTGAGGGATCTTGGGGGTGAGGCATTGCAGGGACAAGACCAAGCAGAGGCTGGCAAGGCATGCTGACGCCCAGGTGGCAGGAGGATCCATACAGAGGTTTGTGGCCATGTGGAATCCCACTGTCTGAAAGGGTAAGGGTGGTCATCGGTTGGTAGACAGGTCAGCTGGTGCTTGGATCTGTGCCCTCTGCTGCACCAAGGCTGTATAAACTGTAAGCCAATAATGTTCTGGCTTTTTTATTTCCAGCATGTGTTTCTGAGTCTATACTGTGCGCTTTCCCCTCTAACCTTCAATGCTGGACCCACAAAACATTTTGATCTTTTTTTAAAAAAAGCCCACTTTAAAACAATGGAATCAAGTCTGAAGTATGGATGTATAAATAGGTCAATTGTTTCATTTTGTTTTCATATGTTGTTGAGGTTTTTAATTCTTCCACTTTTTGTTGCTGGTGTCACCAATTCATTTGTGTAGTTTATATTATTGTTATGCCATTTTTACTCCATTCATACCCCGCATACATTCAATTCCATTTATTTGCTAAATCATATTAAAATATGCCTATACTCAATGTTGAAAAAGTAAAAAATGGCATGAAAATAACAACTTGTGGGTTCAGTTCCAAAAGAAGCACAATTGAAAAGGATTTTAGTTCAGTGGAGCTGCAAAATGTGGTAGCTTTTGTCATGGGAATAAAAAGCCTTCAGTGTGGTGATTATAAATACCAATGAGTAAAATAAAATATTGTAGAGATGCTAACAAAATTTTTCTCAGTTGAGTCTGTCATCACATTTTGTTCCAAATGACCTGTTTGTGCTTCAAGAGCTTTGCTCTGAGTCATGTGCAGTTGACATCACTTTTAGTTCAAGTCATTTTTGGTTAGCAATACACACCAACACACCAGTGTATTGATTAAATCCCAGCGCAATAAAGACTCTTGATATGAATGCATTAGGATTTAATCAGTGGGTTTAGGTGCCGGTGCATATTGCTAATTTTAAGGGAGGGGGAGGACAGAACCTTATATTGCCCATGTGCCCATTCCTGAATTAATTTTATAAGTTCTCAAAGTAAAATCAGAAGGCTGGCAAAGCAGAACAAGAGACAGAGCAAAGCCACTGAAAAATAATGGAACAGAATGGGAGAATATGTCAATAACTAAAATAAATGTTCACCTATTCCACATCCTCCATCACCTGGGAATAGTGAATTTGCAAACATTTTAATTGTTCAAGGGTTTACTAAGAGCAACCTTTGCTTCAATTAGAGTTTCTTTCTTTCTGCTTCCTAATGGCATCACAACAATGCTGTCTAGACATCCAAACAAAACAGTTATCCCCCAAGACTGCAGTCATTTAGTAGCTAGGCTTTCACAGATGACTTCCTGATAAGCATAATCCAGAGCCTCACTATGTTGATCAGAATGCCGGGATACAATATGGTTTGATCCTGTGCATGTCTGCTTGTGATTAATGGGAGAATCCTAAGAAGAATCTCCCCTGTCTTAGACCCAAGGGACTTTGAAGGGTATAATTAAGCTTAGAATTACAATGTAAGTTGGTTTGATTTGAGTTTTGGTCTCAAGAATGTGTGCATAGAATTGCTGTGTGATTCATGGATCTTCTAGAAAATGTGCCATTCATTCACGATGGGCAGGGGGTGCTTATCATTTGAGTTTAATGCCTCTCTGCAACAAGAGTTTTGTATTATGGGTTGTATTTGTGTTCTTTTTGTTGCAGGCAATTTAGCAGATATGCTCTGTATGTTTATCAAATATTCTGACTGCAGACTTCCACTTTAGGAGAAGCCTTTGCTCCTTTGCTGCATCAAAGGGCACAGAAAGTTTGCGTTCTTCCTGGTTTTCCTTACAGTAAGAATTTTCAGATAAAATTTCCTCCAAAATGTCAAGTTTAACCTCTAATAAACTGAAAATAGCACAGTACCTCAATAAAACAAAACAAAGCTGACACTGAATAAATGTTCCTGCACATAGAAACAGAATATATTTCCATGCTGTTAATTCCATTACAGCCTCTCTTATAATTTACATGCTATAGTACCTGCAGTACATTTACAGAGAAAATTCAATACGAGCAGAGAATGTCAGATATTTTCAGTTCAGTAACCTTCATCACTAAATTGGCACTTAAGTGCTAAATATATTCAACCTACAAGGATGGCAGGGGCAAACTGGCTCATTTAGGAAAATTCCTGATCTGCTAATACCCTGAAGGACTAAATGCGGAAAGAGAAAAGAGTGGAAAAGAGGGGAAACAAACAACATTTTTTAAAAGAGGCCAACCATCTCCTTTGGACTGCAAATGCACCTCCTGTTGTCCTCCAGGAAACTCTGTGCAAGACTTTTTTACAAATTATGTTTAGGCTTTATTACTTATATTATATTAATATATAAAAAAGAGGGGAAAAAAGATTACTCTTAAAAGCAAAACGGTATATATTTTATCTCTTTTTGTATTAGGTAACAAAAATTGCCCAGTTTTCACAAAACTTATCTGTACATTGTGAATTATTTATTTGCATTGTTGATAATATGTTAATTTAGCTAAGAAATCTATATTTCAAACACAATTAAACCAATCTTTTAGAGACAGAGGTTTTGTTTTCTAATATGCAACAATAACCATCTTAGCAATTGTAAGCAAAGTTGAGATTCACTCAGTATCTTTTAAATACCCTAAAAAGACTCTTAGGATCCAGTGGTATATTACTATACTAGCAACAAGAAGACTCCAGAGCCTGTTGCACCCCCCCCCCCAAGAGCATTCCTGTGCTCCATAGCGGGCCAATTTTGACCTGTTTGAGGCTGAATCAGGACTGTTTGGGGCTGAAAGCCTGCTGTAGAGTGCAGGAGCACTCCAGGGCCCGTTGCACCACCGTGTCCTGTTCAGAGCATGCTGTGGGGCTGCTGCTGCACTGGGGCTTCCCGTCACAGCAGGGGCTTGTTCAGGGCCTGCTGAGGACATCGCTGGTGTGCCAGACCTCCCACCTTCTGACTGGGATATAATGGCTCAGGAATCTCCATTTCTACTTCGGTCTGCAAAAGGAGCTTGACTCTCAAAAGCTTATACCCCAAAAATCTTGTTGGGTCACTAAGGTGCTTTTGGACTTGAATACTGTTGTGTTGTGCAGACCAATGCTATTAACCACCTGAAACCAAGACAGCTTTGGGATTCTGTTTACTGGTTTTGAAATTGTTGCATTTGTTTGCTGTTGTTTGATAAGGTTGTACTTATTTGCTGACCTTACTTTTGTTTCATTTTGTAATTTGTCTTGAGAAATTCTTGTTGAAAGAAATATAAGAAATTGTCTAAATTATTTTTATTTAGACATAGATTTTGGGCAGTGTATTTGTTTTTATTACAACTATTCTCAAACATGACAATCTTCTGAGGAAAATGCTCAAATCTAAAAACCAATCAGGCAACCCCCCCCAACCTCCCCAAAAAACAGGGAAGTAGGACTGTTACCCAAATAATCTACATGTGTCTGCTCTTAGACTACTGGAGCATCCCACTTTTCAATGTGTCAAGTACAGACACATGTAGCTAGGCAAATTATGGGATCCTGCCTATGTATTCCAGGGTCTCATCTGAGTAGAGCCTCAAATCAGAGTGGAGAAGTTCCCAGAAACTATCAGGCAGAAGACAGAATAAAATTAAAAAGTTTATTAAGAAACTGATAGAATAGGTGCACAAGAATCCAAACACGCATACACAATGTAACAATACTAAACTTAACACCTAAGTAATGCACAATGGGGGGAGGCAGGGTGACCTGTCCTGTAGAGTGTGGAAATCCTGTATGGTCCTGATATGGAGAGCAAAAGAAAGGACTGTAGAGACAGACACCAGCTCATGTCTCTAAGGGAGCCTGTGCCAATTCATACAGGGGCAGTAGCTGGACAATCAGGAAAAACTGCTGCAAAGTATTGGAGATTTGTGGGCTAAAAGTGAATAAAAGACTAGAAGTGACAGATGGCTGTATCTGGGAAGATGATGGGACTGTGATGAAGCTGATTACTTGACAGCCCCTGTCCTACATTAAGGCTATTACAAGACCTAATTCTAGAGAATCACCCAAGTTTAAAATAGGATGTAGGCTGATACTGAAAAGGCGGATTTTACTGGTTTGCATAAAAGTTAAAAATGTTTCCTGGAGGAAGTTTTGAGAGCCAGTTTGGTATAGTGGTTAAGAGCACGGGACTCTAATCTGGAAAGCCGGGTTTGATTCTCACTCCTCCACCTGAAGCCATGTGGGTGACCTTGGGTCAGTCACAGCTTCTAGGAGCTCTCTCAGCTCCACCAACCTCACGGGGTGTTTGTTATGGGGTTAATAATAACATACTTTGTAAACCACTCTGAGTGGGTGTTAAGTCATCCCAAAGGGCGGTATATAAATCAAATGTTTTTGTTGTTGTTATTGGAGAAACACAACCCTAAGGTTGGGTGAATAACAAGATTAAGAAGAGGGCAGAAATCTTCCTGTATAGTCACTAAGATACGGGGAGGAAATAGATGGGGTCAGTTCATTGCTCATTGTCTTGGAGACCTGGGTAATTCATTGGGGTCAAATTATTCAGAAAGGAGGGTCCGAAGTCTTTGGGGAGAATGGTCCTCCAGTTTAATCAGCCTGTGGGCTCTATGGAGGAGCAGGTCTGCATTCCATTGCTGGTTAAAGACTAACCACCTTGCCCTGGGCATGGCTTGCTGCTGTTTAACGAGCCACTGCTGTTAACTTCAGCAGATGCAGACTCCATTTTCTAGCCCTAAGCCTATATTAGAACCAAAATGGAGGTGGTGGCTCAAAATAGGGGTTCCCATGAGAAGATGATTCTGGAGCCTACAGGATTAGGCAAGGTTTCTGTTTTCCAGGATCATTTCTGTGGCCTTTTTTCTTGCACTAAATTTTACACATGAAATGTGCACATTTTTCAATATTACTTGCACATCAATAAATCAGTGTCATAGATGTATTGTGTTTTTGTATACATGGATTGGATTGCATCCTACAGATCCATTTCTCCAATAGCAGTACTTTCTTTTGGTGCAAGAAGCCTTCTCAAGCTAAAAGCTTGTCAAGGAAAAGCTTTTTGCATGAGACAAAAGCAATAGATCTACTTGATCTATTTCATGGTACATATAAATAATATACATGGTACATGAAAATACTTTATATATTGTGTGTATTTGTCTGTCTTTGTGTCTGAGAAAGAGAGAGAGAACAGATACTGGCTTAGCTTCACTGGAAATTTCTACTGGTGGCAGGGTTCCCTCAACTGCAGCCCAAAATGTTTCTCAAAAATGCTAGAGTGAGAAGGGGGAGAGAGGTGTTTGAGGTTTTTATAGGTTATATTTTAATTATTATTTGTAAACTGCCTTGAACTAAGACAAAAGGCAGAGAATAAATTATTTAATGAAATAAATAAATGAACAGTAAAGTTAGAGTACAAGGTACAAGGTAGGTTTATTTACAGTTAATAACCAATACAAGCTTGTAAAAACATAAGTGAGTATCATACACAAAATACACCAATTTATAAAAATTTATTGTATAATAACTTAACTATATAAATACAAAAGTGTGGGCTTTCAGGATTAAGGGTAAAACCAAATGTTACTCCTTTGCACATTCCCTGCAGATTCTACAAGCCGCAGCTAAGAATCGAGCACTAGCCAACGTGATCTGAGGATCGGCACCTAACAGGAGCTTATTAGTTAACTCTGTGCCAGGTAAAGTCAGAGTTCTGCAACAGAGAGGAAAATTGGTGAAACTCCCCCACCCTCAGTCTCAGAAATCTGCTGCCGGACCCAAGCCATACTGCATACAGACTGCAAATGGATCTTCAAAAGCAGCACAAGCAAGAAACTAAAATGGTTGCCCAAAGACATTAAACAGGGAGCCTTCACTAATCTCTGGTTTTATTAGTTCATCCTATGCAGGTTATATGCCAAATTTCTGCTAGCTGTCATGATCATATAATTTTGACATTATTAATGTGTTTTAGAAAGACATGTTTATTCACAAAGATGTATCTTTTGTGAATAAGCCCCTGCCGCTGCGTGGTAGATGCCTTGTGTCTTATTTTGTTCAACAATCAATTCTTACTAAGCATAATTTGAACAAGCAGAGAAAATGGGATGACATCTGGCCCAGTAACTTTCAGAAGCAGTATATTTAAGAGCTAATTGACATTGTTATCTGTTACAGATAAATATGACTGCTTTTGAAACAGGGTAAAGATAAATCCAAAGAAGATCAGGAAGATATAGTTACCATGACAATTGATCAACCCTTCAGAGACCTACTAGCATGAAAGAGCATCCTACATACCCTCTTGGATGCAGCTAAAGTTGCTTAAATAAATACCACTGCTGGAAGCTGTGGTCTTATGAAACACGGGGTGGGGGGAGTATGGAGGCTAAATGTAATTTCCTCGGGTAAATTATAATAATGACACAGTGCTTATCATTTAGAAGACAAAAGGGGAGACAGCTTTTCTTTTGCTTACAGGCTTATTCACAGCACATTGACTGAAATGTATATTCTGTTGAGTTCTCTCTACACACCTTTTCCACCCTATGCATAATTTTGTAGACCTCTAGCAAGATCCCTTCAGTCATCTTTCTTTCTAAAGTAAAAAGCCCCAGATATTTTACTCTTAACTTTAAAGAATCTCCATGATCATTTTTATTGCTTTTTTGGCACTTTTCTCAGAACTGTACATGAAGCACAAGCATCTGACAGACTTCTCTGAGAAACATGTTTTACAAGGCTAGCACCTCAAAAGAGAAGGCCTTCTGAAAGGATTTCCAATGATCATATCTTTCAAATATGACCATATTTTTGATACTGATACAGAACAATTCTAGATTCTGAAGTATGTTGGATATTTCCTGATAGAGGGCTTCTGGATGATTTGGGTTCTTTTTCTGAGAGATCAGAATTTAAAGGAACCCTGAGCCCCAGGGTGATTAAGGTAAAAGCTAAAAGTAGGGTGAATGAGAAAGCTAACTTCCATCCTTCTTTATTCTTATACGATAGGCAAATGCTTTCTAAGACAATAAATGCCCTTAGAACAAGTTAAGATGTGACCCCTGCAGTTCCCAACATTTTTCAGCTAAACGTTAGGAAGAACTTCCTGACAGAGTGGTTCCTCAGTAGAACAGGCTTCCTCAGGAGGTGGTGGGCTCTCCTTCCTTGGAGGTATTTAAGATGAGGCTAGATGGTCATCTGACAGCTATGATGATTCTCTGACTTAATATGAATGTACACAAATCAAGAGAGGGAGCGCATGAAGGGATGAGCCAGTGCTTGGCTCTCGCAGTCCTTTCTTATATGCCCAGGGTAATGCAGATCACCACTTTGGGGTCAGGAAGGAATTTTCCTCCACGCCAAATTGGCCAGGGATCCAGGAGGGGGGAGGGGTTGCCTTCCTCTGAGCATAGAGGTCACTGAGGGAGGTGTGGGAAGGGAGATAGCTGTGAATTTCCTGCATTGTGCAGAGGGTGGACTGGATGACGCTTGGGTCCCTTCCAGGTCTATGTTTCTATATTTTTACAGGTATTTTGAATTTAAAACAACCAACCAGAATAGGTTGCGATTTGATTTTGTCATTGTCCATTCTCTATAAACGCTGATGTGATATTTTATGTGGTCACTAGAGAAGCCTCTGTCAAGTTAGCTTTAATGAAAAAAATGGGCTCCTTTGGGGATTTAGTACCCACTGAGTCCAATGATTAAATACATCTTATATTAAATGTGCATAATATAAAAAATGTAGCCAGGAACTGCCTTCCCCAGGCTACTGCCTAGGAAATTTGGAGAATCAAAGAGAAGCAAGGCACCTGCAGATGCTGATGGTAAACACCCAAACATGAAAAACTATAGAGATGAGAGGGTGGCCGTAACACCTAAGAATCCCAGATTCTTAGCCCTTCTGTAAAATTGTGACTATTGACAGAGACCAAATAAAAGCACCATTTGTTCCTTTAGTCCTATTAACAAAATTCTGTCTATGAAAGCAACTAGCAGAAGGGGACATAAAAAGTACACATAATCCCCAGTGAAAAGAACATCTCTGAACATTTCTATATATTTCTCATGTATCACATGTTTGAAGAACAGGAGGATTGCTTGCTTTTACCAGCATCCAATCTGTTTTCCAACAAGCTCTTGCTGTACTCTCTAAGCCAGCCATTACGGTCCATTAACTCTAAAGACTAGCTTGATCCTGGATCAGCTCTTTCCAGTCACATCCCTGCTTAATAATCAGTCAGAATTGTTGCAATATGATTTCCTTCCCCCAACATGTCGTTTAAGGAGCGTATTTCCTTTAGCACAGGCACACCATTATTGATGCCTGATCAATTAGACAATTAACAGCATATGTGTCCCTTTCTGTTTTCCTCTCACTTTTCTGAACTGCTAATGGCACAATCGCTATCAGTCCTGGATTTCATCCAGCAGCCAATTTGTTCCCACTTCTCTCATTACATGGTGCAAGACAGGCATTTCAGCAGCTATCTTGGCAAACCTCTTCATTATACATTTCTGTCGCTGTCAAAATGCACTTGATTTGCATAATGTTTGTATAATATTTGCATAAGATTATTTTTAAATGTTTATATAGTTTAGCATTAAGGCATATGCTTATGCAATGAAGCATGTGTATCTGTGATGGGTCTTTTCCTATCTTCTGAAAATAGTTCAGAACGAAATTAATGTTTTCCAATCCAGATGTAAACTAAAGAGGTGTATTGTGCAGAAGCAGAATTTTGCATCACCTGAGTTGCCATGGCATAAACATAACACTCATATTGCAGTGACAAATGGAGAGAGCTCAGCGGATTGCAGGTTTTTTGTTTTGTTTTGTTTCAGCTGGTCTCCAGAATGTCTATAGGGAAGTTTACTGTGAATGAAAAGGATGATTGTACTCACTTGTTTTATTACTCAACAAGACCTGCAGCTCCCAAACTTTCCTAACACAAATAATTGTTACAAAGGAAGTATAATATGATTGCAAATAGACTTGTAAATATGAAACAAGCATTAACGAAAAGGTAACCAAAATGTTGGCCAGTTGAACTGAGATCTATGAATGATTAAATGCAAAGGTACTCTTGAGCACACAGACAATTCTTCTGTTCACATGATGGGAACGGTTGACATTTGCAGAGGCTGCATCTTACACAGTTCCTAGAAGTGGCAAAACATAGGACAAGCAAGAGGAATTATTCTTTATATATGTTTTTATTTACTTCAGTTGTACCCTGTCTTTCTTCACAGTAGGGACCCCAAGTGGCTTACATCTCCTCTCTTCCATTTTATCCTCACAAAAACCCTGTGAGGTAGGCTAGCCTGAGAGTATGTGACAGGCTCACGGTCACCCAGCAACTTGCCATGAGAGAGGAGGTATTCAAATGATCCTAACCCAACTGTCCTTGAATGGTTCTGCAAATAGTTATACTCACAGGGTTTTGGGGGGAAGGGGGGTTGGAGCCAAACCACAGTTAGGACCGTTTCAACAATTATCTGTTAAATTTATTGCAGTCTTGGTTTTTTTGAAAGGCATGAGCATGGTGAGGGTCCCAAATAAATATTTACAATATATTTTCAGTTGTGATGAAAGCAAAAGGACCAATCTTTTCTATAATACATGAGGCAAGGCCTATATTTCAAAACGGGTGTAATTTCAAGGGCAAATCTAGGACAAAACTTAAAGGGATGATCATCCATACAATCTACAGTGTATATTATAGAATAATTTCTGCATTGACCCATGGGAAGGGATGCTTCCAAGCATCTTCTTTGTGCTGCAGGCTCATCAGGACCCACAGCCCACAGCTGAGGCAGATGCCCTTCAGCCCTGAGGCAACAGGTGAAACACAGTGGGTTGTTCCTGCCCTCCAGCATTGCTCACACCCTTGGAGCACCGGAGACAAAGGCAAAGAGCAAGCCTGTAAGAGAGATGGCACAGTGCATGCCTCCTGTCCTGATGCCAGCGGCTTGCTGATAGTGATGAGGAGTAGCCCCAGGATCACTCCCAAGCAGCTGACTGCAAGCCCAGCCCTCAGATACCTAGCTAGAAAACCCAGCCAAGGAAGACCATGGAGTGTGGAGGCAACAAGTTGCCATCCTTGTGACGGATCATGCATTGTTTCCTGTGACTCCTTGGACCAGCCCTGACCCTGCTCTTGCCTAACCCTGGAACTGGACCCTTGGGCTGGACTCTGTGCTTTTGACCTAGGACTGGACTTTGACTACACTGCTGGATTTAGCCTTCCGTCTGCCCCCTCCACACTCCGGCAACGCAGCCCATGCTGCCCTGGCCTGGAACCTGACAGTTAGCTATTCATCAAGGATGGAAACAGGGTTAAGGAACAAGAACTTGTTTTTGTGTTGCATAAGAAACAAAGGAAAACAAATAGTTCTATGTGTGCAGTTAATTGCTGATCTAGTGTCTCAGTACAGTTCTGTTTACTCCAGCAGGCAAAGAAGAATCCTCAGTGGCCCAAAGTACATGGGGGTGATGTCTTGTAGAAGTTTCATTAAAAACCAGTTTTTAATTGTCATAGATTTCCTCTGGGACAAATGGTTTCTGGACTGAATCCAAACTCAAGCTTAAAATATAAGCCATCTATGACCATTTCCGCACATCCTTATAGGCATGGCCCACCCACAGAACTCTGGCAGCTTTTCTCCAGGGTTCCACATGTCTCAGCTGGCAAAATGTTTGCAGGTTGTTTTCCTACCTTTTTTGGGGGGGAGGGGGGTGTTTTTTTCTCTGACTGCACTTTCCCTGGTATTTTCTTTTGCTGTAGGTTGACAGAGCACTTGTTCTGCATTCTTGGGCATGAGAATGGTTAAAGTGCCCGGAGGAATCCTGCGATCACTGCCCAGCTCCTTCCCCAAAGCTCTCAGGTTGTGATCGCACATGTGCAGAGTAAAAAAAAAAAAAACAT
This sequence comes from Eublepharis macularius, assembly GCF_028583425.1. Classification (NCBI taxonomy): domain Eukaryota; kingdom Metazoa; phylum Chordata; class Lepidosauria; order Squamata; family Eublepharidae; genus Eublepharis; species Eublepharis macularius. The sequence continues at coordinate 52,196,412 of NC_072796.1, forward strand.
TTGAAAGGGAGGTGGGTGACAATGATGAAAGTGCCTGACCTCCCCTCCGAAACTGCTTTTTCTACAAACCATGGAGAAAGAAATCCTCTCCTTCCCATATACTACCCTGGTGCTTAAAGCACCAGGGTAGTGCATCCTATCCTTTCTGACACAAGAATATAAGAGGTGTCTCGCTGGACCCAACCATTCAGTCCAGCATCCTGTTTCACACAATGGCCAATCTTTTGTCTTGGAGGACCAACAAGCCAAGAAAGAAATGCTGAAAATACCAGCATGTGGCAAGGCAAAGCATGAGAGAGAACAGTTTGGAGTTCCTTTTGCTATCACATCCACTTTATTTTTCTAAGTCTAAAACAGACCTTGTTCTTTCCTTGAGTAAAGGAGCAAACTCACATGCCAATTCACACCTTGATGAGAATGCATTGCAAGGGAGAATTTAAATTGCTTCTATGGTTTTCTTTTACCTATGTGCAGTTTGGCAGAAAGGATCCCTTCGATGACAAATTCAGCATCTAAGATTTCGATCCTAACTGGGCAGAAAACTAAACAGCTGCAAGACAAAATATTTCCCGGTGAAACCAATGAAAATGACAATCAAATGTAATGAGGAGCAGGTGTGTTATCAATGCAAAAGAAACCAAATTACAGATTGTTCACAGGAAAACTAAACTAAAGACAATCAAGTAGACTATCTCTGCATATCCCCATCTCTATCTCCCTTGCAATGAGAACAGACATTACCAGTCCATACAGGAGCTCTCTTCATGGCACCTGGATTCTGCCCACTTTAACAGTATGTTATCAAAATCATGACAATCTCACGAGTGTACTTTTCTCATCTAAAAAAATTAATGCAAGATTCAGGAGAGATTTTTCAGCTGCTAAACCAACTTTTTGTTCCATGTTGATCATGCAAAGTAGCATTTTATTGATAGTTTAAATCTTCAGTTAAATAAAAGTCATTCAGAGATCCAGAAGCAATGGGCAATGTGGTGAAACATTTTGACAGCCTTTCCCCTGCATGAGGAATTGACTTGATTCATAAGGATTGTGAGGTTTACACTCCAACCTCCTTGGATTCCATTTACTTGCATTACCATAAGTGCTCCCTTTCACGTGTACCCTTAGACATGTGCACACTCTCTAACCTGGGTTCAGGACATTGACCCAGAACTATGGCCGATGTCAGTGTCAGGAGGAACCCTCTTCCTACTTCTGCAGCCTGATTAACCCGGAAAACTGACACACTGGCCTTTTCAGAAATCTTTACCTGGATAGTGGGCAAGCAAGTTCAAAATACCTCAAAATGCCTCTAAGAGGTTACCAGTTGCAACGAAACAACTAGATCTTTTCTAAAACAAAGTTTAGAATTTATGGAGGGAACTATAGGGGTACAGGAATTGAAAAGGTACTCAAGCATAAAACCAGTGAAATTGATGAGTTCAGAAGGGCGTGCGAAGAAAAAGTTACATGGGAGAAGAGAAAGTGAAAAAGAGCCAAGTCAGAGACTTCTGCTCTGAGAAACACTCACAGGGAAGAGTGGGAGAGAGGGGGATTTAAAGAAGGGGTAATGAGTTTTTAAGATAAAAGGAATGAACAATCGGTGGACTTAGAGAGACCTACTTAGTCTGCACAACATAAGTTATCGATTTTGATAATCCAAAGAGAGTAGGGCACTTTGTCAGAACTTCCAAAGTTCCTGAGGAAATAATGGGCAGGTAAGGCAGTCGAGCAATGTTCTTGCGTGGTAAGAAAACATCTGAGACTCCCAAAAAAGAAAAGCAGAGTTGGCAGCCTCTGCACAAATCGAGGGGAAAAGGAGGCCACCAGCATACTTTGGCTGGCAAAGCAGCAATAGCTACAGAAACAGCACAAACGAATATCAAAGAAATGGCTGTAAAGTTGAGACTTTTGTCCAGGATAGGCCTCTATGGATTTCCTGGCTCTGATTGAGTTAAGGGGGGAGGCTTCCCAGAACAACAACAAAACTTGATTGCATCCAGGCAAGGGAATATCCCAGGCAGACAAGAAGTGATTGCATTCAAGATCAAGAAATATCCTGGGTGGATAAAAGAGCTGGCAAAGTGGAGGCTTCTCCCACAGCTGAGGCTTGATAATAATTAGATTTTGCAATCAAAAAGGCTTGTATTTGCTGATAAAATTATATTGATAGAATGGGGTAGGCACCTGGCTTTGCAAGCCCCTGTAGCAAGGGATAGGCATAAAGTGAATCAGTCTCTTGCCCAAGGTTTTGTCCACTTGTCAGCATAGTCTAACTAAGAAAAGCCATGACCTTCTCCAAAGCAAGGTATTTCTAGCTCTAAAAACAGTTGCCAAGGCAAATTTAGCCAACATGGAGTCCGAGCAGGCAGGAAGAGGGTCTTTGGTAACACTGGAAGCCTTGTGTAGCCAAGTACTCATAGGGGTAAAAATCTTGTATAGGACTCTATCTACCTATTATAGTGACAGAACAAAGAGTTTTATTAGGTTCAACCAGAGAAGTACTGTGAACTTCAAATAAAGAAGCTATTCCAAGCAACTTAAAGTGAGGTATTCTGTTAATGGGAGAACTAGAACCTAAAAATTTCTATCTGTCTCTTTGGATGGAGGATGATGAACATGTTTATTTCTGTTCAAGGTGTTGGAGTTGAGAAGAAAATGCCTCACTGATGTTGAATAACTTGGGGCTTGACCAACCAGGTAAATTGCTCAACTGTACAGACTGTCTGTGATTACTTTTTTAAAAAAAAAATCAAATGTGCCTAATTTATCAGACCAAGGTAGAGACAACAGATACTGAAAATGTATCATGATGAGCCATATGATTGGTTATTTGGCAGGCTGCATGTAGGCCATTATAAATTGGATGGCTCATAAGTATCATCCCTAAATCTGTAATCATTCAGCCATAGACTACTGTGACGTGGTGTCCCTTATGAAGCCAGAAAGGCAGAATATAAATTTTGTTAATTAGCTGGCTCTTTGGCCCAAATATGAGCAAAGCAGAAGACATTCACTTATGCAAATTAGCCACTTTGTGTATCTCATTTGCCCCAGACATTCCATCTCCATGTACTTAGTCGGCATTGAAACCAGAATTGTATAGTGGTTAGAGAGAGCATTGGATTAGGATCTGGGAGCCCAAGGTGCATATCCTCACTCTGTTATGGAAGCTTGCTCAGTGACCTAGAACCAATCACTCCTCAGTCTAAAGTAATCACAGAGTTGTAAAGATAAAATGCCTCTTTGGGTTCCCATTGCAGAGTAAAGCAGGGTATAAATAGCTAAAGTGTGTGTGTGTGTGTGTGTGTGTGTGTGTGTGTGTGTGTGAACCATTACAGTCCCAAATCAACATGTGGATAAGTAAACATTCACTGTAGATGCAATAAACATGAGCTTACATATAGCATGTTAGGCATTGAGCCAAAGGTCTAATATTATAGTAGCTGTAAATGGATGTCACATCTTCTTACAGTTTTGGGGTGCTAATGGTCAAGTACAAGGATTTGGCATTTGTACTTCAGCAATCACAGTGGAGGGAGAGTGAGTAGCAGCATGAGGCCGTCACCTAGCATCACAAGACAAATAACTATTGGGGGGGGGGGGGAAGGCTGGCCAAATGTGAGACTAATGCTGCATTCTAGTTTGAAAAGTAGAAAAATGTGTCACTTCTATGAGCTTCCAAGTGTGAATGCTTGCCATTAAGGAACCGAGGTACTCTCTCCATTAATCTTTCTCAATATCATCCATAAGACTGAATGTTACCATGATCACTGCTCCTAGTGAGCAATTTTGTACTCATACAGAATCAAATCATTTCTGGTTTTTGTTCCTTTAATGATCATATGGACATGGTTTGGTGATTATTTTTTTTACAAATCAGGACAAAAAATAAATTAATCTTAATTAATTAAACATGGCACTTGTATTTAATGAGAATCAGAGTACTTCAGTGCAGAAATGGTACACGTCCTTTTCAGGAGATGATTCAGACTCTTTTAGTGACTAGGCTAATGATGTTACTGGATAAAAAAAGATTTCTTTTAAGGGCGACCGGAAAAAATGAAAGGAGTGTGACTGATAAAAAGCAATGTGCTTTTTATCCGTTGCCCTTTCACTGCCAGGCTTTGCAGTAGCTCTTGAAAGTGGATTTTTTAACCCACAAATGTGTAATTATAGAAACATTACATCTTCCATCCCAACCATAGTTATAATTCTTCCTTACAGCCACATTTAAGCAATGTGTTGCTAAATGTGACCTTCATGTGCCCTATTTAGCTGGGCAGCTGCTGCATTAAAACCTCACATGTCTCAAAAAGTATTAGCAAGGTGTTATTATTACAAATTCAGCTATGAGTTGCATCGGCAGTTCAAGAACTATCAGAGTCCTGGAACATTATCTATTATGCTGTCCTGTTTATGCAGAAGTAAAGACCTAAATTAAAGGCTTTTTCTTTGGCATGTTTTGCATTTGATGCTGGTCAAGGAAGACAGTAGCTAACCCGTTGCTACATTTACATTGCGAGCTGCTCAGATGAGGCTAATATGGAGTTAAAACTTCCAAGGAAGGAGATCGGGGCTGGGGGGAGTCTAAAAAATAAGTTGTTTTGGATGGAATCATTCATTCACTTTTCATTTACAATGAAATCCTAAGCTATGTTACTCCAGTCGAAACCCATTGATTCACTGTTAATCTTTAAATAATTTCAGTATTTCTCTAATTGTAATAAATTGTTACATCTTGGTCTTATACTCTATGCAATATATATAGTTTGTACTTCATTTATTGGTCTATATTACATGATTTTGGGTCAGTGTAAGTCCTTTGAATCTTCTGTGGCCTTTGGCTAATGCAGAAAAAAACCTTACAAACTTCAATACAATAAACATTTTCACCAGCTTGAGACCTACATTCCTTCTCCTCCAGGTTCCATTATGTTCTCAAAGATTAGCTGAGAGCACTTTCTTAATTATACTGTGAGTGCATCAAATCCAAATAGCAGAGGCCTGCCTGTCTCAGTGGTTGGCGCAAAACATTCATCAAAAATGTAATGATGCCTGGCTTTTCAAGGCTAGGAGACTTGATCTGAGAGCTTGAAGCTGAGAGGGCGCAGTTATGGGCAGAAATAGGGTCCCCAGCCTCCAGGCTGGGCCTGAAGATCTTCTGTAATGACAGCTGATCTTGTCCAGACTACAGAAGTCGGTGCTTCTGGAGAAAAGGGCTGCTTTGGAGCGTGGAATCTATGACATACGATGGCTGCCAACACCCGATGCCCACCAGCAGGAGACACCCTGCTGTGAGAGGAGCTTCACTGTTGACATTATGGCATCACTTCTGGCATGACTTGAAATAATGTCAGCATGTTGCATGGGATGCTGTAGCACAGTTTCACTATATAGTTTTGGCCAAATGTTAGTGTGTTCCTGGTTGACACGCTGATGTCACTTTTGGCCAGCTGGTAATGTCAGCACATCATTAGACTGGCCTTCATTTCTCCCATGTCCCCCTTATTTTTTTCCCACCACCCAGCTGAGTGGTAGTGGGTAGGGCCTGCTATGGGTGGAGGATACCCCAACCCAGTGGGAACATGGCAACCCTACCCTGCTGACTAGGCTAATGATTTTCAAGGTATAAGCTTCTCAGAGTCAAAGTATGTGACGAACAGAGCTTTGACTCTTATACTTTGAAAATATTGTTAGTTTTTAACGTGCTGCTGGACTCAAATCTTGCCCTTTTGTTTTTTATTATTTATTTTTAATTTACTTCTTTCATATCTCAACTTTCTCCCCAATGGGGATCCAAAGCAGCTTATATCATTCTCCTCTATTTTCCCTCACAACAACCCTGGAAGGTAGGTTAAGCTGAGAGTATGTAACCACCTGGAGGTCATCCAGCAAGCTTCCATGGCACAATGGAGGATCAAACCTGGGTCACCCAGGTTCTAGTCTATCACTCTAGCCACTGTACCACACTGGCACTCCCTGCGTAGACAGCTATTATAATCAGGAGAATGTCTTTTTTTTCCCCTCCTGCCTTTTGATACTGGACAGAAGAAGAAAATGTCTGCTGGCTTAGGACAATTTTACTCCTAATGGGTTATATCAGTCCATTCCACTAAACAGGTGAAAAACTTCCTTCTTGTGCAAGGAGCATGCCACTGGAGAAAGAACTGCTGGAGGAAAGCTCTTTACACTGGAAGAAAGTTAAGCTCTTAGCTGAATGGGGTGGTAGAAGTCAAACCTATATATTCAGGTGCCCACATGATGGGCACCCGGCTATTGGCCCAGAGGAAAGACTTGGTGAAATATTGGCTGGCAGACAATGAAAAAAGAAAATCTCCCATGAGCAAGTTGTTATGAGACGAAACAGGGGAGCAGCCAGCGTCCTGTCGGGATCATTTGGTGTACCCTTCTCTCCATCTGGGTCCCCTGTGGCAACTTTATTTGTTGAAGAACTTACCAACATCGGAAGGCCACTTGGGTCACGTCTCACTGAGAAAAGATTGAAAGATACTTACCTTACCTTCACAGGGACTATTTAATACAGTTATACAGGAGAAGAATAATTATTCATCTTATTATACTGTATCCACTCTCCTTTGTACCATTGGGTTGAGAAGCTACCATACAGACTGTGATATTTTTGTACTATTGTACTATTTATGAAAACTGCTGCTCATCATTGTATTTATTGAACATTGTGAAAGGATTTATTGTTAACCCATGAATTGAATTTATTGTTGTATATGTATTATTCTCTTATAGGAACTCCCATGGAGACTATATGTATCATTATGATTGTATAGCACTTGCACTTTATATGGTTTACTAGCAGTGAATACATATTGGGAAATTTGTACCTGAAATTATTGTATTATTACGAGAACACAGTGTGTTTTTTCCTCGAGCGCATGATGGTTTAAGCATACCCTATGACTTCAAAAACCTCTTATTGCTAATCATGTATATTATATAGGTTTACCTGTCAGGGACCTGTAATTGGCTACTGCTCCATCTTCAGTATATACTCAGCGTCATATCCTAAGTGAAATTGCCAGGATATTTCAACACCAACAAAGGAATAAACGTTTTTAAAGAGGGTCTGTCAGAAATGCTTGTGTTAATAAAACTTCCAATCATGTCTGCTATTGTCATTCACTGGCTATTGTCATTCAGCTTCTGTAATCACTCTCCAAGATATAGGACAGATGGACTAACATTCCAGCTGTATCCAAAGAAGTGAGCTGTGACTCATGAAAGCTCATAACCTTCCACAAATTTTGTTAGTCCTATAGGTGCTACTGCACTGTCACTCTTTTCTACTGCTAAGACAGACTAACATGGCTACACATCTTGATCTAATAAAACTTTGTAACATAGAGAAATATATCATGTACAAAGTTGCTGAATTTGCACAGAAGCTGAAGAGAACATTTGTAGACGCAAAAGTTGTGAACGGTAAAGGAATCCATTTGTATACATTTGCATCCTTCAACCCTCCCTAAAGGAAACTAAGGGTTTGGATCCAAATTTTTATTTTATTTTATTTTAAAATAAATTTTTTATTTTATTTTTTTATTCTATCAAATACAGAAATACATAGAAAAGCAAACATGACCCCCCCCCCCCCCCGCCCAATGCAGCATACAACGTTAAATCCTCTGGGGCTGCAGAGTGAAATTAAGTGCAATTTCCCTTCTCCTTCTTGCATCAGTAATAGGATCCAGTAAGATGAAATCAAGCTATGGCATATTTGGACATTAATTATTCTGTATCATTTATGATTTGATCAGGATTTAATGTTATATGCTATATTGAGGGAAATTTTCACTATGTATTTCTGTATTTGGTAGAATAAAAATAAAAGTTTAAAAATAAAAAAGTAATAGAATTCAACTTAATGGTTATTTTACAGTTGTGTTTTACTTGTACTTGATATTATTACAATCTTATTTTGATTTGGATGCATCTATATGTTTAGTTAGCTTTCCTGTACTGAATCATTTAACTCTTGGTAGGAAGTTCACCTCAGTAATATGCTGTTTCTTTATTGTCCACAGTTAAATAAAATGATGGAATCTCTGCTTCCATTCTAAAGCTTTATTTAAACGATTATTCAGCATTTTTCAATATTAACATAATCAGCAGAAAATCATACCACCCATTATAACTACCTAGATTGTTAAAGGAGAACAATTACATGAGTCCAAAAAAATATCTTACCCAAAGATAAGCAGGCCACAGGCAAGGAGCCCCTTCTAAGAGGAAGCTCAGATCAATTCAATTTCTGATATTTATAGGGTTTCAGAATCATCTCCTAACAATAACTAAGTGTCCTGTTTCAAGAGGGCTCCCGTTCTTGACTAACTAATTAGCTTATAACTTCAAACACCAAACAAGGTTGTCTATATTTGAAACATCTTCTTAAAAGTATATAAAATTGCTTGTTTGTTCTTGTTACATTTTATCTTAACAAAGTCCATGTAAAAATAGTGATTACAAGTTCCTCATACATATGAATATCCTTTGTCCCTCAACCAAGACACCCATCCTTGAATCATATTTGTCCTTCTGTGAATGTATACATTACTGCCGTTCTCAGATGCTTTCTGTACATGGATTTCAACACATTGTGTCTACTGATGGGTCAGACAGCACTTCTAATCCACACAAGGCGATATAACTGTGTTACTCCTCTGTTTCATGTCCCTCTCCAAGGTTGTTCTCTTTCTAGGCCTCCAGACTCCCTTCTTGGCATGTCTAGCTATTGGGCCTGTTTCTCTGTATAAAGACATCTTCTATGATCTTCGTGGTCAAATCCAGCAACAGATCCCCTATTTTTCTACTTATATACATGGCATGGTGTCAAATTGGATACATGCTTGGATTTGAGCCAAGTACGTTTCATGTCCTCTCTGAATACAACTCACTGGACCACTTCTTTCTCCCTGTTGCAGGTTTTAATAGAAGTTGCACAGCACATTGAATGGTTGTCTCTAACCTTTACAGAATGCAAGTGGGATAGAATAAAGAGCATGGCAAAAAAATACAATTACACTGGAGGAGCATCCATTATCCTTCTCACAAGCAGAAGCTGTGCTCCAGTTCAGAACCACACACAAAAAAAAGTTTCAGGTACTCAAAAGGGGTTCTTCCCAGTCTCCATCTCAGTAAATATTTTTCTGTAGGATGTAGAAGAGAGATTTTTTATAATAAAAAATACTGATAAAGACAACTAGTGCTAAGTTGCCCCATTCCCGCAGTGGGATTCATTTGCCTTTATTATGTTTTATGAGTTCTTTAATAAATGGATTGAAATTGCTCACAAAATGAATGGTAATTACTCACAGAAGTCCCTTTGTTTTTCATTCTCCTCCCTTGTAATTATGATTCTGTATCTTTTCTATAGAGATATATTGTGCTGAACAAAATATTTTTTTTCATTTCCATGTGTTTTGTTAAAGAAGGAACACATAGATTTTCAAAATCTCTATATTAATAATATGGTGAATAATGCTCAGTTATATGATGCATCTTCCTCTACATTTAAAGTTGTTTGTTATATGTTTGAATGTATAGCTCGTTCAAAGTTATATTTAAAAATCCAATTTGAGTTCCAAGGAATGATCCAGGACAGAATGAGGCATGTATTAAGGATGGAATTGGGAGCATAAAAGAAATAATATATGACTTCCTGAACTGGAACCTTTAGGGCCTTAGTCAGCAACCAAGTTTTCTACAGGGCCACTCTGATAAGACAGTGAGATGTAGCAGGCCAGCACCATTCTTTAAAGTATGCTGCTATCTGATCATTTTGCCATATAGGCTACTTTGTCCACCCTTTATAATATTTCTCCTAGAGTTTATATTGTCACACCATGGGATTCATACTTGCAGTTGAGCAACATTCCAGTTTACATAAATACACTTTAAAACACATAAAACATTACAGTAAAATTAAAACAACTATATACAATAAAACTTCTCCTCAAGGTGGTGATGGTAAAATACTGCATTTCAGGCACAGCCCATATATATCCATATATATGCAGGGAGCCGGAGTCCCGTGCCCATGGACCCCCGATCCATATGCAGGACCTCTGTCTTTTGTGGATTTAGTTTCAACCGACTCTGCTTCAACCACCTCGTCACAGCTTCGAAGGCATGCTCCAAGACATCCGGGCAGAGTCCGGCTGGCTGTCCATCATCAGATATAATTGGGTGCCATCACTGCGTGTCCATCAAATTTCTACTTTCCCATTCCAGAATTTTTTTCAGTCCTTTAGAAGCCATGGTTCCTAGTTTACGGCACACATATTATAGGTCTCTGCATGCATACAGTGAAGCCTTTTCTAGCCATGCCAGAACATATCAAATTTCAGCATGTATCTGGGTTGTTCAATTGTGGTCCTATTTGGTTCTATCAACTTAAGTAGTCTTTCTTGACATCTCTCCCCTCAGAGTATTACATCTCAGCCTTACTTTTGAGAATGTAAAGTAAATAATACAGGTTTTGCTATCCGAATACTAAACACTAACGTTTTTGCCATTGTTCAGTTGACAAATCTGACCCAAATAATCAACTCTTGTAAAGAATGGAAATGTTCAGAGTCTGCACAAAATTGATTTCAGCATTTGAGAGAAGTCAGAATCCTTTTGTCTCACTGTCTATTTTTATTTATTTATCAGGTAGTGGGAAAAGAGAGGGGCTCAGGCAGCAAGAGATAGAATGGTTCAACATAAACATGTATCAGAAAAGTTCCTGACAAACAGCATCATCCCTATTTGTACTTTTGAACTCAACATTCTCATTTTCTGCCAATCATTGCCTCATTTCAGTGATGTAAGAAAGCCTTTCTGATAGTTTATAAACATGGTTTTCTCTGAGGGCCAAGCTACACATGATGAATGACACTTGAACAGCAAGTGTATTTCTCCCTGTTCACTTGCCCTCCACTAAATCCACTTGCCGTTCAAGTGTCATTCGTCATGTGTAGCTTGGCCCTAAGTGACTGCAGTATCTGTGACTGTACAAATACTAGGCAGACAGTAGAAGGCTTTTGCATGTAACAGCTGGAAGCAAGGCAAGGTGATAGCAGAACAGAGGCAGAGGTGATAACCCATTCTACAGACAGCAGGGGGGATATGGTTTTCCATACCACATGACAGGTGGACAGCTTTAGCCAGTCCACCTGCTCTGCAGCATCTGCTTGTATACACTGGCTGACGGGAACAAACTGATCTTGAATCTAGACAGGATGGAAATGATAATGGCTTTAAAAACTGGTAGCCTGGAGGGAAATGCACAGTTTCTTTGGATGAAGTAGTTCTCAGTGATTTGTGTGACCAGCCTAGGGATGCTTTGGGAGCAGCAATGCTGATGATTGGTAGGTAAACACTATTGCTAGAAGCACCTTATTTCCACTACATCTAGTTGAGGAATTATCCCCACTCCTACAACTGGCCAATCCAGTGGATCTTGATTCTATAATGTCACCTCAAAACTGGATCACAGTGACATACAGTTGGATTCGCATGATGTGCTACTCTTAGCACAACTCAGAAACTCCCTGCACTGGAATCCACATTTCTCCCTTATGAGTCTGTTGCCAAACTCCATATCTCTTGCCAGCAACTTCTTACTGCAGGGCCTATGGAAAGACTTGTGTTGCTGCCCATTCCAGGGAATTCTCTGCTGTTGCTCAGGAACTGGCTTCCAGTAGAGGTAAGGTCCTATTTGTTTTCAAAAGAGCATGTAAGGCTGTGCTATTTCAAAGGGCAATTGCAGCTGATGCCTATACAGATTAAAAAGGAGGGTCATGGGCTGGGAGTTTTTCCACCTCTGATGGAAATGTTGTATTGAATTGTTTTATAGTTTTAATTATCACATGTGCATATAAGCACATTCTTGTGTACCATTTGGGGTCCACCATCCATGGATTTCATGGAGCAGGATTTTTCCACTTCCTCCTGCTGTTGCACCCCACTGAGCCTTTCAAAATTTTGTTCCTGGAGGCAGCAGACCCTTAGGAACAACAGAGAAGGCAAAGGTGGAGTATGCAATAGGGGGTAGAATTGGCAGAAACCATCACTTCCTCTTCCACAAATGGAAATGACGTTGCATTGGAGAAATTGCATGGTTAGATGCACACCATGATTTGGGGGAGGCAGCTTATAAATAAACTAAATAAATAAATATAAATAGAGGCAGAGAGACTGCAACTTGCTTCTATCTCTGTGATAAGGATGCAGCATGAGCCACCCACGTACTCCTTGGTGGAGAGTGGGAAGGCTTTGCTTGTACTAGCTGGAGGGAAGACAGGGCTGAAGTGTTGGAGGGAATGGCTGCAGATGTCACAAGCCAAAGGCTTTGCCCCACCAACAATAGGCAACCTGCATGACCTCTAGACAAACAGTCAAAGATAGATAGCTAGGGCTTCACCACCACCACCACCATATCAGATGAGATGTAAAAGATGTAAAAGATGTAAAAGATCATACATAAGGACATCATATCAGATCTCTACATGAGAACTATGATGCAGAATCTGAGATTTCTTAACAGCTATAGTCACATTTAAACCTCTAAGCAGCCATAATGGCTGCTTTCACACACATTGGATAATCCACTTTCAATACTCTTTAGTGAAGATTTGAAACTGATTTTCCATGTGTGGAACAAAAAATCCACTTCTAAAGGATTACGAAAGTGCATTGAAAGTGCATTATTCAACGTGTGTAGAAATGGCCATTGTTCCCCCAAGTGAAAGCCCTGTCCAGTGTTGCATCATACTCCACTGACTGAGCTGTTTGTGGGGTTTTTGCCAGCCAATCTAAAGAGGGAAAAAGCTCAGTCATATACTAACCAATGCTCACTGTATAGATGATATTTTGGTTGCTCATGGCATGGGGATACTTTTCTTCCATCTGCCTATAACTTGGCAGGAAGAGGCACAAACCCTGAAAATGTTCATCCCAATTGCAGGAGGCAACATAACAGCTGAGAATGTATTTCCTAACAGAACCAAAGAAAGCAAGTTATCAGATGAATCTCCTCATATTTCCAACTTGCTTTTGAGTATTAAAGAATTTGATTCAAGTTTTTAAAATGTTATGCAATTTGCTTCCACGTCTATTTTCTTTTGCATATCTCTAGCAAAGGGTACATCATGGTTGAACAACCAATACCTGCTACATCTTTTCACCTGCTTATATAGCTCGTTAACATGAGTAAGCTTGATGATCTTGAAGTATTGTGACATAGTAATAATGAGCCATCTTCTATTTGTCCTGTTTTATATAAAAAGCACAGTTTGGAGAACTCCAAGAAACCTGGGTGATATTTACTTTTACCTGCAAATGTTGACTTAGTAAATACATCACAAGCAACTTGGAATCTCATTTCCTGGATGTAGATGGTAATAAAGCCTTGGGTGACTTAATGGTTGAGGGAATGGGATCTTCTCCACAACATTTTGTCATGATACAAAATAATACCAGTCATCTTTTCAGTCACCTCTTTGAGATGTTTCAGATTTTCTGGTTCTTCTTTTCAAATGAAGGATTTCATTTTCCTCTTCAACTAAAAACAAATGTGTAGAGGCCAGTTTTCAGTTATAGAATCATCAGAACTATGTCCACTGATTGATGGTCTTGTTACTTGATATGAAATGAGAAAATAGAGATCTTTTCCTCCCTTATCTCTAAGTGCATTTATGTAATCCTTTCCTCTATAAAAAATAAAGTACTAAAATAGCAGCTCTTGTTCACGGGGATTTATGGAACTGAAATCTTGAAACCAGTTCAGAAGCAGATATAGAGTTCCCCAGAATAACCTCTTAGGTAGACACAATTCCATTTTAGCCACAAGCAACACTGAGCAAGAAGGATATTTTGTGGAAGATATAATTAATGTATACCATTGGGATTAAACTATTTATTTTTCATAGAATTTTCATTATTTGTTTGACATTCGCTAGTGCTCATCTATAATCTACTGTAAAAATCAAGTAAAAGCTTTACCCTTGAACTGAAGTATTCCCTGCTTTAAAATGGCTAAACTGAAATCTTCACCTGTCACAAGTCCACTTGGTTTACAGCTGTAAAGTCCTTTCCACTTTACCAGAGATTCAGCTCTGTATGCCGAGTTGGCTAGTAAGCAAGAGTCCTGATGTTTTAAAAAAACTCTACACCTTCCCATAGAAACATGGAACTCCTGTGTTTCACCCTGGGACTCTTTTCAGTACTGGCTGCCACCAGCAAAATAATTATTTCTAGCTCTATGCAGGTCCATCCGTACTGGATCTGCCTCTCCTCACCCCAAAACACCAAAGTGACCGTTACCAACTAACTAATCACTATGAAAGAATGTTAAACACGTCTTATGCAAAAATATGAAATTTACTCACACTGTAGATATGTCACAAAGTTGTTCCAGCCACTACTATTGGAGCAACTGGAGCACTCTATATATTTACACTTCAGTAAGAAAACTCAAGGGGGCAGTAGAACATTCAATAAGAGCCCCTATTGTTTGCAGAAGCATACAAACTTATCGAAGCTACACAGAGCCTCTATGCAATTTCATCCAATTTCATATACACAAACTCAAAGCACCCTTAGGTTGCCTAATTCAATTCTGACAGAAAATCAACTAGTAATTTCAAACAGCCATTTTCCAGAATTGTAACTGAACGGGTCAGCCAGCAAGAGGTCCCGTTTCCGGTATCCCCTTCTTCAGAGCAGTTACAACTGTAAGAAATACATAAAAGGTATAAATCAATATAAATTAAACAAATCTCCATTCTGCCTTCATTCCATGGTTCTGCAAACGCCTACTTACATACAGCGCATCGAACAGCATTTCTATTCTATCAGCATTTCTGATAGAAATGCTGTTCGATGCGCTGTATGTAAGTAGGCGTTTGCAGAACCATGGAATGAAGGCAGAATGGAGATTTGTTTAATTTATATTGATTTATACCTTTTATGTATTTCTTACAGTTGTAACTGCTCTGAAGAAGGGGATACCGGAAACGGGACCTCTTGCTGGCTGACCCGTTCAGTTACAATTTTGGAAAATGGCTGTTTGAAATTACTAGTTGATTTTCTGTCAGAATTGAATTAGGCAACCTAAGGGTGCTTTGAGTTTGTGTATATGAAATTGGATGAAATTGCATAGAGGCTCTGTGTAGCTTCGATAAGTTTGTATGCTTCTGCAAACAATAGGAGCTCTTATTGAATGTTCTACTGCCCCCTTGAGTTTTCTTACTGAAGTGTAAATATATAGAGTGCTCCAGTTGCTCCAATAGTAGTGGCTGGAACAACTTTGTGACATATCTACAGTGTGAGTAAATTTCATATTTTTGCATAAGACGTGTTTAACATTCTTTCATAGTGATTAGTTAGTTGGTAACGGTCACTTTGGTGTTTTGCAAGTATATACCGTTACTCTCTCTTTTGTATGTTGGGGTCTCCTCACCCCAAGGCAAAAGATTATGTCTGCATAGTTTTGCATGAAAGCGAAGAAGAGGCTTTCTAGCATTTCCTACCTCCCCCCTTACCTCTCTCTCTAAGGGCCAAGCTACAAGTGATCTAGTGGAGCACAAGTGGAGCACAAGTGAACAGGGAGGAATACATGTGACTCTGTTCACTTGCCATTCAAGTGTCATTCGTCACTTGTAGCTTGGCCTTGAGTTGTCCTTGTCAGTACTACCAATCTAGTCACAGTTTCTCCTCAGTTCCCCAATGAGATTATCTCACCTCCCTCTCCAGTAACAGCTGTTGATTGGGCAGGTGAGACGTGGTACTGCTTGAAGACTGGGGAAGAAGTCATTCTTTTACTCCTCAACTCCACTGGTAGGCAGGTGTGGAGAAAAGTTTTTTATTTGTTGGTTTGGATTGTATGAAAATCTTTGCTCCTTATTTTTTTAAAAAAGAAAGCTCTCTTCTTAGCTAAGAACAGGCAGCAGGGTGGAGGGAAAGCCAAATGCTTTCCAAGCTGCAGCCAGCCCAGGGCTTTAGAAATGCAGATGTAGACAAAGAAATAGCCAGTTAAGGTTTTCTGCTAAAAGTTGAGCCTTCCAGTTGGAGGAGGCAGAGATTTGGAAATCTAATATGCCTGAAATGATTTTTCCTGTTGAGTTCAGGAAAAGCCTCTCTATTAGTGGGCAAAGAGAGATGAGAAAATCTCCTGGGACTGAAATAAAGCTCTCTTTGGCTGATTTCTTCTCGAGGCAGAAGGAGCAACCCTGAGCTCCTTGGAGGCAGCAGCTATAGACCTGTGGGGGCTGGAGGCCTAAATCAGATCTGAAAGATCTGGGACTTCTCAGTAAGTTGTAACTTCTAAGTTAAAGGGCCAGCTTAGAATTACATCAGCTAGGGAATGTATAAAATGAGAAGCAAAGAGATCATACTTTTACGTTTCTTTTAAGATACCCTGCTCAAACCTGTTGCTGTACTTGAAAGTATGACTGTGAACATTTTTCTCTATTTTAAATAAATGTTTTTTGATCCTTAAATGAAGTGCTGTTCTCTGAACCACCTAGTCCTCTTCCACACAAACCTGCTATTTGAAACCCATGGGAAGGGATGGTCTGTTGCCTATTTGCTGACCTCTCAGTGGTGCCCAACAGCAGGTATCCCTGCAGTAGCCAGGCTGTGGGTGACAGGAGACCAGGCACAAGGTGGGGCCTCAGAGCAGCAAGTGTACACAGTGGAGTGGGGAGCTTTGGCCATCCCCATGTGCAATTCGTACAGCCAAGTGATGGAGGCAGCTACCAGCAAGAAGGAGCAAAAGCTCCTTTGAGAGTTGGGAGGAACCAGAGCTGGAATGTATTGGGCAGAGATTTGGACTGCCATTGTTTAATTCCTAGATGCCTCAGAGGGAAAGACAGGATAGAGCTCATGGGTCAGTGGGGCTCTTCAGCTACACCGGGATGTGGAGTTCTCCTTTGGATAGCCACACCACCATCTTTGGTTTTGCTCCATCTCCCTCTCCTGGTTGCTGCCCAGAGGTATATCTAGGATGTTTTTGTAGCATTTAGTGAACAATCTAGGATGAGGATAAATGAAATTATGCATCTTAACTATGCCCCTCCATAACTGCTAAGCTCCATCTGCCCATCTGCCTCTCATCCATAACAGCATGACAAAAAACATTTGGCAACAAATGGGTGATATTATTTCCCAAGCAGCCTTCAATAAAAACCCAATCATCCTGTAATTATTTATTATTATTAACTACATATCAGTTCTAGAAAGCATAGATACTTGGGAACAATCTGTGGATAGGAAGAATCCATGTAGAACACCATAGAGGAAAAGAAAAAGTATTTTGTCTGCTAACCTGCACTTACAAGAAAATGTACATTCCCTTTCCTGGGAATGGGTCCAAACCCAAGAATCTTGACTCAGACTGTCAGAGCCTGTTTCCCTGCTTCCGAAGTCTTAACACCAACTGACAAGGCCTGTCCTCAACATCAAAGTCTGGACATAGAACTGTATTCCAGGCTGACATATTGATGGAATATTCCTTATTGTGGAAGTCTCCTTCATGGGTCAATCATAATTTTGTGTCCCAGTATAAAGTTTTCTTCAAAGTTGACTCTTGACCAATCATTTTTAAGCAACTGTTTCCTTTCCAATACTGGAATCAGTTCTTACTTGAATACTTTAGGATATTTCAAAGTCCATATTCATAATAATCTTTTTTCTGGTAATTAGAATCTGAAATGGAACCTCAGCATTTTAAACATAGAAACATAGAGCTGGAAGGGTCCCCTGTGGTCATCTAGTCCAACCCCCTGCACAATGAAGCAAATTCAGAGCTACCTCCCCCGCTCACCTCCCAGTGACCCCTGCTATATACTCAGCATACAGTTCTGTACTTTGTCATTCTCTCATGAATGAACCACATGCTTTTAAGTACTGCCATTTGAAGTCTAATAATATTCTTTCTGTTTTGAAGTTAAAATCTTTCAATTAACTAAACCTTTGTTGAGTATTAAGAATCTATGAACCTTTCCTCTATATTACTGATAATAAGAAATAGATTATAGACTTTTGTGTGTAGAGAAGAGTACACAGTTGACTTCCCCAAATCCGGTTTTCTCATTTCAAAATAATATTCAAATAATATTCTGCACCCTCAAACCTACCCCTTTTGTGACTACAATAAGCAGTGCAATCCTAAGCAAAGTTACTCCAGTTTAAGCCCATTGAAATCAATGGGCTTAGACTGGAGTAACATTGCTTGGGATTGCACTGAAGGAGACTTCATTTTATAGAGAACAAGTCAAATTGTTTGATTTAAATGTAAGATTTTTATGGTTTATGATATATAGGTTTATGATATATAGAAATATTCAAAACTGGAAAATGGGATAAATTGTTTATCTAAAGACGTACAGTTTGGGTGTATAAAAAGAAAAGTACTTAAAGATGTACTGCTTAATATAATGGAGAATGTATATCTGTTTTAGACAGAGGAATTTGATAGAAGTAAGGGAAAAGGGACAAAGGGTGGGAAAGCTGTTGGAAGTCAATAAAAGGGGGGGAAAGGGAGGGGGTTAGAAATGAAAAATTTGGGGAAAATTGAATGTAATGTAAAAATAATAATATTCTAACCCAATAAAAATTTTTTCAAAAAAAAAAGAAGAAGGAGACTTCATTTTATGATTGTCATGAAGTTAGTCCACTATGTCGCCAACTTCCCAACCATGATAAAACCCCACATAGACTCTACTTCCTGAGTTTGTGATGAGCAACCATATGAAGGTAAGTTACCACAAAAGAACTGGAATCAGATTGAGAAGAAGATGCCCCTGGAGCCTTTGTTTTCCCCAGTCCTTCCAGCCATATGAGGGAGAATATAACTGTGCAGAATGCCACAAGATATAGACTCCCCCCTCCAAGGCTGCCACTTCCGTAACTTGGAAGGTCTCTGGTACTGCAGGTGCTGGAAGCTGATCAGGAGGCATAGCCTGTGGTCAGTCACAGCTTTTCCCACCAAATCTGTTTATTCCTGTTACTCTAGGAAACTGAGGGTGGGGGTGGGTTCTGACGCTGCATTTAGCTCTGTTGCTGATCCCTTGCACTTGCAAGTTATCCTTGGTTGAAGTGCTTCATGATTAAAATCAAAAAGAGTCCAGTAGCACCTTTAAGACTAACCAATTTTATTATAACATAAGCTTTCGAGAATCAAGTTCTCTTCATCAGATTTTGCTACTACAGACTAACACGGCTAACTCCTCTGGATTCATGATTAACTGCTCTGTGGTGAAGCTGGTTCCTTGGTAAGTTGCTTACTAGGCCAGAGACTAAAGTGTTCCCCAATGATCTAGAAAAAAATCTGAGAAAGGGTTTTTATCCTCTCTCTGAGATTTTGGAGGGGGGCATCCCTTTGTTGTTCATTATCCTGTGGCCAAATCAGGTTTCTTCATCAGCTGCTTTCTTTAATATCCAGTAGATGGTGCAAACATATCACTGACTCCCATTATTGTCAGAGGGAAGAATTTGCTCACGGGTATATGCTACTTTCATTAATTGGCTAGCCCTTCATTCTTTTAAACAACTACACACATCTTGGGTATTCTGTGCGGTCATTTTATAACCTACATTATTAAGGAATGAAAACACTACAAGAGAAAATCCCAGACTGAACTTAACCTCAGGTCAGGGAATGCCGCAAGCTTTCTGCAAACTAGAAGTAGCTAAATTTGAAAGGGGCAATCAATATTGGAGGTATACAAGAAAGAAGTTTGAACATTAACAGCATTGTTTAAGTTACTAGGTCAGAACATTGGCAAAGAAAAGAAAAATTCCTGGTATATTGTTAAGGAAATAGTTCCCAACCTCCAAACCTTATTTGGAGAGAAGGAAGTATTGAATGAGATGGAAAGAAAAGGAAGTATATGGCCATATTATTAGGAAGACAATTTCCTTTACTAAAATAAAGGAAAGGTAAGAGAACTCATTTAAAACAAACACATTTAATTCTCACTGAGGCTGTCATGTCTACATTACTGAAAGAGCACTTCAATGAATCCACCATTACAATCTTTCAGGAAGTAGTGTCTAATAATCATATTTTAATGTTGGGATCTGTTTTGTTCTCACTTATTCTGACCTTTATTTTGTCTGGCTGTAAAATTGACAGAGTAGCTGGCAATCAAGTTTCACTTATGCAGTACTTATTGTGTATCCAAGAATAATCCTGGCGTATTTATTTTAGTTTTATTTACAGTGCAATTCTAAGAAGAATTATTGGAGTAAATCTTCTTAGGGTTGCACTGTTAGAGAATGTATATCTCTCTATTGAAAGAAGATGCATGGCCTCTTACAAATAATTGGCCAAAAGCATCAGGCCAGTAAAAGAATGTCTAGAATCATATTTGGTGGTAGAGAACGCCATCAAGTCATAACTAACTTATGGACAGCCCCTGGCAGGGTTTCATGGCAAGAGACTAACATAGGTGGTTTGCCATTTTCTTTCTCTGCAACACTGGTCTTCCTTGGAGATCTCCGATCCAATTACTAACCAAAGCAGACCTGCTTAGCTTCTGAGATCTGACAGGATCAGGCTTACCTGGACCAGCCAGCTCATTGCAGAATCATATTTAAAATCACATAAATATAACTATGATATGACAGCTGTTTAAAATTTTCATGAGGTATAAAAGAGAGAAATAAAGGGTTAGCTCTAGATTTAACTTTTATTTATTTATTTATTTATTTATTATATCGTATTTGTATTCTGCCCTCCCCGCGATTTCCACAGGCTCAAGGATTTCCACCCATAAAATACAAATTTTTCTCCCTCACTGCAGAGAAGGAATCCCCAGGAACTCAAAGTCATGGGGTATTTGGGGCTGCCATGCGATGGGGAGGTAGAAAATTCATGCTAAGTGAATTGAAATATTTGCACCATAGAAACATCTGTCTTGGATCCAAGCCAGTAGTAATGTAATGCTTATATTAGCATTACATGCTAATATGTATATGTACAAACTATTATATGCTAATATGTACTGTGTACATCATAGAATTGTATGGAAACTTTTTAGTTCGCCAGAATGTTTTGCTGGACTGGATATTCAATGCAACTTAAAAGAGAGTGGAGGAAAATAGAAAATAAGATGCTTCAAGGCATGGTGGCAAAGCCAAAATTCTGCATTTGGTAGTCTTAAAATGGAAAATAGGGTGTGCTACAAATAAAACTGAATTATAGATGTTGCTGAGTGCAAAATGTTTTTCAGGCTGTCCCAATTTTCTGAGACGGAGAAGTTCTCACTTTAATATATAAAAGGCAGCAGTTAGTCTACTTTCTTAAGCAGTGTTATTGTGAAGATCTGCCAAACAACTCTCAAAAGACTTCACGCTAGCAGTAAACTTTATTGAAAAACGGCCAGGATCAGGATCTTACTCCATCTTTGCCAGGAATGACATTTACATGCAAGCAGTAAACATATATAGGTTTTCTAAGATCCCCCTCCCCCAGTCTAACAGTCAGCTAGCTCAGAGGGAAAACATCTAAGCAGGAACACACCAAGGCTGATGTATGAGATTTCCAATGTCAGGGCATCTGGGTAGGTGCCTCTTCCCAGACTGAGAGAGGCAGATCTGAGGTTCATAGAGATAACAGCAGGAACAAATACCTCCCTTGCATATTTTCTCATTGCGGGCGCAAAAGACAAGATGACTAACAGTTGCAGGCCAGTCAAATAATAACTTTAGCCTTTAACCATAATCATATCATTCAGGAACCACAGGCTGCTGCTGGGTATGGCAGGTGATACTGAGCACCTGACAGTTATGCCTTTTTAATACTGTTAAAAACCTGTAACTCTGCTTGGTGGTTCTGTAAGGGCCAAGCTACACATGACGAATGACACTTGAACGGCAAGTGGATTTAGTGGAGGGCAAGTGAACAGGGAGAAATACACTTGCTGTTCAAGTGTCATTCGTCATGTGTAGCTTGGCCCACAGTCACCATATCCCATAAGACATACAGGTCACTTGCAAGGTAGAGGGCAAAAGACAAACAAGACAATTCTTACATTTGGAGATTAATTTACATTGCAAAGTTTATGTTTGAAATTTCAAAGAACTAAATAAAATAATCAGGGATTAATCCTATGAAAGGTATACCAAATAAAAACTATAAAATGTTCTATATAAAATGTCAAAGGTTTTTCTCAGAGCTTTACATTCCACAGGTATCAATGTAAATTGATTCCAATCAATGAAACTTCATTGTATAGTTGATGCTGTCTTGTTTACGAAACAACAGCCTCTTTTATAGTAAACACATAGAAAAAGGTAAAGATGCAAGCACCGAGTCATTACTGACCCATGGGGGGACATTGCATCACAACGTTTTCTTGGCAGACTTTTGTCCACCAAGAAAACATCTAAGCTCTGCTCGCACAACCTGAGTTCGATCCTGGTGGAAGCCGGGTTCAACTAGCCAGCTCAAGGTTGACTCAGCTTTCCATCCTTCCAAGGTCAATAAAATGAGTACCCAGTGTAGATGACTGGGGAAGACAATGGCAAACCACCCCGTAAAAAGTCTGCCAAGAAAACGTCGTGATGCAATGTCCCCCCATAGATCAGTAATGACTCGGTGCTTGCACAGGGGACTACCTTTACCTTTTACCATGTATCAGAATGTTTCCAATTCAACGATTATTATAAAACCATTAAGGTGAATTAAAGCCACCATATGACTGTATATGATGCCTAATCCTGACAGATTTGCAATATGAAACCAACTTGCAGTTTCTCATATACTGCTTTAAAATAGGGTATCGCTGAAAGTTAGCATGAAAGATATTGACATAAAATGAAGGCAAATGTCAATAATGTTTTACAAAGATCTTTTGGTGCCAAGATTCTTGCTTTGTTGTTCTGAAAGGAAATGAGAGGTTTCCTTTGTTCAAAGCTATAACATTAGATAGGAAAAGAAAACAAAGAACATAAAACGTATTTTCCTAAGTTTTCAGGAAGGATTTCTTAATGTAGGTCTTGCCTATGTAGTCATGAAGATACTTTTTACAAATGAAGGTACATGTAGGAAGATTTTTCAAGGGTACAAATAGAATGGAGGCAGTAAATCTAGGTGAGAATTAGATGTCTGCATTCAATTCACACTTTTAAAGAAAGTAAAATAAGTCTTGTTACATTTCAGTGGAATGAGGGGAAGGGAAAAGAGTCTGGCCTAAGTCATAGGCATGTCACCACTTACATGTGCAAGAAGCGTTGAACTTGGAGATAATCACCACTCCCTTGGTTCATTCACTGAGAATAATTAGATTACTGAAGAAATGCCTGTGACCCCAAAGGGTTAAATAGATGATACTGGAAAGGTGGAAGTGAGTCCTACTGATTCTTCAGAGCATGGGTAATTGGAGCTTTTCTCTGAGAAAATATAAGACCTGATTAAAATATATAGGAAAGCATCAGATATACACATGCAACTGCACATGTCACAGAACTCAATAAGAATGACAGAGAAAGAAAAATTAAGAATCTGAAGAGTTCAGGGTATGGAAATGTTCAAATTGGATTTTAATGTGAGATCTGGTAAAGACATACTTACCCTTCTCACAGATGCACCCAAGTTAGTTTGCTGCAGCAAAAACAAAGAGTCTTTTGGCATCTCCTTTGGAGTAGACCTCCACAGGCAAGAAATTTTTGTGCCTGTCTTACAGATTTAGCCATCAGTATGATAGCGGTTAGCGATATATGAATAACAAAAATAAACCCCTGAATAGAATAATTACTAAGCCGCTATTCACTCACTTCAGTACAATCAGAGAAGTATCCTGCTTCTAGGCATGCAGCTGTTGTAGGACACATGGGAAGCTGCCAGCGTATAGTTCAGGTAGGTGTGGAGCACATGGGGTCAATCCATTTTACTATGTTGTTGCAATCCTAACTGATACAAGCTGCCACAATATGCCAGATTTCTAGGGTTGTACCGGTATTACAAGTTCCATGGAAGCTGAAATTAAGAGTGTGCATTTGGATAGTTACGATTCAAAACAGTGTCTGAAATTCTGTTTTGGAATGGAAGTGCACCAAATGAGAAGGCCGGCCCAAAATTTCAAGATTCACACCATTAATCTCTCAGAATTGTGTTGTTTGTGTTGGGCTGTTTCAGCTTGAGCGGTAAAAACTTGCACCCAATGACCAGGTCTACCCCCTTTGATTCCAATGGGCTGCCAGTAGACCTGTCTGTCACTGAGTTCAAAAAGTGGTAGACCTGATGGTCAGAGACTGAATTCCCTCTATTGAGTCCAGTGAGTGATAGTCTTAAAATCCAAGACTATCCAGATCTCCTTCCTCTGCTTCTACTATGCGATAGCCACCAAGCCTGGACAGCAGACCTACTTCCATTGTTACCTGATGTTTCTGAGCCAGAATTTTTTTCTCAAAATGGATTTACAAAATGAAACCCACACTCCTTAAATTACATGAAAACAATAATCAGCCATTTCTAAAATAACTATTCAAAATTAAAATGAAATTTTTTGAACGGCACACACCCATAGCTGAAGTGCCTAATAGACATGCAACAGATAACACAGGGCCAAGCTACAAGTGACGAATGACACTTGAACGGCAAGTGTATTTCTCCCTGTTCACTTGCCCTCCACTCAATCCACTTGCCGTTCAAGTGTCATTCGTCACTTGTAGCTTGGCCCTCAGAGTAAGCACGGATTAGTGCTGGTGGTGCTAATGTAGCAAGATTTACAACTGCCAAATTCAGCACTGGAATATCACATTTCACAAAACTTGGACCTCCCTCCCCAGGGATATTTTTCTGCCCCCCTCTATTGCTTTCTTTCTCTAGTGGGTGAAGGCTTTTTTTGTTTCATTCAGCATACCCTTACAGTTATTGGCCCTCCTCCCTTTTTTTACTATTGTACCCTCATGTGTGTGTATGTTTTTTAAATTATTTGTATACTGTTTTAAATGTTGTATTAAATTTAAACTGGATTTTAGTTTTGTTATAATAATAATAATAACGTTCAATTTATATACCCTCCTTCAGGCTGACTTAACACCCACTCAGAGAAGTTTTCAAAGTATGTTATTATTATTGTCGAAGGCTTTCACGGCCAGAGAACGATGGTTGTTGTGGGTTTTCCGGGCTGTATAGCCGTGGTCTTGGCATTGTAGTTCCTGACGTTTCGCCAGCAGCTGTGGCTGGCATCTTCAGAGGTGTAGCACCAAAAGACAGAGATCTCTCAGTGCCACTGTGACACTGAGAGATCTCTGTCTTTTTGTGCTACACCTCTGAAGATGCCAGCTATAGCTCCTGGCGAAACGTCAGGGACTACAATGCCAAGACCACAGCTATACAGCCCGGAAAATCCACAACAACCATATGTTATTATTATCCCCACAACAAAACACCATGTGAGGTAGGTGGGTCTGAGAGAGCTAGGAGCTGTGACTTCAGGTGGAGGAGTAGGGAATCAAACCCAGTTTTCCAGATTAGAGTCCCGCACTCTTAACCACTATACCAAACTGGCTCTGTTGAATTAATGAATGTTATATCCAATATATCATTATATTGCATATCATTTTGGCATCAATACTATAATATTACATCATGTTATATACATTTTATACAATGTCTTTGCTTGTTTGACAGATCAATGCAGTACCTAACTCACAAACCTCTCAAACTCATCAATAATAAATTCCACACAAATAGCAACTTTGCTGTGCAAAGACCTCAGTTCAGATAATAAACATGGGTAAACATGATTATAATGATTTATATTTAAAACAGTAGCAGCTTAGAGGAAGGCCAAACAGTTTATGATACAGTATATTTGCTCAGACCATCTGGTTGCACACACAGTAATATGATGAGAAACATTAGCATCTTTGAGCCAGTTCGCACATGCATCCTAGCAACTACTTTTCTGTATGTGGCTGCTCCCCTGTGTTCTTAAGTGTGCAATCATGTGGAGAAATGGCTTGTGTAATAGATATGCTCAGAAACGATTTCTGGAATTATGCAGGATCTTTGGAACTGCTGTGATCTCTGAACATATTGCTGAATTTATCCACCTACTGCCAGTTTATATTATGTTTTTCCATATGACTACATGCAAAAGCACATAAAGCAGCTACTTCATGGAGTGAAGTAGCCAGTGGAATCCAGTTCTTGGTACATAAAGAGGTCCCACAGGAAAAAGAGAGATAATGCCATTTATGGGACCTTTAGATACTACAAGAAATCCTATCCGGTACACATGTGGCTGTACAAATCTATACAGCTATATGATAATCCTGTCTCAAGAGGACTTCAATAATTATATGATGTTTATATCTCTTATAGCCTATTAATAATATTAGTATAATAGATAGCTTCAACTACGCAATTTATTGGGTAATCTAAAAGGTGTATATTTAATTTATGATACAGCCAAAGTGAGACTTTTGGAGATCCCACTAGGCATGTGTGGTTCGGGAATCTGATTAAGAAAAAATGCCCAAATCGGACCCAATCCATAAAGATTCGAAAATCCTGAATCAAAGCTTTCCGAAGCATTCGTAATGCTTCAGAAAGCCTGCAAGCAGCAGCGGGGCCCTTTAAAAATCACCCCAGCCCCAGCCCCCCAGTCCACCCACCCCCACATACCTTTGCAGCCGGTGTTGGCAGCAGCGGTGGCGCCTGCCTTTCCCGCCACCCGCGGGGCAGCTGGGCCACAGAGGAGGCAGAGAAAGCCCTTCCTGCCCCTCAAATGGCAGCCGCAGTGCCACAGCCATTTGAGGGACAGGAAGGGCCGGAGGAGGAGGCTCCAGCCTTCCCCACCACCCTGCAGGCTCAGGAGGCGGTGCAGCGGCAGAGGAGCCTGCTGGCTCCAGGCCGTCGCAGCCTCACGATGCCGTGTATGCTGCTGCTGCCACTGCCATGGTGGCAGCCCACCACCCAGCTGATCACCCTCCCCCTCTCCCTCCGGCAGGTAAGTGGTTAGGGGGTGGAGGGGTTGCCCGGGGGGTGAGAGGGGGGGTAGGGGAGTTGCTCTCCCTCACTTCAGTATGCTCCAAATATTTATGGAGCATACCGAAGTAAAATACCATAATTCCAAAGCAGCTTGCCAAAGTGGGAAACCTGAATCTTTTCGGGATGCACACTTCTAGATCCCACTGCTTTCACCTAAAGAGATTTATGCACATGTTACATTTTCCCACTGAAACTAATGGAACTTAAAATGTTTACGTTTTTTAGGTATTTAACTTTTATCAAATAATATTTCTCTTTTTCGTTTGTTCAAAGTACATCAGCAGTAGCAATATCTGGTATAGCAAAGGAAATTCATTTAAAATATTGGATTAACTAGATGTTCATGTTGCCTGTTTTCTGTAAGGTGAAATCATGATTTTTGTGATAATTGACACTTGGTTTACTATAGCACATTGATATTCATGAAACACTGCCTGACCCAAGGTTAGACATTTTGATTAACTTTCAGTGAAGCTTTAAAAATCTACTCAGTGAAGAAGAATGCGGTGTCATCTGTGAGGGGAGGGAAAGGTTGGAGGCTGCCAGGAGGAGGGAAAGAAAAAATAGTGTGAGGAAGGGGATACAGGGAAAACTGAAATACCCCCTGCAAGTCCTCAGAGGTTTCCTGTCATGAAACTGGGCCTGGCTCAGCCAGTCCCATGCAACTGGGCCATAAGGAGAGGCTACGGGGGGTGGGGGGTGGAAAGGTGAAGACGGGGGGACAGACAAATGTGGGTGGGAAAGAGACCAGGAAGCAGGAAAAGGGGGAAGGCTATGGAGTGAGCAAGGAAGGGAAACAGGACAAGGTGGGGGAAGGGAAAATTAGATGCCTCCCAGAAGTACTTTCAGGTCCCCAGTTGTATTCGATTAATATTCAAGATATTAATACTTCACAGTTAGTGACTTAAAGTTGTAAGGTGTTTCCCTCTGTCCATTATGGTGGCTTGACTTGATGTTTGTTAATAGTAAAGGCAGATAATATTATCAGGATCAGGAACAAATCACACATATTCATTCTTCTACTGCATCATGGGAGCAGTAGTTATTTTGGGGAGGGAAAAGAGCTAGTGTTCTCTAAACAACTATGTGAATCTCACAATGCACCATAAAAAATATCTCCTCTCAACTATCTCCAACACTTGGTACAATGTAACTCATATACCAAAGCACAGCCTGCCCAGACTCTGTAGTACGAGAAGAAAACCATGCAGGAAAGCCAGCTGTCAGGTTGAATGCCACAAACGTTGATGGCACACACAGCATGTTGTTTAGTTGGAACTTCAAACAAATCACCAAGATAATCAAACTTTCATGTAAATAGGCATTTGGAAAGTTTGAATGCCAATTGCATTGCTTACAAACTTCACTAGTATCTGTTTCTGATATAGCATTCAACTTTTAAAAACTAATTTCATAAGCATATATATTATATTGAACGCTTGTAAAGATTTGATTAATGTGCAGCATTTTGAATTTGACTTGTGGTATACTTAGCCACCTCTGACCTAGTCCTCATCATCCGCTGATGCCGATCCAACCTTCTTTTGATACCAGCCCAAGTTGTTTAAAAACCTCCAACAAAAGAGATTCTACAACCTCACTGAACTGCGTATTCCAGTGCCAGACTTCATTAATAGTTGATACAGTCTTCTTTTTGTTTAAATCCATTCCTCTGAAAACCATTGATTTAGGCTAACCAATTCTCATTTAATAAAGGCAAATAGAGATGTCCATATATTCTAGCACGTTTTCCTTCTTCTACAACATATTCCACTCAGGGAATGGAATATGGACACCTCTAGGGATTGAATTATATCTCATTGAGTATCTACCAACAAGTCTTTTGTTGGCATTTTAACCGTGTCCTATGCCTACAATTCACTGTAAAATTAAACCCGAACTCATTGTTGATTAGAGTGTGGCTGTAACTTTTCATAGAACATTTTCTGTCATTCATTCTCAACCCATCCTACCTCAAGGATTGCTGTGAGGATAAAATGGAAAGAACGTAATGACATAGGCCATGCTGGGCCCTCCTGGGGAGAAAGATAGGGTGTAAAGGACATAAATAAATACATATCTGGGATAAAAGACTTCTTTTAGGTCCAAAAGCTTCCTTCTGCATGTTGAAGAGGTCCACTTCTCATTGAAAGGAAATAAATGTTCTTCTTAACTATTGTGGCTGAAGAGGTTAAAAAGAAGAGGTGATGCAGCCATATAAACCCCAATGCTGTCAGGCTTGATTGCATTGTTTCAATAGACAGAATCTGGTTGTAGAGTTATTTTAAAGATTTCCATATGCTGGTAATATTTCTCTGGAGCTCTTTAAATTACTTCAGTAGCATAATAAATCAAGTCTATGAATTATAAATCAAATCATTTTACTTCCAAATCATTTAAGAATAGGAGCATGAATATCTCATATGAGTAATGAAGCAATAAATGTAAGATAAACTCCTAATTAGTTTTCTCAACCAATGCAGCAAATAAACAAATAATGCTGCAAATAATCATTTCCTTCCAGGCATAAATAATAAAACTACATAGTAGGGCACTTTTGGCATTACCACCTGGCAAAAGAACAGTGATTCAAATGACATAGTCTGGATTTGCCTTGTCTGAGAGTGAAGAAATTCAGATCCCTAGTACAATTATATATGATGAAAGTGAATCATGGGAGATATGCTTCAGCCTGCCTTTCTTCTTTTCTCTCTATTCCTCATATATCAAGGATTTGTCTGACAATTAGGCCAAATGAAGAAGTGACTTTTGGTGGCAGATTTTGGAAGGGTATCGCTATGGCCTTTGTGCCTCTTCCCCCCGTGCTTCACCCCATGCGCCCACCTAGTTGCCAGAGCAACTAATTCCCTTTCCCTTCTAATTCTTTGACTCATCCTCAAACTCAGTGTAGCATGCCATGCATGCTGCACAGGGCTAACCAAATGGGTCACAAGTAGGGTTCCCAGGTGCCCACCAGCAGTGGCAGGCAAACTCCTGGGGATTTGCCCCCTCATCCACCACTCGCAAGCTCCTGGAGGTTGCCTGCCACTGGCAGAAATGTCAGGAAAACATGCCATACGCATGCTCCTAACAGGCGTGGCAATGTCACTTCTGGAAGTGCCATCATTATGCCAGCCAAGGGAGCATTTCTACACTTTGTTTGGAGCTAATTTGGACCCCAAATGGGCCGAATTGGCCCCGTGAGGAACACGGAAGTCCTCGCGTGGCCATCTCAGTGACATCACTCCTGAAAGTGGTGTCATTGCGTTAGTCCTGGGGCTTGTGTGCGCTTTGCACATGTGCAAAGAAGGACTTTGTGCCTGGCACAAGGTAAGTGCTAGGGACTCTACCCTCCTGGTGACAGGGTAGAGAGACCTGACAACCCTAGTTACAAGAGGACAGATTTATCCAACCTCTTGGCTGCTGTCAAACATACCAGTTTATAAACTGTGGTTTGATTATCCCCCAGTTAGTTTTGACATTTGGACACTGAAAATTGCCCAGAAAATTACTTACCGAGCAGAAAGTTATGGCATGAATGTCTTTAGTTTAGGAATCCATATGTTAACTTTTCATCTGATAGACTTTTAAGTTCATTTAAGTAGGTTTAGTGTGCATAGGATTGCACTATACCTGGAATAAGAAGGCATAATCAGATAGTGAAACAGAAATTGCTAGCTATCAGTCTTCAGCACTGAGAGTTCGTAGCATTCATTCAGTTCATTTCACTTCGTAGCAAAGAAAGTTAGAAAAAGATTAGCGGAAAGCCAAAAAACCCCTGGGAGGTGGACAAATGTCCTACAATTCTGTGGGGAAGCAGGAAAAAATCCACTTCGCAACAGCACTGAACCCAGGGCAGAAGCTCTGTGATGAAATGCCCCAAGGGACAGTGGCTTGTCTAAGGCTTCCTCGTGAGTTCATGGATCAAGAACTTTCCCAATGAAACCTTATTCTCCTAGTCACTGGACCAAAAGGTTGTATTTATTTCTTCATAGGTGAAAGTGGTTTCTGTTGCACATGCATAACATGAAAATCTCTTGTGTTGGGGTAGTTCCATTAATGGGGGAGGGGTATCTTTTGTACATATGCAGCAATTTCTTTTGTCTGGCAATAAATTCTGAGCATTAAAAGAAATAATTTCAGTATTTTCCCAACTTCTTATGTTTGTGACAGATTGGATTATGAATATGCTTCTTCAATGCTGCATTTACTTATAGTACAAATGGAAGGTAACAGAAAATCATTATAATTCCAAGATCTCACCACCCCATTTTCTTGAGTCTTCCTCAGATCCAAATAGAATTTTTTCAGTTATATTGTAGTGCTGTATTGTTTCAGGGCAATTAATTGTGGAGCTAATTAAGTGACAAAATCACTGTACAAAATGAAAAGGCCTTTCTCTTGTGTTAATTGACTGCAATTCTTACAGTGACTAAAGCTGCCACTTTGACAAATGGTCATTAAATATGCAAACCTCAAAGTGAAAGTAGACATTCATTACTGTAGCACTGCTATTAAATACAGCACACAAATTTAAGACCATACTCACACAGAAATGCCTTCATTTAAAATTAAATTAGTAGAAGCTTTTGGCAATTGCAGAAAAACTACCTGTAGTTATCATTTAAATTTACTAACAAAATAAACTATATACCGTTTTACCTGAAGCTCAGATATTCTATCGTTATAAATTATTCAAACTATTCTACAGGAAAAATACCTCCAAGGTTGTTACATTTGACAAAAGCATGTTAATGTTTTCAAAATTCTTCCATGGGACTACAAGTAGATATTGCCTCTTCCCATTTTCTGGTGGTAGAAGTTGAACCTACCCTCACAATTAATAAGGAAGCTTGTGAATATAGCTATATCATAAGCCCCTCTGCTCATGTGTTTTAAACACCAAGACTCTGCCTGGCAAGGCAGAAAATTGCTACCAGCTCCTGGCCAGGAGCTGGAAAATTACTGGCATGTAAGTCATGAGGCAAGACTAGCTTTCATCCCCATACCCCCAGAGATGTGCAGAGATCTTAAGACAATAGGGTGTTCCAGGAGTTTTTGAATTAATCACCTCCATGCCCTGCCAATCTTCCCCTTATCTGCTGTCCCATTCCAGGCTATTCAGGGACCTGATAAGCCCCACATGGTCCAGCCATTGCAGGTCACCAAGTACATTTAGTAACACCCAGGAAAGTTTAATCAAATCCTTCCAAATTTTATTGTCTCATCCTGGAGACAGCCATTAAGTTATCATTTCTGGGCAGAAGGCACAATCATGGCCTGAGGCACATTCCACAGTATAATTGGGCTACCCTCCTCCATAGTTGTGTGTGTGCTCTTTGTATCTAACATCCATCTTCAGATGCGTGTCTAAGCCTCTCATTTTCCTGCCATGAAGCATTGGTTGCTCAAAGCTGTGTCCCTTCTCTTCTGGACTGGTAATTATCACCAAACCCTGCAATCCTCTCCACCTTTCCTCCCTTTTCTTTACGTTAGCTCTGTATGTGTGCTGTGTGTTTAGTGTGCAATTGGTCTTTATTATTTTATAAATAAAATGTTTTTGGTTGAATATCCACCTGTTTATTAAAGCGTTCTCTAGAGGAACAATCCCCGTATACACAGGTGAAAGATCTTGCTCATTACCCCCTCTTACTGCCTCTCCTTGCATGCTAATTCCCCCAAACTTACAAGGAGATCTCTATTCAGGTAACACTGGGAACCACTTGGAAATGCACATTGGAAAGACAAATGTAATGGATAGAGTGACAGCTGGCCTTTTCAATGTTTGTAAATTTTCACTAATAATGGGAACAAAATATATATCTAATATATTAATTTAGAAAAAGAGGAACAATGGAATACATATGACAAGATAAAAGTCATTTAAAACAAAACACTGTTGGTCAGAGGGAAAACAAAAGCAATTGGAGTAGCAGGGACTAATCATAAATTGGTCTATACAGAAGCCAGCCCATGTTATTTCATTAGACGGGCCATAGTGGGGGACCTCCCATCCTGAACCTCCTGTTCCCCACTGCCATTAAACAGGCCAGCAGGGGAATAATGGGGAGGGGGCTCTTTAGTATAGCATCGGGGAGTTGGACATGGGATGCATGGCATTGTGTGTAGTGTGACATCACTTACATGGAAAAACTGGAAGTGACATTGGGTAGCTCTAGGAATTGCTAGAAACTCTATGTAAAACCATAGAATTGCCAGCAGTTTCTAGAAGTATCTAATGTCACTTCCTGGTTTTCCTCAGAAGTGATGTCACAGAGTACACAACACTGATTATTTTATTTTTCTACTGCTGCTCAAAAAAATCCATACACTGGATGTACATTTGTTGATTTTGTTAATTATCACTGAAACAAAACCAGGAAAAATAACCCAAGCAACAAAGATTGCGTAAACCAAAAAGGTTTTAAAAAACAGGAAATAAAAAGCACTATGCAATTAAAACTAGTTTGAAAATGTGCACAAACAAGCGAACAGAACTTGAATGAAAATTTAAACACGATAGCACTATGAAAACACAGATTTGGAAAACAAATCCTTTTCCTCTATACTTCCAGGTCAACAATGTTTCTGTCCACACTTGGGGATGCCAGCAATACAGGCTACACCCAGGGGTCGATAAATCAAAATAATTGAAGCGATAGATTCTTTTTTCACCTAGAAAATTGTGGCTCCTGGATTTGCAACCCCAGCCAGAAAGAAGAGACAGACACATGCTTAGAACTAAAGGGCCATTTATTAACATGACCATAAACATAAACCACGGCAAGGGCTAACTAAGTGGTACAGGTCAAGCCACAGGGTCATCCTGGGCCTCTGCCTTGACCTGTTGGGTGAGCCCCACAGCCCTGGGTGTAGGCCATCCCTGGAATGGCTGCAACCCGGCCAGCCAAGCAAATGGATCCCCCCATCAAGCATCTAATGCCCCATCCGTACAGCATGAGGGAAGGCCTTGTCCCTGGGGATCCCCGCAGGCATCTGCTCGTGTTATGGTAGCCGTTAACAAGCATACTGCACTGTTGGAAGACCCTGTTCCCCACCCATGGCGAAGAGCATGAGAAGCAACTGCGGCCAGGGAGAGCGGAGCTGTCTGTAAAAGGCTCCTGGCTCTGC
Organism: Eublepharis macularius; assembly: GCF_028583425.1. Taxonomy (NCBI): domain Eukaryota; kingdom Metazoa; phylum Chordata; class Lepidosauria; order Squamata; family Eublepharidae; genus Eublepharis; species Eublepharis macularius. The sequence continues at coordinate 52,230,571 of NC_072796.1, forward strand.
CCCCGGCCAAAGCCTTGTATGCCCAGGAAGGGAGCCTGTTTCTCCCTCCAGGCAGGGCTGCAAAGGCTGGCTCCCAGATTATGCAGCTACACTGCAGCCGGGTGAGCTGAAATATGTGTGGAGGAAATAATGAATAAAAGTGGACCAATCAATCTAAAGCTTGCAATAAACATTTAAGTTAGGGATATATGAATATGTCCTTCTCGTGTTTGATTTTTGAATGTAGTCATACTGAGCCTTGTCATTTTGCTTGTTCTCGTTATCTGTACTCCTTCTTCACTTTATTCTTTGATGCCATTTTGTACCACTTTTATACCATATACATATTATACACCTTCTATATGCAATCAACGCACAAATCCCATTACAAGTTGTGAATATGCACCAGAGCAAATTTGGCAGAAGGAAACAAAAATGGCATGCAGTCCTAAATAAAATTATATTCTGCTAAGACTTCAATTGATTTAGGCTATAATTCAACTCAGGATTGCATTGCCAAGATTATACCTGCTCTATGTCATTAAGCATTCCAGAGAATGATGCTTCTACATATACAGCAATGTGAGTTCTTGCTCTCATTCTTAGACAAGACATTCTCAGTAAATAGAGTTGGATCCCAAGGAAAAGTTTCATATGCACAACAGTCGTAGCACCAGTGGAAGTGTTAAAATTATTCCGCACTGTCTGCTAGAACTAAGAAAAGGTCATTTTACCCTCATTACTGTATCCTCAAGTGCAATAGACACAGCACAAAATATTTGTTTCTGAAATTTCATCAGAACATTCAACAATTTCAGAATTTGTATTTATTTCAGAACTTTGAATTTCTTTTAAAAGCTGCCTTTTATCTAGTAAGAAGATCATTGGTCTACTTACTCAGTATTGTCTACTCTGATTGGTAAAGGCACCTGCTATTTGAATTCTCTACACTGATTGAAGCTGGGACTGTCTGTGTCCAAAGCACATGCTTCCCTACTGAACCGAGGCCCCCATCCCTTGTATCAGATTCTCATACTGTTGTTATGGACCGCTATACCATCTTTGTGAAATTGTGCAGGGGTCTTATGTAGGGGCACTTCTACATTTCCTGTGCATTCTATGTGAAGGGGAAACAAAGCACATAGCAGGACCAATAGAACCCTTTTAAATTATCAAAATTCAATCTGTCTAGAACAAAATTTCCAGAACCTATTTAGATGAAATATAGCAAGCTTTGTCCCCTCATGGAGGATGTCTACCACTGCACATTTTATCTGATTTTGAAAATCAATTGAAAAACAACAGTAAATTCAATTTTTCCCCTTAAATTAATGGAAAACAGTTCTGAAATTAATCAAAATTGAAACAAGGTGACCACTTGAAATGGACATGAAAAAAGTAATTCTATTGAAACAAGACAGTGAAATGAATCAAGCTACAATATGAAGCAACAATATGAAAATCAATTTGTGTATATTCCTACAATACCACCGATGCATAAGAAGCAACAGTACCCAGACTTGGTGACACTGGGAGCAACCCTAATCTGGTCTCCTTGGAAGTACAGGAGGATACTCATCAGGCAGTAAGAGAAGGGCTATTAGTATAAACCATAATCAAACAGGCAACAGTCACTTACGGGGGTCAATACACTAGTGATACATTGACTTCTGCACCAGCATAACTATATTACCAGTATGTTATTGGATGCATCAAATAGGTAGAACATCCCTCCCTATCTTGGAACTGATTTTTTTTCACAGATAACCATGCTGTTTATCAGCTGTATAAAGAGACAAAAATTAGATGTGCCTACATACCCAAGATGGAAGACACAAATATATGAGTTAAACTAGATTTTATTAAAAATGATCTGCAGCAAAATATTAACCCTATTTAACTTCTAATGTCTAACATTGTACAAGCCTGCTATAAGTAGCACACTGGATACTGCTAGCGTAAGGGCAACCTTCCAGGGAGGTCTGGAGATCTTCCTAAATTACAACTAATCGCCAAATTACAGAAGTCAGTTCCCCTGGAAGAAATGGCAGCATTGGAGCTTAGACTCCATTACCTCACTTCCCTGCTGTATTATTCCTTCCCAAACCCCATCCTCCCCCAGGCTCCACCCCTAAATCTCCAGAAGTTGGCAGTTCTGGGGGGACTCCACCCTGGCTCCAAACTCAGTGCAGCTAACACTGCTGAGCCTTATTTTACATTGCCTGCACAGAATTGTGCTGAGAGCTGCTGAATAGACATGGGCACGAACCAAACAAACCAAACAAACCATGAGGTTCGTGGTTCATGGATTTTGACAAACCAAAAACCATGAACTGGCACGGAACTGGGACCAGTTATCAACCAGTTCGTGGTTCATGGGGTTTAAATACCCCTTTCCAGCCACTTAGCAGTGGCAGGGAAAGGGAAATTTAACAGTTTAAAGGGCCCTTTCCTGCTTGCAAGGCAGGAAAGGGCCCTTTAAACTGTTAAATGCCCCCCTTTCCCGGGGGGATCCCCCCTGCCGCCTGCTAGCTGATAGTTTAAAGGGACCTGCCGCTTGCAAGCTGCAGGAAAAGTTTAAACTGTCCCTTTCCCAATATGACCCAAATGAACCTGAACCAGTAACCAGTTCGTGGAAGTTCATAGAAAGGAGTTTCCACGATCTGTGGTTCACGAACCACGAACTGGCCTGGTTCATGCATGTGTTTTTGTTGTAATTGGATTCATGCCCATCTCTACTGCTGAACCCCGCTAACTCCCCTTCTCAGGAGCTAGGGCTCTGTTGCATGCTGACCCAAGGGAAACCTCTTCTCTTGCCTTCTGGCTATACAGCTGATAAGGGTCTAATTTGAGTGAATTTCCTTCATCAGTAGACATCTCAGGCTGCTCACCGAGTTTTCACACCTGTTTCATATGAACCCATGCATTTTGCCCATCTAGTTAGGGCCTCACTAGTCCTGTGGCCAGACTAGTTTAAGCGATATAATGTGTCCCTTCCCAAGACTGACAGTGTGAAGGCAAAAAAGTGGACCCATTGGGCCAATTTTATGAATCCCCCCCCAAGTTCCTGCTTGGCCAATTCATCCCATACTGTCAATTCATTAACACCAAACAAAAGCTGGCTGTTGATGCAGAGCTGCCCTTTTATGGGCACACAAAGCCAGCGTCTGACTGGGAAAAATTCCCGCCTCTCCGAATTAGCCAATAGGCCTTGTGACTCATTACTTTTAGGGGTTCAGGCAAAAATGTCCCGCAGCCCTATTAAGGAGAGAGAAACAGAATTCTCATTGTTATGCAGGTATTTAAATACATAGCACTTTCATTTTAGCAACAAGCTCTCTAATTTTCAGCACATATTCTTAAATTTGCCAATCTCCAGGTGCAGTCTGAAAATCCCCTGAAATTACAACTGATGTCCATGATGACAAAGATCAGCCCCCCTAGAGAAAATGGCTGCTTTGAAAGGTGAACTCTATGGCATTATACCCTGCTGAGGCCTCTCCCCTCCTCAAACCACATCTTTGGGTCCACCCCAAAGTTTTACAAATTTCCCAATCCAGAGTTGGCAACCCTACCTATTCATCAGTTTATGAATTTAAATGTTCAGAATTACACTCATGCAGTGGGACTACGGGAAAAGGCTTGTTCCTGTAATGTGTATGAGGATTGCCAAAATGTGTGAGTACATCAGACTACAGTGATGAATACTTTTGATTGTTGCATATATTTCTCTTATAAATACAGAAAATTATATAAAATATACATTTGAATGTATTTATTTATTTACTTCATTTCCCCACACACACCTTTCTCCCTAATGGAGATTCAAAACAGCTTATATCGTTCTCATCTCCTCCATTTTATCTTCACAATAACCCTGTGAAATAAATTAGGCGGAGAATGTGACTGGTCTAAGGTCACCCAGAAAGCAATTCATCATTTCTTTCTGTACCAGACTGAAGAGATGGTATAACTGAGCCAAAGGTTCAGTCCTACCGTGTGCAACCATTAAGAATGTTTCTCTTGAGCATAGCTTGGACCTCATTAATCCTTGGCAGATGGCATCTTGGCTCTTAACAACTCAGAGGTGACCTCTGTGATGCTTTGAGGCCCTGCTGCTTAAATGAAAGCTTTGATAGTGCTAGCCAGTTCTGTATCTTACTCTCCTATGTAAACAGAGCATGACATAGCACCTGGCTCTAAAAATGCCTAAAGGGTATGTGTCTGTTTATATGTTTATTATATTTCTATACCATTTTCCCTCATTGCTTAGAGCAGTTACAAGAAAATGAGCTAATGACATCTTCTTTCCCTCCATTCCAAATATTGTTTCCTGTTGCTGAGTAAATGTGTAAGGTCAAGAGAACTTTAAAGTTCTGGAAACCAGCCAGGGAGGACTGCAGCTGTAGTTCTGAAAGGCAGTTGCTTGGATGGCTCTCTCATCTCTCTTCCATGACTCCCTGATGGTGCTCCATGTCCTCTATGTCCTGTCAACCAACAATTTTTATAAGAGCCTGACTAACAAAATTACTTGAATTGATGTCAAAAACATGAATTTGGACTGCAGTCTTGTTTTCATCACCCTGTGCATCTATATAACTTGATACATGGAATATCAAAATTTTATTGATACTTGTAAAATTGTGACCATAAATAGGAGACACAGCACCAGTACAAGTAAAACAAATATCTATCCATCAACATATGAAGAAAAAAGTTGTCCTTCATATAACATATACCTTCTGGCATTGTTTATTATACATAGTATGACTTCAATGGAATCTTAATTTCTTCCAAGTAAAAAATAACTGACCGATTTTATCCCATAACTAACCAGTAATCCGACAGCTAAATCACATGATGGTATAATTGCATATAAAGTACCCATATACTCCATTTTCCATCAGTGTTGTGTATCTTTAGATTTTATCTCTTTTTAATTCATCTAGGTCAATTTGTTAATTATCTTTCTCTAGTTTCCTATCATTTTGTCAGACAAAAACCAACAATTGTAAGCAGACAATCAAAACCACTGTCAAAAATATTAATATAATGTATCTAGGTTCAGGGAAGCCAAATATGTAATAATTACTTTATTACCTTAAAAAATTTAAAGGTGCTGCTTGTTTTATTCCAAAGACTTTTACAAATGTATCATTTATATACTTATTGGTTGTATAAGATGTATAACTCTCAAATTATTGTTTAATTTAGAATATGTATAACTTTTATACTATGCACTTACTTTATTCTATTTTCTTTAAATGAAATCCTTAAATTAAAAAAAAATTAATAACCCCAGCATTTGTTCATCTTTGCAGGAAGGTGCATTTTTAAGGGTAAAATGCCCCCCACAGCTGTATTGCTTATGAACACATGGAACTGCCCAATATTCAGTCAGACCACTGATCTGAAGACCATCAAGCCGAACTCTTCTCTGGGATTAGTTCTTCCCCAACCCCAACTAGACTGAACCCCAACAAGGACTGAATCTGGGACCGTCTGCATCCAATACAGAAGCTCTGCTCCGAGTCCTCCTGAGCCATGGTGCCACCCCACATTTTGTCTGTCTCCACATATCAAATTTTGCTTGTACAATGAATGAAAGCCACTCACCAGATGAACCACATAAACACACACATGTCTATCAAGGTCAGTATTGTCTAATCTAAATGGCTGTGGCTGTTCAATGCGTTACGCTGAGGTCTTTCACATCACTTACTATGCAATCATCTTTTTTAAACCATAGATTTAACCTGCGGCCTTCTGCATGCAAAACAGATGCTGTACCAATAAGTTACAGCCCCTCTCTCTCCTTATGTTCACACAAGTGTGAGTGCTCCTCAGGAATGTGCAGTGGTAGTGTGAAGGCTCACATACCACTGTGGTAGTTCATTATGTTGATAAGCAGCAGCAGATAGGTTGGTCCCTGCAGGGAGCCAGAGGGGATAAGTGAGTTGTTTCTTACCTGTATCATTTCTAAATCAGCCAGATATTACAAAATCAGCTCTTACCTATAAGTGTATGGTATGGCATAGTATAATTGTGCAAAAAGACAGTGCAATCCATGCTACAGAGATGTAGTTATTTTTTTCTCTGTATCACTCCAGTTCTATGTTTTCCCCAATACAATAATCTTTCTCTGCCCATCCATCACTCTCCATCTCCATTACTCTGAATTTTCTCCAGTAGCTTATAACTAGAGATGGGCGCGAACAGCAATACAAACTAAAAAAAAGCCATGAACAGCCCAATCAGCTTTCGCAAACAAGCTGTTCGGGAGGCCCATTCAAAACGAACTCTAAACGAACAGATGTTCATTGCAAGCCTCATTCATTGCTGTTTGGCAAGCCAGACAGTCTGGCACCTGCAATTAATTCCCTTGGCAACCGGAGGAAAGGACTGCCTGAACTCTGTCTGAACTCCTGCTGTCGCAATTTAGCTTGATAGGCAGGTCTTCCTTTCAAGTGTGAAGCTCCTAATTTGCTACAAGTAAGCAAAGAGCAGGGGGAATCGGGGCTCCCATCTCTGCTTTTGCAGACAGTGAGGGAGAGACAGTTGCTGTTGGCATTTTGAGAGAAATACAAGGAGAGTGCATTGGAGCTTGAATTTTGTGTGTGGTGGGATAGGGATTTACCTCTTCAAGTTCCAGGGCTGCTACCAGGCTCTGGGGCCAAGCTATTATTTATTACTGGTACTTTTCCTGCTGCCTGCTCAGGTAGGGTTTCTGGGAGTGGTGTGGTAGGGATTTTGATGGCTGGAGGAGAGCCTGCTGGCCCCCATGAACAAAGAACAACGAACATGTTCATGAACAGGTCATGTTCTTTGTTCATGGATGGCAACGAACAACAAACACCATGTTCGGGGTTTTTTTCTGTTTGTGCCCATGTCTACGCATAACTACACTGCAAATTGTTACTAATTGCTAATTTCAGTAGTAGAGCCTGTCACTGATTAGTTCACAGGCACAGATCCTGATTGCTTAAGGATACCACACCAGGAGTTTCCTTCTTCTTTTTCAGCATCAAATTTGCCATCTTGTACTCAAGTGAAGACATATCAACGTAGCACCACTTGTGATAGTCAGGGCAAGGGAAATATATGCTGCAAGGGAGGGATCTTGGCTCATTTGTGGAGCATCTGCTCGGTCTGTGAAGATCCCAGGGTCAATCCCAAGCAACTCTAGTTAAAACGTGTTGTGAAACTCCTCTGCCTGAGATCCTGCAGAGCTGCTGCCTGTCTGAATAGACAATATTGACAAGGATGGACCAAGGGTCTGATTCAGCACGAGGCAGCTTCAGCAACTAGGTGCTCAGTTCCAGGAGGAGAAAACATATTAGCAAGACAGCTGAGAACCACCTTCAAAGATTTCTGCTGAAACCCCAAACACTAACCCAAGCCCCATGTGAATGCATGACTTGCCCAACTCCTGTGCTCCCAACATTGTGTCCCCCTACTGCTTCCCTCTTGGTAGTCCTGCATATTTGTACAAGAAGAGAGCAAAAGGCAGTGAAGTGAGCCAGAGCAGTAAAACGAAATGAAATTCTGTAAATAGAGGGGAGAGGGAAAGGAGGCTTCACAAATCTTTTATATTCAAGAGAACAAAAGAAATGATCAAAATATATTACTGTTGTACTTGGGGAGGGGGTGGAGTGCTCTAAAAAGCTCATCCTAGTTTCAGTGTCCACTGGTAGGATGTATGCTTAATTGGATATCATACCAAACATAACTGCAGGTTTCACAAGTGTTTTAGATATAAGTTTTGAAAGCAGCACGGCATGGCATCTCCCGCAAATTGCAATTACTTTAACATTATCTTTTGTACAAACTGCTGGTTTGAATGGAGACTTGTTCATTCCATCCTTCAGACTCTGAATGAATTGAGCAAGATTAAAATAGGCTTAGGAAGAGAACTTTGATGTTCAGTCGGATAGTATTTGAGCTTCTCATCTAAAAGACCAACAGAAACACTTCTTATAGATTACAGAGTTGATAGGTGCCTTCTCATAGATTTTGTATTTTCCATGATAGGTTACTGTAATCTAGGCTTGCTCATGTTTTTTGAAATGTGGCTGTTAATTTGTGAGCTGAGCTGTCCATTTGCCAAGACAGCTGATGCTACCACAAGCCTGGGGCTTTTGCTGCAGCCACTACCACCAACTTGACATTAGCACAATAGCAGTCAGTGGCGCTACCCACCAGGGGCAGGAGGAAGAAAAGAAGACAGGAGTCTATCTTTCTGACCTTTTTGAACTTATTACCATGATCCATTCATTTTCATCCAAAAAAATGAAATATTTTGTCGAAGGCTTTCACGGCCGGAGAACGATGGTTGTTGTGGGTTTTCCGGGCTGTATTGCCGTGGTCTTGGCATTGTAGTTCCTGACGTTTCACCAGCAGCTGTGACTGACATCTTCAGAGGTGTAGCACCAAAAGACAGAGATCTCTTTTCCCATTTATTTTGAAATGGAATGCACTCATTCCTGATTCCAAGCCAGAGGAGAACTTCTGGGCAAAATGCTGCTCAATTCATTATATAAGCAACCATTAGAAACAGCACAAATTAATATTCCCAACAAGATAATTAGAAACTCTGGCAATATTGCTGGAATGCACATACAAGATTCTAGATCCTGGTTTGGATCCACTAGAGTGTTCTGCATACAGAGAGAGACTTTCTTACCTCCACCCTCCCAATTCACCCTAAAATGCTGCTTTGCCTCCAGGAACAGTATTTGGGGGCATTTTAGGCTGCAGCAGGAGGGGGAAGGTGAGAAGGTCATACTCTGCAAACAGAAATCCATCTTTCTGAAAAATTGTCCAGTGAAATCAAGTCCCAGTTTGCAATCTTTTAGATGAGAGGTAGGTTGGCTGCTAGGGTATGACTTAAGGTCACTGAATAATCTTCCTGGTAGTGGAGATTTGAATAGAGATTCAACATGTTCAAGACCAACACTGTAACCAGTATGATAAGTAATCAATGAACTCAAAAGGATTTTTTTCAAAGACAGTTTTGGTAGAGAGCATTATAAATGATTCCAGAAAACACTAAAAAATCAACCTTTTTTTACTTCCAAGTTTTGTCACATCTTTAATCATCTCACAGGGTACTGTTTGAAAGTACAAGAAAAGATGGCTTTTACTTGCCATTAAGGTATTGTAAGTGTAAATGTTGTATTTGAATTTGTAGCACAAACAGAAGGACATGGGAGCCTAACTCCTCAGAACCATCAGTATCTGGTCTGAGCCGTAAGGGCTCTCCATTTCAGGTATGGCTGAATATGTCCAGCGTATGTCATGTGCTTCACTTACAGAATGGAGTAGATGAACTTATTGTATATGTGCATTCAACACTATCGGTTTAAGCAGTAAAATTATGTTTTATTTTAGATTTCACGTCAGGATTTAATTTTATACTTCCAAATACTGTACTCCACATTAGCAAGTTTTAATTTAAAAACAAACAACCAAAGGTTCACACAATGTAGAACTAAAAAATTCATCCATTGTTCATAAGAATGTGAAATTTAACTGAGGGAAGTGAGCCATTCAGACAACTTCAAATCCTTGTCCCACAGCATCCCGCAGATTTCATTACTGGAGAACTTTAAATGGGTAATTTAGTCAATCACTGACACATCTAAGCCTGTTACCTTGCAATTATTGCTAATTATGTTATGTCGACATAATCAATAGGAAATGGGCAGATCGCATTAACTCATTTCCTATCATTCACTTCTATTCTACCCTTAATATTGTTATTACACAGTATAATTTTTTTTAAAAAAAAAAAAAAGAGGAAATGCCTGCAATGTGGCAAGAGTATTTAACTTTGTTTCTTTACCCATTTAGGAGACAGATTCCTATTTAAATATGCAAAGGGAGGCTGCATAACCTGATGGTCATTGGATCAATGCAATAAAGCTTGCTGGATTATTGGCAGACTCTATTTTCAGGTAAACATGTCACAGACAAATTATTGCAAAACTATCCAGGCCACCTTGCCTCATTGCTTTGATTCTCTTTCATGATTGATATGGCATCCTCATCAGAAAACACAGTACTATGATCACATTTGTTTTCCCAGATGCCACTCAGCCTGGTTATGACAATATTCTCGTAACCATGCATAGTGTCCAGTAATTAGATTTTTTTTGTGTAGCAGCCCTCCAAGAATTAAAATGCAGGCTTCAATGCCAATAGTATTTAAAACAGGTATGCACTGCATTCTGTTCCTCCATGAGAGCTACCAATAAGATAAATTAAAAACAAGACACACAGAATATAATCAAATGGTAGAACTCCAAAAGCCAACCACAAAGCTGCAGGAATAGAACAAAAAGGGCAAGGAAAGTTTTTCCTAGGAAATCATGTTGACAATAGTAGCAGTAATCAGGAAGAATAGCACAATCAACTCCATCCCTTCAAGCTGAGTTGCTCCGGCAACATATTCTCTCTTTCCTTTCCTCTTTCCCACTTTCTTACATCACAGATTCACCATTTCTTATCAGCTGATGTTGTCATGTCAGCATGATGCTTGATTATGTGGCAGATATGGAAAAAATTACATTTAATTAAAAAAAACCTTTCTAACAGAAATAAAAAATACAATAGCCAGTAACCAATTAATGTAAAAAGCATATATGAAAACAATGGCAGAGTATTTTATTTATTTACTTCATTTATACCCGCCTTTCTTCCCAATGGAGGCTCAAAGCAGCTTACATCATTCTTCTCTCCTTCATTTTATTCTCATTATAACCCTGAGAGGAAGGTTTAGCTGACACCAGCACTTCATATTTATTATATTTTGGACGATTGACTGTAGTCAATGACCGAGATAAAAGGGACAACCTTACTTCCCCCCCCCCTTGTTAGCAGGGGAACAAATCGTTTCCAAAGGAGAAGCAGATTCATCTAGTTGAGATGTGGGATGCTGCAAGGGTCCATTTTATCCCCCATGGTCTTTAACCTTTATGTTAAATCTTTGCCAAGATCATCTGGCCCTTCGGAGTAGGTTGTCATCAATATGTCACTACCACCAGGACAACATTCAGCTTTACATCCTATATATAATAGTGAACCTGGCCTCGATCAGATTAATAGACACAGAGAATGGGGCCTGGTACACACATATATTTTTACGCAGACCTAGGAAAGCACCCAATGCTACAGAAAAATGCAAAAAAAAAAAAAATTAAGTGGACGGTGGTGGTTAAATAACCCCTTAAACAAAGGACTGACGTTTGTGCCAGCACAGACAATGCCAAGGAAAGATAAGGAATGGTTAGAGCCAGGCACACTAGAGTGGTATTATTAGGGTTGCCAGCCTAAGGAGAGGCTCACTAGTGACATTGTGACATCACTGGTGTCATGTGACCTCCATGACCTCAGACTAGGTGCCCTGCCCTTCTCTCAGTACTTGGAGCCCCTTGTCTCCTCACCGGTCTTCTTCCCACCACCACCAATGCTGCTGTGCTCAACAAACCAGTATAAGTCCTCAGTCCTCCTCTGGGTTTAGGCCACTCTCCACCAGTGTCCAGCTGTTGCCTCCTACATAGGTACATCATGCTAGGGCTAGGCTCCTAACCCCAGCTCCCCACTGCTGTTGGCAACCTGGTGTCCTCTCCCTTGCGAGCCCTTGTCTCATCAGTGTGGCCCTGGCATTCTTGGGTTGGGTTGGGTTGGGTTTCCTCTGCTTGCCCCCTTCCTCTGCAGGGCCCTCTCTCCCTGCTTTCAGGAGCAGCTTCATTCTTGTGGCAAGCAGTCTCACCTCAGCCACCGCCACTGCTGTTCCTGTTGCCAGTCTTCGCTCCTTCTATCCCCACCAGCATTGAGTTTGTCTTCAGCTGCATCCCCTTGCACTCCTCTGCTCCAGCCTGCACTGGCCCCTTTAAATTTCCCACCACCTGGCCTGGGCCCTGCCCCACCATCAGCTTCCTCTTGCTCCTTCCAGCTCACCTGTGTTTTCTCCAGCCAAGCCATCAGGTGCTCAGACACTCTCTGTGGGTTTTGCAGAGCTGACTGAGTCATTGGGATCACCACAACTGGCATCACAGTGACACTGCTTCCAGTGTGATCCAGAAGTGACATCATTGTGTAGGAGAGATACTCTAGCATTTGCCTAAAATTCTGCAATGTCACTTACTGGGGCTGGGAGACCTGATGGGGGTCAGGATGTCTCCTGCCATTTGCTAAGTCTGTTTCAGACACAGGGAGGCCACACTGAAGTTTTATTATGGGATTCACACCCCTGTTTCTCCTTTCCCCTAATATAACACATCTACACTTGAAAGACTCATGACAGAATTAACTCTCTGCCTTAATTCTTCTCTCCCCTCTGCCCTTGTAACCTGCCCCAGAAGAAGACTTCTCAGTTGATTTCCATATATATCTGAAGAAGTAACAACGGTTAGTAGGGGTGTGCACTGAAAAAAAATAATTTCAGTTTCAAATCCAGGGTTTCTGAAATAGCTCTGTTCTGTTATTGTTTTTTTTCTCAAGTAAAGCCTTTACAGTTTGGATCTAATCATGTTGTTGTTGCTGTTATCATGTGTTTTGGCCCTGTTCTTTGCACTTAGACCTTCAAAGCTCTTCGGGGCAGCTGTTTTTGCAGTTAATAGTACCAAAATCACACAATACACAGTCCTCCCGGTAAACCTTTGACCCACCAAGGATACACAGCAGCAAGGATAAGTGTTTACAGACCCCAAAGAATGCTTTGGGGTGGCTTCAAAGTGAATGTTGGGCAGCTGTGCACATGCGTACTATTCTTTTCAAGTGGGGTTGTGGAAACGAGGCTCTGGGGCAGCTGTATACTGTTCAGAAATTATAAATGCATTTGCTGTAATTTGAGCACAGGGCATGTGTCTATAGAAGCTTGTTCTCCATTGTTTTTCAGGTTCTATTGTTAACTGCTTATGAAAGTGGGATCCTTTTTTCTGTCAGAAATTTGGCAAAGAGAATTGGAGAATTCTATCGCAACTAAAAAAAAGTAGTCAAAATTGTGCCTGCCTATAAAACCTTGGATGCTTTACATTAGCCTAAGGAATTTAATTGGATAGAGAATTGGATTGGATAGAACATAGAAAAATACGTATTCCTTATTGAAACCACTGGAAAACAAAAATGAATAATGAATCAATCAATAACCAAACACAAAAATTGTATGCATCTACCTGTTTCTCTGTCCTGCTGTTTATGAGATTACACAAAGCATATCTTTTCACCAAGGCCTTTGGTTAATGACAGGAAACAAAGGTTTGACTGTAATGCGGTCATTCTATTCTGATTATTTTGATAACTTTTTATTATTTTAAGATACAGTTTATGTTGCAATGAAGATTAGTTATCTTGACCAAATCTGAAAGAGTACCACTTTTTAAATCAATAAAAATGTATTACTCTTCAGTTTCTCCTTAGATATTTTAATATTCCTATAGTCAGTACATGGAGTAAGCAGCAAGCAGAAAGCTTTCTGGTATTTGAGGTTACTTGTTTATGGGTTAGGCAGAACATTTATAACTGCCTAGAGGTATAACATTTCCAGAAATTTTGAAGCCATGGGGGAAAAAAACATGAACGAAATGTGAAGGGAAATAGTAATATGTCCAATACTTACTTTCCTATCAAATCTTTTACTGATTAAACAATGTAAAATGCATCTAAAATTGTACTATTTGGCATGTTTATGGAATTTAAGAGTATAAATATCTATCAGAAAAATTGTAAGTATATCTAATACTTCAGAAATAGCTGCAAACTGATGCAATACCACATGTGTCTTTTTGTCATCTTGAGATAGGAAAAAATAGAAGTTGAAAGTAGAAAACAAATTCTGTACTAAACAAAAGAAAGTGTATTATTTGGGCAAAGAGTAGAGATGGGCACGAACTGCATTACGAACTTCAAAAACCCACGAAATTGGTGATTGCATGATCGCGAACCAGCAGGTCGTGATCGCCCATGGCCAACGACCCAGCCTTTGGGAGAGGCCTGGTTCAGTGCGTTCGGCCATGGTTCGGGAAGCCAGACACTCAAGCGCCAGCAATCAATTCCCCTGGCAACAAAGCCAGGGGAATGCCTGAACTCTGTCTGCACTCCTTCTGTCACCCTGGAAACCCAAATGGAAGCCCAGCTGACTTTGATCAGCAGGTCTTCCTTCCAACCACGGAGCTGAAAGCAGTTACAAGTTTGGAGAAGACACCCAGGGGAGGGAGGGGGAAGGGGGTGTTCTGTAGCCACGGGCACTCCAATCTCACCCCTGCAAACCCTGATAGGCAGCTCTGATGGCCAAACACAGACCTCCTGCATTGCTCAATGGGACCTATGCTTATAAATAGCCATGGGCTCCCAGGCTGGGTTTCACTTTCAGCGAGCAGTGGAGTGGGACGGAGCTCTTGCTTGCCATTTGCTAGCCTTTGGGGAGAGAGACTGAGAGTATAATTGAGCTTGGATTTTTGTGGGAGTTTCCTGGGGGCCTTGGATTGGAGAGGGTATAACTCCAAGATCCCTTTTGTAATCTTGTCCAAACTGGGGTGATGGCTGTAGGAGAGCCTGCAAAACACTCCCCGGGAATATGGGCTCTATAAGTGCCACGGGGCCATTCCGCACCCCACGAACCGTGAACTGCGAACCAGTTCAGCAATGGTAAATGTTCATTGCGGTTCGCGATCTTGGGATCATCATCAGCACCAAACCGCAAACCGCTGATTCGTTAATTTTTTTTGGTTCGTGCCCATGTCTAGCAAAGACTTTCTCAATCAGCATGTCTAAACTGTAGATCATTGAAAACATTGAACTCTTTAACAATGTATTATCATTAAACACAATTATATTTAAACAAAAAAATCTTGAAAGGATAAGACAGGCCTTTTTTCAAGTGCTCTACCTAATTTCTCAATTTTTCCATTGGATAAATTGAAAAAGTCATCACACTTTTTAAACTTACAGGTTTGAGTATGAAAAACATTGCTTTAAGAAGGATTTTACTCATTCTATAGAGAAAATATTTCATAGGAGTATTTTTTCCAGCGGTCTTCCAAATTTTCCAATTTCTCCACTGGAAAAAAATGAAAAAGGTCCTCAGAAAAAAGCCTCCACCCCATTTTTCCATTTTTTTCTCCAAGCTGTCCTGTTTCTATTCCTGCCCCAGCTGCTATATTGTGGCTAGTGCAAAGAAAAGAAAATAGGATACCACTGCTATTTCTGCCCTACCACCTTATTATTGGTTACAGCAGTGAAGAAGCAAGAGTGCAATGACATGCCTAACTGACTTCACTTGGCTATTACCATGATAAAATGAAGAGAAGTACTAAAGTACACCCCCAAGCTCCTTAGAAGAAGGGTGAGATAGTAACATAATGTCTGAATTCATAAATTTCCTGGCAATATAGGGAGAAAGTTCTTTCTACTAGAAGGTGGAGTGAGGGCAAGAAGCAAAAAAACCTAGGATTTGTTACTTACATCCAGTATTAACTTGGGAGTTTGCTGCATACACCATGGTTTAAATAAGGCATCTGAGTACATCAAATGTACATGAATAGCTATTATGTTATGATTTGGGTAACCCAAATTTAGACTGATATCAGTGGTGAGTTGTGGGGAAAACGAAACGCATTACACAACTCTTTAATTAACACCTTTTGTTCTGAGCTGCCTTTGCCTATTGAAAGCTTTTAGGCTATGAGGATGTTACAGAGAAGCTCATTTGTTTTGAGCTTTCAGCAGGAGGCTGCAACTCTTAGAAAAATTCTATCAAGTATTCATTAACATCATGATTAGCAATACACACCAATGCCACAATACTATCAGTATAATTTATAGGTTTGGCAATTGCTGGGAGTTAATTGCTAAGAACAGATTTCTGCTTAATTATATTAGTTTATTTTTTCTGGATTCCACTCCTGTGTGTGGAAAGAACCAGGTCTAATCATGTTAGTAAGCAGGAGTTTCTGCTGCTCCATCATTTACGATTCCTTTGCTAATAAGATAATGGGGTAAATGTTTGATTCACCTGAAAGACTGCTGGAAGGGAGTTCTCACAGCAACCTGGAGTTATTTAGCATACGCTTAGCAATTAAGAGGGTCAGTGATATTTGCCAGAAAGAGGCAAACTAGAGTATTTACTGGGAAGATGAAAGTAATTTTTCAATCTGAGCAGTTGGGGAAAGCTTTTCCTTTTAAAAAAGTTTCTTTCATAAAGAATCAAAAAAAAATTCCCTGAGGCAGCCTCTGAAATTTACTGAGATCATAAATAAGAGCAAAGTCATTCTTTTTCATAATTGCACATTACTGATTGTAGCACAGCTCCATAAATTCTGCACATACATGTTAATAGAAATATATTGGGATGTGGATTCATGTTTAATTTTTCATCAGCAAGTTCACTGCAACATTCACTGGTAATAAAGGCCAGAATACAAATCTAGACCAAGAGCCTATGCTCACCCAGTGAGATTTTGGTGATGGAGGTGAATGATGGTTCCCCACGTCGTATCCCAATGTGCTCTGCAACTCCCCTTCATTTACAGCATTGAGAGAGAATGTTCAAGAAAAACAAGTCCCAAATATTCTCAGTTGCATGAAATGTAAATTTGAGAGCACTTTGGGATATGATGTGGGGAACCATCATCCATCTCCACAATCATCAAAGGAATGTATCAAGTTGGTAGATTTCTCACTATGATCAGATTGCTAGTGCAATCCTAAAAAGAGTTTCAATGGGCTTAGCTGGAGTAACTCTTCTTAGGATTGAATTGTGTGTTTCATAATGATGGAAATAGGGATCAAAGAAAAAGGGAGATGAAAAGAAAGATGGACAGGCTTGACATGACTCTTTAGTCATGGAAGTCAGACATCGAGCAAGATAACCAAGGATCTTGTTGAAGCATCTTGAAGCTGCCATATAGTGAGTCAGACCAGCCATTTATCAACGTCACTATTGTCTACTATGACTCGAAGCTGCTCTCCAGGGTTTCAGGTGGAGGTCTTGCACATAATCTGTTACCCGATCCTTTTAACTGTAGGTGCTGGGGATTGACCCAATAAGCCATGTCCCTGTTGTGTCTATCTGTATGAACTCAACTCAGTGAAGTCCAATGCCTTTTACATAAAAATTACATTAAAATTATGCAAGCTCATCTCAGAGTCATAAGCTAATGTTTGTAAAAACTCATTCTGAGCTTAAAAAAAACAAAGAAGAGCAAATACAGGTCATTAGCCTCGCTACAGAATTTAGAAAGATTTTACAGCTCATGATAAAACCATTAATTTGCAGGTTCCTAAAGCAGGATAACCTGCATGGATTGGTCAATAATGTGTATGGCACACCAGCATAATTGCTTCATTTAATGAGGCTCAGTAGACAAATGCAGGCCAAATAATACATCTTGACTTCAGCAGTGTTTTTGTCCCTGTGCCATGTGACCTTCATACAAAATCTTGAAAAATGAGGGTTGCAATCAATTATCATGGAACTGGTTGGAAAAGAAAACTACTTACAGAAGGTATCAACCAGTGGATCAATATTAGGTGCAAATGAATTTATTATTCTTTTGGTATCATAAATGAAGACTGGGTGTTATACTTCTCTCTTTTGTAAAGAGGACAAAACTAGTGAGGGGAGCCAGGGCAATGCCTAGGTCTCTTATATTAGCACAGGTTCTGGTTTCCTTGTGCAAGATGTTTGAGCATTACACAGGGCAAAGGGTGAACCCCTTTCTCCACACATGCCACAGTTATGATCTGAATATGGCAGCACACATGCAGGAATTGAGACAAACCCTCAACTCAACTCACATGTGACTATAACGCTATACTGCCATCCCAACCAGGGGCTTTAGCCCCTTAGGCTGGTGGCAGCCATTTGCCTCCCTGGCTGGAGGGAGGCAGAGAAGACCAGCCCGGCTTATAGGGCTTTACTGAGGGGGGCGGAGCTTACAGGCAGTAGGCTGCCGCTCCGCCCTCCTACAGATTAGTCTCGCCTCGTGCTCGGCCCACCCTCCTCACCCTACTTCAGTGCGGGACTAGCCGGTCGCTAGTTTACGGGACCAGGTAGGAATTTTTTGTCTCCCTGCCCTGATTGGCCTTGGGTTGTGAGTTTTTTCGCCTACCTCGCACTGGGTAAGGGGTGTAGTTTGGTAATGTAGGGGTGGACCTTATTTGCTGCCATGGGTGCAGGATTTAGCTAGGGATATATTTGTGGTGGGCCGGTGAGCACCCTTGGCACCTCCCCATTGGTGGGGAACTGGGGTCTTTCAGGAGCAGCAGGCTGCCGTACGGCCCAGCTGCGAGGTCAGACGCCCTGGGTGGGGAACCCCTGGATAAGTCGGTCTCACTCCGCTGCCGTTCGGCCGGTTGGGGGAGCTTTTCAGGGGTGAACCACTCCGCCTGGCCAGACAGGTCAGGGCGGGGTCCCAGTGAATGACCCCAGGGCCTGATCTGTACCGCTAGTTAGGCCCCTTGCCGTAATTGTTGTTTGCTGTTTCATTTAATAAAGCGGCCCATTTTACCCAAACCTTTGTGTCTGACTCTCATTCCAACTAGGGGGGCAAACAGCAGTCAGCAGCAACCAGCATATGAAATGTAAGAGCTGCTTCTCATGCCTGAACTTCTCCATGTAATCAGGTGCTTGGATGCACAGTCAGGAATGTTATGGTGAACTGACAGGCATTTGAACAATTATGATTCAGAGGAAAAGTGCAACCCAGAGCGCATGGATGGATGGTAGTTCATTCTATGCACAGCTCTGTGCCTTTAACATGTATTATAAGAGCTGCATGGCATGGGTTGACCCTAAATTGCTACAGAATCCAACTTTGGTTCAGCTGAATTTTCTGGATTTCTTCTTGATTAATTACAGATTGAAAAAATGTGGATTTCTGCAAGCTGTTGGGGAAAAAATAAGGTGCAGGCTTTAGAAGGTGAAGCTTCGACAGAACAACACAAATATCATCATCTAGTGCATTATGCAATTCAAACTGCTGTTAAAGGCTAGGGATTTATTTTTTGCTGTTTCAAATTAACCTTTGTTCTTTCAAATTGTGTATAGTTTCACTTCTTCACCAAAATATTTCTGTTTACAGGACAACCTACATGGTTGGTACCTGCATATATTGCTACCTGCAATTGCAAAGCTGCAAAACTGTTGTTAAGCTGCCATAAAGCACACTGCTAAAAACACAACATAGCCAAATCTGTTCTGTTTCCTAATTTAATGATCCGTTGTTCCAAAATTTCATTTTTGTTCCCTCTATCACTGTCTAGATAGTCTTAAATTTAGGATCCGAACAATCTCATTTTTTTTCTTCTTGCCTTTTCAGTCAGTTCACATTGACTCCACTAAGCTCATTCTCTCCAGTTGCTGCTATGTGTCTGTTATGGTTCCCTGTTGCTTATCACATCTATTTCAGGGTTTTATTTCTTATATTTTTTTAAAAAAATCTACTGAGTGGTACTCCACTTCTGATGAAAACATAATATATAAGTTATCAGATAACTGTTGGTGGTTTGATAAAGTAAATGGGGACTATAAACATGTCTGGCATACCTATCAAAAATAATTACATCATAGCAGAAAAACCATTACTGAATCTAGCTATTCACTGGATCCATCTTCTGTGGTGCATAGGGTGCAGCTAATTAATGAAAATATAGGAATATGCACACTGGGGTGAAATAAGAAAGGTGTCATTTGGTGCATTTATTATTTTGATGTTAAGAAATTACGCAAAATGGATTGGATCCAGACTAAACCGACAATTTCTGCTGATTGTCCTTTTCTGCTGCAGACCCCCTGATTCCAATCCTCAGGGTCTCGCCAGAAGCAGCATTTCAGCAAGAACAGTGGAAGGGGGGGACAGGAAAGTTCCATTACACTGCTGGGAAATTTCTGCAATCTATACCCTATTATATTGTTTGTTGAATGCCCCCAACTGCTGATGGTATTGAACTACACTGTGAAATCTGCCTTGAGTCTCAGTGAGAAAGGTGGACTATAAATAACATAAATAAAAATGTAAAAAAATCTAACCCAAGAAACAAAATAAAAGAACAATTTGAAAATATCATACAAATACGGATGAGACTGGATTATCAGGTAAAGGAGGAAATACTTATCAGCACTCTTCTTCAACACTTTTGTACTCTATCATGAAACGATGAACAGTCAAGAGATCTGGGTTATACCAGTGCAGGGGAAAGGGGCTTTCTGTTGAATAAGCACACGCACACTTGATGTCAGCATAGCCCTGAGAATTACAGATGTGTCCTCTATTAAAGTCACACAGATCTGAAGGTCACAATGCTTCAGGAAAGAAAAAGGACCAATTAGAGAAGAGGTACTCAGAATCCTACATTTCCATATGCTCAATAGATATGATTACTATAGCCGAGGAGAGGGATAATTCCAATATCAAAGAATAACTTTACCAAACTTTCATGTAAACAACTGTTACAGGACATACATAGATTTTCCTCCGGCCTTGTTTCCTTAGTTGGTTTCTAATTCTTGAGGCCTTCTAGCTTAATGGTACCACATGTTGCATACCTGCCACCATTCAGTCCTCTCATGCTGTGCTTCGCAGTCTCATTATGTGTCTGAAGAGAAGAAAAAAAAGAAAGGCTGTTCCCTTTCCAAAGTTTTATTTTAATCCTATTCATGCTTACTGTCCATCACTGTCCGTGAACATACACTTGTATTTTGAAAGTGGCACATTTTAAGCATTATTTATTATTTTCTTATCCTATCTTTCTTCTGAAGAAGAGTTTAGATAGCATACATGGAGGCAGGCTAGGCTGAGATATAGTGAGTAACCCAAGGTCACTGAGCAAGTGTGTAGGATGAGATGAGCAAACATCTGAACCCAGGTCTTTGCCATCTAACCACTGCACCACACTGGTTTTAGCACATTACCAATCCATTTCTCCCAACTCTCTGCACTTACAGGATAAATCACACTTTTCTCCTTATTACCCATATAGCAGTGATACAAGGTCAATGTGTGCAAACTACATTGCCCTGTTGATAGTTTCCTAGCATTGAAAAAACAAAACAGTACAAGTTTTCTGATTATAGAATGTTTAAAGCCCACTGGCCCTTACCTAGCTGCAAATGAAACATCATTTGCCATCTGTTGCCTTCCGCATGAGTCCTAAATTATGAATGAAGCTGTTTGATTGCTAAATCAATGAAACTTAATCAACTGTTATAAATGTTTGGATTTACTACATGTTCTATTTTTTGTAACATGAAAAAATGTTTTTTGAGCAGCTGTAGGGCTTAATACCAAACTCCTATGGTCACTTCTTTTAAGACATGTAACTAGTGTTAGGCCCACTAAGATGAATCAATTGAAATGACCTCATTAAAGAGTAGAGATGGGCACAAACCGGTATATGACCTAAAGCTCGGCATGAACTGGACCAGTTAGTGCTTCGCGAACCAGCGGATCGTGGAAGCTTGTTTTCCATGAACTTCCACGAACCTCGATGAACTGGAAGCTCCACAAACTTCCATAAACATGAAACTCCACGAACCACATGGTTCATTTTTCTCCTAGTTTGTGCCCAACTCTTTTAAAGAGCAACTCATTTCCAGGTTATATTTTGGGTTCCAAGTCTACCCCATAGAGAACAACTCTGGACCACTGGAATAAGAATTACTATCCAAGGCTTCACAGAGTAAAAAGGAGGTTTCTCAGGCCTCTGTGGATGAGAAAGCTTGTTCTTCTGCCCCCCCCCCCAAATTAGGAAATGTGTGGTGGTGATTAAGGTGTCCCTACTAAGAGAGGCAGTGTGCAGACCAGATCTTTCATGTCAAGAGGTATGTTGTTTACCAGGTATATGCATCCAAGATGCAACCGAAAGGCTGGAAAGGCTCATCAAACCCACAGATTATTATCCCTTCTTGCTCATCCATGTGCCCAGCACAGTTCAGAACATATTGAGACTACGAGGCTCTGAGTAGAAAGCTGAAGGATCTGGGAGCACAGGATGTGATTTTGTCACTTCTTCCTGTTGAGGGCTGTGGATTAGGAAGAGAGAGCAGAATATTGGAAATAAATAATTGGCTATGCAGATGGTGATATCAGGAAAGGCTTGGTTTCCTGGACAATGGACTATGCTTCCAGGATGAAACAATCTATCAGGAGAAAAGTGTGGGACAAAAAAACTTTAAATTATACCCACAGACATGCTACCAGAGGCTGCCCAACCACAGCAAGCAATCTTGACCATTTTGAAGGGGAAATCTACCCTCCAGTGGGGGAGTGAGTGGGGTTTACTTCATAGAGGACATTAAACTAAATCCTGTCGGGGAGGGAGAAAAAAACTTATACTAGTATGATACTGATTACTAGTGATAAGAGTGCTAATGATCAGCTGATAAGGACAAAAGAAACATTCCAAGGACATAAATCATGGATTTTGATATCTCTACACTAATGCACAAATTATGGGAAACAAACAAGAAGAACTTGAAGTCTTTTTTTAAAAAATATTTTATTGGTCTGTAGAAAAAATATTTAAAGCAGAATATATAACAAAAAGTAACATTAAACAGTGAACATAAGATCGAAAACAAAATATTGTAATAAATTACTAAAACTACATAATAATATAACAGAAATTAACATTAGAGAGTATACATAGTATCAGAAACAGAATATATAACAGAATATTAAAACTATGTAATGTTTCTCCTCTCCATCCCCCTACTTATTTATGGTAAAATGCATTATACGCAACGTTTTATATTCAGCATTTTTATATTCAGCATTTTTTAAAACAAACTTTTTTTTATCTTTCAGCCACATAGTAAAAAAAAAACCCTTTCCATTTTTCCTGAAATTCTGAAATTGACCTATTATGTATTTAAGAGGTTAATTTAGCCATTTACATATAAACATAGCATTTATTTATCCATTCAGTCGCATCTTGACGAGGAACTTGAAGTTGTAATATAGGAAAGGAACTACGACCGAATAGGCATTACTGATGCTTAGTGGGATGAAACAAACAATTGGAATATTAGGATCAAGGAGTACAACTTGTTTAAAAGAAATAGACCAATAGGGAGGGGTGGAGGAGTAGCACTATTTGTCAATGATCTATATACTTGTGAGGAAATACTTGAATCTGAGCATGGATGGTCAGTTGAGAGCCTCTGAGTAAAAATAAAAAGAGTAAGAAATAATAATGATATTATTAATATTAGCAGGCCAGGCAGAAGACTTGGATGTTATACTCTTATAAGAAATTACAACATTTTCAAAGAGATGGAACATAGTTATCATGGGAGATTTCAATGTCTCTGATATCTGCTGGCAGTCAAACTCTGCTAAAAACAAAGTCTAATAAATTCTTGACTTGTCTTGCTGACAACATCTTCCAGAAAGCGGAGATAGAAACAAGGGGAGTCTGCTATTTTGGACTTGATTCTCACCAACAAAAAAGAACTGGTTGATGAAGTGAAAGTACTACCTTGGGTAGTAGTGAACATGTAAATTTTGGAGTTTAAGATCTTGGGTAAGGGAAAAGCTTAACATAGAGATATAGGTTGGATTTTTAAAAAGCTCATTTTAACAAGTTCAAAGTCATGCTGGGGAGAATCTCATGGTCAGAAAAATTCAGGGACAAAGGAGTTCAAGATGGGTGGGAGTTCCTGAAATGCAAAATATTGAAGGCACAATTACAAACTATTCCAATGAGAAAGAAAAATGGAAGGTACCTAAAGAAACTAGCATGGCTCCATAAACAACTTTCTAAACATCTGAAAATTTAAAAAGACACATTTAAGAAATGGAAGTAAGGCTGTATAACCAAGATGAATATAAACAACTTGCCAGTGCTTGTAGAAAAAGTGTTAGAAAAGCTAGAGCTCATTATGAGCTTAGGCTACCTTAGGCTAGCAAGAGATACTAAACACAACAAAAAGCGCGAGCGCCCGACTTACCGGGTGCTCTGTTTGCTGCCGGGAGGCGTGGGGGTCAGGACGGGTGCGGCGGCCGGCGTGCTGGCTGACCCGATATCAATCGGGCAGCCAGCAGCCAATCAGTTTAAATCCCGGCCGGCCAATCCGTGGCCGGCCGGGGCGGGGCCAGCCACCGGACCTCGGGGAGGCAGTCTTCCCTCTGGTCCGCTGGCTGGGCATATATTCAGGCCCCGGCCCGGCCTCGCTTCACTCGGCTCGGGCGGCGACAGAGAGAGGAGCAGCGAGGAGAGACGAGCGGCAGCGAGACGGCGGAGAGAGGAAGCGAGCAGCATGGGACCGGCAGCACGGAGGCTGAGGCTGGGGAGGTTTAGCTGAGCCTCCCCTTTCGACGCCCAGCTCAACTGCCGCCCGGCTCTCGGGCCCCTTGGCTCTCCTCTTCATCATCATCTGGCCTGCAGCCTCACAGGCCGGGCTCCCTGCCCCTCCTGTTAGCACAGGGCAGGTGGGAGCGCCGTGATTGGGGCTCGGGGCAGAGCTGAGCCCAGGCCCCACTGCGGTGAAGACAGCTGACGAGGAAGGGAAGGCCGTGGGCTGCGACTCGCACAGCCATTCTACAGCCTCCTGTTGCTCCCTGCCCCTCTGTTAGCCAGGGCAAAGGAGCGGCGGAACCTCCCCCAACGGAAGGCACTGCAGGCCGGGGCATGGCTCCATCCAGACAGGCTGGAGGGCCGGGGAAGAAGTCCCGGGGAGGGGGGAAGTCCCCACCACTGCCCCCCAGGGCCAGCTCCAAGGGGGCCGCCGGTAGCAAGGGCAAGAAGGGCCCCGGGGCAGGAAACCCAAGAAGACGGCCGGGGGCCAGGGGAGGAAGCCCGACACCGGGAGAGGCCAGCAGCGGGCACCCCCAAAGGGTTCCTCCCCCTCCACGGAGCTCCCCCACACCACGGTATCCAGAGGGGGTAGGGGGCAGGCGAGGGAGGCCCGCCCCAGGCTTCCCCCCAAGAGGAAAGGCACAGAGCAAGGAAGGAGGGCAGCTGAGGATAGCACAGCCTCCTCCCTCCAGAATATCAGCCGCACATTGGAGTTGCTCTCAGCCAGGGTGGAGAGCCTGGGGAACTCCAGGCCTGGGGGAGCCGCACCTCCCCCAGGGCCTGTCGAGGTCCCCTCAAGCGGGCGCAGCAAGAGAAGGAGAAGCAGCCCCGCCAGAGGGTGCCGAGGTGAGAGGTCATCAAGCTCCAGTTCCAGGAGCTCCAGCCGCAGGCGGCGCCCCTCCACCAAAAGAAGGAAGGCCCCCAGGAAGACGAGCCGAAGCCGCCGGCGCCAGGAGGATTCAGACAGCGAAGGATCCACAGGTGAGTCCTCATTGGAAGATGAGTGTGGCGGTCACAAAAGAAAAGAGGACTATTACCAAAGCTTTTTTTTGAGTTGATTCAACAAGAGACTCTTGAAGATGTATGGAGGAGAGAATATCCTAAAAGCAGACAGTTTACCTTTTATTCTGCAAGGCATTCTACATTATCAAGAATTGATATGATCTGGGCCTCAAAAGACTTAGCATTATGGACTAAGGAGGTAGAAATAATGCCTATGGTAGGCTCAGATCACAACCCAATTATGTGGAAATTTGGAAAAAAGAGAAAAAGGAAAGCATGGAGAATAAATGAGGACTTGTTACAGGAAAGAGAGAATATGGAAATACTGAGAAGAGAGACAAAGTTTTTTATACAATACAACGTGAATAAAGAAGTACCAACCAATAAAGTTTGGGATGCTTACAAGGCGGTTGTAAGGGGCATACTAATGGACTTAAATGGTAGAGCAAGAAAGAAGAAAGAGGAGAAAAGACAAGAGATTGAGGAGAAAATAAAAGCCAAAGAAATACAGCTAAAAAAGAGACCAGGGAAAAAGAAGGTATACCAGGAAATTAAAATACTTCAAGAACAGCTAACAGCAATGAGCAATAAAGAATTGGAGTGGAATCTCAAAAGACTGAATCAAAAAGCGTTTGAGGGTGCTAATAAACCTGGGAAGTACCTGGCATGGCAATTGAAGAAGAAAAGGGAAAAGAAGATAATAAATAAAATTTGCGAAGATAACAAAACGTATTTGGAGCAGGCTACCATTAGTAGAGCCTTTTATAAATTTTACGCTAAGCTGTATAATAAAAAAGAAGTAAACAAAGAATCAATAGCGTCATATTTGGAGAAAACCAAACTTCCAGAAATCTCGGAAGCTTGGAGAAATAAGTTGAATAGTGAAGTAACTGACGAGGAAATAAGTAAGGCAATACAATCTGCAAATCTAGGAAAGGCGCCAGGGCCAGATGGACTTACAGCTAAATTCTATAAGACAATGGCTAATGAACTGGCACCATTCCTAAAAGAGGTGATGAATGGGGTTTTAAGGGATCAAAGGATTCCAGAAACTTGGAGTGAAGCGAATATATCATTGATCCCAAAAGAGGGCCAAGACCTGACTAATGTGAAAAATTATAGACCTATATCGCTACTCAACAATGACTACAAAATTTTTGCGAAGATATTGGCGGAGAGATTGAAGGGGTGGCTCTCGGAAGTCATAGAGGAGGAACAAGCAGGCTTTTTGCCAGACAGACAAATAAGAGACAACTTAAGGACAGTGATCAATGCTATTGAATATTATGACAAGCGTTGTGACAAAGAGGTTGGTTTCTTCTTTGTTGACGCTGAAAAAGCGTTTGACAATTTAAACTGGGACTTTATGTTTGCCACTATGGAAAAGCTACAATTGGGAGAAAGATTCATCAGAGCAATTAAGGAAATTTATAGAGACCAGACTGCAGCAATTGTGGTGAATGATGAATTGACCAAGAAATTGACGATAAGTAAAGGAACAAGACAAGGTTGCCCGTTATCTCCATTGTTGTTCATTTTAGTATTGGAGATTCTGATGATACAAATACGTCAAGATGATGAAATTCGTGGAATAAAAATAAAGGACTATTCATACAAGGTCAGAGCATTTGCGGATGACATAATGTTAATTGTAGAGGACCCATTGGAGAACATGCCAAGAGTGATAGATAAGATCAAGGAGTTTGGAGACTTGGCAGGTTTCTTCATTAACAAAAAGAAATCAAAGATATTATGCAAAAATATGACTAAGCAGAAACAACAATTGTTAATGGAAACAACGGATTGTGAAGTAACAAGTAAAGTGAAATATTTGGGAGTCGAATTAACTGCAAAGAACATAGATCTATTCAAAAACAATTATGAAAAACTATGGACTCAGATAGAGAGAGACTTGATTAAATGGAATAGATTGAATTTGTCATGGTTGGGCAGGATTGCAGCAGTTAAGATGAATGTGTTACCAAGAGTAATGTTTTTGCTACAGACAATACCAATCATCAGAGACTCCAAACAATTTGAAAAATGGCAGAGGAAAATATCAGATTTTGTTTGGGCAGGCAAGAAGCCTCGAGTGAAAGTGAAAGTTTTACAAGATGCAAAGGAAAGAGGCGGAATGCAACTGCCCAATCTGAGACTTTATCATGATGCAATCTGCCTAGTTTGGTTGAAAGAATGGATGACATTAAAGAACAAGAAACTATTAGCCCTAGAGGGATATAAAAAAATATTTGGATGGCACGCATATTTATGGCATGACAAAGTAAAGGTCAACTCGATGTTCCTGCATCACTTTGTTCGGAGAAGTCTATACATAATCTGGAAGAAGTACAGAATTTATCTACAAGAAGGAACCCCTTTGTGGGTGGTTCCATATGAGGTGATAGACCCGAGAGCTGTTGATAATGAACAACAATGTTTAACGTATAAAGAAATAACTAAAACTGAAGCATCCAAACTTAGAATAAAGACACAAGAGGAACTATCACCTAACTACGATTGGTTCCAGTATAGACAGATCAGAGACTTATATAATTCGGACTCTGTAAAGGGAGGTATACGAATAGAGAATTCGGAACTAGAGCAGACCCTTCTTAAAGAAGATAAGAAAAGAATATCCAAGGTATACCAAGTACTGTTGAAGTGGTATACCGAGGATGAGATAGTTAAAACACAAATGGTGAAATGGGCTATAAACTTTAATAAAGAAATAACAATGGAGGCATGGGAATACTTGTGGAAAACTACAATGAAGACAACGACATGTATTAATATCAAAGAGAACATTTATAAAATGATCTATCGTTGGTACATGACACCAAAGAAGATTGCGCTAGGGAATTCGAATACTTCTAATAAATGCTGGAAATGTAAGAAGCATGAGGGCTCCCTCTATCATACGTGGTGGTCGTGTGAGGTAGCCAGGCAGTACTGGGGGGAAATAATAAGAGAAATGAGTGAAATTTTACAATTTCAAATTAATAAGAACCCAGAACTCCTGCTACTGAACTTGGGAATGGAGGGAATTCCAGCCCAACACAGGACGTTGATATTTTATATGACAGCAGCAGCTAGACTTTTGTATGCGCAAAAATGGAAAGTACAAGAAGTGCCAACTATTGAAGATTGGACTTACAAATTGCTGTATATGGCTGAAATGGACAAGATGACAAGAAAATTGAGAGATCTGGACTCAGGGCAGTTCAACACAGACTGGGAGAAGCTGAAACAATACCTGGAGAAGAAATGGGAGGTGGGAGGAAAACTGTGGCAGTTTGAGAACTACTGAAGTATTGAAGTAGAGGGGGGAGACTTTACCGGGGGGAGAAGAGATAAATGTGAATTAATAAGCAGTCAGATTAATAGATTGACATATATATAGATATATATAGGTTAACAAACAGAACATAGAGAAAATAATTAATTATAAGGACTAAATATAAGGAGCGATTAACTAACAATATTTTCTTTTTTTTTCTGACAAGTTTTGTACCAAACTGAATGTCTGAAGATATAGATGGGTCAAATTGATTGACTACGTGAGGAGAGATATATAGAACTATTATAAAAAGATAGAATGAGTAATATATATAGAGAATAAGTCAAATTGTTTGATATAAACGAATGTATGATCTATATGGTTTATGATATATAGAAATACCTGAAATTGAAAAATTGGGATAAATTGTTTATCTAAGATGGAAACAAAGGCTTACAGTTTGGGCATATAATGTTAAAAATAGTTAAGGATGTACTGCTTAGAATAATGGAGAATATATATTTGTTTTAGATAGAGGAAGCTAATAAAAGTAAGGGAAAGGGGACAAAGGGTTGGAAAGCTGTTGGAAGTCAACAAAAAGGGGGGGGAAAGGGAGGGGGTTAGAGATGAAAAAATTGGGGAAAATTGAATGTAAATGTGGAAATAATGGATTCTAACCCAATAAAAATTTTTCAAAAAAAAAAAAAAAAGGAAGATGAGTGTGGCGGGCCAGGCTACTGGGATGCAGGGGCCGCCATCCCCGGGCTCCCAGGCTGGGCGTCGCGGCACAGGGGGGCAGCTGGCGCGGGGGACTCCCGGGAGGTTTGGGGAGCAGAGGATGACAAAACACCTCCCCCTTCCTCTAGGTCCTTCATGGACGAAGAGGATCCCCCGGGGATTCACCTATCTCGCAAGGCCCGGGAGAGAATCCTTAACGGGTTCTACGTAGACGTTTTCTCCCTCCTCAGGCCGGAGGCTGAGGACGGGAGGTGCCCCCCGTCCAACAAACGGGAAAAAAAGGTGCCAAAAAAGGAGACAGCTGAACGAACCTTTAGTAACTGGATGGAGGGGTTCACTGTCTACATGGGGGTGGTGCAGATAGCGTATCCGCAACGGGGGTGGCATTTGTCCAACCATTTGAGCAACGTCCTACGGGCCCAGGCCCGGGCCCTGGCCGGGGACGCGGCAGCTATGGACTACGATGAGGCCTTCCGGAAGAGGGCTTCCCAGAACCCCAGGGCCAGGTGGGACCTCATCAGCCAGAAGCTCTGGCTCTGGCTGGTGGGCCCACAAATGAAAGGGCGGGCCGAGCCTGCCCGGGGGGGACGCTGGTTCAGCCGGCGGGACAGGCCTCACAGCCTTTGCTGGGAATTCAACCAGGGCAAGTGCCAGCGGCACAAGTGCCGCTACGAGCACAGTTGCGAGTTTTGTGGGGCCCCACACTCCCGTCAGGCATGCCCGCGAGGTTCCCAGGCCACGGCTCCCTTTCGGGGGGGGCCGGTCCTCCAATGGCGGTGCCCATAGGGATGGGGGGTCGAGTTCCACCGCTGCTCATCAGCCCAGCAACAACAGCAAGTAGCCCGGGCTGCACTGAGTTAGGGCTGGCTCGCACACCTATCCGCTTGCAGGCCCTCCGCCCCCTCCTGGCACAATACCCTAACAGGCTAGCGGCCACCTTCCTGATGGAAGGCTTCTCCGAGGGCTTTCGGATTCCTTTCATGGGCCCCCGCGTGGCCACCTCCTCGGGCAACCTCAAGTCTGCCAGGGAGTTGCCCGAGGTGGTAGCTGCAAAAATTGCCAAGGAGGTGGGGGCTGGCCGGGTCTCTGGCCCCTTCTCTTGCCCCCCGTTTCCCAACCTCAGGGTTTCCCCATTGGGGGTGGTCCCCAAGAAGGCCCCAGGGGAATTCAGACTCATTCATCACCTGTCATACCCGTGGGGTTCTTCAGTCAACGACTGCATCCCCCAGGAACTTTGCTCCGTTAGATACGCCTCCTTTGACCAGGCGGTCTGCCTGGTCCAATCCTGCGGGCGGGGGGCCCTCCTAGCCAAGTGTGATGTTCAATCCGCTTTCAGGCTACTTCCTGTTCACCCTCAGGACTTCTGCCTCTTGGGCTTCAAGTTCAGGGACCAATGGTACGTGGACAGGGCCATGCCCATGGGGTGCTCTGTTGCCTGCGCCGCCTTCGAGGCGTTCAGCACCTTCCTGGAGTGGGCCGCCAAGGACCGCATGGGCTCCCCCCACATTACGCATTACCTTGACGATTTCCTTATCATGGCGCCCCCTGGTGGTCACACTTGCGCCATTCGGCTTAGGATCTTCCAGGACCTGGCCGAAGAATTGGGGGTCCCACTCGCGCCAGAAAAGACGGAGGGCCCCGCCTCCCGTCTCACCTACCTGGGGATTGAGCTCGACTCTGAGGCAGGCCTTTCTCGCCTCCCCCTGGACAAGTTGGCCCGGCTGAGGGCCATCATTGCGGCCACGCTCACTCGGGAGAAGTGCACCTTAAGGGAGCTCCAGTCCATCATTGGGCATCTCAACTTCGCCTGCAGAGTGGTTTCCCCGGGCCGGGCCTTCTGCGCTCGCCTGGCCAGGGCGTGCAGGGTGGCATCAGCACCGCACCATCACATACGACTCACAAAAGGGATAAAGGAAGATCTCAGGGTGTGGGGGGAGTTCCTCTCCAACAACAATGGGGTCTCGCTGTGGCAAGGGGCCCTCTCCCCGGGGTCCGACTTGCAGGTGCAGTCGGATGCCGCGGGCAGCCTGGGGTTTGGGGTCTTCTTCAAAGGGAGGTGGTGCGCCCAGCGTTGTCCCCCATCCTGGGCCAGCTCCGGGATCCTCAGGGATCTCACCTTCCTTGAGCTGTTTCCCATCTTGGTAGCTGTCACAATCTGGCGGGAGGAGTTCAGGGACAAGCAGGTCCTCTTCTGGTGCGACAACCAGGCGGCGGTCCGGGTGATCAACAAGCAGTCCTCTCGCTCTGAGCGGGTCATGCGGCTTATCCGGCAGTTTGTTCTATGCTGCCTTTCTGCTAACATCTCATTTTCAGCCCGGCACGTAGCAGGTTCGGACAACAGTATGGCAGATGCGCTGTCTCGCTTCCAGATGGAGAGGTTCTTCTCGCTGGCCCCTCAAGCGGCGCGCACTCCCGACCCATTCCCAGTGAACCTGTGGCAGATTGGCGAGACACCGTGACACAAGGAATTCTCAGCTCGGTGGCTCCGACAACCCTGCGGGCGTATGCCAAGTCAGTTGCACGCTTCTTCTCCTTCGCCGAAAAGTGAGGGGACCGGGCCCCCTGGCCGCCATCCAAGACCACGGTGCTGCGATACCTGGCCCACCTGCGAGGATCTGGCTTCGCTCCAGGAACCATGCGGCGCGAGTTGTCGGCCATCTCTTTCGTCTGCAAGGCAGAGGGATTCCCCGACCCATGTGACAGTTTCCAGGCTCGCAGGGCCATAGAGGGGTGGGGGAGGGTCTCCCCGCGGGCACCTGACCAGCGCAGGCCCATCACCCTGCCCATCCTGCGTGCGATCCTGCGGGCGCTTCCCGACATCTGCTGGTCCTCATACGAGGAGCGGCTCGTACGCACAGCCTTCACCCTGGCCTTCTTTGGGGCCTTCAGGGTCAGCGAACTGGTGGCGGGGTCCCGCCAGGACACCTCCGGCAGGGCCCTGGCAGTAGGGGATGTATCTCCGTCCAGGCGCAGGATCACCATCTTGGTTCGGCAATCCAAAACCGACCAGCAGGGCCGGGGGGTTTCCGTCATCCTGCGGGCGTCACGGGAGCAGGCTATCTGTCCAGTCAGGGCCGTCCAGTCTTTTCTAGCAGTCCGGCCCTGCCTCCCCGGCCCCTTCCTGGTGCACAAGGGCGGCTCCCCGTTCACACGGTACCAGTTCACGGCCCTCCTTCGGTCATGCTTACAGGCTGCGGGGTTCCCGCCAGCGGATTTCACCTCCCATTCCTTCCACATTGGCGCGGCCACAGTGGCAGCGGGCCTCGGGCTCCCCTCAGCCGCCATCCAGCAGCTTGGCCGCTGGCGATCCAGGGCCTTTCGCACCTACATCCGCCCTGCGCGGGCGCTCGCTCATTGAGTTTGTTTCTGCTTCATGTTTCAGGGCAGCGGAGGAGCATTTGGATTTGCGGCCACAGCATCATGCATTGGGCCGGGAAGTATGCGGCGTCCTCGGGATGGGGAAGACACCTCGGGTTGGACGATCGCATCGAGATTCGCTGGATCGGCTCCCGGGGCATGCTGTGGGAGGCGCTGGTTCCCACCTTGATCCGGCAGGCTCGCCGTGAGGGCCCACCCGACGCCTTGATCATTCAGCTGGGAGAAAACGACATGGGCAGGCGGGAGGCGCCGGAGCTGAGGCGAGCAATGTGCAGCGACCTGGACTATCTGAGGGGGTTGTTTCCGCAGACTTTCTTCCTGTGGTCCGACTTGCTCCAGAGGCGCTGCTGGCGTTTTGCGCGCCACCCTGAGAAGGTGGATGGAATCCGGCAAAGGGTGGCCCGTGCCATGGAACATTACATCTTCACCGCCGGGGGTCTGCTCATCCGGCACTCGGACATCTCGTTCCGCATGGAGGCATTGTTCCGCCCAGATGGGGTGCATCTGTCCAGCTGGGGGCATGACATCTGGCTGCAGGACCTCCGGGATGGTCTGCTGGAGTGGTTGCAGCGGTAGGAGCTTTGGCGGGAGCCCCCCCGGGGGGGGGCTCTGGTGGCTGGTCATTGGATCGGATCTCCTTTGGAGGAATCAGGGTCTCCACCCTGGTTCCTGTAAGGGGATTCCCATAAGGAATCATGGGGGTGAGTCACGGAGGTGCATGCCCAGCTCGGGGGCTGCCAGGTCAGACTCACCACCAGGTGGCAGGGGAATCATGCAGGGGTGTACACCCAGATGATTTCCCCCCTTAATGCCGCTCCTTGGGTGCCCCCCCTCAGCTGGGGTCTGAGGGGGGAGGGTTCATCGGCTGGCAGGCGGGCCAGCCGATGCGTCGGGATCCGATCCATATGACTGCCTTCGCTCCTTTACCTGCTGTTCGCAATAAAGTTGTGGCCTGTTTTCACCCAGCCATTGTGTGGTCTCAGTTTGTCGCCAGCGCCTGTCATCCTCCGCGCCATCAGCCTAGGCTGCAAGCGCGAGCGCCCGACTTACCGGGCGCTCGGTTTGCTGCCGGGAGGTGCGGGGGTCAGGACGGGTGCGGCGGCCGGCGTGCTGGCTGACCCGATATCAATCGGGCAGCCAGCAGCCAATCAGTTTAAATCCCGGCCGGCCAATCCACGGCCGGCCTGGGCGGGGCCAGCCACCGGACCTCGGGGAGGCAGTCTTCCCTCTGGTCCGCTGGCTGGGCATATATTCAGGCCCCGGCCCGGCCTCGCTTCACTTGGCTCGGGCGGCGACATCCCACCCACCACTCCCTTTCATTCTTTGGTTTGTGGGGGTTTCTTCCTTGTCACAACTTGTTTGGCGGTTGGTCATTGGATCGGATCTCCTTTGGAGGAATCAGGGTCTCCGCCCTGGTTCCTGTAAGGGGATTCCCATAAGGAATCTTGGGGGTGAGTCACGGAGGTGCATGCCCAGCTCGGGGGCTGCCAGGTCGGACTCACCACCAGGCGGCAGGGGAATCATGCAGGGGTGTACACCCAGATGATTTCCCCCCTTAATGCCGCTCCTTGGGTGCCCCCCCTCAGCTGGGGTCTGAGGGGGGAGGGTTCATCGGCTGGCAGGCGGGCCAGCCGATGCGTCGGGATCCGATCCATATGACTGCCTTCGCTCCTTTACCTGCTGTTCGAAATAAAGTTGTGGCCTGTTTTCACCCAGCCATTGTGTGGTCTCAGTTTGTCGCCAGCGCCTGTCATCCTCCGCGCCATCAGCCTAGGCTGCAAAGGGTTCTTTGGTTATATTCAGAGCGGGAAAAAGGCTAAAGAAGTGTTAGGTCCACTGTGGGGAAAGGAAAGTAAGATTTTAACAGGCGGCACAGAGTGGTAAGCTGCACTACTGCAGCCCAAGCTCTGGACATGACTAGACATGGGCGCGAACAGCATTACAAACGAAAAAAACCCACGAACAGCCCGTTTGTTCACGAACAAGCCTTTTGTGAGGCTCCAATCTAAACGAACAAGTGGTCATTGCAAGCCTCGTTCATTGCCTTCATCAGCCATTCGTCAAGCCAGACAGTGTGGGGCCTTTCAATCAATTCCCCTGGCAATGGCAGGGACTGAACTCTGTCTGAACTCTTTCTGGCTTTCCTTCTGGCTTTAATTCTTCAAAGTACTTCCAGCAGAGAGTCCTGTTTTTGCCAACAAATGACAACAAAGGGGGAGACCCATGCATCATGCCTTTCCCAGGGTGCAATCTCTCTGAATCTTGGGAGTCTTTGGAGGACAGTGAGGACTATGTCCCCTGCAAATTTGGTGGGTATTGGACACTGGGAAGGTCAGTTTGTAACCCCTCAAAGTAGCTGCCTTCCAACAGGCAGTTCTGTTTTTGCCACTGTGGACAGAAAATTATAGCAAATGGGGGAGACACATGGCCTTTACTGGGGTGCAATCTCTCTGAAACTTGGGGGGTCTTCAGAGGACAGTGAGGACTATGTCCCCTGTAAATTTGGTGGGTATTGGACATTAGGAAGGTCAGTTTGTAACCCCTCAAAGTAGCTTCCACCAGAGAGTCCTGTTTTTGCCACTGTGAAAAGAAAATGACAACAAAGGGAAGAACCCATGGATCATGCCTTTCCCAGGGTGCAATCTCTCTGAAACTTGGGGAGTCTTTGGAGGACAGTGAGGAATATGTCCCCTGCAAATTTGGTGGGTAGTGGACATTGGGAAGGTCAGTTAACCCCTGAAAGTAGCTGCCTTCCAAAAGGCAGTTCCATTTTTGCCACTGTGAAGAGAAAATGACAGCAAAAGAGGGATCACATGGATCATGCCTTTCCCAGGGTGCAATCTCTCTGAAACTTGGGGGCCTTCAGAGGACAGTGAGGACTATGTCCCCTGCAAATTTGGTGGGTATTGAACACTGGGAAGGTCAGTTTGTAGGGTGTTTAAAGGGCCCTGCCCCTTGCACGTGGCAGGAAAGGGCCCTTTAAACTATCAGCTGGCAGGCGGTAGAGAGGAATCCCCCTTCCACCTGCCTGCTGATAGTTTAAAGGGACCTTTAAAGGGCCACAAACAACGAACATGTTTGTGAACAGGGTCGTGCTTGTTACTGTTTGTTGTTCATGGATGGCAACGAACAACGAACAGCTTGTTTGGGGTTTTTTTCTATTCGTGCCCATATCTACTCATGACCTGAGTTCGATCCTGGCAGACGCCGGGTTCAAGTAGCTGGCTCAAGGTTGACTCACCCTTCCATCCTTCCAAGGTCAATAAAATGAGTATCCAGTTTCCTGGGGGTAAAGTATAAATGACTAGGGAAGGCAATGGCAAACCACTCTGTAAAAAGTCTGCCAAGAAAACATTGTGATGTGACATCCCTCCATGGATCAGTAATGACTCAGTGCTTGCACAGGGGACTACCTTTACCTTTTTTTAAAAGAGAGGGCAGAACTGCTTAATTCCTACCTTGCCTCAGTCTTCACTTGCAACGGAAACTACGCTCATTCTGGCAAAAAGGGAACACATGTGGAAGAAATGGAATTGCAGCCATGTTGGGATGATACATAAACACCTAGCTTCTTTAAATGAAATAAAATCCTTAGGACCATACAGTATCAAGAACATTTCCCTACAGTGCCAAGGACATTTCCATAAACAATACCATAGGGTAAAAATACAAGTTCTACAGAGGACAAGAAATGCACAATCATGGTGATCTTGACAGGCTAGAAAACTGGGCCCAAACTAACACAACGAATTTCAGCAGAGATAAATGTAAAGTTCTACATTTAGGTAAGAAAAATCAAAGGCATGATTAGAGGATGGGGGAGACCTGTCTTGGCAGCAGTACATATGAAAAGTATTTAGGGGTCTTAGTAGATCATATGCTAGACATGAATCAGCAATGTGATGCTGTAGTTAAAAAGGTAAATGAGATTTTAGGCTGTATCAACAGAAGTATAGTGTCGAGATCACATGAGGTGATGATATTGTTTTACTCTGCTCTGGTTAGACCTCATTTAGAGTACTGTGTACAGTTTGGGGCACCACAATTTAAGAAGAACATTGACAAGCTGGAATGCGTCCAAAGGAAGGCAACAAAGATAGTGAGGGGTCTGGAGACAAAGTCTTATGAGG
This sequence comes from Eublepharis macularius, assembly GCF_028583425.1. Lineage (NCBI taxonomy): Eukaryota > Metazoa > Chordata > Lepidosauria > Squamata > Eublepharidae > Eublepharis > Eublepharis macularius. The sequence continues at coordinate 52,267,375 of NC_072796.1, forward strand.
AAAAGTTGAAGGAGCTGGGTATGTTTAGCCTGAAGAGGAGGTGACTGAGAGGTTAAAATTAAAGCAGAAGATTTTTCAGCTAAACATTAGGAAGAACTTCCTGCCAGTAAGAGAGGTTCCTCAGTGGAACAGGCTTCCTTGTGAGCCAGTGATCTCTCCTTCCTTTGAGGTATTTAAGTAAGGGCTTGATGGTCATCTGACAGCTATGATGATTCTCTAACTTAATATGAATGTACAGAGAGGGAGTGCATGAAGGGATGAGCCAGTGCTTGGCTCTCATGGCCATTTCCAGTATGCCCAGGATAATACTGATCGCCACTTTGGAGTCAGGAAGAATTTTTTCCTACAGGCCAGATTGACCAGGGATCCTGGAAGTTTTTTGCCTTCCTCTGGTCATAGAGCAGGAGTCATTGAGGGAAGTGGGGAGGGGAAAAGCTGTGAATTTTCTGTACTGTACAGGAGGTGGACTAGATGACCCTTGGGGGTACAGCTCTGTTTCTATTTGTTTTTAAGTTTCTATATTTAGAAAACCAAAATAATAAGGTGAAAGATTTATGCGATCTGAAGAGAAACCAGAGTATACACCAAAATCATAAAGCATTTGCAAGGTGTAGAAAGGTGGAGATGTGATTGAAAATCGATCTGTCTACATGGCAGTCAATTATCAAGAAAACTGGATCAAACATGGCCTATGCTAAAACACGAAACTGGTAAATAATGTGGGTTTTGTCCTAATAACCATAAGTGGAAGCTGAGCCCACAGAACTAATCTTTCTGCCTCCCCCCATTTCTACAACCCCCAGTTCCTCACAAAAACTTACTCCTGACTGAGAGATCATCAAAAACAGTGTGGTATGCGGCATAGTAAGATACATCTTGAGTAGGGTAGCCAACTTGGGTTAGAAAATACCTGGAATTTGGGGGGCAGAGCAGGAGGAAGCTCAAGTTTGGGGAGGGAGTTCAGCAGGAATGTGATGCTATATAGTCCATCTGCCAGAGCTGTCATTCCCTCCAGGAGAACTGATCTTAGACATCTGGAGATCAGTTGAACTCCATGGAGAACTCCGTGCCCCACTTGGAGGTTAGCAACCTTAATCTTGAGTGAGAAGTCTATAGAAATTGTGAGACTCACCCCCACATACAGAGAGAGAGAGAGAGAGACCCTGCATGAGTGGAAGTTACTCACATAAGGGCACTTTTGAATCCAATTCTACATTCCATCAGAAACTTTTTTTAGCAGAAGGAACTCCAAATGCCATGCTAATTTCTTGAATGATTTACATTCATAGAGTAAGCCTTGAAAGTGGAACTTGTGCAGTGATCAGTAATGCCCCCCCCCCAATTCCCAGGTTGGTTTACCTCAAGTTGCACACGTTTTTTGAGCTTTTCTTCATTTTGCAATTTTGCTCTCCTGAATGGGAGCTCCATAACATTTCAATGCAGGAGAATATTTCATAGAATCATAGAGCTGGAAGGGGTCTTACATGACATCTAGTCCAACCCCCTGCCCATTGCAGGAACAGTCTAAAACATCCCCAACACATATTTGTCCAGCCTCTCCTTGAAGACTGCCATTGAGGAGGAACCCACATCCCCGGCAGCCGATTCCACTTCCGATTCACAGTGGATTGTGCCTTCTTTTAAAAAAATAATAAACCCCTCATTTTTTACTCTGAAAAAAATGCAAATTTTTATTATATATTGTCGAAGGCTTTCACGGCCGGAGAACGATGGTTGTTGGGGGTTTTCCGGGCTGTCTTGCCGTGGTCTTGGCATTGTAGTTCCTGACGTTTCGCCAGCAGCTGTGGCTGGCATCTTCAGAGGTGTAGCACACCTTTGGTGCTACACCTCTGAAGATGCCAGCCACAGCTGCTGGCGAAACGTCAGGAACTACAATGCCAAGACCACGGCAAGACAGCCCGGAAAACCCCCAACAACCATCGTTCTCCGGCCGTGAAAGCCTTCGACAATACATCGAACACCTCTACGGGGAGGAAACATTCCAACAGACCCGAAGATTGGAAACACTTCGGAACAAGAAAGATTTTATTATATAGTTATGCAAACAGGTCAGCATCTATTTCTGTTGATATGCAACCCCAGTGACAAATATATTTAGCCATGTTATTTACCTAATGATATTTAACCAGTATGGCAAATTGATCATTTCCACTGTTTACATTTTATAAAAGATCAGCTTGCTTACCTCTTCTTCCTTGCTGAAAGCATAATATTTGTTTGGGATTCTAATATACACACATGATCCAGCTAATGCTTTTAACAGTTTGGTACATTCAATATTACATTTCCTGGCTTATCAGCTTTTAAGGAAAATAATGAGAAATTATTCTTCATAGCCTTAGTAAGCAATGGAAACACTGAGTGCTCTCTCTGTTACTCTGTATCTTGTTTACATCGGTGGGAATGCCATTGATTTTGGTAGGTCAGGGAAATAATTCTTGATATGTCAGGGGAAAGAATTCTGAGTTCTTAAACTGTGAGAACTCTCTTGAAATTAATGTTTTTTAGGACATAAATAAGTCATCTGAGGCATATCTGCACCTTTTAAAGCATATCATATGAAGCTGCCCTGCACTGAGGCAAGCTGTTTATCCACCTAGCTCTTCTCCAACTGGTGATGGCTTGCCAGTATTTCAGGTAGAGGAAGATTCTTTATTAATGCTTGCCATCCAAGATATTATAACTGAAACTAAGAGGGATACAAACCTTCTAAATGCAAAGTATGCATACCACTAGGACACAGTTATTCCCTTAGACAGGATTCCATTTAAGGAGGTAGACAGACTCTGTCCAGCCCTATGGAAATCTGAAATGCTGCTTCTATTTTTCTACTGTTGTAGAAGAATGCAGATTTTGGATGCATGGTTGAATCAGTTTTACTGTTCTTAGTTGTGCATAGGACTAGGCAATCTGCCAATGGATTCAAAAGTTATTATTATGTCTTACAAACAGTAATGATCTTTTCTGCTAACATAATGGTCCAAAAGGCAGAAGGAATTCTCTTGTACACATGGTTTGTTGAACATGTAATCCTGAAAAAATATTTCACAGTTTTTTATGATATACAGCAATGGTCCTCAGCTGATGTCATGTGTTGTGAAAACTCCATTGCTGGATTGGAGACTCTATAAAGGTATGACTTGTAAGGCTCTTGTTTGGAAGGAGCTATTGTCAGTGTATTCAAAACAGTCATGTCATGCCTGATGCTTCTTTGCACATATGCTAAAAGGAGTAGCAGGTCAGCAAGACAAGGTTACTCAGTGGCGAAGAGAATTCTTCTATGGTTCTGCCCCTTAGCTTGTTCTTCACTATGATAGAAGCTTCCTGCTTTTCTGGTGCCTACAGGACTGGCTTGGCATTGATAAGTTCCTAAGTCTGCAAGTGGCTGAAATATCACATGACTTCCTATCACAGGACAGTGATATCATGTACCTTCTTGTCATGTCTTTGTATCTCAGTAAGTTCCATGTTGCTGCCTGAGAGTTAAAGGTGGAGCCAAGCTCTGAAAAGGTTGAATGATATACAGAATACTTTTTCAAAAACTGAATGAAAACACAAATGCCTGGAGAAAAAATTGACAGAAATCAGTGCGGTGTTATCTCTAGTTAATAGCTTGATATGCTCATTATACTAAAACCTGTATTAAATATATCAGCCCAATATATTGCAGAAGCCCCATCTTGAAACATGTCTCCATTCCCTGGCAAGAAAGAGGTTCATTCCTGCCAGAATCCATGTACTACCTGTACATTGTTCTGTGATGTTGTGGAGTGGTTAGAGATTATAGCAGCACTGAATCTGTTCTGGGATCAGTCATACTGTGTAAATATAGTTGCTATACAGCTATTTTTGCTATACAAAAACAAATAATCAAATATGCAAAAGAGGACATGTGTAAGGAAAAGTAGGAGAAACCTCTGTTGCACACACACCCCAGTCGGAATAAGAGGCAGACACAAGACTTGGGTAATAAAGGGCCACTTCTATTTAGGCAACAGCATGAACTGCAACAACTAAAAAACCCTCTCAAGGGCCTAACCAGCGGTACAGGTCAAGCCCTGGGATTACTCCCCTGGACCCCGTCTTGACCTGTCTGGGCGAGACCCACTGCCCCGGATGCAAGCCATCCACATGCATGGCTGGGATCCGGCTGGCCTGGCGGATGGTTTCCCCCTTAAAGCACCAAGCACCTCCGCCGCAGAGCATGAGGGAAGGACTTGTCCAGGAGATCCCACCAGGCAGCCAGCCCTCTCAACTGGCCACCGCAAAGCATGCCAGCCGATCCTGACAGGCCCCTAATATCCCCACCAATGGGGATGTGCCAAGGGTACTCACCGTCCCACTAACATCCCCCCCAACTAAATCCTGCCAATGCTAAGGCCGAGCCACGAGGCAACAAGTGCTGATGCAGAGGCAGGGCTGTCCTGTTAAGGCACTTAGCCCCGCCCCCTTCCCACGTGACCCTGAGAGGCCAGGGAAACGCTGCTGTTTATCCTCGTGGCGGCAAATGCAGCCCCCGGCCTCAAGCTCTTGGCTGCCGGCCGGGTGGGGACCAAATTCTTCACTCTGGAACAAACTATAGAAGCCAACTGTATTTATGTCCTCATTATCTCCTGAAGTGGCCTGAATATCTGCCTTCAGATTCCTAAGCATGATGTATACACTGTTGGATCATTGCTCTTTTCATACAAATTATAGCTTACTTGTAATTGCCCCGCTAGTCGGAATGAGAGACAGACACAGTATTTGGGTTATAAAATGGGCCGCTTTATTCAAATTAACCAACAACAAACCTCAACTACGGCAAGGGCCTAACTAGTGGTACAGGTCAGGCTCTGGGGTCGCTCCGTACCCCACCCTGACCTGTCTGGGTGAGACACCCGCTGCCCTGGGTACGAGCCATCAGTCCAGTGTCTGGGACCCAGCCTGGCCAGGCAAAGTGGTTCACCCCTGCAAAGCTCCCCCACCCGGCCGAATGGCAGCGGGGGGAGACTAGCTTGTGCATGGGTTCCCCACCCAGGGAATCCAACCACGCAACCGTACCGTACGGCAGCCAGCCACATCTGGTAGACCCCAATTCCCCTCCAATGGGGAGGTGCCAAGGGTGCTTGCCGGCCTGCTACAGATTCTTCCCTAACTAAACATTCTGCCACCGCAGAGGCCAAGCCTCTGCTTAGGCCTCCGTGCCCCAAATACGGCTTAGGGCCAAACGAAGCCCTTGCCGCAGGTCATTCAAGAAAATACTATTCCCTCTAAAAGAGAGGTGAACCCCATCGCCTCTGTAAAGGTCAGCAGATGCGGCCCGAATCTGCGGATGAGGCAAATAGATCCCCAACCCACTGGTCATCGCTTTAAACAGGGCTCTATTGGCCATCCACCTAGCCCTATCAACCGTCCTGTGGTCCAACGCTTCCCGCCACACCCGGCGCGGAAGCATCGCTGACCAAAAGATCAGGACACCAGGACACCTCCTCTGAATCTCAATGAACTCATCTCGAGCCTGCCAAGAAAGCGCGACGCCCTTCATGAGGCCCAAATCGTTGCCACCTAAGTGGACAACCAGGATATGTGGGGGAGGGGTGCTCCGCCTTTCAAATAATAATGGCAGCAAAACAGACCAACGCAGGCCTCTTCTGCCCTGCCATTCCACCATGGCCCATCTGCTGAGTCCCAGCTGGGACCCAACCTGCATCCTCTTCGCTTGGTGCGCTGCCCAAAAGACCATACTATGGCCACATATGAGGATCCAAAACCGATCCTGCCACGCAGCTGCACCTGCAAGAAAAACAGTATCAACATGATTGGCTCCCAATCAGGGGCCTAACGTAAGACTTATAAGCCACTGAGCGCCACCGCCCTACTTTCTGTATATCTGTCCCTGAATAGCCCATGGCCGAAGCTGTGGAAGCCGCACCAATCCTGAAGGAATGGTTTCCGAATTTGACCCCACCCGGGCCTAGTTTTGCCAGTGCTCTACCCGTGACCGCCCAAAACTGGTATTTAATCAATGGGGACCCATTAGCATGACAAAACAACGCTCCCAGCGCAGTGCCCCGCACCTTCACGTATGCTTCCAAGGCCGCGACTCGGCACAGATCAGCGAAAGCACACCGATCAATTGTCAAATTCACCCCCTTTTGAGACTGGTCAGTCTTGAAACGCCGAATCCTAATAACCACCCGGTCCCCATGAAACTTAAGATCCGCCGCAGCTATGGCATGACTGGAGTTGTCCTTAAGGGACTGAGGAACCCACTCACTAACCCTAAGGGCTCCAAAAAACACAGTTAAAGATGCTGCGTGAAACAACAATTCCTCAAACTGAGAGCTACATACCTTGGGCCACATAGCCTTCAAACCCCTTAAAATACCAGGTGAAATGGGCTGCCTGCTGTCACCTGGCGTGGCAGCCTCTCTGGACCACCCTTCCAGTATCTTCCTGATGCGAAAGTCTCCCGTGGGATCAACAAAGCCACGGGCCTTTGAGGCAAATGCCAAAGCTGCCAATTGGCTACGAATATACTTGACCCCGTGCCCCTTACCTCTTTGATGAACACAAAAACGTGCTAAGTGTCCTGCCGGAATAGGCCACTGCTGGGTGAGCCTAACCTCCTGCCTGAAACCCGCAAATTGCCTTACCGCTCTGTCATAGGCTGTCCTGGTATTAGGGGCCAATGCTAACTGAATAGCCCTGAAGGCCTCGGCTTCCCAATCCTGCAAAGCTCCGGAGGAACCCGGGTAGGCAGCAAATCTGCCTCTGGGGCAAGCTGTCAAAACCAGTCCATCTGCAGATGAGACAGGGCGTCTGCCACCTCATTGTTTAGCCCAGGTACATGCCTAGCTAAAAACAAAATGTTGAGCTGCAAGCACCTTAACGTAAAGGCTCGGACCAGTCCCATAACCCGAGGTGACTTAGAAGATAGTGAGTTCACTACCTGTACCACTGCCAAATTGTCACACCAAAAGTGCACTGAGTGGTTCGCTAATAAGTCACCCCACAAGTAGACCGCCCCCAAGATTGGGAAAAGCTTCAGGAATGTTAGAGCCCTAATAATGCCAGTCTCCACACACTCATCCGGCCACTGCTCAGCGCACCAATGGCCCCTGAAGTAAATCCCAAATCCTATAGAGCCAGATGCGTCGGAGGAACTTGCAAGTCTCCCTCCAACAAAAGCGCCTGCCTCCAGAAGGATACACCGTTAAAATCCTGTAGAAACTGGCCCCAAACCTCCAAATCCTCCTTCATCCCAGGGGATATACGCGTCCGGTGATGCGGGAGCCGAAGTGTCCCCATCACATCGCATAGGTGCCTAAGAAAGGCTCTACCAGGGGCTACAACCTTGCAGGCGAAGTTCAAGTAGCCTACCACCTGCTGTAGATCCAGTAAAGAAACCTTTCTTTTACCCAAAAGGGTACTTATCCATGCCCTCAGCACCACAAGCTTATCATCCGGCAACCTCGAAGTTTGGCAGACGGTATTGAGCTCAATGCCCAGGAAAGTAAGGACAGTCACGGGGCCCTCAGTCTTTTCATGTGCCAGAGGGACACCCAGTTCCTCAGCCAAACACATGAAATCACCCAACAGCCTGGCACATTGCCCAGAATTTGGAGGCCCAACCAGGATAAAATCATCTAAATAATGGGCGGAGTCACGGCAACATTGCCTGTGACGCAAGGCCCACTCAAGAAATGTCCTGAAATGCTCAAAGACAGCACAGGAAATGGAGCACCCCATCGAGAGGGCCCTTTCCATATAATATCGGCCCTCAAATGAAAATCCAAGGAGCTCAAAGTCCTCAGGGTGCACTGGGAGAAGGCGAAAGGCAGACTTAATGTCATATTTCGCCATCTCCGCCCCAGGGCCACAACGCCTAATAACTTTGACCGCTTGGTCAAAGGACGTATAGCGTACCGAGCACAGATGCTCAGGAATCGCGTAGTTGACAGACTCACCCTTAGGATAAGACAGATGGTGAATCAAACAAAATTCACCCGGAGCCTGAGGGGGGAGACCTGCAAATTGGGCACAGGAGGGGAGGGAAAAGGGCCTAAAACCCTGCCCTCTGTGCACTCTTTAGCAATTTTAACCCTGACCACGTCCTCCATACCTACTACAGAACGCAAATTAGGTGACATGAAGGACCTCCTTGGTCCCTGAAAAGGTATTCTAAAACCAAACAAAAAATCATCTAACAAAAATTGGGCATCAGCCCTATTGGGGTAATCGGCTAGCATAGCCTCAAGTACCCTCACTTTTATTGGGCTGGGGCCCTTTACCAGGCCCCTGCTGCCCACCTGAGCCACCATCTTTTCTCCCAAATGGATGCTGTTTTTTGCAGGCGTTAAGGGGATGGGGCCCTCTACAGGTTGGACACTCATGTCCAAAATGACAGTTCTTTTGGCTGCACACACCTTTTGAGGTAAACGCAAAGCAAAGCAGTCGGGGCTGAACCAACTGCCCCACAGGGGTGCGGGTGCCATAAGAAACCTGGGATGTTCCCCCCAAAGCTTGGGACGATTGCTGAACAATGTGGCCACTATCCGACCTATCCCCCACCGAGGATTTAGTAGGAGTCATTAGCTGTAACCACAGGTGCTGATGCACCTGGTCCCAAGGTAATGATGGATTCAGTGCAGCCTGCATCCGGAATTCCTCATCATATTGGAGCCACGCAGGGGCAGCAAATTCCGAATGGGCCCTGTAAATAATATCCATGTACTGGAAGAGCGGGGCCGCTCTCCAGGGTTGTGCTCTCGCTATGACTCCTGCATATATCAAGAATCCAGGCAGCCAATTAGCCCAGGATCTGTCAATTTTACGGCGCTTAAGGCGCTCCTTATCCTGATCCTCCAGGTCCTCTTTATCCTTTTTCTCCAGTTCCCTGAAGAGAAGGGTAAAGACATCAATGTATTCCCCCCGTAGGATCTTTTCCCTCGTGGCCGGGATGAGGTGGTCACCCAGCGGCATAGCCGTGTCGCCTACTGGAAGGGCCCTGTATGGCACAGATCCATAATTAGGCCATGGCACCCCAAAATAGGAACCCCAAGGTGGGACGCAACCCATTCCTGCCTGTACCTGAGATGGGGGGGAGCCCAACCAGCGGAGCTGTGCATCTGGCCAGGCGCAGGCACCTGAAACCAGTGACCCAAGTCCGGCCCGGGCCCGGTTCCCGATGAGCCTGGAACGGCTCCTGCCTGTGTATACGCTTTGTGTTGGGGTACCCCACTGCTGACTTACCAAAACTTACCATCAGCCTCGGGCAGCTGTACAACCAAAGCCACTTGGCCCATATCTCCAGCCCAGCTCCTGTCCCCTTCCACCATTGCTGGTTCTGCCAACTCCTCCTCGATGACCTGGGAGGCACCAGAAGTTGAAGGAACCCAAGTACCCTCTGTAGCATTGCCTTCCAAAGCAGCCAAACGAGAAAGAATGTTAGAGAGAGAAGCAGCCTTAGAAGCAACCCTCACAGGTCTCTTATTTGCCGGCCCAGGGGGAAGAACAGCCGACCTAGCCTTATCCAGGGCTTCAGTCCTAGCTAGTATGTCTTGCTGGACCGAGCCCCCATCCTCCTCGTCTGAAGACAAGGCTACTGCAGGCCGCTTGGGTGGGCGGTTAGCGGGCTGCTTCCCTTTAGATATACCCACTCCCTTCTTGGGACCCCTGTTGCAACGCTGAGTTCTGTATAGTGTTGCCGTAACACCACAGACTCAGCAATTCAAAAACTGTGGGCTCTAAAGCAAAAACCTTATAACCAAAAGCAATGCAACTGTGCCACCTGCTGATTATTTGTGTAATAGAGATCAGAGATGATCGAAGCCTCAAAATTCACCACTGCAGTTAATAAATACCCCTTAAGAGGTACCTATGGCAGGAGGGCACCTAATGATTAAGGCCTAATCAGTACTTAAACTGCCCTGATGGATCTTATATTGACCCCTAAAAGAGGCTATGAGCAAACTGGGCCTTAAGGGGCCTAAAATGGCTGCCAGCGATTCACAACAAAATGGCCACCAGATCAGGCAAGAAGTGCCCGGCCGCCACCCTGGGGCCCTCAGTGCGCAATCTCCCCTAAATGGGGACGGGACAGCATAACATGACCCCCCAGCCAACACAGGCAAAATTCCGGGGGGGGGGACAGAAACGAAAAAAGGGGGGATGGCGGGTGGCGCAAAAACAGGCCGTGCGCCGAAGAAGCCGGGTGGCAACACAGTGCCAACTCTCACCAGCCACCTCTCAGCCCAACCCCGGCCCACAGGACCCGGAAAGCGTGTGCAAAGCGCGGTGCTCCAGCCCACTCAGCCGGGCGTGCGCGAGCGAGGCCTCCCAAGCAAGCAAGCAGGTGCCCGCATGCGGTGCACACAGGCCTAGTGGCCCGCCGGGAAGCGCGCGTTAAGCACAAACCACACGGGGGCCACCGCACCAGGGTCCCAGCGCTGAAAGAGCGGATGCTTAACAAGAGCTCCGTGCGGCGGTCCGGGAGCAGCCCCTCCCGGCGCCACCGAGCACCCAGCCCCCCCGGCACCCCAAAATCCGTGCGACCCCGGATCAGTGAGGGGGGCACACAAATCCCGCCTCAGACGAGGCACAGAACACCGAACCAAAGGTAGCTGTCTGCCACTCGAGCCTCGCAGGCCACGTGCAGGGGAGGCAGACTGCAGTCCTGCCTGTACCGAGCAAGAGGCGAGACTGAAGCCGAAGAGGGGCGGAGGATCAGCAAATGCTGCTTAACTCCGCCCCCAAGTCTAAGCCCGCCGAACAGTAGGCTAGCAGACTGCCTCCATCCTCTAGCGAGGCAAATGGCTGCCACCCGCCTAAATGGCTATGCCATTGGCCGGCTGGCAGAATTATCCATGGAATTAAAATATATAATATAATAATTCCAGTTGCAAATGCCAGTAGAATCATTCTTTGGAACAAACCAGGACCAAATTCACACTCACCTATTTTCCATTTTTTTAACGGAAAACTTCCGTGTGTCTCCAACCCACAAATTTCACCTCTCTGTTCACATTCATGCCTAAACTTCGTATTCCTTGTGCGATCTACTGTTCACACAGCTGTTGGCAAAGACATCTTAGTGGGCGGGGCTTAATCTTCCCGCCCAAATTTTTTATTTTTTTTTTAAACAGAATTCTGTTATTTCGAAATCGCAATATACTGAAACATCAGCAAAGTGATATATCACATGCCGCTTTTTGTAGTGATTGGTTCATATTTCTGGCGGGGTACTTAAAAATCCTATAAAAAGGAAGCGCACAGGAAAGATCTCTTTGTGGGTGATAGCGGCTGGTAGGATTCATTATCATGGATCCCATAATAGCTCTGATGGTGCAAGTAGTTTTGATCATTGCGCAAGAACATTTAGCGGAATTTAGATATTACATTAATCAGATTAAAAATAATTTTTAAAAAAGGACAGAAAACGTGGGGTGGTCCGCATCGCGCCACTGAGGATAGAATTCTGCAGACCGCTTTCCCAGCAACGAGATTTTATTCTGGCAACATCAAAATAATGTTTTCAATAGAACAAAGTAAGCTATGAAAGCCCAGCATTCACGGAGTACAGAGCATTTGCGGGGACAATAAGCCAATCGATGCGTTAGGAACGGGTTTCCTATACAGGGTAGAGAAACGGAAGTGGGGGTGGTTTCAAGAAAAGGCGCTTGAAATCCGCTTCTAGGCATTCACGTCCACCATGCAACTCCCACAAGAGACCAGTAACTGGCGATGAAAACCAAACCGAAAGAGAAGCGAGAGAACTGTGGAATGGAAAACAGGTAGTGTGAACAGCACTCAGATTTGCGCAAAAAAAGTTGGAAAACTGTGTGAAAATTTATGTAGTGTGGATTCGGCCCAGATTTGGTATCCAAGGTCAACTCATAGGAAAGTTTTGTTAGTGTACTCTGTACTGCCAACTTTTCTTACAGTTCAAAGTTTGGCAGAAAAGGGGAGATTTGTGGGGATGAAAAGTTTCTTGGCAGTTTCTCTAAATCTTACTTTTACATGCTAGGTTGTTTCTCTTTGCAGTCCCAGTCAGCCACCGCTTCAATGCCAATTCTGCTCCGAAAAAGCGATGTTCTCATGTAATCAATCACTGAGATAAAAAGCATTTCCATATGCATCATGTTCCCTCAGTGACGTGTGATAACCTGACTCTTTCTAGGAAGAAGGCCAATTTTTTTTTAAAGAACACATTATTCCTCCATTCCATCAAGGCCACATACATGATTGTCTTCCATGTTCTTTTATCTTTGTAAAAGCGTTATGAGACAGGTTACTCTGAGAAAGTGTGCCTTGGATGAGGTCACCAAAATAGACCCATGGTGAGGCGGGATTTAGTTCCAGTATGACAGTGTAACCCCAATACTGTACTGGCTAAAGGAACAGCAGACTGGTACAGCAAAAAGGCCTTTTAAAAGGTATTGTTATTGGGGCACTGGGAGAGGTACATGTAGCCATAAAGAAGCCCTAAAATAGGGATGGCTGGCACATGCATGAACACACAAAGGAAATTAGAAAATTGAGGGACACATTCACATCAGTCAAAATATGTGTGAAACATGCCCTCTTTTAATGGCTAAGCAATAGGTTATATAATATCCAAAAATAAATCAAAAATTTTCGTCACAGCAAAATGTAATTGTCGTTTTCTTGCAAATCCGGGTCAATGAAAAGGCCCTTTATTTTCATGAGTTTTTAATTCCTTAATAAATCTAATCTGCAGGCACTGCCAAGACACAATAGACATTTAGCTAGAATCTGTAGAACTCTGCAGAATGGTAAACCAAATGCATAATAGTGACTTAGTGCCTGCACCCTATTCTGGAATACAAACCTGTGCCTTAATTCCCCCAGTCTTGTTTTTTGTTCCTTTTTCTGTTTTGTTCTGATCACAAGGACAGTATTTGAGATTGCTTGCTTAAGAGGAGGGAGAATGTCTATCCTTCAAGGCTTCTTTCAGTCAAAATGCCAATACAGTCTGACTATACTGTATTTATGTATTTAAAATATTTATACTTTGCCTTGTCCCTCCAGATTAAAGATGGCTTACAAAGCAAAGGACATGGGCATCACATATGTCCAAAAAGTTAATATCAGTATGCAGTTAAAAGCCGGTACGCAGAGTTAAACTCAAAAAGTTTATCCTGCAACAAAAACCCTCTGGAACAGAAGAGGCTCGCATGTCTTCCTGAATGCGGCAAGTGAAACTGCCCACTGCACCCTCTGGTAAGCCATTCCAGAGGAACAGACCTACTGCAGAAAATGCCTGTGACCTAATTGTTCTCAAACATATGCTCTTAGTGTCTCTCTGCATGTTACTAAGTACCTTGGGAGACTCAAGTGCAGGATTGTATGTACAGTCCTCAAGTCACATGCAGATTGTTCTTGCTCTGCGCACAGGAATGCCACTTTGTGTGACTGCAATTGCAAGTGTAATATTGAAACCTCATTCTAAAAATCCTGTATCCTAGTACAATTCCCTTTGATTCTGAGAAATGGACCAAATAGTGAATTATTTGTCACATGTGGTGGGTAGTGAATGTCATAGCTGAGGAGGGAATTTTTTATCAGTTGGGGTTTTGTACAGATTTGTGAATATTTGGTTTACAAGAACCATAATATCCAAATTGTTTGACAAATATATATTTCTGTCTTCTTTCTGAATAGCTTTATCAGACATTACGCTTAAGAAAAATTACTTTAATAGAAAGTTTTATTGACTGAGCCAAGGTATAGCTATGGGATTGCCAATGGCTCCAGAGGGTTTTTGCATAAGATAACAGCTGCCTATAAGAGACCTAGAAGACTGGTGAGTCCAAGAATCGTTAAACACCATGAGCTAGGGAAGGGAGGAGGAATTGGAGGCAGAGACATGATAAGGCAGGAAAAGGCAAGATTAAAAGAGAGAGGAAGAATGTTGAGAAAGAGGTAATTGTTGCCATGGGAGGGGCTAGCTAGAAGTAGACATGGGCACGAACAGCATTATGAACAGAAAAAAACCATGAACAGCCCAATCTGCTGTTCAAGAGCAAGCTGTTCGTGAGGCCCCATCCTAAACGAACAGGTAGTCGTTAAAAGCCTTGTTCGTTGCCTTCGGCAGCCGTTCCGCAAGCCAGACAGTCTGACGCCTGCTGCAATCAATCCACTTGGCAACCAGAGGGAGGGACTGAAATCTGTCTGAACTCGTTCTGGCTTTCCTTTTGGTTTTAATCCTTCCAAGTACTTCCAGCAGAGAGTCCCGTTTTTGCCACTGTGAAGAGAAAATGACAACAAAGGGGGAGATGCATGCATCATGCCTTTCCTGGGGTGCAATCTCTCTGAAACTTGGGGGGTCTTCAGAGGACAGTGAGAACTATGTCCCCTGCAAATTTGGTGGGTATTGGACATTGGTAAGGTCAGTTTGTAACCCCTCAAAATTTGGTGGGTATTGGACATTGGTAAGGTCAGTTTGTAACCCCTCAAAATAGCTGCCTTCCAACAGGCAGTTTTTGCCACTGTGAATAGAAAATGACAGCAAGGGGGGGGTGGAAACATGGATCATGCCTTTCCTGGAGTGCAATCTCTCTGAAACTGGGGGAGTCTTCAGAGGACAGTGGAGACTAAAGGGTGAGAGCCATGGATCATGCCTTTCTTGGGGTGCAATCTCTCTGAAACTGGGGGAGTCTTCAGAGGACAGTGAGGACTAAAGAGGGAGAGCCATGGATCGTGCCTTTCTCAGGGTGCAATCTCTCTGAAACTGGGAGGGGGTCTTCAGAGGACAGTGACAACTATATTCCCTGCAAATTTGGTGGGTATTGGACATTGGGAAGATTCTCCCGGGTGCGAGAGGGACGGAGAGAATCTCCCCACCTTTCTCTCACTGAGCAGGTAGCCTGGCTGTGCAACTGCTCTCCCGGCCCTTTAAACTATCAGCTGGCAGTCGGCAGGGGGAACTCCCCCCTGCCGCCTGCCAGCTGATAGTTTAAAGGGATCTTTAAAGGGCCAGGTAAGTGGGTTTGAGGGGAGGGGGGCTAAATGTGGGGATTGGGGTGGGGGTGGGTCTGGACCCCACGAACAACAAACAACAAACATGTCCGGAAATAGTTCACGTTCATCCTTGTTCATTGTTCGTGGATGGCACCGAACGTCGAACAAAGTGTTTGGGGTTTTTCCCTTGTTCGTGCCTATGTCTAGCTAGAAGTACAGACAGAAGATATCCTAACTGCATGCATGAAGATCAACTAGATCAACTATGATGTAAGCATCAAAGAATTGAGCAAAACAATACAGCTGCAGCACATTTTTAAAAACACTATGAATACATTTAATATAGTATAAATTTGTGCTCTTATAAGCTTGCTTTCTTATATTGACTGTCTCTTGCTCTAATTTTGACAAAATTTGGTTCTTTAATTGTAAAGGGTTTCTGACCACTTCTAGTTCTCTAACCAGCTTCCCCCCACATGTAGGGCTATAGTAGCTGATCTATCCCTCATACTATTAAATCTCATGAAATGTTTACAAAATAAAGCTTTTTTTCAAAATAAAATATCCAAGCTTATTTTATGGCTAAGGAGTTCAGACTGGTCAAATAATCTTGTTTCAATTGAATAGGAAGCATAGAATGTTACAAATGAACTTTAGCTATAATTTATTTTACAATAGTGCAAGCTGACAGGAGTCGCTTATTATTTTGGAGCAAGGATCCATTCCTATGCTTTTGCTACGTAACATAACCCCCCAGCATTCCAACTGGCAGTAGAACAGATGAGTGCAGAAATTGCATGAACTTGCGGGAGGCATCTCATATCCCCCTCTTACACCATGTCCTCTTTCCCTTCCCCCATAGCCTCTCCTGTTTCCTTTTCTCCTTCCCACCTGCCTTTGTCTGTCCCTATTTTCACCTTTTCCCCTTCCACACCACGCAGCCTCTCCCCTATGGCCCAGTTATGAAGTGCCAGCTTAGCCAAGCCTAGCCGCACGGTGGGGAACCTGCAAGGACTCAAGTGGGGTGCTTCACTTTTTCCTGTATCCCCTTCCTAACACTATTTCTTCTTTCCCTCCTCCTGGCAGCCCTCATATGCTCTCCTTTCCCTATGTCCTTCTCTCCTTCAAATCTATTAAACAACTTATCATTTATCTGTCCCCCATCTTCATCTATATTTACTAATTTAGTTCGTTTTAGGGTTGCTGACCCTCCTTACCCAGTGGGAGGGAGGGATCCAGCATTCACCTTGTTCTTTGTCTTTGTGCGTGTATTTGGGGACCAAATCGGCTCACTGCAAAGCATGGGAGTGCTCCCAGGGCAGTGTGATAACATCAGATATGCTTATTTAAAAGTAAACCACACAGAGCTCAAAGGTAAGAGTGCATCAGATGAGGCCTGAGATGTATTTGTTCAGGTGAAAACATTTGTACTAGGGAAAAATTTTAAGTTGTACACTGTACAGCATATCCCCCCCTCCTTTTAAAGAAACTGTTTCTAGTTTTTTTTAAAAAAATATTGTGAGCTTATAGAAGTGTTAACAAATTTTATTGTCAATCTATGTAAATTAGTTCTGCATATTCTTGCCAAATTATACATTTTTTTCAGTACTCACTAAGAAGGGTATCTCATTTAGCAAGTATTGTTTTTCATATCAGTTGTTATGCAAGCTACTGGAAGAGGAAACAAATCAATCTTCATAATTATAAGGACCTTAAACATAGCTTGCTTCTATGACATTCCCTTGTCCTAAAACAACAGGAATGGCACCAAAGGCATTTTTAAAATTCCAAAAGTAACTAACTAGTTTATTTTCTTTAGAGGGGGAAAGTCTTGTGAAATCAGGGATAGAACATTTCTGAGGCAAATTAACGTGTGTGTGTGTGTAATTTGGTTTGGTTTCCTTGTATTTCCCCAAGCACTCTAGTATACTTTCTTTTTGTATTTTTTTTCTCTTCTGAAGTTAGGAATGCTGGTACACACTTTCTAGTACCCCTTCTCTTCACCCTTTCGAGTACCCCTTCTCTTCACACACCAGTGCCTTCCTTCAGTTGTTAACTGAATCTGAAGGTCTCCATAGACAGTTTTCAACCACACCAGACCAGGAATCTCCCTGTTTGACTGGATAGAGTAAATATCCTCTCCTTAGAAGTTCTATCGCCTTTTCTGGCCCATTTGGGAGTCTGCACCTACTTCCCAAACCAACTTGCCAACTTTCTCCAGTTCTCCTGTTGGTGTTAAACAGGAGTCTCCCAACTGTTCACACTCGATTCCTCTCAGCTATGGTTCATGCCACCCAATCAGATCCTTTGAAGTAGCTTGTCACTCCGAGCTCTCTGATTATGTTAGGGATTAACCCTTAACAGTCCTGCAGCTGTGTGTGTACAGCCCTTCCAGTTTTTTAGAACATGCAGTCTGTCACAGCCTCTTATGTGCCAAAGTTTCAGATTACAAAAAAGTAGCTTTTCCATCCAAACTTGATGGGCATTGATTTCAAGGAATGCAGCTTGAGCAGCTAGCCGCCTTAGGTCTTAAGATGCTCAGGAGCAGGCATATAAATGTTTTATATAAATTAAATTAATATTACACAGAAAGTCACTAATCTTTAAGGAGCCACAAGATAATTTGTTTTTGACAAGATAACTTGTTCTTGAAAATGTATTGTCGAAGGCTTTCACGGCCGGAGAACGATGGTTGTTGTGGGTTTTCCGGGCTGTATTGCCATGGTCTTGGCATTGTAGTTCCTGACATTTCGCCAGCAGCTCTTACAGGATGACTCAGCTCAACCCCACCCCTCCTGAGTAGACAAAAATGACCTGCCAACATCTTTTCCACACTGTGACACTGAGAGATCTCTGTCTTTTGGTGCTACACCTCTGAAGATGCCAGCCACAGCTGCTGGCGAAACGTCAGGAACTGCAATGCCAAGACCACGGCAATACAGCCCGGAAAACCCACAACAACCATTGTTCTTGAAAACCTTGTGTTTTTTTTTCTTTACTTAGAATAAGGTGTCTTTCACTGGGATATTAAAATAGACCAAAATACATACTTTCTCTGGTTTGGTTTTGTGAAAGATAATATTTTAATATTAATATTAATATTTTTGAGGGGTGAAATCAGTCTTTTTAAAAAATCAGAAAACTCTGTCAAAATCCATAGACAGGGCTGCCAAGAGTTATCATAGATTTTTGAAAAAATTATTAGATTTATAGTGCAGGCTCAGAGCAGATCACAACCTGATTAAAACACAATACAATACAATAAATAACATATAGCTAAAAGCAATTTAAAACTGGCAGCAAAATTTAAACAAACAGCAGATTTCCATGGACAGGTCCACGGACAATGATTCGCTCTTCCCCTCACTACATCCCTCACAACCAAACAAAACATCATATGAAAACAATATAATAAATAACATATAGCTAAAAGCAATTTAAAACTAGCAGCAAAATTTAAACAGACAGCGGATTTCCATGGACAGGTCCACGGACAATGATTCGCTCTTCCCCTCACTACATCCCTCACAACCAAACAAAACATCATATGAAAACAATATAATAAATAACATATAGCTAAAAGCAATTTAAAACTAGCAGCAAAATTTAAACAGACAGCGGATTTCCATGGACAGGTCCACGGACAATGATTCGCTCTTCCCCTCACTACATCCCTCAAAACCAAACAAAACATCATATGAAAACAATATAATAAATAACATATAGCTAAAAGCAATTTAAAACTAGCAGCAAAATTTAAACAGACAGCGGATTTCCATGGACAGGTCCACGGACAATGATTCGCTCTTCCCCTCACTACATCCCTCACAACCAAACAAAACATCATATGAAAACAATATAATAAATAACATATAGCTAAAAGCAATTTAAAACTAGCAGCAAAATTTAAACAGACAGCGGATTTCCATGGACAGGTCCACGGACAATGATTCGCTCTTCCCCTCACTACATCCCTCACAACCAAACAAAACATCATATGAAAACAATATAATAAATAACATATAGCTAAAAGCAATTTAAAACTAGCAGCAAAATTTAAACAGACAGCGGATTTCCATGGACAGGTCCACGGACAATGATTCGCTCTTCCCCTCACTACATCCCTCAAAACCAAACAAAACATCATATGAAAACAAATCACCTGATTTGCTGTTACCTCGAAAAAAACTAATTATTGTTTATCAGGTAAGATAGATAATAATACTGATTTATTGCTTGTAATCGTATTGTTTTATATTGCTGGCTTTTGCTGTAATAAATTGGATTTGGATTTGGTAAGATAGATAATATCTGGCCCAAGGCTACAAGGGGGTTTCATGGCTGACAAGGAGATTTGAAACTAGGTCTTTCCAGGATTAGTCCAACATTCTAACCACTATACCATGCCAACTCCCTTCTGGATCCACATCACATTATCAGACTTGAGAGTGTTTAAAGCAAATATGGGCTAAGAATGAGCCCTTCCTCCACCCTTCCTTGAGTGTACAAGCACATCAGTATTCTAGACAAACTTCTGATTTAGGATGGTGAATGAGTCCAATTGAATGGGCATGAAATGATGTAAAACAGGCAATTATGTGATATTTTTAAGTTCACTATAAATATAATAATAAAAATAATAACATTAGATTTATATACTGCCCTTCAGGTCAACTTAATGCCCACTCAGAGCATTTACAAAGTATGTTGTTATTATCTTCATGACAATCACCCTGTGATATGGATGGGGCTGAGAGAGCTCCAAGAAGCTGTGACTGATCCAAGGTCACCCAGCTGGCTTCACACAGATAAGCGCGGAATGAAACCCAGTTCTCCAGATTAAAGTCCCACCACTCTTAACTACTACACCAAACTGGCTCTCCCTATATGTTCTCCCTAGAAGCTAAAATGACAAAACTGAAGCTATTGTACTTTGGTCTCATAATGAGAAGGCAAGACTCACTGGAAAAGACAATAATGCTAGGAAAAGTGGAAGGCAGTAGGAAATGAGCAAGACACAAAATGGGATGGCTTGATCAATAAAGGAAGCAACATCCTCCAGTTTGCAAGTCTGTTAATGATAGGACATTTTGGAGGTCTTTTATTCATAGGGTTGCCATAGGTCAGAGGCGAATGGAGAAACTACTTTAATTTCTTACTAGTACTGTCTTTTTCAGTTGGGGGCGTTCCGAGCAGAAGATGGGTGGTACCACTTTACAAATATGCATAGGATTACACTGTATATTTAGCTGGATTGGTGCCTTTGTATACAAATTGAATTGATGAACCAAAACAGTACTTGTTTACTTGACAAAGCAGTGTTCTCTTATATGTGTTGTGCAAAAGTCATTGCAAACGACTAATATAGTAGTATTAATTCTTGTTTAAAGCCTGATTATTCACAGCCTCGTAAGTGCAATGATATAATTATTGTTTCAGTTAGATAGTACAATAATCATTAAAATATATTGTACAGCTATAATTTAAAATGTACATATTCATAATTGTCTTGGGTGACAATTATGAGTATACACTTTCTTCAATTAGTTGACCACCTTTCTATTTGTATGCAACTACATGATAAACTAAGTCAAAGATGCTTGCAAAAATAAAGGAAAACATTATTCCATTGTAAAAATTATTCCATTGCTTGCAAAAATAAATGAACTAGGCAAAACTGCCTAGTTAGAAGGCAAGAAAGATGTATACCAGAATTTATAAGCATATAATCAGGTAATAACTGTTTGATTTTAAGCTCACAAATATACATTCACACGTGTCATTCCTGTTCCTTTGCTTTTGCTGCATATATTAAGAAAAATTTATCTCTTGAAAGCAGCAGTTTGAACTACCAGCACAGATAGTTTGCATTTTTCTCATGCGCAGTTTGCATTTTCTCATGCGCAGTTTGCATTTTTCTCATGTGCAGTTTGCATTTTTCTCATGCGCAGTTGTGTTCAAGTGTCCTGCAAAAGGCTGAGCAGCAGCTATGAAGTGTGCATGAAGATATTTCCTGCCTCATAAACACATACAAAAATGCAAACACTTAATTCCTTATGGGAATGATATTTAAATATGCTGCACATGTATCTTCTACAAGCACTTTAAGCATAGCAGTTGCTCTGGGTCTATAGCTGTTAAATTCTCTGCCTCCCCCCTTTCAAGAATTTTCTCATGAGAATAAGTTTCCAGCTATCATTTTTTATTATTATTTGTTCTCTCCATTCCCAACAAATTGTGTGTGAATGTTATGCGCTGTTAAGTCGCTTCCGATTTGGCAATCAGAGGAATTAACAACCTCCAAAATGTCCTGTCATTAATGGCCTTGCTTATCACAGATCAGCATCCTCCCAAACATTTACTTTTTGTTACTCAAGATAGAAGTAATAGCTCCCAAAGAAGATCTAGTTATATGAACCTTAACAAAGCTGACTTATTGATTATCTGTTATCCTTGTTTCTTGTTCGAAGCTATAACCAATCGTGATTAAGTATTCCTGTACATAATTGTATATAGTTAACTATTACTTTGTTGTCCTTTGTTAACTCTGTTCACTGATTTTAATATGTTAATAAAAATATTACTTAAAAAAAAATTAATGGCCTTGCTCAGATTTTGCAGACTGAAAGCCATGGCTTCCTTTATTGAGCCAAGCCATCTCATGTTGGGTTTTCCGCTTTTCCTACTGCCTTAAGGTTTTCCTAGCATATATTGTCTTTTCCAGTGAGTCATCTATCTTCTTGTGATATGACCAAAGTACGATAGCCTCGGTTTTGTCATTTTAACTTCTGAGAAGAATTTAAGCTTGATTTGATCTAGAACCCACTAATTTGTCTTTTTGGTGGTTCATGGTATTCATAAAACACTCCTCCAATATGACATTTCAAATGAATTAATTTTCTTCCTGTCAGTTTTTTTCATTGTTCAACTACCACATCTATACATAGTAATAAAAAGAACCCAAGCTGAGAACACAGATTTGGGAGGGGGAGAATGTTAGAAGGTCCCTGCTGAAGACTTCAGGAAAGATTTCTTTGACCTGTCCAGGCAGTGGGAAAACAGAGGGAATAAAATCCCTTGGCGTAGAAGAGACGTCCACATGGAGCCATTGGTTATATGGAGGCCTGCAGGCCTAAACCAGGTCTACAAGATAATGGAAACTTTTCCATGAGCTGTAATCTTTTAAGTTAAAGAGTTTGCCTTAGAATAACATCAGCCATAGCAGGTATAGAGAGAAGAGCAGAGGAGCATGTTTATACCTTTCTTTTGGGATCCCTTGATCGATCTGTTGTGGTGCTTGAGGGTATTGTATGATTTTTTTCTTTTTTAATAACTGTGTTTTAAATTCTAAAACACTGGTAGCTGTTCTCTGCACCACATAGACTTCCACAGATGGGAGACATGATTTTAAAATGGGTGCCACAAGAAACAGGTTGGTCTGTCTACAAACTGCCGATCCCCCAGTGGTGTATGAGTGCAATGAGCAGTCTCTGCAGTAACTAGACACTAGGTAGCAAAAGACCTAGGCCAAGCTAGAAGTGACGAATTACACTTGAATGGCAAGTGAACAGACTCACATGTATTCCTCCCTGTTCACTTGCGCTCCACTTGCACTCCACTCGATTGAGTGGAGTGCAAGTGAACAGGGAGGAATATACATGAGTCTGTTCACTTGCCATTCAAGTGAATTCATCACTTCTAGCTTGGCCCTCAGGCACCAGGCAGGGCCTTGGAATGGCAAGCCTATGCAGGAGAGCTGTGAATCTTGGCCCTCTTAGTGAGCAATTCCAACAAAGGCCAAGTGGTGCCAATGGTGTACCAAAAAGAAGAGAGAAAAGCTCATCCGAAAGTTGGGAGGAACTGAGTGGGTGGTACATGCCAGGCTGAGACTTGGACTGCCGATGAAGCAGTGCCTGTGGGACAGTGGGGCAGTTCCATCATAGGCAAAATTCCAGTTTTGTTAAAAAAAAAATTTAAGTACCATTTCAACATGATATGCCAATTTATTGCAATTGTTGTGCAATTGATGCAAAAAAACCCAAACAAACATATTTCTGCTTCGGTGCTGAAGAACTGGTTTTAAAAATCTGAACAAAACTTACCTTGAAATTGGTAACATCCCTAGAAGAGAGTGCAGCTAGCAAGGAACTGCCTGTTAGATTTCTCCATCGCTGAACAAGAGCCCAGCTAATGAAAAATGCAGACGAATTTTTTAAAACCCATATTCATTGATAAAGTTTTATTTCTTTATAATTTCATATTGGCCAGAGCCTCTTTCTTTAATTCTGTACCCTCCCATTCCCCCCTCCCCCAGTGTCATGCTGCAATTCTCTGAGTATCCCAGGGAAGTATGTTTGTTAGTGGCTATGGGATATTTTATTTTATTTCTCTTCCATATTGGAGGTGCACTAGGTACCTCTGGCCCAGTCATTAATCTGCATGATTAATAAAATCCATTTAAAGGGAAATATTTTCCTACACATTTTCATGGTATGTTATTTTTTTTTCAGATCACTGACATGTATGCAGCACCAAGAGACTTACATTTGTGTCCTGGACTGTTGCCATGAACAAAGCACAGGTGTTTCCCCTGGGAGTTTACAGCTATGATTACTTTCTCCCCAAATTTGTGATGGCTACTTATAACATTTTTTGTGCAAAATGTTAGGGACTGCCTTTTAAATTGGTTTCTTTCTATGAAAAAATGGAGAAATTAGGCTGTGCAACTGTCAGTATTTTTCAAAAATTCATCTATATGAGCTTTATAAAAACACCTGTCCATTTTGCATTCCCATTAGGCATTGGAGCAGGCACATAGGCTCTAAGCGCAGAGAACAGGTTTTTTTGTGCAAAGCAGCAGCATGAAAAGTCATCCTAATTGAATCTGTAATCTGTAAGTACCCTGAATTGTTGTTTATATGTGCACATTTTCAGTAAATTGTACTTAATGCAATATTATTATGGAAATGTTTTTTGTTTATAATGGATTTTAATCTAACATGAAGCAGAGTTCATACATTTTCTCCCCTCTTAAACTAGCAAAATGAGTTCTCCGTCTATAAAATTATAAATATCCACTGGCATTCTTGCCATCCATTGGTCCCTTGTGAAACAATGAATGCGAACAGAATAATTCCATTTCCATTTGCACTTGCTATATTCAGCAAAAACAAGAGATAAAATAATGGAAGTTCTATTATATTACCCTGAGGCAAAAGCAGGCAAATCCCCACCTGATCTTGTCACACTCATTTTTCTATCAGTGTTTACCGTTTATAAATCAACATTTATATAGGATATGGTTCTTCTGCCTGGACTGAAGAGCTGCTCTTGGAAATACTGAAGGCGAGTGAGCCAGACCAAATGAGAACTATTCATGCTCAAGCACTGGCTGCAACCCTACCACCTAGAGGGTTTAAGGCTCAGTAGAAGAGCACATGGTTTTCATGCAGAAGGTCCCAAGTTCTGTCCCTGTCTCCAGTTAAAATGATGTTGAATACTAAGTGCTGGGGAAGACATTTCTCTACTTGAGATTTTGGACAGCTGCTGCCCAGCAGAGTAGATAATACTAACCAAGAGAGACCAACGGTCTGATTCAATATACACAGGTTCACATGTTCATCTCTCAAGGTGTGCCAGTCTTTAAGACTTACTGTGAGGAAATATCACCAAAAACAACTGTATGGAAACTAAAGGTCTCTTTGGTTGAACTAAAGCAACACAAGAACAGCTGTTTTGTGGTACTGAGTGTATTCTCCCTCATCCACCCCTTTTAGAGCATCCACCCCTTTTAGAGCCCAGGCTTTGGACTTTAAAAGAAACATCAGAAGTTTATTATTTATTCCAGACTCAATGTGAAAACCTTGCTTTTTAATTTTTTTAAAAATAATTTTATATTTTATTCAACAACAAATAAGCAACAAGAAGATAAAACAAAACACAAGAAGAAGACTAAAAAGGTTGGGAGGGAAACAGCTTCCATCCAAATTGGCTATAATTTAACATACATTCAATAAATACATTTCTAAATAATAATATTCTGTAAAATAACTATTCAACACATTAGTCAAATTTCAGATAAGGTTTTCCATCCAATTAAAGAACATTTTTAAAAGAGCTATATTCTGGAAATTCCATTACATAAATTATGAAAACGGCCTTAAGTTTTGTGGGGCAACATTATTATTTTTTTACCAAACTTAGTAACTACAAGTAAAAGTTGTCCTCCAGAGTGTCTGTCTAGTGAGGTGCCCTCCCCCTCAGCTAATCACATTGCAAAAAAAATTAGGGTTGCTTTTTTAACGTCTCATTGCAATTGGTTTATTGGAAGTGTGGGGCAGCAGACTGCACAGTCTCTCTTTGCAGAATAACCTATGAAAAGTAAAGGGAGTCTATCCAACCTTACAGAACCTATCCCCTTATCCATATCCAGATGAAAAATGTGGTATTACCTAACATCACTAATCTACAAAAAGGTGAAAAACCTACTAACCCACTAGCTTCTTTACTAAATGAGTGATGATTACAAGTCACTGTCTGAGGATGTAGTGATGGCCTCAGGCATAGATGGATTTAAAAAGAGGGATTTGACAGAATAATGGAGGATAGGTCTATCAGTAGCTACCGGCCATGGTGACTAAAGGGAACTTACATATGTGGAAGCTGTAAGCCTCTAAATACCAGTGCCAGGAGGCAACATTAAGGGAAGGCCTGAGCCTGTATGCTCTGTTGTTGGCTCTCCAGAGTGGCTGGTTGGCCACTGAGTGAAATAGGGTAGATCAATGATCTGATCCAACAGAGATCTTCTT
The DNA here is from genome assembly GCF_028583425.1 of Eublepharis macularius. Lineage (NCBI taxonomy): Eukaryota > Metazoa > Chordata > Lepidosauria > Squamata > Eublepharidae > Eublepharis > Eublepharis macularius. The sequence goes on from NC_072796.1 coordinate 52,293,171, forward strand.
TTGTGTGGAAAGATCTGCTCTGCCAAGACCTTCTGTGACCTCTGTTGCTGGATCTAAGCTATTTCTTTCCACTAAAAATCTTGGGAACTACAGTTTGGCAAAGCTACTGGGAATTTTCTGTTTGAGACTCGGGCCTGGCTCCAGTGCTGTGTCTGGGGGAAGGAGCACAGATGGGGTCTGCCCTGGTGATTGTGCTGTCATTGCTTTGTGCAGTGGCAGAGGGAGCTGCAACCATGGCAACAGAAGCAAGGTTGCCCAAATCTCACATACAATCCATCTGGAGCTCAACTTCAAGGGCATAAAAGGGGTACATCCAGGGCCAGCTTCTTTGTTCTAGTTGCAGGCATTCCAGTGGTCACAGAAGTGAGCTGGCTGGTGCAGCAGAGGAGGCAGTGCAACATTGAGCAGACTGGTACAGAATTGCTTCCATGAGCATTTGTGACCTGGGTGGTCTGGGCCCAGTTGCACAGGGTAGTTTGAGTACCAGTCACCGTTTGGGAGGCTAGGAAGGGATTTTTACATACAAGGACACATTGGTTGTTGGCCCTGTTTTGTTTTTTTTACCTTTCTCTGGGCATTGGGAAGTGGGGCCACCTGGGTAGGGGGACTCCAACGTAGCTGCACCCATTGGAGCATTGGCAGGAGTCAGGCAGTGGCCCACCTCTTGAGGCAGTTTTGAGGCACTGGACTGGATCACTGGGGTGAGTTGTACTGATTGGGCAGTTCACCTCTCCCCTTTTTAGGATCTCTTTAAGGGATCTGGGGGGGGGGGGAGCCAAAGGGTACACACCTGGGCTGGCTTTGGTAGGTTTCACCCTGGGTTGCAGTGACCACCTGGGCCATGCCTGAATGGGAGTACATCACCTATCATCCCACAGTGCCCAGCAGGCATGCTGGGAAAGAGACCACCAAGCAGCAAGGAGCCGCTTGATGCAGTGAATGTATTGCTCTATGCCCTTTCACTGCTCCAATTGCTGTAATCAATACAGTTGTGGCCTGTTTCATCCAAAGAGTTGATGTATCATCTATTCTTTGCCCAGGGACACCAGCCTTACCATTGCCTATATGGATGCAATGTGCCCAAAGAGTAAATCAGATATATAGAGAGAACACAAACTTTTTAAAAGGAACCTTTATTATTCTTGGACAATAAGATGGAAACAGAAAGCTCTACACTTGATTTTGTAGAAGCCCAATTGCACTTTGCTCTGTGTTGAAAGTGTAGCCAGTTTTCTTCTTTGAATTACTTTTTAAAATCTTTCCAGCTTTTTGTACAAGTCCACTAGTGGGGGGGGGGGTATTGTTGCCGCTACTGCTGCTGTTCTGTTTTCTCAGAAATAAAGCAATCTTTCATTGATATTTTTTAACCTTTCTACTTAGTCCCTCTAGAACTTAGTTTAACATTTGATAGTCTGGAGGGATGCAAATTAATGCAAATTAATTTTATATGTTTATTTATAAAGAATATTTTAACTCACTTTTCTCCACTCACTCAGTCATGGACTCGGAGAAGCTTACAATATTACACACATGCACCCACCCACACGCACACAAGAGAAAACCAAAAATATTTAAACTCAAGTTAAAAACAGGTCTGCAGTCAACAAACTTTATGTACTGGGAGGGGAAAGGAGGGAAGAGGCAGAGCAAGTGGTAGCAGCCCTGCCTGATGGCAACAGGCTCTCCATAGGCAATTGGGTTTCTCAAGGAAAACAGACAATGAAGACGGATATTAGGCCTATATGTTTTTAAATCCTGATATAACCACTTCACATAACATCATAATCACTGCAACTTCCAGGAGGACTCCTGAAGGAGTGAGAGCATTTAAGCAATAATGTTTCTCTACCAGGAGCTACTGTTGTCTAAGAGCTAAACCACACAAGACGAATTACACAAGGACACTCATGTGAAGGGAAATGCAATGGTAACTGGGAAGCATAGTTTGAATTTCACCTCTCTACAGACCCAGCAAAGATAGTTTCTCAGAGGGTTTGTTAATTTCCCCTTGTTCCCTTCCCCTCCTTCCTTCCTCTGAGGAACAATCTTTGCCACTCTGTAGAGAGGAGAAATTAACAACCCCTGAGAAGTGATCTAGCCAGCTCTGTAGAGAGAGGTGAAATTCAAACTATGCTTCCTGGCTACCATTGCATTTTCCTTCACTTGAGTGTCTTCATATAATTTATCTTGTGTGGTTTAGCTCTAAGTCTTTGCTCCAGGTCTGAAAAAGGCCTCTGAGTTCTCCTCTGTGTCCCTGCTCCACTACTACTTTGGACAAAGACACAAATTATGCCACATGTCCTATTGTAATTATGCCAAATTATGCCTTATGTCTAAACATCTCTGTTGGCTCTCCATATGTTTCTGAGCTCACATCAAGGTTCTAGTTGTGACCCTTAAAGCCTTTCATGATTTGGGACCCTCATACCTGAAAGAATGCCTCTTCCCATATGAGCTTGTGTGCCAGCTTAGCACATCTCAACAGTTCCTCCTCTCCCTGGAAGGTGACAGCATGTTCATGGGCTTTGTCAGGGGTTTAGGCTGTGATGATATGGGTGATGATGTGCATGTTAGTCTCTAGTCTTTATGCACTACTACTCTGAGCCCACATTGTGGGGAAAAGTTGTCTAAAATGTTTTAAATAAATAATGTGATGACTTCTGTCCTTCCTCTGTGAGTCCATTTTTGCCATTACTTAAAACACAAATTACATATACAAACCAAGAAGAATCACTGATTCTGACATTAGTCTACAAAAGCCGGACAGAAATTCAGCAAGAGAATTTTGTAAGCATCCCTGCAGTAATTTTTCCCCAGTCTTTCATAGAGAGAAGCAACGTGAGGAGTAAAGAAGAGGAAGGCATCAAACAGCAAGTTAATTAAACTGATGACAATGCCAGACACAAGGTTGCCTGAAGCTCTGTTTATTGTAGCAGATACAACTTAGAAGGTCAAGCTCTAACACTTGGTTGCAGGAGAGAGAAATGATGATTCAACTGGCTGTTTTCAGTACATGTTTTTAGGAGCCAGGCTGTCAAGGCTGAATTCAAAATATTGTCTTTCTATTTGTTGAGATTTATCACCTCAGCCAAGATTACTTCTTGGTACTGTATGCTCAAACATCAGCATGGGCTGGAAAATATTATAATATATATAAATATTAAAACATCCTTGGAAAAAAATCCGTTAACAAGATTTCAGTTAATGTCATCAGATGCATTAGATGGTGTATTTCAAAGAACACCTTCAGATCTACAGCAGTGGCAAAGGGGACATTAAAGAATTCTATTTATTTTTTATTTATTCTTCTGCCCAAAGGAGCAGATTAGATATTTCCCAGAATTTTTGTAAGGGTGACAGCAGTGATATAATTAGGAGAAATAATTAATTAAGATGCAAAGTTATTCAAAAGACAGATACTTTTGCAACTGGTACTTGCTAAAGCTTTAAAAACTTTATGAATGAACATGAACTTGCTTCTGGGCACAATTCAAAGGACTGCCTTCTTCCATACTGCCCAGCTCACTAGTTAAGACCTGCGTGGCAAGCCCTGCTTTCTCTGCCCCGGTATTCAGAGCAGCAACAAGACATGACCTTTTCAGCAATGACTCCTTGCCTGTGGAACTCCCTTTCCTTTGAGGCTCACCTGGTGCCTACCCTATCCCTACTCTCCTTTTTGATGCAAGGGCAAAATGTTTCTTTTTAGCCATGCTTCATTTGTATAGCTTGCATTTAGTCTAAGAACCTTTACAAGATTCATTTTAACTTGTTCACATTATGTAGGATTTTTTTCCCTTTTATGATGCTTATGTTTTGTTTTTGTTTGAATATATATTATTTTTATGACTGTTCTGAGGAACAGTTATAGAAGCTTAGAGCGTGGGGTGGGATGTCATCAAGCAAAGGAAGCAAATAAGTTGCAGAAAGCGTAAGGACCTTGGAACTGGCACTGACGAAATCAATGGGTTTTGATGAGTGCAGGTTTGGGGGATTGTGAAGGATAGAAGCCCAATTTCAAAAGGTCAACAGGGGAAATGGAAGAAAGAAAGCTAAGACAGTGGGAGGAAAAATAGTGCATTGTTTTAAGGTAAAAGATAGAAAGGAAATCAAGTGGTCATCAGAGGAATATCATGGGATAGTTTCCTGAGAATGAGAGATTGGATGGCTTATTCAAATACATTAAGGAATAGAGAAAATAGTAGATTGTTTCATAGAGTAGAAGATAACGAAAAGAGATTATACTAAATTTGAACAAAAATGTGAAGAAATTATTAAGAGCAAAGCATGCTAACACAGCAGGTAGAATGATATTATAATTAGAAAATAGAGTTAAGATATTCTGTCATGTTTATAAAATAAAATAGTTTCATGTTGTTTCTTTATAGGACTAGGAGAAAAATCTTAAAATGATATTTGACATAGGCATTTAGGAACTGCAGTAATCCAAAAACAATGAAATTACGAAGTGAACATCCTGAACAAAAATGATCAAATTAAATTTTAAAAATATTTTAAATTGTTTGTATTTAGACTCTGTTTTCTCCTCTGCTGAAAGTTATGTAGGATTGGACTTCAGGAAAGCAAATTTTAACAAACTGAAAGGTATGCTAGATAGAATCACATGGTCATAAATACTTAAGGAGAAAGGATTTCAAGAGGGGTGGGAGTTTCTTAAAAGTGAAATATTGAAAGCACAATCACAAACGATTCCTATGAGAAGGAAAAACAGGAGGAGCTTAAAGAAACCATGGTGGCTTCATACACAGCTTTCTAATGCACTGAGAAGGAGGGCCCTAGACATGGGCACGAACCAAAAAAACCCCCAAACCATGAGGTTCATGGTTCGTGGGTTTTCACAAACCATGAACCACAAACTCCCATGAACTGGTGCAAGTTCACAAACCAGTTCGTGGGGTTTAAATGCCCCTTTCCAGCTGCTTAGCAGCAGGGAAAGGGGCATTTAATCATTTAAAGGACCCTTTCCTGCCATTTGGAAGGGGCAGGTCCTTTTAAACTATCAGCTGGCAGGGGGGAATCCCCCCTGACACTTGCCAGCTGATAGTTTAAAGAGACCTGCTACTTGCAAATAGCAGGGCCCTTTAAATGGACCAACCCCCAGCCCCCAGCCCCACACTTAACTTGCTGCCGGGGTGGTGGAGGCTGTGGCCCAGCCGCCCTGCAGGCCCACGGCCTCGTCCTGTGAGTTTGGGCTGTTTAAACAGCCCTGCCACTAACAAGCAGCAGGTCCCTTTAAACTATCAGCTGGTAGACGGCGAGGGGGGGATCCCCCTGCTGCCTGCCAGCTGATAGTTTAAAGGGCCCTGCTGCTTGCAAGGGGAAGGAAAAGTTTAAATGGCCATTTCCCCGGGAAATGGCCATTTAAACTGCCCCTTTAATACAAACCAAACAAACCAGTACACCAGTTTGTGGAAGTTCATGGAAACAAGCTTCCACGAACCTCTGGTTCGTGAACCATGAACTGGCCTGGTTTGTGCATTTTTTTGGTTCATATTTAGATTCGTGCCCATCTCTACTTATAACCAAGGATGAATATAAACAAATAACCAATGCTTCTAGGGAGGGTGTTAGAAATCTAAAGCTTGGTATGGTTAGGTTAGTGATGCTAAAAACAACAAAAAAGGGTTCTTTGCTTATGTTCAAAGTAAGTAAAAGAGCAAGGACATGGTAGGCCCATTGCAGGGACAGGGAAGTGAAATTGTAACAAGTGATGAAGAGCAGGCAGAACTGCTCAATTTCTACTTTTCCTCAGTCTTTTCCTGCAAAAGAAATGGTACTCAACATGGCAATAACAGAACACATGGGGGAAGGAAATTACAGCCTAGAATCAGCATAGGGGTAGTACATAAACACCTAGTTTCTTTAAATGGAACGAAGTCCTCAGGGCCAGATGAATTGCATCGAACAGTACTAAAAGAACTCACAGATGTAATTTCTGAGCCTCTTTCTATTATTTTTGAGAATTCGTGGAGGTCAGGCGAGGTGCCAGAAGATTGGAGGCGGGCAAATGTTGACCCCATCTTCAAGAAGGGGAAAAAGGAGAATCCAGGTAACTACCAACCCATCAGCTTGACATCTAAACCTGGAAAAGTCTTAGAACAAATCATCAAACAGGAAGTCCTTGAGCATTTAGAAAGGATGGCTGTGATTACTAAGAGCCAGCATGGGTTTCTCAAGAACAAGTCATGCCAGACTAACCTTCTCTTTGTTTTTTAGAAAGTTACTACCTTGCAGGATCAGGGAAATGCTGTAGACATAGTTTATCTCGATTTCTGTAAGGCTTTCAATAAGGTTCCACATAATATCCTTGTCAACATGTTGGTAAAATGTGGTTTGGATCCTATTACTATTAGGTGGATCTGTAACTGGTTGACAGATCAAACCCAAAGAGTGATAGTTAATGGAACCTCATCCTCTTGGAGAAGAGTGACAAATGGAGTTCTGCAGGGATCAGTTCGAGGACGTGTTCTGTGCAACATTTTTATAAATTATTTGGATGAATGAATAGAGGGAATGCTTATTAAATTTGCAGATGATACTAATTTGTGAGGGGTAGCATATATGGTCAAAGACAGAGTAAGGATACAGGATGATCTTGACAGGCTGGAAAACTGGGCTAAAACAAATAAAATGAATTTCAACAGAGATAAATGCAAAGTTCTGCATTTAAGAAGGAAAAATCAAATAAATCAAATGCATAATTATAGGATGGGGGAGACTTGTCTTGGCAGTAGTATGTGCAAAAAGGATCTAGGGATCTTCATAGACCATACACTGAACATGAGTCAGCAACGTGATATGGTAGCTAAAAAGTCAAATTAAGTTTTTGGGCTGTATCAACAGAAGCATAGTGTCAAGATCACGAGAAGTGATCGTATTGCTCTACTCTGTTCTGGTTATACCTCACCTAGAGTATTGTGTTTAGTTTGGGGCATCACAATTTAAGAAGGATATAGACAAACTGGAATGTTGGTTGTTGTGGATTTTCCCGGTGTATCACCATGGGCTTGGCATTGTAGTTCCTGACATTTCACCAGAAGCTGTGACTGGCATCTTCAGAGGTGTAGCACCGAAAGACAGAGATCTCTCAGTGTCAAACTGTGGAGAAGATGTTAGCAGGTAATTTATATCTACTCAGGAAGGTGGGTTGGGTTGCATCATCCTGTAAGAGTTTCCCAGGGTGTGGAATGCTAATGGAATGCTAATGCTTCACTGTATCCTGAGGAGGTTCTTTTGCATATGGATTGGTGCTTGATATGCTAATCTTCTCCTAAGTAGTCATTACTTTTGTCTTCTTGATGTTCATATGTAATCCTGCTTTGGCGCTTTCTTTTTTAACCTTGATCAGTAGTTGTTTCTTGTCTTTACTATTTTCTGCCAGTAATGTGGTGTCATCTGCATATCTCAAATTGTTAATTTTCCTTCCCCCAATTTTCACGCCACCTTGTTCTAGATCTAGCTTTCCTTATGATATGCTCTGCATAGAGGTTGAATAGGTAGGGAGATAATATGCATCCTTGTCTGACACCTTTGCCAATTAGAAACCATTCTGTTTCCCCATATTCTGTCCTGAGTGCCTCTTGTCCAGAGTACAGGTTGCGCATCAAAACAATCAGATGTTGTGGTACCCCCATTTCTTTTAACTCTCTCCATAGCTTTTCATGATCCACACAGTCAAAATCTTTGCTGTAATCTATAAAACACAGGCTGATTTTCTTCTGAAATTCCCTGGTATGTTCCATTAGCCATCATAAATTTGCAATGTGATCTCTGGCGCCTCTTCCTTTTCTGAACCCAGCCTGAACATCTGGCATTTCTCATTCCATATATGGTAAGAATTTTGAGCATCACTTTGCTTGTATGGGAAATTACCGCAATAGTCCAATTGTTGCTGCACTCTTCAGCATCCTCTTTTTTTGGAATTGGAATGTAAACTGAGCATATCCAGTCTGTGGCACATTGTTTTGTTTTCCATATTTGTTGACAGATTCTTGTTAAGATTCTGATGGACTCTGTAGCTTGAAATAGTTTTATTGGTATTCCATCTACTCCAGGTGATTTGTTTCTCCCAATTGCTTTGAGTGCCACTTTCTATGATTAATCAATATTTTTATATGGCTTTTGATGCATTCCTGAAAGTCCCAGACTTCAGACATGGCTGTTTTCTGAAGATACCTTTTTCAAAATTACCCGATCTTTACCATGCTTTCCATTTATCCTATAAATTCTTGCCAGCAGCAAGTTACCCCCGACAAAAGGGTGTGTCATTTGTTTAAGTGCAATGCAGAATCAAAACTGAATCCATATATATTACATGAAAAAGAGAAGACATAGAAGCATTGACAATCACCTCAGCAACAGTACTGAAGTTAAAAATCGTGCTATCCCATCCCCACCCCCAATCCCTTATATTCAATTTTTACACACAAAACCCCAAGCTAAGATAGACACTTTCATGATGGTTTCAGAATAGAAGTACTGAAAAACACTACATATTTGTACACTTTCACTGTAATTCCCGAGGAGAGTTTATATAGAGGGTGATATACAAACTGTTCACAATTTTTTCTTTGACTGATTACAGTTAATTTCAGATTGCATTGTTATGAGGTAAAATCACTCTGAAATTTTTTTTGGACATTGTATAAAAACAAAGGAATCTGGGAGGGCAATTGTCTCACACTTCCAGTTTCTCCATATTAGTGTGAAAATTGCTTGCATATTGGAAGTTTGCACATCTCCCTTCTAGGAAAAATTAAAAGAACACTCTTTCACCAACAAGATTTGAGAAGGATTCAGGGAAGCCAAGAGCATCCTTTCACACTGTTAGACATCCAAAGCAGTTCCTATTGACCCTACAGTTGAAAGAGAATTCACTCTTGGAAATGTGCCCTGAAGATAAGTAATTTGGCAGCCATTTTACAGATGGTAGAGGGTGCCATTCACATGTGAGTTCCACTTTCTTCTAGAAGTGAACACTGTCAGTGTCCAAGATTCCTTGTAGTTTGAGTATGAGCTCTGCACAAAAGAGAGCAACGTCACCATATTTTCAGCTGCATATTATCTAAATCTATGTGTTCAATGGGAATTCACTTTGCATCAAAGTTCGGGGCAAGCTTATTCTCATCAGGAAGCATGTATGTTTACCAGAATTTGCATGAACAACTTGTGTAACCTTACAAAGGTGTGGGAATAATTTCCCAATAGCTTCTTTTACACTAGTGATGATTAGATAGTAATAATACCTTCGTGATTTACTTTGTACACTGCTGCAAATAATAACTTGTTTGCTAAAAATGTCCTTTTCCCATCAGTGCCAAGCAAATATTTGTATCAGCTCCTGAACAAATTTCAAATGAGTTGTTTCCTTATTCATCTCCCTAGGCTTTGAAAGCCTACATACCGTCTTAATCAATGATGTCTCTATATGTGCATATGTGAATTCCTGGACAAGCTAATGAGGTGACGATGTTTAATGTTTAACAAAGTCTAACCCAGACTGCATTTTATTTATGTGTCTGTTAATGTATATGTTGAAATGTATATGCATATCCATAATGTATATGCTGAAATGTATATGCATATGTTATCCTCTTAATAGAAGATATGTATGCATATCATTTCTGTAGAACTCAGTGTTACACACATAGTTCATTGGTCATCTATAGCAGTCTACCAGGGGCTTAATAAACCTGTTTTGTTGCCTACCTAGGATTGCCAGAATGGGTTGTTAATATCGAGCAATCTTCAGGTCACATATGACTAATGTGCTGCATTGACTTGACTAGTGACAATGTGCAAGCACTGAGTCATTACTGACCCATGGGGGGACGTCGCACCACAATGTTTTCTTGGCAGACTTTTTACGGGGTGGTTTGCCATTGCCTTCCCCAGTCAATATACACATTGCATAATCAGAAAGTCAGAAAAATGTTCATTGTATAATACAATACATTAAAAAACCAGTTCATTTGTTTATTGATTTCAGTAAGAGATGGTTTGGCTAGATTTTTCTCTATGTGCATATCATGAAATATAAAAAAATACACACCAATATAAAATATACCTGGTTACACAAATTTAACATTTCAAACTGTAATAGTCACATTCTCAGTGAGACCTTGACACTGAAATATGGTTGGAAAGGTCACTGTTTTGAAAGACTTACAAAAATCTATACATAACTCGCTCAAGCAAGATTTCCAAAATGACAAAATGGAAAAAAAAATGACCTACTAGACAGTGAAATCTAATTATCTCAAATCCCTTTGTTACATAAATGGCAAAATAAATGCCATCTTAAAAATCAGAGTAAGATTCATATTCCATGTCAAAAATGGTCTCTCTGTAAAGCCTGTCATTGGATTTACCGCATTAAATTAACACTAATCATTCAAGGGATGGCAGCACTTTTCTTTCATAACTTTTAACTAGCCAAGCTGCCAGTCATTCAGCTGGAGGGATGAAGGCAGGGAAAGAAAAGAGCTAATCTTTACTAATGCTTCTTTTGTGGCTCTTTGCTTTACTGACTGTAATTTCTTTGAAGAGGCACTTAAGTACACTTGTCCCCAACCTAGGTGGGAGTTCTGTGTATACCAAAGCAAGTTTCCATGCATGTCTCCCTGATTTATGAGATGCTTAAGAAAGGTGCTTCTTTTCTTGAGCCCAGCTCACTAGTCTATGTGGAACTCAGAGCCTTGCTACAAGTGACATTTTACACGTGAAGGATAAAGGATCATTTTCGCAAGTCTTTCTGGGAACTGAAGTTCCTCTCCCCCACCCCTTTTCCTTCTGTTCCTTCCCCTCGCTGTCTGAAGAGACAGAGAGAGCCTACGGCAACATCAGCTTTTGCAAATCATCTTGCGGGGGGGGGGGGCGAATGCTCCGGAGAAAGCAGAGAAAGTTGCAGCTGCCTGCCCCAAAGATCATTGAGAGCAGGCTTGTGACTGGAGGAACGATTTGCAAAAGTTGCTGTTGCCGCAGGCTTTCTCTGTCTCTTCAGGCAGCGAGGGGAAGGAACAAAAGGAAAAGGGGTGGGGGAGAGGAACTTCAGTTCCCAGAAAGACTTGTGAAAATGATCCTTTATCCTTCACATGTAAAATGTCACTTGTAGCAAGGCTCTCAGTGTTACCTACATAGCTCACTGGTCATCTATAGCAGTCCACCAGGGGCTTAATAAATCTGTTTTGCTGCCTGCCTAGGATTGCCGGTCTAGGTCTTGTGAAACATATTGTGTTCAGATGTCTTTAGATCTGACTTTGGTTGAATCCACATTACCTCTTTTTTCCCGGTTGTTCTCCACATGAAATCCGCATTTCAGAGTGCCGGTCACATTACCCAATCCTCTACACGCATCTCTCTCGGATTTCCATCGAATTACTAGTAGCGGTTTTCTTGCGGGAGTTTCACGATGGACGTGAATGCTTGCGAGCGCAATTTTCGCGCTCCTTTTTTAAACAGCCGTCAATCAAGTCTCCCCTTCCTTTCCTTGCGTTCCCATTGGCCGATTCCACCAGAGATGGCTCATGAGCGATTTCTCCTATATTTCCCCTTTATTTGCTTTCGTTGCTTGGTTCAGCAACATTCGATTTCTCAAAAGCCAAACTTTTTTCTCATTAACATCTTTTTAGTGGCCCAACCACCCGAATATCCTCTTCCCCCCCCTCCTCTTTTAATTTTTTTTTTTAAATTGATCTGTCATAGCGAAATTTCGTAGTGTGTTCCAGCGCAACAAAGATCACATTTAACTGCCGTCCTAACGCCTCCTGCCTCGGCCCATGTATACAGTGCTCTTGAATGATACCACAAACAAGTTTTTAAAATCTGCTGTGTTTCTTGTTCCTTGAGAAATGTCTCTTTTAATTTTTTTGGCTTTTTTAAAACTTAAGACATCGTGACGCAGTGACGATTGATCAAAATAAAAAGCTTTGAATGTCCAACCCGGAATTATTTTGTTGGAATGTTATTAAATCGTTTGGTCAGGGTGCGTCTCGTGGCTGGCGCCTGTCACGACCGAAGGTTGAGCACCACGGGGACACTTGGCTAGGGTGCCTTTTCTGGGCGCAATACTTTTTTTATTCCCACATAACAAAATATCGCTATTCCAAAGATTCATTAAAAAAAAAATTAGAAAAAAAAAGGATCAGAGAATCGAGGGAAGATTTACGTGCCGCACAGACAGAATAGGAATCAATTGTGTTCCTGGCAAAAATATTAGTAGATAAAGAAAGTTTGTCAATCTTGGATTAACAGGGGAAATGCTGTCCAAAAACAAGCAGAAAACATTTTGAAAATCGAACACCTTTCTGTTGCTCTTAAAGAAACGCTTCTTATTTCTGGTGACCCAATTTTTTAGTTCCACATTGACATCCATGAACTTAAAATACATTCCCTTGAAATCTTATCTGTATTTCCATTCCTGTTTTGCTGTAAAATTTGGTGTTATGCCTGGGGACACAATGGAGAAAGCATTCTGAAGATACAGTGAATACAGACAGAATGCTAAATTTAAAGTTGTGATGTGGCGTTCTGTGGGTTCTTTGTGGTTCTTCGTGTTTGGAACCCATCTCAAACCTGTGTGCCAACCAGGCTGGAGACTACGACGTTTGGCCCCCCGATTGGAGTGATGAATGGGAAACCTAGGATATCAGCAGAATCATTCTGGACATCATATTCAAAGTGTCCTTCGGCATCCTCCACTTTTAAACAGCTCCTTTTGTTCCACGCCAGTAGAAGAAAAAACACATCTGGATATCCAGCACAGATAGGGGCCCGCCTGTAAATTCTGTTACTTGGCGTCACGTGTGGTTCATTTCCATCACACCCAATCTAAAACACTGGGGACTGATTGATTCAGCACTCCATTCAGAAAATCATGCATTCAATGCCAGTTTCACCCATTGATTTCATCTCCCACATTGATGGACTGTGCTTTTGAGAGGGAAGAACGGGTAACACCAGGAGCGGCACATTCCAGACGAATCAGAATTGGTATTTTTGTATTACGCTGTGCCAACAAATTTCAGCTTGATGTCTCCATGTGATGTGGCGGAACAACCAGTTTCTTGGGCCATTTAAAGTACAGGTCATATCACATTATTTCTCAACATCAGCAATTTAGAGCCCAATTATGCCATTGGGGTGATGCTCCTTAAATTGTCAGTGCTTCCCTCGTCTGGAAAACTGAGTCTGGTGACATGATGACAGGGGGGATGCTTGTGAGGTGCTTGTGGAACAGTGTAATCCACCATTTGCCACTTATATACCATGTCCCAAAAAACCTACAATTGTGTCAAGTCAACTGTGGCAATCAGAATGTGACACATGAGACTAAACTTTGGCAGGTAAGGCTAATGAAGTTCGAGGTCACGATAAATACAAACACTTCACGTGTTTGCCGGGGATGCGGGAAATTAGAAAAAAGGGGGTGCAGAGAAAACCTATGATGATGTGGGAGATTGCACCAACAGGGGGTGGGCATTGATTGTAATTTGGGAAATCTAGTGGACAGTCCAGAAAGCCATTACACCTATCTTATTGATGCATAGACATGGACCACGTACAGAGAAAATATCACTGTGACATCATGGAAAATATTTTTTTAATTTAAGGAAAAAATTCAGCAAAAGAGAACCACAAAAAAAAATTTTTTTTTTTAAATGAACAGCTCAACAATAAACTGTGGGGGAAGGGGAAGAAAACTTGGGTAACTATATACAGTGGTGAGAACAATCAGGGTGCATCCCCAGAGGCAGAGGGACGATGTCTCCTTCTCTCACGGCGCTCCATCACATTGACTCGCCGCCCCAGGCGTGCTAGTCGGTCCTCCACGCTGCTCAACCTCTCTTGCACATTTGAGACTGAATTTGGGAAAGAAAAGTGTTTTTGAGAGACGGCACCCAAAAAAAGGGTGACAGCACCATTCAGAACAAAAACTTACTGGATGATCCTAGCCTCTCCTCCATCCTCTCCATGGCCGTGAACAGATCTCCTATCCCTCTGCGTTGGGCTCTTCCTGGGGGAGCAGACCTTCTGCTGGTTGAGGGACCCTCCTCTGACCGTTCCAGTTGGCTTTCCTGTGCACTAGCTTCAGAAATGAAAGGAAGAAATCAAAATCTTGTAAAACGGTTTGGCCACAGCAGTCATAACATCATGGCTGATCCACTGTGGCATCAACCTCCAGATTCTCTGATTTCATTTCAATGATTACAGAAAAATGGGAACTCTGTTATAGCACCAGCAAATAAAACATCGGAAAGCATTAATTTTTTTTTCTTGCTGTTACAAAGGAGATAAAAAAAGGCTGACAATTATTTTTTTTCACAGCACACTTTTGAAATCGTGGAAAAGGCCGGTGGGTGGTGATGCTCCGTGCTTGGGGCACCACTGTCATATACAACTTCCCCTCCATCCATGGAAGTGTGGAAGCGAATGTGGTCCCACTCATCCATGGACACATTCTATTAAGGTTGATGGTCAAGTGCACGGTGTGGGAAAGCATCAGTTGCTGGTCTGCCTGATTTTAGGTGGGGAAGAATATATTAGGCAAATACATGCTTACCAGGGGGTGCCTGTTCTGATCCCTGTACAGGGTCCTCAGAGGAAGCTTGCTCCCCGGCCACCTCAAGCGCCTCCTGCTCCTCGTCTGCTCTTTCCTCCCCCACGGCAGCGGTGGGAGCTCTACCACGGAGAAGGGCTGCAAAGTGAAGAAGAAATGTTGGCACACTCCATCAAACCATTGCAATCGGAACATTCATGACAAAAAGGTGCAACAAAGATAACACCAGCAACTGTGCACCGTGATGAACACAGCGGCTCGACACATGCCACATTCCCAAACTTGGGGTCCCTCATGCCGAGCAGAAAAAAAAAAGGTTTCTTTGTAGGAGAAAAAAAACCCGCTATTGCAATAAAACGGCGTCGTGCGATGATTACGGGGGGGGGAATGGAATCTCAGCTCTCCCCCCACCATCTAACTTTTTGCCTGGTTTCTCCACATTGACGTGCACTTAACTGCGTTGTTAATTTAAAATTAAATGCTTTTAAGAGGTTCTTACCAGCATGATGACGGGATTGCCAGCTTGGCCTTCCGGCGAGATCCCAGAGGTTCATCATGGACGCAAAGTACGGGGGCTTTCCACTCTGGCGAGGGATCCCCTGCCAGGCTTCCAGCGCCCCGTAGAAGTCCCCCTTCACCCTCTTGAACTTCGATCTGCACTGTTCGGGGGTCCTTCTGTGACCACGGGCACACATCTGCCTCGACAGCTTGTGAAATATAAGCTTCGTGGGCAGATGTGTGCTCCTCATTACACGCGCCGCTTTTCCGGAGCGTGCAACGAGGTCCAGCAGGGTCTCCACCTCTTCATCCCGCCAGAAGACTCCTTTTGCCGCTGCTGCCATACTTGTTCCTAAACGAAATACCGAAAATGTGCTGTTACATAAATAAGCATGCCCTCATAACGGCTCCATAAAGGCGCGGAAAAAAAGGCTGCTGATTGGACGCGCTTAAACAGGATGACCAATCGGTGTTGAGGATTTGATTTCGGCGCCAAATGCTGTTGAATGAACACTATGTTCTCCCACACTCATGGGAAGGCCCTTTCAGGCCAATAATTTTTATTTCTGCTACTTGAGTTCCAGTGAAGCATGAGAAAGCATTGTTAACAAGAACAGGGGTTGATTTCTTATCAACAAATTGGTTCAATTTTCACATCGCATTACAGTCCTTTTAACGAAACATCTTCCTGGCGTGCCAATGCATCCACGAAAATTCGTCATAGCGTTATTTTGTCACATTAAAATTAATTAGGCAAAGGAACGGGTGGTGGCTACAGCGCATGCGCAATTAACGGCTTGGATTTCCGGCGGGAGAACAGTGCTTGGTCGACGGATCACAGTGCAGTGGACTGCCCTCCATTTGCTTTCTTGCAGACGTGGGGAGAGAAGAGCAACCGACACTCTGATCTGCGGACACCATCATAAACAATTGTTTTTTGAAAATGTCGGCCACTGCTCCTGCGGCTCCACGATCAGCGACATGGAGGGAAAAAGAGGTATTGGACCTCCTTTCTTTCTGGGGGGAGGACAAGATACAGGAAGCCCTTAGAAGCTCCCACAGGAACTTAGACAACTTTGAAAAAATTTCCAAAATGATGTCCTCGCGTGGTCATCGGCGCACTGCATTGGAATGCAGGAACAAAACAAAAAGTATGCGGTTGGAGTACAAGCGCGTCATGGCACACAATTCCACCTCTGGAAACGGCCCCATTACATGTCCTTTTTTTCGTGAGCTGGACAGTATTCTAAGAGGGGACGCAAGTGTTAAACCTAAACGGATAGCGCGAAGCATTTCTTTTGCCCAAGGACCCCCGCAGATAAGCGCCCCCAGGGAAGTGATGGAGGGATCGGAGGAACTCTTCTCGCACGACATGCAGACGATAGATGCTGCACCGCTGTGGTGCTCTTCTCCAAATCCCATGGCAGCACGTGAGTGATGGAGCGTTGATTATTCTAGTTCAGAGCTATGATTTTTCTTCCTTTTCACATTTCCCTGTCTATGAAATCGTAACACCTTTATTGATTTCACGTTTATAGCGCAGAACTCGTCATCATCCACCGATGCCAGTGAAGAGGATCTTGACCGCACCATAGATGGACTTGCTGACAAGGGTGAGCATTGTTTTGACAGGTTGCTCCAATGGTGGCCCACCCAAAAACAGTCCCTGGAAAGGCTGAAGACATCTCGAGAGTGGGAACGCCAAGATGAGAGTGCCTGTTTTAGGGGAAAAGAAGGGCACGACCTCAGGTTTGCAAGATATGGGAAAGTCTGTCAGTGATGGGATGGTTTGGAGGTCTGTCAGTTATGGGGATGATGTGACATCATCGGCCACACCGTGGAGGTTGTCTTAGACTTATGGTTTCAAATGGTCAACTGTTCACTCCTGCCCAGCCCATCCATGCAAGCAACACCACGGTTTATCCGTTCTATATTTACCAAAATGCATGGATGGAGTTGGCTTTGGATTCAAATATATTTTTGATCAGTCTCCTTTTCATTAATGGATGCCTGACTTGAACTCCAATCTCTACACTCGAAGCATATAAACCCAGTGCCCAGCTTCAGGGACAGATGAACACAGGAATATGAGACCGTGGACGGGTGCATGGACTGGTGCAATTTTCTGTGTGAGACATTCCGGTCCACTAAAAGGCTGAATAAGGGGTAGATGACAGAGGGCACATTCAAAATCTGTTTCAGGTTTTCAGGGCCACCTCTTTGTCGTTATAGTGGTGCAAAAAAAAACCAGACGTCCCATTACAGCTCCTATCATCTCTTATATATTGATAGTGGCACAGATACAAATAAGAAAAGAGGACAACGCAGAAGACAGTGCCTGCGAAGTGAATGTTTGAATTGTATTTATCTATATCAAATCCCCGTGTTTTTCAAACAAATCACATTTAAAACCGATCAATTTTCAGAAAACGACACTACAGGTGCAAACGCAATGGAGGACGACGACAGTGATTCAGACCTTCCCCTGGGGCATCGTTCACGCTATAACACGGGTAAGCTTAGTTGATCTGCAGAACATAAAAGAGTCCAGTTGCACCTTTGAGAAGAGACAATTGCAGAGTGGCATAAGCTCTCCTGAATCACGTTATCTTTGTCTGACATATGAAACAGAGCATGGTCAAATATAGAGGGGGGGGAGAGAAGTGGAGGAGAGAGCTGAGTCATCTTGGGAGGCTGGAGGGTGCCTCACAATCGTTCCTTTTATGTCACATGTCCAAAATCTCCATTCTTTGTGTGCGACTGTTGGCCTCCAAGGCAGTTGCCCTGTTAGTTTCTGTAAGCCCAACAGCAAGACCATAATATCCCCTTGGCGTGTGACCCTCCTATAGACACAGACCTACCTGCAAGATGAATTAAAAAAAAAAAATTTGTTCCCAGAAGCCCACGCCAGGTGTCACCGAGCTCACCCAGACCCCACCTGGTGCAATAAAATCTGTCACCTGTTTCACTGTGAACAGCATGCATAGTCCCCATTCTGAACCAAATGGAACGTATGAAATTTTCATGTGTGTTGCAATTCATCGGCCACGCAGGGTGCATAGGTTAGAAAAAAAAAATTTGGGGACAAACTACGGCTACCTTACAGTCTGCATTGGATTTTCCCAGAACAGTGTAGTGTTCTCCCACTGGTAGCTGAAATTTCCCATTTATCATGTGAGATTTTTGTCAATGTAATTTTTATCGCATTTGTTGGCTGGTTTCTCAGATCTGCAGCGCGCATTGAACTGCACCTTGCACCCCTCAATTGATAATGCCAACACTGTTGATGTGATCTGCACTGACATGAATCACGGTTCCAAAAATTAATTCTGAGGGACACCCAGACACCGTCTTGGATCACCTATCCTCTTTAATGGTTCCTCCACCACATATGTTCTGATGTTGTCAGGATTTCAAGGAAATTCTTGATTTGGCATAACATTGAAAATGGTCAGAATGTGCTCACTGTGGCACATTGCAAGAGCAACGTTGGTCAGCATTGGTGTAAAAGGCAGATCGGGACACAGCACGTCTCCTCGCTATCTAAAGCAGATAAATTGGTCTCTCTCACTAACGCAGTTTTAAACATAATAGCTTTGACTGCTGACAGTATGTCCTCCATGTTATTTCTGCACAACCCATATGGCAAGTGGCATTGTAAAAGCCTTCCCGTTATGGAAAAACCTTGATGCTTGTGCATGCATGGTTATCAAAAAATGTGCAACACATTGGCCTCGGCGGGGGCAACGGGATGAACTAGGCCGAAATCTGTTATGTGGGTTTTGGAAGTCATGGGGAAGTGCCCAAACTATGAAGCCTGCTGCTGGCCAACCAAAAAACATGTTGCATCCTTTTCTTCAGGCTTAGATTTCTGAATAATGTCTGAGATGTTAACAATTTATTGATCTGTTGCTCTGACTTACATCCACAGCAGACGGGGCAGATAACAGATGCCTAGCAGAAGTTTCACCGGGAACAAGACTATTCCAACTAAGAAACAGGAGACGCAGAAACGCAGCACTCTATGGAGTAGCCGATGATATGATGCGCCGTTCTCGAGAGGAGCACAATGTCCAGGTTTCCCAATGGCGAACGGACAGAGAGATGCTGTGCAGTTGGAAGGCTGATGAGAACAAGATTCAGAGGGAATTCTTGGATCACACTAAAATGGAGAGTGAGAAGTTTGCCGAGGCCTAGAAACAGAACATTTCGGTGATGTCTGATGCTGTGAACACTTTGAAGTCATTGGGACAGATGCTCGCCCAACAGCGTCAAATCATCCCCCCAACACACGATTATGGGCAAACCGCCCTACCTGCCTCACAGGCAACCCCGAAGAAGGCAGCAGCGAGGCGTTCCTGTGTTGGCAAAGCCAGGGAGAGGCTGACGCTTTGAGGAGCTATGTTCTGCGTTGCCCTCCTTATTTGCCACATACCATGGTTTTTGGCAGCAAAATTCATTTGACAGATTCCATTGCACTGGTGACCCCTTAATGGTCTTTATCTATTGTATTTGAAATAAATGTGTGTTAAGGAGTTGTCGCCCCAGTCATGTATGTCTGTTTTAAAATTCTTAACTTTCTGGGATCAAATGGAATCATCAGGGTATAAGATGATGGCCAATCGTTTCCAATGTTGACTCCCTTTTTTTTTTTCAACGCAATCCCCAAAGTTTAGGAATATTTAACATCAGACAATACAATGAAATTACAGTAAGAATCACATTTGTGTTTCTTTGTGTAAGTGGCATCACTCATGTAGTGACCATTCTAAACAGCCTTCCTGCAAAAAGTGAAACACAGCAGTTACCAATCAAGTGGCGCTTCCCCCCCCCCCCTGATTGCAACATGTGACGGAATAACCGCCTGTAATTAGTGCTGCCAAGTGACCCGCTTTGCCCAACAACAAAAACACTGGAGCCAAGACGTTGTGATGAAGTGCAGATGGTGTATTATACAAGTCCATATATTACAGGTGCAAAAGTGCTCAGCATACATACATACAGAGAGAGCAAAACCAGAGTCCAGTCCTTAGGTCAGTTACCAGAGTTATCCAAGATTGTTCTGAGCGACAAAGGTTTGCACCAGGCACCAAGCTGAGCAGATCAGCAATGCACAAACCTTTGGCTGGACTTTTAAGTGTCCACTAGCCTATAGGGTGAGTTGGAGTCAGCCAACCAGCACACGGCTGATGCAATCTTGCCGCAATCCCAGCTTAATTGATCAGGTGTGAACTGTCAGAGAAATTGCTGACTCACCCTATGCTCTATGTTAAAGGGCACAACAGCCTTTACACATGTGCAAGTGAGTTTATATTCTGACAACATGCGGCTAAGTTATATCTTTGGGAGGAGCACTTGCAGTCCAAATTGGAAATTTGGGGGGGGGCCGTATTCCAGAATGGCCAAAAATACCATGACCAACTGTGAACGATGTATGCGGGTGACCACTCAGCTGTGTGGGAATGTATTGTCTGCATGTGCCAGGACTTGAATTCACATCCACCGCTTGTCTGACAGCACCCCAATAAGCAATAGTCTTTTGAGTTCAGTTAACCAAATTTTTTTTTTATTTACACAGATTAGAGTTGCTGGTTGAGACCATTTATGTTCCCCTTGGTTTAGCAGCTTTTCGAAGCAGGTTAGCCGATGTCCATCACTTGCCGCACCGAGGGAGGCAACATCAACTTGTCGAATCTAGGCCCATATACTTGGCCAGGGCATCCCTAACCACCTTTCCTTCGGCAAGATGCCTGTGATGGGTGGTCAACTCTTGTCCCTCTCCATGTGAAACAAGTATTGTCTCTGGGGCTGCTCCGCGGCCAGTGATGGGATGTCCCCGGCTTTCACAGAGGTTGTGCAAAACAACACATGCTGTCACCACAGCGATGACGTTGTGCTCCCTAACTTGGAGGCGGTGTGACAGACACCTCCACCTGGCCTTCAGTCTTCCAAAACAACATTCCACCACGTTCCTGGCTCGCGATAGGCGGGTGTCAAACATTTTCTGAGCTTGGGTGGTTGCCGTTCTCCCGTAGGGCTTCATAAGCCCACCTACGCATGGGGTAGGCTCCATCGGCAATGACCACCGGGGGTATTCTTACACCGTCCACCACCATGAAAGGGTTTCCCAGAATTAGTGAGCCACTATCCATGGCAACACAGAAGGCGGAGTGGGCGAACACGAAGGCATCGTGGTTCTTCCCACTCCACCCCACCTCGGCGTCCACAAATCTTCCCCGGTGATCAACTGTGCCTTGGAGCAGAATCGAGGAATAGTTCTTGCGGTTGCCGTACTGATCTGGGCGGCCTCCAGGAGTGCAGATTGGGATATGCGTTCCATCAATAGCTCCCACACAGTGCGGGAAACCCATTCTACGGAAACCGTCCATTATCTGGGAGAAAGAAAAAAGAAAGGAAAAAAAAAGTCATAGTGCTATCAGGCAAACTGTGCATCAAATAATCATCATCACTCAGCGATGTCTAGTTCTTAAACACCCTGAAAGGGTTATTTTTGTAAATTGAATTTAGGATTTTTTTGCATTCTGAAATGTTGGGTGGAGGTTCTCTTATGTTTGGTGTAATTTAAATTGAATGATCCACATATCCACACAAGTCTCTCTCTTCTCACCCTTTGGCAATAAAGGTGACCGTTGGTGGTTTAAAAATCAGCATCTTTTTGAGGCCACTAAGTGGCCCACCAAATTGGGATCGTCTTGTGCCTCGCTAGAGGGAACGAGAACGGGTGTGAGACGGGCCCATGACAATTGGGTCCATTCTGGACTCAAAATTCCACCCCGGGCCACAGAGGCCTCTATTTTTTCTAACCCTGGAGACAGGTGTTTGGCGGTGTATGAGGCACTGTTTTTCGGGGTAAACCAAAACATCCCCCCAGGTAACAAATTAACTAGAAATTGTTGGAGAGTGGGATAACAGGTCGGATAAGGTGCCTTGCACGTTGTGTTTACTTTGCTTTCAAAATGCCACCCAGAGCCACCATGAAGGGAGACGTTTCTCCCCATAGAGAACCATGGAGATTTTGGGAGGATTCGTGAAGAATTGGATGGGAGGGGGGGTAAACTTGTATCCCCATATTTCACAGTATTCCTAAATTTGGAGGTTTGACAAAGGAGGGTTAGGAGAAGGTGTTCAACAACTGTGCAACGATTTGGGTCACACAGTAGGGGGAAAGACCAAACTGCATTCCTGCACACCACCCCACCTATGTAAACCAAATGTTTATATCACAGAGGCAAAAAAGGCAATCCCTCTCCACGACAATTCATTTTGTTACCTGCTTCAGATCACACGGCGAGGGGTGTGTGTGTGTGTCAGTTGTTGCCCCTCTTTTTCTTAAAAAAAAGGGATTTGTGTGGTGGAAGAACACACTATGAGGGTTGAATGCCATTGCATGCTCAAGGTGTCTGTGGGCAATGTTCACTCACACTCAAACAAACACATAGCGTTGTAGATTTTGAGAGGGTTTCAAAATTACCTTTAAAATGACTGGGAGAGGGGGATGATGTACACACCAGAGTGTTGTGTACTGGTCGTTCCGTTAATGTCACAATTTTTTTTTAAACGACAAATTGTAATAGCGAAATTTTGATATTTCAAAATTAAAATTACCTGTCCAATCCCACTTCCGAAGGAGACAGTCTTCGATAGAAGTTCCACCTCGACCGCGAGGCAGAACTCGACCACCGCGGAGGCTACCGTTGACTTCCCAATCCCGAACAGATCGCTCGCCACCTGGTAGCTTGTTCCGCTGGCCAGCCACCAAATTGCAACCGCGACTCGTCTCTCCACCGATATTGCAGAGCGAAGGGAGGTGTTTTGACGCTGCAGCCTTGGACGCAGGGCTTCCACCAAGTCGATGAAGGTCCTCTTGGACATCCGGAAGCGGCGCATCCACCGACGGTCATCCCAGTGCACCAACACGATATTCTCCCACCAGTCGGTGCTTCTCAGGTATACCCAGTGCTGCCGTGGCTCCTCCATCTGCGCAAGCAGGAACCAATGTTGGAAGCGCTGCCGGCGCCGAATTCTGGAGCGCGTCCAGGCGACGGTGGAGACTGAATCCTGGAACAGAATCCTGGCTGCAGCTCTGCGGCGTTGGGCTGAATAGCGCCGGTAAGCGAGAAGCAGCTGCGTCTGGCAAGCCAGCAACGTAAACATCAGCTGTCCGATGAGGGCGACTATAGGATCCATACCCACAACCGAATCGGCAACAGTAACCACAACGACACCAAGCACACCAACCATCCGCTCACACCCACAAATAGATTTTGCCGAGAACCTTCCCTTTTATAGACCATTCGAATCGCCCGCCCAAAAAAGTTAACCAGTGGCTATCGAGATGTTCACGTGATTTGTCGCTTTGTTGATGTTTCCTCATATCGATAAAACGAAATAACGGAAAAGTGTTTTAAAAAAAAATAAAAAAAAGGGAGGGAAAAAAGGTACCGCCCACAAAAGCGGTTGGCGAGCGGACGTGTGACCGGAGGCTCGCGCGAGAAAGCCGGATGGGGAGCCTGAATGTGAACGGAGAAGGAAAAGTTGCGGGTTGGAGGAAACCGAAAGAAAAGCGATTTATAAGCGGGTAATGGGTGAATGTGGATTCAGCCTTTGTCTTTTACATAATTTGGTTCCATAATTGAGTGTTCTTAATGGTTGAATCATACACTATTTAGTGGAGTTTTTAATTAAAAAGGTGCATTATACATTTTAAAATAAATCATAACCTATTTTAACAAAGTCAAAATATGGTGTTTGGAGGGGGCGTGGTGTCGCTGACTTCGGGATGGACGCGTGCTGAGAGAGCTCCGTTCCTCCCGACCCTCAAATCTCCCATTTAAACGGCACGACAAAACATTTGGACTACATATAATGAGAAACTCAATCGCCAAGAAGAAGAAAAACTAATCGAAGGTAGCCAGAAACTCACAAACGTTCTTTGCAGCATCAAAAGAGAGCGGGCAGTGTGAAGAAACAACGACGGAGCAATCCAAGATGGCAGACGGAACGATTATAAATGCAGCAAATGAGGTAAACGTCACAGAAATAATCTTAGACCCACAACTGGCTAAGCTAAAGACTGAGATAATAGCCCAAATTGCCAATATGATCTCCCCTTTAACCGCACAGCTAGATGAAATAAAACTTGATCTGAAAGCAGTTAACCAGAAAGCAGATAGAGCCCTAGAGGCGAGCTCTTCTGCACGGAGGGAAGTAAGCACCTTACATAAGGACATCGAAAACCACCAGGAGAGGCTAATTAATTTGGAAGTCAATATGAGGCAAAATTTCCTAAAAATACGAGGGATTGATGAGCTTTTGATAAAAAATGAAGAACTCATGCCAGTAATCACAAGATGGCTTGCTAACCAGCTTGAAGCAGAGGAGGGCTTGGGTTCAGGCCCGCTAATCACAAAGGCCTACCGAATTGGAGCAATCAGGCAATATAGAAACAAACCTCTGCCTAGAGATATAATTATCGAAATGCCCAATCAAAAAGCAAGGATGAAAATAATTGAAATTGCCAAAACATCCAGATCAATCCTGTTTAATGGAACCCCAGTGCAAATTTACACTGATTTGCCAAAGGAAGCCCTGCTGATACGAAAAGACCTAAAGCCTATCACAGACGCACTGAGGAAAGCTAATATCAGATATAAATGGCTAAATCATATTAAAATCTTGGTAATTCTGAATAGGAAGCACCACATTGCAATGAATTTGGAGAACTGAACAGAACTCTTGAATACAATTGGCGTGGAGATGCCTATGGAAACAAACAAGCAGAACCAAAAGAGAAAGTCGACGGACTTGCTCTCACCACAGAAGGACAGCAAGATCCCGATAAGAAATGCTTAATGTACTTTGGAAGATACAACACTCTGCAAAGAGGACAAGTATTTGTTGTGCCTAAAACATCTTTGTTATAAGTCGAATGGGAACTTGGGGGGGGAGGGGACCTCAGCTCATCTCCGTGGTAAGAGAACTTTTCATTTGGGAACCTTGTTTTCTAAAACTGGGGCGTAGGAACAACGCACCAGTATGAAAGTTCTGGGACCAGCTGAGAACACCGATCCTGAGAGTTAATTCATCTAAAATTATATAAGTGTGTTTCTTGAATTAATTGTTATATTAAGGGACAAGGGGAGGGGGAAAGGGGGGATAGGGTAAGAATTTACAAATTAGTGCTGAAAAAAGGTTCACAACTAGGGGAAAGAAAAGGAGGGATAGTAAGACTCAGAAGAGAACAGGAGCAAACAAGTGTATAAGAAGGTAATTGTTTTTAGTGTGCTATAGATAGTTAAAGTGTTTACTACAGGTTAATCAAAATAAATAAATCCAAAAAAATATGGTGTTTGTCTGTACAAATGAATTGGTAAGGGATATGATTTTGGGTGTGAATCAGTAAAACTGATGGATATATAAACAAATATAAATTTCCAAGCTGAAATATGGTAGAATATGGAAATACATATGGATACTGTTTCAAAATTATTTTTTCTGAAACTAAAAAGACATTATTAATAAGTGTTCTAAGAAGTCTGGCTTTCTAGACTTGGCAGATAATTGGATTATATTCTTTGTTAATTAAGAACCTCAGCCCTATCTTGGATTAAGAAATATTTCCCCCAGTAAATGAGATGAACAGTATCGGCTATGAAAAACCCTTGAAAATTTCCCCCTTTGAATTTGAACTTGTTGTTACTGAATATTTTACTCAACGTATTTTTGGATTTCTGTAGCATAAGAAGCATTACTGTTGTCCTTGCAAAGCCCCTTAAGGATGCTGCCATTAAACCACTGCTGGAAAACCTTCTTCAGAAAATGAAGTTTTGACTGCTGATAAATAGCCCATTTATCTTTTCTAGATAAAGTTTTTGCACTGCTGGAGAAGTCCAAAATTTTGCACTGCTAGAGAAGGATGCTCATCCTGTTGAATTCTATGCTGTTTTTACAGCTATGCCGTTTTTATAAGGTATTTTACTGTTTTTTATGCAATGAGGGATTTTGATGGCCTTACTGGTGGTTCTGTCAAAGACTTGTTTGGGCCTTGAAATAGTGGACTGTCTAAGCCTTTTGACAGATTTTCTCCCTATTGCCCTCTTTCTGCCCCTAGGCAGGCTCTGGTTTCTTTGCTTTCCAGAGAACTGGGGAAGCTGCCGAGAATGGAGCAATGAATTAAACAACAAAGCCCATTAGAAAGCCTATGACTTGAGTTGGCAGTTGCAAAATAATAATAACAATAATTTAAAAGCTTTTTTCTCTACCACTTCACTTCATCTCAACCATGTGCTGCTCGACTGATTAACATGATTAGAAATTTGATGACTTCTAGGCCAGACTCCAAAACTGATCATGAATTGGCAATTAGCTGTGATGATTTTGCTTGCTTCTTTGCTCATAAAATCTCTCTGATCCAATCTGATTTAGACAATAATTTGAATACTGTTGAGTTACCAGAGGCTTCAGAAGCCCCATCTGTTCAAGACTGTATGAATACTTTGGGACTGATATCCTTGGCTCATACTGACAAGATTCTTGTCCTAGTCCTGTAAATTAGATATTTGTCCTAGCTTACTGTTAAAGTATGTAAAGGAGCTTACAGCACTTCTTTTGAATATTATAAATGCATCCCTGGTTGAGGGAATTCTTGCAAAGCCCCTTAAGGATGCTGCCATTAAACCACTGCTAAAAAACCTTTTTCAGATAAAGAGGTTTTGACTGCTGATAGATAGCTCATTTATCCTTTCTAGACAAGGTAAATGATGCATCTGGCTTCTACTTTGAGCGATGTGTAGTGGAAAGGTCAGGTAGTCAATAAATGGAATCAAAGAAAAAAATTAAGGATCAGTGTTATCCCCAACTCTTTATAATATCTGTGCTGAAGCTAACTTGGTCCATTTGAAACTTTGGAGCTGCATATAATCAGTAATTCTTTTTTAGAAGTCTCTTGAAGTGGCTACTTCTGTCCTGGGCTTGGTGCTTGAATGATATATATATATATATAGCTGAGGGAGCTGTGGGGCATGATGTTCTCTCAGAAGTACAACTGATCACCAGACCACAGAGATCAGTTCCCCTGAAGAAAATGGCAGCGTTGGAGGACAAATTCACCCTTGCTGAGCTTCCTCCCCTTCCTAAACTCCATCTTCTCTGTCACCACACCCAAATCCCCAGGAATTTCCTGAGTCATAGGGCCAAGCTACAAGAGACGGATGACACTTGAACGGCAAGTGGATTGAGTGGAGGGCAAGTGAACAGGGAGACATACACTTGCTGTTCAAGTGTCATTCGTCACTTGTAGCTTGGCCCATAGTTGGCAACCCTGGCCAGCCACTCTCAGGTGGTACCACAGAGACGGCCAGGTGAGCAGCCACTGACTCCCGTGCTGTGCAGGCTCCCAAGTGGATGGATGGCACTGTGCAGATGCCTGGGCAAGTGGCCACCTACTCCCAGGTGGCACAGCATAGCCACAGGAGGCCAGCTGGGCAGTGTCGCACAGCCCCAGGAAGCTGTCCAGGATGGCTGGTCAAGCTAGCAGCAGCACCACACAGCTGAAGGAAGGGAGAGGGGAGAAGGAAAGTGGAGGGCCAGGTGTTTAGTTTTGGGGGAACATTTTCTCCAGACAGTCCCCCGAAATACAAACTGTCCAGGTGAAAACCAGACAGCTGGCAACCCTAGGCCTCCCAGTAATTTTTAACTACTAAAATCACTTGTAAAATGACTTTGGAGAAGCAGCAGCAGAGGGAAGGTAAGCTCCAACTTACAGGGAGGGGGAGAGAAGGGTGGTTAAATACATGCATGGGGATTGACAGGCAAAGGGGGGCAGGAGAGTTGTGGGTAGGTGGCAACGGGCAAGAGATTTACAGTGAAGGCTGGGAGGGTAGCAGGGGGCCATTTTCCCACACACCTTTCCAAACATCTTCCCCTTTTCCACCCCCCTTCCAAATACCTTTCCTCTTTGCCGCCTCCTTCTCAAGGACACGTCCCCTTTGCTCTCACCAATGACCCTTTGGCCCCTTTCCCTCCCTAATTGCTTTCCCCTCCTCCCCAAGACCCTTTCCCTTCAGAGGAGATGCAAATGTGCACAATTTTGGAAGGGAGATGGCAAAGGGGAAGGCTGTCTGCAAGGGAGGGGGTCTGGAAGCCTGGTGCAGGTTCCTGGAATTCCCATCCTGCAATTTTTGTGGGGGCCCCGCTTGCCAATATGTCTAATTCTCAACCCTTCCAAATCTGAGGGTACTTAAATATGGAGACTGGAGCCATGAACAGGCAAGACAGGTCTTTCTACAAACCTGAAAAAGCCCCAGATTTAAAGTAAATCTGAAATCTTAAAAAAAACTTTGGGTGATTAAACACCCCCAAATAATAGAAGCAGTGCTTGTAGCTTTAAGAATAGTACAAGCCTTGCTTTCTGACTGTAAAATGAAGAAGAGCCGGGCAATTTCCAAGGCTGATTTGGCCTTTGAAAGAGGACTCATCAGAGCCAGGCCTGCAGCAACCACGGATAGTTTGATACCATGATTCAGCCAGGCTTTTTGCTCTTCAGCAGCAGCCCACACAAAAGCCAATGTGGTGAAGTAGTAAGAATGTCTGACTAGGATCTTGGGTACCCCACTTCACATTCCCACTATGCCATGGAATCTTGCTGGGTGACCTTGGACCAGTCAAACATCCTCAGCCTAACCTACCTCACAGGGTTGTTTTGAAGATAAAATGGAAAATAATGAAGCTGCTCTGGATCCACAGTGTGGAGAAAGGCAGGGTATAAATGAAGTTAATCTATTTATATATATAAAGACAAGTGTCCTGACTGACTCATCAACGCCCAGCCCAAACCCCTGAACCTAGAAGTGTGAAATTTGGGCAGGATGTTCCTTTTGTGATGTAGGGGCTCACCAAGAAGGGATTTTAAGAAATTCACCCCCTAAGGGGGTAAAAAGGGGTAAAATGTGTTTTCTCATAAGGATACAGCTTCCCTGTGTAGCTGGCAGAGTCCTCCCCTGCCAACTGCCACTCTTCCTTGTGGTCATTTGCATATGCGGCCTTGATTGGTCATCTCTCCAACATTCGAAAGAGTATATACTTGCTATTCAGAGTCACTGAATATGTCCTGAGGTTAAAATACACCTCCCTGTCGAGGGATGCCAATCTCCCTGTAGGGCCTGGCTTTCCTGTGTGGCTGGCAGGCTGATGGGTCAGCTGTAAAATTCTGCATTTTAAGGTAAAAAATAGGAAAGGAAATTGTGGACAGTTGAAGAAAGACAGTATAAGACTCCTGAAAAGGGATTTTATATAAAAGTCAGTATGGCAACTGAGTTTTTAAATGTTCATGGGGAGATGGTGCACAAACTTTCTAGGGGCCATTTCAATGTGAACCTCTTACATGAACCTGCTGAAGGGCCCACCACACCACCCCTCCCTCAGTCCAACTCCACCTCACACCTCTTGCAGCCATCACCTCTTAATGCCCCCAAGAAGCCTCCTGGCAGACATTGTGCAAGATATACTGATGCTAAAAGGAGGAAGCAACTTAGAGATGTGGCAAAGAAATATGCACATCATACTCCTGCGGTGCACTGAGCAGCAGTGGGGAAGTACCAGCAAGTCACAAGTCCAAGGGAAAGGTGACCATTCCTGCAGGCCTAGGCACAGTAGTGATGACCCTAGCAGACCTAACAGCAAAGATATACCCTAATATCACCACTATCACGGAGAAGTCCATGGACTGGCTATACAAGCGTGCCATTCAGACCCCCAAGAATGACAAGGCTGCCATCATTAATGAAACACAACACAACTCCCTCAAAGGGGCAGAAATGGAGTACAGATCTGTGGACTCAGTGGTGCAAATGAATGACGCGGTCCACTACCCTGTGGAGTTCCTCAACATACTCAACCCTCCTGGCTTCCCAGCCCACAAGCTTCTCCTCAAAATGGAGGCTCCAGTGATGCTGCTCTGGAACCTCAACCCACCCAAACTCTGCAATGGCACCAGACTGCGAGTGAAAGCCCTCCACAGGAATGTCATCTAGGCCACATTGTTCACCAGAAGTGCTCAGGGGTTCATACCACACACACCACATATACTATCAGATAACCTCTTCAAGTTAAAGAGACTGCAGTTCCCCCTCAATGTCTGCTTTGCTATGATGATCAATAAGTCCCAGGGGCAGACACTGAAGGTGGCAAGAATTGACTTGAGGGGGGACTGCTTCTCACATGGGCACTTCTACGTGACCTACTCCAGAGTGAGCTCACCCAGCAGCCTGATGATCCTAGCACCTGAGGGGAAAACCATCAATGAGGTCTACAAAGAGCTTCTTCATTCAGAAAAAAAGGTTGTATGTATGTTTCACTTTATTTATTGCACTACAATCTTTTTCTTTTAAAATCTCTTCAATAAACATTACATTTCGAAATTCACTTCATCAGTTTTCGGCATCAACACACTTTGCTTTATTCAAACACCTTTATGAAGTGCGGGTACTATGCTATTATACTACAAAACCAACTCAAAAAAACCCAACACAAACCAAAAAAATCTTATATACTCATAAATATTATAACTGGATTTAAAGGAGGTAAATACCATAGCGAAGCATGGGCATCAAGCTAGTCTTTATATATATAGATAACCAAAAGGCATCAACTGTATCTAGGCACATGTTTGATTTTATTTTACTACAATGTATTATACAATTGTTTTATTAAATATATATGTGCATACTTTGAATTATGAAGGATTTATTTTTTTACAAAAACTCACTGTCAAGAAAAGGATTTGACAGACTTCTCTAAAAGGGTTTCCTGTTTTATTCAGAATTATGATATTATGATATCCTCAGCCTAACCTACCTCACAGGGTTGTTTTGAAGATAAAATGGCAAGTAATTAAGCTGCTTTGAATCTACAGTGCAGAGAAAGGCGGGGTATAAATGAAGTTTATATATATAAAGACAAGTGTCCTGACTGACTCATCAACATCCAGCCCAAACCCTTGGACCTAGAAACATGAAATTTGGGGAGAACATTCTTTTCATGATGTAAACACCCACTAAGAAGGGATTTTAAGAAATTCACTTCCTAAGGGAGTAAAAAGGGGTAAAATGTGTTTTCCCAAAGGGATACTGCTTCCCTATGTATAGGGTTGCCAGGTCCCTCTATCCTCCCACTGGGAGGATTGGGACCTGGCGCTTACCTTGTGCTGACTCCAAGTATCTCCTTGTGTGCACACACTTCGGACTGGTGTGATGATGTCACTTCCAGAAGTGATATCACCATGCTGGGCACACGGCAACATTACTTCTGTGAGTGACGTCATTGCGCTGGACACAAGAGCCCTCCTGTAGTCCCCACAGGGCCAATCTGGCCTCTTTGGGGCCCAGATTGGCCCCAAACAAAGCTTGGAAATGCTCCCATGACTGGCACAATGATGTCACTAACGAAAGTGACGTCACAGCACCATGCGTACGCGTACGTCACTTGATCCTGAGATGCCTGCCAATGGTGGGCAAGCTCCGGGAGCTTGCCCCCTCCCACCAATTGTCCAGTGATTGGTGGACAAGGGGGAAAATCTCTGGGAGTTTGTCCACCACCAGCGGGCATCTGAGAACCCAACCTGGTGGCTGGCAAGCTGCTGCCTGCTTGAACCTCTGCCCACTGCTAGCTCAGTCACTCTTCCCTGATTGGGCCAGCCTTTCAAGGTCATTTGCATATGTGGGATGATTGGGGCTCACAACATTCCACACCTCATCCCCGCCCCCCGCCCCTGAGACATTTGGAACACAGACGTCATTTGGTTCTCACCCGCACATACACACACATTCTAAACAGTATGCAGTTGCTATTGGGATCATTGAATGTGTCCTGAGGTAAAATGCACCTCCCAGTCTTCCCCTCAATGTTCACAAGGGTTGCCAATCTCCCTGTGGGGCCTGGCTTTCCTGTGTGGCTAGCAGGCTCCTGCCTGCTTGCACCCCCCTCTCTCTGATTTGTCAGCTGTGGAATTTTCTGTTCTGAGGTAAAAATCAGGTAAAGGAAACTGCAGACAGTTGAAGAAAGACAGTACAAGACTCCTGAGTAGGTATAACATGCTTCGCTTTATTCAAACATCTTTGTGAAGTTCAGGTTCTATGGTAGTATACTACAAAAACCAAGGGGGATGCAATCCCCACCATAAGTTCTTGTGGGTTCCTGCTGTACTGCACAATATCGGCCAGAATTTTCCTAGGGAGAGGTTACCAGGGGAAGGAACAAGGTCAAAATGAGGGGTGGTTTGTGGGTGGTTTGTGGGTGGAAAGGAGAGAAGGAGGCAGAGAAGGAGAGAAGGAGAGAAGGAGAGAAGGAGGCAGGTTAAGGGAAGAGGATATGGGGGCTTTCAGGGAAGGGAAAGAAGAAATAGTGGGGGAGGAGGAAATGAGATGCCCCCAAATCCTTGTAGCTCTCTCACTTGTAACACCTATTCTAGAATATCTTTGGTAGCTCTCCATTTGTTCTTTAGTTCAATTTAAGCTTCTAGTATTTACCTTTAAAGCCCTCATGACCTGACACCCACATACTCTTCCTTGATCAACCTGTTCAACAACTGCAATCTTCCCAGCAGTTTCTGTTAAGTGGTACCATCCCATAGGCTTGTGAAAACTGCTTCATCCAGGTAGTGGGCTTTGTCCATAGTGAAAGGCCTGGTACCCTGGAACAGTCTTATAGAGGAGGTGAGATTATCATCTTCACTGTTGGCCTTCAGGAAGTCTGCAGAGCAGAACTCTTTGGATGAACCTTTGGTGAGAGCAAAAGGACTATTTGACTTTTCTGTGATGATTATAGTGATGTGTGGTGTTGCTTCTATGCTTATTATTTATATTGCATACATTGTTTAAGCAATCAAGTCCATCAATGAAGAAGAATGTGTGTGAAATATGTTTTGAATAAATGTATCAGAATATATAACCCTAGATCTTATTACACAAGCACGTTGCTTTCTATCACACTGCAGAAACGGAATTTGGAAACAAACTGTATGCACACTTTACCATTGTTCTGCTTACATATTTATTGAAAATATGGACCCTTTTAAGTTGTAAAACAAAAAAGACACAGCAGCACCAGTTTGCTTAAATGGAGTCAATGCACATCAAATTTTGCACACTGTCCACTCAAAAGATTAAAAAAAAGAAGTAGCTAGAAGAATCACTCAACCCTATCTCTTAGTACCCTCCTTTTTGTTAGCTTTATAAGT
Source organism: Eublepharis macularius (assembly GCF_028583425.1). NCBI lineage: Eukaryota > Metazoa > Chordata > Lepidosauria > Squamata > Eublepharidae > Eublepharis > Eublepharis macularius. The sequence goes on from NC_072796.1 coordinate 52,326,497, forward strand.
GAGGTGGTGGATCACCAGCTAATAGAGGCTGGCAGATGGGTAAGGAAGGAACACAAGTGGACCAGTAGAGAAATAGGATAAGAAGCACGGTGGCTGCAGTCCAGTCTTCATTACCTCTGGATAAAGACCTGGCAACCTAGTTAATACTAACCCTACTCAGTAATCTTAATCACATGCTCAAACATATGATTTTCTTCCTGTTTAATAAATCTTATCCAGTCATGTGTTAAAAGTTAAAGACATGTTTACTAGTTTGGGATGTGGGGCTTATCCTAAGTATCCTTTATCTGGACCTGTATTCTATTATTATTCATTATCTGAATCAGGTCAAAACTTCAATACTCCTTCACATATAATAAAGATTATTTTGATTAGACATGATTGTGTTTCCTTTGGTTCTGACTGATAAGAAATCCAGTTGCGTGGCAACTAATTATTGATATTTTATTCAAGTGAGAAAATTGTGTGTGTGTATTACAGCCAGACTCTATGAACAAATTACAGGACCTTACCATATCATAGTCAGTATCTCTAAACAGTTTATGTGCTGTATTTCAGATTTCAAAATTGTTTTTTCAAGAAATGTTTGATTCCCCCCCCCATTCTAAAATTATGCTTAGAAAATAGCTGATATTTTATTTTGTAGCTGTCTTTTTGCTCAGAACTGAAGCTCACGCTGTTTCATGCTGGCCACTCATTCTTGAAGTATTGGTTTTTACAGCTTTAATACTTCTTATGAGTGATGTGTGCTGATGAATAAAACTGTGTAATTTAGTTCCATCAATACCACTGGAAGAACTGGGAAGACAAAACTCGTTTAAGACAAGACACAAGCTTGGAATGCTCAATTGCTACCCTAGGAACTTGGCTTCATATATTTCATTTAATTACTTTTGCACTTCAGTGTACTGAGAATTCTCATAAGAATGGTCCTCAGTTGTAACAAGCTCTTCAATGTAATTTGGTTTATTCCAGCCACCTCTGCAGGGCTGAAAAAATCAGGACTGTGAATTGGTAATTGTACTTGGCAGCTACAGGTCCTGCCTGCACTCAGGATCACCATCCTAAGCTCACCTAACAGTAAACCAGTCTCCAAGACGCTACCTAGACAACAATTCCATGAAGTTCTCTGTGGTACCATTTGTACAGACAATGCACATCTTCAAGCCTATCAAGGAAGTTCTAAGTGGACACTGATGAAGTTATAATCAATGAACTGCTGAGTGTCTTTGTCATCATTTAGAGAGCAGATAGTAAATAGGACCTTTATTTTTCAAAGAATTATCTGAATATAATTATTTTAATATAGAATCGTTAGTCTTGCCTATTACATGTTGATACGAATAGTCAACTGATAAGAACAGACAACTACTCTCTGTACCTCCTGTGCATCCCTCTCCCTCCCCCCCCCACTCTTTTGTTTCAACTGTTCTGCTGAGTCGCTTTTTCTTTGTTGTTCCATCCATATGTCAATGACTTACTTTTGTCTCCTTTCCTAATACCCTTACTTAATCCCACCTATACTGACAAGCAAAGTCCTCTATTAGTTTCCACTATTAGTCTCAAACTGAGGGTCCATAATGCTCCACTCACAGATTTGTGTAGGATTTCTTTGTCACACAAGGAACTTCTTTTACCACTTCCAAATGCTGATATTGGATACACAGTTCTTTACACTTTTTGAATAAATGTATCATACAGTTATTTATTATATAGAACAGCATACCATTAAAACAGTTAAAACCAGACCTAAAAAAGCATAAAAACAGCAATTAAAACATTTAAAACAAAGCACTGGTCACAAAGAAGGAATCCCTGCGGGAACACCAAATAATGATTATGATTAGTCCACCTTTCTCACTGAGATCCAATGTGCATTACACAGCACAAGTGAAAATACAATATAATCAACACCTAGGGCATTCACTGAGCAAAGTACAATAATAAGCAACTGTTAGGACATTCAGTGAAAGTGATACAGTAGGGTACAGTAGCAGAAATTTGGAAAACAAGCATAAAGCCAAGCACAGAGATGAAACAAAAATCTTCACATGTTGGTGGAAGATGGCAACAGAAATGAACAGACAACTCTCCCTGGAGAGAGAGTTCCAGAGTTTTGGTGCCAAAACCAAAAAGGTCTTCTTCCAGGTTGTCACCACTCTCAAAAGGTGGGGGCATCCAAAGCAGATCCTCCAAAAATGACTGCAGTGATCAGGTAAGTTCATAAGGGAGTAGGTTGTCCTTGTTGGTCTTCTAAGAAAAGTTAAGTTCACTTCATCCGCTTTTTAAAACACAAACCATATGATGATTAATCTTAGATTTACATGAAGAAAATTGGACCTACAAAACTGTCCTCCACTTCCCTTTTGCTCCAGTTCTGTCTCCTTCCCTCTACTCCTGTTCTGTAACTCTGCTTAGCATTATACTCCTAGAAATCCAAAATGATGACCAAGTTCTCAGCCTCAACTGAAAATGGCTGCAAAGAACTTGTGAAACTGTCTAGTAGGATGTTACCTGCTATTGGGACAACCCTGTGCCATATCAGTGAGATATATAATGTTCTATGAAGTCTGCTGAAGGGCTAAGAGGTCTTTCCCAAGCATCAGGTAGCATATTGTGATGCCTGGAAGAGTTCCATTTAAATGCTAATGTTTGGTGGTACATGACCAGCAGTTCCATCATTAACGTAAAAACCACAGGCTCGTAATTGAAATCTCCTTAATGTTGTTTTCATTTCTCACCCATATTGACAGGTCTATCCTAAATTTTCCACTCATATTAGAGCCTCTAATTCACTTTTTTTATTTCCTATGTCCCTGTTAGAAACAGAAAACAAAAAGTCATTTACAGCTCAATTAGCAAATACTTTCCTTAGTAACATGTCTGCAGGCCAATCTAATGGGTAACAGTTATCTCATCTGCTATACTGGCAAAAACCAGAGACCATTCAGTGCCCTTGGCATTTATTAAGAACACAGAGGCAACATTTACTATTTTGTTCCATAATATATCACAGTTTTTCTTTCTACTGCCTCTGTTAAAACAACCAACCTTAAAAAAACCTCACTAATATAAGGTACTTGCAAGTACAAATGAACTTTCTTGCCCTATTCTTGACTGATGATATTAATTTTTTTATAACATTCTCATAAGAATGATAAAGTGCCAGTTATGCTCAGTAATTAATACCAATGGTCACTGTTGTCTCCTTGGTATGGCAGTCCATATGTTTCCAGTTATCTAAGGCACGTTATAAACCAACCTCATTTTTCAACCATCACCTCTGCATGGTATATCATCAAGAGTCAATATATGAAAATTCATATATTATGCTGGATTTCCTCTTTATGAAATTAGTTTTTTTTAAAAAAAAAATGGAAATTCTTCTTTGCCTCTTTAAGACTGTGTCTACATTAGGACTGCTGCCCATTTACCACTGCCACTCCACAACTGGCAGGAAAAAAATAATGGTAAGAAAACCACCATCACAGATGGCATATCAATGCTGGGGAAAACCCAAAAGTGATATCAGCAGGGCTTTTTTTCAGCTGGAACATGGTGGAACAGAGTTCTGGAACCTCTTGAAAATGCTCACAAGGCTGGTCCCCCCCCCCCCGATCTCCAGACAGAGAGGAGTTTAGATTGACCTCCGTGCATGTGCTCTGTCTGGAGATTGGGGGCGGGGCCACCAGCCATGTGACCATTTTTGCCAAGAGTGACTTAAACTTTTAAAAACTCCCCCCTTGTTCCAGCTGACCCAAAGTGATGTCATTGTGTGGTCCGGGGAGCGTATGCGCACTTTCTGCATGCGCATGTGGTACCAGAGGCACTACCTCCCGCCAAGAGTTGCTCCCTGTGCTGGCAACCCACTGAGTTCTACCAGGGCCGGCACGCCCATTTAGGCAGTTCTGGCCCCCGCCTTGAGTGCTGCTGAGGCGCCAGAGAGGGTGCTGGAGGGGGCACTGGGGACAGGGCACATGCTGTGGAGCTGGCGGCAGCAGCACTGACGGCTGAGCGGAAGGGATTGGAATCCGTTCAGACACTGCCCTGGCCACCTGCCATGCCTGATCCACAGCTGCGGCAGCCTGCCAGCCCTCCCGCCCCATGTTGCCGTCGCCACCAACACATGCAACAGGTGTCTGGGGCAGCGTGCAGAACAATGGAGCGGGAGGGCTTGAAGGATGCACGTGCACCTCCCCAGCCACCCACCATGCCCAACTGGGAGCACGAGCAGCCTCCGTGCGCCAACTCAGCAGGTCACCGGCCAATGGGGCCAGCTTGCTACGTGATGACATCACATGCAGTGATGTCATCATGCAGTCTGGGGCACATAGGGGCAGCCTCGGGTGCCAGAAACCCTGGCGCCACCCCTGAGTTCCACCACCTCTTTTCCCAGAAAAAATGCCCTGGATATCAGTCTTCTCTAGGAATCACCTGATTTTACCATAGAGTTTTTGGCCGTTCCTAGAGAGAAACAGCATCACTTCCAAGTTTTCCAAAAGTGATATTATACTTCCAGTGATGTCGCACAACCCTGTGTCCTTGACTCCCTGACTTCTGCCAGTTGCCAGGCCATGCCTGGAAACTCTAGTCTAGATAGGGGCTTGGATCCACTGGAGGATTTCCTTGGATAAAAGGAGGCAATTTTCATCAATTGCTGCCTCCCTCTACGACCTCCAACTTCTCCTCAGGCTGTTTCTGGGGACCTCCTCTTCCTCAAGAGCAGCTTTTGGGGGTATTTTGAACTGCAGTATGCTCTGTGAATGGAAATCCTTTCTATCTGTGGAAAGTGCCATTGGATCCAAGCCAATACTTTTTTTGACTCTTAGTTTGACCCTATGCACTGAACCACATGAGGGTAAGAGAAAGCAGACTCCTTGTAAAAAGAGATTCCTAGGTCGTTGCTCATGGCTTGATCCCCACTATGCAGACTGTGCAGCCTGTATTTATAATTGCTTCTTCTGGAAGTGCAGATTTGGGGTAATGGGAGTGAACCTCAGAGGCTGGCTGTATGCTAAATGGTCAAAGTGTTTGTGCCTTAGCACATCCATCTCAAATAGATATGCCCTGTGTGTAATCTTGGGCTCTCTAAACGTGCATAAATCCTCTATGCAGAGTGTTGTCATAGTTGCAGCCACATGGAAGTAACATATGAGCTAATCAGCCTTCCCAGTTTCCCAGTAACACTTGGTGTGATCCTGAGTTTACATTTTTAGCATCTCTGGCTTGTAAAAATTGCTGTTGGGAAACAATATGATCCTGTTGGCTCAGATGTTTTTTTCTTCATGAGATTATGACCACTGAGTTGCTGCATGCAGGGTTTTTTTACTAGATGTGAACTGGATCTTAATAAAAGTTTAAGACCAAATTTTGATAATTTCCAATTGTTTTCCCGTATATAGTTTGAGTGAATCTTGATTTATTTCTTTTTTAAAAAATTAGACCTGCCAGAGACAAAAAAACCCCAAACCATGTAGCCTGTGCCTCTCTGACCAAGGCCTAAATGATGAAAGATAGAACCCCTACAAGTAGTACTCCAAGTTAAGACATGACAAGTTTGTAAAAGCCCCAAATATTAGAAATTATATTTAGTGCAGTTTTTGCAAATTAGATTCATTTAGTCCCAGTTGCCCCCCAAATTCCATTCATAATTATTTTTATTTAAAACATTTATATGCAGCCTTTCCAACAAATTTGGTCCCTCTAGGCAGCAGTTAAAAACATTAAAAACCAACATGTAAAACAATACATAGATATATAAAACAACAATGTAAAACAAACAGAAAAGAAGGTCAATAAGGGGATACCAAACAAAAAATTCTTCACCCAGTGATGGAAGACAGTGCTAGAGGAGGGCATATGAATCTCCTTGGGGAGGGAATTGCCCAGATTCGATGCCACAATTGAGAAAGCGGTCTTGTCTCAGATGACAAGGGCACCTGAGAAAGACCCACGTAGATTACCCAAATGGAACTATACTGGTGTAATATGGCCCCTATGAGTCACTCCAGTCAACATTCTTGCAGCAGCACTATGTACTAATCAAAGTTTTCAGACACTCTCCAAGGGCAGCCTCAAACTAAATGCACTACAATAATCTAGATTCTTGCTTTCCCACTTGAAGGAGGTGTAAGGAAGCTTGCCTTTAAGAAGGACCTCTTCCATAAAAGAACAAAGATATCTAAAACCCTACTTTCTAACCCTTTCCTTTCTCTCAATCACAAAGCAGTCACAGATACTCAAATATAACCTATGAGTTAGGAGTAGAGATGGGCACGAACTGAAATACGATCCAAAATTCGTGATGAACCAACCTGGTTCGTGGTTCATGAACCAGCAGTTCATCAGATCCCATTTCTGAAGAACTGCCTCGAACTTTAGGCTGGTTCATTTGGTTTGTTTTTCAGTTCACTGCAGACAGCCTGGCACCGATCAATCAGTTTCCTAGGCAACAGGGGATGGACTTCCTGCAGACCTTCAGATGACCTGGAAGTGACCTTCTTCTGACTTGGAAGTGGTGATTTGCTGGCCCGGAAGTGACATTTTCACAAACCAAAACAAACTGATTCATGAACCAGGGCAAGTTCGTGAAAGTTCGTGGTTCATGAAATGTGATGAACCACGAACCACATGGTTCTTTTTTTCTGGTTCGTGTCCTTCTCTAGTTAGGAGTTATTCAGTTCCATGGAATTCATGGGAACTAAATAATTCTAACCTAGTGGCTAGGGTTGTGAGGTCTCCTTGAGCTCCTGGCAGGAGGATGGGGGGACCAGGCACTTACCTTTCTGGTGTTCTTGTGTGCATGCTTTGCGAGCATGCATTCCTGGCAGGCACAATGACATCACTTCATCATGCCCATGGGGAGCATGCCCACTGTGCATTGGCCTGGGAGATTTCTTGCCTCCTGAGCCCATTCCCCAGGGCCTTTCCCCCTGCTAGCCAAGTGAGTGGTGGCAGGAGGCAGAGACTGGAAGTGAGCATCCCCCGCACCTGCTGGGGGACCTAGCAGCCCTACTAGTGGCAGATTAACTGGTTGTAGCTAACCAAGCTAATCATGTCAGACTATCCAGCTTATTTTTGTGCTTATAAGCACAAATACAAAGACATTTAAATTTACAGCATGCAGAAACATGCCCCCCCCCACCGCCAACTATCCCAATTGCTTTTTTCAGCATCTGAGAACATGAGGAACCAATAGGGGAAAGCTAAAGAGTGGTTTAAAAATAAAAGTTTCAGTGCCATATGGTATCAGAGAAACATAAGTGCTCATTTTATGGTGTGACCAAGTGCGATGCATAGGGTGAAAACATAAAACAGTGGGCATTCTAATAGCACAAACTGGCTTGGGCTTTGTTACAAAGTTCTTAATGTGAAATACCAAAGATAATCCTAGTCTCTTACTGCACTACTACAGAATGTTTTTATTAATATTTCTATTTTTATACAATATGTTATCTGGTATAGGAACTTGTTCACATTATTGTGGCTCCCATGAACTCTCAAGCACTTCTATTTTTATAAAGCAAAGGGAAGCTTAAAAATAATGATGTGCTCCTAGGCCTTTTGTACATCTGGAAATCTTTAAATAACTCTATAGTTTAGGTTCAATCATTTAGCAAGACTTGATTTCAATGAGCTTCGACTGGAGTAACTCTGTTTAGGATTGCACTGGCAGCCCTCCAAAAACAGGAATAGGCAGATTAGCCATATGATTTTGCCTTTGTTTTTTGTGCCAGATACACATGACAACACATTAAAGGAGATGAAGCCAAATTATTAAAAGACAAATAAGGGTGTGCAATAAGGTAATTCAGTTCTTTGCAGAGACGCCGTATCTTGTTGGTCTCTGAAGTGCCACTGGACTCAAACCCAAGTTTCACTTTCTCATCCCTTTCTTGGTGAAGATAATTCTTCCTAAAGCCATTGGGGGACCCAATCAATGCTTGTCTCTTTGCTTCTTGAAGTTTTACTAGTTCTATGCATTACCTTATTGCACACAACTGTTTTAGATTAAGGCCATGATAAACAATGGAAAAAATTGGTGACAGAAAAATAATTCTCAGCATGGAATAGGTAGAAAAGGTAAAGGTAGTCCCCTGTGCAAGCACTCATTTTACCAACCTCAGAAGGATGGAAGGCTGAGTCAACCTTGAGCCGGCTACTTGAACCCAGCTTCCGCCAGGATCAAACTCAGGTCATGAGCAGAGCTTGGGCTGCAGTACTGGAGCTTACCATAGCATGGAATATAGGACATTTTATCATGCCTTTTGAGATATTTTAATCTTCATCTAGAAACAAGGCCAAAACCAACATACTTAAGAGTTTAGTGGAGCCACTCAGATTATCTGAGACAGAATAGTTGTTTTAAATAAATGCCATTTAAATTCATATTTTTAAAACACATATTTCATTTGCATTATCTAATACAAAACAGTTTCTTGGTTCCAACCCAGAGTACACTTTGCATTGCTATGTGAGAAGTCTGTGCTGCCAAAATTGGAATGAAACTTAAACTGCTCTCTGAACAGCAGGATAGGTCCAAGATATTTCCCTCTAGTTCATCCCAAATTTCATGTGGGAATATCCAGATGATTCATTGAAAGTACATTTTAGTCTTGGCAGGTAGAGATAGCACAAACCTCAGTATGGACATGATCACGCCATGCACTTAGATGTTATATTTTACACAGGTACTTTTGTCAAAGGTCACCTCCCATTTCCCTGATGTGAATTTGACTCTCAGTTGCACAAGGCCCCAGCTCAGATCGAGACAGTTGTGGTGCACAGGGAAGAGGGCCTCCTGCCTTTTCCCAAATCACTTTCCAAATCCAAAATGGCCCAAGGAGACACCATTTGCCCCTGGGGGCTGCGTACGTTCAGATGCAGCCAACAACAGACAAATAGTTCTGACTTGGAGTTGTTTCAAATGGGGGGGAGCATGGTGAGGGAGGCAAAGCCCTTTCTCCTTGTGCACCACACCTCCAATTTGAATCAGGGCCCTGTGTGATTGAGAATTAATTAATTTTACAGCAGTGCATACACAGCTGAAGTCTGACCAAAAGTCCACATATAGGGGTGGGAGCTGAAGTTCTCTTAGAATTACAGCTGATCACTAGATCTCATAGATAGAGTTCCCCTTGAGGAAATGGCACTATTGGCAGGTGGATTCTATGGCATCATGTACCTGCTGAGTTCCATCTCCACCTCGAGCTCTGTTTTCTCCAGACTCTGCCCCCAAATTTCCAAGAATTTCCCAACCTGGAATTGAGAACCCTAGGGTTAAGTGTAAAATGTAACATAGTTACACCATCACCTAGCTTGACTCCCTCATATAGATGCAAAGCAAGATTCTGATTAGATTGCCTTGATGATCCTTGTTGACATTTATCAAGCAGCTTTAAGAATGCACAGTAGCTGCTTATTCTATAGGGCCAAGTTATTGCCTCTTTGGTTCTTGCAGTTCTGGTGAATTATTTAAAAAATACTTCTACCAACATCAGTAAACAATGCGGGGAGCAGGTTCATAATCAAGCACTAGAAACATGCAGAGATACATCTCAATTCAAACAGCAGATATCCTTTTAACTACATGCCAATTACAATTGAAGGCGGTAGCGGGGAGGAGTTGCTGCTGAGACAAAGTGCTTGTAATTGGTTACAGTGCTTCTCCTTCTGTTTACTGATGTCAGCAAAAGTTTACCTACGTTATCTTTTTCCAGTTTGAGCAGATTAGCACTATTACATCATGTCACCAGGAATCAATATATCTAATTCTAAACATGGTAAAATCTGTGGATACTTAAATCTGGACCTTTGACCCATGAAAAGACAAGACAGATTGTTCTACAAACCTGAAAAATGCCCTGGGTTTGCAGAAAAATGTGAAATAAAAATGGAGAGTTAACACCCCCCCACACACACACACACACAAAACAAATAGAAGCAGCACCTGAAACTTTAAGAAACAAATGCCCTCAGGAACTATTGCTAGGCAACCACACAGTATTGCAAGCAGTTCAAGCCTGGTTTCTATCTGGAAAAGGCAAGGGGAATGGTGAGGGGCCCTTTCCAGAACTATAGGTTCTGGAAACTATAGCAGCAACCATGCCACCTCCATGACTAGGGTTCCCAGGTCCCCACCAGTGTCAGGCAATCTCCCTGCAGTTTGTTCCATGATTAGCGGGAGGTGGCAACCACCAGCGATTGCCGCCACTGGCAAGCAACCTTGGAAAGCATGCAGTGGGTACACTCCCAGGGGGTGCGACAATGTCACTTCCTGAAGTCACGTCATCGCGTTGGCTATGAGAGTGCTCCTGTGCTTCGCAGGGGCCAAGGCTGAATGGGCCTCTTGCAAGGCAGGGGCACATGCCCACTGCTGGTGCAACGATGCCACTTCAGAAAGTGACATCATCATGTCAGTACCAGAAGCCCATACATGCAAAGATCCTCATCCTGGTAAGTATCAGGTCTCCCTTCTTCCTCCAGGAAGGTATAGGGTCCTGACAACCCTATGCATTACTCACCCAGAGACTGCTACTACAGAACCTCCATGACTTACCCAGGGCTTGCTACTGTTCAATAGCAGCCAGCCTACAAAAGCCAGCGTATTGTAATGGTTAGAGTTTCAGACTAGGATCTGGGAGACCTGAGTTCAAATATCCACCCTGCCATGAAAGATCAATTAGTAACCTTGGAAAGTCACAAATTCCCAGCCCAATCTACCTCACATGGTTTTGTGAGGATGAAATGAAGGAGAGGAAAATGATGCAAACTGCTTTAGGTACCCACTGGGGAGAAAGTCAGGGTATAAATTAAGTAAATAATAAATATCTCTGAAGATGGGAGGCAGATAAAAAAGATGGTGGGTGAATGGGTGAGATTGCCAGGAAGAGAGAAAGGAAAAAGTGTGTGGAGGCAATAAAGGGAGAAGTGAGGTATCCCCAGGAATTCCTTACAGGTTTTTCACTGTGCAACTGGGCCCAGCACAACCACCTTTGTACAACTGGGCCAGAGTTTTCCTGGGGAGAAGTTGCTGAGGGAACAGAAGGAGGGGGAGGTGACGATGGAGGGCAGATAAAGATAGGTTGGTTGGTGGCTGGGAAGGAAAGTAGAAATCAGGAAAAGGGGAGGAGCTATGGCAGCTTTCCGGGAAGAGAAAGAGGAAATGGGGTGGGGCGGAAATGAGATTCTCACCACATGTGAGTCCCCTGCTTGTATTCCCTAATAGTAAAAATAGCAGATTTTTTTCCCCAAAAACAAACGGTGACTGTTGCAGCAGTTTATGGAGGGTGTCAACTGGCACTATGCTTTTCAAAATATGAGAGAAAGCAGTGTAATCAGATGGAACAGACACATCTGAATTTCTTCAGCCACATCCAAACAGCTCGCTGAACAATCAGTTCCCCACTGGCAAACAGCAAGCAGAATCTGAGCTAAACCAGAGGGTGTTCAAGCATCTCAAGACAGTTCTGCAAATCCTGATTCAAAGGCAAACGAGTGATAATCTCTTGACATATAATGAATGCAGTGATAGGCTGCTATTTCCCCTTTTTAAGAATGCTGGCTATTCTGTATGTAAGCTCAATGTGTGTACTAGTGGTCGCACACAGCTTGACTGTCCAGAGTCCTGTGAATGAACTGATGATAACATATTACATTATTTCTTGTGCAGTGGGACGTCCCTTTCATATGAGGCCTAGGAACAGCTCTACAATGGAAGCTTTTGTGAGTGGGATTGACTTTCTGCTTAAGTACAATAACAACGATGGCTAGTTCCAATTCTGTTTCATATCTTCGGGTTTCTCCTTTCTTCATCAAGAAAAGGATGTTGTCCCCAGTAAATTGCATTGTAGTAACCTAGCTGATATTATAATACATTGAGGCTAATGTACTGCTTAGCATTTTCAGTGCTTACAGGCAGGTGTGTGATTCATGTTCACCTGTCTCTTTGTGAATATGAGAGGCCATGTGAAACTCTCGAATAATGGCTAACGCCCATTTCCATTCATATTAGCTTATCATTGGTACAGGCCTGTTAACGTCATTTCATTAAATAAAACTGTTATGCAACTGTTTTTGTGTAGACACGTACGCACAAAGGTTTTTTAAAACACTAGAAAGGGCACAGTAGATTCCTTTTTAATCGGAGGCATTGGAATCCCACAGACACCACATTGAAATCTATGGACTGTTACCTGGAAGAAGAGCTTGTTGGATTGCACCTCATTGGTACAAATTAGACTGAAAACTTCCAAGCTCTGATAAGCCCAGGCTATTCAGGTTGCTGGAAGTCCTTTTAGTTCTCTTATTTAAAATGTATGTTCACTGTTCAGTAACATTTAAAAAGATCAGAGTCTCTGGAAGCTTGTAATTATGTCATAAAATCAGTCATATCTTTGTTGTTATTGTACAATGATTTTTCTTATCTTATTTTTAAGTATTTTTCTTCTTAAAATACATACATCTTATGTATTTATGGATTTTTCGTATGTATTTTCTTCTTAAAATACATACATCTCTTGGAGACAATCCAATTACCCCAAAAAATACAACAGGTAATCTCAAATACTAATAGCAAACTGGCCCTGATCTGTGGATACTTAAATCTGGAGACTGGAGCCCTGAACAGACAAGACAGATCTTCCTAAACGCCTGAAAAATGCCCCAGGTTTGCAGAAAAATCTGAAATCTAATAATAATAATAATAATAATAATAATAATAGATTATTAAATAAGCTCCTTCAGCTTTAACCAGAAGCCCTCAGTGGCTGTTGCTAAGCAAACAAGTAACAGGTCAGTATTCCAGGCTTGGTTTCTTTCAGGAAAAGGCAGGGGAAGGGGGGTGTTTTGGACTTTGAGGAAGGACTCATTGGGACCATGCCCAAAAACAACCACCACATGACTTGATATCACATCACTTGCATGACTCACTCAGGTCCTTGTATAACGTTGCAGGTCCCCCACTTGTCAGGTATTCATTTCAAAGGCATGCAGTTGTGTAAATAACAAAAACCACATGAAGAAAGCACATTATCTGAACACACAGCCCTGCAGAGGAAAGGAGTGGCTGCAGCACATACAGGTGCTAAGCATGATAAGAGAGTTGTCAGGTACATTGGTGTTCACAGCTCAGGAGTGTAAGGGAGAGAAAAAGAGGTCAATTGAACCCTATAGAAATTCCCTCCCATACAGCGTGTCTCCACATACAGGGAGGTTTTCATTTTCCCATCTATCTGCTAGTGGCTGCTAATGGGGAACATTCAAACACCTAATGAAAATTATTTCAGTAAGAACACATGAAAAAAATCCTCATAGGAACTCTGGTAAAATTAGCTGAAAACCGAGCAGGGAGATCCTGGAACATTTCAGAGAGAGCCTGAACTGGTTCTTACCTTCACAATACCTTTTCCCCTGTGCCCTGATTTTTTTCTAAAATAATTTGGGATATTTTCCTTATAGAGCTTATGAGATACCAATAGAAGTGTGAAAATGGATGTTTCTGGAGCTGTTAAGAGATGGACCTGAAGCAACACATTTATGTATTTTAATTATTTGAAAGATCAGAATGCAAATTATAGTTTTGCAGTGGAGATACTGGAGAGCTTACTGAATGACATTTCATAAATGTTAATGTTAATAAAACTGATTACCATTCCAAATAATTTTATGGCTTCTAATATTCGTTGAACTTTTTCTACTCTTTCTAAACTTACCCCACTATTTGATCTCCACTAACACCAACAATCCATGCCATGTAGATTGTTGTAAGCAGTTGCATACAGCCTATTGCTGCATGTGATAATATATGGATTGGACTGGTACACTAATTCAACCATGGTATTAGAAGTGAACTAGAACAACATGTCTGATATCCTAAAACAGAATACTATCATTTTTTAATGTATACCTTTCCAACTTCCTTTCTTCTCTAATAAGACAGATTATAGGACAATCATTCCTACTAACCCCCAGTGTCAATCATTGTGGGTCCCATGATGAAACAGAGTTAGTGAGTTGTAGGAGCCATATCACTCCAGTCTTGTTCCACCCACACTGGGTCAATTCAGGGTATTGATATAGGCCTTGGGACCAGCTTACCCTAAAAATGCTGACTCTCATATGAACCTACTTGACCATTTCAATCATCTTTGGGGTCCTTGTTTTGGGTGCTCCCTTCATTTGAGGCTGGATGGGGGGCAACTTGAGAAAGGGCCTTCTCAGTTGGGGCATCAGAACTGTGTAATTCCCTTCTCAGGTGAGAACTTCTTTGTTTCGTTTGGTGTTCCCTTACTGATCCTCCCTCCTGTTAATGTTTGAATTCTTGCTTTACATATATACATTGCTTTTAAATCTGGTTTTTAAGGTCTTTTTAACTGTTCACTGCCTCGAGAGCCCTAACTGGGTAGAGAGAAGGGTTGAAAATATTTCAAATAAATAAAATGAAGTTTTCATTTTATGAAACTTTATTGAAGTTTTGTGACTACCGAGTGCACTGTGACTCAGTAGTTTAAGGAGTATCCTGAGCATGCCAGCCAAACCCCATTTTGTGTGAATCAGAATAATTGGACTAGAGCAAACTTGGTCTTTTTAACTGTTCACTGCCTCGAGAGCCCTAACTGGGTAGAGAGAAGGGTTGAAAATATTTCAAATAAATAAAATGAAGTTTTCTCTGATCTAGGGAGAAATAACTGAAGATCCTATTCTGAAAGTGTGTACCTCCCCCTTTCATGTTCTGCACCCCTGCTTTTCTCATTTTCCCAGTTGTCTCTACAAGCTCAAGAAATAAAGGGGCCTGAAATCATAAACCATTGTTGACAGCCTTGGTTTTGCTGCAAATCCTTCTTGATAACTTCAGGTTCCATAAGGGGCTAACCAAATTTACTGACTGCATTTTTATCCCACCCTTCCTCCAAAAAAGTTCTCCCCACCGAGACCTATCCCTTGTAGCATATCCCAGTTCACAGGCTTAATCAGACAACAGACCATGTGTCTGTGGAAGCAGTGATGATAAGCCACACTTGTACTGTGACATGTGTCACATTACAGCTGCCTGTATGCAGAGGAACTGAAACCACAGCACTGCTCCCATTAAATGGTTGATTGTTGCAGTTGGGTGTACCCACCCCAATGCTTCAACACTGACACATGAGCATCATTTTGGGAGAGCATCAGACCTGGTCCACAGTGTCTTACTGAGAAGAGCCTAGAGATCTCTCCTCAAGACTGGGTAAAATTAATGAAAGGCTTGTTACTCTTTTACAAACTAATGAACCACAGTTGATAGTGGAATTCTTTTATATTATTATCTCTCTGAGGAAGAGATTAATAGAAAATCTACAAATTCTACCCGGTTCTGTTTGTAACTTCATTCTGTCCCTGTTAATTGTGCAATTCAAAAAAAAATCATTCAGTTGTTTGTGCACATTTCTTTTTGTGATTGTGCTGCGATTGTTTTGTAAAAGTGTGAAAATCATAGAACAAGACATTCCAGCTGTATCCTTTACTGCTCATACTATAAAACATAGTAACCCATATCCATTTTTATTTAAACTTGTTTCATTTTATACATACAATAACAACACTAAACCATTTCAACTGCATATATCAATGAACAGATAACAACAGCAAAGCTTTTTATATACCAAAAATAAGAAAATATATATAGTCCAAGAAATTGACATTCCTTGTGTCCATAAGTAAAGTGCATGAAATTGATGTGCAAATACTGGGGCAAATATTTGGGGGGTAATTCCCTAGGCAATACTCCTTGAGTAGGCAATACTCCTTGAGTATTGCCTACTACACACAGTACTACACACAGTACTTTCCACGTCAGAAACTGCCATTTTATTACCCACCCATTTTATTACCAAAGCCACCCCACCCATTTTGAATGTATATGTGTGCTACATTCAAAATGGTAGTGGTGCAATAATGGGTAGAAGCAGGCAGACAGCAAGTGGTAAGGCAGCAAACCCAATTAAGCAACTGTTCAACTGCAACACTGGACCTTGGTTCCTAGCTAGCTAGCTAGCTGTACCAAGGCTATTCTATTAGATCAGTCCAATGCTGACTGACTCTGATCCGACTCAACACTTAGCATCATCAATGGGTTTGCTTCTCCTGTTTAAATGTTCTGATTCCAAAGCAGTACCATTTGTCCAATATTTTAATTTCCTTTCTGTTCCTTTCTACATAAAGACAAGATACAAAATGATGAAACGTTTTAATAGTTGCTTATACTGATTTGCAATGAAATAATTTGTATGAGCTCATGGGGATCTTAGTAAAACTAGAGAGATTGTGTTATTGCCAATTACTGCTATTGTGAATGGTCTGCACTTTTCATGATTACATAGGAATTTTAAATAATTATATTTCACCCTGTACTTCCTACGTTCCTGTGGCCCTTTCATCTTGGTGTTCACAACTTTTTTTCTGAAGAGTGTGAGTACATGCCTAGTGATACATCAGATAGTGAGCTATAGTTCATAAACACACTAGAATGAAAATATATGTCTTTAAGGTGACTCCCATTTCTTTTTTTCTTGAGTAGAAAGATCCCCCACACTGCATAATTTCTAAAGGAATTGGTGATAAAATGTTGGCAGAAGGAAATTCAGCTGTTCAAAGCAAAAAAAAAAAAATTCCACAAGCTCTTTGCATGAGCACCTCTTTGTATCACGTTTGTTTGTTACACATTTTCTAAACTATGCTGAATTTATTAGGGGAACATAAACCATCTACATCCCAACAAATTAGATGAAATGTGTCAAAAATCCCTCCGTTTGTTTGTTTCTTTGTTTGTTTCTTTGTTTTAGTACACCTTTCTCATTGAGATCCAAGTGGATTATACAGATCCAAGGTGGATTATACAGCGCAAGTGAAAACACAAAGTAAGAAAGATGGTAGGAATCTTCAGTTAGAAAAAGCAAAACAGATAACTATTAAAACCAATGGAGAGACTCATAGGATTGGATCAAGCCAGGTTTTTTACCCATTTATACCCAACTCCCCTCCTTAGTACATCTCCCATCACATGTCTTTTGTTCCTGCAGGCCCCATGATTCCCAGCATAGCCTTTTTTGGTGGTCAAAGGTAACCTCTCCTTTCTTTGGAACCAGGAGAAAAGCAGTTTGATTCCAACCTATGGCCATTTTTTTTCCAAAGAGCAAAATGTCAATCCCACTCAAGTATCACTGTATATTTCTTGACAAAGCAAGACTCAGCAACATTATGACCAGGTTTTCATCAAATTCTAGCCAGAGGAAGCATGGAGCAAGCATGGAGCAAAATTATTTTGAGAGTTAGCAAAATTGTGCTTGAGGAGTGCACTGTGACTCAGTAGTTTAAGGAGTATCCTGAGCATGCCAGCCAAACCCCATTTTGTGTGAATCTTAATCAGAATAATTGGACTAGAGCAAACTTGGTTTATGAATGAGAAGTCTACAATAGACCAGTTCTTTACCATCTAGCTAAGAAATATACATCTGTTACTAAGGGTCATTTGTACAAAAAATAGAACTGCTTTAACTTGTTCTAACACTTGCTCCCCAATTCTCCAGGTATATTTTGGAGATCATGACCTAGAAAAGACCATGACTTTAGATTTATCATAGTTAACACTGAGGTCTTCTTGTCCACAGTATTCAGCAAAAGCTTCTATCAGTCAGCACAAACCTAACCATGTCCTGGCATGCAAAACTACGACATCAGCATATAGTAGAATTGGTACAACAGATTCAGCCAAGATCAAAGCATGAGAATTTACCTTATTTAAAACAATCATGATATCACTTATATATAAATTAAATAACATAGGGTCCAGAAGACATCGTTGTCTAACCCCCTTTTGTAGAGGGGAAATATTTGATAGATGTCCTTTGGAACTACATGACACGTGTGATGCGGTGAGTTCATATGATTGATTAATCAACCAGAGCAGCTTTGGGTAAATGGCTAATTTATCCAATTTATACCATAGATGATTACATAGAATTAAGTCAAAAAGCAATGTACAAATATTCTATTTTTCTCTGTTCTAGAACATATAGAATTTGCTGTCTTATTTATTTGGGATTGTCTTACCCTAGAAATCTCCCACTGTATATTAAGAAATTGACTGTCCCCCGATACAAGGGACCATGTATGCTAGCTAGGCTGAATTCTGTATCTGAAGTAATGAATGGTCAATATAGGAAGATATCTTACTCAGAGAGGCTATGCTTATGTGCCTTTGGGAAAATAGATACTTCGGGAACACTACTTATTAGAATGTCCCTTTTTTCCAAATATGAATAATTTGTAAATTACTCTGTTTGTGGGATGCCAGTACATCATAGGGAGAAAAATTAACAAGGTTTTTGACCGGGGTTGATTCTGATGTTACTTTGGCTGTTGCAAAATATATATATATATGTCATAGTTAGTAGAAAAGGATTACTTTTTCTTTCTCCCTTACCTTGGTTTATGCAGATTCTAGAGTGGCGCTACTCAAAACCTATAGGTTAAATGAGTAATATTATTTAGGTAAGTAAGTAGAATGTCTCTGTATTGTCCTGTTAATTCAGATCATTTATAATTTTAAAGACAGCCACTAATTCAAAACATGGAATCACAAACAGGTTTCTTGCCAGTGCCATGTAAGATGTTATCTGTTTGTTGTCTTTTAACTCCCTTTATACATTTTGATGTATTGCACATTTATTCTGCTAATTGTTTTCCACTTTATTCCTTTGCATTTATACAATCTTTATTGTTATATTGAACATTATTTACAATTGTATGCTTCTTATATGTTTTTCTCATACTGAGGTCTCAGGTGGTTTTTTAATCTGAAGTTTATATAATATACCTGTTTTTATATAGCCTTTGGTACTTTGGTACTTTATTTTTGTTTTGGAAATCAAATGCCAGGAGGGGGGAGGGGAAATCTGGCTTTTTTTAACTACCTCAACCACAACTTTAACTCATTATCTAAATCATTATTTGGAGAGGCAAACACTGGATTGTCTATTTGGTTAAAAACACTTCAGCCTTACGTCTCTAAAATGAAACATCTTCTGCAAATAAGCGCACAAAGGTTGCTTTCATGCAGAGATTTTTATCTACCTTGTCTTCCAAACTGGATTTTTTTTTAGAGCTTCCACACAAAGTTTTTTAGAACTTTCACACAAAGTTGTACTCTAATCATTCTCTTTCCAGGCTCTCCCAGTCCTCAGTATGATCTTTCCCAAACCTACTTGGCTCCAGTCTTACCAGAGAGAATGTAGTTGAAATACATCAGCACATCAAGTGGAAAGAATGGTTTGCATTTTCATGCTACAAAGGTATCGTCCATTTCTGCACTATTTTCCCACTGTCAGCCCCCTGCACATACCATTTCCCCCCTTGTTTTTTTAAACCATAATTGCTATTGTGCTATAACAATGTATCACCATGTACTTGTCTCCATTTCAAAAATTAGTTTCTCTGAATTCTCAGTTTTCATTTTAAAAGAAATAGGTCACTGGAGCTTTTTATTGCTGTGATATAAGGGAAAAGATGCAAGCCGTTTTGTCCCGATTTCCTCAGAAACTAAGGGGGGGGGGGGGACACTGCAAGATGTCTGGAGGAATTCTAGTTGTATGTCAGTATTGTGCTATAGAACTGTAACAATCTATTTCCAAATGTATATTTCAAATGTTATAGCACATGCCTCACCATGTTCTCAAGTGTCAATGCAGACCTGCTGCAGAGCACACATGGAAGGGAGAAGTTGAAAACAGAAGAAAATGTGTTAAAAAACCTCTCATATGTGGAAACTTCTTCATCAGTGCACATGTTTCTGCATTCACTGTGGTAATGAAATCAATATAGTCTTTAATTAATGGAAGCAGCCAAAGGAGGGAAAAATCCTGACACACATTATTTTCATAAACATGACACAAAACTTATGTCCTGCTAAATGGAAAGATACAAATTTAGTAAATGAGTAACTAAATGAACTCCACATTTACTAGACATTAGGAAAAACATCCATTTCAATTTTCATCCTTAAAATCTAAATATTTTTCAATACATAACTGTATTCAAATTGGAATTGTGTGAGACTAATATTCTATGAGCTTTGATACAGATATGCTGGTGTCTCCTGCCTTACAATTTATTTGTGCAACTTTGGCCACTTCTTTCTGTTTCAAAACAAAATATTCAAGGCAGCTACAATGAGCATATCTAGCCTATTGTGCGTATCTCTATGTACAGCACATTGCACATTTGGAAACAGATCTGCACAGACTATATGAATAGAAATCTTTCATTCTTCTGCACATAGTGACATGCCATGCTAATCTCCATACATATAATTTGCTTGATTTTAATTACAGCATTTCAGGATCTGTTTAAATTGCCCCTGATGTATTTATGATTTTTTAAAATCCCCTTTCTTTGCAAAATTATGAAAACCACATTCTCAGAAATAAAGTTGTGAATATTTCATTTTGTGTATTCTGTCACATGGAAGTCTGACGTTTCTGGTATACTATTTAAAAATCTGTGGTCTTTGAAAAGTATGCTAGGAAAAGGATATTAAGATCCAAGTTTTTCTCATATGAAACGATGTCTTCTCACTAGTTGTTATTACAAACAGAATTTCAATAAACTAAATCATACTTTCTCAGTTGTGGGAGCTCTTGTGATTTTTTACAAGTCCACTCACATGAAAAACCACAATTAGAGATAAAGACATTTATTTCTGCTGCTCACACATGTGTACAATTGGTAGATGGTGGTGTGTCAATGTTACTCTTACTTTCTTTAACTTCATTCAGAGGTACTTTGTTACCTATCTGGCATTTGAACACTTGCTTATAGGCCTTCCGAAAATTCTCAGAGAGAAATGCATATATAATAGGATTCACAGAAGAATTACTATAAGCCAGGCAATGAGCTGTCACTCTGAAGAGAAATGAAGCTTGAGTCAGCGGGAAAACTCCAAATTCAGCCCAGAGGTGTATGATATGATGCGGTAGCCAGGATATTCCAAAAACCACCACCACTACCAGGACCGTCTGTGCTGTCTAGGACAAAAAAGGTAAAGCAACAAGATATCATACAATGTTGTCTCAGAATTCTTTACTAATATCCGTGGGAGAGAATACAAACAAAGTCAATTATATTTATTATTTAAGAATAGACAGGGGCATGAAATGGAAAAAAACCAAAAGGTGAGGTTTGTGTTTTGTCATGTTTCGTTGTGGTTGCAAACCACGAATTTTAACGAAATCATAAAATGATTAGTTAGTTTCATGATTCATCAAAACCAGGGGCATTTCAATGCCCCCCTTCACCCAGAGATGCCAAACAGTAAGAGTGTGAGCCCTCAAAAGCCCAGAGAAAAAATTGAGAAAAACAAAGACAAGCAAATAAAAAAAGAGGAGGTCTAGGCCCCAGAGCCAGGCTAAGACTAGGGTGGGGTGGGGTGGAGGAAAAAAGGCACCCTCACCCAAAGACCTTCCCACAGCGAGGCCAAGAGCTGGAAATAAGAGGCTTCTTTCAGTCTCTTTTAAAGCAGCAGCAGCCAACAGCTCAATTCCACTCTCTCTCTCACTCCAATCCCAGCAACAGGTCCTCCCTCTCCCTCTGCCTACTGGGACTAAAAAGCATGAGGCAGAGAGAGGGGCCTTATATAACAAATGCTGACACAGAGCAGAACAGGAGGTGTGTGGTTGGTGAACAGACCTGCCTAACAGGATTTGGAGGGGTGAGATTGGTGTGCCCATGGCTACAGATGGCCCACCTCCTCGGTTGCCTAGGGGATTAACCCCCTGCTCCTTGCTGTATAGGGCAGAATGGAAGCTCTCCAGGTGGCTAGGAGAGCTGCCTATCAAGGTTAAGTGGGCTACAACTGGGGTTTCCAATGGCAACGAAAGGTCTGGGCCCATTGTTGCCTAGGGAATCAATGAACTGGCACCAGCCTGTCTGAAATTACGAATCATTCACGAATCTAATGAAATGGGCCAAAAAGTCATGAATTTCGTGAAAACTGCGGCCCCACAAAACGTGGTTTTGCAACACACGGAACAGCCCGATTCATCAAAAAAATTGATTTGTATTTCGATTTGAGCCCATGTCTATTTAAGAACATTCCTAAACTCTTCTCCCATCTACCTGCCTCCCCACACAAGGAAAACCACAAGGAGAAGTAAACTGGAAACTCCTTAGAAGCCAAAGGAATCAAGACGGAAATAAAGAAAAAAGATGGTTTTAACTCTTCCATAATTCCATGTGGATTATGTGGAGAGCTGCTGTAGCACAGTGGTTAAGTGGTTTGGCTGTGAATCAGCACTCTACTGGTTTAAATCCCACTACTGCCATGAGCTCAGTAGGTGGCCTTGGGTAAGCTATTGCGTGAAAGAGGATGTTGGGTGAGATAAACCACCGGCCTGATCCAGCAGGACCTTCATATGCTCTTATGTCAAAAAACAGCTCTGTCTTTGACTCTTAACTAAAACAAATTATAGTTCCTGGCATACATACATTGCATAACAATTTCATTTCTAAATATGTTGTATCACCCCATATTTATTTAAAATTGCAAGGCTTATATCTAAGCAATTCTAAGCAACTCTAAGAGTTACACTCTTCTATGGCCATTGACTTCATTGAACTTAGAAGAGTGTAACTCTGCATAGATTTGCACTCTGAACCTCTAAATATGCACAAGCAACCCCAAATATAATTGAAGGCAGGATTTGAGCCTCCACCTCTTAAATTTATCATACCTATAAAAGATATTTCCTTTGACAGAAATAATTGTATATAACAGCCTGAAAATTCCTGGTAATATCTTAGCCCATTATATTTCAGAAAGCCCTACAACAGTATTGGTATAATTTGCAACCAACTGCAGAGCTGTCCTTGTTCATTTAATGGAATGCTCTTTAGCAAATAAAAGTACATGAAATATAAATTTAGGAACATGAAATGCACTTCCAATGACTGTAGTGCTGTGTTGTAAATAAATATTATAAACACTCAAACCTGTTTTTGAAATGCTGTAGTACTTCATCATGAGTAAATATGCTTTTTAGTAGGAATACCAGCATGCTACTTGAAACCTCTGTATACTAGACTGATCATTCAAGCTGAATGCCAAAAACCTATCCACAAATATCTGACAGTTAGCAGCTCACTGGGTGAGAAAGCAGTATAGTATAGCTAAATCTTGTCAGATCTCAGAAGCTAAGCAGGCTCAGTACTTAGATGGGGGAACACCCAAGAAGACTCTGCAGAGAAAGGCCCTGGCAAACCACTACTGCTCCTCACTTGTCTTGAAAACCCTTTAATGGGGGTCACCATAAGTCAGCTGTAACTTGACAGCACACACATATAGAAGCACATTGGCCCACCAGTACAAATAGCAGCTGGAGCCCATGTCTAGAAATATATCTACTCAGGAGGACTAAGCAGTGCAGTCTTCTACTTCCTCTTTCTTGCGCTGCTAGTACCTTAATTATCTCTAAGTTATTTCTTGTGTGTGCTCTAAACATGCAAAGAGCAGTACAAAAACAGATAAATGAGGGAATTTCTTCACAATTCTAGACATTTCTAATTCTATCCTGGAAAATGCCAATATTTATTCGTAAAAGATATAAATGCAAAAATAACTGGGTTAAGAACAGAAGAAGCACCCTGCTGGATCAGATCAATGGTCTATCTAGTCCCGCATCCTGTTTCATACTGTGACCAATGAGTTCTCCTGGCATATTCACTGAAGAAATGGGGAGTGGTGGTGTTAGATTTGTTAGTGGTGGTGGTGTTAGATTTGTCAGTACTATCAGGTTTGATGCAGTGTTTTCTAGCATTCCTTGGTAAATGCCATGATTTAATAATAAAATATCAAAATGTAAATAAAATTCATTAGCAAAAGAGTCTGGGTTAGTGCATGCCTGTATGAACTATATCAGTTCTACCTGACTATATTGTGTTGCATCACCAAAAAACTGTGTCACACACAGCTTCCAATAAGGTCTAAAGTGGCTATGGCTTTTTTATACCCACTAGCCTCCGATGATGTATGGCTCTAGGATCAATTCATTAAAATGCAAATTAGGATTAGGAAAAAGCTTAGAACACTGGTGAATTTGTCTGCATATTCAAACATCCATTTCCAACATAATTCAGGAAAGCAGAAATGTATTCAAGCTTAAATAACAACAGAAATTCTGTGTAAAATTCCTCTCTGTGATATATTTAAATTAATTACATATTTAGAAAAGGTTATTTACCTTTTTCTTGGATGCTTCTGACTTCTTTGACATATTCCTCAGCTTTTTATGCAGGTGATTGAGAACCTAAAAGATAAATTTACACTTTTCATTTTATATCACGTTAAAAAAATTCTCTCAGCTGGTTGATTTGCATGAAGATCTATTTAATACGTGTAAGTTCAGCTAAACATACTACTTTCCCTCACGTGTGAGGGAAAGTTATGAAGCAAATGAACTGGCATCCTAAACACTTTGAAAACAAACACTTTTGAAATCACCAGCAAAAGTGCATTTCAAGTTTTGAAAGTTAATGTAATAAAATTAGTAGCTTCGCATGCTACATGCCAATTGTCCTAAGGAAGGTCATGGAAATGTTACCCCCTGGCAATGGCTCCACTGTGAGAGCTGCTGAGCAGGCACATTGTCTAAATAACAAAGTTTTCATGCCAACTTCTGGGACTCATATGAAAACATTATGCCCATGGCATGAAGCTGCCATCAGACTGTGAGTCAAGCTACAGGTGACGCCTGACACAGGTTGGACACTTGTCAGCTTCCCTCAAGTTTTGATGGGAAATGTAGGCATCCTGGTCTTGCAACTGTAATAGAGAGCCAAGCTGTAAAACCAGGACGCCTACATTTCCCATCAAAACTTGAGGGAAGCTGCCTAGTGTCCAACCTGTGTAAGTAGCTTGGCTCTGTGACCATTCCACATGCTTTTTATGAATGAAGTTCAGCATACAAAGATATACAGTTATTTTAGCAAGTTGATAATAGTGATTCTTCTTATTTATGTTTACATTTTAGGTACACAATATAATGTTAATAGCTGTCAATAGTTTGAGCATTACTTGCAGCATTTCTTTTAAAATTAATCCCATTTCATGAACCTTGAAATCAGAACATAAAGATTCTTATCTTCATGGGTTACCTGATTAAAAATTGTTTTATATTATATAGATTCTTAACTGTATTTTTAGGTTGATAAAATAAAAAATAAATAGATACATAGCTAGATAAATTATGAAAGGATAAAATCAAGGCATCTGCAACAATGAATACATTAATTTTAAGTTTAAAATATAGAAAATTTAAGTGAGGGCTCACAATCCATTCCTTAGATGCAGAACTCTTAAATTAACAATGTTTGCATCAGAAAGATGATGTGACCCTCTATTTGGATTTTTTGAATTCTGGTATATGTTCCAGACTTTTAAAGGTTTTTATGATACATCATTTTCACTCACCATGTTGTTTTTACATAGTTTACTTCAATGGTTTTATATATTAATTTGTATGAACTATTTATAGGGCGATGGTTGTTGTGGGTTTTCCGGGCTGTATTGCCGTGGTCTTGGCATTGTAGTTCCTGACGTTTCGCCAGCAGCTGTGGCTGGCATCTTCAGAGGTGTAGCACCAAAAGACAGAGATCTCTCAGTGTCACAGTGTAGAAAAGATGTAGGTCATTTGTATCTACTCAGGAGGGGTGGGGTTGAGCTGAGTCATCCTGTAAGAGTTTCCCAGGGTGTGGAATGCTAATGGCGGGAGGCTTCACTGTATCCTGAGGAGGTTCTTTTGCATATGGATTGGTACTTGATGTGCTAATCTTCTCTGCAGGGCTATTGTCAGGGATAGAATGTTTTGTTAGCCTGGTGTTTTTCAGAACTGGCAACCATGCTCGGTTCATTCTTAAGGTTTCTTCTTTCCTGTTGAAGTTTTGCTTATGCTTGTGAATTTCAATGGCTTCCCTGTGCAGTCTGACAAAGTAGTTGGAAGTGTTGTCCAGTATTTTGGTGTCCTGACTCAGCTCAACCCCACCCCTCCTGAGTAGATACAAATGACCTACATCTTTTCCACACTGTGACACTGAGAGATCTCTGTCTTTTGGTGCTACACCTCTGAAGATGCCAGCCACAGCTGCTGGCGAAACGTCAGGAACTACAATGCCAAGACCACGGCGATACAGCCCAGAAAACCCACAACAACCATCGTTCTCCGGCCGTGAAAGCCTTCGACAATACATATTTATAGGGCCACCTGATACAATTAGAACCCAAGAGAAGTAACAACAAAGTTTTAAAAAACAAAAATCCAATAATTATAAGGTAGCACATTAAAAAATATTCTTCCCCTTAAAACCAAGAACTGATACTCTTTAGAGACCAGAAGATAATTGCATTTTGCATGCCTCACTGGGACACTAAGTATGCAAGCAGCTTGCCTCTCACGTTCACAGAAGCTGTTCCAAAGATTGACTGCCATCATCACAGTGCCCATTTCTGCATCAGAGGATGCAGATAGGACGGAGCAATTGCTCTCATGATGACTGGAGCTCCTGCCCAGCGGCTAACATCACAAGGAGCAGTGCTGTGGGTTTTCCAGAAAAATATGAACTGTAAACACTTATACTGTATAAATTTAAGGTGGGGGGAGTCAAAGGCACTGAAAACAACCAATACACTCATTTCAGCAGTTTCAAGTAATTCTGCATGATGCCATGGATGCGATTGTCCAATCATTTATTTCAAAAGGATGTCAAAGTCTCTAGAAGAAAAATGCTGGTCTAATACAGTGTATTCTCTAGTTTTGTAATTTTATATTTTTAATGTATAATGTTGGGGAAGGCAATGGCAAACCACCCCATAACAAAAAGTCTGCCACGAAAATGTCTTGATGCAACGTCCCCCTTGGGTCAGTAATGACTCGGTGCTTGCACAGGGGACTACCTTTACCTTTAATGTATAATGTATTGTTTTTAATGTTTCACTGTAATGCAATGTTTTTAAAGTGTGTGTGCATGTTCTTAGACTTTTTAGAACAGTATTGTTGATATGGGTGTTAATTTTTTTTTTTAAAAAAAGGATTTAACTCTCTTCCATGGAGGTCATTGGGGGTACCTGAATTTCACTGTCACACTTTGTGGCATCACTAGCTTCCAGATCAGATTACAACACCCTGACTATATGAGGGGAGACATTTAAATAGGAATTTTAGCTTGGGGTTTGATTTGATCTTCACAACCAGGACTGTAATTTATAACTTATCAACATCTATATTTTTTTTGCATTTATCTAGTGTCCTGTAGACTGTTTATGTTTTTACAAGTTTTATTTATCATGCTACAAAGTGTTTTTAACCACAAGGTTTCAAAAGCAATTTGGGGAGGAGTATATATCAACAATAACTTTGCTAGTTCCACTGAAAGATAAGATTTGATAAAGACCCAAACAAAATTGGAGCTTGAGAAATCAACCAACAAAAATGATTCATATCTACTACTGAGTTTTAAATGATAGAAGTATAAAGTACACTAATGCATTTTTGATTAGGATACTTCAATAACACAACCATAAAGAATACATTTTTATTTCTCTGTTATCTAGTCTGTACATCATCAATTAATTCCCACACAGGGTGCAAATGTGTGTGGCCACAGAGGACAGGGCTCCAACCTATGCCAAGTGTCTATATCCACTGGCCTTGTTCCCCAAGCATAAACATAGGGAACCTAGTTCTGATTACTTGGGCAGGTGTTAGGGTTGCAAAAAGGGATGCCAAACTCCCAGTGGGGGCGGGGGATCCCCCACCCCCGCTCCCCACACCCTGCCCCCATTTACCTAACCAGTGGGGGCACGCACCTTCCACACACGCTCCCTCGCGGTGCTGCGCACTCCTGTGCGCGGCAGCCACCAGGATTGGGACCGTTTTGGCCTAGATCAGGGCCCCTGCAGAGTGCAGGAATGCTCCTGTGCTCCACAGCACTTCAAAATGGACCTGTTTCGGCTGAAATCGGGCTTGTTTCCGGCCTGTTTTGCCACGGATCAGACCTATTTTGAGGCGCTGTGGAGCGCTCCTCAGCACCTCAAAACAGGCCCAATCCATGGCAAAATTGGCCCATTTTCGGGCACTGCAGAGCGCAGGATGCTCCTGCGCTGCACAGCCCCTCAAAATGGGCCCGTTTCAGTACGGATCGGGACCATTTTGAGCCCCTGTGGAGCGTGGGCGCGCTCCCAGGGGCCGCGCGATGACATCACTCCCAAAGTGGCATCATCATGCTTGTGGAGGCACGCGCACCCCCCTCTCCCCCCGCCAGGAGGTTGAGGGGGCCTGGCAACCCTAGTTGCAAATCTTCAGGTGGTGGCTGCAAATCTCCCAGAATTACAACTGATCTCCACACACAGATCAGTTCTCCTGGAGAAAATGGCTGTTTTGGAGGCGGGACTCTATGCTATTATACCCTGTGATCCCTTGTCCCCAAATCCTGCCTTTTCCAGGCTCCACCCCTAAATCTCCAGGAATTTCTCAATCTGGAGCTGGCAACCCTAACGGGGGAGTTGAAAGTATTCACATCTATTGGCACTTTATTTTTATTACCACTGACCCAGGATGGAATTTTTTTCTTGAGCCAAATTTTAAATTATATGAGATTTTATCACACCATCATGTGGAAAAACTTGTAATGGATTGCAGTCAGTGATAATAAACTACATGACTACATGTTATGCCCAACTTTGGTATAAAACAAATCAGGATTTCACCAGTTCAGGATAAGAAAAGAAACTAAGTTATTTAAATGGCAAGAGGTATACGTCAAACTATCTTACTAACATTGAAATAATGATGCACTGAATTATGATTAAGAGAGAAAATTAAGAAATAGAATTTTAAAGCTACCTCTGGAGATAGAGTAACATATCCAAGTTAATTTTTATCCCAACTTGCTATCCACTTACTTTTTGTTCTCAAGCAGAATTTTAAAGTTTTTTAAAGCATTCAAATGTATTTATAGATTCAGTAGTGTCCTCCTGTCCTGAGGGAGGGAGGGAGGGAGGGGGGAGAGAGAGAGAGAGAGAGAGAGAGAGGGAGTGAGAGAGAGAGTGAGAGTGAGAGTGAGAGTGAGAGTGAGAGTGAGAGAGAGAGAGAGAGAGAGAGAGAGAGAGAGAGAGAGAGAGAGAGAGAGAGAGAGAGAAAGAAAGAAAGAAAGAAAGAAAGAAAGAAAGAAAGAAAGAAAGAAAGAAAGAAAGAAAGAAAGAAAGAAAGAAAGAAAGAAAGAAAGAAAGAAAGAAAGAAAGAAAGTCTTATTGTCCTTATGTTTCCATGGACGTTTTAAAACTTTCAAAGATAGAAAAGCAGCTGGGGTAAAAGTCACGAGTGCCACTGTCTTACTAAGATAGTGATCTTAGTAGTAAGATAATGTAATGATTCTTTACGTTATACACAATAGAGAAAAGGTGCAGAAATAATGATCCGTATTTGTTTCCTCCTAACTGCTTCTTTTGGATGTTAAATTGAAGAAAAGAACATATCTTACACATATAGTGTTACTAAAGGCATTTAAGATATGTGACTCTGTTGCCTGACTAAAACAATATTTTGTTTATAGGTTAATCCACTCATTAATCCACCTACAGTAAGAGCTGGTTATGGAAAATGTTACTTTAAACTTTTGCATCATAGTCAATTACAAAAAGGAAAGCATATGAACACATTACACAATGAATCATAATCTGTGGCATAAAACATATTTTTAAGTTTCACAGCACTATAATCGCAATATCAGGATATGCATTAATTGCAACATAATCTTTTATTCTATTCTACTTAATACTAACAACAACAACATTCTATTTATATACCACCCTTCAGGACAAGTTAACACCCACTCAGAGCAGTTTTACAAAGTGTGTTATTATTATCCTCACGACAATCACCCTGTGAGGTGGGTGGGGCTGAGAGAGCTCTGAGAAGCTGTGACTGGCCCAAGATCGCTCAGTTGGCTTCAAGTGAAGGAGTGGGGAATCACACTGAGTTCTCCAGATTAGAGTCCTGCCGCTCTTAACCACTACACCAAACTGGCTCCTGTGCCATAACTTATGTTATGCTATTAAAGAGCCATCCTCTTGAGCACACTTATCAACTAACTTTACAGGCTGCCCTTCCCCAGAAAAGCAGCTTTAGGTTAGCAGACCTTTGAAAGCAGTAAAACAGTACTGGAACAGGGGAAGGGGCTACAGTCCAGGGGAAATTTGTATATAACTAGAGCCTTCTGCTCATGTATGCTTCTGCTCATCTTTGGATTCAACCCTATAATTATTTTTCTCCTAAGAATGAGCTTATTCTCCTGTGGTAGAATCCTATAACACAAGAACAAAGCTTAACCTAGGAACTGCAGTAGAAATTTTTCTTTTCTCAGTGTTTTGAGACAAACTTCCAGGGGTATAAATCATGATTTGCAGCATTCACAATGGTCAGGCTCTTTGTACATGAGAGGCAATCGTGTTGTGCTATTTTTAGAGGTAAGAATAAGTACAAATAAATTACTATTGTTTTCATTAATTTGTCACAGTTGAAAACAAAGCCAATGGACTGAACTGCAACAGACATAAATATTTAAGTATTTGTCACAGTAACAGTGAAATCCTAAGCAGAGTTACTTCAATGGGCTTAGACTGGAGTAACTCTGCTTAGGATTTCAGTGTAAATCTATCATAATTGTTTGACAATACCCAAATTCAATCTAAACTTAGTTCTGTTTTAAATCTGGTTGAAACAATAGGACATGTTAACTGGAACTAAGCCTCATTTGACTTCAATGGGAATAGTGCAATTCAATTTAGCTGGGCTGGATCAATATTTCAATATCCAGCTCTTACAGAACTACATTCAACAAACTGATATCCATGAAAACTATTAATGAAAATGAGGCTGGGCATTTGAGGCTGGGGTGGTTGAGGAGGAGGGAGAGAGACTAAGGAACGAGTGACATCAGTACCAGATGCCCACATTGAAATCGTTGGCTACTTATTCATTTGGTCTTTTAAAGAAATCTTTTGCATAGTGTTGTCTGTTATTATGCTGCAAATATTTTCATTGAGTTCCCATTTAGTATCCAAGGTACCACTCAGTGCTTAAAAGAGCATCTCCCACCCCCACCGGGAGACCTAGGATCTCTTGTAGTAGAATATAATGTTTACATTAAAATCATGAGAAGGAGTTTGCCAGGATAAAATATTAGTATTATCATTCCTATTTACAAGAATCTTTGATATAGAAATTATTGTCCTATTAATACTGTGGCTAAACATTATGTTTCCAGAGGGGTTAAGCTATTGTAGCAATGATTATTGAAGGTATCTGCATTTTCTGAGTTGTCTTATACTTTGTGATCTGCATTGTTTATAATATACTTTGCTTTAATAGTTTGTTATTTGCAAACAGGTTTTATTATTATTATTATTATTTGCAGATTTTTTGGACGAATTGACCCTATGATTTTATATTATTAATTTTAATTATTCTTGCACTATTATCAAGTAAATTTCTATTCCAATCTTCCTGCAAAAAGCCATGTACACATTTATTCTCTTCTCCATTTTACCTTCACAGCAATCCTATAAATTAGGTTAGACTAAAAGAATGACTAGCCCCAGGGACAACCAGTGATTTTAATAGCTAAATGAAGAGTTGAAGCCAAGTCTCCCCAGCTCCGGTCAAACTGTTTGCCATGGGCTTAAGAAATGTAAGGAAGGACCGTTATATGTTGCATGCATGGAGCGAAAGGTTGCTTTTGGCTTTTTTAATGCAGAGAGAGAGCGAGTTGCTGAATCAAGCTTTTTAACACAAACTTTGATTATGTTGATACTGCTTTGTATACTGACACTAGGGTTGCCAGCCTCCAGGTAGTGGCTGGGGATCTCCTGGAATTACAACTGGTCTCCAGGCCAGTATGAGAGTAGGCCTGTATGAGAGTAAGAACAACTTCCATTAGATAACTATTGGGGCAGGGTGACTGCTTAAGTTGGTGGTCCACCCAAACTGTTTCTGCTGCATTGTGGCTTAAAAAAAAACTTCCTGAGAGATTACCCTGGTGTCCACACCTACTAACTGGTCTACTACAAAATATGGCTTTGAGGCTCAGGACACAATTTGGATGCAGAGAGATAGAAACAAAGAAATAGAAATTCTAAAGTAACACACACAAGGAAGGTTGGCTGCATACCTTTTTGGCAGCTAGGGTGGGCCTGAGATACCATTTCTGTGTTACTGGGAAATTATTGCCAAAAGAACACAATAAGTATAAACAAATTAATTCACTATTTTTAATAGGGTCAGAGACCAAAGTCCAAACTGAACATTCACAATGTCTTTTTCTTTCTGTAGATGGATCCAGAAGTGTCAGGACTCAATCTTTCTGAGAACCCAGACTATACAGTCATTGGTGTTGTTGGACTTTTGGTTATTTATCGTCCAGCTGCTGCCTATAGTGGAACAGAATACCATATATCGCATGTATTTTTGTATGGAAGTATTTTTGTAGGAGAACATTGCTTATATTGATTGCAAAAGATATTAACATTGTTTATATTGATTCTGCACTTGTACACTTTACACTAATATATCTAATAGAAGGTTATAAATTATTTTGTTAACTTTAGTGAGTATTCAATTCCCTGGATTGTGGTTTTCCACTTTTTGCTTTATCCCTCCATGTGGTGGCTGGAGATCTCCTAAATTACAACTGATCTCCAGGCCACAGAGATCAGTTGCCCTAGAAAAAATGGCTGCTGGGTGGGGGGGAGTAGACCTCAGCAGGGTATAATGCCATAGAATTATACCCTGCTGAGGTCCCTCCCCTCCCCAAACCCTGCCTCTCCAAGTCCCCCCCCCCAAAATTTCCAGGAACTTCCGGAGATGGCAACCCTAGTTACCATATAACAAGTAAAAGGTTCAATACTGAAACTAATAAAAGGTTAACCATGGAATCCTAATCAAGTCTACTCAGAATCCTATTGAAGTCTACTCAGTGGAGCGTACTTCCAGGTGTTCTTAGGACTGCACTCAAGATAATCATAGCTAGTTGGCTAGGCTCATCCTTTTTATTAACTAGGAAAGTCAGGCCCACCCAGGCCTGCAGTGAATTCTGTTCCTGATTTCATTTAACTGAAAATTTGAAGGAGAAATGGAATGGAAAGTTTCAGTTTTTGAAGGGTCCAAGATAACTTTAAAGTAACAATGCAATATCCAAGCTGGTGTATTTGTCCAATTGAAACAACAACAATAATAGTGTGTTTATATAATGCCATTCTGAACAGATTAATGCCACACTCAGAGTGGTGAACAAAGTCAGTGTCATTATTATCCCCACAATATAGCTGGGGAGCTGGGACTGAGGAGAAGCTTATAGGGTTACCAGTCCACCAGTGGTAGCAGGAGATCCCCCGCTTTCAACATCTGCCCCCCCCCCACTGCCACTCACCTGGCCAGTGAAGGGAAAGGCATGGAAACGGGCCTTCTGGGCACACTCCTGAATTGGCATAACAACATCACTTCTTCTTAGGGTAGCATAATGAGTGATGTCATCAGGCTGCCCCAAGAGTGCTCCTGCGCTTTGGAGCAGGCCAATTTGGGCCCCAAATGGGCCTGCACGATAACGTTGCCCAAAAGGTGTCAGGTGGATGGTATCAGGTGCTAAGACAGTGAATTGGGTTTGCCTGGCTGACACTGAGGGAGTCTGAATCTTCCATTTTTCTACTTCCTTTTCTTTTTTGTATCTTCCATCTCCTCTCATATTTACTTTCACTTCTCATAATGAGAGTCCCTCTCCAACCTTTCCATACAATGAACACAAGTACAGTATGTGTACAATGTACACTTGATTGTTCTTTGTATGTATGTTGAGTTAATTTTCATGTTACAGTCAATGCATGTATAGCTGAACAAGTGATTCGAACCCCACATTTATCCAGGTATTAGCTCCCAGTTTTATTCATAAAGTGAATGGACATTGGCTCTTACAAATAGATATATTTGTACTTACAGGCAGAATGTATGTGCGTTCACTGTAACATGTGAACAGGGCTAAAGATAGGAAAGGAACTTAAAAAGTAATAAAGTGTGTGGAGGAGAACGTGAACTGGGGCAGCAACTGGGCAGCAAGAAGCACATTGTCAAGTGCCTGCGGATGCCTCACCGAGGATTGCTAGGCTAAGCTTGGCCTCCAGTAGCAAACTCCTAATAGCCAGCCATTTAAAAGGTGCTACTTGAATCTAAAACTCTAGTGCAGTCTCACAGTTTCTTTCCAGCCTGATAGGAAACAGCCAAAGTGATATTTCAAAACATAGTAAAATTCTGACACAATTGATTTTGGCCATGCTCAAAGATATAAAATTGGCCCACTGGTATTACTTGCTTAAATTAAATGATTATTACAAATGCTATTTACATGGATCTTTCTACATTGCTCATTAGGAAAGTGTTGATCATCCTGTGGTTTCAGAAAATGCAGTAAGTTATCTTCAATTAGCAGTTTAGAAATATTCCATATAACCAGAAGCATTGTTATCTGTGATGAGGGTATAGTTGAAGATATTCTATATTACATATTGAGCTGGTCTATCTGTAAGGAGGTGAGATATAAATATATGGAGAATTTTCTCATGGGAATTTGCTATGAGTCAAAGCCAACAGAAAATTAAATCCTTGCTTACTAGTCCAGAGAGGAACAATACTGTAAAGGTAGTTTCATTTGAATTTTTATCAGCACACAAATGTCAAAATTTCACATAGTGAACTACTTTAACTGTAAATGATTGTTTATATTTACTGACCTTTTATTATTTAAATAACAAGAGCATTTCATGTGACTTGTGGCCTAAACAAATAAATTACTACTAAAATGATTAATTGTGATTTGTAAGAATTACTCCAGGCAACCAGGCAGGAAAGCTTTACAAAAGTTTCTTCCTTTTTCCATTAGATCCTAAATGACTAAAATAGGTATTCTTGGGGACTGCAAGTCTAGTAACATTTTCTGTGGACAAAAAACTTTTATAGCCTGATTTGCAAGGCTATTTGATAAAGAATTGATTCTTGTGCCAGCTGTTAAGATTTTAGAATATGAATACCAACCTTTACACTGGACCATTTCAATGGTTGGTAGTGATATAGTAATGTTAGAGTCAGTTCCAAGATTGTCTAAAAACAATAAAGCAGCTTTTCTGCTGGTCCTCTAACATTTTCCTGCAATCCTATACACATTTAAATCTCCCTGCCCCCCCCCATACACAGAAGAAATTGTTTCCCAGCATATATGCATAGGATTGTGTTATATATGTCATGCTTTATCATCTTTAGCCTTGAGGATCTTCCATACTACCCATAACAAGTTTGAATTATTTTGCTATAGTAGTCCCAGTTGTTTCTGTTGAAACTAAATGACATCAATGTAAACTTGTATGTGAAATCATAAATGACTGACAGACATTGTGAAAAATATAAGCAGACGTGGTTATCATCAAGTTTTTCTGCTTAACACAGTTAATGAACACAGGCATTTGGGCTAATGGCAAAAAGAAAGGGTTTTGATTTTTTTTTTACATACAGTCTTGCTAATATAAGATCCAGTTCCGAACTTCATTGTGTTTATGATACAGATATACAAATTTCTTTGGCTACTGATATATTAAAGTGACTTTCCAATATATATAAAGTCAATGTACAATGTACTTTTCAATATGCATAAAGTCAATGTATAAGATATTTATGTTCTTATAAATTCAATATGCAATACATAAATTGGTTCTTTGATCAGAAATGAAGTGTGGTGATGAGTTTTGGATCTGTGATGTCTTTCTCTCTTCAGCTTCTATCCTTTCTATTGATCCTTGCTATTTCAATCAGACAGATTTTTTTTTAAAAAAATCAATGATTCTCTAATAGTTGTTAGAGGTGTTCTCCCGAACTACTGAAGTTGATAGCAGAGCTTCACCAATATCTGTGATGCAGTGTAAGAAATCCTTTTTGCTTTCCCAGTGTAGAAGTCACAGCTCAAGAAGCAGAGGAGTTAGCCGTGTTAGTCTGTAGTAGCAAAATCAAAAAGAGTCCAGTAGCACCTTTAAGACCAACCAACTTTATTGTAGCATAAGCTTTCGAGAATCACAGTTCTCTTCGTCAGATGCATCTGACGAAGAGAACTGTGATTCTCAAAAGCTTATGCTACAATAAAGTTGGTTAGTCTTAAAGGTGCTACTGGACTCTTTTTGACATCTCAAGAAGAGTCATATCCCAAAACTACCACAGCTTTGAATAGTGTTGGGTTGCATTTCACCTGACAACATCATTCTTATCTTTTGATATGGTCAGTACAACTGGCACCTGAAGGGATTAGGTAACAGATTTCAGGTATGTTCTTCTGTCTATCCCCCAATAGGTGATTTACACTGCCAAACACTGGTCTTTTCACTAGAAGAGATCTTAAGAGGAAGCAGCACATACCTGTTTCATATTGAGCAGTTTCATGGCAGCTCAGGATAAAATACTTTAACCAAAGGATAAGGGGAACATGCAAACACCCTTAATGTAATGAGACAGCTGCAACTGAATTTTGGGGAACACATAAAACTGCATTTTGAACAAGTTTTCAAATATGGGTCTTACTACCTGATTGGAAAGATATCTCAGTTGTAACATGCTAAATTATACTTCCAGCTGTGCCATTTACATTGTGGGTCGTACTTGAAGTCCTTCAGCCTGTCCCCTTACAAATACATATTTAAGCATAAATATTTGTACTTGAGCTCTTGCAATACTTAGTATACAGACATCGTTTTCTGCTAAACCTTTGCATAAATTAGCTTATATATAACAACATATAAGCTTGTTGCATATTTAACAAAATTCTTTGGAATGTGGCTTTACCATTTTACTTGAAATGCAGATTTAAAACCCTGTTGTTTTTAGTTTTCTGCCGTAACTTTTCATTCTTTATTTCTTTCACCTATCTCCTCATTTCATTTGCACTCATTGTACATTTAAGGAACAGCTTTGACAGTGTAATCTTTGTACACTTAACTGCAAATCTATCACAGCACATGCACGGTCTATATACTATGCACACACTCACATACCCTAACAGCGGTGTCCATAGGCAAGATATAAGACACATATGTCCCCACTACTCTTATCATTTTACTGGCACCATATCCCAATACCCAACCAACAGAGTGTGGCTCTCTTACATGTATGTATGTTCTGTGTAGCTTGTTACACACGCACCCACCTTAGCGTAACAGAATGAGATCAGCAGCAGAGGCAGCAAATATCCAAAGACAAAGGTGCAGACCACATAAACTTTCTTGTGGTATTCATTGGGCCACATTTCCCAGCAGAAAGTCTGGTTTATGGTTTCCTGGTGCAAGATGTGCTGGTAGTGAGCCACAGGGGAGGCCATGGCAATGGACAGCATCCAGATGACTCCTACACCAAGCAACGCATTACGGGACACTCGCAGAGTCGATGAACGCCGGGAGTGCACAATGGCCACATAGCGGTCCACAGACATAGCAGAAAGGGTAAAGATGCTGACCAACATGGAGACGGTGAAGAAGTAATGGATGAACTTGCAGATGAAGGTGCCCAGCACCCAGCTGGGCAACATGTACACGGTCGACTGGAAAGGGATGCAGAAGAGCAAATAGGCCAAATCAGCAATGCTCAGGTTGAGGATGAAGATGTTGGTGGTGCTGCGGGGCTTGCCAGGCTTGCTCCTGGCCAGCACGGTGATGACCAAGGAGTTGCCCAGCACACCCAAGGCAAAAATGAGGCCAAAGACAACCAAGGTGATGAAGTTCTCGATGCCAATATCCGAGAGGAAGTCTCCATTCTCCCCGTTCCTCAGGGTCTCCTCCGTGGAGGCGTTGGGGCCCAAGCCTTCCATCTGGCTCAGGGGTAGGGAGGTGGGGGCTGCTCCCGGATCCATATTCTGGGCAGCTGTCCCAGCCCAACCTGGCGAAGAGGGAAGCCGAAGCCAGTCCACCCACCCCACCCCTGTCCTTTCCCAATCCCTTGGATAGCAGCCCCCTTCCAAGCCCGATACCAAGGATATACTGAAGAAGACCCTTCCCCTAGATTTAAGAAACGGAGTTCAAGCGGCAAGCGCCTCAAGTCCCGCCCGCCTGAGGCAAAGGGAAACTTCCCACAGGCTAAGCGGAGGGAACGCGTCCAAACGAGGGCTCCTTTCCTCCCGGTGGCTGTGGCTGCTGCCCTTGGGTCGGAGCCAAGCAGGCAGCGAGGGAGGTAGAAGGAGACACACGGGCAAGCCTCGGGTTGGCCGGCCGGCCGCTTCGCTCTCCCTTCCCGCCTTTCTTCTCCAGAAGAGCGAGGCGAGAGCTGCGCTCCGGCAAGCAGCAGCCACTGCGCGACCGTGTGAGGACCAGCGCCTCGCCGCCGCCCCTAGTCGCCCGCCTCAAGCTCCTCCCCAGCCAGTTTGACGCGACGCTAACCCCGGCGCCTCTTCGCCGGGCATTCGGGCGCGCTTTCCCCGTCGAGGCGAGCGGCTGCGCTGCCTCCTCGGAATGGGCCGCCTCTCTCTTCTTGCCTGCCTTTGTCGAAGGACTCGGAGTGAGGCGGGGACACGAAGTTGCTGGGGCCTGGGGGGGTGAGTCTGTGTGTGTAACCTGGTCAGGCTCCGCTGCTTCTCTCTGATCCGATGGGGCAAGACCAGGTCCCCAATTCAGCCAGCTAGAAAACACAGCCCGCCAGCTGGAAACAATGAGTTGCGCTCAGAATGGGTCACTCGGTTTTCCCCTTCCCAGATGGAGCATGCCACATGACAACATCTGTACTTTTCTTAATTCCAGGGGTGATGTCTTAAGAAGGGAACTCTAACTCTCAAAAGCTTTAATATAAAAACTCGTATCCTGAAAATCACTTTGATCTCTAAGGTGCCACTGGACTCAAATCCTGCTGTTCTACCGCAGACCAACACGGCTTCCCACCTAAAATTATTCTAGAGGGTGACAGATAAGGCAGCCCCCCTCCCTCCGCCCCGCTCCTTTGTAACATTGCCTCCCCTATTCTCTGGACAGAGTAGTCAAATGCAAGAGAGCACACCGTTCCTGAGTCTTCAGGAACAAGAAGTTTGGGAAGCTGTGGCTTGTTTCAATTTGTTTTCAAGCTTTTTTACATATGTAAAAGAAAAATAAGGGAGGGGGATCTCAGTTATTTTCTTTAAATCGCTTCCTGGCACATGCATTGGCTCTCAAGTAAATTCATCCAAATTCTCTCCCACATTGATATGTGAGACACACACCAAAGAGAGAAAGCAAAAAGAAGTCTTGTGGCACCTTAAATAACAGATTTGTTGTGGGATAAACCTTCACAGACTAGACCCCACCAAATGTGAATGCTGGGCAGCTGATGCCACAATAAATCTGTTAGTTTTGGAGGATTTGCATGCCTCCTTATTTTGTTTTTGCCACATGCCTACAGTTCAGGAAAAAATGAGATGCACAGATATGTTTCTTAGCATTACTTATGAAAATGCTACGCTTGTGTTGCAGGAAAAGGAAAATCTGTGTCTGAAATCCTTTCATCTGCAATGCTGAACTCTGGAAAGAATGGGATCTCTGTCCTGAACTGCATCTGTCTATTCTCCCCGTAGGATGGCAGGTGCCATCCTTTTCTTAATTCATCTCTAGGGTGGTTAACTTTGTAGTGGAAAAAATTCTTTGCAATTAAGAGCAATCTTTTTTTTTAGAAATTTTTTATTAGGTGATAATATTAATATACAACTTTCAAACAGAATCTCATTATCCTTTTCCCCACCCTTTCCCTCCCCCCCTTTTCCAAGACTTCCAACAGCTTTCCAACCCTATAGCCTAATCTATTCCCAATCTGTCCCCTTTTTCTGTAACTCCTTATCACATGTTTACTTACTCTTTTATTCGACTAAGCCTTATCTATTAACTTCAAAAATATTGTTATAAACTTAAAATCTGGCAATTAAGAGCAATCTTGAGTGCAAAAGTTAAACAAGTAAAAAATTTCACGTCCTCATTAACAGGGTTTTGATTTTTTTTTAAAAAAGTTTCACAAGCCAGAGCCCACTTCACCAAATTCATGAAGTGTTTTTATCATCAGTGGATCTATAGATAGATAAGCACACTTATTTCCTATTGTATTATTGAAAGATTTGTTTACTTCATTTCTGAGAACATACAATATTAGGAATATTCTCCTGTTACTTGAACAAGGCAGGTGCCAGCACAAAAACTGGCATCCCATCCTAGTCAGGAAATGTCTTCTTCCATGGGATAACAGTATTTTATTATTGTTGTTGTTATTAACAACAACAACAACAACAGCATTCTATTTATATACCAACCTTCAGGATGACTTAACACCCACTCAGAGTGGTTGACAAAGTATATCATTATTATCCTCACAACAACAAACACCCTGCTGAGAGAGCTCCTAGAAGCTGTGACTTACCCAGGGTCACCCAGCTGGCTTCAAGTGGAGGAGGGGGGAATCAAACCCCGTTCTCCAGATTAGAGTCTTCCACTCTTAAACAATATACCAAACTGGCTCTCGTTTTGTAATACAATTGTAATACTAATACTAGTTTTGTAATACAATTGTAATGAATGATACAACAATACCACTTCATGAAATTTCGTACCTATATTCAAACAATATTGGGGTTCTCAGAGGTTAACTGAATGAACTGAGCATGGAAGCACTCAAATAGCAATTTAGAAACAAAAAGTTAAATCACCAAGAGTACCCCCTATCTCTGAATCAAAGGCCCAGCTATGATCCTTTTTAAAAGTTATCTAGTTATTTTAGTTCATTATAAACTATGTAGTGTTCTGTCAAGTCTGAAGAGTGTAACTTCCCTTGTCTTTTCTCTAAAAATGGGATTCAGACAAGAGGCACTTTCACACATGATGCGTAAAGTAGCACTTCAACTGATTTGTAAAGTAAATGTGCCTTAAAGACCAACTAGATTTCCAAGGTTTAATTTAAAACTGCTGTAAAGCTTTAGGTAGTAAGCCTTTGAGAGTCAAAGCTCCCTTCATCGGTGAAGAGAGCTTTTATTCTTGAAAGCTTATACCTTGGAAATCTAGTTGGTCTTTAAGATGCTGCTGGAGCTGGATCTTGCTCTTCGGCTGCAGACCACCATGGCTACCCACTTGAAACCATTTTCATAGAAAGTAAATGTAAAACCTAGTGTACCCAGAGTGCTCATTTGCATTACAAAGGCCCCAGTTTCACTTTCTCCTCTCTTTTCCTATTTAAGATCAGATATTCTCACAAATATCAAGAGAGTTGGTGACACCACACATGAAAATGCTTTAATAGCATCCCCTGCTGGCTGCCTCGTCCAGACTTAGTTTTCAGTTCTTATCATGGATTGTTCCACCTCTTCAAATTGTTGCGCTATTGTTCTTTGAGAAGTCTGCAGCAAATGATACAGCACCTGACCAGTTATATTTTTGAAAATCTAAAGGCGCTTGTGTAACTGAGACTTCCCTGTATCTTTAGTCTCTGCTCTGACGCAAGTGCATTGTTGTTTTTAAGCAGAGAAAAATCACTTTGTTTAGTGCTTTATATGTCACATAACTTTAAGTATTAAAGCTGCCTTTACAACACATTTCACAAGAAAATGAGTCTCATGTTGAAGATGACACACAACAAGAATTTAAAACTGCTGTAAGGCTTTAGGTAGTAAGATGCACAGACTCAGATAAGAACACCGTCTTTCAAACTGAAAAGGTAGAACACTATTAAAATGTTTTATGGTGAGAGTTCTCATCTTGAATAACAGATTCTGAAATGCTTTGCCAGATTCAGCACTGAGAAGCCATAGCTGAGCCTAGTCATCCAGCAGGGGAAGGTCCTACTTGAACCTATCAATATGATCAATAAATGCATACCTCAGCAAAGTTTTAGCCTTTCCCTGATCGCTTCACACGCAAAAATAAATAGTGCAATATCTTGCAGGCTCATAGTGGATAGGCAATGTAGAGAGGATCATCAAATGGCTACTGGAACTCTTCTAAAAACAAAGTCAAGGTAGTCACACAATTTCCAAATGAGAAGAAATAATAGTTCCATTCTATTCTACCCTAGTTAGATTTCATCTGGAGTAATGTGTCCAGTTCTAGGTGTGACTCTTTAAGAAAAACATAGACAAATTTGAACAGGTTCAGATGAGGGCAGTGAAAATGATGAGGGCAGTGAAAAGACTGAAGGAACGAGGTACGTTGATAAATACAAAAAGACAGAGGGGAGAAGAGGGCAAAGACTTATTCTTTGCCATTCCAGAGGATGACTAGATCTAATGGATGGGTGATTTCAGATGGACATCGACTTATGAACAACTTGGCAATAGAACAAATTAGCTAAGGCGTGGAGGGATTGTCCCTCACTGGGGCGCTTCAAATGGATTGCCATTTGTCAAAAATGCTATAGCATTGGATTTACAGCACTGAAGCCAGGGAGTGTGCATAATTCAAATAAAATTAAGCAAAAGCTATATGTTCATAGAATAGATGGCAGTGCTAGCTGTCAAGAAACTGGCCTTTGATAGTCCATTTTTTGACTTTTTAAAACTTTTGTTCAGCCTTTTAGGCCTAGTCAGGCCACAGAAAAGAAAATTCTGGAAACTTACTGAAGTTAACAGTTCTCTGAGCAATAAGGAAATGGAAGTGAGGCGTGCAGGTGCAGATGAGATCATAAGGGCCAAACCACACAAGACAAAATACACTTGAATTACATTTAAATTATGCTCAAATACACTCAAATTACCCGTGTAATTTTGTCTCGTGAGACCCTAAGAGATTAGAGAGCTTTTCGGAGGCTCTCCACTGGCATTCCATCTTATTAATACAAGGAATCATGATAGGGGCAAGTTGTTCTGAATGTGAACATGTTTCAGCTGCAGAGAAACATGACCACCTATCTTGGTAACACCACTGATTGGTCAAGCAGGCTCAGCCCAAGCTGCAAGCAGCGTGGGATAAAGCAAGGATCTTCATTTTTTTCCTAGGTGTTTGTGGTTCACTTGTTGCTTACAAGTCACCTTGAGCCTTGGATCTGGCAACTAGTTTGGTGTCCGCTCTAAGTTCTTTTGTTTCTAGACTTTGGAGTTCTGTTGGACATTTGTGGCTTGACATGAGAAGGTAACATCCGAGTTAGACCAAAGCCTGTAAACGATTTCATAGTAGGTATTTAGCTTTATTATTTTCTTTCCTGCCTTGTACCATTTCTGTATTTGTAATCTTTTGCACAGTTCTTTAATTAGCTTTATTACTTCTACTTCTGTGGTGTTACTTGGATTTTAGGGCTTCAATCTAAATCTAGTACTTTGGCCTATTTGGCTTCTACTTGTGAACTCAGCCTGCAGGAT
Organism: Eublepharis macularius; assembly: GCF_028583425.1. Lineage (NCBI taxonomy): Eukaryota > Metazoa > Chordata > Lepidosauria > Squamata > Eublepharidae > Eublepharis > Eublepharis macularius. The sequence goes on from NC_072796.1 coordinate 52,369,940, forward strand.
CCTACCTTATAATCACAGAATCAAAGAGTTGGAAGGGGCCTTACAGACTTTCTAGTCCAACTCCCTGCCCAATGCAGAAACAGCTTAAACCATCCCCGACAAATATTCGTTCAGCCACTCCTTGAAGACTGCCAATAAGGGGGGACTCACCACAGTTGATTCCACTGCTGAATTACTCTTAATATGATGAAGTTTTTCATAATGTCCAGCCAGTACCTTCCCTACTGTAGTTCAAACCCATTGTTTCGAGTCCTGTCCTCTGTTGCCAATAGGAACAGTTCCTTTCCCTCCTCTAAGTGACAGTCTTTTAAATAGTTAAAGAGAGAAATCATGTCTCTGCTCAACCTCCTCTTCTCCAAACTGAATATTCCCAGGTTCCTCAGTCTTTCCTCTTAGCGCTTGGTCTCCAGGCCCCTGATCATCCTTATTGCTCTCCTCTCCACCCATTCCTATTTGTCCACATCCTTTTTTGAAATAAGGCCTCCAGAACTGCACACAATACTACATGTGCGGCCTGACCAAATCAGTATATAGTGGAACAATGATATCCTGTGAGTTGGATGTTATGCCTCTGTTGATACACCCCAAGATTCCCTTTTTTGCTGCTGCATCACACTGACTGCTGATGTTTAGCTTCCCATCCACATGTATCCCAAGATTTTGTTAATACACTCTGCTACTCAGAAGTGTATTCCTCATCCAATTTGCATGCTTTGCATTTTTGTTCCCCAGGTGAAGAACCTGGCACTTATCCAGGTTAAATCACATCTTATTCAATTCTGCCCACTTTCTCGGTGTGATCAGATCTCATTGAATTCTATCTCTGTTTTCAAGGATGTTTGCTACTCCTCATAGTTTGGTGTCATCTGCAAAATTAATGATGAATGCCTTCACACCCTAGTCCGGATCATTTATAAGAATATTGAAAAGCGTTGGGCCCAGGACCAAGCCCTGTGGCATTCCACTGGATGCCTCCCTCCAATCAGATGTGATGCCAACAACTCTTTGGGTGCAGTTATCCAGCTAGTTCCCTATCCATCTAACCATCCTAGAGTCCACTTCACAGTCCTCCAGTTTACCCATCAGAATAGCATGAGGAACCTTGTCAAAAACTTTACTGAAATCAAGATAGACTACACTGACAGCATTCCCACAATCCAGTAAGCCTGTCACTTGGTCATAGAAGGAGATGAAGTTGGTCTGGTAGGACCTGTTGGGGGCAAATCCATGCTGACTTCCCTGTATCACCATGTTTTCCATTAGATGCTTGCAGATTGATACCATTAATATTTGCTCTAATATCTTCCCTGAGACCGTGGTCAATCTGATTGGCCTGTAGTTCCAAGGATTATCCTTTTCCCTTTTTTGAAGATTAGGATGACATCTGCCCTCCTTCAGTCTTCCGATACATCACCTGTCCTCCAAGAGAGGCCTGGAAGATTATCAACAAACAGTCTACACGCTCTTTTGAAAGTTCTATAAAGACTGTTGGGTGCATTCCATCTGGCAGCACCCTTGTCATATAAACCAGCAGCCTCAAAGCCATGCTTTGCCTACTACCATCTCTAGGTCGGCCTGTTCTTTCCTTCAGGGAGAAAACTGAGGCAAAATAGGCAGTAAGCCTTTCTGCCTTTTGTAAGAATTTCTCCATTTTCACCCAGCAATGGGAGTGTTGCCCCCTTTACCTTCCATTTGCTCCTCGTGTAACTGAAGAATGTCTTTTTGTTGTGGTAAGTCCCTCTGGCCAGTCTCAGATCATTCTGAGCTTTGGCCTCTCTGACAGCTGCCCAACAATGCCTAGCTACCCCTAGATACCCATCTTTAGATGCATTTCCTTCTCTCCATTTCTTGAACATCTCCTTTTTCTTCCTTAGCTGATCACAGCGCTCTCTGTTTATCCATATTGGCTTTGTAGATCTTTCAACACATTTCTGTCCTACTGGAATGGTAATAGCATGAGCCTACAAGAGCTCTTCTTTTAGGATTGCCCACCCTTCACTCATTCCTTTCCCTTCCAGGATTCTTGTCCACGGAATAACTCATCATATTTCTAAGTTTATTGAAGTTTACTCTGCTAAAATCTAACGTGTATGTTTGGATATAAACTCCCTTGGTACCCTCAGCAAAAGCAATTCTAGGAGGAAGTGATTCCCACCACCTTTACCCCATCAACCAACTCTTTCTTCTTGATTAATATCAAGTCCAGTATGGTCAAGCCCCTTGTTGCTTGCTCCACCATTTCAGATATGAAGTTGTTCACCAGGAAGGTCAGGAAGTTGCATGACCCTGGTGTAAGTAGTCGGCCCCAGCCTCTGCCATGTTTAATATAAGACTGTGATATAAAAATCACAAGGCCCCTGGATTAATGCAGCCTGATCTGCAGCAGTGGAATTCCAGCCAGAGTTGCTGAGTCCTGCCTGGGAGATTAAGGCATGAAATGAATGTTCATGCAAAATGCAAAGGACTGAGGTGATTGATTTACAGCCCCATCAGCTGCGGGCGTGAGCCGTGATAAGAAAGGGTCTCATTGAGTCACCCCACTTAGCACATTCTGATACCCTCCTTCCATGATTGCATACCCACCCTAAGATTGAGGAGCAATCCATCAGCACTGATAAGTTTCTAATTTGTCCCTGGGAAAATGCTATCTCTATCTAAATTCATCAATTCAGCTCCAGGAAGATTAATTAGCAAACCACCTCTTTACAAACTGCCAGGAGAACACACTGCATTTCCTTTATCACACCCTGGCAGCACCAATCAAAGGTAATCAAACCTTTTTCATTCCAAGGAGCTGACCTTTAAGGTGTTTGTCCCAATGGCTGAGGCGGCTCCCTAGCCTCAGGACATGTTTTGTCCTATAAGAACTAGGGCTCTTGCCCCATTCAAACCATGCACGCCTTCCTGGATCCAAGAGCTGTACCCTTAGGGTCACTTCCTCTAAGATTCTCTCCTGGCTGAAAATGCGGGCTGAGAGCCAATTTGGTGTAGTGGTTTGGTGTAGTGGTTAAGAGCGCGGGACTCTAATCTGGAGAGCCAGGTTTGATTCTCCACTCCTCCACTTGAAGCCAGCTGGGTGACCTTGGACTAGTCACAGCTTTCTGGAGTTCTTTCAGCCCCACCGATCTGTGGGGATAATAATAACATACTTTGTAAACCACTCTCAGTGGGCATTAAGTTATCCTGAAGGGCGGTATATAAATCGAATGTTGTTGTTGTTGTTGAAGCCCTCTTCCTCCATGGACTACTCTACTCTCTGGATAAGTTATTATCGCTCTGATGGACTACTCTACTCTCTGGATAAGTTATTATCGCTCTGAAATCCCTCAAATCTATTCCACTTTCACCACTGCTTTTCCTAGGCATCTTGTGTGTTTGTGAACAATCTCTTGTGTGTGTGCATGAGTTTTCCACTTTAAATACAGATACTCTTTCATTCAAGACCGTAAGCCTCATTTGCTTCCTTGGAGAGGGGACCCCATAAATACTGGTGGAGTTATCCCGCAGTTACTCCTCTTGGCCTTCCTCCTTGCCTCTAATTCCCCCCACTTACTCACAAGGATCCCCATTTCCAGGAACACTGGACACATTGCAGAGTTGATCTCCCAGTGCACATCAGGGAAGTTAAAGTCTCCCATAACTACAAGATTGTCTTTCTCAGGTACCCTATTAAGCTGCTCACGGAGGGCAGAATCCACCTCATTTCCTTGTCAGGCAGCCAGTAGCAGACCCCAGCCACAATACTGCTTGTCCTTTCCTCCCTTATGTTCACCCAAAACACTCTTCACTGAGTTGTCACTCTCCTCCTCCAGTGTTTCCTAACAATCAAGCCCTTTCCTCATATACAGTGCCACTCCAACCCTACAGGCTTGACTTTTTGATTCAGCCCTGAAAGGGCTGGGGACTTCATTCCTCACTCTAAGATTAGGATTAATTCAGAGGGACTGGGGGAGTCTCTTTACCCTGGGAGGTGAGGCTCTTGCTCAGCAGTGTGTTTTGTTCTTGATCCCCACTCCCGGGCTCCAGAAGGACTTGAGGAGTCCATGACACTAGCATTTAATACTAAACTTCTAAAGCAACAGAAATAAATTTCATACATTTCAAATGTATTTATTTATTATTTCTACTCCACCCTTTCAACAGTTCAGGGCAGATTACAATAACAATCAAATCAAGTATGCAGCACAAACAACCCAATACACCCATTAATAGGGGGAAATGAAATAATCAGCTTTCCAATACGAACACTATCCAAACTTCAGCCAAGTGATGTCTCAAATAACACCGATTTGCAAGCTTTCCTAAAAGCTGGAAGGGATGAAGCCTTCCTCACTCTTTCTGGAAGTCCATTCAGTAAACAGGGAATGAAAATGGAGACAGCTCTTGATCAAGCAGTTGCCAAATGAGACAAATATAATCACCATAATTCAAAAATTCTGTCATTCATCACCATTCACAAGTAGGGTTGTCAGGCCAAGTCTGGCATCTGGTGGGAGGGTTGAGGATGAGCAAATGGAGGGAGGTGAGTGACATCAGCTATGGTAAAACCATAGAGCTTCTGCTGATTCTTAGAGCTACCTTATGCCACTTGCAGGTTTTACCTGAAAATGACATCATGATGTAGCCAATGTTGCTCTCTTTTTATATTTTTCTTGAACTAGCTGAGGGCAAATTAGACTGCTGGTGGAAGACTTCTTCCAAACATAATTTCAGTCCTGGAACGTATGACATAGTAAAGAGTGGAGGTCTGAGCATGTGCAGAGTACCTCTCCTTTAAGTCTAAGCAACCTAAACTATCCTACACATATCTTGCTTTAATGTTTGTGGTCTGACTTTCATGTATTGGAGACCTCTGGCAGCTCTCCATTTAGAAATTGAGCCTTGTAGTGGGTTTGATCCAAAATGAGGTCACTCTCAGGAGAGAAGCTTCTTGTAGTCTCATATGTTCAGCATTTCAATAAAAATGCAAACCAATTCTGCCCCAGAGGTTTTAATTTCACACGGGGCCAATATCAAATGAGCAATGGGTCCATTTGCTTTTCCACCTGATAATGATTGCTTCTCTATCCCCAATTCATCAGTTTATTAGAGGAGACAGAAAGAGGTGGATCTTGTGCTTTGCTACTATTTCTAATGCCTCTCCTGCTCTCCCTAACCAGAATCGATCCTAAAAGGCATTTCTCCCGGACCGTCCAAGAAAATGCCAGACCATCCAAGTGAAAACCGGACGCTAGCTGGCTCCATTCCTTCCCCTTTTCTCAACCCTCTCTCTCCTCCCCTCAGGAAAAAGGCAACTATTACTTAGGTCATAGTCAGTAGGGTTGTCAGGTTGCCTCCCAAAAGAAACCAGACCAGGGCCCTGGCACTCACCCCACTTTTCTTCCTCCTGAATATGCTGCACTTGTATGAGCTCCTGACTCCAGCATGATGGTGTCACTTCTGCAAGTGACGTCATTGCCAGTAACCAGGCATGCCAGCCTGCCACTTCTCCAGTGCATAGGCAGCTAGGAGACCAGGCTGATCAGATGCTTCCCTGGCACGCAAGCAGCTGAGAGAGTGGGCTGACTGGGTGCTTCCCTGGTGGCACACAAGTGGACAAGACAGCAGGATGAAAGCAGGGAGCAAAAGCAGGGGTGGCACAGGAGGTTAAGCAGGCCCACCAGCCACTCTCCCAGGATACTTCTAGCGGTGTGGGGGGGGGGGAGATAGAGGTGTCACAGGAAGGCCTGCTGGCATGACCACCAGCTCCTGCATGCAAGTGGCGAGCCCCATGCTAAAAAATACCAGACATTTATATGTCCGGTATTTTAACTGCATTTGTCTCGGACAGTCCAATTTAAAAAATGATTGTCTGGGGGTAAACTGGACACCTGGCAACTCTAGTAGTCAAGTCTTTGGGGGAATGTAGTCAGTAATTCAATTACAGTACATTTAATTGGTGCATACATTTTGATCAATTTAGAATTTTCAGCCTCCTAATTTATTAAGTACACCCCTTATTTGTGTGTGAGTTTGTGCATGCGTGCATGCACTGTAAAACAGACAAATACTATTACAGATGGTTTTTCCCAGTGTTGGTTTTCCTCTCTATTATCATGTCCTTTTTCATTAATCTTCATTAAAAAGCAAACAGCTCCGATCTCTACATTCTCTCTTAAGAGTTTGCAATTACGTTGCTCTTATCTGAACTGCCTTCCTATTTGACAGAGGAAGTTTCATTCTGAGATGAATGTAAATCCTGTTCCTGATATATGTTTTATGAACATCAGTTTACTTTCTTCACACTACTTGTGTGTGTGTGTGTTGTCGGGGTTACAGTGTAGGTATGTAGCCAAAGAGACTCCATATTAATTCTTTCAGTATTCTAAGTGCTTTGTTCACAGGTGCCAAGATGTTCCCAGCAGCTATCTTAAAGAAGAGGATTGTTTTGGCTATCGCTTTTCCAGCCTTGGGAAACTTTCGCTTTCTCAGTTTCAAAGGGATTGTTTTGAGAACTATGGGGGGAGGTTGGGTCTGCTAGGATCTGATACTTTGTACCTCATGCTTTGCCTGTCATTCGTAACAATACACATGTACCAGCCTGGATATTGTATCCAGGCCAGTGGACTATAATGAATACTTTCTTCAGTAAACTTTTTGAAAACAACGGACTCTTGTCTGATTGCAGAAGGTAGTCTGGAGTATAGACATTATCTAGCCACAGGTCTGACATTTTGTTATGAATCACATGTTTCCAATGCCTAAGCCGGAGCAGATGGATGCCAAAGCTGTTCCCGACAGGGACCCTATGTTTGATCCATATGCCTCCCCCAGCTCCCAAGGACTGGAACCTCAAGGACCCGTTCCAAGGGGGACAGGGTCCTCCATTACTACGATTTATACTCTCGCACCCAGTAGAACGGATACCCGGCCCATCGCCGCAGCAGATCCGTTGATATCCTTGCCGACTCCGACGCAGTGGGGTTCGAGGCCACAGAACGCAAGAGAAAGAAGGGCAAGTACAGTGTTCATGCAACCCCCGATGGACAGCTGACGGAGTTTAGAAGTAATTGCAGAACATACCAGTAGCCAACCATGGTATTACTGGAACAGAGAAGCCGACCAGTCGGAGTGGGAAGCGTCCTGCCGCGATGTCTTAAGTTGGGACTATGCAGAAGTTACCCCGTGGACGGGGCAACAAGACCTGAGTGAACACACATGGGTACAATTACAAAGCCGAACTGTAGCGATTGACGCTGGAATTTCAGCAGTTACGGGATTAGCGAAAGGGATCTTGGCAGGGAGATCCCAAGAAGAGCAAGGTGCAGGGGCCCAAGGCATGGGGGAAATAAGACCGTGGCCCGGGGCAGCCTGCGCAGAATCATATGCTGAATACGTGGAGACCTTGCAAGCCACCAAGGAACCACCTTATAAGTATGCCGACACCGAAGCCACCGAAAGGAATTCGGGTCGTGTACAAATCTTAGAGGAAAGGCTGACGAGCATGGAAGAGAGTCTGGCCCATGCAGTCCACCTTCTGTCTGTACTCGTGGTTGGGGGTTCGGAAGAAAACCGGGAATTGCCGGCAGGCCTGCACAACATCAGTCAGAGCCCGTCTAACTTACAAAAGTATGTCCCAAGGACTGAGGTTGGGGCACCAGTTCAACCGCTTCCAGTAGAGGATATACCGCAGCAACCCGATGAACCACTGGATCCCACTCCGGAGATAAGTGAGGATACCTGTTCTGACCCAGATGTAGAAGACGAAGTGGAAGAGGACGGAGACGATGGGAGAGTGCCTTTAGAGGAACCTCCGACAACCCCGAGGGGTACACTGGAACGTCCTCCAGGAGAAGCTCCCACCATCACACCGCCAATTATTCTGCCAACAACGTCCCGGGGGGGCAACCCTTTCTACCGAGACTAATGGTGCCGTTGCAAAGAGGCACCACTCTGCGTCTCACCCCGCTGCCGGGACCGATTGGAAGGGGAACCACTCCTCGGCCGCTACAAACACCTGGGCCAAGAGGAACCCCCATCCCAAGGCAACCGATCCCAAGAGGCCCTCCTCCCCCATTACAGCCCGTGCAGCTACAACCAGTACCACTATTGCCCGCACCACGAGGGATGCCCCCAGCACCGCTACAACCAGCGCCACTGCAACCCGCACCACGAGGGACACCCCCAGCACCGCTACAACCAGTGCCACTGTTGCCCGCACCACGAGGTACTCCCCCCGTCCAACCATTACCGATACAACCGGCACCATTACAACCAGCGCTGATGTTGCCTGCACCAAGAGGAACCCCCCCCCGCTACAACCAATCCCGGGGGGCCCTCCTCCGCGGCTTCCACAACCAAGGCCCCAACAACCTCCGTTTCAACCACCGCCGCAACCAGTACCACTCGATTACTATCCGCTACCAGCGCCAGTGGCCAGACCACAAGAATTACCGATGGGTTGGGTAAAGTTGGAAGCCACGTTTGATGGAGATCCTTCCAAGTTAGGATTTTTTCTTGTGCAAGCCTTACAATTCTTTAATCGGTGGGGACATTTATTTGGAGATGAAGCCAGCCAAATCAAACACTTGGGATCCCGGCTTCAAGGAAAAGCTGCAGATTGGTATGTAGCTCTTTATGATATAGGTGCCCCCGAGTTGAATACACTTCAAGGGATAGTGGATGCACTACGAGCCCAATATGAAGATCCTTTAGAGGAGACAAGAGCTAGGACGGAATCGCAGTCCATTAGGCAAGGCAACATGTCGGCTAGAGACTATGTTACAAAATTCCGACAGCTTGCCGCCAAATGCCCAAGGTGTGAGGAGTCCACCAAAATAATTCTGTTCAAACAAGGCATGAATCCCAAGTTGTTGGATAGAGCCCTTATGCAAGATAATCCCCCCCACCCTATTGGGGTGGATTCAGTTAACTTGTAAAGTAGAAAGCCGCATGCAAGGTGCACTTAGTTGACAAAGGCACTTAGCTGGACAAAGGCGCTCTTCCGTACTAGTGAGAGGAGGCAGAGGTGCTGGATATGCTACCAGAGGAGCGAGAGATGCTAGATGGCAACAAGGGTTGTGCCTGCAGTGTGGCCAAAGCGGTCCCTTTGCGGCGCAATGTCCGTACCGGCCTGTGCAAAGAACTCCGCTCCAACTAAGACGTCCAGCCCCCGCCGCTCTACCTGCGCCAACCCGCCCGACGCCAGCTCCTAGAACGACAAGAGGCAGAGGGGCTTCTCGTAGAAATCCTCCCGAGAGAGGGTTAGAGTTAGAAGAAATTATGGACTATGATTCAACAGCTCTAACCGGGGAGGAAAACCCAGAGAGTCCTGCCTCGGGAAACGAAATGGATCTGTCGTAAAAGGACCCAAACGGCAGGTCAAATATCAGTCAGTTCCTACTTTGAACAGACCTCATGGGTCCATACTCTTCATACCAGTAACACTGGTGAATCCAGATAGAAAAACGCATGTCCGCGTTCAAGCTCTCATAGACTCGGGCTGCTCTAGAGACATTATTGCACCGGCCCTTGTGAATGGATTAGTACTCCCCATTAAAGAGCTGGAAACTCCAGTCATCTTTGAACAAATGGATGGCACTAACATGAATCCTGTCACTACTGAAACCGCGCCAGTCATCACGGGCATGGGACAGCATTGGGAGACGAGATCGTTCGTCATTAGTGCCACCGCCAAATACCCGTTGATTCTGGGAAGCAGATGGTTGTGGGATCACAACCCCTACATAGACTGGGCAGTTGGAAGTATCACTTTTTCCCATGATACTTGTAAAAATCACCGTTGGAATCAAAATTGGGGTAACAACCCTACCCTCAGTGAGCAAGCCCTTCTAACCCAAGAAGAAATCAACCAAATACCCAAACAGTACAGGGCTTACACCCAAGCTTTCACTGAAGAAGAAGCCAACTCTTTACCTCCCCACAGGAGGACAGACTGTGCCGTGGAGATATTACCGGGTGCGTCTTTGCCCAAAGGCAGACTGTATCCCATGAGCCCTAACGAAAGGGAAGAACTCCGTAAATTCATTGACACCAATCTTCAAAGGAGATTTATCCGACCCGCTAACAGCCCGCATGCGGCTCCAGTCCTTTTCGTTAAGAAAAAGGATGGGAGACTAAGACTTTGCACAGACTTTAGGGGACTAAACGCAGTATCCTCCAGCAACGCCTACCCCATCCCACTCATCCGAGATTTACTCAATGTCGTGGCGCAAGGTAAGATCTTTACAAAATTGGATTTAAAAGATGCTTACTTCCACGTTCATATCAGAGCAGGCGATGAATGGAAAACCGCTTTTAATACACCCCTCGGCCAGTATGAGTATTTGGTTATGCCGTTTGGCCTGGCCGGGGCCCCTTCGGTTTTCATGTCCATGATCAATGAAGTATTGCATGAATTCTTATACAAAGGAGTAGTAGCGTACCTAGGTGATGTCTTAATGTATTCAGAATCGGAAGAAGAACATGTAGAGCTTGTAAAGAGGGTTCTGACTACTCTAATGTGTAACAAATTACCCATTAAACTATCTTAAGTGTGAGTTTCACAAAAAAGAACTCATTTATCTGGGATACTGTATCTCTAAAGACGGTCTGAAAATGGACCCGGGCAAAGTACAAGCCATACAAAATTGGCAAACACCCACTACCCGCAAAGAATTACAATCCTTCTTGGGCTTTGCCAACTTCTACAGAGAATTCATAGCGAACTTTGCTCAAATAACACTCCCCCTAACCGAACTGTTAAAAACCAAAGACAAGGGGGACCAGGCCAAAAAACCAAGTGCCAAATTGTCCTGGACGCCGGAGTGCCAAGCGGCGTTCAATCACCTTAAAACTCAGTTCGTTTTTGAACCCGTCCTACAACACCCCGATGAAAATCGCCCCTTCGTAGTACAGGTTGATGCCAGCGACACTGCGATTGGAGGCGTCCTCTTGCAGAGGGGGGAGGATGGTAAACTTAAGCCCTGTGCCTTTCTATCTCGGAAATTTTCTGAAGCCGAAAGAAATTGGAATGTTTGGGAGAAGGAGGCTTTCGCTGTAAAAGCAGCACTCGCCACCTGGTGGCACTGGCTAGAAGGAGCCCGTCATCCTTTTGAAGTGTGGACAGACCACAAAAATTTAGAAGCCTTACGCAGTCCCAGGAGACTAAATGCTAAACAACTGCGTTGGGCGGAATATTTCTCTAAATTCAATTTCACGTTAAATTTTTTGCCTGGCAAAACTAACTTCCTTGCCGATGCTCTATCGCGCATGCCCCAACACAAGAGCAAGAGGGAGGAGACGATAGACATTGTCTTTTCGCCTACGCAATTGGGGGGAGTGGTGACAACACGCAGTCACAGAACCCAACCTACCCAACCCGACCAAGGGTGGAGACTAAAACTGAAAGATGAAGTGGAAAAGGAGGGGGGGACGTACCCAAAAATAAATTACACCAATCTGAACAAGGAGAATGGCTTTGGGGAGATCGCTTCTATGTACCCAACAGCTTAAGGAAAGAAGTATTACAATGCTGTCACGACGCCCCTACGGCTGGACACTATGGGTACTTGAAAACGCTCCATTTAGTACAACGGCAATTTTGGTGGCCGGGCATGCGCAAAGACATTTCTCAATATGTAGCGTCATGCCCCATTTGTCTTAGTGCTAAATCCCGCAAGGGCAAACCGCCGGGACTATTACAACCTTTAGAAACACCAAACAGACCATGGGAAACAATATCCATGGATTTTATTACCGACCTACCCCCCTCCAAGGGTCACAATTGTATTTTGGTCGTAGTGGATTTATTCTCCAAACAAGCTCATTTTATACCTTGCACTACTATACCTTCGGCTCGAAAACTGGCAGATATCTTTCTAAAACACATTGTAAAACTACATTCTTTTCCATCAAAGGTGATTTCGGATCGCGGCGGGCAATTCATTGCCAACTTCTGGCGGGAGCTTCTACAATTTATGGGAATTGAGCAAGGTTTAAGTTCAAGCCATCATCCGCAAACCGATGGACAGTCTGAAAAAACTAATCAAATATTGGAACAATTCCTCCGCTGTTATATTAACTTTCAACAGGACAACTGGGTTGATTTGCTTCCCCTAGCAGAATTCTCGTATAATAACAGTGTACATGCCTCCACTGGAGAAACTCCCTTTAAGGTCGTTTATGGCTTCCACTTCAAACCCTTCCCGTTTGAAGCGCTCCCCCCTCCTACTTCAGTAACCAAGGACGTTTCAGACTGGTGGGGGGAAGCTGCTCAGCAGTGGACTCTAATTAAAAAACACCTCGACAAAGCCAAACAGGATTACAAAAAATACGCAGATTGCCATCGTGTGGCCGAATGGGAATTACAACCAGGAGACCTTGTTTACCTCTCAACTAAAAACTTGAAAGTAACTCAAACCAGCCGCAAACTAGCTTTGAAATTTCTGGGACCCTTTCCTGTTCGTAAAGTAATCAACAAAGTGACTGTTGCCTTAGATTTGCCAAAGAACTTGCGCCATGTTCATGATACCTTCCATGTCAGCCTTTTAAAAAAGGCTCCACCAGCAGATCAATAGCACACTCGAACACCTCCCATCCCAACCTTGATCGATGATCAAACCCATTATGAAGTACAACAAATTTTAGACTCTAAGCTTAAAAGAAATCAACTGTTTTATCTTATCCGATGGAAGGACTTTGACTCTGGGTTTGATGAATGGGTGCATTCTGTACATGTTCATGCTCCTAGATTAATCAAGGCATTCCATAATCGTTATCCACATAAACCTGGGGGAGGGGCATCTTAGAGGGGGCAGAATGTCAGGGTTAGAGTGTAGGTATGTAACCAAAGAGACTCCATATTAATTCTTTCAGTATTCTGTGTGCTTTGTTCATAGGTGCCAAGATGTTCCCAGCAGCTATCTTACAGAAGAGGATTGTTTTGGCTATCGCTTTTCCAGCCTTGGGAAACTTTCGCTTTCTCAGCTTCAAAGGGGTTGTTTTGAGAACTATGGGGGGAGGTTGGGTCTGCTAGGATCTGATACTTTGTACCTCATGCTTTGCCTGTCATTAGTAACAATACACGTGTACCAGCCTGGATATTGTATCCAGGCCAGTGGACTATAATGAATACTTTCTTCAGTAAACTTTTTGAAAAGAACGGACTCTTGTCTGATTGCAGAAGGTAGTCTGGAGTATAGACATTATCTAGCCACAGGTCTGACATGTGTGTGTGTGTGTGTGTGTGTGTGTGTGTGTGTGTGTAAGTGCATATCCTCCAACATTTCACAAAAGAAAACAGGGTTTCTCTTGTGGACTTATAAGACTTTTATTCTCAAACCAGGGATGCCTGAACACTGTTTCCCCAAATGCACATTACTGACTGGTTTTCACCTGTAATAGAAGGTACTATATTCTTCTTCTTTTAGAAGGTACTTCTAAAGCCAGGTGTGTAAGAGTGAGGATGAAAGGGGTTTTTTTAACCCTTATAAATCCTGAAAATGTTTACCAGTTATGCGGAAATGTAAGGAAAGTACTGTATTTTTATCCATGTGCATACATTAGGTTTAAGTATCTGCAGCCCATTCAAATATTTAATCTCTATATATCATAGGTCTGCCAGCTCCAGGTTGGGGAATTCCTGGTGATTTAGGGGGTGGAGCCTGGAGAGGGTGAAGTTTGGAGAGGAGAGGAACCATGGTGTCTTAGAGTCCACCTTCCAAAGCAGCCATTTTGGCCAGGGAACTGATCTCTGTGGCCTGGAGATCAGTGTAATTCTAAGATATCTCCAGCTAACACCTGGAGGTTGGCAACCCTAATATGCCCAAAGGAGAAAGCTGAAATACACACTAATTTTTAAAGGCTGTGCCCCAAAGGCAAAATAACAATTATAGATCAGTCCCACATTATACAGGAATGTCAGACTGATCTATCAGATCAAGGGAACAAAAGAAATTGTCCCCAATAAATAACATTTATTTATGCATGGATGGGGCTTATATGCACATATGTGCATATAAATATTCAGTGATGAAGGCATGAACAAGGTCTTAAACCATTCAAAGCTAGTACCCAGAAATAAGAAGTAGCTAGGGCTCAGTTATATAAAGAAAAAAATTAGTTCCAAGTTTAAATAATTTGTTTGATCCTGCATTCAGTTATGTAATCTTCATATATTTCTGCTAAGAGAAGAATGTCAGCTTTTTTTGTAGCATAGTGCTTAAGTGGTTGAACTGTGAATCAGTACTCTATTGGTTTGAATCCCACTATTGCCATGAGATCAGCAGGTGGCCTTGGGTAAGCTACTCCTCTCAGTCCCAACTCCCCAGCTCTATTCTGGGGATAGAGATAACACTGACTTTGTTCTCTGCTCTGAGTGGGGCACTAATCTAATAGAAAAGCAGTATATAAGCATGTTGTGGTTGTTGTTCTTAAATTTCCCAATCTAACAAAGATAATCTAACAGAGTTAATTAAATATGCTGAAGTCCACTGAAATCAATTGGTTTAAAAGTATTTCTAAAAAAGAAATATATTTTGTTCAGTTGCACAGCAGTGCTAGACCTAACTTTGTTTTTAACATAATGTACAGCATTTGCAATTCTTTTGTTTTTCTTAATGAGAAACTTTGCTACTCTGCACACAAAATGAGATTTTGCCTTTGCTGTGGATTATGCACAAAAACATCAACCCATTCCAGTTGATGAGTGAGTTATTTTATCTGTAAATGACCATGCAGTGTTATTCCATTGTCTTTCTTACTTATGATAGCTATAGTAGACCTCATACCTTCCACTGATTCCTCTGGCAAAATATGTGAAGGAAGAGGAAATATCATAGAAAAGTCATACATCTTTGAAGATAACTAAGCAATACTGTTGCCAACACCCAAAGTAGCAAAAACAAGGAATGCAAAAATGCCCGTCTATACAATTCAGTTCTCAGTATCACCCTCTCTCCAACAGGCCACAGATACAACTCTGGTTTAGGATTCCTGGAGATTTGGGGGATACAGCCAGTGAAGGAAAGACTTTGGGGAGGAGGGGACCTCAGTGGGGTATAATGCCATAGCAGCTTCCAAAGCAGGCTTTTTCTAGGTGAACTGATATCTGTATCCTGAAACCTGCTGTAATTCTGGGAGATCTCCAGACCCTATCTGGAAGTTGGCAACCCTACGAGTAGGGGTGTGCACCAAAAAAAAAATCCGGGAAATCTGAATCAGGGATTTGGTGCTCCCTCCAAAAATCAGGGCATTTCAAAATCTGGTTTGGACAGATCAAAGAAATCTGGGTTTAGTCTGCCATTATTCCCAATGGGGAAAACTATCCAGGGACTATCCAAAGGGCTGGAGTAGACATTTTTCAAGAACACTACACCACATTTTCAGGAATCCTACTCCTAACTGTTCTCTAAATAATCCCCAAGTTTCAGGAAAATTGGACTCCATAATCCAATTCTATGGGCCCCTGAACAAGGTGCCACCCAGCCACTCCATTCTTTCCTATGGGAAAAAAGTCAAAGCTGACTTGTACTACAGAAAGACACTGGGGTGAGGCTACCATGGCCAAGGAACACTCCCAAATGTAAGCTCCACAGACAGCTCACAGAACCCAACTGAAGACACGCCCCCCCTCCCCCCGCAAATCTAAGTGACAAGCAGCCCATCTACTCTCCATTGTTTCCTATGGGGAAAACATTTTCAGGCAAGCTCTCAGGCAGAAAAATACAGGGCAAGGCTGCCAGTGGTCAAGGGCACACTCCCAAATACAAGAGGAACCCCCAACAGAACCAAAACAAAGCTAGGAAATGGATGAAATCTTTCCATAACCAAAGTGAATCTAGGGGACCAACATCAAACCAGAGAATCATGTCAAAACAGAGAATTCCACTCCAACCAAACTGAAGCAAAGGGCATTGTTGCAACTTAGCCCAACTGAACCAGTGTCACTCACAGAAGGCAGGCAGACAAGAAGAGGTCCTGCATGGATTGGCCACTCACTGTACCCTTCTTGCCTCATTCTCCCTCCCCCTCCCCTCTCTCAAAAAAAGGCGGGAAATGCTATTTCTTTGCTCTTTCTTTGCAAGGGAACAGCGAAGGAAACAGCCATGTTTAATTGGATTTATTTAGAATTCTCAATCTGAGTACCCAGATGAGATCTGGGATTCTTTAATGTGAGCTGAGAATGCCAGATTTTGCTGACTTGGCAAACATGTTTTTTCCCTGAATCCTGGATCCAGATTGCACACCCCTATCTACAAGATGTAGCAAGTGGACATGTATAGGTAATAGGTTTACTGAGTTAGGATAAGTTCCCAAAGTATACAGGAAAGAACTCCAGCTGTTAGAGTTGCCAACCTCCAGGTGGTGGTTGGATATCTCTAGATCACGGAGATCAGTTCACCTGAAGAAAATGTTTTGGAAGGTGAACTCTATGGCATTATACACTGCTGAGGTCCCTCCCCTCCCCATATCCCACCCTCTCCAGGCTCTATTCCAAAACCTTCAGGAATTTCCCAAACTGGAGCTGGCAGCCCTAAGCCTGCTAGACAGCTCATTTCGTAGGATATATCAGGTTTTCAACAGTGTACACCGTTGTCTAGCAGGTCGTAGAGCATATGGTGTCCTAGCTTCTTCACATTTTTTAAAATGTTTGCCTTCTGAATGTACTGTCCATCAGGATTAAGCCTGTCAGTGCTTATCACAGCAGTAAGGCCTGTTACCTCTTTCCTACAGGCTGATAGGCTGTCGGGTTTTATCATATTTCTAAACTTAAGCGTTTTTAAATCATGAAGCTTGCCCCCCTCCCCCATCCAGTTATCTTACTTTTTCCACTCTGATTGGAAGCATTCATTTTGCACAGTTTGGTTCTCTGTAGCTTAAACCCTTCAGCGTTATTGACTTTGCTAACGGCATGTACTTAGCTGATTATTGATGTAGGCTCTGGTATCGATTACATAATTGGCTCTGGGAGAAAATATAGTTTGGTGTCCAGGAGATCACACAATTTCAGTTTACTTTGGCCTCAAGAAGTTCATTTTCGATTTTCTCTCCGTAGACTGATCAGAAATTCATTGTGAAAAATTTACTCATTTATTAAAAGTAATGAGACCTCTTTTGATCTGTCAACAATCAATTTTATCCCATGAAAGGAGTAGAATGATTCATTAAATTAATACATAATTTATCAGATTTCCACAATATGGAGAACTATATATTTCCAAAATGCTCCTTCCATCTCTCCTAAAAGGACTTAAGGTAAGAGAAATATTTTGCAGGCTATGGAGGACAGTGATATAATCTTGCTTTTTAATTTTAGTACATTTTTACCACACGCTTCTTTCAAGGAGCGATGGGTTGCAAACATGGTTCTCTCCCCTCCTCTATGAGGGGGGAACAAGAGAGAGTGACTGATCTAAGGTCACCCAGTGAGTTTCAAAAGAAGGCTTTAAAATGAGTTTTCCAGGTCCTAGTCCAGCACTGTTAACCACTACAGCACATAAGATTACCAGCCAAGGCCTGGGAACCCCCGGAAGCTTTTGGGAGTGGAGCCAGGCATTCTATGGCATCATGCAACATTGTGAAAAGAAATCATGTGCCAAGTTGCCACATTGCCACAATGCTTTAGAAATCCTCCAAACTCTATGGTTTTACCACAGAGTTCTTTAGGATTTCCATACCATCACAGTGATATGTGACTTTATTATAACAGGAGACCTGGTCCTCCTAATACTACACATTGCCTTAGGTCATACATCCAAGTGGAACGAGGGCATAGGGAATGCATTTAAGGTGCTATATCACCAATCTCAGCCTTTCTCTTGATGACACAGCATGGACAAGGCAGCAACAGTACTGCTTGATCAGCCTGTATTGTGCCAAGCCTGACCGCTGTGCACTGGGGTTAAGAGTGAAGCCACATTTCAGTGAGAGCTGCTGCAGCCAATCCAGCCATGGCTAAGTACACAGGGAGGAACTGGAGGGCTGCCATAGCAGTAGCACGGTTCCTCAAGGCTTCAAAGTTAGGAACAGCCTAGCAGTTTGTTTTGATCTTATGAAGCGTCTTAGCAGTGATGTGCTACTCCCTGGCAGATTTTGCCTTGGGATTTGTTCCTGATTTACTGAACAGCCCCCCTGCAAAGTGGCTCAATAACAGTTAGAAGTACTACTTGTTTGTGGACCTTGCTCTAGAAAAATCTTATGGTTGGGAAGGACTTGATGTGGCCTTATTCCCACCTTTTGAGGGGGCTTAGTGGAAAGGGAAAGGTAGGGTGGGAAGAATGGCACAAATTACATGATATATCTCCTGGCAAATACACAGAAAAGACATCTCTATGCTGGTGTGACACTGTGGGATTGAGTCAAAATCAATGGTTTTACTATGGTGGTGACATCCCTTCTGGGTATTTGCTGGTAGTAGAGGTGGGTACAGTCCAGAAAATGGACCTAAATTTGGCACAGGCCAGCCCAGTTCATGAGACTCACATTTTCATGAATTTTGGTCCATTTGGGCCAGTCCATTGGTCCGTGATCCGTGATTCCAGACATCCTGGCACTGATATATCAATTTCCTAGGCAATGGAGGGGACATACGCAGACCTGAAAAACTTGATAGGCAGCCCTGCCTGCCAAGCAAAGAGCTCACATTCTGCTCTATGGCACAAGGAGCAAGAATTAATTCCCTAGGCAATGGAGGGGTGCAAATTCTGCAGTCCATCTTAGTCCTTAAAACCTTGATAGGCAGCTCTGCCTGCCAACCAGAGAGCTTCCATTCTGCAACGGAGGTGTGTACGTTCTGCAGCCAATCTTAACCCTCAAAACCTTGATAGGCAGCTCTGCCTGCCAAGCAGAGAGCTCCCGTTCTGCTCTATGGAGCAAGGAGCAAGAATTAATTCCCTAGGCAACAGAGGGGTAGACATTATTCAGCCAATCTTAGCCCTCAAAACCTTGATAGGCTGCTCTGCCTGCCAAGCAGAGAGCTCCATTCTGCAATGGAGGGATGTACATTCTGCAGCCAATCTTAGAATGGAGCCAATTCTTGCTCCACTCCGCTCTATGGAGCAAGGAACAAGAACTAATTCCCTAGGCAACAGCTGGGAAGATGTCTGTGTGGTGAGTGAGGGGTCTCTTCCCACACCCTTTTCTGTTTGATTTTGCCTCATTGTAACTTTTTGGTGCTGCTAGCCAATGTAAGTCAATTGGCATTTGCAACTCCTACTATCTACTGCGAGTTTCCTGGGGGCTGCTGGTTTGGGGGTCTGTAACTTGGACATCTGAAATGCAATCTTGACCAAATTTGGTGGGTGGTGTGAGGAGTGGCTGCTGAAGATTCTCTGCAAGTTTGGGCTCTCTGGTTGTGAAGCGGGTGGGGCCAGGGCTGCTGGGAGTTGCGGACTATGGACCGACAAACCAGTCCGTGAACAGGGCTGGTCTGTGAAAAGTTTGCAGTCCGTGGTGTGTGAAAATGAAGAACCACAGGGCGGTGGTCCATGGGGTTTTCCCGGTCCATGCTCACCTGTAGCTGGTAGTGACACAATGTTATCAGCAAAACACTGATTTCCCTCAGCATTTCCCCCCTATTGCCCAGCTGAGCAGCAGCAGGAAGAGCAGGCTGCTTCCTTGGTGGTGTTTTGAAGTGCTGATTGTTTGGCAGACATTGTCCTAGGCATTAATGAAAACTTTTTATCTGCAGAGAAGGCCTATGGATTGGCCTTGACTGCTGCGCACAAAGGAGGCACATAGTGCAGCCTTGCTTGTCAAGGCTAAGTGTCCCAGACACTTAATAAAGGATTTGGATTACATGGAGGTGTGGTACTGGGTGCTGGAAGGGCCTGTGGCCATCATATATCAAAGACAGGATTGTTCCTTGTGAGACTGGCATTTTCAATTTCTTTGCCATCAAACTTGCTGTCTGATCTGAACAGTCTCATCTCTATTATCTCCTTATTCATAATTGAAAAGCCTGGGGATTTACAGTGGAACTCCCGCCCTGCCCCCCCCCCCTCACACACACACTTCCCATACTCAGCTGGATTTTATTTTTCCGTTTAGTGATCCATACAACATTTGATGAAGAATTTATGAAAGTGGTTTGGAAAAAGGAATACCTTGCTTAGGGGTCTCAAACCAGATCACAACTCATAAATTAACAGTGAAATCCTAAGCAAAATTACTCTAGTCTAATGGGCTTAGTATCTCCACTTAGAATTTCTCTGTAAGTCTCTTCATGAACAGGATTGCTAACAGATTTGGTTGGCGGCTACTGGCATCAGAAAACAGAAGACTGAAGCCCCTACTAACATGCTGATTTTCTTGCACAAATAATGAGACAGTCTGTCAGCTATCTAGACTGCTGCTACGTGATAACCTGCAGGCATTTTAAGAGTTGATTTCAGTGATATGTGGATCTCTGTTTCAAGCATTTAGGGGGGCAAGAATTACTGGTGGGGTCAAGTACTGATCATTCAGGTAAGGCACTCTGTTTTCAGGACATGTCTTTTGTTGGGATAGCCTGTCAATATAGTTGAAATAGTCTAAGACTGATCAGAGTTCAAGAGGTAAGTTCATCGGTCTCTTGTTCGGAAGTGAACCTTAGCCCAGTTAAGGCTTTATGCACCCATACAGAGATAAGGAGTAGTATTGTGAGTTCCTTTTTCAGGCACAGTGATGCTAAGCTTCTTATGAGCTACCAAGCTGGGTTGTTGTTAAAAGGTTGATGGCAATGTTAGCTATCCCTCCAAGGCTTTTCAGAACCCATTCATTCCAGAGCAGCATCTATGATCGGGTGTTTAGGAGCCAGAATCCAACATGTCACAGAAGCAGGCACATTGAGATCTTGGATATTGAAGAGTTGCGTTAGTGTCCAGCAGCAGTCCTGGCTCTCCTGCAACAGAAAGCTTCTCTAGCAGTGGTAGCAAGGCACATGCTGATGATGGCAGAGTGGGATGCCACTGGGTGACTGCTGACAGCAAGCCCTCTTAATGAGGTGGGCATGAGGAAGGCAGGATTCAGCCAGAGTGGAGGTCAATGTGGCCATTTGGCATGGCCAAAGAAGGGCCCATGACTGGAATTGTGAGAACAAAACATGGAAGTGGTATGAAGAGGATGCTCCTTCACCAGGCTGAGCTACCCATTGGGCAGCCATGGAGCAGGGAATTGGGTGAGCCGGCTGGGCGGGAAGCGGCTATTTGGGGATGGAGTTTTTAAATCCTATTTAAGAAAGGCGGGATAGCAGGCCAGGGAGGAAGGGAAGACCCTAAGGTGAAGAATGCAGGGAAGAGAGAGGAACAAGATGGTGCATCTTTCCATTCTGATTTCTTAAAGAGTCTAGACAAGATGGCAGAGGCCAAGCCTGCTGCTCCGGACAAGGGGAAGCCTTGCAGTTAGATTGCCAAGATCAGCTGAACAACTGCAGGAAGATTGCACCCAGATACCAAAGTATCACTATGAAACACAAAAGAGGAGGGCTCCGCCAAGTCTGGAAAGCCACCCAATTACAATTATGGCTCTTTAGCCATAATGTTTGGCCTTTGACTGTAACCACTAGACTACATTGTCCTTTGAGGAAACTCCACATGGGAATCAATGGTTCTACAAAAGAACAGAAAAAGGATTTAACATTATGAACTACATCTCTGGAGGTTTTACTTCATCACCTTAGTGGTGAAACTATACCAGTTGGACTCCTGATTGAATTTATATGTATTTTTGTATGTATTTATTGGATATTTATATATAATATAAATATTATATATTATATATATATAATATTATAATATAATATTATATATAATATTATAATATATATATATATATAATATTTATTAGGAATTATATATTGGCACTTTGGCACTTTGCACTCTGCACACAAAAAATTATAAAAATTTATTAATTTAATTTCCAGTGTACCTCTGAGGTTTTTCTCTTTGTAATTGGGAAGACTGCGCCCAGCAGGAAGAAGTGATTGATAAGAATTGATATTGGGCTATAGTGTTACCAAATACCAGTTATAGCTTTCCTGCCTACATACTTAAATGTTTTGTTGTCTGTCATGGGTGCAGTTGACTAATGGAATATATTTTCTGGTGTGGACAGGCTTGGGCCATTGAGGCATGTTGTCATCTGTGGCTGCACTATTATGTTCTGGGCTAATCAGAGAGCAAGCAGTCCAGAGGGGTATGCCAACACTAACCCAAAGTTGCATTGATAGGGACCAAATATGGAAATCAGATGTTGGGGGGTTGTGTACTTTGTCATACATCAAACATTCATTCCTGCACCTATAAATAGATAATAAAGTGCACCTCTCTGAGGAAGGGTACAATATTTTCCACTGGAATATGCAATCAGGCCTACTTGGAGATATCTGCAGCAGGTCTCAGTAGAAGAACTAAACTGCTGGTGGTCAGACTTGCCCTCGTGATTTTAAGAGGGCTTATGATATGGCAACACCATAAGCCCCTTTCCTCATGTGTTTAAATCAGAGACAAGCTGCCTGGCTAGGTAGGAAATGCAAAAGTACTGGAATGTGAGCAGTGAGGTAAGAGTAGCTTTCAGCCCCACAACCTGGAGATATGCAAAACCATAGAACAATGGAGGTCTCCAGAAGTACTTGAATTAATCCATTCACACACCCTTCCAAACATATCCTTATCCACTTTCCTATTATATTGTCACCCATCCAGCCAGCCATCTGTCATCAATCATCTTTTTACACCTGTAGTTCCTCTCAGGAAGGCAGAATCAAAACTTCCCAGTTCATTGTCTTGCCTTGGGGACTGCTTTTCAGTCCTTTGTCCCACCCCAGGGACAACCATTAAATTATTGTTTTGGGGCAGAAGGTACAGTACTGCCCCAAAGTATGTTCCACAGTATAATTGGACTACCTGCTGCCTCATTCTGTGTGTGTGCTTTGAACCCATTCATGTACTCTCAGTCTACATGTCTGAGCTCCTCTCCCTCTTCTTGCCACAAAGAGCTGGTCACTGCAGCTGCTCTTTCTTGGATGCCCTCTATCTTCTGAAACTCCTAATTATACCCCAACCGTGCAATTCCCTCCAATCTTTTCCCTGTTTTTCTAGTTAGCTCTGTATGTATGTTGTGTGTTTTGTGCACAATTGATCTTTATTATTTTAAATAAAAACTCCTTTTTTATTGAACACCTGCTTCTTTATTGGAAGAGTTCTCTAGAGAAAGGGATCTTCATATAAATAAAATAAAATATCCTTAAGTTACCCCTCCTCTCGCTGCTTCTCTTTGTTGCTGATTCCCCCAATTTATAAGAAGACCTCATAGGGAAACAAGCAACACATCCTCTCCTGTGGTGATAGAAGCATTTGAGTTGTGAGCACAAAGTTTGCTGAGTACCCTGAAGCATCAGTGGAAGGGTGAAAGAGACATTTTTCAGACCATAATCCTTAACCCAAAGACTTCATGCCCACGAGTTATGATGACATACTACCTCAATCACTAATATGTGTCTGACTGGGAGGAGCATGAACAGAATAGTTGAGTGCTCATGGACTCACCCAGACACATTGGTGGAAGAGGCCTGACTGTTCTGCATCTCAGTAATTGCTACCTGCACTGTCTACAGTATCAGCTTCCGCTGTTTTGCCTGTTGCAGATTCCTATTCTTTTAATTAAGAAAGAGGTGTCTTTTTATTGTCCCATTTTATTATGTCTGCTGTAAGTATTCTCCCTGCAATAGATTTTAGCTGCAGCAGGAATAAAACCACAGCACTGGGAAGCTGATTGAGTGTGCAGAGTACAAATGAACAGGGGCCTTATGGTACCCTTAAAGACGAGCACATTTTTATTCTAGCATAAGTTTTCATAGCCTAGGGTCTAGTTCACAAATGCTCATGCTATGAGATAAATATGTTAGTCTCTAAGTGGCCACAAGGTACATATTTATTTTAGTCGTAACAAAGTAGCATGGCTGCTCCTCTGGATCTATTACTTTTAATAGTGTACAAGAAAAACAGAAATGTGATTTTTAAAAAATGTTCTATGTATTTATTTATTTATTCAACTTGGGAAAACAATGGTTGTAATTAAGGTTGATAGACATTTATTGTTATAATTTTTATGAATGTTATTTGGAAGTCATCAAAACTAAAATAGCCACAATAAAAACAAATCTTGTGATTAGGGCTAATTATCATTAGTTGACTAATCAATGGGAAATAATTGTAATTGGGGGTTTGGAATTAAAATCTCATTTTATTTTATTTTAGTGGCTATTTTCATTCTGAAATAGTAGAAGAAAAAGGAAGTACTAAAGATTGCTTTTCCTTCAAACAACAAATTGTAACTTTCATTAATTTCCAGGTTATTTCACATTTCAGTGTCTCAGTATAAACAACAGTATTGAGGTTCTGGTAATAATACAAATTCATTTCAAATTATTCAATTAAAGAATCGATTTGTACCTTAAGGCAGATGACAAGTCGGATAAGATTATCAGATAGCAGCAGAGTTGTTATAACCTCTCTTTGTTATATTTGGATTATATGCAAAGAAAATTTGCAGTAAGTAGATATAGAATTAGTGTGGTAAACTTTGTTCATTACTTTCTTAAGGTCTGCACTTCCCAGACACTGACTTAAGAAACCACTAGTGTTTTACATGGGTCAAAGACTGCCAGTAAGGTAGCAGAAGCTATAAAGACAGTGCAGAACAAGAGACACATTGGCTTTCATTTTAGGCCACAGGTTATGTCACTTCTTGCAGATTCTATTAGTAATAAGTTTAGGATTTAATTTCTTTGGATTTGGCATGCATCAAATAGAGAATCTAGTTCTGTATCAAGAGGTCTTCAATGCTACAGTGAGAAAACATACAGCAATAGCAAGTCAACCATCGCAGAAGTCTGTAGAGAAGAAGAATAAATTTACAGTCTGTACAACAGAAGAATAAATGTATTTTGTTAAAAAGTTTATGCTGCTTCTAACAGTGCTCCAAGTAGTTTCCAATATCAAATGAAAACTCTACAATAGAAACTCTACAGAACGACAATAGAAACAACTAAAAAAAACCAGGTCAGAAATTTAGAGAAGTCTTAGCCCCCAAAACACAGCAAATGAGACAAAATATCTTTTAGAAGTTACCAGCGTCAAAACAGCCAGTGAATGCTCACTGAAATAAAACGGCTCTACCATTCTGTGGAAGAATCTAACCAGAGAAGGTGCTTTGTGCATCTCTTCTGTAGGCCATTTCATGGGATTGGGACTACTACCAAAAAATCCATTGTTCTCATTGAGGCCAGATAAACTTCCCAGAAGGAGGGAACTGCCAAAAATGTGGGGGGTAGACACAGTTGGTGAGTGGGTCTATATGAGGAGAATCAGTCCTTAAATTATAAGAGTCCTCAGTCATGAAAGGATTTAAAAGTCAATACCAGCACCTTGAACTGAGCTTGGGAACAAACTGGCAGCCCCTGCAACTGCACTCAAATCAGCACTATATGGGAATGAGTCAGTGTCAACCAAAAGCTGCACTGCTATAATTTTTACCAACAGAAGATTCCAAGTTTTCTTTGTATCTGAACAGACAGGTATATGGACTTTCTAGAACTATGAAACTAAGTAAATACATTTCAACTAGAGATGGGCACAAACTGAAATACGAACCAAAGTTCGTCATGAACCAGGCTAGTTCGTGGTTCGTGAACCAGCCATTTGTCAGAACCCATTTCTTTTTTTTTTTAATAAGATTTTTATTGGAATTAGAATCATTTAATTTCACATTACAATCAATTCCCATTTCCCAATTTCTAACCCCCTCCCTTTCCCCCCTTTTTTGTAGACTTCCAACAGTTTTCCAACCCTTTGTCCCTTTTCCCTTACTCATTTTAAATTCATCTATCTAACAGATATATACTTTCCCTTTAATCTAAGCAATAATTCTTTAACTATTTTTAACACTCTATACCCTATCCTTAAGTCCCTTCTTCCGTATTAGACAAACAATTTGTCCCTTTTTTCATAATTTCCTGGTTTCAAATATTTCTATAAACCATATACCATATAAACCGTATAATCCATTCATTCATATAAGTCAACCAATTTAACTTATATTCTGTATATTATTTTTTCTACATATCTTCATTCTACTTTAGTTATATTTAATTGTATTATTAATTTCCTCTTTCTTTAATTATACATCTATATAACTATCGTCAAAAGTTATCAATCAATTTGATCCATATATTTCTTCAGGTAGACTTATTCAGTTTAACATGTTACACGTTTTTACCAGAAACAATACTAATTAATCGGTCCTTATAGTTAGTTATTTTCTATCCATATTCTGTATATTTTTCTATATATAACAAGATAGCTGCTTAGACATTTTCATTTCTCTCTCTACCCTCCGGTAAAGTCACCCCCCTCTACATTTTGTCATGTTTCAATAGTTCTCAAACTGCCACAGTTCTCCTCCCACCTCCCATTTCTTCAACACGTATTGCTTCAGCTTCTCCCAGTCTGTGTTGAACTGTCCTGGGTCCAGATTTCTCAATTTTCTTGTCATTTTGTCCATTTCGGCCATATACAGCAATTTGTAAGTCCAATCCTCAATAGTTGGCACTTCCTGTACTTTCCATTTTTGCGCATACAAAAGTCTGGCCGCTGCTGTCATGTAAAATAGCAATGTTCTATATTGGGCTGGAATATTCTCCATTCCCAAGTTCAGTAGCAGGAGTTCTGGGTTCTTATTGATTTGAAATTGCAGAATCTCACTTATTACTTTTATTATTTCTCCCCAGTACTGCCTAGCTACCTCATACGTCCACCACATATGGTACAGAGAGCCCTCATGTTTTTTACATTTCCAGCATTTATTAGAAATGTTCGAATTCCTTAGCGCAATCTTCTTTGGTGTCATGTACCAACGATAGATCATTTTGTAAATGTTCTCTTTAATATTAGTACACGTTGTAGTCTTCATTGTGTTTTTCCACAAGTGTTCCCATGCCTCCATTGTTATTTCTTTGTTAAAATTTATGGCCCACTTCACCATTTGTACTTTAACTATTTCATCTTCAGTATACCATTTCAACAGTACTTGGTATACCTTGGAAATTTCCTTCTTATCCTCTTTTAAAAGTGTCTGCTCTAGTTCCAAATTCTCTGTTCTTATGCCTCCCTTTGCACAGTCCGAGTTGTAGAGATCTCTGATCTGCCTATACTGAAACCAATCATAGTTGGGTGATAACTCGTCCTGTGTCTTTATTTTAAGTTTAGAAGATTCTATTCGGGTTATCTCCTTATATGTTAAACACTGTTGCTCAGTATCGACAGCTCTCGGATCTATTACTTCATATGGAACCACCCACATGGGGGTTCCTTCTTGTAGAAAGTCTCTGTACTTCTTCCAAGTTGCAAATAGGCTTTTCCGTATGTAATGATGTAAGAACATAGAGTTCACTTTTACTTTATCATACCATAGGTATGCATGCCATCCGAATATTTTTTTTATATCCCTCTAGGGCCAATAATTTCTTATTCTTCAACGTCATCCAGTCTTTCAACCACACTAGGCAGATTGCATCATAGTAAAGTCTTAGATTGGGCAGTTGCATTCCACCTCTTTCCTTTGCATCTTGTAAAACTTTCATTTTCACTCGAGGCTTCTTGCCTGCCCAAACAAAGTCTGATATTTTCCTCTGCCATTTTTCAAACTGCTTAGAGTCTCGGATAATTGGTATTGTCTGTAACAAGAACATTACTCTTGGTAACACGTTCATCTTAACTGCCGCAATCCTTCCCAACCATGACAAATTCAGTCTATTCCATTTGATCAAATCTTGCTCAATCTGAGTCCATAATTTTTCATAATTGTTTTTGAATAGATCTATATTCTTTGCAGTCAGTTCAACTCCCAAATATTTCACCTTAGTTGTTACTTCACAGTCCGTTATTTCCATTAACAGTTGTTGTTTTTGCTTAGTCATATTTTTGCATAGTATCTTTGACTTCTTTTTGTTAATATAAAACCCTGCCAAATCTCCGAACTCCTTGATCTTCTCTATCACTTTTGGCATATTCTCCATTGGGTCTTCCACAATTAACATTATATCGTCCGCAAATGCTCTGACCTTATAAGAAAAGTCTTTTATTTTTATTCCGCGGATTTCTTCATCTTGTCGTATTTGTGTCATCAATATCTCCAATACCAACATGAATAACAGCGGAGACAACGGGCAACCTTGTCTTGTTCCTTTACTTATAGTCAATTTCTTAGTAGTCTCATCATTCACCGCAATTGCTGCATTCTGGTCTCTGTAGATTTCTTTAACTGCTCTTATGAATCTTTCTCCCATTTGTAGCTTTTCCATAGTGGCAAACATAAAGTCCCAGTTCAAATTGTCAAACGCTTTCTCAGCATCAACAAAGAAGAAACCAACCTCTTTGTCACAACGCTTATCATAATACTCAATAGCATTGATCACTGTCCTTAAATTGTCTCTGATTTGTCTACCAGGTAAAAAACCTGCTTGTTCCTCCTCAATAACTTCCGAAAGCCATCCCTTCACTCTCTCTGCCAGTATCTTCACAAAGATTTTATAGTCATTATTAAGTAAGGATATGGGTCTGTAATTTTTCACATTAGTCAGATCTTGGCCCTCTTTGGGGATCAATGAAATATTAGCTTCCTTCCAGGTATCTGGAATCCGTTGATCCTTTAATACTCCATTGATCACTTCTTTTAGGAATGGTACCAGTTCATTGGCCATTGTCTTATAAAATTTGGCTGTAAGTCCGTCTGGCCCTGGCGCCTTTCCCAAATTTGTTGATTGTATTGCCATTTTTATTTCCTCATCTGTTACTTCGTTGTTCAGTCTGTCTCTCCACGCTTCCGAGATTACTGGGAGCTTCATTTTCTCCAAGTATGTCGCTATTGATTCTTTATTCACCTCTTTCTTATTATACAATTTAGCATAAAATTTATAGAAGGCTCTACTAATGGATGTCTGTTCCAAATACGTTTTGTTATCTTCACATATTTTATTTATTGTTTTCTTTTCCTTTCTCTTTTTCAATTGCCATGCCAAGTATTTCCCAGGTTTGTTTGCACCTTCAAACCCTTTTTGATTCAGTCTTTTAAGATTCCACTCCAATTCTTTATTATTCATTGCTGTCAGCTGTTCTTGTAATATTTTAATGTCCTGATAAATTTTCTTTTTCCCTGGTCTCTTCTTTAACTGTATTTCTTTGGCTTTTATTTTCTCCATAATCTCCTGTCTCTTCTCCTCTTTCTTTTTTCTGGCTCTTCCATTTAAGTCCATTAGTATGCCCCTAATTACCGCCTTGTAAGTGTCCCAAACCTTGTTGGTTGGTACTTCTTTATTCATGTTGTATTGTATGAAGAACTTTGTCTCTCTTCTCAGCATCTCCATATTCTCTCCCTCTTGTAGTAAGTCCTCATTTATTCTCCATCCTTTCCTTTTGCTCCTTCTCCCCAATTTCCACATAATTGGATTATGATCCGAGCCTACCATCGGCATTATTTCCACTTCTTTAGTCCATAACGCTAAGTCTTTTGAGGCCCAGATCATATCAATTCTCGATAGTGTAAAGTGTCTTGCGGAGTAGAACGTAAATTGTCTGCTTTTCGGGTTTTGTCTTCTCCATACATCTTCTAAGGTTTCCTGTTGTATCAATTCAAAAAACAACTTTGGTAGCAATCCTCTCTTCTTTTGTGCAGTTGATGATTTTTTGTCTAAATCCAAATTTGTCACTCCATTGAAGTCTCCAGCAAGTATTATCTGGTCATATGAAAGTTCATCTAGTTGCTTCCTTAAATCCTCAAAGAAGCTTTCTTTTGCTCCATTAGGTGCATAAATTCCAACTACCAGCACTCTCTTTAAATTCCATACGCATTCCACTGCTATAAATCTGGTTTCCACATCTTTCATTACAAACTTTGGCTGCAGCTCCTCTTTAATATAAAGCACTACTCCTCTTTTTTTCTTATTAGAGGCCGCTGCAAAATCATTGCCCAATTTTTTTGATTTTAAATACTTTACATCTTGTTTTCATATATGGGTCTCTTGCAAACATACAATATCACATTTTTGTTTTAATAGCCAGTGAAAAATGCTTTTTCTCTTATTCGGTGAATTAAGTCCGTTTACATTCCAAGATAAAACTTTACACTCCATAATCATAATCTTGTTGCTGGTAAGTCCTTTTCATTGTCTCTTATAAATCGCTCCATCTCTCGTTCAGATCTGATGCGTTTTTTGGCCCCTCCAAATTCAAAGGACACTCCTTCTGGTAATTCCCATCTGTACCTAATTTTCATGTCCTTCAAAATCTGAATTAGCGCCTTATATTTTTTCCGGTCCAATAACACCGATCTGGGTAGTTCCTTCATGATGATAATCGTCTTGCCGTCAATCTCCAATGGATCTTGAAACTGTTTAGTCACAATCTTCTCTTTCATATTTCTGGTCGTGAATTGCACAATCACATCTCTTGGTAATTTCCTCTGGGTCGCAATTCTTGAATTTACACGATATACCACGTCCAGGATAGCCACAACTTCCTCCTCCTCCTTCCCCAGGTATTCAGCTAACACCTCAGTCATCTGTTCTTGCGCTGTCTTTCCTTCCACTTCCGGCAAGCCGCGAAATCTTAGCTGCTTCTCCATGTGTTTACTTTCCGCAACCGCCATTCTCCCCCTCATCAGCCTCATCTCTGTTTGTTGCGTGTCAGCTAAATTCTCCACCGCGCCTTCTACTACTTTAACTCTCTGCTGTGTTCCTTGCAGTTCATTTTGCATTGTTTCCATACCTTTCTTTACTTCTGACAGCTCACTTTTCACTGTCTGTTTAACCTCTTTGATCAGCTCCGGTTTCATGTCCTTAAGTTCTTTAATCACTTCTAAGAGTTTTTTGTCTAGGTTCTCTATTACCGATTGCCACTCTTTTTTCGACATCGTGGGGCTTGCCTTAGCTCGCTCCCATGAGTCCGCCCTCTTCCTTAACTCCGTGGTGTAAAATTTAGTGTCTTTTTAATTTTTAATTTAAATGTCCCGGTCTTTTTGCAAAGAAAAAACTTTTAGAAAATCCAAAATGTCGGGCGTCTTTTCTCTATGGTTCTTCTATGGTTTTTGTAATCCAAAATGGCTTACTTCCTCTTCCGCTGAAGCCGCAGCTTTTCCCCTTTCAAAGATGGCGATTCCCTTCTTCCTGCCCTCCGGCAGGGGCCGCTTCTCTCCAGCAACTCTATTGTTATTACGTACTTCCTGCCTCCCGACTTCCCGCAGTAGCTCTCGCGATGGTAAAATTTTCTCACAGCTCTATAACCGCAAGTATTCAAAACAATAGTCCAAATTCTTTAATAACTTCTTTAAACTTAGTCTTTTTTCTATTTCGACTCTTGCCGAGTCTTCTCCTCCTTATAGTTAGCCTGTTGCAGTTTTAAAATCTACTTTTAATCTTCTTTACTTTTAACAATCTGTCCCGTATCAGAAGATAGTGATCTTTACCTTCCCATTCACTTTCCGTGGGTTGTAATCACTGTTTCAATCTTCGTTTCTCCTCTACTCCTCTTTCCCCTCTTTCCCTGTTGAAGCTTGGGTACGTAGGTCTTATGCCAACCGCATTGGCCCCGAAACTGCCGCAGAGATCATAGCCGACCTGTCACAGGGTGGGACCTCAAGGGTCGTGAGGGGGCCCGTCGCGTAGAGCCCCCCTCGCCCGAGATCAACGCGCCCTGAGGTCTTGAGCGTTCTTTGCCTGCTCTCCGCCTGAGAGCAGTCGGCCGCGGGCTATTTTGCCCCCGCCGGCCGCTTAAAATGGCAGTCCGGTCAGCTCCGCAGTTGGAGCTGCGTCAGACCTCCATGAATCCCAAACCGGAAGTCTGTCAGAACCCATTTCTGACAAACTACAAACTTTAGGGTAGTTCGTTTGCTTTATTTTTTAGTTCATTGCTGCAGACAGCCTGGCAATGGGGGTTGGACTTTCTGCAAACCTGATACTGACCCGAAAGTGACCTTCTGCTGATCCGGAAGTGGTGATTTGCTGGCCCAGAAGTGACATTTTCATGAACCAAAATGAACCGGTTCATGAACCGGGGCAGATATATGAAAGTTCATGGTTCGTGGTTCATGAAACATGATGAACCACGAACCACGTGGTTCTTTTTTTTCTGGTTCGTGCCCATCTCTAATTTCAGCATAATACACAACCATGCCCTGTACCATTTAACTTCCCATACTGCACAATTCTATGCAGATTTATAAAGTAAGTCCCACTGAATCTTGGGTAAGTGTGCATTGGATTGCAACCTTTAAAATGTGAATTGAGAAAAGTAACTCAGGAACCAGACAACACATATGGAATTTCTGTATGGGTTTTTTTAACTTATTGAAATCAAAATTGAATTGTATAACATATTACTGATGTAGTTTGGTGGAATTGATGAAAATTAGAAATATTGACATCAGTGTGAATGAGAAACAATTAAGCAAAGCAAGTGAAAGCTTTATACATGTTTGAGATTCCATAACAGAAGGGAAGAAAAGGGCTGGCCCTTACATGTAAATTCTTTTAAATACAACATATCAATCATAATATGCAGCACTAGAACTAGACCATAGTTTTTTTCTATCTCTGAATATGAAGCAGCATGTGAAACAGAAGATAATATCAAGACCTTAATCATCTTCAGTTCATCCTCATCTTAGTCTTCTCAGCAAAGAGCAAATGTTATTTCACATAAATGATATAGATGACTCTTGCCGAACAGATTTATTTGGTAATTATAGCCAGCCACACTGTCATTTCCACTCATGTTCTTGGGAAACAACATGAGTGAGAAGGTACTGTTGAGATAAGCACTAGTCATGGTTTGAATCTCACCTCTGCTATGAATTCACTGGGGTTCCATAGGCAAGCTACATGCACTGCCGGCGCCAGGGTTTCTGGCGTGGTGACCCCCCTGACGCATGAGCACACTGCGCGCGCGTGCACCACAGACTGCGTGAAGATGTCATCACAGGATGATGCAGCGCCAGTCTGGGCAATGGCCGGCAGATGGCTGGGATGGCGGGCGGAGGCTGCTCCGTACTTTGCACACTGCCCCGGCAGCTCCACAGCGCACACCTCCACCTCCGACACCCCCTCCGGCACTCCTCCAGTGCCCTCGCACCCAAAGGCCACCGCCTACCTGGCTTCAATGGGCACGCTGGCCCTGGCTACATGCTCATTTCCCACCTGAAATTTGGATATAATAATATTGATTATGCTGCTTATAGAATTGTTGTAAAGATTCCAAAGTAATCTTTGTTAGTATTATCAAGGTACTATTAATAGTCTTCCTTCCAGTATAATACAGTTGCAAGAATTGTGAAGATATATCCACTAACCTTTTGAATATCCTAAAGTATCTAACAGTAATTCAGGGTATTTAGATGAAGAAATAGCACAGGCTGTAAGTCCTAACAATAATTGGCTTGAGGATTTCCAGTTCTGATTTGTAGAATAAGCAACTTTTACTACTGCAAGAAGTTAGGATAAATGAAGTTCTAGCTTTGAAAAGAAAAATCCAGAAAACTCTTTTTCCTGACAGTTCTCATTTCAGATACCACTGGGGAAAAAAATTCTACCTGGAATCCAGCACATTAGGACCAAGAACTATTTTTCTGTTTTATTTCCATTCAGCCCTTTCAGAATTCATTTGGAAGTAACAGCTTGTCAGCCTCCATCCCTCTATCAAAGCCATATCAGAGGTGGTGCTGAATTACAATCCACTCAGATGAATCCTGCTGTGCATGTTTCAAGACCCCCCCCCATCACTACCAGAACACAAAGAAGACAGCTCAGCAAGCAAGCTATCAGACAAAAACTAAACAGACCTTATCAGTCACCTGTCATATCAGTAGCTATTAATTTATCTATTAAAGTTTACAGCCTGGGAATGAGAGATGACAATAATGAGAATGAGGAGGGTGACCTGGAACTGAAGAACTGAGTGGCTGATGCTATGCCTGCAATGCTCGGGTACTTTTTAAGCACCTTTGTAGATGCTGTGATTATGTTGCAGGGAGATCAGGATTAGCCCTTTGTGGGATTTCTATGGATTAGATTCTAATTTCATAAACCAGAAAGCAGCCAAAAGAAAGTTGTTTTGTTTTAGTAAGAGTTTGCTGGGTATTGGTTTGACTAGAAATGACAACCAAGGTTCCTTCTTATAAGCTATGAGGGAGCAGGCAAAAACAGATAATTCACAAAATGTTTCAGTAACAAAACCTGTATTTATAGGACTTATGTGACTTTCAGTGCATTACAATTACTCCCTCCTCAGTACATTCAGGTCAAAGGTGTATCTCTCTTTATGGATGTGATTGCACTGCTGGAGCACAGAGCAGACACTTTTCTGAAAACAAAAGATGCTACTCCCTTTATAGAATGTACAGATATTGGTGATGGTGGTCTTAGCTGCCTAGACTCCTTAGGCCCATTAACCATCAGAATGAATGTTTAATTGAGACAATGGATTCCAGTCTATGAATTAGCCACTTATCTGTATTTACATCTGTATTTAATAGTTACATCTATTACCCATAGGTCTTAAAAACGTTTCCTTCCATAGCCAGCTCAATAATGAAACTATTAAACTAATTATCATTTTGAACCAACCACTTCTCTTTATCTCATATTTCAACTCAAGCTCAAGAAACGTTTCTACAAAAGTAAGATAAACGATCTGGGTGTTAATTCAGGTTGTTTACTCAGTTCCTTTCCATCTGCAAAAATATCTGTTGGTGTATTGGTGTAATAAGCTATCAGGTAATCTATTGGTGTAATAAGAACTGTGGGGAGACCATGCAGAATGGGACTTACTGTACCTGCCTCCAACTATAGCTTACCACAACCCTCCAAGCAGCTGGCCCCAGAGTTCTGCCCTGGACCCCACCCCAGTAACAATTATTAGCACAATGTGGGGGATCTGACTTGGGAATTGAGAATTGCCAGAAATAGTCCTCTCTCTGCCAATGGAAGTATCCTTTCACAGCAGAAAACAGCTGTTGGATACAAGGCAACATGTGTGAGGTTGAATCAGAGGCAAATCAATGTGTGAAGATTCCCCATACATTTTAATGAGCAGCTGAAAATGTTGCATCAAAAATAGTATTGTGGCTTTTGGCCCTGTTACTCAAAAACAAAAAAGCAGGTGTAATGATTTTAAGTGTGCATGAGTTTCTTTAAATGCTTGGCGTGTTCCAGAAGAAGAATGGGGGAGGGGTGAAAGAGAGAGATGAGTGAGATGATTGGTTGATGACTGAGAGTATAGGCGAAGTTGAGGAGTGGAATGAAATCTTATTGGATAGTAACAGTACTCTAGAGCGGCGTGAACTGCAGGTTTTTTAGTTACTGAGGGCCAAGCTACAAGTGACGAATGACACTTGCCTGGCAAGTGAACAGACTCACGTGTATTCCTCCCTGTTCACTTGCCATTCAGTTGCTCTCCACTTGATCAAGTGGAGCACAATGTGCCATTCACTTGCTCTCTGCTTGATCAAGTGGAGCGCAAGTGAATGGCAAGTGAACAGGGAGGAATACACGTGAGTCTGTTCACTTGCCAGGTAAGTGTCATTTGTTACTTGTAGCTTGGACCTGAGTGGAGGAAAACATTCATTTTTTTTTTTATAATTTTTTTTATTTTTCATAACTACAAAACACTACACCAGACTATCACAAGGAAAGGGGAGAGGGAAGGGACAAAGGGGGGTGGAAAAAGAAAAGGGGGGGGGAATGAACTACAAACACTAAACACTACACTTCAATGTTTCCCTTCATACTGTCATAATACAAAAATAGCTCCATAGAATAATGATGGAGTGGTTAATCATACAGAGAATAAACATTTCAAATTCTGATTAAACTTTCCTCCCCCTTCTAGGTCCCGGACGCAGTTCTCTCTGTGCAACTGCTGTTGCGATGCTCTCTTCCTCCTCCCCCCCCTCCGGCTCCTCCTTTTCTTCGTTCTTGGTGCAGCAGAGTTCTGGGTTTTTATTCTCAAAATCCTTTAGTTGATCTTCTGATAATATCTTATAGGCCTGATCTTTATATCTGAACCATATTCCTTCCGGGAATAACCATTTGTACTTTATTCCATGGTCCCTCAGAAGAGCTGCAAACTTTTTATATTTAAAACGCCGTTTCCGGACTAGAAATGAAACGTCCTTCAAAATCTTGACTTTCAAACCCATAAAGTCCAAATCCGCATTGTATGAGTTATATAGGATGGTGTCCTGAATCTTTTTTTTTTTTTTTTTGAAAAATTTTTATTGGGTTAGAATCCATTATTTCCACATTTACATTCAATTTTCCCCAATTTTTTCATCTCTAACCCCCTCCCTTTCCCCCCCCTTTTTGTTGACTTCCAACAGCTTTCCAACCCTTTGTCCCCTTTCCCTTACTTTTATTAGCTTCCTCTATCTAAAACAAATATATATTCTCCATTATTCTAAGCAGTACATCCTTAACTATTTTTAACATTATATGCCCAAACTGTAAGCCTTTGTTTCCATCTTAGATAAACAATTTATCCCAATTTTTCAATTTCAGGTATTTCTATATATCATAAACCATATAGATCATACGTTCGTTTATATCAAACAATTTGACTTATTCTCTCTATATATTACTCATTCTATCTTTTTATAATAGTTCTATATATCTCTCCTCACGTAGTCAATCAATTTGACCCATCTATATCTTCAGACATTCAGTTTGGTACAAAACTTGTCAGAAAAAAAAGAAAATATTGTTAGTTAATCGCTCCTTATATTTAGTCCTTATAATTATTTTCTCTATGTTCTGTTTGTTAACCTATATATATCTATATATATGTCAATCTAGTAATCTGACTGCTTATTAATTCACATTTATCTCTTCTCCCCCCGGTAAAGTCTCCCCCCTCTACTTCAATACTTCAGTAGTTCTCAAACTGCCACAGTTTTCCTCCCACCTCCCATTTCTTCTCCAGGTATTGTTTCAGCTTCTCCCAGTCTGTGTTGAACTGCCCTGAGTCCAGATCTCTCAATTTTCTTGTCATCTTGTCCATTTCAGCCATATACAGCAATTTGTAAGTCCAATCTTCAATAGTTGGCACTTCTTGTACTTTCCATTTTTGCGCATACAAAAGTCTAGCTGCTGCTGTCATATAAAATATCAACGTCCTGTGTTGGGCTGGAATTCCCTCCATTCCCAAGTTCAGTAGCAGGAGTTCTGGGTTCTTATTAATTTGAAATTGTAAAATTTCACTCATTTCTCTTATTATTTCCCCCCAGTACTGCCTGGCTACCTCACACGACCACCACATATGATAGAGGGAGCCCTCATGCTTCTTACATTTCCAGCATTTATTAGAAGTATTCAAATTCCCTAGCGCAATCTTCTTTGGTGTCATGTACCAACGATAGATCATTTTATAAATGTTCTCTTTGATATTAATACATGTCGTTGTCTTCATTGTAGTTTTCCACAAGTATTCCCATGCCTCCATTGTTATTTCTTTATTAAAGTTTATAGCCCATTTCACCATTTGTGTTTTAACTATCTCATCCTCGGTATACCACTTCAACAGTACTTGGTATACCTTGGATATTCTTTTCTTATCTTCTTTAAGAAGGGTCTGCTCTAGTTCCGAATTCTCTATTCGTATACCTCCCTTTACAGAGTCCGAATTATATAAGTCTCTGATCTGTCTATACTGGAACCAATCGTAGTTAGGTGATAGTTCCTCTTGTGTCTTTATTCTAAGTTTGGATGCTTCAGTTTTAGTTATTTCTTTATACGTTAAACATTGTTGTTCATTATCAACAGCTCTCGGGTCTATCACCTCATATGGAACCACCCACAAAGGGGTTCCTTCTTGTAGATAAATTCTGTACTTCTTCCAGATTATGTATAGACTTCTCCGAACAAAGTGATGCAGGAACATCGAGTTGACCTTTACTTTGTCATGCCATAAATATGCGTGCCATCCAAATATTTTTTTATATCCCTCTAGGGCTAATAGTTTCTTGTTCTTTAATGTCATCCATTCTTTCAACCAAACTAGGCAGATTGCATCATGATAAAGTCTCAGATTGGGCAGTTGCATTCCGCCTCTTTCCTTTGCATCTTGTAAAACTTTCACTTGAGGCTTCTTGCCTGCCCAAACAAAATCTGATATTTTCCTCTGCCATTTTTCAAATTGTTTGGAGTCTCTGATGATTGGTATTGTCTGTAGCAAAAACATTACTCTTGGTAACACATTCATCTTAACTGCTGCAATCCTGCCCAACCATGACAAATTCAATCTATTCCATTTAATCAAGTCTCTCTCTATCTGAGTCCATAGTTTTTCATAATTGTTTTTGAATAGATCTATGTTCTTTGCAGTTAATTCGACTCCCAAATATTTCACTTTACTTGTTACTTCACAATCCGTTGTTTCCATTAACAATTGTTGTTTCTGCTTAGTCATATTTTTGCATAATATCTTTGACTTCTTTTTGTTAATGAAGAAACCTGCCAAGTCTCCAAACTCCTTAATCTTATCTATCACTCTTGGCATGTTCTCCAATGGGTCCTCTACAATTAACATTATGTCATCCGCAAATGCTCTGACCTTATATGAATAGTCCTTTATTTTTATTCCACGAATTTCATCATCTTGACGTATTTGTATCATCAGAATCTCCAATACTAAAATGAACAACAATGGAGATAACGGGCAACCTTGTCTTGTTCCTTTACTTATCGTCAATTTCTTGGTCAATTCATCATTCACCACAATTGCTGCAGTCTGGTCTCTATAAATTTCCTTAATTGCTCTGATGAATCTTTCTCCCAATTGTAGCTTTTCCATAGTGGCAAACATAAAGTCCCAGTTTAAATTGTCAAACGCTTTTTCAGCGTCAACAAAGAAGAAACCAACCTCTTTGTCACAACGCTTGTCATAATATTCAATAGCATTGATCACTGTCCTTAAGTTGTCTCTTATTTGTCTGTCTGGCAAAAAGCCTGCTTGTTCCTCCTCTATGACTTCCGAGAGCCACCCCTTCAATCTCTCCGCCAATATCTTCGCAAAAATTTTATAGTCATTGTTGAGTAGCGATATAGGTCTATAATTTTTCACATTAGTCAGGTCTTGGCCCTCTTTTGGGATCAATGATATATTCGCTTCACTCCAAGTTTCTGGAATCCTTTGATCCCTTAAAACCCCATTCATCACCTCTTTTAGGAATGGTGCCAGTTCATTAGCCATTGTCTTATAGAATTTAGCCGTAAGTCCATCTGGCCCTGGCGCCTTTCCTAGATTTGCAGATTGTATTGCCTTACTTATTTCCTCGTCAGTTACTTCACTATTCAACTTATTTCTCCAAGCTTCCGAGATTTCTGGAAGTTTGGTTTTCTCCAAATATGACGCTATTGATTCTTTGTTTACTTCTTTTTTATTATACAGCTTAGCGTAAAATTTATAAAAGGCTCTACTAATGGTAGCCTGCTCCAAATACGTTTTGTTATCTTCGCAAATTTTATTTATTATCTTCTTTTCCCTTTTCTTCTTCAATTGCCATGCCAGGTACTTCCCAGGTTTATTAGCACCCTCAAACGCTTTTTGATTCAGTCTTTTGAGATTCCACTCCAATTCTTTATTGCTCATTGCTGTTAGCTGTTCTTGAAGTATTTTAATTTCCTGGTATACCTTCTTTTTCCCTGGTCTCTTTTTTAGCTGTATTTCTTTGGCTTTTATTTTCTCCTCAATCTCTTGTCTTTTCTCCTCTTTCTTCTTTCTTGCTCTACCATTTAAGTCCATTAGTATGCCCCTTACAACCGCCTTGTAAGCATCCCAAACTTTATTGGTTGGTACTTCTTTATTCACGTTGTATTGTATAAAAAACTTTGTCTCTCTTCTCAGTATTTCCATATTCTCTCTTTCCTGTAACAAGTCCTCATTTATTCTCCATGCTTTCCTTTTTCTCTTTTTTCCAAATTTCCACATAATTGGGTTGTGATCTGAGCCTACCATAGGCATTATTTCTACCTCCTTAGTCCATAATGCTAAGTCTTTTGAGGCCCAGATCATATCAATTCTTGATAATGTAGAATGCCTTGCAGAATAAAAAGTAAACTGTCTGCTTTTAGGATATTCTCTCCTCCATACATCTTCAAGAGTCTCTTGTTGAATCAACTCAAAAAAAAGCTTTGGTAATAGTCCTCTTTTCTTTTGTGCCGTTGTAGTCTTTTTGTCTAGTTCCAAGTCTGTCACTCCATTGAAGTCTCCAGCAAGAATTATCTGGTCGTATGCAAGATCGTCTAAATGCTTCCTTAAATCCTCAAAGAAGCTTTCTTTTGCACCGTTAGGTGCATAAAGTCCGACTACCAACACTCTCTTTAAATTCCAAATACATTCCACTGCTACAAATCTAGCTTCCACATCTCTCATAACAAATTTTGGCTGTAGCTCCTCTTTTATGTACAACACCACTCCTCTTTTTTTCTTGTTGGAGGCCGCTACATATTCTTTGCCCAATTTTCCAGATTTTAAATATTTTACATCCTGCTTTCTGATATGGGTCTCTTGCAAACAAACAATGTCACATTTTTGTTTTAGTAGCCAGTGAAAAGTATTTTTCCTCTTATTCGGTGAGTTTAGTCCATTTACATTCCAAGATAATACTTTACACTCCATACTCATGATCTTGTTGGTAAGTCTTTTTCATTGTCCTTAATAAATCGCTCCATCTCTCGCTCAGATCTGATGCGTTTTTTGGCCCCTCCAAACTCAAAGGACACTCCTTCCGGTAACTCTGTACCTGATTTTCATGTCCTTCAAAATCTGAATTAGCACTTTATATTTTTTCCGGTCCAGTAACACTGATCTGGGCAGTTCCTTCATTATAATAATCGTCTTGCCATCAATCTCCAATGGATCTTGAAACTGTTTTGTCACAATCCTCTCTTTCATATTTCGTGTTGTAAACTGCACAATCACATCTCTTGGTAGTTTCCTCTGGGTTGCTATTCTCGAATTCACACGGTATGCCACATCTAGGATAGCCACAACTTCCTCCTCCTCCTTCCCCAGGTACTCAGCCAACACCTCAGTCATCTGTTCTTGCGCTGACTTTCCTTCCACTTCTGGCAAGCCACGAAAACGTAGCTGCTTCTCCATATGTTTAGTTTCTGCAACTGACATTCTCCCCTTCACCAATCTCATCTCTGTTTGTTGCGTGTCTGCTAAATTCTCCATCGCGTCTTCTACTGTTTTAACTCTCTGCTGCGTTCCTTGTAATTCACTTCGTATTGTTTCCATGCCTTTTTTCACTTCTGACAGCTCCGATTTTACTGTCTGTGTAACCTCTTTAACCTCTTTTATCAGCTCCAATTTCGTGTCCTTAAGTTCTTTAATCATATCTAAAAGTTTTTTGTCCAGGTTTTTATCCAGGTTTTCTATTGCCGATTGCCACTCTTTTTTTGACATCGTGGGGCTTGCTTTAGCTCGCTCCCACGAATCCGCTCTCTTCCTTAACTCCGTGGCGTAAAATTTAATGTTTTTCTATTTTAAATGTCCCGGTCTTCTTATAGAAATTAAATTTTAAAGAGTCCAAAATGTCGGGCGTCTTTTCTCTATGGTTTCTCTATGATTTTGTAATCCAAGATGGCCTACTTCCTCTTCCGCTGAAGCCGCGACCCTTCCCCTTTCAAAAATGGCGATTCCCTACTTCCTGCCCTCCAGCAAGGGCCGCTTCTCTCCAGCCACTCTATTGTTATTACGCACTTCCTGTCTCCCGTCTTCCCACAGCAGATCTCGCGATGGTGTCTTTTTCTCACAGCTCCAAAGCCACAGGTATTCAAAACAATAGTCCCATTTCTTTAATAACTTCTTTAAACTTAGTCTCTTTTTAAATTCAATTCCTGCCGAGTCTTCCCCTCCTTTTCACTAGTCTGTTGCAGTTTAAAAATCTACTTTTTTTCCTCTCTGTTTTTATCAATCTGTCCCGTCTCAGAAGATAATGATCTTTACCTTCTCTTCACTTTTCTCGGGTTGTAATCGCTGTTTAGATTTTAAGTTCTCCTCTCAGCTTCTTCCCCCAATCGATGCTTGGGTATGTAGGTCTTATGCCAGCCGAATTGGCCCCAAAACTGCCGCAGAGATTATAGCCGACCCGTCGCAAGGTGGGACCTCAAGGATCGGGGGGAGACTCGTTGTATAGAGCCCCCCCTCGTCCGAGATCTAGCTCACCCTAGGGTCTTGAGCGTTCTTTGCCTGCTCCCCGCCTGAGAGCAGTCGGCCGCGGGCTATTTTCACCCCGCCGGCCGGTTAAAACGGCAGTCCGGTCAGCTCCACAAGTGGAGCTGCGTTAGACCTCCATGGATCCCAAACAGGAAGTCCCGTGTCCCGAATCTTTTTAGATGAAAAATCAATAATGATCTCACGAGGCAACTGTCGCTTTGTTGCATATTTTGAAGAAGCCCGATGGACCTCCAAAATGGCGCTTTTAACCTCTTCTTTAGCCGTCCTCGCGGGTGTCGCCAGTAGTTCCGAGACCAAATCCCACAGATCCTCATTTTCCTCCTCTTTCACGTTTTGGAGACGCAAAATTGTCTGCGTTCGTTCCACCTGTAGCCCGATCAGCTGGTTCTCCACCAACTTCAGCTCCTTTTTTGTAGCCTTCACAAGTGACGCACTTTCCAGAGCAGACTTTTCTGCCCCACCCGCTGCTGCCTTAATGGTTTTCACCTCGCTTTCAATTAAGCCCACCCTTTGATCAGTTTCGTTCAGCTTGTCAACAAAGGGTTTTATGGCTTCCACCACCGCCCTGCGCACCAACTCTTCGAGCGACTCCCCCTTCTGCAAGGTAGCCGAGATTGACTTACCGAGAGCGGGACTTTGCTTCTTTGCTGCCATTTGGGGGGGGGGGCGCCAACAAAATTCTGGAACTCAACGAAGGGGAAGAGCGAGTCTTCTTCAGATCAACCTCTCCTTCACAAACGCTTGTAGAACAGAAGGGATTCGCTTGTTTACAGGCTTCCGCCTGTTTCTTTTACTTGCCGTTTCTCATTGCCCGGCGGCACTCGAGGTGCCGCGCACATCTGCCGGCCTCCATAGGGACAAATGGGCAATTCCCCCCCCCCGCATTGATTTCGGGGAGTTCTTCCCGCCGCGTCCCGGACCCTGGCTCCCTCCCTGGGAGTCCTGGGGGCTAATCCTTGCGGATCAGCCGCCCGGTCAGGGTGCCCGGTCGTTTCCTCCCGGACCAGCCGAGAGGAGCGTCCGGCATGGCTGAGAAAACGAAACTGAATCGCCGAGTGGAGGAAAACATTCAGTCTGGGCAAAGCAGGCAATCTGTGTGGAAGCCTGAAAGGATTCTCATCCTAGTTCAGTCAGGCAATCTGTGTGAAGTTTGAACTGTGTGTTTCCGAGAGAAAATATTCAGTCTGGGCAAACCAGGCAAACTGTGTGTATGCCTGAGAGAGAACGTCTGTGTATATATGAGTGAGAGATTAATCTAAATCAGGCAACCTGTGTGGAAAGGTCTGAATTAATCTAAGTCTGTGTGGAGTTTATTTTCTTAAAGAAGACCTCTGTGGAAAATTACTTTGCGTGACTGAGTCTATGAGGAAAAAATTGAACAGATAACTATCTTTGAAACCATCAGGCTTAAGAAATAGTTTGAAACCAATACACTTTGTGTAATAATAAAGATTTATTTGGGGTTTTTTGTTCATCCCAGAGTACATGTTATTTCTATATATCCCAGGCTTATCCTCAGGGCCACATTGTCCCACGAAGGAGTTTGGTGGCAGAATTACCTACCCAGAGAGTGAAATAACAAGAGGGTTAAAGGCACCAAATCGAACTATATGAAAGAAAGGGAGTCGTGACAGGAAGGGTACATATTGTTCCTTAGGAGAAGGTTTGGGGGTTCATACCTACTGATTCGGCTACCACCAGTGAGAGATGACTTTAAAATTCTTGCTAAGGTGTGGATTCAAACTGGGAGAGAGATAGACACAAGTCCTTCGTTTCTAGTTTTATCTGGGAAAAGTCTGTCAGCTAGTGAGGCTTGCTCTACTTCCAGAAGCCAAAACAACACCAGAAGGGGAAGCTGCGGAACAAGCAGGCAGGAAAAAATATCAAGGATCTTCTGCAGAACTGTAAACAATAGATAACACTTAGGGTATACCATGCAAAGGCAGTTAATTCAAGAGACTGAATTACATGTATTTGTACTACTAAAGTGCAAGGTGCATAAAATATATCAGGTGGTAATTCAATGTACAATTCACATCCAACAATAATTATGGAAAGCAATTAAACCTGAAGACAGATCATGTATAAGAGGAGTATACTTCTACTACTCAAAAGAAAATAAGGCTGGAGAGTCCACAAAAGTTTCTCAATTCCAATACTCCTTTCACAGGTAGTCCTTTTTGCTTCTCTGCTTGTAGATGTAATGTTGCAACTCCCAGACAGGAGACAGCAGAAGGACAGTCCAGCCAAGGAGGAGGGGTCTGCAGCTGCTGAGGAATGCTCAGCAGGGGGCTAGCTGCTCTCCTGTTTCGGCAATCTTTCTCAAGCGCGTTCAGAAACAGCAAGAATCTCCATCTCCAGTTAGTCAGTTGGCAACTTTCTGCAATGAAAGGCCATAGTAGCCTTCCAGATACAAGCAAAAAGTAACAAAAAGTAGTTACACAATATGGTAGATGAGGCCAGCCCTGTAAACTTGGCAAGGCCAGGGCACTGCTGTGTTTTGTTGATGCTACACCCATGAGTATGGACTGCAGAGACCCATGAGTGCAGAAGAAGATATAACTAAAATAGTAAAATAACAATCATTAATTGACAATATCAAATTAGATGAATCTTTAGTGTGGACTCAGACCTATTACATGAATGACTCCTGCCCTCTTACTATCATGTTTA
Organism: Eublepharis macularius; assembly: GCF_028583425.1. Classification (NCBI taxonomy): domain Eukaryota; kingdom Metazoa; phylum Chordata; class Lepidosauria; order Squamata; family Eublepharidae; genus Eublepharis; species Eublepharis macularius. Next base: position 52,414,858 of record NC_072796.1, read on the forward strand.
TATGAAAAGGCTGGTGGAATGATACAGTGCTGTTGATTTATTTTATCTATAGTTTATTCTCAGCTAGTCAGACTTCAAAAGGTCTCTAACGAACATAAAAAATGAATATTTATTTTATTTTAAAAAAAGGAAATAATTTAAAATACTATAAAGGATCAAAAGATATCAAAACAGTCAAATAACAAATCCCCATATTTAAACAAGAGCAGCAATTAAGCCTAGGGGTGTACTCTGAATAAAATTCTATTTCAGTTTTGGACCTGGGTTTTCTAAAGGAACTACATTTTTTCCGGATGGGCATTGCCAGCTTGAATCTATTCCATTTGGATGTTTTCAAAATCATGAGTTTTGACCCCGTTCTTTGCAATGAGGGCTTCCAGACTCTATAGGGCAGCTGTTTTTGCAGTTAATGACACCAAAATTGCACAGAACACAGTCCTCTCTCTAAAACATCAATCCACTAAGTTATTCATCAGTTATACTATGCACACAAACAACAACAGACCCTGAAGAAAGCAAGTGTCAACGGATGCACATTATGATGGGGAAGTGGTTGGCAAAGGAGTAGTGAGGAAGCAGTGGCCTTAAAAACAATCCTGCTCTATGTTCACTTTTTCTTCTTCTATAGTGCCAATAAATTATTGCCTTTGCATCCTGCTGGTGCTTTCCTTGTACTTTGCAGTTTTGTTCCCACGATGAGGAGGTATTCTTGCATTAACTGTCACCAGTCTCCATCACTGAAGTGCAGGCAGACAGTATAACTGTCTGAACCGCCCTCCCCCCATCTTCCACTGTGGGCCCCTTTCTGAGTGGTAGCTCAGCTGGGTGCTGGGAGAAAAATCAAGGAGAAAATGGGAGGCTACAGCCAGCACCCTGGCATGTCACAATCATTTCCTGTGTAACTGGAAGTGATGTTAGTGTGTTGTTGGTGATGTCATGTCATGTGTGAGGCCCCTTCCAGTTGCCAGCCTTGTGCTGGCAACACTTAACAGAAGCAGGGATGATCCTGCTTTTCATTTTAAAGTGGTATTGTGCCATTCTTCAGTCCTTTACTGTCTCTCTCTCTCTTCCTATATGGAAGCCTGAATTAGCAGCTGATTGATTTGTCCATCTCAAAAAGGCCCAGGTGAATCATTAACCAGGTTGGTCAAAGTCTTCATACAATAGAGGAGTGAGACCATTTTTCTTCCCTGCACCTTGCAGATAATCTCATGTATAATCAAGCACTCTGTCACACAGCCACGTAGTTTATATAGATCAAAAGGGGGCAGGGGAATCATAGGAATCAAGAGAGCCAGAGCATATGGAATGCCTTGGCATGGTGAACTGGAGGACTATGGGCTCATTGTAGGGTGGCTAGGCAGTGGCTGGCAGACAGCGGGAAACTGGAGAGTGCGGACATGGGGGGGGGCAGCGCTGTCACATTAATAGTGTGGTATCATGTCTGAAGTGAATTTGGAAGCAATGTCACACCACCACTCGAGGATTCTGCAGAAACTCAGAGTTCCCACTGAATCCTAGAGCTGTGTGATATCAGTTCTGAGTTCACATTGGAAATGACATTATGCCATCAATGTGCCAGCAATGTTTACATTATTATCCTCCTGCCAGCCTCCCAAATGGTATCACAATAAAGAGGCTTTTCCAAACTAACAAACTACAAACCAAATAACATCTGGGAAAGAATAGCAGTGAACAATGAATCCACACTTCTCAGTGCATCAATTAATATGAAAGTAATTTATAAATAGTCTTTGTTAATCCACACATTCATATATATTTTTCATAAACCCAAGTTCATATGCAGTAATAAATGGCAATCCCATCTCATTCATTCATCATCACAACATTCTCTCTGTCAAATATCTGGCATAGACTGAACAGTGGCCAGAAGCTCTAATCAATCTTATGAGTGTATGGGCATCACCATAGAGCACACCAATCCAATCCGCCATTACACCTAGCTACAGCCTTGATGAAAATCTTTACCAGACCCTTCTGGTTCCACCTTACTTTATGGTGATATGGAATCTTGGCAGTAGCCCTATTTCAAATCACATCAAATTTCACTATATTCTGAGCGGCACGTGCACGCATGCATTCAGGTTCAATACGAGTACCATTCTAAAGCAATTTCTTCTTGCTTTAACAGTAGCAGTAAGATTAACAGGTGCTTGGATATGACAGCTGCAGTCTTATGCTTGAGATATTCCTTATGATTAGATAACCTTACTGTATTTTCATTTTGTTTTCAGCATTAGTTCCTGGGACTAGAACATTAACAGCTGTTTCCAATGGCCTTGTACCAGAAGGTGCCAAAATGAAATTTAGATGAAAACATAGTGATGGAGTATCAGCAGCAATACTCTTCAAACAAAGCTGCTGCTCCTGTAGTGAATGATCTTCTGCCTCTGGCCATTACTAACAGGATGTCAAGAAAGAGCAAATAGCAAAGTTATGCCTATAAGTCAAGACAAGATCTTTTACCCAGCAGAAGTTTGTGTTACACATAGAAACAGTATTAAATCACACCATCTGCTATGCAGGGCTGACTGTCTGAGTTACTGGGAAAGCCTCGTTCTCATTTCAGTTCTTTGTTTACAAGAACTGACATGAAGAGACTGCTGAAGGGATGACACAATTGATATATGTTGTTAGCAGTGAGGTAAACGCCTGCAGCTTATGAAGATTTGTACTCACAAGTTTTGATTGCTCTTCTTTGTTTACATTCAGATTTTCTGACGATACTTACATGACTATTTAATAACATAAAAATACAAGGACAGTATTAAATCTGAAGTTTAGTTATTTCCTCAACTTTGCTGAGAGAGAAGTAAACTGATTACTTACTTAAATGTAAGGGTAAAGGTAGTCCCCTATGCAGGGCTCATTTTGAGGGGCAACTCGCAGGAACGCAGTTCCGGCAGTTCCCCAAAGAAGTCGCATGTCAGGTGGCCCTGCACACCTGACTCTCAGCCATTTGGGGCCAGTTTCGTCCTGGATTGGGGCCAATCAGGCCTCTTGATGGGTGGTGGATCACTCTCCTGTTCAGCAGCGGCCAGATCCTGACCATTTTGGGTCCCTTTTTGGCCATTTTCAGCCCCTTTTTGCCATTTTGGGCCCAATTTCGGTCCTGGATGGCCAGGATTAGGTCCAAAACAGCCAGGATAGGTGATATCAGGGGGTGTGGCATATGCAAATCAGTTATGCTAATGACACATTTCCAGTGCTGTCAAGGGGCATGGCATATGCTAATGAGTTATGCTAATGAGTTATGCTAATGAGTTCCTCCAGCTCTTTTTCTACAAAATGACCCCTGCCCCTATGCAAGCATTGAGTCATTACTGACCCATGGGGAGACGTCACATCGCAAGGTTTTCTTGGCAGACTTTTTACAGGGTGGTTTGCCATTGCCTTCCCCAGTCATCTACACTTTACCCCCAGGAAACTGGGTACTCATTTTACCAGGCTGGCGGAAGGCAACCCCACCCACCACCGGAACGCTGGCAAGGGCTGCCGCCTGGGGGTGACGGGAGGAGCCCGCCCTTTGGCCCCTGGGTGGCTGCCAATCACCAGGGGGCGGGCAATAAACCCGGGCCATGGTGAGCGCTGAGAGGCCCCGAGCAGGGCAGGCACAGAGGAGGCAGCCAGTCCACCCACCCTGCCAGCCAGGCCAACAGAGGCAGCCCAGGGGTGTGTGGCCACAGTTAGCACAGGTGGTGGTGCTCACCTTGGACGTGGGTGGTTGGGAATTGGGGCGGGGTTGGCACTAGGGGATAAAAGGAGGGCTCCTAACCCCAGCTGAGGAGGAGATGGAGAGACGGGGATGGCTGCCTCTGCAGTAAGAGGCAGTGCCCGGCAAGGAGGGAGACTCGGCCCAAGGTGACTAGCAATGGGCAAGAGAAGCCCCCGCCATTCTGAGGCTTTGGGGGGAGCCCTCAGCGACCCTCCCCGTGGTGTCCTCAGGCCAGCTGGCTAGGCATCTGGGGTAGGGATGGCAGAGCGGACTCGCCAGCCCGGCCAACACGGCTTTGACCCCGCTGCGCCCCTCAACTGACCCACCTGGAGTTGACAAGCCGGCTACCTGAACCCGGCTTCTGCCAGGATTGAACTCAGATCATAAGCAGATTGCTTACTTACTTAATTTATATTCCTCCTTCTCCCCAACGGAGACCCAAGGTGGTTTACATTGTTCTGCTCTCCTCCAGTTTATCCTCACAACAACCCTGTGAAGTGTGCTATGTGAGATCATGTGACTGACCCAAGATCACTCGGTGAGTTTCTATGGCAGAGTGGGGATTTAAACGTAGGCCTCTCAGATCCTATTCTGACATTCTAACCACTACATATATTTAGTATGTTTTAAAATTTGGGGCATGAACCAACCAAAATTAAGCATTTTATCTTTATTTATTTAGGGAATTAAACATGTGCTTAAGCGCAAAGACTAATGTCTTCAGAGCATATTGTTACCAACCTGCAGATGGGGCCTGGAGATCTCCCCCGAATTAAAATGGATCTTCAAACAACAGAGATCAGTATGCTTGGAGAAAATAGTGGCTACAGAGGATGACCTCTATGGCATTATACTCTGCTGTGGTCCCTCAGATCTCTGGGAATTTCCAGAACCGGAGCTGGCAACCTATTAGAACAATGAAGGCACTGACAAACAGCCTCCACTGTCCATTTAGAAGTTATCTTCATTTTTGAACACACATTCACAAAACAAATACCTTTTTAAAAGAACTTTTAAATTCTTTCCAGGTGTCCTATGTGCCTTGGCGTGGTCGAATAATTTTAATAATTTTGGAAGAATACCCTATGGTTTATTTATTAACCACATTATTAGATTTTCAAGGCACATACAGTTTGTTCCATTAGAAAAGCAGCTTCTGTTAATTAAAGATGATAATGAAAAGTACAGGACTAATATGATTTGGTGGTGGTGGTGGTGGTGGTAGAAACTACCATCAAGTTGTAGCTGACTTATGGCAACCCCTGCTGCAGTTTTCAAGGAAAGAGACTAACAGAGGCACAATCCTGAGGCTCACTGAGCCACTGGCGCCTGCTTGCAAGTGTATATATGGCGCTGCTCGTCTGCTTCCTAATGACTTTCATGGGAGAGCCTCGCCAGCAGCCAAGCGCACAACAGGCGGCCAGGAGAGAATGCTCCCTAGTTGTCCTGGCAATGCAAGCAGAATCCACCAATTACAGGATGACTGCAGTTGACAGCATCGTGAATGGCAGGGAAAGGCATAACCAGCCCATGTGCTGGGTTGTGTTTGCCATCGCCAGCTGCCAGTGCTACTCCTCTGCCCTGCAGAGAGTGGGTACACAGGCCAGAAAGACCCCTGTGATCGGGCTTGCCACACCCCAACAGAGGCTCCTGCGTCCAGAGGAGCCCTGGCCCATGGGGGAGAGTTACACTGAAGGTGCAGACACAGCGCCTGCCCACCCGCTCACCCAACCCCCATTTCGGACAAAGGCCAGGATGGCAGCTGAAGCACATCTCACTTGCAAACTCCCCCCACTGCTGCTGCTCCAAGAAATGAGCACCCCCTCTTTGAAAAGTAAGACCAGAAAGGCAGTGAGACCCAGCAAGGGATGCACCCCCAGCCCTTGGCATTCAGAATCAGCCTCCCAAGTCTTGGAGAAGCAGAGGCAAGTGGGGGACAGTTCTGAAACAAATGATGAGAATGCCCATTTGAAACAATGAGGGAGGCTGGAAGGCTCATTGGATATGATGGAAGCCATGAATGCTCATCAACATGCAGTGCTCCATTGAAATACATCACTGCATCAAAAAGATGTGAGGAGAATGCAGGGTGGAACTTGAAAGCCAAGCTCTGGTCCTACAATAATGGCTCCCAGAGTGGAAGGGCAGCTTCCGGGACCAGAGAAACTGCTCCAGTAGTTGTCATCCCATCCTCAGTGCAATATCCCCAAAGTCCATCTCTGCCTCCGTTAACAGCAAAAGGGAGAGTGGTCTTGCCGTGCGAGAGAGGAGTGCCAGAGATCCCAGGATCCCGCCCCCCACATCCCAACCTCAACCTCAACCACCACCACCACCACCACCCCACATGCAGCGATCTTCTGCCTGGCTTATCAGATGAGAGTAGTGCTGTCAAAGAATGAGGGTCTTCCATGGTGTGTCCTTCCTGGAACAGCTGTGTTGAGCATGGCTCCCTGGGTGACTGCCTCTGTGACAGACATGGGCCACATTGGCTCATGGGTAGCCACTGTGCTCCCCCTGGCAAGCCTCAACCACAGAGGCCAGTTTGGGGAGGGGCTCAGGTGAGGGGAGAGGGGAGGCCGGTGTGAACAAGCAAGCTGGGGCAGCTGCCTCCCCAGATCCTTCTTACCTGTCAGTGAACCCTCATCAGGTAACTTGCAAGGGAACTTGGGTGGTAGTTGTTAGACTTTCTGGATGTGGCTCTCCTCCCATATGTGACTGTGAGGCATGCCCTGAATTTTGCAAAGTTCACCCTCCCTATTCTTGCCCCACCACCATGAATACCCTCTTCTCCCTTTAAGTCCCCACAGCAAAGTGCTCTTAGGCAGAGCTTCCGGCTGCCTCTCTACTTACCAGGGGTCATAGACGCCCTGGCCGGAGGTTATGTAGGATGCCCAGGGAGCTGATTGAGTGCATGGAAGGGGGCTCGGCCACCATGGAAGCACAAGTGGATTGGCCCTCGTAGTAGTCAGCATCCTATGCACCGCACGGCTGCTTGGGTGGGGTTGGGGATGGTCGACTTTTCCTGTACCATGGGTGCCTATACACCAATATTTTTTGTGGCATAACTTTCCACCACTGCTGGGGGTGTCTACAAGGCCACAATGGCTTAGGGAACTTGCTATCTTACACCCCCACCCCACCACCAGCATGCTGGCACAAGAACTTATTCTTCTGTTACACCAGTGCCTGTCCAGCACATTCAGGCACCAGTGGAGGGCCCAAGCAGAGCTGCACTGGGCCATTGGGCCAGCATGAGGGGGAGAGGGGTATGCTGCCATAAGTCCTGGATATGCAGTTATAACTTCTGGTTGGCTCCCAGAGCACTCCCCCTATTAATAATCATTCCTGAAATACTCAAGGTCCATTCTATCTATTGGTATATTTGCCACAAAGTTTTAAATATCTAAGTCTGCAATCAGTTACCATTTCTGTTTACCAGATGAGTAAGCTTGGATGAATCACAGTCACATCTAGTAGATTTAATCAGTTTTATGGAGATGTGCCAAAGACTGGAATGAATCAGGTGGCCAGATTTTACATTCATTTTTCCTGATAAGACTTCTTTTTGAGCAACAGTGGTCTCCATGAGCGAACAAATTGGCATGGGGAGAGGGAGAGACAGTTTACAAGCTTCCAGATGTAATAACTGTGCTTATATTTGTTGCTACTTTATTTACAATTTTGCCAATTGTATTTAGAGAAATTTTTCAGCAGCACAGGTAACTGAGCCAGTAAGTTAATGATGATGTTCCTTGAGATATCTTCTAATCCATATTGAGGGGTGTTTTTGTTTTTGTGGCTGTGAACCCTGACTTTCTATAAAATTTTCTGTGCCATCTCTCTGAAGATAGGTTAGTGTTTATAGGTGTTTACAGGTTTAAATCTCAAGGTACTCCTCTGCAGATGATTCGCTTGATCTCACTTCACTTGATTAATCCAGTGCAAGCTCTGTTGAGAAGTATTAAGATAAAACCAAGTGATATAAAAGCTTTATTTATGGCAATCAATCTGTGAAGCTCATATACTCTCTCTCTCTCTCTCTCTCTCTCTCTCTCACACACACACACACACACACACACGCACGCAAACGCAAACGCAAACGCAAACGCAAACAGTGACAGACAATGAGTGATGAACATATATGTGCAGACCAGTCTTTCATAAATAGTTCTCTATCAGTTAACACAACACTCTGGGAGCAATTTCACGTCTTGCTCAAGGCAGCCTGTTTCATTAGCGTCATACTTCATGGGCTGGGGGAGAGCTATCATGGTTGCCATGGGAGTCTGTAGTGTTTGGAGGAACATCCGTTTCAGTATCTTTATCATCCTCAAAGGTGAGATGCAGTATATCAGTCAGATCTCTGGCTACAAAAGTATAATCCAGAGGAAAGACATTAAAGAAAAAGAACCAAGAACACGGATTACAAAAAAGATTACTTTAATCTTTTTTACAGGCTGCCTGATTAGTTCTTGCTCTCAAGTAGACATGGGCATGAACAGAAAAAAAATGAACATGGTGTTCGTTGTTCGTTGCCATCCACGAACAATGAACAACGAACATTGACAAACACGAGCCTGTCACAAACATGTTCGTCGTTTGTGGGGGGCAGCAGGCTCTTCTCCAGCCATCAAGATCCCTACTGCATCATTCTCAGAAACCCTACCTGAGCAGGCAGCAGGAAATGTACCAATAATAAATAATAGCTTGGCCCCAGAGCCTGGCAGCATCCCTGGAACTTGAAGGGGTAGATCTCTACCACACCACTCCCAGAAACCCTACCTGAGCAGGCAGCAGGAAAGGTACCAATAATAAATAATAGCTTTGCCCCAGAGCCTGGCAGCAGTCCTGGAACCTGAAGGGGTAGATCCCTATCCTACCACAAACAGAGAAAATTCAAGCTCCAATGCACTCTCCCTCTCTCTCTAACCGCAGCTGTCTCTTCCTGAAAGCCAGAGCTGGGAGCCCCCCTCCCTACTGGTCTTTTCCTCTTGTAACATATTTGGAGCTCCAGTCCACACTTGGAAGGAAGACCTGCCTATCAAGCTAAATTGGGCTTAGATTGGGCTTCCAGGGCAACAGGAGGAGTTCAGACAGAGTTCAGACAATCCCTGCCTGAGTTGCCGTGGGAATTGATTGCAGGTGCCAGACTGTCTGGCTTGACAAACAGCAAGGGACAGCAATGAACGAGGCTTGCAACGACCACCTGTTCATTTAGAATGGGGCCTCACAAACAGCTTGTTCGTGAACAGCAGATTAGGCTGTTCATGGGTTTTTTAGTTCATATTGCTGTTCGTGCCCATCTCTACTCTCAAGCTATTGTAAACAAAGCAGTTTAAAGGAGAATTCTGTATGTGCATAAAATCTTCCACATGATCAGAAGCATAGCAAAAAAAAGTAGACTCTAATCTGTGTGCAGTTATATGAGTGCAGGGCACACGTGAGATATTTGGCTGAATCATGGATGTCAGCTGGAGCCACCAGTTGCAAGTCTACTCTGTTCTTCAGCAAGCACATGGATCACTAAAGAGAGCTTATGCTACAATAAAGTTGGTTAGTCTTAAAGGTGCTACTGGACTCTTTTTAAAGAGAGCAAATATCTTTTCAAACTCCAGTTTTGCACCTCCCGCATCTCAATCTTCTTTTTTGCCATAATCAGTTTTGCCATTAATCAGTTTTGCCATTAATCAGTTTATTAACTTTCCAGAGCCCAGCCAGAGCTCTTGGAGCTAGAAATGGTATCAGTAAAGTTTTCACATGTTACAATGACTTCCATGTGTTCTCAAATATCAAAGCAACAAAAATTAAAATAGCTTGTTCTTAAACATTAGGGCATATTCTGTTTTCACTAGGGGAAACAGTTGTTGCTAAACACCTGGTTGCTGTGTACAAGATACAGCAGCTTGCTGAAGGTGAGCAGGTATGGATCTTGTCAGTGCCTAGATGGGATAATGCTGTGGAATCCCATTATACCAGTCTAGTTCTGAAACAGAATGTGTAATATAAATATAGTAGACTAAAGAGTTCTTATCTATGTCTAATGTTGTGGAATATGTTCTACAAAATACCAATTTGCTCCAGTAGAATATCAGGCTTCTTTCTTTCAGTTAACTATTGTGTTGGCATGCACTGTATTTAGAAACTGGGAGGGAGGGCTGGATCTATATTAATTTGACATACTGAAAATAAACATGTGTGGTATCTGATATGTACTACAATGAACAACAACTATTATTTCACATAGTATAAAACACCTGCTTTCATCTGGCAGATATTGGAAGCTATGAAACCATCTCTTTGTCCTTTGGGCCAAACTGTCTTTTCCCCATTGATTAATCTTATGTAACTTTATCATGGAGATTCTGCTTCTTGAAAAGATTGGCTATTGTCTGTTTTATGTACATTTAACTATAAAAAGAGAAAACAATTTGGGATGATTGTTTTAGCAGATTGAATTTGACAATCCAAACCACTTCAGAGTTATCAAGTATACTTATCCATAACAAATAGCAGGTAATATTTTGACAAAAAGAGCCACAAAAATATGCAGATCTACCTGTGGCCATTGAGGTAATACAGCCATCTTGATGGTCCATCTCCAGGAAAGACAAGCAACCTTTTCACAATTTCTTTGGCAATGTACCCATCTGTGAAAACTAGAGATCTGTTATTTTGGTTCATTTCCCCGCAAAGCTTCATTTCTTTTTAAAGTTTGTTATTTCTTGTATTTATTATTGCTTTCTATCTCCACTGGTTTCATTTAAGAGCTGTAACTTCTCAAGGTCTCTCTAGACATGCAAGTTTTTAAAGTTCCCATAGCCACACATCAGTTAAAAACTAAATGGCTGTTTAAAAAAATAAAGGAAAGCCCAAATGGCCTCAGAATGCCTTGGGGGGAGGGGCTCCTCCATTCCCCTTCAGAGGGTTTTCCAAAAGAGAGAGTAAGTGGGGGGTGCCTAGATTTTTGCTGTTCCCTGTGGAGTATTCTGTGCACACAGTGCACAGTAAAAACAGAGAACTAGCCTCTCCCACTGCTATTTTGACGCAGTGAAACAGCTTGGGGAAGGAAGCAGGAGCCCTTTCTCTCCCCTTCCCACCCCTCCGTGGAGGTGTTTTGAGGCCATTTGGGCTCTCCTTTATTTTTTAACAGCCATTTCCCACAGCTGCTTTGTGGCTGCAGGAACCTGAGTTGGGTCTGGGGAACCTGGACCCGACTCTTTAAAAACCCGCACATCTAGAGAGAAAACAGTGTTGCACTTACCTGTAACTGTTGTTCGTTGAGTATCTTCTGTGCAGACACACTTTGGGACTGTGCACATGCAAGCCAGCTGCTGAGATATTTCTCTAGCTTTAAAAGTCTGTAAAGGGGTGCTCTGTCTCCACTGTGCATGAGCAGGAATTCCCACAGAAATGCGGGTAGAGAGGAAAACAAGGAATGCATGACAGTTGTTTCCACTGCTTTCTCCACTTTGGCATTTGTGTCGATACACTAGTGCTTTACGAAGGTGTCAGCTGAGGACAATGTGGCAGCCTGACAGATGTCCCAAAGATGGACTCCTTGTAGAAGTGCTGTGGATGAGGCTTGCACCCTAGTCAAGTGCGCTCTGATCAGCAATATATTTAAAAATATATTGAAAAATATATTTATGGACATTTCTGGATTTTGAGTCTAGGAACTATATTATGATATATTGTCGAAGGCTTTCACAACTGGAGAACGATGGTTGTTGTGGATTTTCCGGGCTGTATAGCCATGGTCTTGGCATTGTAGTTCCTGACGTTTCGCCAGCAGCTGTGACTGGCATCTTCAGAGGTGTAGCACCAAAAGACAGAGATCTCTCAGTGTCACCAGAGATCTCTGTCTTTTGGTGCTACACCTCTGAAGATGCCAGTCACAGCTGCTGGCGAAACATCAGGAACTACAATGCCAAGACCACAGCTATACAGCCTGGAAAATCCACAACAACCAACTATATTATGGTTTGGAAATGAGTTGACGGCAGTCACATCTCTAGCATTTCTGTGACAGCTAACATAACAAATGATGCCTGGGAGCAACACCTCTATAGTACTTTCCATAAGGTAATTGTTAAATCGGAAGCTTGGAGTATAAATGACACACTGAAGCTATCACCATCTGTTACATCAAGCAGGACAATGTGGTTCTGTTGGGGGATAATCATAATGGTCTCAGGTGAGGATGTGTTTTTAGTAATGCTTTCAAATGTAATTTAGATTTGAAGGCACTTCTCCACAGACTTTTTGACTGAGTTAATTTAATTTAACATATTGCATATCTCCTGGTTGGAACACAATAGATCCTATATTTAAGAAGAATGACAGCAGCCAGCTTTCAGATTACAGGATTATAAATTTAATTAACATCTTATCATCACACGTCTGATGCACAAATATGTTAAGGTAAAGAAAGCCTGTAGTTTTCGCAATCTAAAAGCTGCTTTTTTGGTATCACTAATAAGAATTCGTTACTGTGTGGGTGGGAGAGTGTCAAACATATCCCGCATAATACAAAAGCAAAGCTTTCTTCCTAATATGATTCATATCAGCAAAAAACAGCAATAAATAAATCTAACTGTATTCATAGATAATGACAAGCTATAGTTTGTCATACAATATGCTTTAGAAGTCCTTGAATTCACATATTCCTCCTCTCTTCCTCCTTTCCTCAAGTACAGTTGGATATTGAATATTTCCTGATTTCCATAAACTATAGCTTGTTGCAACATCTAAACTCGTAAGAGGTGGGTTATTTTGTGTCTACAAGCAAGGATTCTAAACCAAAACTAAAATCCTTGTTTGTAGAAAACTTAACATTTGGCATCATGGTTTATAGGCAAGAGGGAAAACCCAGTCTGTCAATTCATCTAGTTTAGATATCACAACGAACTATGGGTTGGATCCAACCAGCTTTTCCATACTATAAAAAGAAAATTAGAGGTTCCCCCATGACCACACCCCCCCTCCTATACCAAGGATCATGAAATATGAGCAGACCATGTGGGACTGGGGGTGAATGGTCTACAGAAAGGACAAGAATGGGGTAAGGCTGAATGAAAGAAGCTGGCTTGGTCTCAACACCATGATTTTAAAGAAACCAGGAAGCCCCAATATCCAAGCTGTGTGGAAATAGAAGTTCTATGGAACTATGTAAAAAAAATTAATTTTTTTTAATTACATACATCAATTACATAATGGCAATGGGATTGTGGCTTGTGTTGAACCCCCTGTAACCTCAGGCTCTGAAAAAGTTTACATAATTTCCTTCCATGCTTGGAATCTACATGCAAAGGAGAGTTATAAGCCATGGTGTGACCTGTCCCGCTGCTATCCACTTTAAACCCCCATTCTCAGGTAATTCAGGGCAGTCTAGGCTAGAGATGGGCACGAACCACATTACGAACGTTAAAAACCCACAAAAATGGCGATCGCACGATCGTGACCTGGCAGATCGTGGTCGGCCATGGCCAATGATCCAGCGGTTGGGAGAGGCCCGGTTCGGGGCATTTGGGCTCGGTTTGGGAAGCCAGATATTCAGGCACCAGCAATCTATTCTCCTGGCAACGGAGCCAGGGGAATGCCTGAGCTCTGTTTGCCCTCCTTCTGTTGCCCTGGAAACCCGAATGGAAGCCCAGCTTTCCTTGATGAGCAGGGCTTCCTTCCAACCACGGAGCAGCAAAGCAGTTACAAGTTGGGAGAAGACACCCAGGGGAAGGAGGGGGAAGGGGGTGTTCTGTAGCCATGGGCACTCCAATCTCATCCCTGCAAACCCTGATAGGCAGCTCTGATGGCCAAACACAGACTTCTTGTGTTGCTGAATCATACCCATGCTTATAAATAGCCATGGGCTCCCAGGCTGGGTTTCACTTTCTGCTAGCAGTGGAGTGGGACAGAGCTCTTGCTTGCCACTTGCTAGCCTTTGGAGAGAGAGACTGAGAGAGTACAATTGAGCTTGGCTTTGGTGGATAGGGATCTATCTCCTCTGGTTCGCTGGGAACAGTGGGGCACCCCTCCGCTGTGGCCTCCATGAGCCATGAGCCATGAGCCACAATCCACGGTTCGGTTCGGGAACAGGAGATGTTCATTGCTGTTTGGGAATTCGGGATCGTGGTCTGCACCGAACCACGATCCTCTGGTTCAGTAATATTTTTTGGTTCGTGCCCATGTCTACTCTAGACCCTATTCATTAGGAAAAGAGCCCTGATCCAAATACACATAATGTCCCCTCTCTCCTCTTCCCAGGGACTTCCCAACAGGCAGCCAGTTCCTTTAATTCATTACCTGTCACCCAGCTAAATGCCCAGTGCTGCTGAAGTAAGGAGACTCAAGATGTATTTCCCATATATGCTGCCACCATTTAGTTCCTCAAACACCTTGGTCATGACCAAATTGAATTGTGGTTGTGTGCGTGTTATTTCCCTAAACCAATAACTTCCAGCCAGACAGGTTTAAAACAAAGGAGGAAATATACTTTTATTTACTCGTTGAAAAACATAGGAGTGAGTGATTCAAACACATGGATACATTGTTCTTAAAATGGGAACTTATAACCTCCACACTCTCATAACACTGGATGGTTACAATATAATATAACAGGTGACAGTAGTCAGCTATCTCTGCTGCTCCCTTCAGCAGCCAAAAACCCTTCTCTTTTCTAACCATTTTAACAGATCTCTACTACACCCAGCCCTGAACTTAACCTGTCAGTCACACATGGTTTACCATTATCTGTGAGTAGAGCCATTGCATCCATTTCTTCCCATCTTCTTTCTACAGCATTGCATGGATTCACCTGTCAAAGCTTAAGTTCTCATTTTACACTCTAAGAAGGCACACTTAGACTTTTTTTTCTCTTCACTGTTATTAGAGAGAGGAGGACAGTCATTTTCTTCATCAACTTGTTGGTTTGTTTTCTTTGTTCACTCTCTGTTTCTTTTTACCTCACCACCAAATACATAGTTACTCATGATTAACTGATTAGACACCTTTAGCTGCTTCAAAGAGTCATATTGAACAAAACTGCCCAGTCCACTACACTGGATTACTTACAATCCATTGTTCCTCTTTCTTCAAACCTTTACTTCTTGTGTGAAAACTGCCCATCTCATATGGTTGAGTGGTGGGTAAGGGGGTAGAGGTTATGCATAGGTATGTGGCAAGCTGGGCTCACTGTCCAGGGCTTAATAGCACATTAATGGTTGGTTGCTAGTAGGGGTAAGAGTAGGTCACAACTGGCAGTTACAGAGTGGGTATAAGGATCTTTCAGGTAACTCTCAAAAGGCTTCACTGCATAAGTTAAAGAACTTTACTGATAAGCTACCAGTTTCAGGCTCTCACACCATTTTTGACAGGAATGATGTTTTTCTACAAGCACAAGACATATATAGGATTGTAAGCGCGGGTGAATTCCCAAGTTCTCACCCCCTTAAGGTAACGGGTCAGTTACATTCAAGAGAAAGCATCTAGGTGGGAAAATGCAGAGCTGATATATGAGAAGTCTCAAGGCCATGAGTGTCCATTCAAGCATCTCTTCCTAGGCTAAGGAGAGAGGAGGTTAAGAGAACATACAGATAGCAGCAGAGACAGCCCCTCCCTTGCATAGTTTCGCATCACAGTCAAGCAATGGCTCCAGAGTCCAACCTTTAGTTATACCCATAGCATTAAAACACAAACGGTACATAGAGTCTGGTTAGGTATAACAGTAGATGCTAACCACCTGACAGTGGATTTGTGGGAAAGGGACAAAGTGAACATCTAGTGAACAACATGAGGTATCAGTGAACAGAAGTATAGCAGTAAGATTCCTATTGATTATCAGCTAATGGGGATCTGAGTGTGGGTTTACCCAAGTCCTTAACGGAAAGCCGGATTGACACTTAACCTTAATGAGGGTGAGGGGGTGACAAAGTCTTCATTGTATGTCTTGTATAGTGTACAAGCACAGATTCAGGACTTGGAGTAGAAATGGTTTGCTTAAACAAAGCAAGCTGCTGGCTCTGAGCCCATTAGAAAACACAAATTAAGATATAAAATAAATATTAGACAAGTAAGGTGGTTAGTTTTTTTATTTAGTTAGTTACTTCATTTATAGTTCTCTTTTCTTGCTGAGACTATAAAATATAAAAACAACCAGACAGCATAAAACATCCAATAAGCAATGCAATAGGACTAGGATTACCAAATTTGAAGACAAAGAAAAGTCTAAGACATGACATACCATAAACAATGCATGAAATGGATTTAGAAAGTAGAAAAGGCAATAAAAACAAGATAATGCATACAGTAAATAGTGCAATAGGCTATAGTCCTATGTCCTCATAGAAACACCCTCCTGAACCATTTCATTACACTACAGTCATATTTTCTTTATAAAAATGACTTCCTGAACATTTCTGTTTTCACTTTCTGTGGCGAGCTTTCCTGAACCATGTTATGTAGGCTGTGAGACCACAACTGAGAAAGTTCAGGTACTGGTTGCTGTTGTTTTAGCTAATTTACAGGGCAGCATCTCCAAACAACTTTGCTCAAATGTGAAGCTTCAGGTTGTGGCATAGCTAGGATTGCTGTTCCCCCAATGGAAGAAACAAAAGAGAGGCTCCCCTGGTAACTGAAATAAGAAACAGGAAGTGAACTAGTCACAAACAGAGATATGAGGATTACCTACTCCCCAATGGAATAACTCTATAGTCTAATTTTCCTGCTTCTCTTCTCTCTTATTACTATATCCTATTATATAAAAGGCTAAGTGTATTAAAGACAACTGACAGATCAGGAGGGGAGCAAGTGGCAATGCCTGCCCCCCCTGCCACCATCACCCAACTGGGATCAGGAGCAGAGCAGGGGGCAATGCCTGCCTGTCCTTCATCCAGCTGGGATCAGGAGTGAAGCAGGTGTAAATGCCGGCTTCCCCCTTCACTCAGCCAGGATCAGCCACAGAGCAGGCGGCAAGGCCCGCCCCTTCACTCAGCCAGGATCAGGTGCAGAGGAGGTGGCCATGCCTGGCCTCCCTGCCTTTATCCGGCTGGGATCAGTGGGAGAGGAGGAGGCCCTGCCTGCCCTCCCATTTCTAAAGCCCATTGTATTTTTTCCCACAATGGGCTTTTTTGCTAGTAGAGTAATAAAGTTTAAAGCTTACCACACTGCAAGTACAAATTTCCCAACTTCAAATGGCAACACGCCAAAGGAAATGGCCGCATGCCTCACCTCACATGATTTCTTACATTATAAGCTTCATATCATCATCTGTGGAACCAAAATTAAAGGCAAAGAACAACTTAGACATTGAACCTTATTCAATAAAACAACTACAAAAAACAGGCTAGGTTCTTGAAGAAGGGAAAGGGCAAGACTTCAACCTTAAAACCATAGAGAAAAGACGCCTGACATTTTGGATGATATAAAGCGCATCACAGAAAAAAAATCGAATTTTAACTGATTAAAATAGCGGAAATAAAATATTTAAATCACGGATTTGAGGAAGAGAGCAGACTCGTGGGAGCGGAGTAAATCAAGCCCCACGATGTTGAAAAAAGACTGGCAATCAGCATTTGATAACTTGGATAAAAAGATGGTGGAAGGTAATAAAGAGTTAAAAGAAACTATGCAAGAGATGTTGAAAGATCTTAAGGAAACAATTAAATCGGAGGTGGCTGAACTGGTGAAGAATATGGAAGATGTTAAGAAGGAATTACAAACGACGCAGCAAAATGTTAAAGAAGTTGAAGAAAAAACAGAAAAATTAGCTACCTCTCTCAAAGTGGAAACTTCAGTGCTAAGCGACAGAATGGCTGTGATGGAGTGTAAATACATGGACAGACAACTTCGTTTTAGAGGCGTCCTGGAGGAGGAAGGAAAAACTGCTGAAGAACAGATTTTGGAGATTTTGACAGGATTTTTGAATAAAACACTGGAGGAGATTGCAAGCAACCTGGATGTGGCGTACAGAATTAACTCAAGATATGCAGCTCAAAAAATCTACCCAGAGATATGATTGTGCAGTTTATTACAAAGAGAATGAAAGAAGAAATTCTTAGCAGGCATTTCCAAAATCCACTGGTAATGGATGGGGAAAAGGTGAGAATAATGAAAGAGCTACCCAAGAGAGTTTTGATGGAAAGGAAAAAATATAGAGAGCTTACCCAGGTTCTGAAGGAGTTAAATATAAGATACAGATGGGAGATACCAGAAGGTGTGAGCTTTGAATTTAAATCAACCAGAAGAACCATCAGATCACGACATGAGATGGAGATGTTCTTTTTTGACAATGAAAAAGACTTACCTAAGAGACCCAGAACATAATCATGGAGTGCAAAGTAATTTCATGGAATGTAAACGGACTAAATTCACCTTCCAAATGTAAGGCTATTTTTCATTGGCTATCTAAACAACAATGCAGTGTAACTTGTTTACAAGAGACCCATGTTAAAAAACAAGATCTAAAGTATTTAAAATATAGTAAATTGGGTAGAGAATATGTGACTGCAACTAAACAAAAGAAAAGAGGAGTTGTTTTGTATGTTAAAGAAGAGTTACAACCTAAATTGATATTTAATGATTTGGAAGGCAGATATGTGGCGGTGGAATTTATTTGGAACTTTCAAAAAATATTGATAGTGGGAATCTATGCACCAAATGGGGCCAAGGACAATTTTTTTAAAGAATTGATGAATCAACTAGATCAAGTGACATATGCTCAAATAATTTTGGCGGGCGATTTTAATGGAGTAGCAAATTTGCAAGCAGACAAAAAAACAAAGGGAATACAAAAGAAAAGGGGACTATTGCCAAAATCGTTTTTTGAAATATAAAATCAGGAGAATTTAGAAGATGTTTGGAGAAGAAGCAACCCTAAGACCAAGCAATATACTTTCTATTCTGCAAGACACTCATCGCTATCGAGAATAGATATGATCTGGGCCTCAAAAGACTTAACAATATGGACTAAGGAGGCTGAAATAATGCCTAAAGTGAGCTCAGATCACAACCCAATTATGTGGAGATTTCGAAAATGCGTGAAAAAGTACAGGTGGAGAATGAATGAAGATTTATTAACGCATCAGAACAACTTAGACGTGTTACAGAAAGAAATCAGATTTTTTATACAATATAACTTAGACAAATCAGTACCAACACCTAAGGTATGGGATACTTATAAAGCTATCATGAGAGGCATTCTAATGGACTTAAATGCAAGAGACAAGGAAAGAAAGGAGGAAAAACAAAGAAATTCAAGAAAAAATAAAAGTCAAAGGGATGCAATTAAAGAAAAGACCAGGAAAAAAGAAATTACATCAGGAGATACGGATGTTACAAGAGCAAATAAGAGCTATGGAGAACAAAGAATTGGAGTGGGAATTGAAAAAATTAAAACAAAAAACATTTGAAGGGGCCAATAAACCGGGGAAATATTTAGCTTGGCAATTGAAAAAAAGGAGAGAAAAGAGAATGATAACCAAGATTGTGGAGAACGACAAAATGTTAATGGATCAACCAGCTATAAGTAGAGCATTTTATAAATTTTATGCTAAATTATATCAGAGTAAAAGGGTGGATGTGAACGCTATTGATCGATATTTGGACAAAATTAATTTACCAGTGATATCTGAGAAGTGGAAGGAAAAATTAAATGCTGAAATAACAGAAACAGAAATTATGGATGCAATACAATCGACCAAATTGGGGAAGGCACCAGGATCTGATGGAATAACGGCTAAATTTTATAAAGTAATGGCAAAAGAAGTGGTGCCTTTCCT
This sequence comes from Eublepharis macularius, assembly GCF_028583425.1. Classification (NCBI taxonomy): domain Eukaryota; kingdom Metazoa; phylum Chordata; class Lepidosauria; order Squamata; family Eublepharidae; genus Eublepharis; species Eublepharis macularius. The sequence continues at coordinate 52,434,364 of NC_072796.1, forward strand.
GAAAAAAGTGATGAATGGGATTTTAAAGTGACAAAAGATTCCTGAAACCTGGAATGAGGCTAACATATCATTGATTCCAAAAGAAGAGCAGGATTTATGCAATGTCAAAAACTATTGACCTATATCATTGTTAAATAATGACTATAAGATATTTGCGAAAATATTGGCAGAGAGGCTCAAAGAATGGCTGGTTGAATTTATTGCAGAAGAGCAAGCAGGATTTTTACCAAACAGACAGATTAAAGACAATTTAAGGACGGTAATAAATGCAATAGAGTACTATGATAGACATTGTGAAAAAGAAGTCGGTTTCTTTTTTGTGGATGCAGAGAAGGCTTTTGACAATTTAAATTGGAATTTTATGTTCGCCACAATGGAGAAGTTACAGATGGGAAAAGAGTTCATTCAAGCAGTAAGAACTATATATAAAGACCAATGTGCAGCAATTGTAGTAAATGATGAATTAACTAAGAAATTGGAAATACAGAAGGGCACAAGGCAGGGTTGCCCATTGTCTCCACTGTTGTTTGTAATGATATTGGAAATTTTATTGATGCAGATACGAGAGGATGATGCCATAAGAGGTATGAAGATTAAGGGATTTACATTTAAATCCCTTAAATATAAGGGATTTGCAGATGATGTAATGGTTATTGTAGAAGATCCAATTCAAAACATGCCAAGATTGTTGGATAAGATAAAAGAATTTGGAGATTTGGCTGGATTTTATGTTAATAAAAGAAAATCTAAGCTATTGTGCAAGAATATGGTGAAACAAAGACAAGAAGAGTTAATGGAAATTACCAACTGCGAGGTAACACATAAAGTAAAATATTTAGGAATAGAACTTACTGCTAAAAATATTGACTTATTCAAGAACAATTATGAAAAGCTGTGGCAACAAATAGACAGAGACTTAAGCAAATGGAATAAGTTGAATTTGTCATGGCTGGGAAGAATAGCAGCAATTAAAATGAATGTACTACCACAGATTATGTTTTTATTGCAAACAATACCAATAATAAGAGACAATAAACAATTTGATAAGTGGCAAAGGAAAATATCGGACTTTGTATGGGCAGGGAAGAAGCCTCAAGTGAAGATGAAAGTGTTATGTGATGCCAAAGAAAGAGGGGGACTACAATGACCAAATATAAGACTATACCATGAAGCGATATGTTTGGTGTGGCTCAGGGAATGGATGTTGTTAGAGAATCTTAAACTTTTAACACTTGAAGGATACAAGAAACTCTTTGGTTGGCATGCGTACTTATGGTATGATAAAATTAAAGCGGACTCTATGTTCCTGCATCATTACATTAGACGAAACCTCTACATGGTCTGGCAAAAATATAAAAAATATTTGGATGAGGGTATCCCGACGTGGGTGGTGCCACTGGAAGTTATTGACCCGAGAACAATTTACAACAGAGAGGAATGTTTGTCATATAAGGAGGTGTTGAAAATGGAGCAAAATATGATTAAGCTTAAAACAGGAGACGAATTATCCTCTCACTATGGATGGTTCCAATACAGACAGATTAAAGACTTATATGACAAGAATCGTCTAAAATCGGGATTTAAATGGAAAAACTCTGAATTGGAAGAAAGTATACTACAAGAAGGCAAGAAAAAGATTTCTAAAGTCTATAAGATTTTGTTAAAATGGTATACAGAAGACGAAACTGTTAAAGTCCAGATGGTGAAGTGGGCCATAAATTGTAATAGAGACATAACAATGGAGGCATGGGAATACTTGTGGAAAAATACATTGAAGATATCGACTTGTACCAATATTAAAGAAAATGTTTATAAGATGATATATAGATGGTACCTAACACCGAAGAAAATAGCATATGGGAACAACAAAATGTCAGACAAGTGTTGGAAATGTAAAAACCATGAAGGTTCATTATATCATATGTGGTGGACCTGTGAGGTAGAAAAGCAGTTCTGGGGAGATATTACAGAAGTTACGACTGAAATTTTACAAATCCCAATAAATAAGAACCCAGAACTGTTGTTGCTAAATCTGAAATTAGAAGAGATTCCCAGGCAACAAAGAACTTTATTATTCTATATGACAACAGCGGCAAGAATTTTATATGCTCAGAAGTGGAAGACGCAAGAAGTACCATCTACTGAAAATTGGATACAAAAATTGCTGTACATGGTAGAAATGGACAAAATGACGAGAAAGTTGAGAGAACAGAATCCAGAAGAATTTTTTAATGACTGGGGTAAACTAAAACAGTATTTGGAAAAGAAGCGGGACGTAAAGGGACAACTATGGTTGCTAGTGTCAGATCTGTGGCTAAATAATAATTGTAATCCATAGCAGAAGGGAGTGCAGCACACCTTGCAAGTGTAAAGGCCCTCCTGTGACTATGCACCTCCAAGAGGGACAGATAGGCAGTCGGCTTGGCTATATATCTGGTGTTCAGGCAAACTCTTCTTTCTTGATCCCCACCCCACCCCTACTCCCAGGAGCCAATCATAATAAACACACAAAACACAATGACGTTCAAATTTATACAATGAAGAAAAGCATTCTTACCAAGAAAGCGATCTTTCTTTTTTCATTTCTAGACACACAAGATGGAAGATGAAATGAGCAGTATTTTATATTGGTATGGGTGCAAATATGCCTCTGGAATTGAAAAACCTTTGAAGCTGCAAAACTTCAGCCTAATATTCCACAATCAACAAGGAACTGTACTAGATTTGTCAAGTACTTCATGCCACTAAAACAAAATGAAAAACTAACAGTCTCTTGACAACTTAAATTAATGGGTTGAGACTGGGGTAAGTCTGTACAGGATGGCACAGTGAATGTAGCAAGGCAAAGAAGTTACTACTGGTTTGTTAATTCTTTCTACTTTATGGAAAAGGAGCATGCAGGAAATAATCTTCTAGTTTTTCATTAGTGCTGTTTTAATACCAACTAGATTCTGTTACATTTTTATGGTGGGCAAGACCTCCATTCCAAACTTACTTCCACTTTGTTACATAGCAAGTAGCTAGTAGCATTCTTCAATTTATAATGCTCTTCTGACAGATAAAACCGTTCTGGATTCTGTTAATGGTGCAATTTTCTTTTATGCCTCAAATTGTTATAGAGATAATATGTACCTCAAGGTGTTCTTTCAGTTAGATGTGGAATACAAATTGGACCAGTAAACTCATATATTCTGTTTTGTAAGTATTGGGAGATGAATCCCCTCTTTACAGCAAGGAATTGGATCTATTTTAGGTCATTATGGAATTAAAAATCCTCTTTTGAAATTAGTGCAACTGCTGGTTCTATGCTGGGCTATGAGATTCATCAAGATTTTGGTAAGGGGTTGTGTCTAATAAATCCCCTGTTACATTTTGAATTCAAACAAGTTAATCAGTTAGATGCATTTGACATAATTTATAGTTTGCATATCTTGTGTTTCTCCAATAATTACATATTTCTAAACAATGAAAAATTTGCATAATGTGAAGAGACGCCTTAACTCCAAGAATGAGCCTATGCTTTATGTGCAATAGGATCCAGTTTCAGTACCTAATATCTTCAACTAAAGGATCTTGTATACCATTAATTGTAAAAGACCTTTCTCTGCCTGAAACCCTGGAAAGCTACTGCCCATGAGGGTACACAGTACTGAATTAGATGGACCAAAGAGGTAATTCAATATAATGCCACATATTAGATATGTGTATGAAATGCTGTCCCTGTAAGATTTTCAAAGCAAGAGACAAACAGAGGTGATTTGCCATTGCCTGCTTCTGCACAACAACCCTGGACTTCCTTGGGGGTCCCCCATCCAAATATTAATCAGGGCAATCCTGCTCATGTAACTCAGATTGGGGTGACCTTCCTCTACCCTGAGGTAAAACTTCTCCTCTCTAAGCCTGTGAAGCTGAATACTAAGCTGGGAAACCTTTAGTACCATGGTCCCATCCTTCAGGAACATATAAGTGGTATGGTTTCCTGGCCAAGTTCCAAGTAGGGAAGAGATCAGGGGTTTGTACTTCCCTTAAACAGACACTGGCACACAAGGCTTGTGGAGATTCAAAATGAAACACAAGGTTTATTTACAAGTAGGTAAAATAAGAAGGCATGTAGGCAGTTTAAAACTGAAGTAACTTAGAGGTTTATGAACTGAACACTTCACTGGTGTGAGGTACAAAACATTAGGTATGGTTCTTAAGTAGCTGGCTTGTATGAGAGATGTTGTTGTTATCAGACTTAAAAGTTGCTACAGTAAGCTCTTTCTGAGGTTGGCACTCCTTCAGGTTAGGTGCTCCTATTTTCACATACACACACAGCATGACTTCCCCTTTTCTGTATACCTTAGGGTACTCCACTGAGTCAAACCCTTTCAAGATACTGGGCAGGCATTATAGTTATGCCCCTGATATAACCCTGTTCCTGTGGGCAAAGGGGAGACTCCTTTCTACCCACATCCTGGGCCCACTACCATTCCCAGATCTCTTGTTTCTAAACAGAAGTTAGTGCGGTCTTTGCCACTTTAGTCCAAGGACTAGAAGTGCTTCATAAATGTAATGATTTGTCCTTAAAGGGCACACCTTCCCCTTCCTTCCTCACACAGAGGACTCTCTGGCTGACCCTTTCTGGTCAGAAGCCAGACTTCAACTCTCCTCTCACTTGTCAGTTTACTTCAGCTGTCAACCCCTCAACATTCCATTACCAACTACCATTTCAGGCTAGCCACAAAGGGGGGGCATGTCAATCATTCTCCCCGCACGGCAGCGGAGGAGGCCTCCACCACTCCAGCATCAGATGAAAGGTAAGTGGGGGGCTGGGGCTGGGGCTGGGCTTGGGAGGGGGGTGAGGAGCTGGGGCTGGGGCGGAGGTTGGGGGTGGGGCTGGGGGTGGGCCATTTAAAGGGCCCTGCCACTTGCAAGTGGCAAGTGCAACTATCAGCTGGCAAGCGGCAAGGGGGAGATTCCCCCCCCGCCTGCCAGCTGATAGTTTAAAGGGACCTGCCACTTGCAAGTGGCAGGAAAATTTTAAATGGCCATTTCCCCTGGGGGTAATGGCCATTTAAACTGGCCCTTTAATATGAAGCAAATGAAGCAAATGAACCAGTTTGTGGAAGTTCGTGGAAACAAGCTTCCATGAACCCTGGTTCGCGAACCACAAACCATCCCAGTTCGTGGATTTTTTTGGTTCGTATTTAGGTTCCTACCCATCTCTAGTCATACACTGTCAACCTAATCTACTTCAGAGGGTTGTTATGAGGTTAAAAGAAGGAGACGTTTATGTTGATTACAAAAACAAATTAGTTCTTATTGTAAAAAAATATTAACTTTAAGATAAAATTATATGTTATAAATCTTTTCATGTGAATAATTCACTCAATACCTTTTCTCTTTGGCTTTTACTGCAGCCCCATTTATAATTACAAACAGTGCCAATCCTACACCTTTCTGAGACAATTGAAGATTGTTGTCTTAGAAGGGTATGAATTTGCTTACAATGGCACTAAGTATTTTTGAAGGAAATTAAAGTAGGAGCAAAGGAAAGAAAAGCAACAAGTATTTTTTTAAAAAGAAACTGTTTGGAAATGCCTTCAGTTATGGCAGGAAGCCAGATACAAACACTTGGTTGTACTGGTAGGTTTCACCCAAACTGTTCCAGGGCTAGAGGACAAGCAGCATTCACTCTTGCCTTTGCTACATTTCACTACCAATCACACCATATTGCAATCACAAAGGTAAGCTGCTATTGACACTGTATCACATGTAGCTTCAAGAAATATTTGGCTGTGATCAAATACTAATTGTTCAACAGTCATTTGTCAGTGTTAACCAACCAACCTTAGTTGAAATATATCACAAAGTTAGTCAGGAACTGTAGGTGTATGGAATACCTGTCTCTTCTGGATCTGAGCAGTTGATAATATATTTAAAGCCAATTCACACATTATGGTCCTCCAAGGCCATTTCAGGTCTGGGAAATCGTGCAGGGGAAGCCCTTTCCTCATGCATGAGATGGGTCTGATCTGATCAGTAGGCAGCTGACATGCAAGTCTGTTACTTGAGGTGGTGACCTCAGACCCAACCAGTTTACTCTGTGCTGTGTGATTCAGTCACATGCTCTTCCTTCTGTAGAAAGAGCTACAAGTATTGTGGGGCTGGTTTATGATAAAGATCACAAACTAGAGTTCATGTATTGATTTATGACCTCTGCCCAGTTTCCCCACTGAGTGGGGCTGGCCCTGCTCCCAGCAGCAACAAAAACAAAAAGTGGTGCAATAGGGTGATCTGTGGTTGACGGTGCTTGCTTTAAACATGGCGATACAAAGGCACTTGCCATGCATTACCTGCACTATACCTATGCCATCAAAATCTATAAAATCAACTACTATCAAAGAGACAACCACATAAAAGAATCTATTTGAGAAGCTTATTCAGAAGTGGGAATTGTAGTTATACATATTACTTTGAAAATACTTGATCATTACTTAATTTTTCCCATTGTAAAATCAGTTAGTACCTTAGATAACAAATTGATATTCTACACAGCAATTAATACAGTTCTGTGTTCCTCATAAAAATCCAGCTATGTGCATCCATGTTGTCAAAATCCTACTATATGTTTACTTGCAAAATATCTTTTTTAGCAGAGGTCCCACTTTTCCCTGCATTCTCCTCATTTGGTGTAAGCCATCTGTACTATTTCTGCTCCAAGTTTCTATATTTATATGAAATATTTCTTTCCTATTAAGTGAAAATAAAATGGTAGCATGCATCTTATCTGATAATTATTGTGGCCACTCTAAAATGAATATAAAAGTAATCAGTAATTGTAGCATTAATATTCTTACCCTGATTCAATCTTCTGTTTGCTTGTCCTCTACCTCCCATAATATTAGATCTTTTGCAGTTAATACTTTCTCCCCAAGACTATTAAAATATACAATATACTAGCAAGAAAGCTCGTTGTGGGAAAAATACAATGAGTTCTAGAAATGAAAGGGTGGGCAGGTGGGCATTTCCTCCTCCTCTCTCATTGATCCTGGCCAGATAAAGGCTGGGGGGTGGGCATGGCCACCTCCTCTGCACCTGATTCTGGCTGAGTAAAGGGGGGGGTGAGCATTGCCACCTGTTCCACTCCTGATCGCGGTTGAGTGAAAGGGGACGTGGGCATTTCCACCTGCTCTGCTCCTGATCCCAGTTGGGTGAAGGCGGAGGGTGGGTATTTCCCCCTGCTCCACACCTGATCCAAGCTGGGTAAAGGGTGGGCGGGCATTGCCACCTTCTCCTGATCCCAGCTGGGGGGTGGGGGTGGGCATTGCCATCTCCTGTGGTCCTAATCCTAGCTGGGTGAAGGTGAGGGACAGGCATTGCCACATGCTCTGCTCCTGATCCCAGCTGGGTGAAGGTGGGGGGGGGAGATATTGCCACCTGCTCCGTACCTGATCCTGGTGTTGGCTTCCCACTGTGGCATGCTCTCTGGAGGTCTGGCTGCCTTATCTGGTCTTCCCTCCACAGCAGTGCCCTCTGGTGGTGCACCAGGGTAGGAAGTGAGTTGTCTTGAATACACTTAGCCTTTTATATAGTAGGATAATGATGTAAAGCAGGTGAGTAGGCTTCATTTCTCTTCTTTAATGCTACAATCACAAAATTTATAAAAATGCTTATAAAGTATTGCTATGATTTATTTTACTTTCAACCAGGCAATAAAAGGTAACATAAGCTTTACTAGTTATTCAGATATTCCCCATAAGACTTTGCTGTGTAAGGTTTTGGGCACTACTGAAGAATTCCTTTTCTGGAATCAGCTGCAAGTGAAACCAGCATGGTATAATGGTTAGAATTTTGGGAGACCATCAAGAAAGACCATCAAGAAAGACTACAGAGGAAGGCAATCCCAAACAACCTCTGTTTCTCACTTGCCTCGAAAGTCCCAGCAAGGGTTGCTTGATGACGCTTGATGACACTTTATACACACACAGCTGTAGAGTCCAATTGCATTGCAATATTACCTGCAATGATAAGATTATTCCAAGACAGATCAGACCTTGTACTATGTAAATAAAGCAATTATTTTTATTATTTTTTAAAACTAGAGGAGTTTTAACACATTATTATATAGTTATAATCCATCTTAGTTTAATGTGCTTCAGAGGGTTATTGTGAGGATAAAATGGAGAAGGGGAAATTATGCATACTCTGAGCTCCTTAGAAGAATGGCAGGATAAGAACTGTAATTATTTTCAATAATAAATAGAAATTTCTACAAAAAGAAAATTATAGCATTTCAGATTAGGAGTATCCATTTCACTCCTGGAACAAATATGAGAAATCTGTTCTACATAAAAAGAGACAGAAAAAAATTAAGAAAACAAGCAGATAATAATTCATTATCACTGAAACTCTCTGGGCACTGGGTTTGGAAAAGCTTTTTAATAGGAAATCAATAGCAATTGTGATTTCAAAGCAGGGGCAAAACATGGCGCTTATTATGACATACTGGATGAGAAGTACTGTGAGCCTTGGAAACAGTCTGAGACCCAAAAAACAGATCCCCCAGTAGATCAGCAGGGCTGTATTTGGGGGAGAGCAGGTGGTCTCTTGCCCAGGGCACTGCCAAAGAGAGGGCGGTGGGTGTGGCTGCTGGCCAGGAGCACGTGGAGCCAGCAGCAGCAGAGCAGGCGGTTTCACACGCAGGAAGGCTGGGAGGCTGCCTGCGCCACCCTGGCCGCCTGCCACACCAATGGGGCAGCTGGCTCACTAGGTGCTGATCTGGCCCTCCAGCTCCTGCAGCAGCAGCTGGCTGGGAGCACGCTGCCAGGTAATGGGCGGGAGGCAAGCGGCCTGAAGTATGAGAGTGCTCTTGCGGAGCTGGCATGCCTTATGCGATGACATCACTTCTGGGAAGGGACGTCATTGCATGGTCCTGGGAGCGTGCACGCACTTTGCATACACGCATGTGTGGAGACAGGGATGCTACCAGCCAGGAGTTGCCCTGGGTGCCTGGAACCCATGCTACGCCACTGTAGATCAATACAATTTATTGGATCCATCTGCCTCTTTCTGGACTTGGTTAGGGGCAGCTACTAGCTGCAGCATTAGGCTTACTGAACATAAACAAACAAATGAGACATCTACCCAAGTGCAAATACCCGGCAAATTATTTATTGCTACAAAGCATTTATGCTGAGAGATTAGCAGGGCAACTTGATGTTTATTTACTCAGATGTTATCATTAATATATTCTCTGTTTTTATGACTACAAACTTGAGCAACAACAATACAGAAGAACAGAAAGTAATTATAATGATAACAGCAAATAATGATAATAATAACAGTGGGTATAACCAACACGGCTGGAACACTGAGTTGTACAGATCTGGCTATCTATTAAATTAAATAGATTAGATTTAATTATTAGATTTAATTACATAGGAGAAGAATTTGGCTACTGCCAGAGTAATATTATGATCACTTCAAGTCAAAAGGTTTATAGCTTATTGTGGGCTGGGACACAGGCCAAATCCTTTACAAACTGAGAAACAAACATAGTCCTATACCTATGGAATTTTGGACAATCCAACAAACAATGGAGCAAGGTGTCAAGGCTCCCTGTGTCACAGCTGCAACGTCTATCAGCTAATGGGATCCCTCCAAAGTAGCCAGATAGTTCTGCCATTGGGATTGCATTTAAACGAGCCACCATAAAGGCTCATCGATATTTAGAAACTATCAAGGAATCGAGATATGCTAGGCTAGGTTTTGTATATACCAATGAGAGGGGAGCAAACTCTACATCCTTGGGTTCTAGTACAGAACTCGTCTAAGGCATAAAGACGTATCAGAATTAAATTTCTATAGAAGTCAGACTGGAGTATTCAGTGATATTAGGGGAAATTCCCTGCCAGTCCAGGTGGGAGGTTACCAATTTCTGCAGGTTGTTTTAAAGGCATCCATCCTCAGTAAAAAGAGCCCTCCCTTTCCTGGGGAAGCATAAATTAGCTTGAGCCAAAATCTAAAAGCAGATGCCCAAGCCTTTGCCTATAGGAAACGCACACTTAATTCAGATCTTAGTATGGTTCCTGCTACACAGCATGGAGTTCCCATGATTCTTCAAAAGAAAAGGTGTCAACTTGAGCATGGCAACCAGAAATCCAGATTGGGGCACCTTAGAGTTATACACTGAGAGTACCACAGGTATATTTTGGCCTCCTTTGGGGAAAAAAATAAGTTATTGCATTGATTGTTCAAACAGCTGTTAGGCCTCCTCAATATGTTGTTTCCATGACAAGTTATATCGAATGAGCATTCCCAAATATCAAAGTTGTTCTAACTTATGCCCATTAATTTCCCAGTTATAAGCTAGAGGTCGCTGTCACATAGTGAAAATCATAACCTTACACTTATTATTATGCATTTCCAATTTTCCCCCAATGCAATATTGAGAAAAGGATTTTAACAAACACCAGAGGCCAACAAGTATACAGGAGAGAAGAAGAGTATCATCAGCATTTAACTGTACAGGAATGTCAACACTGGCTAGGGAAGGAGAGTGATGGTCAGGTGATTTTAGCTTTGCAAACAAATCTCTCATCTACAAATTGAACAAGTTACTAACTAACTTTTAAATGCTACCTACCCACCTATTCTTTAAAAAGAGAGCCAGTTTGGTGTAGTCATGAAGAGTGGCAAGACTCTAATCTGGAGAACCGGGTTTGATTGTCCACTCTGTAAGTGGTCGGCCCTGGCCTTCACCATATTTGATAATCTTTAATACAGGCCGGTGATATAAAAGGTCGCAGGGCCCCTGGATTAATGTAGCATGGTCTGCATCAGGAGAAATTCCAAGCTGGCTAGGCAGAATATGGCTGGACCGAGCCCAAGAGATTCAGGAATCCTTGGAATGTGCATATGAATGTAAAGGACCAAGGTGATTTACTATCTCTTCAGCAACTGGCTTGAGACCACAACAATAGTGGGCTGTGCTGTGTCACGCCATTAGTGCATTCCAATGCCCTCTTCCCATGATTACATTTCTTACCCCAAGCTTGGAAGCAATCAATCAGCATCTATAAGTTAATTTCTATCTCTGGGAACCTATATTTTCTCATATCTAAATTCATCAACTCAGCTCCAGCAGATTCATTAGCAAACTGCCCTTTTGTGCAGTTCCAGGAGAGACTTTGCATTTCCTTTCACACACCCCGGCAGCAAGTAATCAAGGTAATCAAACCTTTGTCATTCCCAGAGACTGGCCTTTATGGTCTTTGTCCCAATGGCTGGGAAGACTCCCACAGCCCCAGGACATGTTTTGCTCTAGGACTCTAGCCCCATTGCTCCAGGACTCTAGCCCCATTCAAACCATGCATGCCTCCTGGATCCAAGCACTGCTTCTTTGGGGTTACTCTCCCTAAGACTCTCCTGGCCAAGAACACTGGACATTTGAAGCTCTTCCTCCACAGACTACACTGCTCTTTGGATAGGTAATTATCGCCATGAAATCCTGCAAATCTATTCCATTTTCACTCCTGTTTTTCCTAGGCATCTTGTGTACTTGAGAACAATCTCTTTTGAGTGTGTGTGTGGGTTTTCTCTTTCAATAAAGTACTCTTTCATTTTAAAAACACCAGTCTTGTCTGCTATCTTGGGGAAAGGACCCTGTAAACACTGGTTGAGATTTCCCGCTGTTACCCCCTTAAATAGCCTTACTCTTTGATGCTAATTCCCCCACAATTTGCTTACTCACAAGGAGACCAATTCAGGTAACAGATTCTCCACTTGTAGCCAGCTGGGTGACCTTGGGTCAGTCTCTTTGGAGCTCCCTCAGCCTTACTCACCTCACAGGGTGATAGTTGTGGGGATAATAATAACATACTTTGTAAACTGCTCTGAGTGGGCGTTAAGTTGTCCTGAACACTGGTATATAAATCAAATGTTGTTGTTGTTATAGTCTGTTTGTCTCACCGAGACTCAAAGCAGATTACACCGAGAAAGTCAATACAGTCAATGTGATGAGACATCCAAGAAACAATGCAATAGGATTTTGAATGTAGAAATCTGGAACCAACCAGAATTCTGGACTGAAGTAAAGACTAAGTATTAACATTAAGCATTAAATGGTACAAAAACTACATAGTAGGATCCTACTCACAGGCAACAGGCAGTATGAACTACAAAATATTTTTAAAGAGGCTCCCAGAAAGTCCTCTGGTGTGTATGTAGAGAAATGGTAGCTGGGAATGCTGAAGCAAAGAAAGTGTTCCAGTTTGGGCAAAGAATGCAAAAATGCAGACCTTCCTATCCACATGGCATCCAAAGGCACTTTATGAACTTCTCAAAAAGACTGTACCCAACTAGGTTTGGGAAAGAGGGGGAAAGACACAGAAGTGGAATAAATAGAGTATGACATAATGTGATGCTCCCCCAAACATCCCTGCTGTAAGGAAGCCAAGGCAGAGCAAATAACCCTATGGAAGAAACCTAAGGCTAAGAAATATAATCTATTTGGTGTAGTGGTTAAGAGCAGTGGGACTCTAATCTGCAGAACTGGGTTTCATTCCACAATTGAAGCCAGCTGGGTAACCTTGGGTCAGTCACAGCTCTCTGGAGCTCTCTTAGCCCTACCCACCTCACAGGGTGATTGTTGTGGGGATAATAATAACAAATTTTGTAAACCGCTCAGAGTGGTATTAAGTTGTCCTGAAGGGTGGTATATAAATAAAATGTTGTTATTATTATTATTATTTAAAGGAGGAGGAAACAGCAATACGGAAATTCCAGAGTATTGCCAGTTGACAACAATGTCCTCCGGATACTCTGTAAAAGTTAAATACATTAATGAAGTCTATTTCAATTCAGACTCAACAGCGTGCGAGAGATAGTCAACAAAATAGAGACAGGTAGCTGTTCCAAGTTCTGAGAAACCTCCCTTATTATACCTCTGCTGCTGCTTCCCTTGTTGAAGTAAAGACACAGCCCAAGATCTCTTTTAAACTCTTTGTTCCCACTGTAAATAGTAACAAATGCTTTGGCCTTTGCAAATCCCTCCCCTAGTTACATTAAAGTATCTGTTTGCCCCCCCAGTTGGAAAGAAGAGGCAGATACAAGTGCTGGGATTAAAGGGCCATTTTATTAAGTTATCACAACATATTTGTCAACATGGCAAGGGCCTAACTAGTGGTACAGGTCAGGCCCTGGGGTCACTCCTGGACCACCGCCCTGATCTGTATGGGCAACCCCCAACAGCCCCGGGTGGAAGCCATCCATGGTATGGCTGGGGATGGCCAGCCTGGCTATGTGGTTCACCCTCTTAAAGCTCCCCCACTCAGCCGTAAAGCTGCAGGGGGGACTGGCTTGTCCAGAAGTTCCCCACCAGGGCATCTGACCTCGTAACTGGGCCATACAGCAGCCAGCCGCTCCTGACAGACCCCGATCCCCACCAATGGGGATATGCCAAGGGTGGTCACTGGCCCGCTCAATTTCCCCAACTCCTAACCTGCCAAGGAATAGTAAACTCAACCCTCCTGAGCCAATTACCCCCCCCCCCCACACACACACACACACCACCCCACAAATCCTAACAGTGCAAACTAGGGGAAAAACTCCAAACTCAGGTGCCAATAAGGGAAAGGAGAAAAAATTCCTACCTGGCCCTGATAAACAATGACCAGCTAGTCCTGCACTGAAATAGGGAGAGGTGGGTGGGCCAAGCATGAGGTACACTGAGATGCTGAAGGGCAGAGTGGTGGAAAGAGCCCAGCCTAGCTCCGTCCCTCACACGCAGCCCCATTTGCAGGGCGAGTGCCGCTGCTGCCTCCTCCTCCTTCCAGAGGGGCAAAACATGGCCCCCAGCCACAGCGGCGGTTGCCACTGGCCAGGAGTGCTCTATTCCAAACACATGGAGGGAAAAAGTCCTTTGCCTACATCTTGTGTCAGCCCAGAAGTCCATTAAAGGTAACTACAGTCTCCTAGGGTGAGTGTGTTTACTGCTTTTTCTTTGTATATTTTATTACATTCATTCAAATTACATCTAGATTTTTATGCAGCTTTGTACAGACTCTTTCTCAAAACTGCCAAATCTTCCTCTGTTTGCGACCTATTAAGGATCTTCCTTCACTTATTAAACAGTTCTAATTGGGCATATGCAAACTCAGTCAGAACAGGTACACAATCCACTTTGGGGGTTATCATGAGCTATTGACACAAATACATCATTTGGGTTTGTGTGCAAGTGTTACATAGGCAGGGCAACATTTACCCAGTGAGCAAATATTTTTACCACAAGATGGCTGCTGAGGATCATATTAAATCAGAAATAGAATATTACACTAGAAACACCAAATTGAACCTGGTAGATTTTCATTTAGCTAATTTCAAACAGAAGTCCTTAGTGGCTCTTCACTTGTTACAGCTTTCAGTTTTGTGTTCATGAGAGATATATAGATACAAAATAAAAGAGATTTAGTGAGTGCTTGAAGGTAAGCTTGCAGACAAATATGAATGTCACAGAAGAATTTTGGCAGAGCAATCAGGTGAAGAAATTAACAATGGCATGGAGAGACCGAGGTTCACATATCTAACTTTCTAATGTCATTTGCAGGATAACCCAGTTACTCAAATTCAGCATAACCTACTTCACAAAGTTATTGCAAGGACAAAAGGGGAAGAACTATGTATGCTATCCTGAGCTCTTTGGAAGAAAAGCAGGAGAAAATAGGTATTAGATAAGAATCCCAAAAATGTTTTAAAGTTCAGTTTTAAGGCACAAAACCTTGCCTGATTCTATACTCCCGTCCTTACACAAAAAGCTTGTCTCCTCCATTCCAACTGTTGAATATAAGATGATTTCAGCAAAGGCACACTGACTTTTAGCATGCAAAACAAATGCTCTGTTACTGAGCTATCTCCACTTCTCTCTGAATTTTAGTTACATTGTGCTTTGTTATGCAAAGATGTTCTAGAAATGTGCTCAAGTAACAGGATTAAAAGCTAAAATACAATGTGCAAATCATGTGAAAGCGAAGATCAAAGATCCATGAATAAAATGACTTCCTCAGCAGGAAAGGGTAAATTTAGGAACCCCAATTAACATTTTAAGAACATGTGGTACTGTCCTTTCATGCAACCATTTCAGAATATATTTTTTAGAAATGCTCCCATGGAAAGACACTTTGCCTGACATGTTAACTGAAACAACAAGTGAAACAGCTACACAAGAGTGGCTCAGTGGTAGAACATTAACTTGGTAAGCAGAAAACCCAAGGTTCAATCCCTGGCATATCCAGAGTCACCACTGACCAGGGCAGACAACACTGACCTGGATAGACCAATGGTTTAACTCATTATAAGAGAGTTTCAAGTGTACATAACTTGCTATGCCAATCTTAATTACATGCTCAGCAGGAACTCAATGAATAGCCCTCTAATTTTCACTGCACATCAATAAAAAGATATCTCAAACATTCTTAAGCAGTTTTCAATTTCCTTGAAATTTTTCAATTTCTCTTGTTCCACATTCTGTCTATAACACTTTGGCTCATAGTTTCAGGAAAAGAGCATGTAGCCTCAGAATGTTTTTAATCACATAACAATAGAGGTGAGCACGAACAGCAATATGAACAAAAAAAAGCCACAAACAGCCCAATCTGCTGTTCGAGAACAAGCTGTTCATGAGGTCCCATTCTAAATGAACAGGTGGTCATTGCAAGCCTCGTTCGTTGCTGTTCGTCAAGCCAGACAGTCTGGCACCTGCAATCAATTCCTTTGGCAACTTAGGCAGGGATTGTCTGAACTCTGTCTGAACTCCTGCTGTTGCCCTGGAAACCCCAATTTAAGCCCAATTTAGCTTGATAGGCAGGTCTTCCTTCCAAGTGTGGAGCTCCAAATTTGTTACAAGACAGCAAAGACTAGGGGGGAGGAGGAGGGCTCCCAGCTCTGGCTTTCAGTCTTTGCAGATAGTGGAGAGGGAGAGACCGCTGCTGTTGACATTTTGATAGAGAGACAGAGAGAGTGCATTGGAGCTTGAATTTTCTTTGTGTGTGGTGGGATAGGGATCCACCCCTTCAAGTTCCAGGGCTGCTGCCAGGCTCTGGGGCCAAGCTATTATTTATTATTGGTACCTTTCCTGGTGCCTGCTCAGGTATGGTTTCTGGAAGTAGTGCAGTAGGGATCTTGACCAAACTTGGATGGTGGCTGGAGGAGGGCCTGCTGGCCCCCACGAACATGTTTGTGAACAGGTCATGTTTGTAAATGTTCATGAGTCCCTGTTCGTGGACAGGGACTCACAAACATCATGTTCATTTTTTTTTCTGTTCGTGCCCATCTCTACATAACCAACAGCAAGCTCTCAGAGCACTGTGACCAACTGACTAATATCAATGAAAAAAAAGAATCAAAAAGTAAATACAGTCTCATAATTTCATTAAATACAATTCAATAACCACATACAAAGTTAGCTGCCAAACAAACACTCCAGAGCACAAATGGTCATCAAGCAATGAAGTCCTGTCTACCATAAAGTGCACAATGCTGAAGGTAATAAATGGCAATGAATAGTCATTATACAAAAATTCTAGTAATATTTAAAGTGACCGTGCCTAGAACAGCAAGACATGTACAATGCAGTCAAACACGGAAACGTCCATCAATGTCAATTCTACTGCAAGTGAAGTTCCGTTGAAGAGTAGCTGAAGAAATCCAATGAGAAGTAACTGGACGGAGGTACTAGTCTGTCCACCCGTTTCCGTCTTCCTTCTTCCTGGCAGTTACCATGAATAAATGGTTCCAATTCTTAATACAGAACATATCCCCATCATTTCCAATCAATAAAGAAGCAGCTTGCTGTTGGTGGGTCTTTTCTGTAATTCTCTCCTCTTTCTGCCATCTCTACATAACAACAACAACGTTTGATTTATATACAACCTTTCAGGGCAACTTAATACCCACTGAGAGCAGTTTACAAAGTATGTTGTTATTAAAGTGTCATGCATCTTCAAGAGTTTGTCTAGTGACTCCAGAGGATCTTTCTACATAAAGATCAAAATGTAAACAACCAGTGTTTGTGGGATGATAGCCTAATATTCCAGTCTACTCAAGGGGATCCAAATAATACAGACCTTCACATTAAACTAATCACATCTTCAATCAGCAGGATGACCTGATCTCCTGCCTCATTACAATCCCCATTTAAGTAACTCAAATAATGAGAAAACCTTGTTCCCACCACAGGTAGGAAAGAGGGTAGAACTGGGGTATAAAAGACCACCACCCACTGTAGCCAATCCAGTTAGGTTTTGCTTTACCCCATCAGGATTCTCGGCAACTTTCACACTTTAGGATCAGGCAATTTATGAATTTTTCTCTGCTTTTCTCATAATTGCCTTTGCTCACTCTCTCTCTCCCCTCCCCCCTCCCAGCTCCCGTTCCCTACTTGTCCCCAGCCTGGCTGCCCTCATTTGCATGCCTCCTGTGCCTTTTCACACTCATTCAACACTCTCATGCCTCTTCCCCCTCCTTTCCTCTCCATCTTCTCCAGTAAACTTGTTTCCTTTTACCACTTTGCTATAACTCCTCTCCCCACAATTCCCTCTCACTTGTCTCTCCTTGAGAATGTTGTATCCACTCATGAGTTGGTTTGGCTTAGCTGTGAGATGACACATCTATTTAATGTGATTGCTTCCACTAGGAATTTTTAATAGCACTATAGATTCATATGATTTTTATTTCACTTCATTGTATCTTTTTTAATTTGCTTCCTCTCTTTGCTTCTCCATCTCTTACTGTACTCATTAAAGATTAATTTATGGTGTAATCCTAAGAAGAGTTACTCCAATCTAAGCCCATTGAAATCAATAAGCTTAGATTGAAGTAACTTTTCTTAGAATTGTACTGTACTGTTGTTAATTAGAAGTCTCTCCTCCCTCTTGTATTTCCCCAAGTGCATACTTGTGTGTGCACCTACTTAGGATCCCCAAGCCAGGGATACAAAGGGGCATATGTGAAAGTTCCCCACCCCTATGCTTATCCGGGTGGTAGTAACACCACTATTGTGAAAAGTTACTGGGATAATAGCTTGAATCCCACCAAAAATTACCATGGATGGAAACATTTTCCATCAGTAGATTAGGACTTTGTTTCTCCTCTCCCACATCTCAAACAGCATGAGGGGCTAGCCAGGTATGTAGGGAGTGGGGCAGTGGGTGGGAGGTAAAATGTCCTTCTCTTGTTCATAGAAATGTTAAGCAGGATCCAACTCAGAGCGAAGCTACAAATGACAAATTACACGGGAACTGCACATGAAGGGAGTCACAATGTTAGTAGGGAAGCTGAGTTTTAAAAGAGATTAGAAGGTTTTGTCGATTTCCCCTCTCTACAAAGCAGGGGAGATGGTTCCTCAGAGGGTTTGTCAATTTCCTCTTTGCCTCCTAAGGCTCTGTCAGTTTCACCTCTGGTTCTAGGAGGTGAACAGGAAATAAACAAACCCTCTGAGGAGGAATCTCCCCTGCTCTGTAGAGAGGGGAAATTGACAAAGCCTTCCAATCTCTTTTAAAACTCAACTTCCCGGCTCACATTGCGACTCCCTTCACGTGCAGTCCTCGTGTAATTCGTCATTTGTAGCTTGGCTCTCAGTGTTTCATGCTCATGCTTGTCTGGGCAAAGATACCCGGAAACAGGCTTGGATGAGCTTGGTGCTGCTGGGAGATGAAGCTTTTTCTGGACAAGGGCACAACTTCATTCTAGTTGCTTCTCCTTTGGCTTATGGCCTCTCTGTTCCTTTAGCATCTACCTGGTCAGCCAGCACATGCTCTCTTTTGTTCCCAGAGGTGTCTTGTGCATCAGACTCTTGGTCCATCAAAACTGATATTGGAAGTGGCTCTTTAGGATCTCAGGTACATGCCTTTCTCATCTCCACACTTTCCTTTTTACAATCCATTGAAAAAGAGAGCTTGGAGCGTAAGTATTCATGGCACATGTCTCCATTTCTCACACTTCCTTTATTATGCTGCTGGCTGTGCTTAGTATATGCTAATTGAAAAGATAGAGAATGTGCCAGCAATACTTATACATCCAGCTGTGTCTTTCTGCAGAGCACAAGAGATAAACATCCCCCAAGCATCCCCAGCGCCTACCTCAAGCAACTTAGAAATCTATCTGTTCTTATTTGTTGCATGTCTGTCTTAAAATCAAACTTCAATTAATGTTCTGGTGTCCTCACAAAGCCTTCTTAGGCTAAACAACTGCTGCTTGTTTAAGATAAAAAAGCAGGTAGTCTTGTTGGACCATTCATGCTGGTCCATTAAACTTCAAATAATGCCCTGAAATGTCCTAGTAGAACATTTCCTTAGGCTGAATACTAGCAAAAGAGCAGGTACTCATTATTTGTTTTTTAAAATATTTGTACCCCATCTTCCTTTTAGCTCAAGGCAGCTTACAGTTAAATAATGGAAATATTATAGAATAAAACCAAATAAAATGAAACCCCCAAATACCTGCCTCCCAAAAATTTGCTTACTGTTCAATAAGCTTTTCAATGTCTCTTGATGATCTCCAATGAGACAGCTCCTCAATTCTTTAGTGAGCCCATTCAACAGTGAGAGCCACTACTGGAAAAGGTGAGGGCTCTGGTCAAAGCTGGGTGGAGCACCCAGCAGCCTGAAGACTGTAGTTGATTCAGAAGTTGATCCTTTGTATATATTGGCCCCAGGTCATGAAGGGTTTTAAAGGTAACCAGCAGCACCTTGAATTGAATTTAGAACACACTGACAGTCAATATAGCTGTTTCGAAATGGGCAGTGTTAGTCTGTTAGAAAAAAATCCAAAACAGCAGCAGTCTAACACCTTTTATTAAGATAGACTAAGGCTTCCACAAGGCTTTTAAGTTTCCAGATATTGTTTGTCAGAATTAATACAAAATGTAACTGTAAAAAAACAAAATATAAAATGGAAAACGGAGATGAAAACAAATTTTAGGCCATGGCAGATAATCCCAACAATTTGTAGCAGTCTTAAGAAGGAACACAAGAGTTATTGTGCAGCCTTGAGCCTACTAAGTGCAAAGTGGAGTCTCTGTTGCATCCAGAACTGGAATAAAGAAGCAAGGAATGGCTTCCCTCCCCACTAAAACTGGAAAAGGCTAATCAAGAAGATCCAACCTGCACCATTCCCATTCATAAAATCTCAAAAGCTTCAAATCTAATTAAAATCATTCCCAACTTTCACAAGCGGTTATAAAACCTTCTGATCTGTCAGTTATTCTGGCACCTGGCTTATTTCTCCACACATCAGAAGGACAGCAAATAGAGGAAATGACTTGGCAGTTATGAGTCTGGCAGGAACATCATCAACCTCAAGTTTGTCCAAACAGAATTGGCCCATTGTCGATGAATTACCACATTGTCTCAGCAGGGAAAATCTTAGCCAATGGGCAACTGAAGCAGCTGGTGTGGGCCCCATACTGGGAAGGTCCCAACTAGCCATAGCCCTGTCCCTCCAACAAAGGGTGAGGGGATGAAAAAGAAGAGCAGACTTGCACTCACCCTCTCTAGGGCTTGGGCTATCATCTTGCTGTGGTGGTGACTCCTGTTTGCTTCATAAGGAGCAAGGGCCACCCCTTGCTTGGCCTCAGTGGAGCATGGCCCCAGTGGAGGGGGCATGGCAGCAGAGATTCTGGGACTCCATCTTGGACTTTTGATCAGAGTGTCAGACTTGGATGAAGTTGGGATGTTTCTTGGCCATGTGAAGCTTGAGTGGTCAATTGGGGAGAGATATCTGTGGTGTGGTTTGGAATCTGAGTCCAAAGCAGAGCTATATCCCAGGATGAGAGGGCAGACCCAGTCTCTTGGTACTAGTCCCATACATCAAAGAGGGCTCTTGGCAACATCTCAGATGTTTCCTTCTGGGGTGGTCCCTGGACCTCAGCTTCCTAATTGTTTGAGTCTTCCATTTCTTCACCTGGTGAGTAGGAGTCAGTGCTCTCATCCATGAAGACTCCGCAATGAATGTTTGTCATCTCTTCTTACTCATCCTTTTAATATGTCACTAATATCAGATGAATCTGGCATTTATTGAAGATTAAGACAATTAAGAGGATTCAATAAACTGCATGTTTGAAGCAGATGATCCTGATTCTTCTTGCTAGTGATCTTGGGTAAGTTATGCTTTTTTAGCCTCAGTTTCACTTCTGTAAAATAGAAATGATGGGGGGGGGGGTTAAATGTCAAGGTTGTTGTGAGACCAAGGTAACATACTGCATGGTAGAAAGGATATTTTTCTTTTGCCATCAAATAGCAACTGACTTTTGGTCACCCTGTAGGGTTTTCAAGGCACGAGATATTCAGAGGTGGTTTCCTGTTGCCTCCCTCTGTGTAGCAATCCTAGACTTCCTTGATGGTCTCCCATTTACGTACTTCCAATCCAAAATCTGATGAGATCAGGACATACACATTAATCATAACTTGCTGAGAACCACACATCAGCATCACAATCACAGATTTTTTAAAAATTTTGCATTTCCTACATATGTGTGTTGGCTATTTACTATTAGCAAACCATAAGCTTCTGTTTCTAAACCCGCCCCCCCCCCTCAACAAAGCGATTTGGTTGGGGGGAGGGCAAGGTGGCCGGGCCTGGCACTGCCCCCTCCCCAGCACCACGAGGGGGGCAGCAGGTGCCATGGCGGGCACCTGGCTGTGACTGGAAGCACTGGAAGCACCACTGTAACAAAGAATTATGGCTTTAAGAGCTGGTGGTCTGTTCCTAGAAAGATAGGGTTTTCATCTCCACCTCATTGCAGGAAGGACTTAGACTACTATTAGCTTTCTCAATTCATAGATTTGCTGGCTCCTACCTTGGCTCTTGCCTTGATTTGTGGACCTGAACTTTGAGCAGGGAAAGTCTGAAAGGCTTTTACAACTTATGAGACAATCCTTAAGCTATACAATGCCCCACTGAATTCCAGCCATAAACTTTCTAGCTTACTTTATTATATAGAGGAAAGCGATCAACTCTCCATTATGTTGATATATTTTTATCCAGTCAGAATAATGCTAACTTGCATCTTTAAAAGCAACAAAAATGATTACTTTTCGAGTTGGTTCCCATTCAGTAAAATATTTCAAGCTTAGATGAGAATAATTGTTTATTCCTGTACTGTATACCCTCATTGTTTCTCCATGGTCTGTATTGTATGGGTGAAGCATTCTTACCGCCCTTTATTAAGTGACTTGATTGCCATTTCCTGAGCTGCTGTGATATCACAGAAAGGCTGACCATATAGGGTCCTAGAGCTGCAAAAGGCAGGGACCTACAAAGGCTGCTGCCCGAATAAGGAAGGGCTAGCAGAAATGGAGGTATTCTGTGTATGATAGGAGAGTAAAGAAATAACTATAGGGCAGGGGTGGGCATAAGGCCACTCAGAAGTCACTGTCCAAGCACACAAAAAGTAACTGTCCATGCCAGCTCTACTATTGCTGAAATCAATTTCTTTGCTCTCTTTAATGCCATTGTAGCAGCTTCTCTCTCCTTTTTTATTTATATGAAGGGGAAGAAGGTACACACATATGCACGTACCTTTACTATGGATGGGGAACAGTGGCACCATTACCCTTTCCCATTCACCTCTCTTCCTCTTCTTTTACATTTGCATCCATGCACCCTTGCTCTGGATGGAAAAGAGCATGCTATTGACTCTTTCTCTCCAACATCAGATCTGTTGTTTGCTTGTTCAAGGGAAAACATGTATGGTAAGTTAGAATCTGTTGTGGTAATTTTTTCAGCAGAGGGAAGATTTCCCCACCCAAGCATTGCAGACCTGCTCTGAAACCCTGTAATTTTTGTACAAGCTGCCATTTTGTGACTGGCCCCACCTGTGAGCCACCATTTTGTGAGTGGCAAGTTCTAAGTTTCTTAAAAAAAAATTAATAGCTCCCAAAAGCATAAAATCAGACTTTCCCTTCTGTAAGTAACTGTAAGACAAGGCCAAAAGGAGAAGAGTGAGGAGGAAAAGTGCCATACATCAAGTATTTTCAGGACAAAAATCATTCCAAGATTTGTTTATGAAAGGAATTTAGCATTTTGTATCTGTATCTTTCCCGTCCTACACTACTTATTATGACTCTTGTTTTTTTAGCTATTTATTGTGGGTCTCTTTCCAACTCTTAACAGTTTCCTGTGGGGTTAAACATGTTTAATAATAACATTTAATTATGTTTGTTTGTATCCTGCCCTGCTTCCAACAAACACAGACAGCATCTTAGTCTTGCAATATCTCTGGAAGGCAAATTAGACTGAGAGAGAGTAATATATACCCAAAGGTACTGTGTGAATTTCATAGTTGATGAAAAATTTTCAGATCCTTTACTGTTACCACATCCGTATGCACATGTGAACATGCATTTTCAAACTGACTGGGAATTAGTTTGCTTGTTTGTGCAGGGAGAGGGAACATGGACCTTTTACCTAATGAGGTAGCTGTGAGTAACTGTAAGGAGTGTGATTCAGTAGGAAAAGGACAACAGAACAGATTTAAAGGTTTAAAGAAAAATATGGAGTGTATTGCATGATTGGGTACAATATTAGGAGAGGGGGGAGGAACTTATCCTCAGTAAATACTAGCAGATATTAAAACAAAGCACAAGCACATTTCCTAACAACACCCTGAAAATATTAACCAGAAATATTCACATTTGGAGCAGGAATGGGATGAGGGAGAAGTGGCTTTTACTCTTGTTAGAGACAGCACACAGAGAGAAAGAGAAGAGAGAGAGAGATACAGGAAGGGGTAAGAGCTGGGGATTCCTCACCAAAGCTGGTTAGGCCTCTATGTGAATCATGCTAAAATATTTGTATTACTCAAACTATCAAACTATAGGTTCTATTGGACTCTTGCTCTTTTCTAAAACTATCAAACTTACTATTAAACTCTTATTAAACTTATCAAAGAATCATCAGGTGTGCTTACATTATAAATGTACAAGTAATTATGATTAAAAACACACACTAGAAAATCACACAGAGAACATATCATCATCATCATCATCATCATCATCATCATCATCATCATATACCTTTATTGGCATAACTCAGAGAACATCTTTAAGAATAAAAAGTCTGGTTGAGGAAGCAAGTCAAACTAGTCAGAGTTCAGAATAGAGTCCTTTCAGAACACCAGGGATAGGTACGGAGACAGCAATAAAAAACTGAAGGTAAGACATTGAATCATTCCTGTGGCGGCTGTTTGGCAATGATGGGAAGATTTGAATTGAGGATTCTCAGATGTCACAGAGCACTTAATGTCCAGATTACATTAATGATCAGTGATTGCAAACCATGTACAAGAAAATACAGGGAGATAATCCTTTGTAGCCCTGCTTTGCATCTTACCCTTCCTAGTTTCTCCCACAAAAAGGCTTTTTTATTCAGTTGTCAAGTGCTGCAAGATTATTGCTGCTATTGGGAGTATCATTTACTGCAAGCTCCATCTTGAGACCCAAAACATGGCAATTGCTCCCCATGTTCTGTGTCTGCCTGTGAGGGACTGAAGCTTGCTTACAGTGTTCCACATGCAGTACATAAATTCAGGCTGAGAGTGGGGGGGTACAGGTAAAAATGGGGGACAGCAACATATTTACCCCATCCTAGTTTGCAGATTCACACCTTGTCCCTATTCATTTTCAATGGCGCAAAGAGTGATATCTGCAGCAGCAAGTCTGTGGTCTCCTCTGTAATCTGCTTCCCAAAGTGCCTGCTTCACATTCCTTTCTGACAGCATTTCACAAATGGGGTCCAGGAAACTCTAGGGGTCTGTGAAGGTATGACAGAGGGTCCACAAGCTCTTTGTAGAAACAGGATGAGCCCCTTTCACACACATCTGAATAACATGAAAACAAAACCTTTTGTGTTTTCTTGGAATAAAGGTAGAGTGTTTCCAGCCCCCTAGAAGAGGATGAAAGCAGTTTCCCTCTCTTCCAAACAGCAGAGCCTCAGACAGCCTGCACTACCACCTGCAGTCACCTAGCTTCCAGAATCCAGATCAGTATCCAGAAAATATAGATTGATTGCTGGGACCATTCCAATGAACTATAATTGGCAGTGGCACTAAGGAAGTCAGACATAATACAATTATAATGGGTATTTGTTCTAGACACAATTCCAGGTGCTAGTGTTGACCTTTAAAGCCCTGTATGGCTTGGGACCAGCATACCGCCTATTTCCTTATGAACCTACTCATCCACTACAGACATCTGAGGCCCTACTTTGGGTTCCCCCACCTTCTAAGATTAGATGGGTGGCAACCCTAGAATCAATTTTCTCTGTTGTGGCACCACGATTCTGGAACCCTCTCCCCTGGGAGACTTGTCTATTCCCTACTTTCTTTCAATCAGTAGGAGAAAACATTTTCATTTTGGCTGGCATTCCCTCAGTGATCCTTCCTTCCTTCCTATTTTCTTTGCTTTTTTGTGTTTTTGTATGTGTATTTTAGCTTTGGTTTTCTTTTAATGATATATTTTGAAGAAGATGGAGGCTCTCATGGGTACCTAAAGCTTGGTGTGCTTACTTTGAAAAGGGGCTATCATAAACCCTTGTCTCAGGCTTAGGCTGAACTTCCCTTACCCTGAGGTAAAACTTCTCCTCTCTAAGCCTATGAAGCTGTATACTGGGCTGGGAAGCCTTTAGTAGCATGGTTGATGTTAAGCTTCAACTTTATTTCTTGTCCCACCCTTCAGTAATATATAAGTAGTATGGTTACCCAGTCAAGTCCAGGTAGGAGAAAGATCAGGGATTTGTGTTTCCCATAAACAGAAACTGGCACAGAAGGCTTGGGGAGTTTCAAAGTGTAACAGAAGGTTTATTTACAAGTAGGTAACATAAGGCAGGCAGGCAGGCAGGCAGGTGTTTGAACTGAAGTAACGGGGAGGTTTTTGTACAGAAACTTCACTGGTGTGAGGCACAAAACAATTGGTATGATTCTAAGTTGCTGGCTTCTTTGAAAGATGTTGGTGTGATTAGACTTAAAGATGTTAAAGTGAGTTCTTTCAGAGGTTGGCTCTGCTTCACAAATGCTCTACTTTTAACACAGACACAGCATGACTTCCCCTCCTCTCCAGACCTTAGGGTACTCCACTGAGTCAAACCCTTACAAGATACTGGGCAGGTATTAAAGTTATGAGCTCTAACCCTGTTCCTGGTGCCAAAGGGGAGACTCTACCCACTTCCTTGGCCCACTATAATTCCCAGATCTCTTGAGTCTATGCAGGAGTTAGTGCTGTCTTTCCCACATTAGTCCAAGGACTAAAAGTGCTTCAGTAACATACTGATTTCACTTTTAAGGGAACTCCTTCCATTTCCTTCCTCACTCAGAGGACTCTCTTGCTGACCCTCTCTAGTCAGAAGCCAGACTCCAACTCCTCTCACTCTTTTGTTTACTCCAGCTGTCAGCCCCTCAACATTTTATCACCAACTGCCATTTCAAGCTAGCCCCAAAGGGGGAGGGGAAACATGTCAATCATCCTCTTTATTCTCTGGCAATCTCAGCTTTTGAAGCTGAGTTCATCACAGGGGCTGTTCAGCACATGGCAGGTCTGAGGATATGCAGAAAATCAAAATGGGGGCCTTAGGTTGCTAAAGTTTGAGAATCACTGTTTTAAGGTAATACCAGCACTGCACTCCTGACTATTTGCCATCTTCATCCATCTGGAAATGGGGTTCTCAGTCAATCATCAGATTACCCTTGCCACAAATATTGGCAGTGTCCTTTACTTCTCTGTTTTGTACCATCATTTATCTTTAAAGTCTCTCAGCAACATGATTAAGAGCCAAGCTACAAGTGACGCCTGACACAGGTTGGACACTTGTCAGCTTCCCTCAAGTTTTGATGGGAAATGTAGGCATCCTGGTCTTGCAGCCATACTGGAAAGCCAAGCTGTAAAACCAGAATGCCTACATTTCCCATCAAAACTTGAGGGAAGCTGACAAGTGTCCAACCTGTGTAAGACATCACTTGTAGCTTGGCTGTAAGTCACAGCTCTAACAGCAATGTTGCTTTCTCCATCCAAGCAGCACTGCCTCTGTTCACAGCAACATTGCTGAATAGAAGGCTTCATAATGTATCCACAGGGAGAAGCAGCCCTTTCTTCAGAAAGGACCTGACCAAACTACAAATCTCCTTAGTGTAAGAAACCACCTTCTTAGTGTAAGAAAGCAATTTGAATTGTGACTGTACTACATAAAGTTTAAACAGTATAGCTTTCTGCCCTGCATTGCCTCAAGAGACATCTGGAACTCTTCAATTTCATCTAATACCATGACTATTAGCCAGTGTAGTAAATGGTCTGTTTTGAAACATGATGCTTTATGTTGGTAAAAAATATTTCATTTCACATTATAAATGAACATCTACACAGAGATACACACATATGGATTTTGCCCAGAAAACCTGAGGGGATATAACATGTCCATTACAAAGATCAATTTGAATTAAAGAAGTTTAAAGATTAAAGAGTTAGTGTATAATACTGTTCCTGAACGGAAGAATCCCTTGTTCAAAGCTAGATGGTTTTTTTCCTAGAGATACCGAACAAACCGGAGACAATGTAATCATAGCATTATTCCATGAAGCAGGATGTTTAAAGGCCAAATTATGAGCAAATAAGAGGAAGTAAATAGTGAGATTAAAAAGTCAAAAAGAAAACGTATAAAATTGTTTGTTCAAATAGAGAAATCTGGATTTAGCCCTCCTATTGATGTTTCTAATCACCAGAATACTCAGGTGGAAAAAAGTCATCCTGAATTTACCACTTTGAATGTCTCATTGCCCCAAGTGGGTACTACTGAATACAGAATTCCCCTACCCTTCTCTCATGGCCTAATCCATGGTTAAGATTTACACCTTGGGTTGCTTCCTGTTACCTCAACTGTGTGGAAAATAACCAAAAAATACAGGGCCAGTTTCAGGTTTTGGCAGCCAAGCAAGAAAACAAATGGCAGTGAGTGAAGAGCAGTAGGAGGCAGTAGCAGGAATCAAACCCAAGTTAATGCAAACTGGGTTGCCCTTTAACCAAGGTTTGCAAACCAGCTTCAGAACATCCTTAGATGAGAACCGTGATTAGCATTAACTATGATTAAGGTCAGTGCAGATGCCACCCTTAACCACAGTTAAGGCCATCGAGGGAAAACAGAAGGACTGTAGCTAGAGAGATGATGGACCATAAGCAGAAGCAGCAACCATCTAATATCTTAAACGACATTAAAGAGATCAGGAGCACTATGTCTTTGTCCAGTGTGGGGGCTAAAAATGATTCACTAATCTTGTTGTAAATAATTCCTTTTTAATGGTAAAGTCTGCTGTCGAGTCACAGCTCACTCATGGCTGGGGGAGGGGTCTATGTTTCTCATAAGTGTGGAATAACTGAAGAGTTTGATAGCACTGTTCAGCACTGAAGGGCTTACTCTCCCTCCTCTCTGTTTCAAACAGCTAACGGGTGCTGCCAGTCCCTTCAGTTCAGCACTGAGTGAAGGGGACTCTTGGCACAGTAGGGTGTGCTCATTAGTAGGGTGTGCTGAGTGGAGGGACCTGCCCCATTCCCTGTGGCAAATATCAGTTCAACCATCCTGTTGCAGAGCTGAGCTTCAGAGTTCAAATTGCAGAGTTCAAATAGAACTCTGAAGCTCAGAACTCTGAGCTTCAGAGTTCAAATTGCAGCCTGTGCAGAAATAACATCAGGGACAGAAGTACCATAAGACAGCTGCCAAGGACCCAGAAGAGTTCGCCGCTGACCTTTGACCTGCTGCTGCTCCTTGGTGCCATCACTGTGCTCTCACTTACCCAGCCAAGCAGATAGAAGAAAAGTGGCAGCATTAAGCAGCAGCAAGGGACACCATCATTGACTTGTAGCCTCCCTTGGTGGGATTGGAGAGACGCTGCTAATGCCTCCTACTGCTCTTCACTCACTGACCATTGTTTTCTTGCTTGGCTGCCAAAACCTGAAACTGGCCCTGTATTTTTGGCTGTTTCCCGCACAGTTGAGGTAACAGACAGGGGCTGAAAAGATTCTTGGCACTAATTTGCTGCACATAAATTTTTAAAAAGATTCCTACCAGGTATAAGCAATAATGGAGAACAGCTACAGTTGTACAAATAAGAATGTATTTGCAGCTATGATTTTCCAGGGTTGTATATATCATATGTACCTCCTTTTTATAGCTTATTAAGTACATTTTACTGAAAGAAGTTGAGCTCCAAATATGCTTTTCATTATATACAATGACTCTAACAGGGTGCATGCTTTCCCCCCACAAAAGAATGAGCATTCTCAAGAATGTGAGTCTTGCAGCTACTTAACAGGGCTCAACAAGATTTTCATTCATGCTTTTCTAATATTAAAAGTGATTCTTGAACTTGTCAAAGGTTGAATAGGTTACCATAAAAATGTAAAGCAGGAAAGTAATTTGAATTTTATGGTGGATCAGCTATGTGGAGAAGGGAGGAGAAGCAAGACTTGCAGTAAATATATCAAAACAAAACTGCCTTCATTGTGATTCTTTAAGCTTAACATTGTTACAAAAATCATTTAGTGCTAATATGTGGAGACTATCATTCCTGAAAGCGCAACATCCATTCATATTTATAAATTAACATTGCAGGATAAAGTCACTTAGGAAACAATGCCTTTTTCTCTCCGAGCGGAGAAGCTTTTTCTCAGCCAGCCTTAAATATTTGATCTATATTCACCTAAGAAACAATGTCAGAAAAGTATTTAAATATTGGTTTAAATCAGAAATGTTTAGCTCTGGGGCTTTAAATCCATAATTATTCATGGCAAAAAAATCAAAAGCATGCCTAGAGTTAAGTATGTATTTAAACCATATGGATTTCAGAAGAGCTCAGGGCTCTTGAATGAGGCAAAATAGATTATGAATAATAAAAATTTTAAATATTCTAGTACAGTATAGATCTGGCAGAGGTGGTATCTTTGCATAACGACCCATGGGTGGATATATTTATTTCATTTATTATTCGAATATTCTTGTGCCACTTGTGCTCCCAGTAGGGACACAAAGCAGTTCACAAAATAAAATAAAAACAGCACTATGCACTATATCCAAGATAGTCCACTGTCCTGAATGACTCAGGACCACAGGCAACAAGCCATGTTCTAAGAGCCAAGGGCCCTTTAGTTTTTGCCCTTTGGCTCATACCTTAGGCTTGAAACCAAAGAAGAAGAGTAGCTCAGTCCAGATCTTATTCACCTGGCAAACATGAGACTAAATGCCAAGCATCTTCCAGATATTTCCTAACACTTGAATTCAACTGTTTTATGAAGAAATTCTCTTGATTTGGAACTAATAATGATAGCTTGTCTCCCACCTGAGTTCTTGGGTCTTAGTCTCTCTCTGGAAGAGATTCAGCTGGTGAAACACTTCCTACCATTGCATTTCCATGCCAACAAAAAGCTCCCTTTTTGTATGGGCCCTGCTTCCATGCCTCTGACAGTAGCCCAACACATCAACACTAAGCAGATGCATATTTGACAAAGATGGAGACTGGTTTATTGCCCTCACACTCCTGTTAAAGGCATAGGAACAGGGCCAGAAAGAAACGAAAACCCTCATCTACAATAGAGATCACATATCATTTCATAGCAACATTGCACAGAAGCTCAGTAGAATCCTCAATTTGCACTTAACTGGGAGAAGTTGGCTTGTCAAAAGCTATCCATCTGAATCTTAGAGCATGCAGCTATCCACTCAGCAATGCTGGCTCATCCCCATATCTTGCTATGACCACAATTTAAAGGTGGCTGTGCTTAAGCAGAAGCAATTCATGCTCAAGACTTCAATTTCATTTTCACTGGATGATCTCTCAGCACTGAATCACAGTCCACTTTCTTCCTTGTGTTATAAAATATGCCTAAGTTATCTAAGCTGCATTGGGAAAATAAATGAAATGTATATATATATACACACACACACAGGCCAACTCCAAAGGATCCCATCCTAGTATTCTTCACTCATGAGAGAAGCAAGAGTTTGGGGAAAGTTGAGTTAGGTTCATATCCCACCTAGGCTTGGACTGGCTGCATGTATTTATTTATTTATATAATCTGTGAAGCCCACAATCGTCATAGTGAGAAGGAAGGATAGAAGGAAGGAAGGAAATAACTTTTAAATTACCTACAAAATGTATTTAAAGTGACCTATCTTATAGGGTTGTTGTAAGAGCAAGCAATATAAACATGTATTTCATTCATTCAGTATTTACTCTGTCTTCCTCCCTAAAATATCATTCAATGTCATTTATGGCAATACAATGTGCTTTGAAGACAGTAAAGGCATAAACAAGTCAGACTAATTTGGGGTAAAATAAGGAGTTGGATTAATTTGTCCAAGCAAACCTTGTGCTAGTGTAGTGCAGCAAATTTTTACATTACTGCAATTAAAGCCAATTCTGCTTCAGATTTTAAAGACAAGATATGGAGTGCATAAACAAGTTACATAAGGAGTCCCAGACATACTTGGCATTTGGCTACCCACAGACAGTACCAACATCATAATAAACACCACTGCTATAAAAACACACACAGGTGTATGGGCTTAATAAAATCTTTCATCTTTATAAGACTTTGGTGGAACCCCTCCAAAACAATCTGTTTGAAGCTTGTATTGCAGTCATCGATGTCACCTTGATTCCATGAATTCATGCATGCCCATTGAAACACGATTCATTTGTTTCTAAATTACACATGCATAACAAATGGCCTGTATATCATATCTGAGTCATGTAAGTTTTCATTCCAGCTGTCCCTTATTCCTCTCAAACTCTAGAAGATGGAGACTGTAGAGAAAACCTGGGAGGCATTTGAAAGTCATATTTTATCTGCTCCTACTAATAATAAAATACTAGCTCTCCATTGTATGGTGTACATGGACCTTTAAAAAAGGGTAATACAGTGATTTCTTTAAAAGCCAACAGCAACTCTTAGAGAAAAATTGAGATGCATAATCCCTACATTATACATGAACAGTAAATTGGGTTGAAACAGGAACAATTCACATACACTTAGGAGTTTCTTAATGCAGATGGGGGATTGTTCATCCCTGCTCCCATTGCCTGCTGGTGCTCAGAGTGGCAGCAGAAGAAAAATATAAAAACCTGCAGCACTGTGTTCAGCATTACATCACTGCCAGTAAAAACCCAGAAGTGGCATAGGGTAGCTCTAGGAATCACTGGAAACTCTATGGTAAACCCATATTAAATACAGCAATTCCTAGAGCTATCTATGTCACTTACTTGTTTTACCAGAAGTGACATGACGGTACAACCAGAATCATGTCCCCCTCATATCCCCACCCATAGCCTTCTTGCTTTGCAATACTACATACACTCCCTATGGCTTGAGAGCAATGATCCCCAGTGTGCCAGCCAAGGGTTTCATGGTGCTACTTTTCTTCTTCTACCAAAGAAATAGCTAGAGCTACCTTTATTTCACTTCCTTAGAACAGAAGGTGCTTCTGAAGAGCCTAGGAGCCATCACCTTATATCTGTATGGGAGCACTCATTCAGAAACAGCTGTATATCCACTGTAGGAGGTTGCTTGGTTTCCAACCCCCCAACATTTGTACCAGCCATTTTATGATTGGCCCAAGTCCCCATGGCAGCCATTTTCATTGAGCCCCTCTACTCCCCATTCTCAACATTCCAGAAGAGCCCACAAGCTTGACATGATTAAAATATTTGTGCTTTAGAAGCTTCAGTTCAGTGTTTGCCTAATGCAAATGAGCCCAAATGTGAAGCGCAAGCTAGCAGTGGAACACAAAATGCCTTCTTTTACAATACTGCTGCTATGAACTTCCAAAATGGTGCCCTGTCACTCTCACTTAGATTAGACAAGACTCTTGCTTTTTCTTACTTAAGGACCACTTGTCTTTCAAGACAGTAGTCAGTCAAAGTAAGTTTCGTTGTCAAACTAACTGTCTATTAGAAACATCTCCAGTACAAGGGAGAGTATTTTAACTTTGATTTCTGTATTTATGTAACAAAGTAAATATGAAAAATAAAACACTTCTCTCTGTTACAGCCTTTTAAGTGTTTATGTTCTTGATAAGAAGGAAATAACATTTCAAAAAGAGTGACAATTCAAAGTAAATTCAGTCATCAAAAGCAGGTAGGATTGCAAAATATAAATAGATGAATGGCAAATTATGATCCTTAAGCACATTGAGGTCATCTGAGATAGAGAATAACCTTATTGCTATTATTTTTAAAGGAATTCAGATTGCATCTGGAAGTTCCAGGAACTCAGCTCTGGACATTTTGGAAGCCATAATGAAATCAGCCATATTTTCAAGTGAATCCTCTGCAAACTGTCCTTGGACCAAGATACTTGAATTATTGTTGTGTTACACAATATCTGTCTAGTCTTAAGGCTGCAAAACACAGGGCACATTATGGTCAAGAGCTAAATGGCATGCACGTGTGAGATCCCCCCAATAAAGACACCCTGTTAGGTCTGGTTAACTCTGGCTTAGGAAATTCCTGGAGATGTAGAGACAGGGTTTGGGAAGGGTGGAATTTTAGGAATAGAAGCAGCTCAGTGGGGGAAATATGATGCCAGAGAGTTCACCCTCTGAAGCTACCATTTCCTCCAGTCAAAATGATCGCTACAGTCTGCAGATATTTTGTAATCCCAGGAGAATTTCTGGCACTCTACTCTCAGGGGGGTGTCAAAGAAGAAAACTAAATTATCTTAAGGAAATACAGCAAGGAGCTACTGTGCCATGCCAGGGGGGTAGCCAGGCCTTGCCAGGCCATATCTGACAACTGGCAAAAGTTTTGGGGGCAGGAACATGGGGGAGCACAACATCATGAAGATGCACAACATCACCATAGAGTTTCTAGTGATTCCACAAACTACTCTATATCCTCACAGGTCTCCCACCAGCAGTCCTTATTGGAGAAAAAAGCATTGGAGCTGTGTTCCATAGAGTTGCCAGTGATTCCTAGAGGTACCATATGTCATTTATGGGTTTTTCCTGAAAGTTATGCTGTGGCACACACAACAACATGCCCCCATGTCCCCACACCCAAAGCTCCCACTGTTAGCCAGCCAGAACCTGGAAATGCTAAATCCATTCCAGGTCTGACAACATTAGGGTTGCCACATCTACTGGGGTTCCACCCAGGGGATGGGGTGTTGTAGGGGTGGTGTGATTGGAGTACTTACCATGCGTGCTTCAAAATGCTTCTGTGTCATGCTGGGAATGAAGTCATTCTCAGCACGATGCAGAAGCAACAGGTCACGACTGAGTGTTATTCAGGAGCATCCTCTCTCACACACATGCACATACACACGCACACGCACACAAATCCCAGTTCCTGAACTAAGATAAACAACTGAGAAAGTGATGCTAAAATTGAAGCACAACTGGAACCTCCTGAAACTGGAAATCAGCTAACTGGAACGACGAAAGCTAATCTTATTAACTTTGCACATGATCAAGCAAGAAGTTTTTTCACATTTTATTTTTGAAGAGCACCAGGCTCCCTTGATGTGTTTCGCTTCATTGTCATATATGCCATCAACGTATTTGTAACCAGAATGGGTAGTGGTCAGGAAGCTTCTTGGGTCATTTGTTCTGAACCCTTGGAGTTATTTTACTCAGCTATTCTGGCACCACTCCTCTCGTTGATTCTTGCAGTACTGTGTCCACTGAAATACAAATCATTCTGTGACAGATGCAGAGAAAGCAAATGCAGCTTGTTTCCTTTCAGATGATTTTTTCTTAAGTTCAATCCTTTCTACTTAAAATTCATCACAGTACAGTACTGACTTATTAGTCCATAACCATAGATATCAGTGGGGGAGGGACTCAAAGATGATAGATACAAAAAAGGCAATGTATAAGAGCAGATAAACAGAGATTCTTCTTGAGTTAAAATTTCCACCCCCTGGAAGGCTGCAATAAGACATTCCCAAGATAAACAGCAATTTCTAAGCAGGTCTGCTCTGAATTCTACTCAGGTCAATTCAGTGGACCTTAGAATTGCACTGCATCCTAAGAGCAGAGTTATACCCCTTGATGCACTTCAGTGGACTTGCAAGAGTGCAACACTGCTTAGGATGGCATTATAACACTCATGACCCAAAGATGGGCATGCTGCTCTTCTCCTGGACTCTTGTTGTGGCAAGCTGCCATAATACTTACTGGTTTTTATACAGCATCATTGGTAACCATGGTGCTTTACAGAATAGCAAGAAGAAAACAGTTCTGAGAGTTTGCAATATAAAGTTTAATACAGTAGAGACAACAGAAGCAGATGGTTGTATTGACAAAGAATGTGTGTCCTTCAGTTGCATGTTCTTAGACAGGAATGTGCGTAACTAAAGTGGTAGCATTGCAAATATGCATTACAGAGCCCTCTTCCTGTTCCCATCCTATACATACAGTTTCATGAGTCATAAAAGAAAAACGTTCTGATTTATTTCTGAAACACTGTTGAACAGACAGTGTCATAAAAGCTTTCTATCCATCCCAGCTACCCTTGGCCTGAGTAGCATGTATCCCACTCTCCCCTTTGGAGGCACCAAGAATAAGCAGCATGCTCAAGGTGTTTAGAGACAGTGCAAGAGAGAAATCAGACAATGAAGGGAATGGATCAATTGATGCTTTTTGAGAATGGGAACTTGTTTGAATGAACTAGAAAAGAAGCTGGGTGAGGGAGTGGTTGTGCTGCTGTTTGTCTAAGAAGAACATTCCGCCAAAGGCTGAGTTTTTCCACCTCAGCCCCATCCCTGGCTGCTCAAGCTTGAAAAGGAGCTACTACATAGTGCTGTGTGTTGTGTATTAATTCAAGGTTTGGAAACTCTCCTCCAGAGATACAGGAAGAAATAGGGTCATGGGAATCACATGGAGGGCTTTAGGACAACAAAGTAGTCAAATCATCAAGTGAGAGGGGGGATAAGAGAAAGGATATCTAGAGTTGGTATAGAATTGGATATTGTTATGGTATGTTGGTTAACAAGAAAATTAGCAGTGCAGAAGGTTGGAAAGTTTAATTTATAATAGACAATATTGGCCTAACCTTCTCTTCTAGAGGAGTTCAGCAACTTGAGAACATGCTGATATCAAATGGAAAGAATAAGACAGGCTAAATGTTAAGGAGCTAAGCAGTGCATTGGAAAACTGGGGCAAAGTGCTAAGGAAAGATAGAGATATATTGTCGAAGGCTTTCACGGCCAGAGAACGATGGTTGTTGTGGATTTTCCGGGCTGTATCACCATGGTCTTCTTGGCATTGTAGTTCCTGATGTTTCGCCAGCAGCTGTGACTGGCATCTTCAGAAGTGTAGCACCGAAAGACAGGGATCTCTCAGTGTCAAAACTGAGAGATCCCTGAGAGAACTATTTTGACACTGAGAGATCCCTGTCTTTCGGTGCTACACCTCTGAAGATGCCAGTCACAGCTGCTGGCGAAACGACAGGAACTACAATGCCAAGACCATGGCGATACAGCCTGGAAAATCCACAACAACCAAAGATAGATGTATTGTCGAAGGCTTTCACGGCCGGAGAACGATGGTTGTTGGGGGTTTTCCGGGCTGTATTGCCGTGGTCTTGGCATTGTAGTTCCTGACGTTTCGCCAGCAGCTGTGGCTGGCATCTTCAGAGGTGTAGCACCAAAAGACAGAGATCTCTCAGTGTCACAGTGTGGAAAAGATGTAGGTCATTTGTATCTACTCAGGAGGGGTGGGGTTGAGCTGAGTCATTCTGTAAGAGTTTCCCAGGGTGTGGAATGCTAATGGCGGGAGGCTTCACTGTAACCTGAGGAGGTTCTTTTGCATATGGATTGGTGCTTGATGTGCTAATCTTCTCTGCAGGGCTGAGTGTGGAGTGTGTGGAGTGTTTTGTTGGCCTGGTGTTTTTCAGAACTGGAGCCCATGCTCTGTTCATTCTTAAGGTTTCTTCTTTCCTGTTGAAGTTTTGCTTATGCTTGTGAATTTCAATGGTTTCCCTGTGCAGTCTGACAAAGTAGTTGGAAGTGTTGTCCAGTATTTTGGTGTCCTGGAATAAGATACTGTGCCCTGTTTGAGTTAGGCTATGTTCAGCCACTGCTGATTTTTCAGGCTGTCCAAGTCTGCAGTGTCTTTCATGTTCTTTTATTCTTGACTGGATGCTACGCTTTGTGGTCCCGATGTAAACTTGTCCACAGCTGCAGGGTATACGGTATACTCCTGCAGAGGTGAGGGGGTCTCTGCTGTCTTTTGCTGATCGTAGCATCTGTTGTATTTTTCGGGTGGGTCTGAATACTGCTTGAAGGTTATGCTTTTCCATAAGCTTTCCCATCTGATCAGTAATTCCTTTGATATATGGCAAAAACACTTTTCCTGTAGGTGACTGTTTTTCCTTGGTTGTTTGATTCACCCTGGGTTTGATTGCTCTTCGGATTTCATTTCTGGAGTAGCCATTTGCCTGAAGTGCGTGGTTTAGATGATCAATTTCCTCATTGAGAAAGCGCGGCTCACATATCCGTCTTGCACGATCCACTAATGTTTTCATTATGCCTCTTTTCTGTCGGGGGTGGTGATTGGAGTTTTTGTGTAAGTACCGATCAGTGTGAGTTGGTTTCCTGTAGACCTTGTGACCTAACTGAAAGTTTGCTTTGTATCTACCCTCCTGAGTAGATACAAATGACCTACATCTTTTCCACACTGTGACACTGAGAGATCTCTGTCTTTTGGTGCTACACCTCTGAAGATGCCAGCCACAGCTGCTGGCGAAACGTCAGGAACTACAATGCCAAGACCACGGCAATACAGCCCGGAAAACCCCCAACAACCATCGTTCTCCGGCCGTGAAAGCCTTCGACAATACATCGAACACCTCTACGGGGAGGAAACATTCCAACAGACCCGAAGATTGGAAACACTTCGGAACAAGAAAGCACATCTACTCTGTTCTTTGACCTTTCTTCTACGCTGCAGGGACATAAGAACCATTCCATCTTTTCTCACAACTAAAAGAATCTTCAAAACCACACAGGCGAACCGCATTTATGACCGTCTAGAACAGGCCCTCTTACGTGAGAGAATCCACACTACCCGCAGAGAACTTGCTGCCACAGACAAGGAGCTATTTTGCTTGCATATCAACACCAGCCATAAAATGAGAAGTCAGGATTGGGACAAGGTCGATAATCTCACCTACAGGAAGATGGAACAAGTGTTTACCAACCACACATCCAGACAGAAGCAGAAGTTTAACAAACTACAGGAAAAAAGACAGACAAGCCCAATGCTCGACAATGCACGCATTGTCATCAATCTGACAGACCGTCAACTCTCACCAGAAGAAACCTCCATCTTGGCAAAGGGAGGAAACTTTGCAGTCACCCCCACCAGAATTCCTGTGGAAGACATCATTGCAAATGTAGAAGCTGCCATCCGTCATCTACCTGAAGAGGAAGCTGAGGAAATAAGAGGAGAGACAGCCAGGATTCTACGAAAGGCAAAGCTTCCCACCAGCAATATAACACGCAAGGAGAGAAATGCCATCAAGACCCTCAATGCAGATCCAGACATCATCATTCTACCAGCTGATAAAGGCAATGCTACAGTGATCATGAAAACGGAGGAATACAAAAAGAAGATTAAGGAACTCCTGGACCCCTCCACCTACAAAAAACTAAAACGAGATCCCACTTGCAAAATCACCAGGCTAACAAATGCGCTGATCAAGAATTCCTCACTACATCCCGACACGCACAGAAAACTATGCAAGACTGAAGCACAGCCACCTAGACTATATGGACTCCCCAAAATACATAAAGATTCAGTCCCACTCCGACCCATTGTGAGTGCCATTGGTTCACCGACATATGAATTAGCTAGACATCTGGCAGATCTCCTGCAGGACCACATCGGGAAAACCTCGTCTTACATCAAAGATTCAGCAGATTTCATCAACAAAATCAGTTCTCTGAAACTCAATCCACAAGACATACTTGTCAGTTTTGATGTTGTATCCCTGTTTACCAAGGTTCCAGTAAAAGACACTATTGCACTGATTAATCAGATTTTCCCAGAGGATGTAACAGCCTTATTCCATCATTGTCTGACAACCAGTTACTTCCAATGGGACAACGAATTCTATGAACAGATGGATGGGGTGGCCATGGGGAGCCCACTCAGCCCAGTTATAGCAAACTTCTACATGGAACATTTTGAAAAAACAGCTCTAGAATCAGCACCCCACAAACCCAGTGTATGGTTCCGG
The DNA here is from genome assembly GCF_028583425.1 of Eublepharis macularius. Lineage (NCBI taxonomy): Eukaryota > Metazoa > Chordata > Lepidosauria > Squamata > Eublepharidae > Eublepharis > Eublepharis macularius. The sequence goes on from NC_072796.1 coordinate 52,473,620, forward strand.
TTTGTGGATGATACATTCATCATTTGGAGCCATGGGGAGGAAGAATTGAGGGAGTTTTTGAATCATCTCAACAACATCCACCTGAACATACAATTCACAATGGAGAAAGAAAGTGAGGGAAAACTCTCATTCCTGGATACCTTGGTCATCCGCAAAGCAAACTTTCAGTTAGGTCACAAGGTCTACAGGAAACCAACTCACACTGATCGGTACTTACACAAAAACTCCAATCACCACCCCCGACAGAAAAGAGGCATAATGAAAACATTAGTGGATCATGCAAGACGGATATGTGAGCCGCGCTTTCTCAATGAGGAAATTGATCATCTAAACCACGCACTTCAGGCAAATGGCTACTCCAGAAATGAAATCCGAAGAGCAATCAAACCCAGGATGAATCAAACAACCAAGGAAAAACAGTCACCTACAGGAAAAGTGTTTTTGCCATATATCAAAGGAATTACTGATCAGATGGGAAAGCTTATGGAAAAGCATAACCTTCAAGCAGTATTCAGACCCACCCGAAAAATACAACAGATGCTACGATCAGCAAAAGACAGCAGAGACCCCCTCACCTCTGCAGGAGTATACCGTATACCCTGCAGCTGTGGACAAGTTTACATCGGGACCACAAAGCGTAGCATCCAGACAAGAATAAAAGAACATGAAAGACACTGCAGACTTGGACAGCCTGAAAAATCAGCAGTGGCTGAACATAGCCTAACTCAAACAGGGCACAGTATCTTATTCCAGGACACCAAAATACTGGACAACACTTCCAACTACTTTGTCAGACTGCACAGGGAAGCCATTGAAATTCACAAGCATAAGCAAAACTTCAACAGGAAAGAAGAAACCTTAAGAATGAACAGAGCATGGGCTCCAGTTCTGAAAAACACCAGGCCAACAAAACACTCCACACACTCCACACTCAGCCCTGCAGAGAAGATTAGCACATCAAGCACCAATCCATATGCAAAAGAACCTCCTCAGGTTACAGTGAAGCCTCCCGCCATTAGCATTCCACACCCTGGGAAACTCTTACAGAATGACTCAGCTCAACCCCACCCCTCCTGAGTAGATACAAATGACCTACATCTTTTCCACACTGTGACACTGAGAGATCTCTGTCTTTTGGTGCTACACCTCTGAAGATGCCAGCCACAGCTGCTGGCGAAACGTCAGGAACTACAATGCCAAGACCACGGCAATACAGCCCGGAAAACCCCCAACAACCAACCAAAGATAGAGTTGAAAGTAGAAAAGACACAATCACAGAACCAGGTGGAAATAAAAGAAAACAAAGAGGACAACTGTTCCGAAAAAGTCACTAAATCAATGGAACATCACAGAAGGAGCAGAAGTGGATTGAAGGATAAGTGGAACATTTGAATTACTGAAGGACAGAAGAGGCTAAGGAAGAAGAGATGGGAGATAGCTGAGACAGGATAATAATGACATGACAGTTATCACCAAAGAGCAGTTAGCAAAGCTGGAGAGATAAACCAGTCTCATACATAAAGAGTCGCACGAGGTGTTTACTGCAACAACTGCAAGCCTTCGGGCGTTCAGAATATTTTACTTAAAGGCAGACTGGAATCGCCAAAGGCAGACAGAAACAAGAGACACTGTGATCTGAACTATGTATATGTTATGTGCCATCAAGTCACCTCCAACCTATGGCGATCCTATGAATGAAAGACCTCCAAAATATCCTATCATTAACAGACTTGCTGAGATCCTGTAAAATTGGAAGACATGGCTTCTTTTATTGAGTCAAGCCATCTTGTTTTAGGTCTTTCTCTTTTCCTACAGCCTTCCACTTTTTCTAGCATTATTGACTTTTCCAGAGAATTTTGTCTTCTCATGATGTGACCAAAGTACAATAGCCTCCGTTTTATTTTCCATTCCTTGGCTCAATCATCAACCAAAAGGGAGACTGCAATGAAGAAATCAGAAGAAGACTGAGACTTGGAAGAGCAGCTGTGAGGGAGCTAGAGAAGATCCTTAAAGATAAAGATGTCTCCCCGGGAACCAAGATCAAGATAATCCAAAGTATGGTATTCCCCATGACTGTGTATGGATGTGAAAGTTGGACAGTGAAGAAAGCTGACAGGAAGAAAATTGATTCATTTGAAATGTGGTGCTGGAGGAGAGTTTTGTGGATACAATGGACAGCCAAAAAGACAAATAAGTAGGTATTAGATCAAGCAGAAAGTGAAAATTATAGCTCCCCTAGTGTTCAAATGGACTAAGGATATTCTGTATTACACTCATTAATCAAATTGGTGGCATGCTGTCTTCTCTCCAACAGGAGCAACTGGGAGTGTCGTCAGAGAGGAAGAAAGCAAACCAAGCATCAAAGTCTGAAATTAAAGATGAGAGATAGGACAGCAATTAATTTCGAATTTTGGAAAGCAGTGGAACAGAGGAGGGATGGGCAAAGGCTGTAACTATTGAGTCAGCCAGTTTTGACTTGATGGGCTGTTCTAAGTCCTTTAATTCTTTGAAGAACTCTTTAGAGTGAAAGACTGATACAGATGCTCCACTGTCTAATACTATGGTATTTGTATTTGTAAAGCTGGTGCTGACTGAATTCAGACTAAACTTCTTTTGCTGATCTGTCTTGCATTTAAAATTACTTGCTTTCATGTTAGAAGAGGGAGGGAGAGCTCCCATTGCTCTGGGGGAAGAGCAGTCAATTTGCTTATGGCCTATACCCCCACAATTGTAACATGTTAATTGTTTTGCCTTTGGAGTGCTTGCAAATGAGTTTTGGCCTGTCTCATCCTGGGTTGCTGTAGTGAACCTTTGTTTGCTTAAGGATTCTCTCTTTCTGGCCAATGTAATCCCCTTAGGATGCTTGCCAATTTGATAGTTTGAGAAATGTCTTTCTCCAGGGCTGGAGGTGGCAAATTGCATTTTTGCTCTTAGGGAGACTTTATGAACAAACTGGTCAGGCAATTCTCATAAATTTGAGTTTAAAGCTTTGTCTTGCAACTTCCTTTTCAATTTGTCTGACTACTTCTCAAAAATTTAATTTTCCCTTTATTTCAAGTTGGGAGATTACTGGCAGAAATATGTGGTCTAGAGATTTAAACAAAGCTACAACCTTGGCAGAATCATCTTTTTCTTTCCCTGCTTGGGCATACTGAAAGAACAGCTCCTGTAGTTTTCTCACATGGCTTTTAAAGCATTGTCTGTCAGAATATCTTAACACTTGCAATTGATCTTGCAAAAGTGACCTGGTTGCCCAATCATCTGTCACATGCTCTTTAAGTATAAGGTCATACATCTGCTTAGCTGTTTCACAATCCTGAATCAATTCTAGATAATTGGTAGAGACAGAACTTTCAATGACTGCTTGTGCTATATTGTCTTCCTGGTTCCACTTTACTCTTTTGTCACCCTCAGCTGCTGGGCCTTCTATGAAGTTTTTCTCCAGGTGCTTTTTCTTGAGATTAAACTTCAGCCTTATTTTCCATTCAAGAACAAAGACATGTGTGTCTTGATCCTTTATAGTAGCAGCCACTATGCCTTATACTTTCTTCTTCTCTCTCCACAGTTTTGAGGTTCTACTTGGTTAATCAGAACTCAAATAGTATGTTCTGATAATTAACTTGGTAAGGCTGGGCCCGTAACCATCACTGGGTTTTAGTTAAGGCACATTAACTAAACAAACTGCACACTGAAAGCTCTCATCCAAGTTAGAGAACCATCAACTGTTTATTTATTTAAAGAAATATATTTACATAAGTTTAGTGGAGAGATAGAACTAATAACTGCTCTAACTAGCTAGGATGGCTTTAGATTGGAAGTAGGCTATCTCTCTCAGGAGGAGATACCATGCTGCCTCTCCTGGTGCATGCAGGGAAGAAGAGAGAGAGAGGAGGGGGAGAGAAAGGAAGGAAGGAAGTTCCCCTGGCAGGAAGGAGACTGATACTAGCCTATCTGTCTTAATTAACTCTATGGTTGTTGCCTTCTTTTTTGCTCTGCTTGCAGTCCTGAAGGCCTGAGCAAGAGACATCGCCAGTCCCTTCTTCTAACAGAAACTAGCAGCATTTGGAAAGAATGAAATCTACACTACCACTTTGGCATTACAATTCTTTCATATACCATGATCATACACTTGAAAAGGAGTTTGCTCATAGATGAAAGTCTTACAGTAGCAAAGGTTGTTTTCCTAAAATCTGCAGTAAATCAAACCAGAATTATCAATATGATCACATTCTGGGCAATATTTCTAGAGCTGATGACTTTGTCACCTGATCCTACACACAATAAAATGCTGACAGTGCAGTCCTAAGTAGTGTTACACCCTTGAAGCCAATAGATTTGGAAGGGTGCAACTCTGGGTTTGCATTGTTCTCCATTCAGTTCTGTCAACAAGTCTCCTTGAGTTATAATATGAGTAGATGACCTACCAGGGATCTGTGGTTGAATCACCAGATGTCTTTAATTTTCTTGAAAAACAAGCACCAGTAAAGAGAGGAAACAGGTCTCTGCAAGGCCATAGCACTGGCCTATGGCTATGGAGGACGAGGTCTCTCAAGGAAACAGAGCAAGGATTATGAATATGTCTGCCCCAAATCCAAATCCCCATCATAGCTTTCCTGCATAATTTCTACTTACGCACTTGCTGAATATTTATGGCCCAAATAGGATGATACTCTTATCCTCTTTTCTCTGGTCATGTGATAAGGTTGAATCTTCCCTCCCCACTCACAAAGTATGCCTGCCACATTTTTGAATAGACCATATGTACAACATGTATTGTATGAACAGTGCAATAAAATCTGTGATACATCAATATCAGGAGAGAGTCTTAGCCAAGCCAAACCTATGTGAACAGAATTCATTCCTCATTCTTGCTGTGTGCATTCCTCAAAATGAAACATTATCTTTGTATTCTTTCTCTAGTCAGCTATATTCACTATGATTATGAGGTTTAGAATTTGAAAGGTTGGCAATGAGAGAAAAAGGACAGCAATGGGGAAAAATGAGAAACAATATCACCTTTCCTGTTACTTTCCTCTTTTTTTCTTTTCCACATATCGTTGTCATGGTTGCCAACATAATTTTAAATCTGCCCATAAACCACCAACTGTGCAAAAAGGAAGCAATAAATTTACCTGCATCCTCGATTATTTGGCAGTGATGATGATCAATAAAACCTTATCTAGATGGTGAAAGGAACAGCTTTAAATTGTCACATCTGCTGCTCCCTGACACCACATCATCTCCAACTTAAAAAGAACATTTAAAAGGGGGAGGGGGAAATGTTGACATTTTAAAAATCTTTTCCAAAATCCCTAATACCTAAGGTTATCATGGTACCTTGCTTAGTATTAAAAGGGAATGGAGATGAGAGGAAAGGAAAGAATGAGGAGAGAGTAACTTAAATATGTAACTGAAAGAGATGTTTTCCAATCAGCAGAGTTATACACAGATTGGAGAGGAAAGAGGGCTAAAGCTGTTTCTCCCTGCTCGCTGCAGTTGCAAATAGGAAAAAGTTGGTGTGTGTTTGGGAGGCATAAAACTGCCATTGTGATACATACAAAGTCCTCATGTTGTTCCTCAACGGGCAGTGCAATCCTAAGGAGGGCGGGGAAAGTGAATAGGAACCGAACTAAGGCTTGCGACAGCAGATCTGGCCTCTATGTGGGCGTAAATGGTCTTCCATTGGAGGTGCTACGAGGTGCACGGCCACGGAGAAGTGGCATAGAGCCCCACGTTGGCTCAGGAGGGGGTGGGGAGGAAGGCGGGGCCGGAGTTAGTTTGCTCCCTAAGCCCTTCCAGAAGCGGGAACACCCACAGCGGCGCAAAAGAGCTACGCCACGAAAGAACAAGGTGTAGCCCATATGCGCCCATTGAATGGCTAAAACTCGGCCCCCTCTCCGAGCGCCCAGCCCCGCCCCTGTGGCCCAAAGCAGCATAGGATGGGAACTATCCTGGGGACCGATCAGCGTGCTCTCACAGCTTGGACGAGCCCTCCTCCCTGCACCCAATCACCCTCAAAAGCACCCTATAAAACATCCAGCCAGCGCTGCCCGCGCCCCAGGTGAGTGAGCACATGGCGGGAAGCTCTGCCCATTTGCTGTGTGCCATGGCCACTTTGAACACAAGGCAGGGGAGAGGGTGCTCACGGTGGCAGGCACTGAGTGCACTTTGGGGACTTTGTGAGAAAAGTGGGAGAACTGTGCACTCACTGAAGGGAAGAAGAGCAAAGTCCAGAATGTTTGGCTAACTAACAACAGCCACTCCTGACTCTGAAAGTTCCAGCTCAGGTGTCCTGACTCTGAAGTTCCAGCTCAGTAAGAAGCAAGGGAGCGCTGACAGGTAAGGAGGAGATGGGGCGACGGCAAACCCGTCCCACTGATTAGTGCTAACCGCCCCATCACCTGAACCCACCTGACCACTAGCCTCTTCAGGTGAGGCTCGGCAGGGGAGGGGGCGATGGTGGCTGTCCCTGCCCACCCCCGAGGCAGTTGCCCAGAAAACTACTCTTGATCAGGTGTTTGTAACTACCAACTCGTTTCCTCCCTTAAAGGTAAAAGCACCCCAAGGCAGAGTGCATCTTCGCCAGATGGTCTTGCATCAGCTGGTCGCTGCCGTTGCTGCTGCCACTCTCTACTATGTGCATCTTCTCAGATGTTGGAGTGTGGAGTTTGCCTTGGCCATGGACCGAGGCAAAGCCCACATGTGTGTCTTTCTCTTGAAGGCACGTCCCGAGCATGTTCGCTCCTCCCCACCCCGCCCCCCCAATCCTCTGCGAGTGACATTCAGATCCAGCCCAGAAAGCAATATCTCACTGCAGTCCGCATCTCAGCCTCACCCCTGGGAGCAAGAAGGAGGGCTGTGTGAAATGCCTTGGCTCCCTTTCCAGCCTAGAAACAAGGGCATTTTTTCCAGTTTAATAAAACCAGTTAAAAAACAACAAACTTCTGTGTTTGCATGCCTGACTTTGTCCTTAGCCCCCCCCCAACACCCCCGCCACACATTTCCACTCGCACATCTCCACAAATGTATCAAGCAGACCCTGTTCAGCCTCCCTGCCCCCTTCCTCCCCCCAATGTAATGTCAAGCAGAGGGATGGGAACTGAACCATGGCCTGTAAATGTCTGCAGGGAGGGGGGAGGCACCGAGGACTTTCATTCTCTGACAGGCTGAGCGGCTGGCATCTGATAAGCCAGGAAGACGGGGTGCAGGTGGAAAACTGCTGCCAGGGGGTGGGGGTTGTGTTTGCGGAGGCAGGGATGGGCTTGGCATGGGGAGGGTTTCTCAGTTCACTCTGGGGGGGCATCTCCCCAGTACTGGGACATGGCTGTCAAGGTCCAGCCCCCGCTCTCACTTTGTAGAGATGCAGTGATGTGTTCCTGTTGTGCGGCAGCAAGTCTGAGCGCGCTTTTCACTCCCCTCGTTTCCAAATGGCCTCCTGGCCTCCCACGTGGTTCCCAATGGGCGTTCCTGTCACTCATTACCGGCCCCGCCTCCCTCCACCTGCTTCTCCGGAACCTGGGGACTACTTAGAGTTGCCGGTCTCCATGTGGTAGCTGGAGATTTCCAGGAAGTACAACTGCTCTCCAGGCAACAGAGATCAGCTCCCTACTGTCTGGCCCTACTTTTCAGGGGGGGGAAACCTTTTTCTTTTGGTGGTGGCAGTGGAAGTGGGTATGTGCAGGCGCACTGAGCTGCAGCTACCGGTCTGGCCCTCATCAGAAATGGGGGCTGGACAGGCGAGGGGGGGGTGTTTGATCTGGACCTTCACTGTCACCTCTGCCCCCCTCCCTGGCAGGGGTGCCTGCCCTCTGATGGGGGCCTAATGGCAGCAGTGGTGGCAGTGGCGGCGATCACGGCCTCCACATTGGCTGCACCGCCGCTGTTCCCTCGCCTGGATGTGAGGGGAGGGGTGTGGCCATTGGCTGGTGTGAGCAGGGTTGTCAGGGGAATGGTGGGCGGGACCTCCCAGGGGCCGCTGCATTTTGCTTTGCCATGCTCGGGCGCTGGCGGGACTATCCTGCGAAAGTCATTAGGGTGCTGTCCAGCACTGCCTTATTTACACCAGCGTATGCTCGACGGCGCTGCCTGGGGGGTTAGGATTGCACTGTAAGACAATGAGTTTGTAATGAGTGGCTGGAGCTTGTTGTATTCTCTTTTATATTGTGTCTGCTGGGCATAGGGGCAAATATTTTGCTTGTGCTCATTCGCACACGGGCACAAAACAATGCAGACTGGGGAATGGATGAAGGGAAATGCTATAGTTGTTTCCTGCAGAGACCAGGCAGTATCTTCCATTTTAATATGTCTGCCCTTCCAAGCAAGAAATTAAGGCATCCACAGATTTCTCTCATGGAAGATGCCACCATTTGCGAGTTGAACTTAGACCATTTAAAAATTCTGTGAGAACCCAATCCTTATTGACCCCACAATGCAGTGGGACCAAGGACTCTTGTGCCCTCCCCCGGCACCTTTTCAAGTGTAGAAACCATTTGTGCAGCTATTAAACTGGGGCAGAGTCCATGAGTCAGATACAGGATGTTATAATATCTAAATTTGGACCCAAGACAAGAAAATCTGACAGACAGGTTTAGGGCCAGACCAGACAAGACATAAGAGATCAATGATGAGGATCTGAACTCTTTTGATTACCTTAACTTTCCTTAAGAGCAGCCATGAGGGGAATTCAGTTTAGAGGAGAATAACCCTCATATTCTCACTGTTTCACTGATAAACATCATCTGCTCACCACAGCTGCTATCAGCCCTTGTACTAAAAAAAGACAACCTTTTTTTACCATCATCTCCATCAAGATAAAGTCTTCCTTGTGTTTTTACATGGATGCAATTCACTGAAACCGGTAGCTGACAAATGATATATAATTGGATTATGAGTCCATCTGTACATCTAAAATGAGATCTATTTCTAAGCAAAATAAAAGCAGGGAGGCAAGGGGAGCTAAATCCTGCCCCCTCCCATATCTAGTGCTTGAAAGCATTGTCTCCCAGCTTGATTCCAGTGCGGATGTCAGATGGCTGGGGGGAAATGCTGAAAGGAACAGCATGAAGCAAATCTACAGAAGACAGGCCCCCCTCACCCATGGTCTTTGTCCTTGTTTGGAAATAGACCCTTCCTTGCTCTCTTTATATATGAACAGGCAGACTGATGTAAACACACAAGAATCCTCGTTTATCCTTGTACATTATTTGTGTCTACCAGCTGCTTTCTTGGGTTGACAAACACCCATGCCACTAACCAAGCAACAATTTAAATTGGAAGGAGGCATGCTTTGATTTTGCTTAAAAATCAATCCTATTTTAGATAATAGGTAGGCTTATTTGACAGACTGCACATTTTCCAAAGCCTGAAAGTGCTGTACACACAGCTGCAAAACTGTTTAAGGGTCAGTACCTCACAGAATCATTGAGTGACAGGCAACTTCAAGGGTTCTGATTGGGTAGCATGAGCTGGAAAGAGAAAGGTTTTGTTTTCAGTCCTAGCAGAGATGAATCAAGTGTGAAGAGTTGTGAGATAGAGTCCTAACGGAGAGCAGTTTTAACACTGGCAAGAGAACTGGGGAAAATTGGCGAGGAGGTTTGGAAAGTAAGTGCAGACTAGAGGGGGGCACAAATCGCAAAACAACACGACCCAAAAAATCGCACGAATTGGGCTGGTTCGTGGTTCATTAAAACGCAGTTCATAGGGCCGCATGTTAACAAACCCCACGACTTTTTAGGCCCCCGTTTGAGCATTTTGTGAGCAGTTGGTGAGCCCAGACAGGCTGGTGCCACTGAGGGGTCTGTGAAACTGACAGCCCCTGTTTTATTTCTGCCCAGGGCAGCAGGAAAACTGGGGCTGTCAGTTTGACAGACCCCGCACTGGGTTCAGCCCATGGGCCCCCATTCTCTTTCCACCCAGGGTGGCAGGAAAACGGGGTCTGTCAGTTTGACAGACCCCACGCTGGGTTCAGCCCATAGGCTCAAGCCGGTGTGGGGTCTGTCAAACTGGCAGCCCCCATTCTCTTTCCATTCAGGGCAGCAGGAAAAAGGGGGCTGTCAGTTTGAGAGACCCCCATGCCAGCCTCAGCCCATGGGCTGATGCCGGTGTGGAGTCTGTCAAACTGACAGCTCCCGTTCTCTTTCCATCCAGGGCGGCGGGAAAATGGGGCTGTCAGTTTGACAGACCTCACACTGGGTTCAGCCCATAGGTTGAAGCCAGCACAGGGTCTATGAAACTGACATCCCCTGTTCTCTTTCTGCCCAGGGCGGCAGGAAAACAGGGGCTGTCAGTTTGACAGCTGCCACTCCAGGTTCAGTCCATGGGCTGAAGCCAGAGCGGGGTCTGTGAAACTGACAGCCCCTGTTCTCTTTCTGCCCAGGGTGGCCGGAAAATGGGGGCTGTCAGTTTGACAGACTCCTTGCCGGGTTTAGCCCATGGGCTGAAGCCGGCTGGGGTGAGTGAAGTTGACAGCCCCGTTCTCCTTCACACACTCTGCACCAGCTTCAGCAGATGGGCTGAAGCTGGCTTGGGGTGTGTGATAATGAAATTCCAATAACCACAAACCATGAACCCGATTCATGAACTGGAAAAGGGTCATGAAGTCTGTGGTTCCTGGTTCATGGAAATGCGATGAACCATGAATCACGTGGTTCATTTTTTTTCCAGTTCATGCCCATGTCTAATGCAGAGTCCCAAATGAGCCAAAGAAAAGGGGATAGATCTTCTAAGAAGAGGAGATTTTCCCTACCCAATCAAACATGGAGGTAGCTCTGAAGAGTGAAAAGATCCTTGGTTGGGTATGGTTGGAAAATGCCTGTGGAAACCATATTCAGTTAACAACTGAAGGAAAGCACTGATGTGTGAAGAGAAGGGGATTGGGGTACTAGAAAGTGAATGCTAGCTTTCCTAACTCCAGTGTCATATATGCCTGTCTGCATATCTGCCATGATTGTATTCTGTGTTGTGTGCTGGCCCTCTGAGGGCATAAGAAGTTTCTTATTGATGTTAAGACAGTAGGTTATCTCACAAGTATTTACTTTCTTTTTCCCGGTGCCTCCAGCAATTGTCCTTGAAGGCTGGCTGTGGCCAGCTCAAATGTATCCTTCTTGGGAACTGAGATGATTTCATTCTTTGTTCTGTCTAGCCTAAACCTAGCTTCTCTCTTTCACCCCATGTCCATCTTCTCCATCATTGCTAACATAAACTGCCAGTTCAAATTGTCAAAGGCCTTTTCCGCGTCGGCAAAAAACAAAGCCACTTCTTTTTCTGGGTGTTTATTGTAATATTCTATTGCATCTAATACCATTCTTAAATTGTCCTTTATTTGTCTATTTGGTAAAAAACCCGCTTGTTCCTCATCTACATATTGTATTAACCATATTTTAAGTCTTTCTGCTAGAATTTTTGCAAATATTTTATAGTAATTGTTTAGCAAGGAGATTGGCCTATAGTTCTTTACATTCTCCAAATCTTGTTGTTCTTTGGGTATCAATGATATAGAAGCTTCTTTCCATGTATTCTTTCCATGTATTCTTTCCCTTCAAAATTCCATTCATCACTTTCTGTAACATCTTCACTAGGTCCAATTTCAGTGTTTTGTAAAACTTTGCTGTTATACCATCAGGGCCTGGTGCTTTGCCTAGTTTCATTGTTTCAATCACATTTACAATTTCCTCTTCTGTTATCTCTGCATTTAATATCTCCTTTATGTCTATGGGCACCTTCGGTAAATTCACCAACTGCAAATATCGATCCACTTCCTTCCTGTCGACCTTCTTTTCTTGATACAGTTTAGCATAATATTTATAGAAAGCTCTTTCTATTTGTTGTTGTTGAGTCAGCTCATTCCCATCATCTACTATCTTACTTATAGTCTTCTTCTCCCTTCTCTTCTTCAGTTGCCACGCCAAGTATTTCCCTGGTTTGTTAGCTCCTTCGAATGTTTTCTGTTTTAATGTTTTCGACTTCCATTCCAACTCTTTATTTTCCATAGCTCTCACTTGTTCTTGTAATATTTTAATTTCTTGTTGCAGTTTCTTTTTCCCTGGCTTCTTTTTCAAAGTTTTTTCCTTTTCCTTTAAATTCTCATATATCTCTTTTAATTTTTTTTCTTTTTTCTTCTTATCTCTCACATTTAAGTCCATAAGTAAACCTCTCATCACCGCTTTATATGCATCCCAAACTTCACTAGTTCGAACTTGTTGGTTTAAATTGTTCTGAATATAGTGATAGGTTTCTTTTTGCAAAAACTCTATGTTTTCTTGTATTTGTAAAAGATCCTCATTTAGTCTCCATTTCCATTTTTTCCTCCCCGTTGCCGCTATCCATATTAAAGGACTATGATCTGATCTTGTTCTTGGCAAAATGTCAATGTCTTTAGTCCAAATTAATATATCTTTAGTTGCCCAGATCATATCAATCCTAGAGAAAGATTGATATCTTGATGAAAAATACGTATAGTCTCTTACCTTCTCATTTCGGCTCCTCCAAATATCCTCAAGACTTTCTTGCTTAATCAGTTCAAAAATAGCTGGGCTATTCGAGCGACTGTTTTTCAAGGCTAGCGAGGTGAACGACCACCCGCAGCCACCCACTTCAGGCAGAAGTGGGGCAAGTAAGCTATACAGTCCCGAGAGTGTGAGATCTCGGCTGAGGGGGGGGGTTCTGAATTAAGGATTCGCCCCCAGCCTTGAGGTCCCCTTGGAGAAGGACGAGCAAAGATCTCTGCAGACGCTCGGAGTCACTAATCTGGCATAAGTCTATTTATTGTATTTATTGAATGAATTTGTATAGAATATAGTTTGGAATGATATTAGATTGATGTAACATAGAAAACATTATCACTGTTATTTTGTATGCACTTTGTCACTTTATATAGGCTGTGAGCCTTTTTATTTATAAATTCTATTAGCATATTTTGTATTTCTGTTACTCCAGCTGTGGTTCTATCACCTGCTGCCTGTAGGTCTTTACCAGAGGAGCCTCTCTCAGTTTTCTTTCCGGCTATATGATGTTTGCTGAGTTTTCACAATTTCCTTCCTGTTGCAGGTATAAAGCTTGGGCATAGCCAGAGACACAAGCCTTTGACACAAAATGAAGCACAAGAGCGAAAGAAACCCTTTTGGTCCTTTGGCTCTTAGTCTGTGCCTCACAGCCTTTGTTTTTAGATGATCTAGCCAACCCAAGACATAAGTTTTTGTTGTTAACACTTTTGGGTCCCTTTGGGGAGAAAAGCAAGGAACAACTATTTAAGTAAATAAAAAGCCAGTAAAATGGTGGCACTTCCTTCTTTATTGGGTAAGTAATACAATTGGATTCAGGGAAACTTTCAGGGCAGAGAGAAAATGTGTTTCTAAGAAGAAATGAACAAAATTTAACAAAACTGAATCAAGTTTTTTTTATAAAAAAGCAGGCATAAAAGTTCTGTATGTTCTCAATAATATGCAGAGCCTCCAGAAACCAAGCCAGCAAAAAGCAATTCCATAAAAGATTGATGTGATCTCTGATCCTTCTATGCTACAAGGCTTTCTTCTTCTAGTCTATTATTTTCTTGCTTAAGGGAATAATTGATATAACAGATAATGAAGATAATGCCTATGAACTTCCACTAACAGTCAAGCCATAATAATGATCTACTTTGAGTGGGTGGCAATGCTCCAAGGCCTTGATAGGTGTTGAGATTAAGAACTCCTATTTAATTAATATTGTTTAATAAGGCAAACGAGATCTATATATTTATTTCAGGTGTCCTCTCCCTGTAAGTGTAAGCTGTTACACAGCATATTCTTTGTTTATGGCACGGAATTTGAACGTAGCTTTACATTCACTAAATATTTAGTCCTATGAGGGAACTTTTCAGAAGATCAAGAGTTCTGCAGTAGACGGCTCCACTGGACCAAGATTCATGACATATGTGAAGCAACAAGATGCAACAGTGTGCTAATGATCTAAATGAGCGATACTTACTCAGTGGCTAGGGAGCCACTTGTAGCTCTTCTGGGCATTGTTCCTCCATATGGCACTTACCTCATATTCTGGGAAAGTGAGCAGGGCCTGTAGGGATTGTGGTTGGCAAATGATTCACACCTTGAAACAACCACCACTGAAGGACAAGTAAGCTGAGAGCTGTAGGCCTCGTGCCAGGGATGGAAGTAAAGGGCCCATCCTCTCTAACAATTACCCACCTTTCTCTGCAGCCTGTACTCCTCCCAGGCAGCTGTTGGGAAGAAAGGAATCTGACCAAAGAAAAGAGAGAGTGCAAACTGTCACCATGGCAGCAGCCACCCAAGGAAAGAGCCACAGCTTCTTTCCAATTTTCTCTATTGGTTAAAATAAAAAAGCTTCTCTTCCTACCTCCACCACATTTTGATGCAGTATTTGTCAACCTCACTAGTTAAGTATCTAGTCATGCCTAGCACTGAAAGACTGAAAAGAGCCAGCATTTTTTTGTATTCAGGGTTAACTGTGCTGTGCTGTGCTTTAAGGTCATTTTATACAATATAAGCAGAAGAGGAGATGTCATTAATGACAAGAAGTGCTCTGTTTTATCCAGCATGAATAAAAATATAACTCTTTAGGATTCATTTTTTTCCCTTCAGGAGTTTGGCTCTGCTTATGCTACATTGTCACAAGGAATGGCTTTCAGCTGAACCACTGCAGCTGAATCATAATCTGTTTCTAAACAGTTGGCTAGAATGGGCTGGATAATTCCCCCTGCCCCACGCATTGCCATTGACTGCAGCAGGTGCATGTTTGCCTTTGCCTGTCTGCTCTCAAGTGACCAGATGGGTCTATAAATGACCTATAATATGGGTTGCCAAGCTTTCTTAAAACTGAGAGCTACTTCAGAGCAATGAAAAATATCCCAAGATTCTCCACACACACCAGTTTTTTTCCCTAGAAACAGAACATGGAGGACGAAGAGCTCCAGAAATGAAGCTATCAGCTGAACAGCACACAAGGAACTAAACACTTAAAATAAAAAAAAGACCAGAGCAGATCTTTTTATGATTTTTTCCTGGATTTTCTTGGGGATGCATGGGGCACTGTGCTGCACCCAGCAAGCTATCAGTAGCTCACAAGCTAGCTGTTTGAGACCTCTGGTTTATGGACATATGAACATGCCAAAGAATGGGATGTGAGGCACTGCACCTGATCCCACCAAAGCTTAATTCCTCCAAATACACCCTTTAATTGATGAAGTTTATATGCTGCTTGGCTGCAACTGCTTCAGTTAAATGCCTTAATCCTGATCAAAACCTACACATGCATGTACCTGTAGCCCTGTTTAGACTCTTTGGATGCTTCTGTTTATCTGTTTGGAGGAGAGACGGGTACAAAGGAGAGGACAGAGAAATTACAATCCTATGCTGTCGTGGCTAGTAGACCAGGCTGTGGAATTCTATGCACATCGGCACATTTGTCCATCCCCATCCCACTAGGAATACACATATGGGAAAGTATTTCTGCACATATATACTCCAAACTGGATTGCAGTATGAACATGTGGGTTTCCCAAAGAGCACCCATCTCAGACTACTTCAAAATGAGAAAAAGCAGCTCTGGGGAAAGCTAAAGCCTCCTTTCCATGCATGCCATGGGCCAGATCCAAATCACACACTCCATATGCAGGAACTGAGGAGGACATCAGACTGTTACACAGGGTCAGTACCAGACACAAGCTGTGTACTCTGTATAGTGTGACCTGCTTGTTTTAAAAAGAAACACCTGTCTTACATCTGTGCATGATTCTTTATCAATACTGTACAGTGATTGGTCTCCTGTCAGCTCTTTCCCCATAACTGGTGTTAACCACTGCAAGAAAACCTTCAATTTGTAGATTATGAGTAATTTTAAAAAATTGCTATAAAACATTCAACTTTGTCATCTGAGAACATCTTGTTGCTTTGATTAATGGTGGTCTATAAGATGAATGGCTATTTCTAAAAACCACTAACCAATGGTATAGTGTGTTTTATCTTTCAAATGAAACAAATTAATTCTTCCTCCTAACCTTTAGTATTAATAGATTTTTTTTTAAATCTAGTTGTTACAATAAAATGGATTTTGGCAAGATTTTTCTACAGGGAATACATATTTAGGCATTCTCAAAGATTATGAAATCCAAGGCTGGCACAGGCAAATAAATACATTTCCCCAGTAACATTCTTGTTCCAGTGTTGGATGTGATCAATTATTTCTATTGGCATTTAGGGAAAAAAAAGAAATTCATTGAATTGTTTCCCCCCGGTTAGATTTATTGTCTGATAAAGAAGCTGATGAAATACTGGTGGAGCAGAGGGTTGTACCTTGACTTTCATTCCATGCTTGTTCTTAAGATAACTTGATACAACTTTCTCTGTTTAAGACTTCTGCTCACTCTGTCCCTGGGCTTATGTTCTGCAGTCTCAGAGAAAGCTTGCTGGAACAGGTGAAATATGTGATATCCTGTCCTTGGTGACAAGGGCTGAGAAAGCGGTACCTAAACAGGGCAGATAAACTGAGGGGGAAACAGAGAATATTACTCTCATGACAAAACAACATACCAATCAGAGATGTACAAATGTAGATTAGAAATGAGGCTTTTGGGAGTTATCTCTTGTGCCTTCTTTAGCAACATAGTGAACCCATCAGCGAGTCACATAACCAGTAAGTTGAATCCAGTGACTCCTAGTAAGTCTTCTCTCAAAGAAGGCACTCCTTTAATAAGAAACAGTCACTGGATCCCATAATGGAAAGAAGTCACTAGATCCAACTCAACTTCATCTTCCTGTCTCTGGGTGCATCTAGGGCGGAGGTGCTGTCTGTCTGGATTAATAAGGTTGGCATTTTTTTTTCCTGCAACCAAGCAATTGGGTTCTGAGCTACGCTCCAAGTTTTGTTTATTGATTGATTGGTTTTTAAAAGATCTACTCTGTATTCTCTTGGTTCCAAGATTCCAAGGAGACCTAAATGCTCTACTCTGCCAGCTCAGGAGAGAGAAGATTCCAAACAGGCACACCTAGCATATAAAGCTGTAGACTGAAAAAAATATTATACACTTTTTCATTAGCAGATTTATCAATATAATCTGTATGTGTTTGATAGCCATCCATGCTAGATTTGGATTTCCAGTGTGTTCAGGTCACAAATCTTCTTCAGAATAGGAGCCTTAACTATTAGTGAAGGAATTTTAGCTCTGTTAGTCTGCTGCAGCCCACAAAAGAGTGTTCTGATATCTAAAAACTTAATTGTAGCATTTCATGAACCCTATTGGTCACTGGGATGCATCAGACAAAATGGTCTCTGCCTCTCAAATGATTATGCCGCAATAAATAAAGTGTCAGTGAGACAACTGGCGTCCCATTCTAAGCCCAGGCTTGAAAAGGCTTTGGTTGGCAGTTGAGCCCTGTTAATTATTTCCTTTCTGCACAACAGCTATAGGGTACTGACTTTTTGCTGGCATCAGCGTCTTAGGACGGGTCTGCCCATGAATGAAGGAAGAGTTTCTTAAACTTTATGAGCTCAGACCTCCGTATATTTTGTATCCTGGATGCTTCAACCAACCATGTATTTCATGGGTGAGAGGTCCTTGAACAGTTCTCAGCATGCAACCTGTTGCTGAGCACAGTGGTCTTTTTGGTGGGGCACTAGTTCATTTGTTGCATTAGATGGAGAGTATAACAACATATTGCCATCCCTCCAAATACAATGTAAGGCAACACATTCAAACAAAGCGGCAACCTATCCAGATTAAACTGGTGCAAGTGGAAGAGCACTTATTCTCAAAAATCCTGAAACTGTATCACAAATCCATGTGATTCAACAAAGTTCCTTTGCTAGGTGGCATCTATTCCTTGACTACTGGTACAAGGCTTTATTTGCTTCTGGATATTGACTCGGATCCAGCGATGCGCAAGGGGAAATATGACAGACATAGTGTAATTCTGCTTATGCAAAATCTCATGCAACACCTAGCACATTACTCCCTCTATATTGTAGTGCCAAGAAATTAATTGCACAATAGCTTGTGCAAACAGTTGTATTAGTGGGAATACAATAAGTTTGATTGAGCAAAAATAGGTATTGCATTCTGTTCCTGCATATCCACTTGCAGAAGAGCTCCAGTGCAAATGGAAATTTTGCACAGGAACAAACATACAAAATCTCTTGTAGCTTTGCACTTCTGTACATGCACTTCTGCCTCCAGCATTGCCTTATACAGTGTGAAAAGAACAAACATCTACAAACCCATTACTCTATAAGTCATAACAAGACTGACAATGCATTCATTATCAATGCCAGCACCTATTGAGCAATGTGATTCTCTCTCCACAGTGATTTCCACCACTGAGGTTTCAGCCTTCGTAATGTGACTTTATCTGTTACATTGATAGAGCTACATTTCTCTGCTTATTTTAGGTCATCTCTTCAAAATTAGAACCATCTCATGTTGCCTGGGGGAGAAAAAACACCTTTCAAATTATCATTTTGTTTCCTCACACCAAATTTTTCCTCAGATTATTTGTCTGGGCCATAACATGCTACACTACGAACAGTAATAAGCTTGCTGCTTGGGGTCCTGTTCATTTTTTATTACCTTGGAGAGCTGAAATGAGCTTTATGCTTTTGAAGTAGTGTGACAATTTCGCTGAGATCTAAATGTGTTCTGGAATGTTCACTTGTATGACATTCCTAGACAAGGAACCACACAGCCTCATTGTGCAAATGACATCCATTCAGCCCACACACCAAACAGTGATTCTCGCTTCAGTTTTGGATATCAAAGTGAATTCCTATCTTGCTTAATAGTGCCCTCATTTTAGTCCAATAAGTTTTTGCTGGTTCTGAGGGGCAGAAAGATCATCTATATGACCATTTCAATCCTGGCTTGTCATCTCAGGTTTTCATACCTTAAAGGAAACTTAGCTGCATGTCTGCAGCTTTGTAAATTATTTACCTTGCCAGTTTCTCTCTGCCTGGAATATTACATACACCCATTATGTTTTGAACTATGGCAGAGGTCTCACTTGTTTCCCTGTACCAAAGGAAAATGCTGGAAAGCAGTTTAATAAGGAAGAGAAATGAACAGTGGGCAAAAACAGTTTGAATGAAGAATCATAAGAGTCTTCAAGCTTGTCTGTTGTAGAGATCTGAATTTACAGAAGAGATTTCCACAGAATCAGGGCATAACTGTATTATATGTACTAATGGTCTACATGTGGACTCATGGGGTGCACAAAACTTCTCCCAACATGACAAATATGGCCCATCTCAGGTTAGGAACATGGTATGGAAATAGTCTTAAGTCTTGTCTCCACACGCCCCACAGTCCAAATTTGAATTGCACCCTATGCACCTAGAAATAGCACATCTGGTAGACAGAGCACATAGTTGAAAGGGGGAGGGAATAACAGGCTAGGTTGGCCTTCATTGTGACTGAGTTTCATGGTATGATGGGACTGCACATAATAAAGTAGCCCTTGTTACCCAAATCAGTCCTGAGACCAAGCCTGTCATGCAACAGCATCCCCTTACACACAAACAGTCAGAGCACAAAACACTAGGGCCAAAATTGGAATCATCCAGTCCAGTGTCTACACAACTCCTAGATTCATGCAGTAAATATGTTTAGACAAGAAAAAAGTAGGAGGCAGGCAAAGCACACAATCAAAAAATGACTTTATTATCCTAACCAGATACAGACTAGAAACTAAGAGACCAGAAGGAAAATCAATGTGCACTATAACAAGACCAGTCTCAGAGTTTTGTCTTTCTCCTCACTTCTGGTATCTATTGACCAGAGGTTTGTAGGAGTCTTGCATCCTGCCTTTCTGCATTCCTGCCATCTGTTCAGGTCAAAAGTTCCTGAGCTGAGAGGTTGCCAGAGCATGAAGAAAAGATATTTTCTGGGGTACTTTTCCCCATTGCCAGCTTCCATTGAGGGGTTCAGCAAGGGAACACATTGCTGAAGCTAAGCAGAACTAGGACTGTCAGTGCCTGGTTAGAAGATCTCCTGTAGATTTTATGTAAACTACCCAGAGTTCCATAATGGATATAAAAGCAATCAATAATTGTACCAGTGTGGGACTGCAGTCTATACTTGGCAGTAGCAGAAAAGGAAGCTGTCTTTGTTTCATTACCGGTCATTTAGTGAAAGGGGGAGGGAAGTTGTAACAGCTGTAGGCTTCTTATTCAGTATCATTTATTTGTTATGACCATCGATCAGCCAGAGCATAATAACTAGCCATCAACACATACTATTAGGATTTCATAGCCTTGTTAATACTAATGAAGTTGTTAAAGGCTTCTTACTTTTAAAAAAAGGTGTTTAGCAGTTGTTGGCAGCCCAAAGAGCCAAAGCAAAGAAATTAACCAGACAGAAGCAGGCAGCCAGCAGAGATTTCAGGTATGGACATCCAGAGTTACAAATGCTTGTTCAACAGTCAACTAAAAGACTTAATGAGACATAGATTCAAATCCTAGCACAGAGCAAAATTAAAGATGGTGAAGAAATATCCACAAATGGATCTCCCAAGGGTTTTTAAAGTATTAACAACAGTTATAGAAGAGCCAATTTCAATTTAGGCCATGAGGGAGGGGGTAGCCCTTTGCCTTGCTATTTATTGGGAGAAATCTTTCCTGCTTCCCTTCTTCGGTCCTGTCTTGTTGGGATAAAAATATCCTGATCCATTTATTGATCTGTCACTATCATGTTTAGTTTGGTCCTCTGTACATATATGTAAATATTTTCATTCCACCTTTTCACTTACTGTATCACCACAGTAATCTTTTAAGGAAAGATAGGCTGAGAGAGAGCAACAGGCCCAAGTGTGCCCAGAGAGCTTCATTTCCTTAGTCCAACACTCTATCTACAATGGCCCTTAGCCACCATTGTTACGTAGGCAGATTCATCACTGCATCACTTTCATAGTGGGCTTTCAATCTAAAATTTACCCAGGGCAAAGAGAAATTTAGCTAACTAAATGGGGGAAAGTGAAGCAAAGGTAACAAGGCAGGAATGCAAATGCTTCCATTCCATTCAGCAAAACCTGACCCTTTCCTCCAACCTAAAAGGTCTTCTTCCAACTTTAGAAGCTTTTCCACTGAAGAAAGAGCCAGTGAAATTGGAATACTGCTCCTTACACTGGTCGGATATGAGCCATTGCAGCTGGGGATGAGCACTTAATTCTTCCACTAAGAAGAGAACGACTGCAAGTTTTGCTGAGGGGGTAGTAAGATATAGGGCATTGCAAATGGGTATGTGTATTAAATCTTCCTATTAAGAAATGAACTACAAACAGACTATTTAGATGGGAGACCATCAAGGAAGTCCAGGGTTGACTTCTGGCTTGGGAATCATGGTGGTCTGACGCAGTTCGGGGAGCTGAGCTGTCCAAGTTGCTGTTTGTCAGGGCTGGTGGGGTGCTAGATCGCCCACGGCCCCCTGCTCTTAGGCGGAGAGCAGGCAAGAACGCTTGAGACCCCAAGGGCATGTAGATCTCAGCTGAGGGGGGGTTCTGTACAAAGGATTCCCTCCCAGCCTTGAGGTCCCGCTCTAAGAAGGGTGGCAGAAATCTCTGCAGCAGCTTTGGAGTCATTGAGTTGGCATAGGATCGCCGTACCCAAGCTTCAGTAACTAATTTGGACTAATCTGAACATCTGAAACAGTGATTACAACCCAGAAAAGACCCGGCAAGGCAAAGATCGCTATCTCTTCTACGAGTTTGAAATTGGACTAGAGGATTTAAATTCAAGCAGAAAGCTAAAGTAGAAAGTTTAAAAGGACTAATTAAGTTCACCCCGGTAAAAGAATTGTATGAAAAGAAGCTTTTAGAAAAGAATTAGAGGCGAAGAAAGGAATTATTATTTACATACCTGTGGTTTAAAGAGATAGCGAACTGTGGGAACGGAGAAACATCACAAGAGAAAGTAGCGGTGCGATGATGGGGAAGGAACAGGAAGTGCGTCATAAACATCGAGATGCGAGGCTAGAGCAGCTGTGAAGGAAAAGGCAGAAGCGGAAGTGCACCACTTTGAAAGAGGGCAAGGGAAAGCCCTCATTGCAACCGGAAGTGGGCCATCTTGGAGAAGGGTAAGGGCAAAGCTTCGATTTAAAACCATAGAGAAAAGACGCCCACCATTTTGGACAGTTAAAGCGCTAACTTTTGGACAAAATATTAGTAAAACAAGAAATTTAATTTGGGAACTTCAGTATTTAAGCCACGGAATTGCGAAAGAGAGCAGACTCGTGGGAGCGGAGCAAATCGAGCCCCATGATGTCCAAAAAGGACTGGCAGTCAGCATTTGATAATTTGGATAAGAAAGTGGCTGAAGGCAACAAAGAACTAAAAGATGTAATACAGGAGATGATGAAGGATCTCAAGGAGACAATTAAATCTGAAGTGGCGGAGTTAACAAAGAGTATCGATGAGGTCAAGAAGGAACTACAGACAACGCAGCAAAAAGTTAACAAGGTGGAAGAAAAGACAGAGAAGCTAACCACTACATTTAAAGCAGAAACCACAGGCTTGAATGAGAGAGTGGCAGTGATGGAATGTAAATATATGGAGAGACAACTTAAATTTCATGGCATTCCGGAGAAGGAGGGGAAGGTAGCCCAAGAACAGATATCGGAAATATTAGCAGAATTCTTGAATAAAACCATGGAAGAGATCGTAAGACATGTGGACGTGGCGTACAGAATTAATTCAAGATATGAAGCTCAAAAAAATCTGCCTAGAGATATGATTGTGCAGTTTACTACCAAAAAAATGAAAGAAGACATTGTGAGCAAGCAATTTCAAAACCCACTGGTAATGGAAGGAAAAAAGGTGAGAATAATGAAGGAGTTACCTAAAAAAATCCTAATAGAAAGGAAAAAATATAGAGATCTGACTCAGATTCTGAAAGAGTTGAATATAAGATATAGATGGGAGATTCCAGAGGGTCTGAGTTTTGAATTTCAAGCAATTAGGAGAACTATCAGATCGCGGCATGAGATGGAGATGTTCTTGTTGGACAATGATAAAGACTTACCTAAAAGACCCAGAATTTGATTATGGAGTGTAAAGTAATATCATGGAATGTAAACGGACTTAACTCACCTTCCAAGCGTAAAACTATATTTCATTGGCTATCCAAGCAACATTGTAATATAATTTGTTTACAAGAAACCCATGTTAATAAACAAGATCAAAAGTACTTAAAAAATTACAAATTAGGAAAAAAATTTGTCGCCGCAGCAAAACAGAAAAAAAGGGGAGTTGTGTTATATATCAAGGAGGAGCTGCAACCTAAAATGATATTTAGTGACTCTGAAGCCAGATATCTTGTGGTGGAAATTATTTGGAACTCCCAAAAGACACTAATAGTAGGGATTTATGCACCAAATGGAGCTAAAGACAATTTTTTTAAAGAATTACAGAAGCAACTAGATGGAGTGACTTATTCACAAATAATCCTGGCAGGGGATTTTAATGGAGTGGTAAACTTACAGGAAGACAAGAAAACAAAGGGGACTCAAAAGAAACGGGGATTATTGCCAAAATCTTTTTTTGAAATACAAAAACAAGAAAATTTGGAGGATGTGTGGAGAAGAAATAACTCCAAAGCCAAGCAATTTACCTATTATTCGGCAAGGCACTCGTCGCTATCGAGAATTGGTATGATCTGGGCCTCTAAGGAATTGGCAATATGGACTAAAGAGGTTGAAATTATGCCCAAAGTAAGCTCAGATCACAATCCAGTTATGTGGAGATTTGGGAAATGTATTAAAAAATTTAGATGGAGAATTAACGAAGATTTACTGCAACAGGAGGGCAATCTAGATTTGTTACAGAAAGAAACCAGATTTTTTATACAATATAATTTGGATAAATCTGTGCCAACGTATAAAGTATGGGATACGTACAAAGCTGTAATGAGAGGTGTCTTAATGGACTTAAATGTGAGAGACAAAAAAAGAAAAGAAGAAAAAAGGAAAGAAATTCAGGAAAAGATAAAAATCAAAGAGACTC
Organism: Eublepharis macularius; assembly: GCF_028583425.1. NCBI lineage: Eukaryota > Metazoa > Chordata > Lepidosauria > Squamata > Eublepharidae > Eublepharis > Eublepharis macularius. The sequence continues at coordinate 52,497,613 of NC_072796.1, forward strand.
AATTAAAGAAAAGACCGGGGGGAAAGAAACTACACCTGGAGATAAAGATTCTGCAAGAACAATTAAAAGCAATGGACAACAAAGAATTGGAATGGGAATTGAAGAAACTAAAACAAAAAAACATTTGAGGCGCCAACAAGCTGGGGAAATATTTAGCTTGGCAATTAGAGGGGGGAAAGAGTGATAACTAAGATTATAGAAGAAGATAAGACATTAATGGATCAATCAGCCATAAGTAGAGCATTTTATAAATTTTATGCCAAATTATATCAGAGTAAAGTGGTAAAGGAGGATAGTATTGATCAATATTTGAGCAAAATTGACTTACCAAAGCTATCTGAGAAGTGGAAGTGAAAACTAAATGCTGAAATAACAGAAACAGAAATTATGGATGCAATACAGTTGACTAAATTGGGGAAGGCACCAGGACCTGATGGAATAACGGCTAAATTTTATAAAGTAATGGCAAAAGAGGTGGTGCCTTTCCTGAAAAAAGTGATGAATGGGATCTTAAAGGGACAAAAGATTCCGGGAACCTGGAATGAGGCTAATATATCACTGATTCCAAAAGACGAACAGGACCTGTGTAATGTAAAAAATTATCAACCTATATCACCGTTAAATCATGATTACAAGATTTTTGCGAAAATATTGGCGGAAAGGCTGAAGGAATGGCTGGCTGAATTTATTGCAGAGGAGCAAGCAGGATTTTTACCAAACAGACAGATTAAAGACAATCTAAGGACTGTAATAAATGCAATAGAATACTATGACAGACACTGTGAAAAGGAAGTTGGTTTCTTTTTTGTGGATGCAGAGAAGGCTTTTGACAATTTAAATTGGAATTTTATGTTCACCACAATGGAGAAGTTACAGATGGGAAAAGAGTTCATCCAAGTGGTAAGAACTATATATAAAGACCAGTGTGCAGCAATAGTAGTAAATGACGAATTAACTAAGAGACTGGAAGTACGGAAGGGTACAAAGCAAGGTTGCCCACTGCTCCACTGGAAATTTTACTGATGCAGATACGAGAAGACGATGCCATAAGAGGTTTGAAGATTAAGGGATTTACATACAAAGTCAGAGCTTTTGCGGATGATGTGATGGTTATTGTAGAGGATCCAATCCAAAATATGCCAAGATTGTTGGATAAGATAAAAGAATTTGGTGATTTGGCTGGATTTTATGTTAACAAAAGAAAATCTAAGATATTATGTAAGAATATGGTGAAACAAAGACAACAAGAATTAACGGAAATTACCAACTGTGAGGTAACACATAAAGTAAAATATTTAGCAATAGAGATTGCTGCTAAAAATATTGATTTATTCAAGAACAATTATGAAAAGCTGTGGCTACAAATTGATAAGAGACTTAATCAAATGGAATAAGTTGAATTTGTTGTGGCTAGGAAGAATAGCAGTAATTAAAATGAATGTACTTCCACGAATTATGTTTTTACTGCAAACAATACCAATAATAAGAGACAACAAGCAATTTGACAAGTGGCAAAGGAAAATATCGGACTTTGTATGGGCAGGGAAGAAGCCTCGAGTGAAGATGAAAGTCTTATGTGATGCCAAAGAAAGAGGGGGATTACAATTATCAAATATAAGACTATACCATGAAGCAGTATGTTTGGTGTGGCTTAAAGAATGGATGTTGTTAGAGAATCTTAAACTCTTAACTCTCGAAGGATATAAAAAAAATTTTGGTTGGCATGCGTACTTATGGTACGATAAAATTAAAGCGGACTCTATGTTCCTGCATCATTATATTAGGCGAAATCTCTTCACGGTCTGGCAAAAATATAAAAAATATTTGGATGAAGGTATCCCGACGTGGGTGGTGCCAATGGAAGCCATTGACCCGAGGATAATTTATAACAGGGAACAATGTGTGTCATATAAAGAGGTGTTGAAAATGGAGCAGAATATGATTAAGCTTAAAACAGGAGATGAAGTATCTTATTACGGATGGTTCCAATATAGGCAGATTAAGGACTTATATGATTCGGATCGTATAAAATCGGGATTTAAATGGAAAAACTCGGAATTGGAAGACTGTATACTACAAGAAGGCAAGAAAAAGATTTCTAAAGTTTATAAGATCTTGTTAAAATGGTATACAGAAGATGAAACTGTTAAAGTCCAGATGGTGAAGTGGGCTATAAACTGCAATAGAGACATAACAATGGAGGCATGGGAATACTTATGGAAAAATACATTGAAGATATCGACTTGTACTAATATTAAAGAAAATGTTTACAAGATGATATATAGATGGTACTTAACGCCGAAGATAATAGCATATGGGAATAATAAAATGTCAGATAAGTGCTGGAAATGTAAAAACCATGAAGGTTCATTATATCAGATGTGGTGGACCTGTGAGGTAGCAAAGCAGTTCTGGGGAGATACTATAGAAGCTATGACTGCAATTTTACAAATTCAAATAAATAAGAACCCAGAACTGCTGTTGTTGAATTTGAATATGGAGGGGATTCCCAGGCAATATAGAACATTACTATTTTACATGACAACCGCGGCGAGAATTTTATATGCTCAGAAGTGGAAGACAAAAGAAGTACCATCTATTGAAAATTGGATACAAAAATTGCTGTACATGGCAGAAATGGACAAAATGACAAGAAAGCTGAGAGAACAGTCCAGAGGAATTCTTTAATGACTGGGGGAAACTAAAACAATATTTGGAAAAGAAGTGGGACGTAAAGGGAGAAATGTGGGTGCTAGATAACTATTAATCTGGCAGAAGGGAAGAGAGGGCGATCTTTACAAGAGGAGAAGAGATAAGTTAGAAACATGTTGTAATTGTTAATTTGATATTAGGTTTTTTATAGTTTAACATATAATATCTATTTTAGTAGTATATTAGAATGAATAAGAAAAGAAAAAGAGATATAAGCAGTAGATTTAGACAGCGGGTTGGAAAACTGTTGGAAGTCTGAGATAAAGGGGGGAGGGGAAAGGGTGGGGGAATATGGAAATGAGGGTATTAATCAAAAAAATTGTAATATTAAATTTTACTCACCCAATAAAAATCTTTTTTTAAAAAAAGGAAGTCCAGGGTTGCTGTACAGAGGGAGGCAATGGCAAACCACCTCTGGATGTCTCTTGCCTTGAAACCCCTACGGGGTCACCATAAGTCAGATGCAACTTGACATTTTCCATCACTAGTCAGGCTTAGCGTGAGGCAAGCTGCAGGACCTTGGATAGCTCCAACAGAGCCAGACAGAATTCTTAACTATTGGATCAGCATCAAACAATTCCAAGACAATCTCTATTGTCCTGAGGCAGATGTACACAACTCACAGGTGTACACAACTCAAGCTGGAATCATCAGGTCCTGCTCCATAACATTATCAGAGCAAACACCTAGCTTTTAAAGGAACGTATTATATTTTGCTTCTGCTTACTGAGCTATTTAGAGTATGTGACGGGTTTTTAATTGTAATTTTTCCAACATATTGAGAGTACAAATATTTTGGATAAATACATTTTATTGTTTTAATATTTGAACTGTGAATCACTTTGAGAGCTAGTACTAAAATTTGGGCCAGGGATGGTAGGAGGCCTATATGTCTCATGGAGGCAGGGCTTTTCTCATCTGGTCCTTCCACTATAGTTGGTTGGAACATTGCCCTTGCACTGGTGACTACAGTGCCTTGGTTCAGCTGAGAAATGGCAAATTCTCCTAAGGAGAAATCCCCACCTCCCAGTCTGAGGCTGAGGTGTTGTAATCACCATAAAAACTACGCACTCAAGTTAGCTTCCAGGAAGGAATAGCACACAAAGATTGCCTTTTGGAACGCATACTCAAATCAAAATATCTCTCTATAAATGCAACTTGGAAAACTCCTAATGTATTTACCACAAATAGAATCATGGAAATAATTGGAGTGGCTGCTGATTCACAGCATGACTGATCCATAATACAGTATGTTTCATGTGCTTTAAGTCCAAATTGGAAAAAAAACCTTTACAATATACAAATTACTGAACAGAACTATTTTCATACATTTCCAGAAATTGACTTTTATCAATACTTGTGTCAATCAATTCAAGATAAATTAATATTGTGATATTTGTGGTGCAGTCCTAAGCAGAGTTACTCCAGACTAAGCCCATTGACTTCAATGGACTTAGACTGGAGTAACTCTCCTGAGGATTGCACTATTGGTCTCATCAATTGCTTAGAGAATTTTATGCCAGTACCTTGACAACAAGAGGGAACGGGCACTGTGGAGAAGAAACCTACCACTCAAGCAGGGAGGCAGTCTTCATGGATTTTCAGTGTGTTGTAACAGCAGTAAGGATCAACAGTCACAGGGAGGCTATTTCCAGCACCTTCCATATGATAAGTATAATATGTATACCAACTTTTTCAAATAAGGGAAAGATCTAAGATTCTTTATTGCTTGCAAAAATCTCTCTCTCCCCTCCTCTCTAACACACACACACACAGCATAGAGTCAGCCTCAGAGGCACCCCATTCTACACAACGTACTTTTGTTTTTAAATCACATTATTTGTACATGCTGTGGGTTCTTGAAAAATCATAGAGAAATTATGCACCATTATGATTCTTAATCAAGAGAAACTATGGCCGCCTGCTATGAAGTCACAAATTAATGTCTCAGATAGACTCTAATTTCTACATTAGTGCAGTGAACAAAGTTGAGAACATGTTGTTGTCATGGCTGTTTACCAAGTTCATAATACATCCCATGGCATAAAGTTCCTAATGTTTTCTCTGCTTATTCACTTTAAACTATTCTGTGAGTTAGGTCATTATAAGCTGGAAATAGCTAGGGTAGAAATGATGTTTCCAGGATAATGACCCTTCAGATTCCTAGTGCGGCTTGTACACAAGCAAGAAAAAACATCCTCATTACCATAGGCTTAAATCTCAAAAGTAAAGAGATTTGCAGTGCCATCCTAAACAGAATTACACTCTCTTATGTCCATTGAAATCAAAGGGTGTAGAAAGATGTAACTCTGCTTTGGATTGTACTGTCAATATACCCGAAGGAGGAAATAATGCTGCAAACCCAGGGTTGTCTTTCTGATAACCACCACCACTGTACACAAACATAATCCAAAATATATTTTTGTGCTCAAGAAATAGTCTTTTAAAAACCAGACTAAGGAAAGATCCAACTGCGGAGTGGTTAAATTTAAAGCCACTATAGCCAATGGAGGGCTCTTTGTAATTATATGGGGCATTGAAATAGGATCAGATGAGCCTAAAGTATATACTACAGGGACACAATAGATGTGTGTGACAGCCTGTATAGCTGAAAAACATATGGCGGGACACAGCATTTCTGTTTTCCCAGCTCTTCCTCTACTCTCAGCCATTTGCAAGAGTGGGAAATTGCTAAATCCATGATGTCATGCCATGCTATGTTTTTTTTTGCTGCCTATTTCAAGGGGATACAGGGGGTGTGAGGATAGATTAATATCAGAACTTTCTTCCACCTCAAGGAGCATTCTGGTGGCCTTGGGCTAGTCACAGCTCTCTGGAGCTCTCTCAGCCACACCCACCTCACAGGGTGTTTGTTGTGGGGATAATGATAACAAACTTTGTAAACCGCTCTGAGTGGGCATTAAGTTGTCCTGAAGGGTGGTATATAAATTGAATATTGTTGTTGTTGTTGTTGTTCTGCCGATAAAAAAAAATCACTTGCATCAGCCAAATGCTTCTTGCACCAGAGGAAAGCACCTCCAAGAAAGCACCACTTTTAGCAGAGTGGGTCTGCAGAACCAGCTCATCATTCAGCAACACACATGCATCTCGCTGTAATGTACCTTGCGCCAAGAGGATAGGAGTTGCAGTATTCAATTTCAATTTTTAGATCAAAACAAGTGTGCGGGTCAGGGGAACTGAAACCATCCCTCTTTTCCTTCCTTACTTACTTGCAATTTTTATGCTTCAGGGACTTTTTTCCAGCCCACTTCCAGTACCTGAAAGGGGACAGATTGGCAGGAAAGTGCCTGAAATAACACCTCCCCATATCCATTCCATCTTATGAGGTAAAACTTCACCACTTACTTTGTACATGTAGAAGATGGATGCATGAACAAACCTGGTTGCCCCTGTCATGTCTAGATTGGTTGCCAAGCCAACGAATTAACCCTATGCCTCACTGATTATCTATTTTAGTATTTTTGTACAAATGGACAATAGAAGTTAATCAGTATAGGTTTTCTGTGACATAGCATTTAAAGACACTTCTAACTCTAAAGCTATGATGGTTTTATAATTAGTTCCTTAGAGCAGACAAGAGTCTTTACCTATTGATTATTGTGTCCAAAGAGAAAACGATATTTCTCATATAGTTGAAATTCAAGATAACATTGAATTACTATTTCTGTGCAAAGCTTTGTCAATAGCATATATTAACATGCTATCAGGTAAATTATTTTGGCAGAAAGGGTAAACATCTTGAGATCAATCAAAACAGTTTTGAAGTGAATTCTGCCATTTTCTAGCAAGGTATTCCTTGTGAAGGGTCCAGCTGAACCCCTTACTTACTGATCACTCGAAACAAGATAAATTAGCCATTACTCATGAACAACAGGAAGAAGATATTCCTTTGAGGTTCTTAACATAAGTTTCCTTTTTTCTTCTCTTGTGGCTGAGATGAATTTGAAAATAGATACACTGAAAATATGAAGCATCCTTGAGTTATTTAGTGTTTTGTTATTTGCTGACAGCCCCACATTCTAGGGGAAGACAGTTGAATGAAGTATCTTGTAATGAATCGGACCACTGGACCATCAAGGTAAGTCTTATTTTCTTCAACAGGCAGCAACACTCTAGGCTCTCAGTTACTGGTCTTATCACTCACTACCTGATCCCTTTTAACTGGAGATTTTTCATGTGGATCTTGTTGGAACCATGTGTTGTCTTAATTAATTCACACAACTATTTTAACAATACCCAACTTTCAAATGGTTTTATTGAGTCTTGGAAAAACTGGCGTTTTCACTGTTTGGCAATCTTGGCAATACATCCTTTTACCAGGAGATGGCAAGTCAGTGATGCCAAGATATTTATTTCATTCTTTTATGATGTTTTATGGTAACTCAGTGAGTTCCTTTATTGGAAAATTAAGTAAATTTCTTACCTATTTCATGGTCATTTTAAATGGATCTGTAAAAGGAAATTGGATTCACTTGGTTTAACAGGGCAGCTATTCCTTACCAGCAGCTTTGTGGATGGTTGTTGTGGGTTTTCCGGGCTGTATTGCCGTGGTCTTGGCATTGTAGTTCCTGATGTTTCGCCAGCAGCTGTGGCTGGCATCTTCAGAGGTGTAGCACCAAAAGACAGTGACACTGTGACACTGAGAGATCTCTGTCTTTTGGTGCTACACCTCTGAAGATGCCAGCCACAGCTGCTGGCGAAACGTCAGGAACTACAATGCCAAGACCATGGCAATACAGCCCGGAAAACCCACAACAACCATTGTTCTCTGGCCGTGAAAGCCTTCGACAATAGCTTTGTGGATGTTGTTTTTATGGGATTTATTATGGCTCCAAGATCTCCAATGTAACACATTCTTTCTTAATTCATTTTATGATTATTTAGCAATGATGGACCACTGATCAAGGCTTTGTCAACATGTTTGGTCCTTTTGTTTTATAGGAAGGCTTATATTGGTTGGTCCAGAAGGCTCTGTCACTTTCACCTCCCATTCTAGGAGGTGAATTGGAAATTAGCAAACCCTCTGAGGAGCGATTTTGAGGGGAAATTGACAAAGCCTTCTGATCTCTTAAAACTCAGCTTCCTAGCTAACATTGTGACTGCCTTCACATGCAGTCCTCATGTAATTCATCATTTGTAGCTTGGCTCTTAGTCTTATACGTGCTACTGGACTCTTGATCTTTTTCACTGCTACAGGCAGACTAACATGGCTAACCATTTTAAAAGCTAGTAACACCAATTATGTTATTAAATTTGGAGAACAGGAACAGTTGACATACACTGAAGAAGACAAGTAATTTTTAAAAAAATATATTTACTTTATTTATACCCTGACCCAAAGCAGTTCACATAGTTCTCTTCCATTTTATCCTCACAACAACTCTGTGGGGTAGGTTAGGCTGAGAGGGTGTGACTAGCCCAAGCTCACCCAGTAAGCTTTCAAAACAGAGTGAGGTCTCCCAGATCCTAGTCTAATTTTTTTTTAAATAGAACACATTAATATTTTGCTTCCCCCCTTCCATTCTCTAATAATGCAATGCTTCTTGGATAGAAAAGCTACAATATTGAACAGAGTCACTAGGGGGCATCAATGTGCAAACTGCCTATCTTCTACCAGACTAGAGTTACAGTATATAAGAAAATTAAAAAGTAGCTTAAAGATGATTGTAAGAAACATTTGTAATAATATAATGATCAACTATTGAATAAGTATTCAGTTCCTGTAGCTTGTAAATTACTGTCTTTTATTGCTTCAATGACAACTTCACAGTATTATTTATCTAATGTCACAAAAGACCTAAGCACGTTTTACAGAAATGTCAAAGATCCTCAACACATCAGTTTTGCTAATATGCATTTTAAACCTCATTGAAGTTGGGGAGAAATAACTTGAGAGGACAGTCTGAAGAACTGGAAAGGGGGAGGGGGCTAAGCACATACGCACACACAGAGCTACTTCTCCGTTCTAAATCCCTCTTATGGAGCTGTTTTTTTTAATCATCAAAAATCTTTTACATGTTATAATGTTTTGCAAGTAAAGAAGTTTGAGTATTTTATTTCTGCTGGTTTTGATGTTTGTTGCTGTGAGTTTAAATTCAGGCCTCTGAGGAAAGAAGGGGGGGGGGGCTGGATGAGTAAATGGAGTGTCCTGTGTATCCTAGCAGCTGTACCCTAGGGGGCAGAGTGAACTGCAGTTTTTAGTCAGTGTGCTGAAAGAAAGTGTTCATTCTAGTTGAGTCAGGCAAACTGTGTGGAGCCTCTGTGTTTAACCAGCTGGACGATTCTGGTTGTCAGCCTATGGGTGACTCAGAGAAAGGATTCTGGCTGATCAGACAGACTAAAGGTAAGTTGTTTTGCAGGGTTGAAAGACAGAAAAATGTAGGGAAAGGTGAGCATATAGAGACTCTCTGAAAGAGAAAAGAGGAAATAGTGTGGGGAAGGGGATATAGGAAAAAGTGAAGTACCCCTGCTAATCCTTGCAGGTTCCCCATGATATAACTTGGCCCGGCTCAACCCACACTACTCAACTGGGCCATAAGGGAGAGGCTGTTGACAGGGAGGGGGAAAGGTGAACATAAGGGGCAGACAAAAGTGAGAAGGAAACAGGGAAAAGGGAGAGGTTATGGGGGGCAGGGAAGGGAAAGAGGACATGGTGGGAGAGAGGAAGTTGAGATGCCCTCCACAATTCCTTGTGGGTCACCACTTGTGTATTCTATTGACCATCAGAAAGACTGGAAGGTTTTTTTACAGGTGTGTCATCAAGAAAAGGAGGGGGCTGCTTAAATGCCTCTCTCAGAATGGACAGGTAGGTTAATTATGGGAGAAGGTGAACCTTAAGGTACGCCGGCCCTAAGCCATAGAGGGCTTTAAATGTCAATGTCAGTGAGCTATTTTGTTGTATCTTAGGAAATAAGGTTACATATTGGTCCTTTTTGTACTTTGTAATTCAAACAAAGAAAATGTTTGCTTATGAAGAATGAGCCGATAAAAACTTCCATTTAGTGGTCTTCAATTGACTTATTTTGCTTTGGAGGAGGTGAGCTTAAGCACTGTCTCAGATCTGAAACCCGTGGATGAGTAAACTTTATGTATTCAAATGGTTATCTCTGCTAAAGAACAAGGAGCAATATCCAAATCCCCATGGCAACTTTCCCTTCTGCTATTATTCCTATTCCTCAAGTATATGTAGGAACATAAAGTAGAATATATTTGTCCTAGAGAATGATCCTCATATTGCAGAGCTAGCTAGGAATGACCTAGCTAAGTCTATCAAGAATGAATAAGAGGTGAGAAGAGGACAGTGCAGATACCTTCCTGTTCAAGTGAGGAAGAGACGATTAATGGAAATCTTGAGTTAAGTGGGCAGGCCAGTGAACCAAGAAATATACTAAATCTGTCTAGCTGACCAACAAAAATGACATTGATTATTTATGCATGTATTTATTTATTTGATTTATATACTGTTCTTCAATTAAGAGCTTGGTTGTGAGAGTAAATATGCTTGACACAGTTAAACTGATTTTGCATAGTACAGGTCAGCAGCCGGAATCAAACATCTGTTTTAAAAGTGAAGTAATTGGTCAACAAGGCTCTATAACATACAGTAGGAGTTCTCCAAGAAAGGAACTGGAAAGGCAAACACTTTTTAAAAAATAAAGGATTGCCTTAATTAATTAATTCCCTATACTAACGATCAAGATGAAAGCAGGTCATACAATTTCCCTGATAAGCAGGGATTTGTGGGAATTGATTTGCTGCTTCCTGCCAAAGCCAGGAAAACATTTAGATGGAATCATAAACCAATTGTCCATGCCATCCTTTGAGAATCATCTTTTGGCTCATCCTAATTCAAAAATATCAAAGCATATATACCAAATTAATCAACTCCCAGCTGTGGTGCAACCCAGAATGCTAAGTGTTCATTTTTGAATGGATCTGCTTATCATTCCTGTATGCAGCAATCAACTCAAGATTGCATATTCTTGAGTAACTTCAATATATCAATGAAGAGACCATTTGTGATATACACACACAAATATGAAAAAACACCAGCAGGAGAATTAATATAATTTATCAAAGGTTGAATGCTTCATCATCTGAAGATATCTTCAAGAGATGAAACCTCCTCTCCTCTTAATATCAATTTATATAAAAGACCAAGACTGTTCAGAAATTGCAGGTGAAACGTCTCAAACTTAGTCCCTCCCTTTTGTAGTGCTATTCAGATGTCTTCTGTACTGGAGAGAAATTCTGCGAGTAGAGGTCAGTGCTCTGAAATAGTCCCTCATGGACCTCTGGGTGGCACTAACACAATGCCACCAATTCAAGGGTGGGCACTCATATTGCATTACACAAAGAGAACTTTAAGGTGGCAGAGAGACCCAGTTTTTCCCCATCCATTCACATTTGTGATTCATCTCCCCTCCCCCTCCAAATACATGTATACGCATCCATAGGTCTGGAGCAGAGTTCACATTGTAACACAGGCCACTCCAACAATCTGGATACAAACTGATGGAAATGTAATTACCAGGACTACAAGCAACTTTTAAGTGCTGCAGATTTGTGGACTTATGCTCAGCTAGGGATGATGGCCTTTGCTATGAAAGCAATGATTCACCAGTATCTGGGGTCTAATTTTGATTACTAAGTGATAAAGAAAATATATTGGTTTGAATCCTGCTTGGAGCCCAATTTAGACACTGGGTTGGATCCTGCCTGGATTTCCTCAGGCACAAGAATAGGGCAATTTTGCCCCTCCTCACAGCAGCCTAAAATGCCCCCATGGGAGATCACCAGGAACAGCTTACATAGATTCTCCTTTGGGAGGGGGACTGTCAAAAATCCCTCCCTTGCACCTGCAAAAATCTAGGTGGGATCCAAGCCAATATTTTAATACTTTATCATTAATATACAAAAATAAAGGCAAGCATCATTCACTATGCAAACCAATAATGTAAATAAAAGTAATTCTCCAGGTATCAAACTTACAATCCTGAACTCTGGGAGCTTTCTATAATTTTTTTTTAATTCCAGTAATTTGGGGGCTTTTTTCTTCATCACTCTAAATAAGATCATTTATCCATCCAGACCTTAAATAACAGCAGGTAATTTTTTTTCAATTATTTTATAAGACTTTTCCAGGGCTTTTGCTCCTGCTAGTGGCTTCCCACCAGCACTTTATTGTGTTGTCTTACAGAACTCCTCAAATAACTTGAAATATCACGTGTAGCATACAGCTGTCTACATCACCTGTAATTTCTTAGATGATTTGCACAACTTTCCCCTGAAGTATTTGTATAGTTTACACAACAATGCCCATCACTACATGTTTACACACATTTGCATTTATTATTTAGTGTACTGTGAGGTAAAGCTGGTTTAAATAGAACCCAGGTGATAATAAAAATCCTAACTTCTAAGCATAAGAATTGTGGTGTTGAGTCAGATCAAATGATCCTCTGGGTAAGAATTCTCATAAGCCAACTAGATTTAAGTAGCCTGTGGAGATTACTTTCCCATGACATTTTGCCTCAATAACCAGTAATTGGAGGGTGCTGCCTCTAAATATGGAGAGTCCATTCTAAGCTTTCATGGCTAACAGTAACTGATCAATATTATCCCCATGAATACATATAATTATTTTAAAGATCCATCTTAGGTAATAGCCATTACCATTTCTTACAGCCACGAATTCTGTAAGAAAATGATGGAATGCATTGTATGACAAGATACTTCTTTGTCCACTTATATGAACCTTAATTTCTAGTATTCAATGAGAAATTAGATAATTTATGCCTATTCACTCTTACCATACCATTCAGGGTATTATATGCTTTTATGAAGTCCCCTATTATCTATGTTCTTTCTAACCCAAAAGACGCAGATACGTTAGTCTAGTAGCATATAAAAGCTAAGCAGTTAGGGCTTTGGTAAAATAGGCCCTGCAGACCCTATTTCCCTTGAAGTCTGATCCCTTGAAAGAATTATAAAATCCCCCTTCTCATCCCGCCATATGCCCTGAACTGACCTCTCACAGAGATTCTGTATAGCCCCTAAGTTCCCTCCCTGTCTATCTCAAAGATTCTGGTAACTTGCATTGCCTCCATTCAGCTTCAGGCAAGGGTCTTTTGTTCTTCTGGCTAAATCCATGAACAGAAGAACATGGACATTAGCAATTATCTTGCTACCTTTGCAAATAAAAAAAAACTTGTTCTATGACCTTCTGACTGTCAAGACAATTTTAGTTTATCTTCTGAGCATTTCCAGAGTGCTTCATCTTGCAAAGTTATGCATTTTTACATAGATACTTGAGGCAGAGTTTCAGTTCACCACAATGGTATTCCCAAAGAAAGCCAGAACACACACTTCCAATTCAGTTGCCTGAAAACAGTTGTCACTATACAGGTGACTAGGACTGCAATCTGAAACAGAGTTACACCTTTCTAAGTTTAGCTAAGGGTGTAACTGTTTAGGATTGGACTATAGATGAGTGGCGAACCTGATCTATCCCATGACTGCTGGTGCTTATGCTTAGTAAATGTAAATAAATGGAGATTTATTAGTAAATAAGCCACCCTGTGAAATACAAAGTCAAGGAGAAGCATCCTTCTTCTTGCTTCAGTGCCCATCCAAGATGCACAGTTCAAGCTGAACTGAGATTTATGGTTCATATTATGAAGGAAAATTGTGGAAAAGGAAGAGCCATTCTTTCCAGGATTGCAGCAAATATGAGGCAATACAAATAAAAAATGTTTCTATAAGCAAGATGCATTTGATAACTTTTGTGTGTGCTTAATTTCTTCTGATCACTGCAATTTTCTTTCCTGGAAATCTTCTATAATGCTATGATTTGATTGCTTTACTATTGCATGAAAATAGCTTGCTTTACTTTGAAATGAAAAGAAAATGTAAAAATCTCTGCCATTATCCATAGGGCAGTTAAGTGTATTGCGCTATAATATGTTATAAGGATGCCCAACATGCACCCATGGGCGAAATGCAGCCCACCTGGCCCAAGGGTGTGCCCCTCTGATATTTTTAGCAAAAAAATGAGCTATTCCATTAAGTTTAATTCCACTACAATTATATCATGAAACAGGAGCATAATGAAGTATTACTTGCAAGCATCTGCCTACAGTTGTCAACCTCCATGTGGGAACTGGAGTTCTCCCAGAATTACAGCAAATCTCCAGACTACAGAGATCAATTCCCTAGTGGGCAAACTCTATATTATATCATGGATTCTAGGTGAAAGCACTCCCTAAATTCCCTCCTCCACAGGCACTACCCCCAAAACACCAGGAATTCCCCAAGACAGGGCTGGCAGCCCTACGGGTGCCCTATCTGTGTGGTTCAGTTTAAGAGGAACTGATTGACCTAAAAGCAAATGATGCCCACCAAGAAGATACAGGATCCCTGGAATTTTGAAGAAAAGTATATGTAGGGCTGCCAACCCCCCGCCCGGGGCAGGGGATCCTCTGTTCCCACCTCCTCCCCCCACCAACCCCACTTACTTGGCCAGTGGGGGATGCACCCCCTGGCAGTGCATCACACCCCCAGGTGGTGCGATGCACCCCTGTTTCCAGCTGTGGGGCACTCCTGCACCCTGCAACGGGCCCATTTCAGGCCAAATCTGGCCCATGGGAGGGTGATTCAGCCCTTTGGCGAGCACAGGAGCGCACGCCGGGCCACCCTTTGACCTGTGTGATGACATCACTTCCTGGAAGTGCTGTCATCATACACGCCGGGAGCATGCATACGCCAGGTTCCTAGTTCCCCACTGGGGGACTCAAAGGACCTGGAAACCCTAAGTATATGACTCCCAGAACTGTTCTGAAACTTTTGTACTTGCAGTCAAACTTCAGACAATTTTTGGGTCCACCTAGTTCTGTGAAAGTACATTGTCTTTCATGAAACTCCTTAAATTGAAGCTAAGAGCCACTATCGGTGATATAAATCTGGACTCAGAATTGAGATATGACCTGACTGAATATGCCCAACAGTTCTTGAGAATAATTCTGTCTGTTAAATCCTCATTGACTTGATCAAAATTGATCAATGACTAGCACTAGGCCTATAACTGTGCACTTTGACAAAAATAAAGTTGATTAAACTACTTTTTACTGATTTTGTATTATAATTAAAAATACATTAATCTGAATAACTAACAGGTTACATCACTCCTATTGCCAAGAAAAAAATTGCCTGTGGCCAACACACATGGATTTCTCATCATGTGACCCACTATTGAAAAAACTTGGATGTCCTGGGCTTATTAAGTTGTATTGTTTGTAGCATCTTTTCTTTTGGGCTGCCTTTGTGGAAGACCTCTGTCTGTGCAATTACAGCTCCAACCCCATCTTTTAGTGTTTTGTAAGAATGTAATAATGACTTTTATATTCCAGAAAAAAGAAAAGGACTGCTGAAAGTGAGGAGGAAGAGGAGGAGAAGACAATCACTGAGAATTGAAACCTCTTTAAACCTCTTACAGACACAGCAATTGCTTCATTTTTTTAAAACAGTTTGATTGCATTCACAATGATGAGCCAAAAATGCCCCAATTTTCCTACCATATTAGCATTTCATTACTTTTAAAAAATATTCAGAACTGCTCAGTGCAGGAAATCAAAATGTAGATTGAATAATATAGTTCAAGGATACTTCTAGGCTTTCATTATAAAGCTGATACTTTCTTGACAGCATTATAAGATTATTGTTTTAAACTAATTAATCCCAAGAGATCAGCTGTATGTGTAAAATCTGCTTTTGGGTTTAGTCACAGAGTGATAGTGATGATAGTCTTCAGTTACATATTTGCCAGAGAAGTCTCTGTATAAAATAGATGGATATAAAATAATACTGATCTTGTCTATTTAGAATGGCTCCTTTGCCTTTTGCAGTACGGCACTTCTAAAATTCGAAAGACCAAGAGGCACTGCAAGTACCTAAAAGAATTCCACATAGGCCCCTCTGTGATATGCATTTTCAAGCTCTGCCTTCCAGGAGCCTTATCCAATCACTTTCAAATCGAGGACTGGAATGTTGAAGGGGGAACGGAGTTTGGCAGTTTAACTGTTGTCCTACTGACAGAACTGAGGATTAATTTTGGTGAGAGATGTGTTAGAAGGTCTGCTGGTTAGACAGGGAGTCCATTAGGGACTTTATATATTTTGAACCTTTCAGTTCCATGTATGAATCTGAATGAGCCAAACAAGAAATCTCCTTTATAACTGTTACACTTTCTTAGGCCCCAGCTCTCCAGTAACTTTGTTACTATAATAATGAGAGGGCTGGAGAAAAGGAAGGAGAAGAAACAACCGAGCCATACCTATCCCTGAAACATACCTGTTTCTTAGTTGTTTACATCAGTCCTTCTTTCAAGCCTATAATCCCTTCATAACAGGTCAAGTGAATGCCACTTACCACCTGGAGCCCAAGCATTGCCTTCATTGAGGAGTAGAAGACTAAGTGGTCCCCAAAGCCTCAATTATAAAAATAAGATAATGGGAGGAGGGGGTTGTAGGGTGTGAAATTTAAGTCACTCGTTCCTAGAGTTGGAGCCAAGGTGTCATCATATTCTCCTCACACCACTAGACCTAATTCAAATGTTGGAAAATGAGCTTCAGGACATGCTTAGCTCCATGGAGCACCAAAATGGCTCCCTCCCCAAATGTCATCCTAGTTCCCCCTCTTGCCAAGAGATTAATCACTTTCTAACATTTACAGTTTAGACCTATGTAGAGTTAAAACGTTGTATGTTCATTGAAGTCAATTGGTTTAGAAGGGTTAATGCTGATTAGGATTACAGTGTAAATCTAGAACTGGAAAGTTTCTTCTGTTGATTTTTTTTTTGCTTCTTTAATGTATTAGTTGGGAGGGAAGGTGGCATAGTATAGCCCAATCTCATCAGATCTTGGAAGCTAAGCAGGGTCAGTACTTGGATGGGCAATCACCAAGGAAGACTTTGCAAAGCAAGGCAATAAGAAGCCACCTCTGCTTCTCACTTACCTCCAAACCCCCTTGCTGGGGTCACTATAAGTCAGTTGTGACTTGATGGCACACTCACATGCAATGTATTAGTTAATTATCCTTCAAGAATTTTTTTAAGGTGATGAACCAAAGGTAGAAAAATATTTGAAAAAACAATCACGATATCTCTCCAACATTAAAATAAATGTTTTAGGAGATGATACAGAAACAAAAGCCAGACCATGAAAATGTACTAAAGCAAAGCTATATGTAGAGTTAAAAAAAAGGTATGTAGAGGAAGTTGAAGAAGGACCACTTTAAAATGACCATGTGAATAAAAAGGTTTTAACTGGCCAAAGGCAGATGTTACATGGCAGAGACTATTGGAAAAGCTCTTAAAAAAAAAAAAAAAGAGCCACAACACAGAAGCCTTAGTTCCATTCACTAGTAAATTTTACATTGTTTGTCTACAAACCTTTAGGTATAAGAAGGTTCAAATGTGGGAAAGGGAGACCTGCCAGAAAATAAAATTGGTAATTTTGACATCAATAAGAGAATTGAACTTTATTTACTGTATTTATTTACAGTACATAAGACTAAAACATATTAAAATATTACTTTAAGTATGTGGGAGGAGAAACAGGGAACCCCCCCCCCCCGCAGAAACTACTAAAATAAACAGGGACAATTAATCAAATGTCTGAGTATGGAAAAAAATATGACCTAGCAACTAAAGCTCATGTGCCAGTTGGGCATCTGAATTTTGTGTGAGGAACCACAGCAGGAAATGCCCTGTCTGATTAGCTCATCACAAAGGCTGGAGCACACGAAGAAGGGTTTTGGCAATTCAACTGAACCGTAATCAACGTGTACAGTTAAGGCACTATGTCAGTTTACACTGCAGTGCAAGGGTATGGAGCAAAGAAAGCAGCATCCCTGCTGAACTTCCCATTTTTTTGGTTTTGGGGCATTTGAACAGACCTAACTGAATAAATGTGCACTGCAACTGTATAAATCTGTTCTGTGCCTTGAAAGGATCAGATAATGACACGAGAGTGCATGGTAATCATGCAGTTTCAGGTTGACTCACATTCTAAATTTTTGTTTTGTACAGAGATGTGCTAGCTAACAGACACAGCCCATTTCTCTCTTTCTGCCTCTGTCTAATCATCCTTACCATGCCCTTTGACCAAGAAGCTCGAGGCAGTATACATGGTTCTTTCTTCCCTCTTTTATCCTTGCAAAACCCCCATGAGAGAGAGAGAGAGAGAGAGAGAGAGCGAGAGAGAGAGCGTCAACCAGTAACTTTTCCTACAATTTCCCCACTTAAGGTAATAGTGGACAGGTATCTGTAACTTTAATATTTATGTCAAAAAGAAAGAGGGAGTTAATGCAGCAATATTTTTCAGAATGAAGCAATATTTACTTATTTATTTACAGTACTTATAGTTCACCTTTCTTACTGAGACTTTCACCTTTCTTACAGATTACAAAGTTAGGGAAACCATGGAATAGAGAGAACTGTATAAAATATACCATAAATAATGCAGTAACTGGATTACAACTCCATCCAGTTATCCATATGGAAGTGCGCTGTAGGTATTTGCCAAGTGTGGGGGGCAGGGGGTAGAA
The DNA here is from genome assembly GCF_028583425.1 of Eublepharis macularius. Taxonomy (NCBI): domain Eukaryota; kingdom Metazoa; phylum Chordata; class Lepidosauria; order Squamata; family Eublepharidae; genus Eublepharis; species Eublepharis macularius. The sequence continues at coordinate 52,515,949 of NC_072796.1, forward strand.
GAGGTTGCCGAGTACTTCATGAAGAAATAATGTCTTGTCTCTTTAATAGCAGCTTAATGAGATGATATTTAGAAGATGTTATTTACCGCCATACAATGAAAAGCTTCAGCTGCCCATTTACAAATATTAAGCCTCTATTAAAGGGACAGGACATTAATTTATTTTTTCTGCAGATCTGTTGGCAAGTTTGATGATAGCACTTTTGTCTCTCCTATCCCTGACTGAATGTCAGGGAATGTCAGGGAATGTCAGCAACTCTCTTCCATAACAAAATAGAAAGTTGGCTCCTTCAGAATTCTTCCCTTCTCTTGCGTCCTTGTGAAATATATTTCTCATACGCAACACACACATCAGCTTCTTTCATCTCAGATAGAAGGCGAGCGCTAGGACTGGTTGACCATTACTCCCCACTCTCATCATCATTATTTTATGAAGAAGAAAGGTGCATGCAATTTTTTATCTCACCATATGTAAAAGTAAATGCCTGAACTAGAAGATCCTACAATTTATCTGACTTTATTCTGAATAAATGTATTCAGCTATACTACCTTGAATCATGTGGAGTCAAGACTGTTGACTTCAACAGACTTAGACAGATGTAACATTGCTCATGATTGCACTGTAGACTACATAAAGATGGGCCATATAGCAGGAAATTGTGGGGTGGGGGGAGCTGAAATACTTTGTAGCAAAATCAAGGTGACATTTAAAGAGTTGAGAAACCTCACTGAACTTCAGGTTAGAGAAGCAGCAGTTTCAAACATGTTTTTATTGTGGTGTTTAAAAGTGAAGTATCAGCCTACACATAACGATTTAAAGCTATTTTGTTTTGGCTTTGTTTTTCTTATATTCTTTTCACATAGAAGGAGAGCAAAACACAAACGATACATACACAATATTTAACGTAAGCAACATCTCATTTTAGGAACTTGATGACTAGGTACTTGTTTCCTATGAAGACTTAGCTTATCATACTTGGGCCGTTTCCAGATGGCTTACCTTCACCCGGAACGTCGCACCTCGTTGCGGGGAAAATGTGAAATATCGCGTTTCCTCACACGAGTTTTGCATGACGTTGCGCGAGGAAACGTGATATTTCGCATTTTCCCCGCAACGAGGCGTGACGTCCCGGGTGAAGGTAAGCCATCTGGAAACGGCCTTGAAATCTAAATTGTTCTGGTTCGGGGGTTTTCCCCATGATTTGTTCAGAGCTGCAGTCTCTACAGTCCTTGTACATTAAAATGGCATCCTTGTTAATTAAGGCAGAGACTGCTATCAGAATGCATTGTAAAAGTAAATGCAAACATCCATAATGTTATCCTCCCCTGAACAGTCTTAAAATAGTAAAGAGCCCAGTAGCACCTTTAAGACTAACCAACTTTATTGTAGCATAAGCTTTTGAGAACCACAGCTCTCTTCATCAGATGCATGGAGGGTATGAACAAACTGGCCAGAGATATATAGGTGGTGAGGGGAGGGGGGAGAAGATCAGTTGCAAAAGTCATGAAAGAGGTGGAATGCACAATTCAGGCTGTGTGTGACCCCTCCCCTCCACAGCTGAATCTGAATGAAATGCCTGAAAGGCATTCAATTCAGTTATAGGATTCATCAAGGTCAAAGCAAATGTTGCCACTCGTCCTCCCCCCGCACCACCCTGCCACTTTTGGGGGGACAAGAAATTTTAGCACAATTTCCAAGCTTTGTATTCTGCTGAGGCCCATATATCAGCTAAGTTACTATTGATCTCAACAAGATATATTCTTGCATGAGTATTGCTAGCTTCTCCTCAGCAGATAAACTTCTGGATATTAGGGTTGGCTGCTGCCTGAAGAAAAAGTGGCCTTTCCTGTCCCTGTAATAAAGGCTTAATGGGATGGTATTTACCAAATTATGTTATTTTACCTCAGTTTCAGGAAAAGCTTCACCTGCCCATTTCTACACATTAAACCTGTATTCAAGAAACAGGACTTTTCCTTTCTAGGACTGTTGGACTGTTATTGAATATGTGCGGCAAGCTTGGAATGAAGTCATTGGTCTTGAGATTTCAAATGAAGATGAATTACATGAGCAGATTTCAGCATACGGATCATTTATGTGGACAGAGAACCATGTGTGCAAATGGGTGTTACACAGTCCCCAAGTGTGAACACGCAAGTGTGAGGTGTTCAGTTGAGAGTTAATGTACAATGCCAGGCATATGATTCAGTCAGGAAATCTGGATGGCACTGACTAGTGTTACCAAGTGTCTTGGTCAAAAATGTCCTGTCTTTTTCATGAGGTTTAATGGAATGTGATATTATTTACCTCCATGCCATGATAAACCATCCCCTTTCAACACATTAAGCCTTTATGTAAGGATCACAGCATTTTTTCCAGTTGGCAACTCTAATTACCAAAGTACAGAACAGCTGGATTCAGGTCCTCTTTCTCAAAAGATGATCATTATCAAAGATGTATGCATTAATAATGGCGAATTGAGGTAAAGGAAATATAGCCCAGTGTGGCTTGTGTTTATATTCAGACAGGAGCTTTAGGCAAGTCATGATGTGCGATCCACCAATATCAATGAACTTAGAAGGGTGTAACTCTGTATTCATCTTCGTTCTTCTGTGCCTCCACACATGGGGACTGCGCAGGCGCAGGCCAGCCACCGGAGAATTTTCTAGAGCTTCCATGGCTCCGAAGGGGCCGTTTGTCGCGCGCCTCAGCGACCGTCTTCCCGCCCAAACGGTCACGTGATGCTCCAGCGACCAACGGCCCCTTCCCTCAGTTCTCTTCTTGCCGCCGCTTGGAGAGAACGTTTGAGCTTCGCGCTCTGTGCTTGTGCACTATTCTATCGGATCTCCCTCTGGACTTTGACGAACTACTCGGTAATTTGACTCGGACTGTTTTTGACCCTTCTTTCGCGTGCCCCTGAAGATGGCCTCAACGGCTCTCTTCAAGCATTGCCTCCAATGCCACACCAAGATGGCCAAAACCGATGGCCATGAGCTGTGCCTCTTTTGTTTGGGGGAGACCCATAACGTGTCGGCCTGCAAGATCTGCCAGGGCTTCACCAACAAGGCCCGGCAAGATCGGAGGGCCCGACTGAATTCGTCACTGTGGCAGTCGGTCATGTCTGAGGGGACCCCGTTACCTAAGGCCGGCCCTAGCCCCTCTGCCGAAAGGCGCTCAAGAGCTGGCTCTGTGGCCTCCGCGAGGTCGGGGTCGAAACCGCGTCCCCCGAGTGCCTCGGCGTCGAGAGCGGCCTCCCCAGCACAGGGACCGGCGCGGCCGCCCCGCAGCGCATCATCCACCAGGTCGGATCCGAGACCGACATCGGAACCGAGGATCCTGGTGCCGAGTCCCCGGTCGGAACCGACGACCGGTTCAATCCCTATAAAATCTAAGAGGTCGAAACCGAGGTCCCCTTCGAAGGCGAGGAGCACGTCGGTTCCGAGGTCTTCTTCGGAACCGGCAAAAAAGAAGAAGAAGACCAAACATCATCGGTCGCCGCATCCCGCTCCCCAGGAAGAAGTCATCATGCTTCCTCACACGCCTTCCCCTCATCTGGGTTCCCCCGAACCAGAGGAACTCTCCGTGCCGGTGCCGGATCCGATGGCCTTCGAAACGGTGCCCGCAGAGTTTTCGTCGGGGCCGGAGCCCAGCCCGCGCCGTCGGAGCCGACCATCACCTGCCCTTCGGTCGCCGAGGTTGGAACCGAGCCCGTCTCCTCGTCGGAGCCGTCCATCTCCTGTCCGTCCATCTCCACCTGCGGACAGTCGTGAGCGACGCCGTTCCGGGGACAGCATTCGATCTGCCCGATCCACTGCATCCCGGCATCGTCAAGCCTCCTACCTTCCCTCGCCATACCGTTGCCAGTGGGAAGGGGCACCTGCTGGTTTCTCCGAGTCGGAACCGGGGCCATCGACGTCGAGGCGAACGTGGTTTCCCCCTCCAGTCCAGGGTGAGGACTCCCAGCTCGGGTCCGAGGAGGGAGAAGTTGAGAGCCTGGCCGAGTACCAGTCGGAATCCTGGTCTGAACCATCGCCGGCTGATGATCTGGTGCCATCTACGGGCTCCCCATACGAGGACCTCCGCATCTACGCCGACCAGATGGCGAGGATGGCCCAGGCCCTCGAGATGGACATCTCCTCAGCAACCCCACAGACCAAAGACAAGCTGCTCAAGCGGATATACGGTGACAACCCGGCGTCCATTGGCTTCCCCATGCTCGAGGGTATTGAGGAGATCGTGGAGAAGGTGTGGAAGGTGCCCTGTGACCAGCCTCCGACATCCAAGCGCATCGAGCAGCTGTATAAAATCAAACAGGGCACCTGGCCGGCGTTGGTGAAGCACCCTCCGCCTTCCTCTTTGGTCACGGAGGAATTCAACCCCCGACGATCGGGTCACTCCTCGGTGCCTGCCGATAAAGAGGGCAGGAAGCTTGATGCCATGGGCAGGCGCCAGTACATCGTCGCTTCGCTGGGTCTGAGGATTGCCAACTACCAGACCATCATGGCAGGGTACCAGCTGTACCTCTGGGAGAAGTTGGCGTCCTATACCCGAGACCTCCCACCTGAGCAGAAGGCTGTGGTGTCCCTACTGCAAACGGAGGCTGTCAGGCTGTCTAAACAGCAAATGAATGCTGGGAGCCATGCTGCCGACACTGCCGCTCGGGGGATGGCTTCGGCGGTGGTCCTCAGGCGCCATTCCTGGTTGCGGTCGACCGCCCTGTCTCAGGAGGTGCGTTCCAGGGTGGAGAGCATGCCCTTTGAAGGGGACTCGCTGTTCTCCAAGTCCACCGATGAGACCCTGAAAAAGAAAAAAGAGGACAGGCAGACGGCGCAATCCTTGGGTCTGGCTCCTGCGGACAAGCCCTCCTCCAGGCCACGGTACGCTCCCCGGTCTGGCCCTTACCACTACCAGGGCAGATACCAACAGCAGCGGCCGGGCTACCAGCAGTATCCTGCCTACCAGCAGCGGCCTTACCCTCCCGCACAACAGCAAAGGAGGCGTCGGCCCTTCAAGCCTCGTCCGGCACAACAACCGGCCCAGCAGAGAGATCAGCAGGGCGCCGGGAGGCAGTACTGACGGGTCACGCCAGCCGTATCCCCGAACTTTTCGGACAGACTGAGTCCACTCCTCTCTGAGTGGGAGTCAATAACATCTGACTCATGGGTCTTAACGATTGTTGAACTGGGATACGGGCTGGAGTTCGTTGAGCTGCCTAGATGCAGTTCACCCCTGACAGCTGTCAATAACACTATGGCCGAGCTGGATGCGGAGATCGTGTCGCTCTTGGCCAAGGGTGCTGTGGAAGAATTGCCCTATGAGGACTCTGTAAAGGGTTTCTTCTCTAGGTTCTTCCTGGTCCCTAAGAAGGATGGGGGCTTACGTCCCATTTTAGATCTGAGGGGCCTTAATGCCTTCCTCAAGGTGACCAAATTCAAAATGGTTACATTGGCGGCTGTGATCGCCTTGCTGAAACAGGGGGATTGGTTTGCGGTCCTTGACTTAAAGGACGCATATTTTCACGTGGGGATACGGGAGGAGCACAGGAAATACCTGAGCTTCGTTTACCGGCAAAGGGTTTTCCGGTATAAGGTGCTCCCCTTTGGCCTGTCCACTGCCCCACAAGTGTTCACAAAATGTGTGGCCCCTGTGGTTTCCTTCCTGCGGGAAGAAGGCTGTACCATCTTTCCGTACCTCGATGACTGGCTCATCGTGGCTGAATCGGAGTCTAGGCTGGTGCAGGACATTGGCTTGGTACTTAGCACTTGCCAACGCCTGGGGCTCCTGGTGAACTTTGTGAAATCCAAACTGGTGCCCAACTGCAAGGTGTCCTACATTGGTGCACTGTTAGACTCTGTGGAGGGTAAGGCCCTGCTCCCCTTGGAGAGGGCTCGGTCCCTAAGGGGTCTAGTGTCCATGTTTAAGAGGAACCGGTTCCAGTCTGTGCGCACTATCCAGTGCTTACTAGGGCATATGGCAGCGGCCACCTCTGTGGTGCCCTTTGCTAGGCTGCGTATGCGCCCGCTCCAGAACTGGTTTGTGCGGAGGTACGATGCTCTGCTGCACCCTCCATCCCTCAAATTCTCTATCCCGAGGGTCATCCTCTCCTCCTTGGACTGGTGGCTGTCTGATGACAACTTGTTTAAAGGGACCCCCTTTGGGTATCAGCACCATGACGTCACTGTTACCACTGATGCCTCTCTGTTGGGATGGGGGGCTTACTGTGGTGATGTGTCTGTGCAGGATGTCTGGTCTGAGAGGGAAAAGACCCTCCATATCAATGTGCTTGAACTAAGGGCCATTCGTTTCGCACTTGTGTCTCTTACAGCACTGCTGAGAAATCGTCAGGTCTTGGTGCAGACGGACAACACGACTGCCATGTACTACGTGAATCAGCAGGGGGGCACAGTGTCCATGGCCCTGTGCCGGGAAGCCACGCTCACTTGGCAGTGGGCTATCAGGAACGGCGTGTCGCTCCGTGCTATACACGTGGCTGGGTCAGACAATGCCCGGGCAGATGCCCTCAGCAGGGTCCCTTTGCTGGACCACGAGTGGGAACTGAATGTAGAGTGCGTTGGGCCGATCTTCCAGATGTGGGGTCATCCAGTGATAGACGTGTTCGCCATTACGGCGACCACCAAGGCCCACACGTTCTGTTCCAGGGCAGGGAGCGACCCCCCTCTCTATTGGGGATGCCTTCCAGTTTACGTGGACGCAGGGCTTGCACTACATGTTTCCTCCGTTCCCCTTGATTCCCAGGGTCCTGTGCAAGATAGAGGAGGACGGGACGGACTGCGTCCTGGTGGCCCCCTTCTGGCCACGGCAGGTTTGGTTCCCGAAGCTCCTGCGGATGTCCCAACGGACATATGTGAGTCTGCCCCCTCGGCAAGACCTTCTCCTAAACGGGAGCCTAGTCCACCACGATCCCAGGAAGCTGCACCTAACGGCTTGGCGGATCGTTCCTCCCCGGTAGGCTTTACTGACGAGGTACAGAGAGTCCTCCTGAACGCCCGTCGGCCATCCACTAGGCGCGCTTATGCGGCCAAGTGGCGCAGGTTTGAACTTTGGGCACTTGCTAAAGGAGTGGTGCCTGACAGCAGTCCCTTGGGGGTTGTATTCGAGTATTTGTGCCACTTGCGTGGCCTGGGCTTGAAGGTGTCCTCCCTCAAGGTCCACCTGGCAGCGATATCAGCTGCTCACGCCCGAGTTGAGGGTGCTACGGTGTTTTTCTCACCCACAATCCCGCCAGTTCCTTAAGGGCATGTACAATCTTTACCCACCTGTGTCGGCGCCAGTGCCTCAGTGGTCACTGTCCTTGGTGCTCTCACGTCTCATGTTGCCTCCATTTGAACCTATGGCTACCTGCCCCTTGGATATGCTATCCTACAAGGTGGCATTCTTGGTGGCCGTCACATCGGCCAGAAGGGTCAGTGAGCTGTCTGCACTGCGGTCTGATCCTCCCTTCCTTGTGTTTCATCCCAACAAGGTGGTCCTGCGTCCCTGCCTCGGGTTTCTGCCCAAGGTGGTGTCCGCCTTCCACCTCTCGCAGGATATCTCACTGCCTGCATTCTTTCCTCAACCTTCCTCTAAGGGGGAAAAGGCCCTCCATTCCCTAGACTTGAAGAGGGCCCTAGCCTATTACCTGGATAGGACGAAGGGATTCCGCTCCAGTCCTCACCTGTTTGTATGTTTTGGGGCCAAGGACAAGGGTAACAGGGCTTCCTCACAGACCCTGTCTAGGTGGATTGTGACGGCCATTAGCAAGGCCTATTCCCTAGCAGGGGTGGCTTGCCCGCTTCATGTCAGAGCCCACTCCACGCGGTCCCAGGCATCATCTTCGGCACTTCTCAGGGGGGTGCCCCTGGTTAACATTTGTAAAGCAGCCACATGGTCCTCTGCAGACACCTTTGTCAGGCATTACGCCATTGATGTCAACGCGGAGCAGGATGTATCTGTGGCTAGGGCTGTCCTACACTCCCTTTTTTCCTGAGGGAGTCTTGGGTAGATTTTCTTGGCGTACCTGCTGGGTACCCTTGAGTGAAAGAGTGTATATATGTATATTTGGGTGTATATATGTGTAAATATTGACTACTGATGAATCACTGTACAGTTTACATAGATGTATATATGCATATCTATTTGTTGTTGTTCTTGTTTGTTCAATAAAATTGTGTTGGACTTCACCCCACCTTCCTTATTGTGTGAAGCTTGGTACACTCCCATGTGTGGAGGCACAGAAGAACGAAGATGAAAACAGGGTTAACATACCTGTAACTTATGTTCATCGAGTTCTTCTGTGCTGACACACAACCCTCCCTCCTACCCCGCTGTGAATTCCAATGCACAAGGATGTGGTGGCTGTAACTGAATCTGATGTGTTTTAAGGTGTTACGGCTAAGTGTGTTGGTCAAGCGGCGGCAAAGGAGAACTGAGGGAAGGGGCCGTTGGTCGCTGGAGGATCACGTGACCATTTGGGCGGGAAGACGGTCGCTGAGGCACGCGACAAACGGCCCCTTCGGAGCCATGGAAGCTCTAGAAAATTCTCCGGCGGCTGGCCTGCGCCTGCGCAGTCCCCATGTGTGTCAGCACAGAAGAACTCGATGAACATAAGTTACAGGTATGTTAACCCTGTTTTTCTAAGTTTCACACAGTGATTTTTAGGGAAGGACAGGTGCTTGTTACCCTTATTTTCTCCTCTGCTGAATTTCAACACAGTGGCAGATAGCAGTTATTAAAGAACCAATTTAATATGGGTGTGTGTGTGTGCATTTTTGCATTGCTTAGTAGTAATTCATTTTTTCCTTTTAACCAATTTTACCATCTTTTAAACTATTAATATTTTCACTGAGTTTTAATGTAAATATAGTAGCACATACAGTTATCAGCATAATGCATTCCTCATTAACCCAACCTTTCCTTTCTTCCATGCACACTGATAACAGAGACATTCATGGTATATAATCTTCTGTATTATTCTAATGATATGTACTATATGATATGTAGGCTTTATAGTATACATAAAGAGAAATAACATGGAGTAATAACAAAGAGAGAGAAAAGGTGGGAAAAGAGAAAAGGGGATCAGAAAATAAGGACTGAAGCTGGCAGCATGATCTCACAGCAATCTCTAAAGCTTTATAGAAATGGATTCCAGATGGCATCACACATTTCTTCTTTTTCCTTTTCCTAATCACAATTCTTTTCCTGCTTAAAAAAATCATTTGTACAATTTTGTATGATAAAAGAGGCTTTGTCTTTTCATTCTTTTACTGTTTTACTGTTTTGTTTTCATTTCAGACATTCACTCTTTGTATTTTATTACATGTTCGATGCTGTTGCCATTGAAGAGTATTTCAAGCTATAACATGCACTCTTCCCTTTGTGATGGATGGAGTTGACTTGGTTAATAGCAGCAAAACCAATACTGAGGGACTTGGGGGCATCTGAATGCCACTCTTACCCAGTCATATCATCTTGTGAAAAGGCTGTATGCTGCTCTATTGAGCTCTGAAAAATTAGGTAACTAGATTTCCATATCAAGCTCACATCCTGCAAGAGGCAGAGCTATGGAACACCTAAATGGGCCTCCTTCTGCAGCTGCAGGCTGCACTTCAGTTTGGTCAAAGCATCCATGATAACCCTGTCTCTTTCAATAATTACAAAGGGCTCTAGAACCCTTGCCCCATGCCTCGGTAGCCATCATATATGTCATGGAATATGTGAATAGTGGAACAGATGTCTGCACATCTCTTCATTAATGCTTTCGGTTACTGTGAAACACTGCATGGTGACATCCATATCTGAGTTTATTTATCTTCCTTTATTATTGTAATATATTAGTATAGCACTGTAGTTATTTTGTAAAATTTCTGCATGTTGGATATTTTCTACATCTGATTGTTAAATTAGTGGTGGTGTAAGCGGTAACTTATAGGGATGTGCATCTAGACATTTTTCATTGTGGTTTCATATCCTGGGCTGTTGAGTGAAACGTTTAACATGACTGGGCAGTTTTCTGGTGGGGCATTGCCAAGTCAGGGTCAAAACTCATGAAGTTTTTTTTCCATTCTCATTATTTGTGAGGCTGTTTTTTTAAAATAGGGAAAGAGAGAGAGGACCATTTGGAGACTGGGGCTGCTGTATTTGCACTTAAATGAACCAAAATTGCATAGACCACAGTCCTCCCTCTAATCTAAAGAACCCCTAATTTTCAAGCAGATAGAACAAAGGGGGTGATTTTACTGTCCCGTAAATAGGCTCCTCCCTGAGCAGCCATGTTTATTTCTCTACTAATTGCTAAAATGGCCATCAAGCAGCAGCCAGCAGGAGAACTTAAGTTAGCCACAAGCATAAAAAATGCCCTGACTTCATTCATTTCACTCAGTGGAAAGTGACTAGCTTTCCACTGAAAACTCTGCATTTGCCTTCCTTGCTTGTTGTGGTTTGTTGTTTGTTTCCTTTCAGAAAGTGAAGAAAGCTTCCATTGCAGCCCTCCCTCCCCCAACCATCACTGCACTTTCATTATTCCCTATGGGGAACTTATGAGGGCACCTGAAGTCATTGTTTTTCAACCAAAATTGCAGCAGAGTGTCTTCTGTCTGTTCTTCAAAGAACCACCAAGTTTCAAGAAAATTGGGTGAAATGTTTGAATTCTATGAGCCCCTGAGTGAGCCTTCTAGTTTCACAAGAAAAAATGTCGCTCTCCAGCCTCCAAGGAGAGGGGAAGGGAGAAGCAGAATGGCAGCTCTCTGCAGCTTGGGATTGGCTGAGAGTGCTTTTTGCTCCTCCCTTGCAATGATCTAATTGGAAGGGAGAAATTTTCCAGGCAATCAGTACAGCTCATGCTGCCTTTCTGCTAAACTTGGCAAAAACACAGATTTTTTTTTTCCATGGAGGGATCTTGTTACTACTAGCAGTTCCGTTCCAGAGAGTCACAAGTAAGACCTGGAAACAGTTATTTTCATTTTTACAGCTTGTGATTTTCATTATGCATACCCCTAGTAACTCATTCTTTTTTGGACAGAATAACTTTATCTCAAGTATAAACATATCAGCAATCACTGGTGGGAACTTTCTTCCCCATTTCCTATACCATCCAAGGATTCTTTTGGGGCAAATGTGAAATGCATAGAGACAATAGTTTAAGCTCCTCCTAAAATGCCACCTATCAGTTGGAATTTTACCTCCCCATTACTCTTCCTTAATAGAGACAAAGAAGTTGTTTTAACAAGTGAAAGTTGAATTATGAAACTGGTACTGAACATAACAATTATGAAAATCAGGCAGTAAGTATGCAAAATATTTTATACTCATGCCAGTATAAAGAAAGGCAAGTCTGAGGGAGGTGCCAGTCGAAAACTACCTATTGTTTATACTTTGCTTGTGTTCGTATCTGTTTTACCCTTAGTAAGGTTTCCCGTTTAATGTTCCTGGCATTTAAAAGTTGTCCAGGAACTGCATTTCTTATATCAGAACAAAATACTTAATCATACAGCTCAGGTCTTTTGCAAACTAATTAAGACTTTGTAAAGTAACTTGTTAATTAGCTGTCAAAGGACCTTGGTTGTGTTGCAGTGCATTTTCTAAAACAATTTGTTCATGCACGCTTGTCTTTTGGGCCTTGCTATATCTAAGCTGCTAAAACAAATCAGAACTCTTTACAAGACCTACCTACATTTCTACCTAATTATCTAGTACATTTGTATTCTACGGTTCCTCCAAGGAGCTCAGAATAGCATACATTGATCTCCCTTCCTCAAGACATCAACTTTTGTGAAATACCATTTTAACTTGAACTGCCTCCCCCACTTTGTCACTCATGCCCCTCTCTTATTTGTCCCCCCTTTCTCTCTCCTCCACTAGCCCTTCTTTGTCACTCTTCTTCTTTCTCTCCAACCCTTCTCTTCCTCTCTATCTCTCTTGCTCTCCTCCTCCCTGTAAGACTTGTGAGAGGAGCTCAGCTTGCTCTTCCATCTCATCACCACTATGGCTGCCTACCTGGCCATCCACCCTGTAATGATTTGCTCAGTTTTAAACCTTTGCCTTAGGACCTTTGATTCAGCTCCTCCTTAATTTATTTTAAAGTTAACCTTAGAAGGGCTCTGGTTACAGCCAACACACTTTATTCCTACTCACACAGAGCTTAAAGTGTCCTCTACTTTATCCAAGGTTTTACCTCGAGAACACCTTCCCTTTTGTGTTTGTGTGATCTTTCTATTGCAGCCTTCCTCAAAAAGTTTTCACTGCCACCAAAGGCTTTTTGCCTTAGACTTCCTCAGTTTACATGGTAATATAGGAAGGCTTGTTATGAATGGTAGTTCGACAGAATGGTCAGTTCGTAGGATTGCCAGGTCCCCTTACTCTCTGGGCGGGAGGCGGGAGACCTGGCATGAACCTCTTTAGTTGTCTTTGCATGTGCACTCCAGGGATGTGCAATGACATCTCTTCTGGGGGGTGACATCATCGTTCAGGCCTCATGCCGTCCCTGGGAGTGCTTCCATGCTCCACAGCAGGCTGATTTTGGCCCATTTAGGGCCGAAATCGGCCCACTGTAGAGCGCAGGAGTGCTGCTGGGCAGTGTGACAGGCCCTGGAAGGCTCCTACACTTCACAGCAGGCTGATTTTGGCCCCAAAAGGGCCTGATTCAGCCTGCTGTGGAGCACAGGAGCACTGCTGGGAGGACCCTGGCGAGCTCCTGTGCTTCACAGCAGGCCAATTTAGGCCCCAAACAGACCCAATTTGGCTCATTTTGGGCTCAAATCGGCCCACTGTGAAGCACAGGAATGTGCCATACTACCTGAGACCATGTCCTTGGAGGCACGTTCCTCTGCCTTTTCCACGCTGGCCAGGTAAGTGGGACGGGGGTGGAGGCTGCCAGCAGGGATCCTCCACCCCCAGCAGGGAACTCAACAACCAAAATGGGAGAGTATTGTGGTAAGGAATAAAAGTGCAAAAAAGACTTGCGAAATATTACTAAGTGTTACAATGAACACCAAAGTAAATATAACCTCTATGGCAAGTACTTGGTATTTAATAAAACAAATAGCCTATACTGTGCAGTAACTTCTTCATGTATCATAGCATAGACTTCTGAATGATCTTGTGTAATTCAATATTTCATCTCTGTACAAACAAGGAATAAACTTCTTAAAGTGCCATATGCCAAGTAAACCATTTGTATTTGTATGGCATCAAGTTAATTGTGTATTTTATAAATAATAAAGTGCTACTGCTTAAATACTGATCTCATTTCAACTTATACGATTTGTATATAACATATTACACATAGTGCATATTTCACATAGTGCACAAAGTGCTGGTATATTCATAACACATCCAAAATGTCCATATTGTACAAATCCATGAATCAAAGTGCCATTTAGTCCATTGTACATTCAGAATGATAAGTTTCAAAAGTCCATGTACACTCTATCCTTGTTGTACCAGAGAGTCCAATGATAATTTCGTAAAGATTTAAATGAAGAGTCCTGTAAGCTGCTGTGATTGGTTCTTTGTTCTAATGGGTCACCTAGATCCAAGATATCCCATTTTAAAGTGTTTGTTTTTCAAAGAGATACAGTCTCTTTGAAATATATATATATATATATATATATATATATATATATATATATATATATATATATATATGAATTCATATAGAAGGGAAGGCCTTCTGAAGAGTGAATTGTTTTCATCTTGCAAATGCCAAAGTGCTCTTTAAGTTTTTTGCTGGTAGACTACTTGCTAGAAATAAAGAAACTATGAAAACAGGTTTGAAGACTGCAATTATGAAAAAGAAAAGTTTCTGTTCCATTGACTTTACCTGGACTTGCTTCCATATTATATGCTTGAGATCTAAACTGTTCATCCATCATGTTTCTTCATATTTTTTTACACTGATGATAGACCCATTACCATTCATGGAAAACTCCTTACCTAAGAAGATATTTAACGTATGAGGAAGTTGAGTCTCATTAATAAACATTACTTTACCAATGTAAATATAAAAGAGTAATGTGTGATGATATTGTAAACAAACACATACATTCAGGTGCTTTGCCCAGAATGAATATTTTCTCTCAGAAACACACAGATGCTCTCATGCTGTACACAGCTTGCCTGCCTTGACCAGAATGAACACTTTCCTCTCACCTCTATGACTAAAAGTCAGTTTATTCTGCCCCCTGGAGTACAGCTGCCATCTAATCCGATCACACACCACTCACCTGTCTAGCCCTTTTTTTTCTTACCTTAGCATCCACCCCTCCCTTGCAGAATGGGAGCTGTCTGCTTGGCAGGCAGAGCTGCCTATCAAAGTTTTGAGGGCTAAGATTGGCTGCAGAACATCCACCCCTTCCTTGCAGAATGGGAGCTCTCTGCTTGGCAGGCAGAGCTGCCTATCAAGGTTTTGAGGGCTAAGATTGGCTGCAGAACATCCACCCCTTCCTTGCAGAATGGGAGCTCTCTGCTTGGAAGGCAGAGCTGCCTATCAAGGTTTTGAGGGCTAAGATTGGCTGCAGAATGTCCAGCCCTCTATTGCTTAGGGAATTCATTCTTGCTCCTTGCTCCATAGAGCAGAATGGGAGCTCTCTGCTTGGCAGGTAGAGCTGCCTATTAAGTTTTTAAGAGCTGCAAAATTTCTATGGACGTCCCCTCTGTTGCCTAGGGAATTGATAGATTGGCACTAGGATGTCTGGACTCACAGACCACTGACTGGCCCAAATGGACCAAAATTCGTGAAAAAGGTGACTCCCACAAACTGGGTATTCACGAACCATGAACCGGGCCAGACCGTGTTGTCGCCAAGTAGGCCCCCTCTCCTGCTTTAAAGCCTGCCATGAACTGTGTTAAAGTTTCCTGCATTGCTGTTTTACTGCTACACCAAAGACTGCCTCGCACGTGTGTGTGTTAAATACACGTGTCAGTTTCCTGCCTATTGTTTAATTGCCTTGCTGCTGCAATAGACTGTGTAGTTCACTGACTCCATGTTTGGCTAACTGCACAAAGGACTCTTTTTCTGGGCAGCCCTGCCCTGACCTATATCTGGACTTCCCAGTGTGTTTGGACTGTGTTACAAGTGTGCCCCGTGCCTGCATTGCCATCTGCCACGGACCGTGCCTGTTCCCTGCTTTGGACTGTGTTTTGAGTGCTGTTTCCCCTGCCTCCATGGAAGCCTGCCTCATATGGGCCCAAGCCGCTGCTAGCAGCCAGGCGCCTGCCGGGGAAACCTCCAGCGAGCCTGGCTAGGCGCTCCCTGGTCAGTTCCCGTCTGGAGCCTCCCGCGAGCCGGTCGCCGAGCTTGCCCTCGCTACCGGGCAGCCTGCTAACCAGCCCCAGCTATGCCCAGCCGGCATCCATGTTCTCAGACAGCCAGAAGACCCAGAGGAAAAGACTGCTTTGGGAAGCCATTTCGGCGAAGCGGGCACACCACGTCCGCAGCGAGAGCCCCTCGCCCCGCTCTGCATATCTTAGGAGCCGCCCCGGAAAAGAACTAAGTGCCGACCATCCCAAGCACTTAGAGAATGCATCTCAAAGAAACCTCCACATTCCAGAGGTGATGACACCAGGACAAGCCCTGTCCGCTGGAACATCCTTTCAGCCCACTTGGATTTCCCCCTCCCTCTTTTGTCCCCTCTTCCTGAGGTGTCACTTATCCCAATCTGATTACCAAAGTGGCCCATCCAAGCCATTCAGTGACCCATTAGACCCTTTGTTTTAATCTGTGAGAACCACCAAGTACAGCACCTGCCCCAGGGTACGTTTTGGGGTATTTAAGCTGGTCTCCCAGACCACTCGGTGCTCAGGCCATTCCCTATCCAGACCTCCTTGCTGTCCGTCTGTGGTTCCAGTGCTGGCATTGGGCCACCCCCCTTGCTGTTGTGTCTCTGCTTCGCTTCAGGATAAGTGAGTATTCCCCCTATCATCGTTGGGAACCAGCTAATGCGAACGTCTCTGTATTTCATACTCTGTATTTCCTAGATCTTGTGTGTTTCTTGTATGCTTGTGCAAGTTCAGGCTTACGCCACATTGTTAGACAATACACGTGTT
Source organism: Eublepharis macularius (assembly GCF_028583425.1). Classification (NCBI taxonomy): domain Eukaryota; kingdom Metazoa; phylum Chordata; class Lepidosauria; order Squamata; family Eublepharidae; genus Eublepharis; species Eublepharis macularius. The sequence goes on from NC_072796.1 coordinate 52,531,990, forward strand.
TGAACCTATTTGTAGTCTGCCTCTTTTTCACTAGAGTGTCTGGGATCGGGACCTCCGTAGACATAGGTTAAGATCCGCGCTAATTTTAAGTTACAGACTGCTACAGCTAATTCCCCATTATAATAAAGAGCAGTTCTGGTAACAGTTTACTGGTGGAGAATGTGGGCATAACCCAGTTCGTGTGAATACACGTGAGTCGACACGCGTGTCTTCAGCGAACTGACGTAGAGGAAAATTTTCCAGACCTCTGTGTAAAGAGTGCAATTTAGCTCAGGGAATTAAAAGTGTGAGTGTGTGTGGCTCTAGCGAGCATTTCTATCTTGTGGGTTGGCTTTTCCCCATTTCCTCCTTCAGCCAGCTTTGGACTACTTGCCTTTTGTGGTGCACCGCGAGGCCCTTCAGCCGTTATAACCGGTGTACTGTGGGTGAGGACCTCTGAACTGGTGAAGTTCCTGGCCACCTTCCGGGCCGCCTAAACGCGTCTATGTGGGTGGGATCCCAGAAGTAGGCTCTAGATATATACGCATATATACTTCCTGAAGCAGCACATATAAAACTCTTCTCCGCCCTCCCCGTCTCTCCTAAATCCGTCCAAACCCCGTTCCTGCCAGCACTTAGGCTTCAATCCCCGCTCCGGAGGAAACGTGAAGGGATCGATAGTCCGTTCGTTCAGTCAGTTTAGCTTTGGGAATCTGAAGCCAGGTTCCTGAAGCCCCGCGGCAGCCGGCCGCACCGTGCTTAAGAGTTTTAAGGAAGACTCTTGGGCGCACCTCGCTTGAGAGTTAGTAGGACTCTTGGGCGCATTCTTGCTTGGGAGTTGTTAGAACTCTTGAGCGCACCCCGCTTGGGAGTACTGTAGTTTTACTCCTGGGCACTTTTGCTTGTGGACGTGCAGAGGCAGTCCTTGAGCGCTTTAGTCTTTTGGTCTTAGCTTGGAGACAGTTTAACCGTTTGTCTCTGAGCACAAGGCCTGGGGACACTTTGAGTTTAGTTCTTGGGCAGAGAGCTTGAGAGCATTGTAGCTACTAAGCAGAGGCTTGGGAGCAGTTCTGGTTGCCTAAGCATAGGCTTGGGAGACCCCTTAATTGCAGTTTCTGAGCAGAGGCTTGGGAGCATTTCTGGTTGCCTAAGCATAGGCTTGGGAGACCCCCTTAGTTGCAGTTCCTGAGCAGAGGCTTGGGGACACTTTCTGGTTTTTTGAGCATTAGGCTTGGGAGACCCCTGAGCTTTAGCTTCTAAGCAGAGGCTTGGGAGCACTGAGCGTTTTGGTTCTTGGGCTTAGAGAGCTTGAGAGCACCTTCTGAGCCAGTAAATTTTTCCTGGTCCCGTGGCTTGTAGGCAAGCTTGAAACGGGAATAGGAATTTTCCTTCTCCCCCGGTGGAGAAGAACCGAGTGTAGGACCCTTAAAAATACCCTTGTGAACCTAAACGTAGGACCTTTAAACCCCCTGATAAAAACCTGTGTAGAACCCAGTCTAAAAATCCTTGAGAACCAGAGGGAAGGATAAACCTCCCAAAGGAACATAGAGAGGAAAAAGTTGTTAGAACCCCAGAATATCCAGTGTAAGAATCCTCGAGGACCCAAAGGAAAATAACCTCCGAACGGCCCCTAGACGGGAAAACTTATAGGGAGCTTTAATCGCCCCACCCTTGGTGTCGCTGATCTACTCTTTAACCTCCCCGAGATCAGCCTTAAGCAAAAGGAAAATGTACCGGGCAAACCCCACCGTGCCTCGCCTGGAGAAGTGGCTAGTTAAGAAGGGAGACTGCCCTTGGGAAGCCGGTTCCTTCAAGGGACCCGACCCGCTCCAGATAGTTAGAAGTGCCTTCCAGGATTTCTGTGAGAAGGAGAAACCCAGATCTAGCAAGAAAGACAGATATGGAACTTGGGCACTTTTCACCGCCCTACAGGACAGCGTGTCCCTAATTAATAAGCTACAGGCAACCCAAGAAGAACAGGAACAGGAGATAGAACAGTTAAGGAAGGAGAAGAAGGAGTATGAGGAAAAGGCAGCCAAATGGCGTTCAGAACGCGTTAATTTCATGCTGGAGAAGCAGGGACTAACCACTGCCCTCCAAGACGCCCAGCACAAGGCTGAAGTAGCCACCGCTCGTGCCGATATGGCTGAGCACGCAGTAATTGAAGGACAGGAGAAAATTGCCAAATTAACTCATGCCGCCCAGTTCATGGCGGAGCACAATCACTCCAAGGTGGCTTCTGCAGACCACTCCGCTTGTAAGAGGGAGCTAGAGGCCCTAAAGCAGCACCTAGGGATGCAGCAGGCCGTAATCTCCGCCGTGCATCCCGCAGCCCTCTTGGCCCTCCCCGAAGGTAGTACCGACAGTTGGTCACCCCCTTCGTCCCAGCCCGAGGAAGCTCCACAGCCCCTCCATCCAATAGCTACCAAAGAAATCGTCTCCATGGACGAAGACGGCAAAAAGACGGACTGGGTAGTTAAGGAAACCCGCAATTGGAGGCCCGATGAGCTCCAAGCCATAGCAGATCGTATGGGACCCCTAAACCGAGACACGGCTATTCAGTGGTTCACCCATGTAACCACCTCTCATCCCTCCGCTAGTGGTTCCGATGTGGCCCAGCTGGCCCGTCAATGCGCTGCCCCTGAAATAGTCTCGGCCCTCAATGCCTATATCTCTAACCGAAGGCTAGCCACCCGAAGTCAGTACGGAGCAATTAAAGAATTGTGCGCATTCCTATGGCCCACCAAGAGTTTAAAGACCCTGTACATTGCAGAGTCCCAAAGGCCCGGAGAGGACCCAGAGGCATACTTAGCTAGGAAGCAGCTTCTCGCTGAGCTAGCAGATGAAGTAGACCTAGATGCAAGCGATGTGCCCGACTTCGACGAGCTAGAGTTCAGAAGGGCAGTCATAGATGGTCTTAACAGTACTACCCGCCTAGCCCTGGCAGGAGTTGAACCCGGGAGCATCTCATGGGGAGACCTGGAAGCTCGCATCAGGAGCATTGCTGGCCTGTTGCGGGAAACTGGCGCCATCCGCCATGTGAAATCCCCGGCCTCCCATAGGAAAGAGAGTGAGCCCATCAACACAGTCACGTATGCCAACCATGGTCCCCACTCCCAATATTGGCCCCAAGGGCATAGCTCGTACTCGGAGCCTAGAGGTGGCATCTTGCGTGGGAGAAGCGGTAGCTTCACTCGGGGCCGCAGCCAGAGGGACTCCCGTCCAGGAGTGACCTTTGCGCCCACCCCCAGTCACTACCCTTCCTCCCCGCAGGGACCCTCTGAGCCCTGGAGACCTGCGCTGCCCTCGGCGCCCCCGCCCCCTCGGGCACCTCACCCCTACAATCATCAGGTCTACCCTCCCCCAAGTCAGGCTGACTCCTGGAGACCGCAGCCAAAGGACCACGAGGAGCCCTCTGACCTAGGAGAGCCGCCACCAGCTGGGAACCCCTTTTTCCAATAGGGATGCCCGGGGGTCACTATTCTCCCCACTTAACTGCCTGTGGGAGAAAACCAAAGGTTGAGGCTAGCCTTCGACCTCCGGGAACTAAAAATAGCTGGAAACTTAAAAGAGAGAAGGAAAGATTCCAAAGGGTAATTCGAACCCAGAACCCAGCACCAACTTTGCCAGACACCTCTGAAAGAAACCTGGCAGAGCTGCAAAATAAAATCCATGAACTCATAAGTGTAAATAGGGAACAGAATTTAAAAATAAATGATCTTAATAAAGAGAATGAGGAATTAAAAGAAAAATTAAAAGCTTGCACAATAGAGAAAGAGCAGCTCCACAATAAATTCCTTAACATGCAGACTTTGCTGGAGAACCAGAATAATGAAACTGCCACTTTAAAAACCCTGATGCAAAATCTCCTGGAATTCCAGAGACTCACTGAGGCCAGATTAAAGACTTTAGAGGAACAATCAGTGATTGAATCAGCACCCCGCCCCGCCAAAGGCAGTGAAACAGGTAGTCAGTCACCTTTGCCTCCAATTTCTGCCTCAGCCCCCATGCCTAAGAAGCCAGAATTCACTTTAGCCTCTGAGCATGTGCAGAGTTTAAAAGTCATTCCCCAAGAAATTGTCTTGGCTCCCATAGACTGCCCCCAGCCAAGCTATACACAGCCCACCGTGACTGTGCCCTCTTGCAATGATCCCAAGAACCAGATAAACAAGAGTAAAAATGCAGTTCCTTCAAAAGAATTAAATTGCTTTGAGAATCCAGTGCTTGCAACTACACACCAAATAGCTTTCTCTCAGCCTTCCCTGACTAACACCCCTGAAGAAAACCTCATGTTGGGCCTGTGTGGTTTAGTAGTGCTTGGGCTAATTCAGAGACATGTGTGCAGCTGTTTCCTCATTTTAAAAGGCTCAAGCCCAAAACTTAATGAAAAGGTAGAGCCTCCAGCAGTAAGTGCAGTCAGGAATGTAATAATGCAAGTGAGCAGACTCCAGGAAGAATTCCAGTTGCTAGCAGCATCTAAAACAAACTGTTCCCACTCAGCGCTACACCCCCACCCCTCATTGAAATGGAAAAACTGGCCAGACCAGGATTCTGACCTCCTCCCAGTTCTTCCTTTTGTCCTCTCCCAGGCTGAAGTAAGCCCAAATAAATGTAATCACTGGTTCCCTGTCAGAATTTGGAAGGGATTGGAACCAGGAGTGGAAAAGCCACCTTAAGGAGACTTGAGTTCAAGTCCCCGCAGCCCCCGTCCCTTTTCGTTGTGCAGTCTTAACTTTATGTGATTGTGAACCTGAAGCCCAATTCCCTTTTGAATTTAGATGTAAAAAGCCAACTTGGCTTCATATAATCATTTTGTGTTTTTGTTATTTCTTGTCAGTTCTATTCTTTAACTTCATTAGGCGGGCCCCATAGTTGGGACCCTTGGGGGAAACACGGCAACCAAAGCCAAATAGGACCACCACCGAAAGTGATTCTTAATTGGATTTTAAGCCGCATGTTCGGAAAAAATTGCACAGGCAAAAGAGATTTGCTGTGTGTGAAAGTGTTTGGAGAGGCTTTAGCCCAAAAGTGAATGCATTTCCAATATTGGAGACACACCAATAAAGGTTATCTCTGTATTTGAAAACATTTCACCCGCCGTGCTGGTGAAGATCCCGCATCTACATAGATTCGGGGTCTCACCTGCCAGACCCACGCTTTCGCATGATGGTCGGCTTTGGTTTTGAGGGCCGTGCCTCCCCTGAAGGAAACCCCCATCCAGCCCGTCAACCCCCTCTTTTACTAATGCTCATATTCGTCATGGTGAGTTGCTATACGGCGCCACCATCTAGTACGCTTTAGTGCAAAGGTAAAAGACCCGCCAGTATTTTGTAAATATGTGCCCTCTGGAATGTGTTATTAAGGTGCGTTCGCTACGCACAAGGGGCAGCGTGCCTCATTTACATAGCCAGGATCCCCCGCGCCAAGATGATCCCTGAACAACCCAGACCCAGTGGCGCCGGCAGATCTCGGCCGCCACCGCCGCTTTTCGATAAACGCTGCCGAGCACCCTCGGCTCCACTTCGGCCCTTTCCGCCAGCAGCCGCTCGCCCCACGTAATGATATCTTTTCCCTTGCCCGTCCCGTATAAGGGAAAAGAAGGGGGGGAGACATATTGAAGTCATAATGAAGCCCTGCCAGGCCTCCCAAGTAAGGGCAACCTAAAAGTACCCCACACCCATATGCTTCGTGCTCCGTGTATTTTTCTTTTTGCGCTCAGTGTATTTTTCTTTTTCGCCCAGTGTACCTTTCTTTTTTTTAACCAGAAAACGGGGCCCCCCGAGGGAGTCCCTCCAAAAATTGGTTGTCCTGCAAATATATGACGAAGGCCTATTTTTGAAAATTAAAGCGAGGGCCCCCGTCTGCAGCAACCCTTATAGTTAATGGAAACCGCTCTCTAGTTTTTTTCTTTTTAAAACGGCAAAGCCAGGCTGAGCCGGACCGATAGCCCTCAGCCCGCAAAATAAAAGCAGCCCGCCACCGAGCAAGGTGCACCTGAAGGCCACATAGTCTAGGCACCCAGGGACCCCTGGGGCGAGTTTGCATAATCCCGCCTAACGCACGGCCGACCCTTGCCCGACGCAAAGACGTCCCCTCTGAAATATACATGCTTTAGGAAGAAGCCCCCGCACAGGAGTTCCCCAGAGCAACAAGCTGGAAGGCTCGCTTAGTGCCCCTGGGACTTCTCGTTTGAACCCCGCTTAACATACTGTGCTGGCAGAAAAACACCCTCCCTTTTTCCCCCATTTCGCTTTATTTATTTTTGCTGCAACAAACTCAGGGAACCTGTACTTATATCCGCAGGTCTCCCCAGGATATTTTCACTACAGAAAGGAAAAGAAGGCCGGGAGATGAGACACTTGGCCACTCTGTGTTTGCTCATGCTGGCAGGCACCCTAATAGAGGGACGCCCGTCCAAATTAATGCCCTACCCCCATTGGAGATGTATTAATACCCTGGCAGGAAATGAAATGATGGTCTGCAAGGTTGTGCAGCAGATTAATATGACCACCCCCACGGATCGCACTAACTTCCGCAGTTGCGAAGAGCAGTGGATCCGACCCCCAGAGCTTGTTATTTTATGTGTGGGAGTAAAAACTATGTCCCAAGAGCTAGTATGCTACTCACCCACCGATACAGTGTCACCACTTGCTCCGATCCCATGTATGTTCCTTCCCCGCATCAGGCCAGACCCCACCGCAGTACCGGTGGTAGACAGATATACCACCCCTGCCAACTTCGAAACCTCGCCATTTGTCACTGAGGCTTTCAGACCATACTGTGAAGTTATTCTAGTGTCGGCCGCAGTATGGAAGGCAGGAGACCCCTTTAGAATGACCATCCTACTAGGCACTACTGCCACTGAATCTGCATCAGTCACTATCACGCCCCCTTCAGGCGCAGTTCTCTCCTTTGCTATAGAACGCTGGGAGAACCTGACCTGGATTGTAAAAGAGGAAGACCTAGCCAAACACGGCCCACCCGATTGGATACTGGTTCAGCAGACGCCCGAATGCCAAACCAAGCCCCTGGTAGAGAAATTTCACCGGCTTGGGCTGCTCTTTGTAAATTTGACTCACGAACCAGGCAATTATTCCCTGCTGATCCGGACCCAGGAGACTCACACTATCCAAATTGACCCTTTGATTGCTAGCAATGAACAATTAAGCCAAGGCGGCACGCATATAGTGGGCTCCCATGTTTTGAAAACTGACATTCGAGAGAGAGTTCTAGTCCGCCCGCAAATGTCTTTAAAAGAGATCCGCATAGACTTAGCTGAGCTAAATGTAACCCAGAGGCTGCCGCAGTGCGCTCCCTATCTGGAGGCCAGTAGCAAAGGTTGGAATGCATGGCTACAACTGTGGATCGATCCCTCCCCCTCTCTCTCGCGTGCCAGACGAAGCATCGCCGACTGGACTGCTCCTGCAGCCGGAGGCCTAGCAATCATGGATTCGGTCAACATTGAGACTCTCGCTAATAAGTTTGCCCATGTTACGACTAGCATCTCTGACATAGGTAAACCGGTGGTGCAGTCCCTAAATTCCATTTCAAATGGGCAACACGAGATCAGCTCCATTTTAGTTAACTGGGAGAGTCAAATTGAAAGAGATTTTTCTCTGCTGCTCAAAGGAACACAGTCTTTTGAACGCAACGTGTCAGCAGCTATGGCATGTATGCAAGTCCAACAATTAAATCAGGCTGTGGCCATGGGGCTAATTCGGCAAGCCACGGACGGGCACTTGCCCCTGGAAATTAAAAGATTGATTATGCCCAAATTGTCACCCATAGAACTGGAGCTTGAATCCTGGTGGTCTCTTGTAAATTCCTCATTCTCACCGACCACCCAGGAGCTTAAATTATTTTTATTAACGGCCAGTGCGCACGAGTCATTCCACGTGTACCCAGTTGTGCCTCTGGGACTCCAAGTCAGCGACACCGAAGTCCTCTACGCCCGCCACCCCGACCATGGGGCCCGCTTCACCCCGACCGGATGGCAGCTCGTCAGCCTCCAAGGGTGCCAGCATCGAGAACAGACCGGCTTCATTTGCCAGGACCAAGTCTTTGCACCTCATCACCCCTGTGTAGCCCCGCAAGTCGACGCCCTCAACGAGTGCTCTTTTGAGGTCGTCCGGGAGAACAGCTCAGCTGTGGTCTACCTTGGGAAAGGATGTGCCTGCGTGCGAATGGCCTGCGACTTTGTGATCCTGAACTCGTTCCAGCTCAAGCCTGTGATCCCGGGGGTCAACCGCTGCTTCTGCAACCTGTCTTCGGTGGCAGCCTGCGACTTCACCTACACGGTACCGGTCTGGACCCAAGAAGAGATCCTGGTGGCACCCTCCATCTATCGTTATGTGAAGCCAGTCTCCCTTGGCATCGGTCTGGAGCTGATCCACGAGCTCCTGGCCTACCCGCAGCTCCACCGCACCCTCCAGAGCATCCAGAGGGACGGGGACACCACTGCTTTGGTTGTGTCCCGCAATGGAAAGGAGATCCTGGACCTGGTCCAACGAATCAAGACCACCGGTGAGCACTCGTGGTGGGAAACCCTCTTTGGCTGGAGCCCCACTGCCACTGGAATTTACAATTTGGCTTTGCACCCGATCATCGTTATTTTGGCTTTTCAAGTTTTATTATGTGCCTCACTGCTTTATTTGGGCTGTTGGAGCCGCCGACAGCTCCAGCAACTCCGGATGTCTTACCGCTTGGATCACTATAACCCCGACCTTCTTCTGCCTTAAGGGTTGTTCTTGGCGCCCCGTTTTTAGCCCTTGTTCCTTTTATTGCTTGTGCTGGTATGAACTATGCTTATGTTTTATTATGTGTACGGATCCTGAACCGGCCCCATGGACGCTTTGCTGCTGGACACCACTCCGAGGCCCTCTTGTGGACGAGGGGGAGACATATTTCTCTGCCTCCCAGCCCACGGCCCGCCTACGAACGACCGCCAGCGGCACTACCTCCATGAGGACTAGAACTGTGTGCCTGAAGCCCTTCTCGCCGCCTGCCGACCCTGCTCTGCGGATTGACGCAGACAGCAAGGGGGGGTGGAAGTGTGTTTTGGGACACATGGACTAAGTTTGCTTGTTCCTGTATATATGCAACCCAGTCCAGCAGCTGTACTGCGGACTGAGCCGTCTGTGATCTTTGTTGCTCTATTGTTTTATGAATTTCTTGCCATTGCTTTTTATGAATTTCACTCCCATGAATTTAGCCCCGAACTAGCCCCTCCCTCCATTTACTGCAAGTGCGCCCATGATCTTCCCATGAACTGGGACCCTTTTATCACCCCCTATCAATTTTACTCCTATGAATTTGCTTTTATCCTTATGAATTGCCTTTTAACCTGACTCCCTCCGCCGAAGTGATTTTAGCCTATTTATCAGTCGTATGAATTTGGTTTTAACTGAGACCCCTCCTGAACGGTCTCTTTTAAAGGGTATTTAAGTATTGATCTTAAACTTTATGAATTTGGTTTTAATCTGGCTGCAAGAGTTAGCCTTTTAATTGCGAAGTTTATTTTTCTGCCCCATGAGCCCTTCCGCCGCCTACCCTCATGAATTATTTCCTCGCACTTGCTTTTATTATTGCTGCTTTTACTTATGAACTGGTTTTAAATCTCCTATGAATTGTTTTTAGCCTATCTAAACATGTATTTATGGTTTTAACCACCTATGAATTGTTCCACCCTCGATGAATTGGTCTATGCCTTGCTTGCACTTTTTACTTTTATCCTGTATGGATTATTCCTTGCTTTTATTACCCATCTATGAATTGCTTGTGCTTTTACCTGTATATGAATTGGCCCGCTTTTAATCCGGCATTCATGAATTGGCTCATGAACTGCCTCTGCTGCTAACCTTATGAGTTGCTTCTGGTTTTTATCCGCTATGAATTACTCATGAATTACTTCCATTTTATGAATTTATATCACTATGAATTGCTATTGCTTACTATTTATTCTGACGGTTGCACTTAGCACACCCCCTGGTGTGAACCCAGAGACCTGCAGCCCATTGGCTGATCTAAATTGCACTTATTCGGGTAGGTGGTTCTCCAAACTAAATTTTTGAGTGACGCCTCCCCCTCCTTCCCTTCCCACTCCTTTCTTCGCTCGAAGCTCGACCACCGGACATTGCCGACCAACCCCCCCTTTGAAGTCAAGTTCGGAGACCCACGCGCCTGACGTCACGTGGTCTTCGAGGGGGGGAATTGTCGCCAAGTAGGCCCCCTCTCCTGCTTTAAAGCCTGCCATGAACTGTGTTAAAGTTTCCTGCATTGCTGTTTTACTGCTACACCAAAGACTGCCTCGCACGTGTGTGTGTTAAATACACGTGTCAGTTTCCTGCCTACTGTTTAATTGCCTTGCTGCTGCAATAGACTGTGTAGTTCACTGACTCCATGTTTGGCTAACTGCACAAAGGACTCTTTTTCTGGGCAGCCCTGCCCTGACCTATATCTGGACTTCCCAGTGTGTTTGGACTGTGTTACAAGTGTGCCCCGTGCCTGCATTGCCATCTGCCACGGACCGTGCCTGTTCCCTGCTTTGGACTGTGTTTTGAGTGCTGTTTCCCCTGCCTCCATGGAAGCCTGCCTCATATGGGCCCAAGCCGCTGCTAGCAGCCAGGCGCCTGCCGGGGAAACCTCCAGCAAGCCTGGCTAGGCGCTCTCTGGTCAGTTCCCGTCTGGAGCCTCCCGCGAGCCAGTCGCCGAGCTTGCCCTCGCTACCGGGCAGCCTGCTAACCAGCCCCAGCTATGCCCAGCCGGCATCCATGTTCTCAGACAGCCAGAAGACCCAGAGGAAAAGACTGCTTTGGGAAGCCATTTCGGCGAAGCGGGCACACCACGTCCGCAGCGAGAGCCCCTCACCCCGCTCTGCATATCTTAGGAGCCGCCCCGGAAAAGAACTAAGTGCCGACCATCCCAAGCACTTAGAGAATGCATCTCAAAGAAACCTCCACATTCCAGAGCTGATGACACCAGGACAAGCCCTGTCCGCTGGAACATCCTTTCAGCCCACTTGGATTTCCCCCTCCCTCTTTTGTCCCCTCTTCCTGAGGTGTCACTTATCCCAATCTGATTACCAAAGTGGCCCATCCAAGCCATTCAGTGACCCATTAGACCCTTTGTTTTAATCTGTGAGAACCACCAAGTACAGCACCTGCCCCAGGGTACGTTTTGGGGTATTTAAGCTGGTCTCCCAGACCACTCGGTGCTCAGGCCATTCCCTATCCAGACCTCCTTGCTGTCCGTCTGTGGTTCCAGTGCTGGCATTGGGCCACCCCCCTTGCTGTTGTGTCTCTGCTTCGCTTCAGGATAAGTGAGTATTCCCCCTATCATCGTTGGGAACCAGCTAATGCGAACGTCTCTGTATTTCATACTCTGTATTTCCTAGATCTTGTGTGTTTCTTGTATGCTTCTGCAAGTTCAGGCTTATGCCACATTGTTAGACAATACACGTGTTTGAACCTATTTGTAGTCTGCCTCTTTTTCACTAGAGTGTCTGGGATCGGGACCTCCGTAGACATAGGTTAAGATCCGCGCTAATTTTAAGTTACAGACTGCTACAGCTAATTCCCCATTATAATAAAGAGCAGTTCTGGTAACAGTGTCTAATTTAAGTCCATTTTTCAGACCGTGTCCACCCCTTGTCCTCTCTGAACAAGACGATTGAGTGGTTGCAGAACAACGCTAGGTCTTCATGGATGACCAACTGATTTCAGGCCAGTTTCATGGATGACCAACTGGTTTCAGGCCAGTTGGACACCAATGGCACTAGAGGCTTTAGTTGATTATCTCTTCATTTGATTGTAGACAAGGACTATGCCTCTATGTTACTGGATTTATCATCTGTCTTTTACACTGTGGATCATACCATCCTGTTAAGATGTTTGGAGATAGAAGTAGGTATCAAGTATACATGTTAGATTGGTTGAAATCATTCCTAACTGGACTCAGAGAGCTGTAGTTGGAGACCAATTGCCATCAATGGCGGACTTGTTCTGAAGGGTACACCAAGGCTCAGTCCTATCTCACGTGCTATTCGATCTCTGTGTAAAGTTCTTAGGATAATCATTTGTGGTTTTGGAGCTGGCTATCATCAATATACTCATGATGCTCATCTCTGTAGTTCTTTATCTAAATTGCCTGGTTGATATTATAGAGTTCCTGAGCCACTGCTTAAATAGCTAAAGGTGAACAACCTGAACCTGAATCCTGACAAGATGGAGGAAATTTTAGTCAGGATGGGTGAGATCTTGAAGGACATAGTGCTTCCAACATTTGATGGGATTCAACTGCTCCTTACTAACTAGGTTAAGAGCTAAGGGGTTATACTGGATCTAGCATAATTACTGGAGAAGCAAGTTAATGCAGCTGCAAAAAAACTTCTTCCACCTTCATTTGGCTAGCAAGATGCTCCCTACATTGACTCAACCAATCTGGCCATGGGTATCCATGCTATGATGGCCTCAAGGCAAGATACTATAATGCACTCCACGTGGGTCAGCCATTGAAATCAACTCAGAAACTCCAGAATGATTCAATTTAGCCACTAGTGTAACCCTAAAGGGGGGGGTCTCCCTGTAAGTTGGGGGAATTGGCATACGATGCAACAAGAGGAGGTAACTACCAGGATCTCTACCAATGTATACCAGGATTTTTCCCTTAGAGAACTCTCTGAAAGAACCAGGCAGGTGTTCAACAAGAATGATTTTATTAAAGGGGCAGCAAAAGCAAACACATGAGAAAACACACACAACATATGCACAGAACTAACTAGAAAACAGAGATGAAGAGGAACAGAGATTCAGGGCTGGGTGACATTTACCAGTCTAGGAGATAGAGGACATTCGTGGAGAGTAGCAGCTGAGTGACAAGCACTCAGCAAGCACAAACAAGTGACAAATGGCCATTTGGGGCCCTTTTGGGCCTGGATCAGGGCCGAAACAGCCCAGATTGGGTCGGTTCCAGGCAGGGGAACCCGTTCCAGTGATTTTCTCTTCCAGCCAGACTAGGAACTGTTCTGCCTAGCCAGGCAACATGCCATGAGCTTGAAGCACATGAGAGGCTACAGCTATATTCATAAACTTCCCTATTAGTGTGAGGGTATGGCTTAACTGCTAACACTAGCAGGAACTAGGCGGAGTGTACATATTACACCAGTTCTGCAGTCATTCCATTGATTATCACTCAGTTACCAGATTCAATTCAAGCTACTGGTTATTACCTACAGAGCCCTTCTTGGCCTTGGACCCACGTATTTGCAGGGTCACCTCTTCTGCTATGCTCTGGCATGATAACTTTGCTCATCTGAATGAAGTCTTCTGAAGGTGCCACTGTGGGTGGGGTGACCCATATACAGGCTTTCTCCGTTGTGACCCTATGGAGGTCAGGAAAGCTCCCACACTTCAACATTCTTCTGACTGGGTAAAACAGATTTGTTCAGAAGAGTATTTTTACAAAGGAAATAGGGCTAGAATGGTTCAGGAAAGCTCATTTTAAAATTTTATTTAAAACATTTTAAAGCCACCTTTCCACCTAAATTGGGTTCCCAAGGTGGCAAACCTGAACACATTAAAAGATTTGAACATTAAAATAGCATTTAATAAAATATTCAATAAAATATATAAAAAGATAACAAATACATGAACAGTTAACACCGAAACCAGAAAGGAGTGCCCATAACAGTTATTGGGGGTATGCCAAATGAAGCAAAAATGTCTTCACCCACTGGTAGAAGATGTGTGTGTGTGTGTGTGAGAATCTCTCTGGGGAGAGTATTCCAAACTTGTGGACACCATGATCAAGACAGCCCTTTCCTGGGTTGCCACCCATCTAGCCTCAAATAGTGGGGACACCTGAAGGAATAGAACTTTAGTCCCATTCACTATATTGTCTTACTGTTACTGCATTGTCTTCTACTTCTGTAGTTCCTTGTCTTGCGCTGTTTGTTATGTATTATACTTCTTTTTGTCTGCAATATCTTCTAATTCTATAAATTCTAGTCCTATTGCATTGTTTTTGGATGTTTTATGCTGCCTGACTGCATTGGTTTATGTTTTTGTCATCCACGAGTCTCGGTAAGAAAGGCAAGCTATAAATAAATAAAATAGATTTGCCACCACCTGCAGACATCTGCCTTGGATGCTTGTTGGGTGACCTTGAGCCAGTCACACACTCCCAGCCTAACCTACCTCATAGAGGAGAGCAGAGTGTGTAAGCTGCTTTGGGTCCCCATCGGGGAGAAAGAGGGGATATAAAAGAAGTAAAAATAAATATATATATCATCTCAGAGTAATAACCAACTAATGCACTAATGGTCAATGGGAACCAATAGATCAGTCAAAGATTGAATGGTGCCAATGAGGAACAGTCCTCATCATTGTTATTAAATGATCTAGTTTTAACTCTTATTTTCCAATTCTCAGGCTTTCAGCATTCCCCGTTCATGGTTTTCATCTGAATACTGGAAGTTCAGGTTTTGTGTGACGCAGATAATTTTATGTTTTGATCAGCAGCTCTGAAAGTTTTTCCAAGCCCCTTCCCTATATCCTTCATTAAAATGTATTAATAAGGAAGTTTTTTGCTGTTTTAAGGGCTCAGTATTATTTTGAGGGTGCAAGAGTACAGAAGCCATGATAGAGTATACAGGGCTTGTCAAGTGCACTTTGAAAGGGATTGCCCAGTGTGTGCAAGTGAGGGTTATTTTACTGGCTGTTTTATTTTCAATCCTTTTTCTAATAATCCCCAGCATAGTGTTTGCCTTTTTCACTGCTAAGGTTTCTTGGGTGGTAAAGTTTGAAGTCACTGGAAGGTATAAAAAAGCCTGGAAAACAGTCATGTCTTAATTTGGCATCTGACGGTCATATAAGGCAGGGGCTGACCACCTTCTTTGCCCACATATAAAAAAATAGAAAGCAGTTTCTTCCTGTGAAGATGTTAATGTTTCACCAGACAAAATGGGAGTGTGATGACAGCTGTCCTTGGCCCAGACACACTTTGAGCCCAGCAGGACCACCAGCATTTCATGGATTCGCCTTGGACTTGTGTGGATTATAGTTTGTGCTGCAGGGGCCTCAGTTCCTTGGTAGAGATGGGGCCCTGGGTGGCAAGCAAAATGGTCTTGTGCATCACTTGTCAACAGGTGTGTGTGCCAGGGATTGCCTGTAGGACTTAATCAAGTGAGCCTTGAAGAGGAGTGCCACAAGAGGGATACCACCATAAAAGTTGTGTACCACCCATTTCACTTCTGAAGGTAGGGGTGACCAGAGATGTATGTCTGATGAGGGTCTTAACAGTTAGGCAGATTAACATGGAAGTAAGTAATCATTTGGCTGCCCTGGTCCTAGCCTACTGAAAGTTTCCTAAGTCTAATTCTGCACTTTGATCTCTGCCAGAAACAAACTAGTAGCCCGTGAATCTGCAGGTTGCCAGGCAACCCTACCTTTGTCCTTCCTTTTCTCTAACGTAACTGTACTACTCCAGGCTTAGTTTAACCACACTACACATCTGTACTGTGAAATAACTCTCTGAAGGTCACCTCGATGCCACCTGAGAGTTGTGGGGTGGAAGTCTGATATGGGCACTTAAAAACAGATCACCACCAATGCTAAATAACATGATTTTCCCCTTTCACACCTAACATGTAAATCATTTCTCGAAGGCCTGGTTTATCTAGGAGGGAGAATGAGGTGGCTTTCAAGGCGACCTGTTACGCTCCCAGGTATGACTGCCAGACCGAAAGGGAACGCGCCATTTTAAAACTGCAGCCGCCGCAGGTAAGGAAAAGAAATCCTATGTGAAACGGCCTCATGACAGTGTTTCCCTCCCGGCCGTGTGTCCTTCTTCGCACGAAAGACACGGCTTCCTGGCTTCCGCGCCTTGCCCGCCTTTTCGGGTCCGGGGAGAGGACACGCTGCCTTGGGAGCGGGCGTGCCTGGGGGAGGCTCGTCCCCTGCCCGAGCAGCGCCCTCCCGCCAAGAGGGTGGCCTTTCGCCCCTTGCGTGTTTACCAGCGCGTGTCTCGCTCCAGTCCCGACTTCCTGGTTCGGAGCGGAGCTGCGGCGGGAGCCCCACCCCTTGGTGCGAAGGGCTCCCCGCGCTCCTGTGCCTGCACCAAGGTGCTCCTGGCCGGGAGGTGGCGGCGCGAAGACAGGCGGCAGCTGGCGCGACGGGACTGGACGGGTTCCTGGCTTGGGGGAGAAGGAGGGAAGGAGGGAGCTCGCCCGCGGTCTTAGCGGGCCAGAGATCGCGCGCTCGCTCTCTCTGTCCCGTCCCGTGCGAGAGCCTCGGGGCTGCTCAGAGTCCAACCTGGGCGAGCAGAAGCAACCATTCCTCCCCTCGGCGGTGCTTTCTTGGCAAGGCCACGCTCGCTGCGCTCCAGCAGAAGAGCCGCTCGGATTTGGATCAGACAGCTCCAGAGGAGGGGGATTCCCCCCGCCTCTTGCCTGCTGAAAACCGACCAGCGAAGCCTCCCCCGCTTTGACCTTCCAAACGCCGCCTTTCTCTCCGTCTCCCCCTCCTTCCTCCTGTGAGGGGTGAGGGTCTTCTCCGTCCGCCGCCGCCCCTCCGCTCTCTTGGCTCTGCTGGTGGATGCTGCAGACCCCGGAGCCCCAAGAGGCCGACGGAGAGCCAGAAGAACACCTCGGGTGAGTTAGGAGCTTCTCCGCGCCCCCCCCCCCCGGCCCGCTTTTGTCTCTGATCAGCGCTCTCTGGTGGGAGCTGCCAAAATAATGGGGAGGAGAGAGCGGCGGAGATGGTGGCACAGCAGGGCTGGTGGTGGCGAGCTAGTGACAGGCGGTCTAACGGCTGCGTCTGTGTGTAGGATCAGGGGCGCATGTCACATTACGATACTGTTGTGAGCCGGGCTGGAGGCAGGAGGTGAAGAGCTGCGCTGGTGGGGAGTGAAATTATTGGATGGATGGCCAGGGCGGTTGTTATGCCTCTCTGGTTTGGCCTAATAGCCCAGAAGAGAGAGAACCACCCCCATGAGGGGGAGAGGGGCG
This sequence comes from Eublepharis macularius, assembly GCF_028583425.1. Classification (NCBI taxonomy): domain Eukaryota; kingdom Metazoa; phylum Chordata; class Lepidosauria; order Squamata; family Eublepharidae; genus Eublepharis; species Eublepharis macularius. The sequence continues at coordinate 52,548,971 of NC_072796.1, forward strand.
ATTGTCCAGTGACGTTTCCGATTGTATACACTTCATTGATGTTCAGTAAGACTATCACCATAGTAGTAAAGAATGAGTTCTATGCTGGCTTTTATTGCCTTTCCCCCCTTTCTGGGCAAGTATTTCGCTACACCTGAGGGAGGATTGGGGAAGTTTTCTGAAGGCCTCCCAAATTTGTCTTGTTACTGATGGAATGGGGTAGTGGAAAATCCTTGGTATTAAAATGGAGAGCAATGCTATAGGAATGAAGCAGACGTAATGAAGTTGCTAGGAGAGAAAGGTATAGGGGAAGAGGGAGAGGCCCTGGCTCTGGGTTATGCAGGCCTGGATTTGTGCTAGGAGATAGTTTCATAATTGCCTGAATACTTACCTGGAAGTAAAACCCGTTAAATATTGTGGGGCTTATTCTGAGTACACTTTCCTGAGATTTGTTGACCAAAACATTGTAGTTTGACTTTCATTAAACACAAGAGCAGCTAGAAATTGTAATGCTTACCTTAATTTCAAATTATAAAAAACCCAAGAAAGCCAAAAAGAACATCTGTGGCTCTAAATTCTTGCACACTCCTCAACTAAGCTAAATTGGTCCAAAGCCACATATGATTTTAGCTTCATTGTATAAGCAGATAATAAAGGAGGTAGTTCATCCCCTGTATTTGTGAGCGGTTTGTAACTGGAACACAGTTACAGTTTGGAATTACAGTTCTCAGTGTAGAGAAACAAAAGGAAATGTTAGTCTTCTAAAATGAAACACACACCTTAACATGCGCGCAGCCTGATTCTGTAAAAAAAATAACCTGAGGGTTATTTTTGGATTCCTTGGTCTTTTGCATTCCAGGTAGTGTCATATCCTTGCTTGTGATCCATTGTAACTTTTCACAACAGTCTCATCTCCAAAGTATTGAATTTGGTAATAGCGCTGTGATTGCCGCCCGCTCTTGTTCACCGTGCTTGCTGGAGGCATAAGGCTCATTTGTACAACTTTGCTTCCCATATGGACTAGTTCCTGCCCACATGATTCTTTTAGCGTTGGCTTTGCTGTGCTCTTTCTGACAACTGAGCACTGGTAGTGTGCTCTTAATGAGTTCCATGTGTTTTAGTGGTTGTCAGGTGTAATTATAATTAAGTTGACTAGAATGAAGCAGTGTTCAATAAATACTTGTTAGCCAGCTCATGCTTTGCAAGAGTCAGTATGCTGTTTTACAATTCCATCACCTGTTCACAGATCGCATTAAGAACTGAAAATCAGACTGTAATTTTAACCCAAGACTGGATCAAGTGCATTTCAATGAAGTTTAGTCTGTTTTAGAATGTCTTTGATTTATTATTGTAATGTTTGCAAGCTACTTAAAGGTAAGGGAGAGAGCAGGATAAAAATATTTTAAATATAGAAATATTTCTGCCGAGAGCAACTAATTTCTGCTATTGCAGTGATATTTTTGTAAGTGTTTAAATCACACTAAATTAGCAATATGAAAGCCTTGCAGGCATGTTGGTATGGTACCTGTAAAAGGTACATGTTACATCATGTATTAAACTTAATTGCATAGAAGGCCCTTGTGCTTCTGAAACTGACATGCCATTTCAGTTGTACAAATATTGCTCCAAAATAAAATTTATGACAAGTTTTTAAAGGGATTGTACAACATGCCTCAACATATGTCTGATTTTTATAATGACAGTATTGAATTTTAAACACATTGCAAATAATAAGAAAGCATAATGGCTTTTCAGAAGTGAATAGAACAGGAAAGGTTAAGGAGTAATCACATAGGCATCGAGAACTTGATTCTCGAAAGCTTATGCTACAATAAAATTGGTTAGTCTTAAAGGTGCTACTGGACTCTTTTTGATTTCACATAGCTGAACATTCAGTTATATTAGAAAAATTCAACAGTACAACCTAAGAAATGATCTCAGACCTTTTAGACAGCCGTTTCTAAGCTTCATATTTTTGGTTCTAGACACTGCTTTATATAAAGTGTGTAGCTGTCAGGCTCACTTTGTTCCAGTGCCAAGCAGGATGCATGGAGGCTGCTCACACTTGTATACAGGTGAGGATGCAGCAGCTTAGCATGCTGACTTGCTGCGGAGCTGCTGAAAAAAATTATGGTTTGTGGAGATGGCAAATTACAGCATTCATTTGGCTTGTCATAAGGAACAGATACTACCCCAGTTCTTTTTCAAGGAGCTCCCATGCTCTTTATGTGAAGGAGGCCTCCAGAGGAAACCTCTTATGTATCTTCTGTTCTTCTAAATGAAGAAATTACTTTCTAGTGATGGAGGAGGCATTCCTGAAATGAGCTGGAAGAGTATTATAATGCTTTAAGGCACTCACAGATTGCCCATTATTGGCCTGTCCATTACAATAGCTTACTGTTATAGCTGGTAGAAAGCCTTGGAGATGTGCTCTGAGTCATAGAAAATGAAAGATATCAATCTGGTTTTTATGGTATGATTGATTGGCACCACTGGATGAGTAAAAAAGCTGACCAAACAGATTTCTAAAATAACTTCAAAGTTATGACTGACAATGATGACTAGTAGGAATGGATCATTTGTCACAGCTCTCAGGAGTTCACAGATCCAGAGGAGTTAGCCGTGTTAGTCTGTAGTAGCAAAATCAAAAAGAGTCCAGTAGCACCTTTAAGACTAACCAATTTTATTATAGCATAAGCTTTCGAGAATCAAGTTCTCTTCGTCAGATGCCTGATCAAAACTGGGCAGATACAGAAGAGGAGGGGGGGGGTTCACAGTTTCCATGTTTTCATGGAAAGGAGCCGTTCAAATAAGTGTCTTTAAAAGCATTTGAACAATATTTAGACAAGTGAGTGATGAGGATATCACTAAGAGTGAAATACAATAATCTTATTTTTGATAATAGCTACTGTGACAGACCTTTTGACTCCTCTTTTACATCCTATCCAAGTGGCATAGTTGTCATCTCCATAGGTGTGATGTGACAACCAGGTGATTTTGTCCTGATTATAAACATGCCAAAACACTCGCCCTCCCCCCCCAAATTGGGGTTTCTTTAGCACTAACAATCTGCCTCATCCTTATGACTTGTGCAAGTGTATGAGTAACTACAAGCAGCAATTTTGTTGCTTTTGTAGCATGTGAGAGGAGAAAGAGGAATGCTGGGGTCGGGGGATAAAAAAAGAGGGATTTGCTTTAAAGAGACCTTATTCACTTTGTTCATGAGCTTTTCACCTGAACGTGGCCTGCTTAACTGGGTGCCTTACAGCTCAGCTACACTGAGACCTCCAAAAACAACAATCCATGGAAGAATCTTCTCCTCCCGGCTGTAAAACGAGCAGACTTTCAATACATAACTCAGTAGGGAAAGTCTCCATATATCAGTGTTGCTTAGTATTTACCAGTGGTGGATGATGTATTGCTACTTTCTTAAACTAAGCTGAGTTCTGATGGGCTATGGCAAGGAAACTAAGGACTACTACTTTAATATCTGAGAGAATGTAATTAAGATAATTTTGGTTAGAGTAACTTGACATTTAGGATGGGAAAAGCAGAACCTGCTGAAATCTCCGCTTCCATGCAGTTAAGCACACAGTAGCCCTCTCTCCCTGTCTATCTGGTCACTGTTATTACTTAAGTTGCTATAACCGTTTATGTGTCAAGTTCATCCAAGATAGGCTAAAATTACTTCTTGTAGCAGACTAATTTAATTTTTCAAACTCTTTTTGGTGACTTTACAGCAGTTGTCTGTAGCAACTAGATATCTGGGCTTGTACATATGTATGTTGCTAAATAAAACTTTTTTTTACTGGTAAGGTGACATTTATTTGCTCAAGGCTACTGAATGATATTTCATAAAATGTGTCATACTTAGATAATATCCCCTGGATCTTAAATAATACCATTTTTTCAAAATTACTCATTGTGATAAGCCTACCATCAGCAGACCAGAGTAGGTTTTCAGCTTATAAATATGAAAAGCCTGTGTGCTTCAGACATAGGGAGAGAAGAAATAGTAGCGGCAACAAGGATAATTGTGAGTTCCTGCTGCTGTTATACTTTGTCTTTGTCTTGGCTGACAACAAGATCCAGTATGGTGTAGCAGTTACTGTGCTGGATTATGACTAAAGAGGCCTAAGTTCAGTTACTCACTTATTGGATGGCCTTGGGCCAGTCATGATCCCTCAGCCTAATCTATTTCACAGGGTTTTTGTATAGATACAGTAGGAAGGGGACCATTGATGCAATCTTGAGTTCCTTGGGAGAAAAGATTGGACGTGACTGAAAAATGAGCCAAAGGCTCAAGAAGGAGGTTTTCAGAAGGCTAAGAAGAAAGAAATTGAAGTGGATAGAATCATATGGGAACTTGACTAGGGAGAACTTAAATAAAGTATCTTCTTATATTTTCTAGGCTTGTTTATATAGAGTTTCTTGCCCAGCCTCATGGTATATCAGAGCAGAACCACAAGTGACAAAAGGCACAGATTGGACACTTGTCAGCTTCCCTCAAGTTTTGATGGGAAATGTAGGCATCTTGGTCTCGCAGCTTCGCTCTCTGACTGCTGTCCAATGGACTTTTCAACTGTCACTTGTCCAACATTCCGCCAAGCTGCCTACATTTCCCATCAAAACTTGAGGGAAGCAGACAAGTGTCCAATCTGTGCCTTTTGTCACTTGTGGTTCTGCTCTCAGTTGCGAAGTCAAACAAGATCTGCACATTTCTGTTCAGAACTGATACTCAAATGCAGACATGAGCAGGGCTTTTTTTCAGCGGAAACGCGGTGGAACGGAGTTCCGGAACCTCTTTAAAATGGTCACATGGCTGGTGGCCCACCCTCTGATCTCCAGACAGAGGGGAGTTTAGATTGCCGTCCGCGCCGCTGTCTGGAGTTCAGGGGGCGGGGCCACCAGCCATGTGACCATTTTCTCCGAGGGCAACCCACTGAATTCCACTTCCTCTTTTCCCAGAAAAAAGCCCTAGAAATGAGTAATGCGCATATACAGAAAACAACATCAGCATTAACTTTAAATGTCACCTGCCATAGCAACATTGCCATAGATCAATTAATAAAAAGAAAATTTCAAAAGTAATTCTAGAGAGGATATCTTCTCAAAGGGGGGTATGTTCTGAGGATCATTGAAACCCAGAGAGTTTCCTTGAAGTCACAACAGGTTAGCTTTATGCTGTCACCTGGCTCACTTTTCGGTGACAGTTTCTTTTTTTAAAGTAATTGAGTTTCACAGTTGTATCCCTCCACATGTTGGTATCATTGCCAAGAGTGAATGACAGTGTGATTTTTATTTCCGTGACTGCTGCTGTGTTTGGATTGATAGCTTAATGGATACTGTGCTTTGTTCAGAATGTGTGTTCATGTAATGACTGTATTTAAAAGCAAGAAGTGTTGGGACACTGCATATTTTAAAAAATCTAAATAAGGAAAAGCATTCAGTCTGTGATGGGGACTTTTGTGGCATGTGAAATTTCTAGGTTAAAATGTAAGGATGCTTTTCTCACCACGTGTTTACAGTATAAGAATTGGTCATGTGATTTACGACAGCAACTGGAACACTAAAGGAACATACATGTGCAACAGCTTGCAATATAATTGCTTGAGGAAATGTTCCTGCAAGCTTTATTTATGTAATCAGTCATGAATTTGTGTTGAGGTGTGCTGCATAGCAAAGAAAAAAGGGTAATTGGTGCAACCTTTAGTAATTGTCCAACCTCTACGCACTCCGTAAACAGCTTTGTCGAGGGGAATCTTCCTTCTTTTAGTACTAAAGATACTATTAAAGATTCTTCCTCTTTGAACCAATTGCCTTTCCCCCTTTCATTTTGCCTCGACATGCTCCCCCCTTCTTCTTTTTTGGTGTGCAGTATAGGACACACCTTCTCTGGTTTTGAAGAAAAGATTCTAATGAAGACTGACTTTAAAAAACGCCATTTTATATTTCAGTATTGACAGGGGGAAATACTCTCTAATATTGCGAACTAAAGTTTTTAAAAAGCAGTGAGGATACTGCATTAGAAAAGTGCCCCGCTGAGGGCTTTGAGGATACGTCAGTTTTATTACTTGATTTGCTGAGATTACCTCAGTTTCCTCAGTATATTGCTGAAGAAACTTACAAAGGGGGTTTTTTTTGGTCTTTTTTTAGCAGCACCAACATTGCAATGTTGTTGTTTAATATTTTTAAAAGGTAAAAAAGAATGGACTAAAAAGTTTAGGAAGTATAGGTGAAAACCTTGAAATGTAAAGTGGGACTCAGGGCTCTCTGCAGAATTTTTGTGTTAGCCATATTGCACCATCCCCCCGCCCCCGACCCAACACAGTTGCAAGGGTTTTTTTCTTTAAGGTGCCAGAGTTGCAACTTGCTATTTATTTTTTAAAAATTAAGAAAAAAAACTGGATTGGTTGCTGTTCAACCAATCAGGATGCAGAGAAATAAAGGGAAGGGTGAAAGGCAGGACCAGGGCAAGGCATCACTCTGAAGAAAGCATTCTGTATTTCAAAAATGCCTGGTTTGACTTTGCTGGGGGGGGCGGGATTGGAATATATGCACAGGGAGAATGGCTGCATTAAAACCGGGGAAAGACTGATTCTGTGGCAGATGCAAAAATGTCTAGTAAGCAGATTGGAGACTAAATCGGGGTATTTTATGTGCAGAACTCTGGAGAAAAATCAGTGCATTTTGGGGCCAGAACCAATGGAAAAGCCCCTTGCGGAAAAGACCAAAACTTGCATGGCTTTCCAATTTAACATACCCTTATATTGTTGATTAGGAAGAAACTTGTGGTAAAACCGGAACTCCAGATATGTAATTTGGTCCTAAAATACAGGCATGCTCTGTGTGTGTGAAAGAGCGGGAGATATATTGTCGAAGGCTTTCACAGCCGGAGAATGATGGTTGTTGTGGATTTTCCGGGCTGTATCGCCATTGTCTTGGCGTTTTGCCAGCAGCTGTGACTGGTATCTTCAGAGGTATAGCACCAAAAGACAGAGATCTCTTAGTGTCAAACTCAGTTTGTCAACTCTCAGTCTCTGTCTTTCGGTGCTACACCTCTGAAGATGCCAGTCACAGCTGATGGCGAAATGTCAGGAACTACAATGCCAAGACCACGGCTAAACAGCCTGGAAAATATGCAACAACCAAAGAGCAAGAGGTTTATCTTCTTATCCAGCATTGTTCCTCAATTAAAAATGTCCCTTCCCAGGCTGCTTTAAGCTCCAGGAGAGACAAAGGCAGTCATAAGGATTCCTATTCCCCAAATGATGGCAGGGATTCCCCGCTTTCACCCTCCATCCTCTGCCGCCACTTATGTGACTGGTGGGAGGAGGGAGGAGTGGAAGTGGGCCTCCTGGGCATGATCCTGGGATGGCATAACAACATCACTTCCCAGGAGTGACATCATTGTGTTACCCCCAAAAGCGCTTCTGTATTTTGCAGTGGACCAGTTTGGGCCGAAATCAGCTGCAAAGCTCACATGCACTTAAGGCACACATGAGGAGCATGATGGGACCTCTGTGAACGTAAGTGCCCAGTCCTCTCCCTCCGGCTGGGAGGGTAAGGGGACCTGGTATCCCTAGGCAGGCATAATATAGCTACCTCTTTCCTTTCCCTACTGAGGCTTAGAACAGCCAAGGGGAGATTTCTGATCAGGGAAATGAGCCTTCCTCCCCTAGCTCCATGGACTTGATCCAGATCTGCCTCTCCCCCTGTGGCTGGTTTTTAAGATCCAAGTAAATATTGGAATTCCAGCCATAGGACGCTAGCATCACATGTAGTTTGTCTTAGAGCTGGCATAATTTAAAAAGGTTTCAGGTGGATAGACATATTGGTCTGCAGTGGAAGAGCAAGATGCAAGCCCAACTCAAGAGCGATTTAAATTTGAGTCCAATTTAAATGAAGAAGTAATAGTATTGGTATAGTCAAACTGGGTCATATTCAGCATAAATGAGTTCTGCAGTGAATGGTGATCATATAAGGCATGAGTAACTAAGGTGTATATATCCAATAAAGTGAAGTTGTCATTGCCAGTTCAAGTATTTGTGGGAATTGTGCCTTTTGTAAATACTGCAGGGCCTTTTGTCTCTCGGTATTTGCATGTAGTCTTAGCCATGAAGTTCAGAGCATGCTTGTAAAAGGTCAGCTTGTCCTGATCTCAGGAAACTATTTCATGCCTTAAAGAAAGCTATCTTCAGCTGACTGTTGTTCTAACCTGTTACGTTGGAACCATGTTATCGCATATCAGCTTGCTTTCTGCTGATGGCTACTTCCAGCATATGTTTAATAGACTAATATGTGAAGAACTATCCTGTGATGAAAAGCTGTTATGTTATAATTATAATCTGTTGTTAGACAAGGCTTGTATATTTTTGGGAGCCTAAGTGGTTCGGCTGCGAATCAGCACTGTACTGGTTTGAATCCCACTACTGCCATGAGCTCAGTAGGTGGCCTTGGGTAAGCCAGTCCTCTCATTCCCAACTCCCCAGCTGTATTGTGGGGATAATAATAACACTAAATTGTTCACTGTTCTGGGTGAGGCATTAATCTGTCTAGAAGAGCAGTATATAAGCTCAGTTGTTGTTGTTGTTGTTGTTAATAGCTGGTATTAGGGTTGCCATTCCCCCACCCGGGGTGGGGGACCCCCCAATCCCCCCCTCCCCCCCGTGCCCACTTACCTGGCTGGCGGGGGGGCATGATCCCTGGGGCATCCCCTCCTCAGGGGGCGCAGCGCGCCCCTGGGTGCGGGGCGAATTGCCACTCCGCGAGAGTGGGTGACGGCGGCAGAGAGAGAGCAGGCGGTGGTGGCAAGAGCAGGCCGCTCTCACTACCGCCTCTGTGGCCTGTTCTCTCGCCGCAGCCGCCCCTGTCCCTGCCAGTGCCTGCTGCACAGGGGTGGCCACAGCGAGAGAGCAGGCTGTGGCCACTGCAGCTCGCTCTCTCACCACGGCCGCAGCCGCCCCTATGCAGCCAGCGCTGGCAGGGACAAGGGGCACGGCGGCGAGAGAGCGAGCTGCAGTGGCCACAGCCTGCTCTCTCGACGCAAACGCGGCCACTCCTGTGCAACCCACACCGGCAGGGGCTAGGGGTGCGGCGGTGGCGGTGGCGAGAGAGAGATGCCAGCTCTCTCTGCCCTCCCCGGCACATGTGATGTCATTACACAGGGCGCCTCCCAGAAGTGACCCCATCACGCATGCTGGGAGCGCACACGCACGCACGGTCACAACAGCAGGAGCAGCAACTGGGTAGGATCTGGCGTCCCAGTCTCCCGCTGAGAGACTTGCAGGACCTGGCAACCCTAGCTGGTATGGGGCTGGGCTTGGATTTCCCAAAAGCAGAGTAAGCTTAGAAAAGTGACCTGACTTTGACCGACCACTTTACAGATTCTTCTGGCATCTGAGGAATATGCTAAACTAGGCATCCAACTGTCTTCTGTTTTTCTTGCCCCTTTCCAGGTTCTTCTACAGACACTGAAAAGAAGTCTCAGCTAGAGAAGCTATGCTAGTTGCAGTTTTAGGAAGGAATGCCCCACCCTGTGATCATCATAAGAGTAGCATGATAGTGCAGATCAGTCCTGCTGGATCCATTTCAGTGAGTCTCTATAGAAACAAGAGACTCACACGGTGGTGACTGTTAAAATACCTGTCCCTGTGATAATGGCAATATAGTAAATAATGAAAATGAATTACAAGAATGCTCATATAAGCATGCTCATATATGCATAATAGGAGGACAATAAGAACTCTTGTTATCTTGTTTGGCTAATATGCTATCATTTGGTTAGAAGGTTAGAACAATAGATATGTAAAACCAAAACACAGCAAATTAACGTAATAAAATCCGACAACAAAAATCACCACCAATAAAATCGGCACAGTGGGCAAATGGCAGCATCGGCATATGCTGAGCCCATGTTGATTTATCCAGTAGAACAAAGCAGGAGTAACTACTTGTTAAGACATGATTGTTATCTCTAATAATTCTGAAACGTTCTTCTTACAAAATACTGGTGGAGAAGCAAAAGGTTTAGAAAACTGTGTATCACCAGTCTGTGTCACCAAGGTTTAAATTGGCAACCTCAATGCCTCTGTCTAGTCTGCTTTGCTACCTGGGATTGTACATGATCAGAGCATTTTTCACGTACAGAAAAGAACAGAAGTGTGCGACATTAGATCCTGCATTTAGCAGGTAGAATGGAACCTCTGGACTGACCAGATTTAGTACAAATACTGTCGATAAAACCTTGCTCAGTCGCTAGAGCAGTACCTTCCACTTGGTGCATTTCAGGCTGCAGATTCTTCTTCCTGAATAACTGATCTCACACTGGGAACACATTGTCCAAGACTAGAATCTGTTGCAGCCTCCATGGCCCTGACAAAAAGAACCAACCCTCTTTGTCCATCTGCTAATATTTCTGCCACATATATTTTTCAGATCACTGTGTTTGCTTTGTTCCTCACCTTTCATCTTGCAAACATTTTTTCCTAAGTTGTCTTCATGTCTTTATATGTTATGTAATGCCCTTGAGGTTAGGTTCAATAAAGCATCTAACCAAGTGCTTTGTGTTGCTTTTGTGAGTTGACTGGGCAAAACATCTAATGTAGAGCTGAGAAGTGGAATAATTTTGTATATTAATTTATGGGGCCATTTGTCTGTTTAATGAGATTGCCAGTTTTTATAAATGTGAATAAAATAGTGGGTAGCTGTGGAAATAAGGAAGTACAGATTGCTTTGTTTCGTAAACAGTCTGTGGCTAGCAGTGAACAGCTGGGATGAGGAGAAAACATCCAGGGGTCGGATTGAATAACCACATGTCTGTATCATTTGTAAAATGCTTTGATAAAACAATTCCAGAAAGAAAGATGGGTCAAAACTTTAAGCCTGAGAAGTTTTTCTGTATGCTCAAAAGAATTCCTGATAGCACTCCTACGATGCAATCTTTCAAAATCCTTATAACCTAAATCCATTTTCAGTGGATTTAGAAGGGTATAAGTCAGTCTAGGATCGCACTGGTAGAGATTTCTGTCATGAATTCTGGTTCTTTCTTTGTCCTGTGTGTCTGTGAAGAAGATTCAAAGGCGGTAAGTGGTACAGAATGTAACAAGCCACCTCCCCACCACAGCATATGTTGCACTTCATTGTTCTGTTTCCAGCATTCACAGTCAAGGTACTGCTTTTTAACATATACACATTAAAATAGATTAAACTTTATAATGCTTAGCTACTACCATCTTCCAGTGGTCCCTCATGATTGACCTTTAGATGGTGCCTTTTATACATCAAATAGAAATGGCAAAGGCACATTAGAGAGCAAATTTTAGTGGTAGTTTACCAGTGTTAAAATTCTCCTTCCAGAGATTTAACCAGATCAACATCAACTTCCATCAACTTAAACATCAGTGTTTAAACTTTAATATCGTGTGGTAGCGACAGAGGATCTTTGTCTTTAGAAAAGAGTTTGGAAGTTGATGTTGATCTGGTTGTTCCAGTTACAGATTTAGTTTTAATGGTTTGGTTTTGTTGTACGCTCTTTAAATACTTACTTGCTTTCTTGCCTTTTGAGCAGGGCTGTTTTAGATTTCCATGATCTCTAGGCAGTAGGTTTTGAGTGAGAGGACCCCTTGGCTTCCCTGAATGCACTGATCTGGGACAGCTGCCACTTCTTCCTCTGTCACCGACTTGCCCCTTTCATTCTCAGTGTAAGCCAATGCTGAATGTACAAGCAATCACTTCTTTCCCAGAACCCGTCTGTGCTGAACTTGAGAGGTCATCACTATCCTTTTTCACCCAGGCCACTCAGAGAGTATTGGTGCTATGTGGGCAAAATCAGCTGGTACTATGAAGAGTGGTGATGGAGGAAGAGATAGCAGCTGCAACTCTGCTGGGGCTGTGATAGGAAGAGAAATGAAGGGAGGCGGTAGAAACAACTACATTGTTGGACAGACAGAGGAGGAAGAAGCAGTGGTGTTTGGTGGTGGAGCCTTTTCTGTGGCTTCAGAAGGTGCCTGATGATGCCAATGTGGTGTAGTAGCTAAAGTGACGGACTAGTGTCTAGTGTCTAACCTCCTTACAGGGATGTTGTGGGGGAAAAATGGAGGAGAGGACAATGATGCAAGCTGCTCTAAGTCCCCATTTGGGGAGAAAGGTGGAATATAAATGAAATGAAATAAAATTAATACTTACTGTTGAGACTAGACTTCTCTGGGAATATGGTATGTTAAAACACCAATAATAATGAAATAATTTGCCTCTTAAGAACTGAAAGTCGATCTGAGAAAAATTTATTTGGATTTTCATAAATATTTTGACATTTTTTTCTGAACTTGGTATGCTCTGTGGTGGCTTGGTCACGGAAAGCTGCTAGCAGTTAGGCAACTTTGACATCATAACACTCACCTCCATATGAACCTTAAGTTCATTATGTGTGTTCTTTGAAGCAACTGAAAATACTATGATAGAGGAAAGACTCTGAGAGCCATTTCACATGTTCCTTATATTCACCCTATTTCAGTTGTAACATGTGAATTGAGTCTCTCACAACCTCACGTTTTTTATTATTTATTTGTGTTGAAAGTGTTTGCATTTTCTCAAAGTCTCAAAATGGTGCTTAGTAAATAAGCATATTGATCTCATGAAAAAATAAAGATGAATCTCAGCTGATCCCTACAGCTCACAAATCTTCTTATAGGAAAGATGTGTAAGTCTCCTCCACATGTTTTAGCAGAAGAGATGGAAGAATAACTGCCAATCACTCGTGCTTCATCCTTTGCCCCTGTAATACTCCTCTTAGAGTCTGTTGAATGTTTATTGTCACAACTGCACACAGGCTCTGTGTCCTGTTGAGAAAAAGGTCTTGAGGCAATTTATGCTTGCCTGAACAAATTCAGTTGTTGACAGAATGGGTTCCACCTCACAAAATACTTCCATGATAGATCAGTCAAGAGCTTCACAATGACAGCAAAAAGCAGATTGGCAAAACATATATCGGACAGGATATTTCCCACTCTGGAAGGAGACATTTTCATAGGCCAACGGCTTTAGATGATGTATTGACTATCAGGTCCAGAATAACATTTTAATTTAGAATTGATGTGATAAATTTACAAAGGATGAATGATATTTAAAAGATGAAGAATGTTTTCCCTTTTCAACATCATATGAAGCTGGGCTCAAGACAAGTGAAGCTCTTTTTCAGACACAAATTCTGATATTCCCCATAAGATTTGGTGAGGGTCAGCAGCAGTGGCACCCTTTGGGAGCAGGGCATGTCATACCTCTGGTCCATGGGGTCTTGAAAGAACCAGCCTGGTTACTACTTTCTTCCACAGGTCAGTTCATTGTTGAACCCATGCACATGAAGGTGTGGTTAACATCACCCACTTCAAAGTTACACAGCATTACAGGCGAGAAGAGCTTCCCCACTGCAGCCTGCTTCCCTCTTCTCTTGACTCCCTTGAGTTCCCCCTTCCTCCGTTTTTCCAGCCACAGCTCCACAGTGTGCTAAGCTCCATCCTCCCTGTCTCTGTCCTTTGCTTCTTAACCATCCCTTGCTCTCCACAGCCATGCTCTGCCCTTACACCCTCTGGGTCAGAGAGCCATTGCTTCCCCATCCAGGATTGCTTGCTGCCTCCATGCCTTCTGAGCATCTCTATGGCAGACTGCCCAAGCTGCCCTGTTGCTGAGGCTAACCTGGCTGCAACCTCTGGTGCCTGATCCCACCCTGCTTCATCTAAGTAAGCCTTGCTGCTGGGCCCAAAGGTGCCCAGGTGGGCTGGCCACTGGAGGTCAGATGATGTTTTAAAAACAGGACTGCATATATTCATGGAAGATAGGTCTATGAATTATTATACTTAATGGCTAAATATAATCTATATGGAGGGACCAATGGTAAGCATGGCAGCGTACTTTTGTGTCTGTGCTGAGTTCTGTCCAATCTACTTCCCAATCAGTGGACTAAAAACTTGTTCCCTGTATTACTTTTGTTTAGCGACTTACTTAGCTACATACTGTCTGGCCTGCTTAATGGTGGAACGGCACACACGGTCAGCGTGAGCTCTCTGATTTTACCTTTTAAAGACTGTTTTACCTTTTAAAGACTGTTTTAATGAAGCTTTAAGATCCTCACAGAGTGATTTAGAGTACTCAGCTCTTAATTTTTAATCTGCAACTGCTTTTTAGAAACTATAAAGCTGAACCGGGCTATCTCACAGGTGTTTCATTGATACGGCTCTTCACAGACGGAATGGAAATATAAAATATAAAAGCATGCCAGTAACTCATTAACACTCTACTTTCCTTGAAACAAGTGCTCTACTAATTAGATAGATAACTTTTGCTGTTTTTGGAGATACTCTCTGACCTTGGGGCTTTGAGGCTGTTATGTGAAGAGAGGGATGACTCAGCAATCAGACAGCTTTACTGACAAGGGGAGAGGGGTTGGGAAACGCCCCAGAGAATCTGAAGAATCTGAAGATGAGGAAGTGGCGTGTCTCCCTCGTATCAAGCAAACGAAAATTAGGGAATTTTTCCCTAAGAAAACAAAGGATATGTTTTCCATCCCGGTGTCAAATCCTTTCTCCCCGCTGGCAGAGACGGCTGATGTCGAATCCACGCTGAAGGAAGCCAATGACAAACAGCCTTCTAACTCCTCAAACAATAATACTCTTAACTCAAAGAGTCTCAATAAGGATCCAACTACTTGTGCTCAGCTGAGAGATAGTGCTAGAGAAGGAGAAGGTTGCTACTCAGATATTTTATTTGGACACTCTGCTATGTTAGACTTAATTGCCAAAACAGTGGACTATATCTTTAAATCCCTAAGGGATATCCAAGAACTTCTAGAGAAGATTCTACCATCTGCATCTTTAAAATATAAAGACAGACCCCCAGATTCCCTGAATGATGATTGGACTTCACAAGCTCCCCGTGCTCCTGTGTTATCTCATGCAATCTCCCAGGCTGCCTGTCAATATGAAAAGGAACAAAATAAGGGAGAGTTGCACTCTATATCTTCTTATAATCTTTCTTTGCAAGATACTAAAGTCTGTCTAACTGTTTGCCCCTTTAGAGGCCAGGTGGTTAACTGGTCCTCTAAGAATTGTGTAAGGAGGCACCTGTCTAGACTTTTGAGGGAAAACCCTTACTCCATTGATTTGAAGTGTATTGAATATATTAACAGCATGCCACAAACTCAGAGGGTATTACTTTCTTTTGAGTCTAAGAAGATCCCTACACTTATAATGTTTCAAAGATATACTTTGAGACCTTTTGGAATTTTCCCCACAAGAGTCTTTACTAATACTAAGATCTGCCCTCTCCTACCTACTCATACACATAAAAAGAACAGCCAAGCCTGAGGACCGAAGCCTAATCCCTTCGACTAACACGACTTCAGCTTCCTTGGTCCCGGACCTGATTAGCTGGACTGATGCCCCTCTTCTCCCATTGACGAAGGCCACCTATCTGGAAAACTCCGTAGAGCAAGAACTACTCTCATCCTTTACTCATCTCCCAAAATCTGAACGAACAGAGATTATGGATAGATTGGAGGAATTAATACTTTGTCTCCGCAATTCGGAAGGCCAACCTGATATAAATAAGTCTGTCTCCCCCTCTAACTCAGCCCTGAAAATGGGGTATGAAACCTCCCCGATGATGATTGAGCCTACATTCCTGCCTTGCCCAAATGAAGTATATGCTGAAAATATTGCTGCTCCTCTTACCTCGGTATCAAAGAACTCACCACTGAATGGGTGTATTTTCCTGGATACTGAGAAGACCTTGGACACTATTGACAAGGCGGATTGACTATCACCTTTCCTTCTGTCTTGGAATATTCCTGGATGGCATTCTAAAACATCGGACAAAGACTTTGTCAACTATGTTTCACAGTTTAAGATCATCCTCTTCCAAGAAACCTGGATGCAAGACTCGTTTGAACTTCCTAACTATCTTGCCTTTCACTCCTATGCCTCAGTTGGACCAAAAGGGGGAAGACCCTCTGGAGGACTGAGTACTTTTGTGTCGACATCCTTAAGTGCTTCTCCAAGAAAACTGGAAATCGACAAGAATTGGATTTTGGCTGTCAGCATACTCTCTTCTCACTTTGAGATCATCTGCATTAATGTATATATTCATCCACTTATGAAGCAATCTGATATCAAAAATGCTTGGGAAGAACTGAAAGATTGTGTTCACTTTGTCCTAGATAAGTTTCCCTCAGCCTTTTTAATTATTGGTGGTGATTTTAACGCAAGATTCGGACATACTGACGAACAGCTGATCAACGAATGTGGAATAGGTGGTCTAAATTTAATTGATGAATCCTGGCCTCTCTTTAGGCGACGATCACTAGATCCAATCGCTAATTTTGCTGGTGCATGCCTTTTTCAAATGGCACTTAGGTTAAATCTTGTCATTCTGAATGGTCTATCATTGGGAGATTGCCCTGGCCAATTTACTTATTGGTTGGGACTAAAACACTCCATCATTGATTACATCCTTATTTCGCAAGACCTTTATGATGACCATATTGATTTTATGATTGATATAAGAACAGAAAGTGACCATTTGCCTCTAAATCTTAAAAAGATTGATCCACCAAGACTCCTTAGGAGCTGGGCCTGCCCCAAAACAACCAAACCCAATGGTTTAAAACAAAGAGGCAGATGTAGAATTAAATGGTCCTCCCACATTAATGACAATTTTGGCTCTTGGATAAAATCAGCAGATGGTCAGCTTCTCTTAGACACCCTAACCTCTAATAACACTAAAGGGAACTACCTAATTGATCAGTATAATTTATTAATCTCAAATCTTCAGCCATTGCTTTCAAGATCTGGAAGCCCTAAATATGATAGGATCCCCAATAATAAAAAATGGTTTGACCATGAATGCATCCAAGCAAAATTAACCTTTAGGGAATGCTTTAGGGTTTTCCACCAAAACCCAAACCCAATTACCAAACTTGAATTACAACTTAAAAAAAAGAAATATAAAGAGCTGTTAAAAACTAAAAAAAGAGATGCTGATCGTCTTTTATGGCAGCCTCTTATCAAAGCCACCAAAGAAAAAGACAATGTTAGTTTCTGGAAGATTATTTCTAATCTCCAAACCAAAGCACCCAAGGTATCCAGTACTATCCCCGCAGATGTATGGGAAAAGCACTATAGTGCTTTGTTTAGGGATCAGTGGCACTCTGCTCCCCCTGCTGTCTCATTAGATAACTCTACACAGTGGCCACCAGTCTCTGAATCTGAAATTTCCTTGTTAATTTCACAAATGAAATCTGGTAAAGCCCCAGGAAGTGACTTTATTGTTGCTGAGCTTCTGAAATCGCATATAAACTGGTGGGCTCCAGTCTTAGCAAATCTGTTCTCATACATAGATGCCTCAGCTCAATTTCCTAAGGATTGGGGCTTGGCCACAATTGTTCCCATATTTAAAAAGGGTAATCCCTCTGCTCCGTCAAATTATAGGCCAATTAGTCTTTTGAATGTGATCTGTAAGTTATACACGAAACATCTCTGTTTAAAACTGTGTGAATGGTTAGACCAAAATAATCTACTCGAGATTGAACAGGCCGGTTTTACACCTGGTCGCTCCACTATTGACCACTGCTTGGTGTTAGATTATTTTATTTATAAATATGTGAAACACTGGAAGAAGACACTGTATGGGGCCTTTGTGGATCTCAAGGCAGCCTTTGATTCTGTGTCTAGGGGAAGGCTCTGGGTTAAATTGGCTGACTTGGGCATCAATAAAAGGCTATTATTTTTATTAATTAAGTTACATGAAAATAATATCCTTCAGATAAGACTTACACCGGACAGCAGACTCTCAAAAAGAATTCCAGTCCAAAAAGGGGTCAGAGAAGGTTGTCTACTGGCCCCGTTCCTATTTAACATCTATGTCAATTCTCTAATCACATGCTTTCATACAACGGACACTCATGCCCCTGTGTTCTCTAGTGGCAGAAAAGTTCCAATTTTAATGTATGCTGATGATGCTGTTCTTTTATCTCAGACCAAAGTTGGTTTGAAGCGAGCTTTAGAAAAATTTAATGATCAATGTAACTTTGAATTGTTAACAATTAATTTCTCTACAACCAAAATTGTTCGTTTTGGCAGCTCATTTAGGAAATATATCTGGAATATGAAAGGAAATGGCATAGATCAAATTAAGAACTTTCAGTATTTAGGCATAACTTTTTCTTATAATGCCAAATTCTCAGCACATCTGACCTCATCAGCCACTTCAGCAGAGAGAAGTGCAAATGCCATCCTTAAATTGTTTAAAAGGAAAGGCGCTGGCTTTCTCCCTATGGCCTTAAAAACTTACCAGGCAAAATCTTTGGCCCAACTTTTGTATGGCTCACAAATTGGACTCTCTGCCAATCTTAAGATTCTTGAAACAGTCCAATCAAAATTTCTTAGATCTCTATTTGGTGCTCCCAAGAGTACATCTAATGTAATACTTAGACAAGAGGCAGGATTACCCAGAGTTGAATTAAAAGTATGGGAACAGGCAATATTCCTCTGTTTGAAAATTCATTATAATCCAAAGGGAATGATAACTCATCTCCTAGCTGCGAACCCTTATCCACCTTGGTTCACACAAATCTTTAACAAGATCAAGCAAATTGGCCTAAATCCTGAAGATCTTTTTAATGGAACCCTGAATATGGCAAAAACAGCTATTACTCAGAGGCTTCTTGATATTGAACTTCAAAATGAAGAAGCTTCACTTCCCAAGAACTTCAGGTGCTTAAAATCTTGGCCTAATTTTTCAGCTGCCCCATATTTATCCAGTATTACCCATGAGTCCTACAGATGGGCATTTTCTAGAGCCCGGTTTGAGGCATTGCCTTCAGCTGTATTGTACGGCAAATTCTGGCAGATACCAATGCATGAGCGCTTATGTCCATGCATGGACAATATGGTGGAATCGGTTACTCACATACTTTTATTCTGTGAATTTTATTGTGAAGAACGGTCTCGCCTCATACTACCTCTTTTGTCTAAATTCATCCCTTTGCAATCCTATTTGGAATTTAGACCAGAAGTTCTGCGCAAATTTCTTTTAGAAGATTCTCAGAGCTCAGTAACCTATGCTGTGGCCAAATTCTGCTCTTTAGCTATCAGAAAACGTAAACTTCTCTTAGTGGAAAAAACATTATAATTTTTTTTCTATTTTCATTATTGTTATTCCATTTTCACTCTTATCCCTTTATGCCTGTGGTTTTCCTGTATTGATAATATTGATTTATTGCTTGTAATCGTATTGTTTTATATTGCTGGCTTTTGCTGTAATAAATTGGATTTGGATTTGGCTACATACTGTCTGTTCCCCCCCCCCAATGAAACAAGCTAAAAGAGAGAGATTTTAAGTTATTACAACACAAATGTGTGCCTTCTTTAAACTTCTTGCCATAGAGCATGTGATTTACTCTATTAACTCTCTCAACCAACTGAATATATTGTATTAGCATCCACACGTTGTTTATGTACTGCAGAATTAGATGCTCCGGTTTCTCCCTAAGTAGCGCACCCTGCATTGTAAATTGTGATCAAAGCTTTAAAAGGCAGGGGAATACCGTTGTCTACTGTCATTCATTATAGTAATTATTATTTGGGCTAAGGGTTTCCCCTCCTGCCTTTCATCTCTTTGTTCTGCAACATATTTGGTCTGCATTCAGGGGCTTCTGTGAAAAGGGCAAGCCATGTTTAATAAGGATGACACAAAACAGCACAGATGTGAGGCCGTTGTCAGAAATTGAGACATTCATGCTCAGGATGTTTGATGGACCTCTTTTGATGTGTTTTGTTAGGCAGTGATATGTACAGTGAGTGTCATCCAGGTGGCATTTAATGGCATTGTCTTTCCCCAGCTTCTGTCCATCTCTGTTGCCTTGATAACTTTTTTGAGATCTCTTTTGCAGAACATTGTGTGCAGTGCTGGAAAAAATTCCTAGTTTTGCATCCAGGCCACCTCTACAGGGCTGTATGGATTTCTTTTGTATGCATAATTCAGACTGCAGTGTTTGTGTTTTGAAAGGAGGAAGGAGTTGTTCATGGTGGGTGTTTGTAATACGGGTGAAGTTCTGTATGGTAACCTGATATGGTTAGATGACTGCCTACAGGCTGCCAATAGTGGGTGTACACTAAGACCTGACATATCTCAAAAGAGCCCATTTCAAACAAACAAATTGCTATTGTAGCTGCCTCAGTGTGGTTTCACTATAGGTAAAGGTAGTCCCCTGTGCAAGCACAAAGTCATTACTGACCCATGGGGGGACGTCGCATCACGGCGTTTTCTTGGCAGACTTTTTACAGGGTGGTTTGCCATTGCCTTCCCCAGTCATTTACACTATATTTCACTATACATCCACCTTATAGATATGTATCTATCTGGCTTCCCAAGCGGAGAAAGAACAAACTATACAAAACATAAATTCCACATTCTATCAGTGGAGGAAAATAATTTATTTGTTAAAAGATGTATGAGATAGTTGGAGGGTTGGGCTGGAAAAGGGGGGGAAATGCTGATGCACTTGCAGGACAACCTTTGAAAGGTGCTCATTTCATTCTTCCTTGATTTGGGAAAAGGGGAAACCAGAATTATCAACAGAAGCAAGGAGTTGAACATGGAAAAAATTCAGATTAATGCATGGTGATAATCTTAATTGGTCACAATGTCAAATAATAAGCTTTAAAGTTTAATGTAAATAAGCTTGTAGTCAAGGGCTTAATGAAATAAATGGTGTTGATTTTCCTTGTGAACTCCCACACTAGGGGTCTAATGTAAGAAGTCAGCCTAAAATAGAGGTTAACAGGACAAGAATTTTATTGAGACCCTGGTTATGAATTAACATTAAACTGCCCCTCAAGTCATGATTCATTATGGTCCGAGTAACTTGCTTGAGAAGTGCACCCCTGCGTTAGAACACAGACCATTTTATCATTTGAGCTAGTGGCCCATTCATTGTGCATTCAGTTAGAAGCCACGTTCCACTTCTGTTAGGATGTGTGAGAATTTTGCAAGCATGAGTTCCTTTTTATCTTTGACCTCCTATTCCTAGAACATATCTATGATGTTTCCTAATTTCAGTCCACATACTTGTGTCAGGTTATAGTCTGAAGCCATGTGAGATAACAGCCTTGCAGAATCTAAACCAATGTGGATCTTCGATTTCTGAAAGGCAGGATAAAAATGCAGTAAATAAATTTGGGAGAGTAATTTCAATTCATTATAATGTTCTACTGGAGCTCTTTTCTTGTTAGAGTGTGATATATTGTAGAAGTTACTTTATGCTTTTCATTAGTTTGAGCTTTAAAAGTTACATGTGATCTGTAGAGAGAGCTGTGTTCTGAATATTTCATGAAAAATTTCTCCAAGGTATCTATTACAATAAATGCAAAATCTCTCTCAGAGATAAGATGACTCCAATTGTAAGCATGTGTGGCATAATTTCCAGAATTACCTGCAAACCTTTATTTTATATTAAACATATTGAGGATTTTCTTGTAATTTTTCATTGTTGAAGCTGGATCTATGTTGTGATTTGTCCTCAGATTGAAATACGAGATTACAGTACAAATGAAGATACTAATTAATGCTGTAAACCTATACACACTGACTTAGTATTAGTAAGTCCCAGTGAACAGAGTGGAACTTCTAAGGAAAGTAGCATAGACCGGGATTTGCATAACAGTTTGAAAGAAACAAAATGAACATTGTAAATATCAATAAAGACCTTCGTTTACAGTTCAAGTGATACTATTAATTGCCAATTCTCGCTTCCACTGCAGACTCCCACATCATACTCAGAGGGGTTTCTGGGGGTCCTGCAAATATCAGGGAAGTGTTTTGAGGATGTAGTGGTCCGTAGCAGGAGGTGGAAATGTTCCATTCTGCAAGTGAAACACCAAACAAATTAATATGGATAAAACCTATTGAATGAATATTGTGAATGAGTTGTCCCCTCTTTAAAACAGAGTTTTTAATTGGATCATCTTTTCATCTCTTTTATAGCTAAGTTTCTGTCAAAGCCCTCATAATTGCTTGCAGTCCCATAAGATAGATTCAAGCACAGATTATTCCCCTTAAATATGTAATTTTTAGTTACTTGAAAGATGAAGTTGCTTCTTAAACATTATGCATTTGCTTGTTTATATAAAATGACAAGATGCTGTTGGTTCATAAATAGAATGTTCAACATTAGGGACAAAAAGAATTTATGAACAGAATTTACATTTTTCATACAGTACATTTTTCATACAGAAACAGACTTGAACTTGCATATAAAAACATGATATTTGTAAAATAAAAGGTATTAACACCAACAACTTGGCTAAATTCCAACTTGAAAATTACATTCTTCCTGCTTCTTAGGCAATCAGTTAAATAAATTGCATTCATTTCCTGTTCCAGAATAGGAGCAATTCCCAGCATCCCAAAAGTGGCTGTATTATTTTTGTTTGTCTATAAATATTTGAGATCTTTAAGTGGTTATTCATAACTGTTGATTGTCAACATGTTGGGCTTGGTTCCTCATGTCCCAACCAGTGGCTCAGTCATGGAAGAGGGCACAGTGAAGTCTCAGATAATGATTCAGAGAGATTGCTCCTGCAAGTTGTCCACACTTCACAGTTCCTGTAACCTTCTGATTCCAGTTTTTGCTGTGTGCTTTCAGTTTGCCGTAAGCTCCCTAATAAACTACTGTCATCTCTGACTTCATTTCTGTGACTGCAGATTACTGTCTCTGTATCTTCAGTTAGCTCCTGAGGGCTTTGCTCTGTCCCCTTTTGCCATCCAAGAAAGAATACTGTGTTATCCTGGGACAATGCATTTTTAATGCCTGTTTGGTGATGTTTATATATTAGTAGCTACCAGTCTGCCAAAGTAAGTTTCATGATAAATAAACAACCAAACAATGTTATCAGAACATATTTGCTTTTTACATTCTTCAAATTTACATGTATGTTTTTTTAGGATTACTCCTGAAAATGTCGGGTGTGATTGCATCTAACATGTTACTTACATTTGTCTACGGTCAAGAATTAGACATCACTTCCTTTAAGAATATAATATAAATATCTATGCAGCATCAGTCGAATGGTCCATCTAGCCTGGCATCTTGCCTCCTACGATGGCAAGTCAGATGCCTAAGGAAGACCCCCCCAAAGAGGGCCTATTGGCAGCAGCCCTCACCTGCTGATGGTTTCAGCATTTGACAACCAAAAGCATGTAACACAGAGGACCGCTTCAGCTATCATAGTTAATTGGTAGCAATAGACCTTCACAAATCTTTACAACCCCTTTTAAATTTGTCTTAAGCCAATGGCTGTCACCATATCTCATGGCAGTGACTTGCAGAAGTAACCTATCCATTGTGTGAAGTAGCCTTATGTTTGTCTTGAATGTATTGCCAAACACTTTTATAAGGTCACCCTAAATTTTGTATTATGAGAGAGAGGAAAATTTCTCTGTATCCACTTTCTTCGTTCTATGCACAATTTTGTAAAACTCTGCTGCAATGCTCCTCCCTTGTTTTGCCCCCCTAAAATAAAATGCCCCAGGTGGTCTAGCCTTGCTTGATAGGGCAGGCAGTCCAACCCCATAATCCTTTTGGTTGCCTTTTCCTGCATTTTTCCTTGCTCTTCAGTGTGGAAAGTGAGATTACTCCAGAATCAGAGAACTCAAACTAAAAAAGCAAACCAAGCTGGGAGTAGAAAATGTGGGATGTGTGTGTGTGTGTGTCCTGTGCAAGCTTCTTCTTGTCAGCCTGTTGATTGGACATGGGTGCAAAGGAAACTGTGTCCCAATCCTCCCATCATGGGTACTGGCTTGAAATAGAAAGCATGCAGTATGTGCTTTGTGCCTTCTCTCCTTGCAGCAGATGGGCAGTCTGGCTAGCTGGCAGGTTAGATTCTACTGTAAGTAGTTATATTACAAACACAAAATAAAAACCATAACTTCCTAGAGTCTTTTTTCCTGTTTTTTAAAAAAATTATTATTAAAAGGCCAAGACGTCCTTAAGAAATAAGGCTGAAAATAACAGTAAATCCTGCTCACCGTCCCTAAAATAGGCTAGCTTGGTGAAGAGTATTGTACCAATTTGTGTAAAGTACAGAAGATAGAAACGATCAGCCATAGAAACTGAGGCAAGAAATTACTAAATCCAGATGGAGAACAATGCGGACTAGCTCTGCCAGCTGGCGGATGCAGTGCAACCCTCAAGAGCTCTGGCTTAGTATCGGGCATGACAGGTTGTGCTTAAGAAACAGAATGTATAATCTTTAGCTAGCTGCTTATTGTGTAGATACAGATTGCATAAGGCCACACTGTGCACGTTAAGCACACGTTCTTGTATAAGTATGCATTGCATACCATTCATTTTAGTAGGGTAAACATTTGTCTTCAGCTAGTAAAGTTGCCTCAGTCATGTCACATGCATTTTCCTTGCCTGGAGCAATTGTACTTCAATTGCTTGAATACTGTTTATCAAAATTAATTATTTCTTTCTCATTAACAGAAGTTCCTTGTTGTTTAGAGTTAAATATTTATCATTTTGCATCCAAAAGTTAAGAAAATACACTTTGGATATAGGCAAAAGGGATGCTTTCCTCTCTGTAGCTAAAAGAATGCCATTTTAATGCTTTTATTGTTCATGTGCTTAATTTTTTTCTATTACTGTCAATTGAGAAAAAAACATTTCTGTCCTATTTTTGTTACTGCTGTATTCATCAGTGTTGCTTGTATATGTCAGAGCTGGTGCCATATTTAGAACATAAGAACATAAGAGAAGCCATGTTGGTTCAGGCCAATGGCCCATCCAGTTCAACACTCTGTGTCACACAGTGGCCAAAACCCCAGGTGTCATCAGGAGGTCTGCCAGTGGGGAAGGGACACTAGAAGCCCTCCCACTGATTTAACAATACTGTCTTTAGTGCTGTTGGTTATATTCCTGAAAACAGTTTGTACACAGTTCTATAAGATGTATTGATATCTCTGGTTCTAATATGTTCCCAGCTTCACTGTTTCTTGCGTATGAGGTGGCAACTGGAGGAGAGGACCATCACCAACTGACTGCCCCATTTAGGCTCCTTTCTGGATCTCCTTCCACGTTGAGGCTTCCTTCTGGAAGAGCTGAGGCTGCCTTCTCTATCAGCACTGCAGCTCCTACTGAGGCCTCATTTCTCAGCCATGTAAATGTGTTGTAGATCTGTGACACAGTTGGGAGGTAGCTGTTCTATCTGCACTCATCAGTGCTGCATCGCTTTGAGTCTGACCCTGTTTTCTTCCAGCTATACTGATCATGCTGTGGACCAGCTGCCCAGTCCTCTTCCCCGACATGTTATCTTAAAAATTGCACCCAGGACAAAGAGTGCTAAATGAAACAGCTTTATAGGTAGGGTTCCCAGGTCCCCAGCAGGAGGGAGGGCAGGACTTACCTGGAGCAGTGTCATGGCGAGGCACAACAACATTACTTCCTGAAGTGATATTGTCGCGCCAGCCATAGGCGTGCCCTGTGCTTCACATGGGGCCAATTCTGACCCATTTGGGGTCAGAACCCTCAGCTGTGCAATAACATCGCTTTTGGAAGTGATGTCATCATGCCCTGCCAGGAGAGCACCCAATATGCATTTTCCTGGGTTGCCTGCCAGTGGCAGACAATTGCTAGGACATTTTCCACCTCCTTCCAGGCAAAGGGGCAAACTCTTGGGAGATTGCCTGCCACTGACGGACAACTGGGAAGCCGATTTATAGGAGGTATTGTATTCTAAATATTAAGTGTGCATTTTTTGTAATAAATGAATTGGAATTATTAATTGAAATAGAAGCTTAAACGAATTAACCAGGGCAGTGCAAACATCTAAGGACTAACTTTTGCTCAACCTGAGTCCATAGGAGGCAATTCCATGAGAAGTTCCTTGGGAATCATGGTGGAACTACATGTTATAATAAACATGAGGCTGTTGCTGGAAATGGCAGCCCTGACTGGAGTCTTTCCAATATATGGTACAACTCACCCCTTTTTCTGAGCCATAATGCAGAATTTACTTACCTTCTGTAAGTATTAGAAGCAACCAGTTATACAGAATAGCTCAGTATAATGACTCAGAACAGACATAAATTGAAGTACATATGGAACACATCTTAAGGTGTAATGATTTTAACTGCCTGTTCAATTTCAATCTATTGTTTTCTTTTTCATGACATTAAGGCAAATCACTAATTCAGCAAACTGTACTCTAAATACCTTGTGGATGCTGAAGGAGATCGTAATTGATGATGGTAACAAAGTTTTTATATAATCTGCAGTTCTGCATTGAACCCCACTTAAATCTATGCAATTTTTATGTGAAAATCTGTAGGATCTGCCTCAAAAACCATTATGCAGTCTGAAGATATTTTCATTTATTCATCTTTTAATCAAACAAATAGTTATCTCAGATGGCTAGAACCCAAAGAGTGGCCTGTGGTTCTGTACACTCAATGGACCTCTGGACTTGTATTTTCCAGATTTCTCTTTATCCCGTGGCAAACCACTTTTGATACTTTGGAAGCATTCAAAAACAGTTTTTGATTTGCACTTCAAAGGAAGAAAAATATTAAACATCCCACTAGGAATACCCAAGCCTTTGCGCCTGCCAGAAGTTCTCTTGGTCCCAGCGAGCTTTTAAAAAAAATAGTACACATGATATGTACAAATGATACCAGATCAGATCTAGGCAGCACAGAATTTCTACTTAACACTAAAGCTTTTGCCCAAGTAGAAAGACAAGAAAAAGGCTACGGTAGCCACTTGTGCTGTCAAACTTATTGTATCTTCTTTTGCAATTTCTGTTTTGCAGCCAATTACTGGGCAATATAATATATAGGGAAGAAAGCCAGTAGCACAAGATCTTGTGCTATTGGAAATGTGCTGTGCATTTATGTTTCCACTTACAAACTGTTGGGTCCAAGTCAGTGTGTGAATAAATATTACAATAAATCAATATCATGAATAAGAGTTTACCAGCCAGAGTTCTGAAGATATTTAATACCATTCCTGGAGCAACATGGAAGTAATGGACTGTACCAGGTGCTGATTCAGTAAAAATTAGCCCTAAACACTAAATTGGAGGTGGATTTTTACTCAATTGGCCCCTAGTGCGATCCGTTAGTTCTGCATCACACCAAGAATGATGTAATTCCTGGCTTGATGTGGGGGCACTCTGGAGTGCATTGGAGCATACTTTGGTCCCACCATCGTGTTTCTGCATTTCTACACTCCCCGCCACTGGCCAGGTAAGGGGGGGTAGAGGTTGGGGGGGCATGCCCCACTCCCACCAGGGACTGGCAAGCCTATTTATATTCTACCCTGTGAGTTTTAGGTTTGTGAGCTGAATGAGTAAGTTTTGTATAGTACTTTTGTATAGTAAATGTTGCCATCAAAACATCTTGTTCTACATGCTTTTGGCCTAAAGCAGGTGGAACTGAGTAGCTTGTCTGAATCACACTGTGAAAGAGGAAGTGCATCAAGGAGGTGTGACAAAGCAATTAAAATATTCTCAAGCAACCCAGCAAACAGGAACTCACGTGGTTGGTTCTAGTCTAACTTTTTAAAAAAGGCACTTCACAAAATGCCATTCAGTGTTCTTCTGAAACCACAGTAATTGTAGTACTGTACACTGTGGATTGGAACCAAACGAAATGTGTAATTTCTGCGGCTTCCCAGTTCTCACTGTAGACTCCCCTAGGTCATTCCTCAGTGGATGTTGTTCCCCAGGATCATGGAGATCGGGGGGCAAGGAGTCCATTCTGCCACTGGAAAATTAATCTGGATCCAACCCTATATATATATAATGACTATGAGAAAACATTTTTTTTAACTTTTAAATCCAGCTAAAAGGAATGAATAAATAATTGAGTGGATTTGTTTAAATATGAATGAACAAGGAGTGATAATAATTTCTCCTTCCTTCCTTGGATAATGTCCATTCTGCTATTAACTATTGTAATAAAACATATTATGAAATACTATCTGGTTCCACTCTAGTTCCCAACTACTGGTACTCATTCATACAGCCCAAATAGCAAGATGTTCAAAAGTTGCAGCAAGATGTGTACAATAAAATACAAGTAGGAGGCTAAAATGTTCTAAAATGGCTGCAGAAATAATCTAGGTTAAACATTAACCGTGATATTATGCACAAGTGTTCTCAATTAATAGATCCTTGAAGCTCCTAATAAGTAAATAATTCCCATAATTCAATAAAATGACTACATAACCATGCACACTCTGACAATTAGATACATTAACTTCGAGTAATTTTTAAAAAATTACCGTAGTGAGGGTGATTTCACACTATTTTTTTGAAATATACTTCTACTGGTTTGGTATTTCAGTTCACATTTTATGTTCCTTATCTGGAATGAATTTCATTTCTGAGCTCTTCAGTTTAATGATCTGTGATAACTGATACTTGCAAATATACCCTGTCAATTTAAATAGCTGAATTATACCTCTCCCTTGGTCTGGACACTGTTCTGCCATTCTGTCCCTATATTGTGGAAAGGGCTTGTCAGGATTAGCCATCTTTTGTATGATAAAGTTGAAAAGGTTACTGTAGAGGTTGTTGCTGGAGAAAAGGGTTCTCTTAGGCCTGATTCATAATTTACGGGGGCGGGGGTCCAATCCAGGTGGAGGAAGCATGTCATCATGGGCAGAGATGACGTTGGGTGGAAATGACATTGTGCGATGTGTGACATCACATCTGATGAAAACCTGGAAGTGGCATAAACATGTTGGATGACATACCATGGAGTTTTTAGGGACAGAGTGCCGTCCAATACCATTTTCACATCTGGTGCTTTGGTCAAATGAGACATCCCACCTTCAACATTTCCACCCTTGGGCCTTTCTCCCACCAGTCCGGGGAGCAGGGGTAGGAGAGTAAGCCCACCATCAGGAGCCCTCCCACCATAAGTGGGCTGCTGCATGACTACTGCTGATGGTAGCTCTTATCCAACAAGATCTAGTCATGAAACAGAACATGCAAAGCATGACTTTCTCTCTTCTTCCTCTCACTCCTAAGCAGAGTTACATCCTTTTAAGCACATTAACTTCAGGATGTGATTCCATTTAGGATGCCACTGTTGTTGGTGCCAACAATTACCATACCATGGCCTATAAGCTGAAAACATTTATGAACTCAAGACTGTGAATTTTATGCCTAGCCATTGCTAAGATACCTATAAAATCTAAACTTGGATGTGTCTTTACACTATAATTAGATAGTAACTATCTCTTGTATAATTATTAAAAGATGCTTTATGAAAGTTTGTACACTAATTTTGTTATAGAGGGCGAGTAACCACTTACATCTCTGATTACTTTGTACTGAAGTGCCCTGTTGGTTGCATTTTAACAATGCAGCCCTATGCAAAGTTACTTCAGTCTAAGCCCATTAGATTCAGACTTAGGCTGCAGTAACTGTGCAAAGGATTGCACAGGAAGAGAGTGTATTATCAAATAACATTTGTACCCATTTTTCTGGGGTAGCACCATGAGATCCTTGGAGGAAAGCTGGAATACAAGGGTGATTAAATGATAAATAGATCTGTCCTTTTCTGAAAGGTTGATTAGAGAGAGAGAGAGAGAGAGAGAGAGAGAGAAAGTGAGTTGCCTAACACCACCTTCTGAATATAGCTGCATGGAAGATTTGAACTAGGGTTACCAGGTCCCCTTACCTTCTCACACCTTCTCTGTATTCCTTGAGTGCGCACGCCCCCACCTCTTTGCAATGACATCACTTCCAGGCGACATCATGGCACAGGAGCACTTCCACACTTTACAGCAGGCCAATTTGGCCCTCAAATGGACCCAATTCAGACAGTACAGGGCTCAAATCGGCCCGCTGCAAAGCGTGGAAGCGCTCTTGGGGCAGCACGATGACATCACTTCTGGAAACTGACATTGTCCTGCCGCCATAGGGACACACCTGTGGGGGCTCATTCCTGCGCCTTTCCTCTTGCTGGCCAGGTGAGTGGTGGTGGGGGCCAGAGGGTGAAAGCAGGGGATCCCCCGCTACCACTGGGGAACCGCTAACCCTAATTTGAACACAGGTTATTTTGGATGAAATTATCCTTTGAATTGATTTATCCATGTGTCTTTATCACCTGATGACTATAATTTTGAGTGGTGATTTGTAGTTATGAATGGCCATCCAGTACTGCATACAGAACATTCAGATCTCCTCAGACACAGTACTTTTTTTTTACTGGAGGCCATTCATACATTCAGTTACATGTCATCAAAAGTACAAAACTCAAGTGATTGGACAAGCATACATATGTGAACCAGCTTTCATGCTTTTTCTTTACTTTTCTGACTTGGAGTAACATAGCTGATCCTCTGAACGTGTAACATGCGCTCTGTAAAAATGTTATTTTATATTGCCTTCCAATAGGTTTACATGCTTTTCTAGAGGAGGAGAATTCCTGGCTATGACTAATACATAATTAATGTTATGAAAAATGTGAACTCTGAACAGCCTTGTGGCAAAACTATAAAAATAAGCCCAGGAAGCTAATAGGCTGGTTGAACTGGTTTTGAAGAGACCAGATGGTACCTTTACTTTACAAATATTTTTCTTATCTCACCCATTTATGCTTGCTTATAGCAACAGACATTCCTTTACTGTATACAGAAAGAGAAAAACAAAACCTATGCTTGTGTACTCAAGAGCAGATGAGGGACATCTCTTAATCCCCCCCCCCCAATTTCATTGCTTATTGTATCTCTGATTTTTAAGCTTGATTTATTATTTATTTATTTAACGAGGTTCTTTTAACCTGCTTTCCCCCACTCAATGTGGGTTCAATGCGGCTTACAATATGAGAAAATAATAACAGACCACCAAATACAACAACCATACCGGACTTCAAAAGGGAGGGGAACAGAACGAGTGGTAAATCTCTACCGCTGATGGCAGTAGTCTCTATCCCTAAGGTTGTGCTCCACTGGTACAGAGACAGGCTCCTTCTATATTTGCATCAGTAAATGGTGACGGAAAATACAACCATGTATCCTGATGGATAAGACATAATGGCAAAGTATGGTTAGCTTCTATGACCCATTGTGAATGACCCATTGTGTGTAGCAAGCTAAAAAAAAAAAAAAGAAATTGCTGCTTTTGCAACAAATCATAACAGGAGAGACAGTGCGTTATAATGGTTAGAGTATCAGACAAGGCTCTGAGCTTCCTGAGTAACTTGGGCTAAGGTGTTCATTCTTGGTCCATGTTGTGAGTATAAAATAAAGCAGGGGAAGACCACATATGCTGACCTGAGCTGCTTGAAGGAGTGTAATAGGGTAGGCCGGTTACATCGTTCTGCTGTGTCAGAATCGAGATGCCCGTTGGGGGTCCAAATCAGCTCCGTGTGAAGCATGGGAGAGCTCCTGGGGCGGCATGATGATGTCACTCCTGGGATGGCTGTGAAGCCTCTTCCCTTGCCGGCCAGGTGAGTGGGGGCGGAGGGTAGGAGTGGGGGATTTTCCGCCCCCTCCAGGGGAATGACAACCCTAATCCTAGCAACCATTAGCACAAAGGTTTGAATCCTATGAAAGTTCTCTTCCACTAAAACCTCCATTTGTGCAAGATAATGGTTTTCAATGGGTCCTTATACAAGTGGAAGGTTTAGCAGAAGAGGAAGTGCACTCCACAGCAGAGACTATTTATGATGCATGGGACTTATTCATAGGAACTTGAGGTAGTAACAGTTTGAGAAGTGTTTTTAGATTAAGGTTCCAGGAGCAATGGCATTGCTCCAGGGATTGCATTTTGGGCTGATTCTTAAAAGAATCGGCCCTTGAATGATGTCTCTTCCAGTGTTACTGAAAGTGGTGTGATCATATGGGTATGGAAGCACATGGGCTGTCGTTTTCCCAGGCTGCCTGCCAATGGTGAGCGATCCCTAGGAGCCCTGCCTCCTCCAGCAGATAGCCAGTGTTTGACAGACAGAGAAGCGAATCACTGAGAGTTTGCTTGCCAGTGTTTTCTGGGGTAGGGGCAATTTAAGAGTAATACACTTCCTGTGGACTGATGGAGGCTGGAAACCAAGGAGTAAGCTCTGAATTAACAAGAAGTTATAATAAAATCAGAGGGTTTTTTTGGGTGGGGGGGCAAAGTCCTGAGTTTGTGTCATAAAGCTTCCTAATGAATCCAAGTTATTGCCAAATCAAGCCATTGCTTTTCTTTTCTTGTATATTCTAGTGCATAAATGCTATAGAAGGGTATATTTGCCTGGCAGAGATGCAGTATAAAATGCTGATGTAGCCTGCAATTAGAGGTGACGTTGGCACAGCTTCTAAACATGAGTTAGGGGAATGAGTTAGGGAACATGTGGAGAAAAAACAGAGTGTATTTTAAAAATAAAATCTGCCATTTGTGTTCAAGACTGCCCATTGTTAGTGTATACAGATGTAAAACATGGGCAGTGCTGAGCTTTAAATATGCACCCCTTGTTGCTTGAATTGCCCCTAGGCCTTACTAGGACCATCCTCTCCAGTGCTTGTTTCAACTGCCATTAGCCAATCTCCCTCATAAGGTCTCCTTCCTCCTGCAATTCTGTCATTTCTTCCACTGTTCCCTTTTCCTTTCTTTGTCTTTCCGTTGCTTGTTTACTTGCTGATGAGCCAGAACCCATTTTCTTTGGCTCCCCATTGGGCTATCTCTGCACTGGATGCTGTACATATCAAATAATATGTATGCCAACTATGAATTGTGAATTGGTTGAGTGCATGCAACACAGCAATTTTTGCTGAAAAGGGAAACGTTCTGAGTTTAATTATATATACATACTTCTGTCTTTTAATTTGATTTACATCTGGAAATACTCATTTCCCCCAATCAAGCATAAAACAGTAGAATTTGGTTTCAAGAAAACATCATCTCATCCGAGCTAAAATTCCCCAAATGATTTTAAGCAATGTTATATTTAGATTGCTTTCTATTCTCTCAACATGTCGCAGTTAGCAATCTGTGTGACACTAAGTTGAATATTAGTTATCATAGAGAAGAATGGATTTGTAGCTGACTTTGGTATTAGCTTTGGAATAGGTTGGTATATGGTATGTCCACTGTATATGTTTCTCAATTACTTTGGAAGGACTGTGTATTTTGGGCTGGTTTCTTTAAAACTAACTGCAATGCTTCTATATTTAAGCATTCCACTTAGCTTTGTGACATGTACTGTCACTTGTGTCTACAAACATGTATATACAAAGTGAAAAGAAGCAAGATTGTTTTAGTTAGCTAGTGATGTTAATACAAATCCCTTTATAATCATACTCCACATTTATATATTACATTTCAACCATAAAAGCAGTTAACTTTTGTGATTTTTATTAAGATAATAAGAATTAAAGAAATCCAGGGTTTTTTTCCAGCCAGAACGCGGGGGAATGGAGTTCCGGAACCTCTTAAAAACGGTCGCATGGCTGGTGGCCCCGCCCCCTGATCTCCAGACAGAGGGGAGTTGAGATTGTCCTCCGCGCCGCTCTCAACTCCCTCTGTCTGGAGATCAGGGGGTGGGGCCACCAGCCATGTGACCATTTTCACCGAGGGCAACCCACTGAGTTCCACCACCTCTTTCCCCAGAAAAAAAGCCCTGAAGAAAGCCAATATTATTCTCTAGTTGATGATATGGAGACTGATATCTTCAGTTGTCGGAGGCCAGTGACAAAGCAAAGGTTGAACCAGAGATTTCTTGATTCATAGTGCATGTTTAACCCCTAAATTTTATTCCCCAATGTTACAGAAATATCTCTGATGGCTGATGATTTCTCTGTTTAAATAAGAATTTGAGGGAAAAGTAATGAACTTTTGGCTTGGCTTGCCTTCTACTCATAACTAGTTTTGTCTTCACTGTCACTGTCTATCAAAACCACATGCTGTCATCTCCTAGCTTGCAGCAACTTTTCTGAAGTAATGAGCCAGAATCCTGGCTTGATTCCTCATGTCCTACCAAGTTCTTTCAAGGCATTGATGTTTGAATAGCACCAGAAGAGAGTAGGCATTAACTACCCTTGATTAATCTTTCTGCCTGCTGACTTCCCGATATGGTTATTGCTTATTACTGGGTAAATTTTATTAATCAGATGTGCGAGGATTTAGCAGTGAGCTTTAGAGGAGGAATGTAATTCAGGCAACTCACTAATGCATCTGTATAATTTGCACTTTTGATGGCTTGCACAATTAATAATTAATTGAAACAATTCCATTGGTCAGAGTTAACATCCTTACAGCTGTTTGGAATGGAATTTTGAAAGAGTCACTTGAGAGGCAGCTGAAGTGCTCAGGAGCAGGTTACGCATTGCTGGGCAGCGGTTCTGGATGGGCTTCCAGTTGTACACTGCATTAGGATCTACAGCCAGTCCATAGTCTCTGGTCGATACTTACATAGTGCACATGTTCCTGATGTATTGTCTCACTTGGATATTAGACTTTTAGTTGTACTTTTAAAAATCTTGGTTGTAGAAATATATTTAGAAATGTGTGAACAACCCCTCCTACTTGTGCTAAATGGATGACAACAGCTCTTGTATTTGTCCGTTGGAGAACTTTAATTCACCTCTTAAAAGACATTTGTTACTAAAGTGAGTGAAGTTGTAAGCACTCCCTTTGACTTGGTCCGTTTGACTTCTCATCTACAATAATCCTAATAACCAATATTGTCCATCAAGTGAAAGTGGGAGACCTTGGTCAAAATCCAGTCTCGGCTCAGAGATTCAAAGCTTGGTCTTCAGTGTTGTCACTCCCTCCTTACTGAAAAATGGAAACAGCAAGGCAAGTCTCTGAGAATGATTGCGAAGCAGGCCATTATATTGTACATTTTATAGAATGATTGGGAAGTAAACCTGCAATCCTTCAGAGCCTGCTTGTGTCCAGAGGCAGCAATCTTTATACTTCTTTGCCAGCAGAAATCAGTGGGAAATCATGTTGGGCAGCAAGGGGTATTTTAGATGACAGTTTCCTGAAGGTGTGTAGTGCAAAATCCAAAAGGTAACAAAGTAAATCATTTTGAGTAGTACCTGGATAAAGAGCTCATTGCTCCACCTGCAATATTTCTTTAGTTTGCATGGAGCACTCAAGAAAGTCAGAGGAACTCTCAGTTTGGTTGTGCAAGTCCGTGGAAGCTCTGAGACTGTCTTGTCCGAGGGGCTCCTAAACTGCTGAAGCTGGCACTCTGTGTGCTGACTGGTGTCATTTAACAATGATTTATGGTCTTGTCTCATCTTGCTGAGGATCTTAGCAGACTGTCTTGCTTGGGACAGTGTTAAAAATTGCTAAACATCAGAGTATGTATGGAGAACATATTATATTTGTCATGTTTAAATATTATAGGATAAAAAATCCCCCCCCCCATTTTTCCTCTGCAACCAAATGTGTGGGGGAAGTAATTCAATGAAAGTGAGTCTTGTGAGATTCAGACAGTTGGCTCCAACCCACGCCATTCAGTACACTCCCATTGATTAGACTGTTCTGCTCTATCACTGTTTCATCCCTAAAATATGAAGTGTTAATTAATCACCATATGTTTCACTTCCTTTAATAATGCCATGTGACTTGCAGTTGCCGTCAAGTAAGTACATATAAAGTGCTGAGCCATATCATTGGTCAATCCAAGTCAGTATTGTCAAATCTATGGGGCGAAAGCTTTCTGTGGCCTCAAGATAAAAATGGGACCATGTAAGGCATGTGTTTGCTGCTGAGCCATGGGCCCTCCCTAGCAGAATGTAGAAAGATGAGGTAGCAGCTAAAATTTAAACACAATTTGTATGCATGTGCTGTTAAATGTTTTTTTAAAATGGAACAAATGGAAAGCAAAATTAGAAAAAGACAACTCTGTAGGACTTTGTACAATGGCTGGGGTTTGCATTTGTAGAATAAAAATGTCTTAGATAATGTGTAATTCTGGCAAACCCTCGAAAGGATCAAGCTAACCCTGAATGAGCTTTCTTGCCACATTGGATAGCTTGATTATACATTTCATCTTGCCAAGTACTCAAGAGGATTTTGAGACACGTGTGTGTGTGTATTAAAATGTGTCATGAACTGATCATCTGTATGGGTGCCTAGACTGAGAGGAGATTTATACAAAAATATATTTTAACCTTTTCTATTTTCTATCCCAGTTGAAGGTCTCAGCTCCTAACCTCTGGAAGTCACACTTGTTAAAGTTCTGAGATACCCTCACATTCTGAAACATATTATAATATCCGTATGGCTAGAATCTTGATTTTTTAAAAAAAACATTATTGAGATAGTAATTCAGCATTCAGTTTTATATCCCTATGGAGATCTATCTCAGAAACACTTGCTTCAGCAAATAGACATGATTTAATGAACCCATACATTTAGGCAGTACAACCTTATATATCTCTTCTTTTAGTAT
This sequence comes from Eublepharis macularius, assembly GCF_028583425.1. Lineage (NCBI taxonomy): Eukaryota > Metazoa > Chordata > Lepidosauria > Squamata > Eublepharidae > Eublepharis > Eublepharis macularius. The sequence goes on from NC_072796.1 coordinate 52,585,400, forward strand.
ATACTGAATTCCGGAAGCTGTGCTGGGCCATCTGATTTTGGAATAATGAGTTTTCTAACACTTATTCTTTTACTGTTGTAGTGCTTGAAGAAACTTGAGAATCACCATGGGGAATCATGTTGGAAAACGTGATCAGAGTGCTGATAAGCTGAAGGTAAGATGTTTTGCTAGAAGCTATGACAATAGGCTCGAGCAGGACTCAGGAAATGCAGAATATAAATAACAAATGGAAATATTTGCAGGCATTCCATTCCATGATGCTGAAGTTTATTGCATCATTGGTAAAAGTGTGATAGATGTGGTTTCTTTCTCCTTGCAATACAGAGACAGGATATTACAGGTGTTACTTCTGCCATGCAGTTGTTTTTGAGTTCAGCATCAATCCTATGATCAGGTAATGGATATATAATTTGCTGCTGGTTATACTACTGTTATTTCTAATGGAACACAATGTATTGTATTTCGGCCTGTTACAGAGATGAAGGCATAGGAAAAATCATAAATTCTGCAGAGGAAAATTTCCCCCAGTTTTTTCCTAAGGCTTTTCAATTTTTCCAATGGAAAAGCATGGACATTTTGGTAAGCACTGAAAAACCTCTTTCGGAATGAGATAAATGCTTTTTAAGAAAAGGTTTCAGTTACTCAAAATGTAGAATGGAAATTTTAGATTAGACAGTCTTTTGCATTGGATAGTGGCACATGGGGGAGCTGCAAGGACTTGGGGAAGGATCTCATCCCACCCCCCCGTTTTCTCTTTCCTTTCCATCACTGTTCCTCTTTCCCTTCCCTGACAGCCTCCCATAGCTTCTTCCTTTTCCTTTTTTCCTTCTTCTCTTCCTTCATGTCCTCATCTTCTCCTTTCCCTTCTTCCCTTCCCCTAGCATCTCCTCCCTAGGAAAACCATGGCTAAGATATGTAGTGGCAGCCACCAGGCACAGTTGCACAGCAAGGAAAGTTGCATGGTGGGAACCACTGGGGCCAGGGGATTCCCTGCTCCCACCCTCCATCCCCATTTACCTGGCTGGTGTGGGACAAGGCAGGGGAATGCACCTCCCGGGGTGCACCCCTGGGTGGCGCGGCATGCTCCTGTGCACTGCAGTGGGCCAATTTGGGCCTCAATGGGCCAAATTGAGCCCATTTGGTGCAGGGCCCATTGCGCCGCCCTGGCAGTGCTCTTGCGCTCCACAGCGGACTGGTTTTAGCAGAAACGGGCCTGATCTGGCACCAAATGGGCCCAATTCGGCAGAGCACAGGGGCAGTCCAGGGCTTGTCACGCCACTCCGGCAGTGCTCCTGTGCTCCACAGCGGGCCAACTTTGGCCGAAATGGGCCTGATTCGGCCCCAAAAGAGCTGAAATTGGCCCACTGTGGAGCATGGGAGCATTCCCAGGGATGGCACATGGACTGCACAATGATGTTATTTCCCACAAGTGATGTCATCATATAGGACATCTCAAAGGTGAGTGCCAGGTTTCCTACCTCCTGCCCAGAGGGTAAGGGGACAAGGCAACCCTATGAGGACCCCTCAAAGTCTTGAAGTTCCCCCAGTATCCCCCTCTTTCTTTCTGCTTGGACACCTCCATATCCTCACCTTTCTCTGTTTCTTTTACTTCTTCCTCCTCACCAACCAACTTTTTATCTGCCCCCCCCCTTTATTTACTTCATTTATACCCTGGCTTCCATCATTCTCTTTTCCTCCAATTTGTCCTCACAGAAATCCCGTGAGGTAAATTAGACTGAGAATGGGTAACTCATCCAAGATTACACAGTGAACTTCCACAACAGACACGGGATTTGAACCTGGATCTTCCAGATCCTTGTTTGAAATTCTAACTACTGTATCACACTGGCTTTTGTGTGGAGACTGCTATTGAATTGTAGCAAGCAACCAGGCCTGGATGAGTCATACAAGCCAGATGGTAGCAAATTGACTGATGGTTGCTGTTGGATCTGGCCCCAATGAGTCCTCCCTCTAAGGCCAAGACAGACCTGGAAAGGATTTGTCCCCTCACCCTTCCTTTTACTAACAGAAGCCAAGGCTTGAAGGCTGGCAATACTGTTGCAGTTGCCTAGCAATAGCTATGTGGCCACTGATTTTGTTAAAGCTACATGCACTACTACTTCTATTATTTGGTGGAGATGGGGGGGTTTAACACTCGAGTGTATTTATAAAATATATTTCAGATTTTTATACAAACTCGGGACATTTTTCAGGTTTGTAAAAAGACCTACCTTGTCTGTTCATGGCTCTGGTCTTTGGATTTAAATATCCACAGGTTTTGCCATGTTGGGAATTAGATATTGAAAAGGACTTGCATGGTGGGGCGTCTCATTCCACCCCCAATGTCCTCTTTTCCTTCGCTGGCTCCACCATGGCTTTTCCCCTCCACACATCCTTGTCTGCCCCACATCTGCAGCGTCTCCTCCCCCCTCCCCCACCGTAGCCTCTTGTCTATGACCCAGTTGCATGACATTTTTTATATATTCATATATAAGTAGCTCTCCCAAACATAACATTTTCATTCTGGATTATCTTCAAGTAGATTTCCTTTGGATTTTTTTTTGCCCTTTCCACTAAAAGCAAGCAAGCAAAAAAGTCAATCTCTTCATTTATAATGTAGAATCTAGAAGGTCTTCCATTTCTCCCAGTTAAGGAATTAAGAAAAGTGATAGATTGAAGGGAAGGAAGGGTTGTGAAGAATGCATCAGGCTATTTAGATGTAGTATTCATAGGTGATGTGAAAAACCTCTACCTGAGACCCTGGAGAGCCACTGCCAGTAGACATTGACAATACTGACTTTGTATTGTTGAAGGCTTTCACGGCCGGAGAACGATGGTTGTTGTGGGTTTTCCGGGCTGTATTGCCGTGGTCTTGGCATTGTAGTTCCTGACGTTTCGCCAGCAGCTGTGGCTGGCATCTTCAGAGGTGTAGCACCAAAAGACAGAGATCTCTCAGTGTCACAGTGACACTGTGATCCTGAGAGATCTCTGTCTTTTGGTGCTAACACCTGTCTTTTGGTGCCTACACCTCTGAAGATGCCAGCCACAGCTGCTGGTGAAACGTCAGGAACTACAATGCCAAGACCACGGCAATACAGCCCGGAAAACCCACAACAACCAATACTGACTTTGATGGGCCAAAGGTCTGATTCAGTATAAGGCAGCTGCAAGTGCATGCTATAGAGATTTCTGCTGTTGTAGACAACCTCCAAAAGATACTTCTGGGTGATTAGGTGATACTGAGTGTAGCAGATAAAGGGACTCAAATATTGTTTTTCATTTTTAACTATTTCACTTCTCTTTTTTCCCTTCAAAGATGAATAAGTCATCAGTCTGGTTTTGCCAGATGTTTCCACATACACTAAAACAAAACATCTTGACCAACATGTGTGGCTTAAAATAAGCATAGAGCTTGGATCTGTGGTTGCTTCTGCACAAAGATTTGTTCTGGTGTGTGATCCAAACTGGAGTAGTTTTTTTTGCAGGGGGGGAGTGCATACGTACATCATCCCCTGATTGTCAGCTTTATGGGCTTCACCCTGTTTTGCTCTGATCTTTCCCAAACATGGCTTGATGTGATCTTTTGGGGGAAATCAGAGTCAAAGCATGTTTGCATGCTGCGTAGATGGAAAGGTTACTAGTTTTTAAGGTTCTGACAGTATCAGCACCATTTTTCTTGCTCCAGCTCCCCCTCCCCGGATGGCTACCATTTTCACTGTACATCACCAGAGGCCTTTTTCTTGGGTTTTAAAAAAATCAGCAATTGCTAGATTGCTATGGTGTTATAACTTTATAACAATCTATTGCCATGATCTACTAGTTGTCAGGGCTTGCCGCGGCTGCCACTGGGCGTGGCACTGGGCGGTCTGCTCCTGACGTCACAGGGGGGCCAGGGACTCTGCAGGACCCTGCTCTGTGGAAGGAGGGGCGGTATACCTCACCCAGACTCCCTCTCAGTCCACTCGCTGGCCTGCTCAACCTGGCCTGCTTACCCTCTGTGTCCTCCATCTCCTCCTTCCAGAACTCTCCTCCAAGCCTCCACCCTTGCATCCTACTGCTCTCATTCCACATCATCACTCCTCACTCACACCCACCACCTCAGAGCTCTTCCCAGCCACCCTTTATAGGGCTTCCTATCTCCACCCCGCCCTCCTTCCAGGCTTGTTCCCTCTCCTGACCGGGCCCAGCTGTGCGTTCCCCCAGGTGTTTCCCTCCAACCACTAATCCCTTCTGGGCTCCTTTGCCTAGCTGGCAGGGTGGGGTTGAGTGTGAGCCATCCCCAGCTGAGGGCTCCTTGGCCTTGCTCACGAGGGGCTGCCCCAGCCAGCCTCTGAGCTACTGAGCTTGCCTGGCCTTGCTCATGAGGAGCTGCTTTAGCCAGCTTCCGTGCTGCCTGCTTGGCAATGCTGGGCGGGGCTACCCATCTCCTCCCGCAGAATGCCTGTGGCAGCCCCCCCTGTAGAGGCTTGGCTTCTAGCAACTCCTGAGCCAGGCTGCTGTCTTCTAGCCCTGGCGTGGCCATGGGCTGTCTCAAGCTGCTGCAGCAGGGGTAGCTGGCTGGGCTGCTGGGATCAGCCACAGCTGCACCCTGTTGGCTGGCTACTGGGCTTCTCTGGCTGAGCTGATTAGGGAAGGTGGGCCCAGCTGCGGCCCCTTGGCTGGCTGCCCAGCTCTTCCCACAGAGTGCCCTCAGCAGCTCTACCCGGAGGGGCTGGCTTCTGAGCACCTCCTGAGTCAGGTTGCCATCTTCAAGCTGGGGTGGATGCTGGGGCATGGCTCTGAGTTGCTGTGGCTGCTTCTCCCCCTTTGCAGGTAAGGGACCTGCTTGGGCTGCTGCTGGGTCCCAATTCTTCCTGCCTCTGCCCTCTCCCTTTGGTGTAGGCAGGTTCTGGCCCTGGCTGCTGGCTGAGGTGGCAGGACTGCTGTCTCCTGGCTGCCTCCCCCTGCTTCCTCTTGTTGAGGCCGGGGGCTGTGCCTCAGACCCCGGACACTAGTTACTGTAACCTCAGTTTTCATTTTTGTAAAAGTAAATTTCTATTCCTTTCCATTGTGGAGGTACTTCTGCAACAAAAAGTCTTTAATGAAAGCTGGGAATTCAAAGCAACTACTAGATTATGGCAATACAGCTGTATAATGCTCTAGCGATCTAGCAATTATTGCGTCTTTGTGTGTGTTTTAAAAGCCTGGAAAAAGTGCTTTGGTGATGCAGAGGAGGGGAAAAACTTGTTGGAGGAAAGTGTTTTCCAGATTTTTGTGTACATGATCCATTGCCCATGTGAATGCCTCTGCATTTGTGGCCACAATGATATGGAGAATTCTTGCTGTATGGGTGCAGCCTATGATACAGAATGGATTCTGAGATGTTCTTTTGAACATATATCCTGCCTTTGTTCAAGTTGTGTGTCCTTCGTTTTTTTTTTTTTCTGTATCTTTAGAGTGTACATTTCTGTGCATGTGTGAGACACAGGCTGAACATAACTCAATGGGACCTCATAATTAACAGCAATATCTTAGCTTCTTGCTTGTAACTGACAGATTGGCTCACTTCATACTGTCAGACCAAAATCACCATATTCAGACATCATGTTATTGGTTAAGCCATATTAAGGCCCAACTATTCATTACCTTTCTTTGCAGGTGAGGTTGAGGTTCTCCATACCTGACTTGCTTAGGAATGTCATAAGAAGGAACCCAGTTCTTCTTGGAACTGTTATGCGGGGCGGGGGGAGTTGCTGCTGCTTTCCCTCGCCATGCTGTTTTCCCGAGCTGCAATGTAGGAAGTATTCCAAGCATATGCAGCTCTGAAGATAAGCAAATAAATCTGTTTTGGACATTTCTGCAGGAACCCCTCTTCTACCCCCACATCACAGTTCTGGGCTCCTGCCAGTTTTAACAATGATATTCTCTGTAGCTGATGTATGGCTGCAGGCAGGGGTCATTTCATAGAAAAAGAGCTGGAGGAACTCATTAGCATAACTCATTAGCATGTGCCATGCACCTTGCCATCACCGGGTGTGTGTCGTTAGCATAACTGATTTGCATATGCCATACCCCCTGACCACCTATCCTGGCTGTTTTGGACCCAATCCTGGTCATTCAGGGCCGAAATTGGGCCCAAAATGGCAAAAATGGGGTGAAAATGGCTGAAAAGGGGCCCAAAATGATCAGGATCTGGCTGCTGCTAAGTTGGAGAGTGATCCACCACCCGTGAGAAGCCCAATCTGGGATGTTTGGGCCCCAATCCAGGCTGAAACGGGCCTCAAATGGCCGAGAGTCAGGTGGGTGGGGCCACCTGACATGTGACCTCTTTGGGGAACTGTCGGAACTGCGTTCCTGCGCGTTCCCCCTCGAAATGAGCCCTGGCTGCAGGGAAAGTGAGTTGGATCTGTGGAACCCCTATCTGACTCACCAAAAACTGTAACATGTAGCTTGACCCTCACACAGGAAAGAAGTCAAATCAGTCTAACTCACAGGAAAAAATGTTGGACATGATGACCCTTCTCTGAGCTATATGATAAATGAATAGTTGTATGTCTTGAAGAAGTAATGCTGTAAATAGAAGATGTTCACTGATAATACTAATGTAAGCAATTTATACATAGGTACTATCAGTTCTCTGAATAAAACTGATTAGAGCTCAAATTAGAATACTTTTCTTTGGATTGCATCCGTCCCAGTAGACATCCATCTGTAAATGGCCTGCTTTGTGACTTCAGGAGCCGTGGGAGAATGGAACTGTAGCCTTACTTAAATGGAATACAAGTGAATTTGTAATTCAGTTCTTGCCTCAGCCACATTTTTTTCCAGCCAATTTTTCATGAGCTACAGAAAATAGCTTTGAAATCCCATTAAGACTACTTCATATAGGAGCTTGATTTTATTAAGGAGGATGGGGTGGGGGGTTTGGCAAATAATGATTTCTTGCTCTCTGCTCTTTGCAAAGTGCTCTTCAATTGTTTTTGTATCTGAAGGAGCTGAGGAGCTTAAGATAAAAAAGTTTTTTGACAGAGCTGTATTGCTGATAAGTTCCCGCCAGTCAGTGCTTGATAATTGTTACTGAAATGATTAAGGCCACTGCTGAAACAGATGTTTGTGCAAGACAGGAAGCGGTAGTCGAAGTTGTTTTTCAGCTTTGGGCAGCAAAGTTGGTGCGAAAGTGTTAGAGGAAAGAATCAAACTTTGTCTTTGGTATTCCTCCTCTTTCTCAGATAAGCCTCATGCATCAAATAATGGCATAAAGTGGCCTGCAGAAAATGACGACACATGGAAAAGGTGATTTGCTAAGGTTGATTTCCCCCATAATTGGTATGGCATTTGTCATGCATTTAAACATAAAGGTTTGGATCCTATGAAGTGAGAGTGCAAAAAAGCTTGTAAATGTGGTTTTCCAGCTAGCCTCTAAAATCTACATGGAGAAAAAGCCACATGACCTGGGTTGAGACTGAAGTGAGGATGAGGAACATGGCGCAATTGCCTCCCCCATTCTCTTCAATTAGTGCTGCTTCTACTGGTGTAAGAACTTCCTATTTCTAGAAGAACCCAGTCTATGTGGCTCTCCTCACGGGAGCCCCTGAGCTGCATTTTTTCCCCTACGCTATCAGCTATTCAGACATCTCAGATGTTGCTGGGGAAGGAGGAATGGTGGGGAAGAACTGGGTCTGTGACTACATTGCACATGTGTTGGATAGGATGCAAGGCAAGGAGATTACTTTTCTATAAGGACACATCTGCATGTGTTTCCTAAGCTTTGAGTGAGGTGTTTTACCACTAAAGAAATAACGCAAGGAGAAATTCCTTCAAAATATGGACAGTGTTTGTATATTGTACAGCCTTCCCAGTTTAATAGTATGTTTTGTAACAAATTTTGGAGATGCATTAAATAGTTCTACTATTCTAAAACTTAACTACCTATGTAAAGTGATTACCTGAGGTAGGGCTAATGAACAGCCCAGTAAAACAATAGCAGTACAGTGAAGACAGTTTAGTTGCACTGACACTAATGGGTTTAAACCAAAGTAAGTCCCTTGAAGTTGTGAATAGAATTAATGCTAGTATCCTGTAGGGTAATTCATAGTAAGGAGAAGCCAAGACCAATTGAGATCCGCTTTGTAATCCGTCAGCTTTCTACAAATGACATTGTAAATCGTGTTGGTTTTAAGAAAGGCAGTATATAAATGGCTAAATAAATAAAGTCAGGGTTTTGAAAAATACATCGGGGATCTTTATCTTTTTTCTTCTTCCATAAATTGCCTGTGAGGAGCTTTGTGATACTTCATTTCAGTGATATTCTCCTGGGAAACAATTCTAGTCAACTGTGTTGACATGCCATAGCGGGGGTGATTCATCGATGGCTTATAGAACACAATTCACTGAGTACTTGAAAGAAGGAAATAGAAATAGAACAAAAAGAAGCCCTAGTGATCTTCTATACTCCCTTCCCCTCCTTCTCTGTTCCCCATAAGTGGGAGAAGGAAAAAACAACAGTATTTGTGAAACTGGAAGAAGCAGCAGAAGAAATTATTGCTGTGAGTTGCAGATGAGAACTTATTATGAAGAAAGTGAGAATTGTATTAATAGCACCCAAGAGGTTATTTTTGTGTAGAGAAAAACTACCAAAAAATTGTATATAAGGTGCTGGAAGGGAGAACTTGTGACAAGTGAGAAATGCATCATTTGTGGCTTTTCATCATTTGAAGGCATTAGCTTGAGACTTTTGCTTGAGTAATGTTGGCCACCCCTTATTCTGTAACTTTGCAAATTAAATCAAAGTTACCTCAGTATGTCTCTGTATGTTTGTGTAACACATGTCTACTGGTAACAATGGTTAAACTAGTAGGCCGTACTTTTGCTTTTAATGCAACAATAAGCCTGGTGTCTACAAAGAGCTCAGTCTATAACTAGGCAAACAGCAGTGTTGCTTTCAAGTGTTTATAACCATGAGCCATATATCAAAGGAAGATTAAAGCATTTCTGGGGATTCAGCTATCTGGAGTAACCACTTCCTTGGAGAACCATATGTGGATGTTGAACAGAGTTTACAAATATCTCTTTCATAAAGATTATGTATAAGTTTCTTTGTCAGTGTAGCAATTTAATTTTTTCAATTTGAAGCAAAATTGAGCAAACTAGATATGAATATTGGCCTGTTGACATGAGATGAGACAAATATATGTGTATTGGATCATGGAAGAAATATCTTCTTAAGGGTGCGAGGGCAATTCTGAGGCCGTGGATTTTTAATGCAGCTGCATGTGAGGAAAGGGATCACTCCTCCTTTTGATTGTAGCTTGAGTAACCACATTTCTAAAGAGGCTAAAGAATTGAACCTCTGCCAAGTTGTAATCTAGTTATCTGAAAGGGAGAGTAACCAGTCAGAACATCATTTTGTGTTGTCAGTTCTAATCAAAGAACACTCTTTGACTTCCTACATACACTCATTATGTCATTTAAGAATTAAGAATGAAGTTATCATTCTTTTAAAACACATTGTTTTAGAGATGCATTATGAAGGAAAGTCATTTTAGCCAAAACAACAAAATTAATGATGAACCATATTTTTAAAGAGCTGCATCTTACCAACCTGTATTGTTTCTTCAAGACTTTGAATAATGCCACTTTATAAATTCTTCATTCGGGCAGCCCTTGTATACAGTGGTATTTCAGGTAACAGTCATGCAATTCAAATTGAATGCTGAGCAAAACATGATTCTACAGCCTTTATACTTTATTAAATTGACTGTAGTTTTTCTTAATTTGTTTGTATTTTGGTTGCTAAACTTGGGAAATGGTCAGTGCACAGAGAAGTGCTTGTCACATCAATTCCTTTTCCACATGAGGGCAGCCTAGCCTTGAATTTTTTGGCTGGATGCACATTCTTGAGATGCTTTGGTGTAGGGTTCCATTAAGTCTGACCATCTCTTAATTATATTGCAGGAGATTTACAGTGCAATCCTATGAAGAGTTACTCCATAGGATTATAGATTTCAATGGTCTTACACCTGAGTAACTGCATAGGATTGCACTGTTAAATACTTTTAGTTCACTTCAACTGTGAAGGTTTCCAGTAACAAAGTTTCAGAACCTTTGAGTCTGTATACTTAAAAACAAAAAAGCATTTATATAAATGGCATTTCCCACATTTCATGGCAATATGAGCTGTACCTCAGAAGTGTTTCTAGATGTTCTCTTTGAAGAAAGGAAAATGTAAATTTCTCTTCTTGTATACTGTGTATCTTTTTGTAAGGAGGCTATATATCATGCTAGTATTTTCTGTTCTTCCACAGAGAGCCACAGTATCTGGCATCTACATTGTTCATACGGTCTGTTGGTAATTCCTGGCCAGCAGTCACAGTATTTCAGAGGAACATCAAAGCACCTGAAACTGAATAAAGTTGAAACTGTGCTTTGTTAGAGAGATGCTTCTGAAATACAGAATGTGTGTCTGTATAACTTAATATTTCTTTTAAAAGAAGTTGTTTAGCAGAAAGCCCCATATTATATTATCAAGCTTCTTGTCGTTGCCTAGAGTGTTTTATTCTTTATCATCGTTACCACCATTGGGCAATTTGTTTTTGACTGTGTTATGAGAGTAGACACTAGATGCATTCGATTCAATCAATAGGTGCTGCTTATGGTCCAAGCTTGCCAAACTTAACATCGATAAGCTACTGCTGTTTCTGCTCCGTGAGCTGCACAAAGATACTTTTGGTCAAATCAGGGTGGGAACCTCTGGATCATTAACCAACAGAATCCCTATTAGTAGAGGTGTGAAACAGGGTTGTGCTCTGGCCCCTCTACTATTTAACCTGTTCATCAATGATATCAATGAGACTCTGTCAGCTCCCCAATTTATGCCGCCTTCTCTGGGACAACAGAAGATTTCAGTTCTCCTTTACGCAGATGACATGGTCCTAACCTCCCTGACCAAGATCGGCTTGAGGAGACTCTTAGATCAGTCAGGCCATTATTGTGACGAAGAAGCTCTCGATGTCAACTACACTAGATGCTTGGAGAATAGGAAATTGATGGTAATGGAGATGCAAATAATAATACCGAGGAATGCTATAAAACACTGAAAGATTTGGCTGCTCCACTATTGAATGGATGATCAGTATTACTGTTGCACTTGCCTTCTGCTGTGTTTTGGAGGAAAGGATAATCAGGTCTATAGGATCTTCTCTGTTAAGTCCAACCACAAGACTTAATATCATTCTATAATCATGAGATGTCTTTGACCAATTATGAGAACCAGAGATCAGACTCTTTGTATGTTCTCTTGTAACCACATAAATCTACTTTTTAAAAATAGTATAGATATGATATGTCTTGGCTTGGTAAGAGCATGTGGATTGCTTCCAGCTGAACAGGATTCTCATTTTGCAGATGAATCAGCTGTCACCTGGGAGTGGAAGGCACTCCTTGGCATGGCATTTGAGTGAATCATTTCCTTATGTCTCAGTGTTTGAACTTGGATTCACAGATATTTCTCTGAAATTGTCACTGCCATGCACTATAAAGTGTTATTTCTAATGCCCTTTCAGGAATCAACCAGATACTGTAAAACCTTTTTATCTTTTTAATGGAATAATTATCTATGAGTTATTTTTCTAGCCACATTCCCCCTTGTTCAGTGAACCCTCTTTTGTTTATGGCATTTATAAGTTCCCTTTGTCAAAAACAGAATTCAGAGCCCAGTGTAGATGAAATCAATATAAGCTCTGCCGTCTATCAGCTGAAGCAAGCGGCTTGGGGTTTGAAAGCACCCCTTTCTGTGTCACTTTTCGTGTCAAGTGGCACGAAAAGTTTCACGCTACTTGCTTCAGCTGATGCAAGGGCACTCTACCTCCCACCAGCTGAAGCAACCAGCATGGCGTTTGAAAGCTTCCCTTTTTGTGCCACTTCTGAATCCGCTTTGATTTGGTATTTTGGGTCCAATTTGGGGTTGTTTTTTTACAAATCAGAATCCCGAATCACACACTCATAGTAAAAAGTTTATAAACGGCTTCCATTCAGCCAGAAATGTAGATAATCTCTTTATTCTAATCAGTGGAGTAAGTTTTGCCATTGACGCAAACTCCAAAACTTTTATCCACCATTCCTCCATTGTAGGCAATAGTGGGGTTTTCCATTTTTGTGCATACCATACTCTTGCTGCCGTGATCATACATAAAAATAAAGTTCCAAAACTTCTTTCCAACTGGCTGTTCATCATTCCCAACAAGAAAGTCAACTGGATTTTAATCTTCAAAATCTTCTGAACCATCTGTGTTTGTATTTGTGTACTTTTCTATGTTATAAATAAATTTATTAAAAATGAAAAAAAAATCTTCTGAACCAATGATTGTATCTGCAAGCAAAATCTTTTTGCTTTCTTACATGTCTGCCATATATAATAAAACTGCCATATATGATAAAACTACATACCAAACTACCAAATGTTTAGCACATTTCCAACATACATTTGAAGCATCTTTGTACATTCCAGCCAATTTTTCAGGAGTCATATACCAACGATACATCATCTTATAGAAATTCTCCTCAATACTAGAACTTAATGTAAATTTCAACCCTCTCGTCCACATATTTTCCCATTGCTCCATTAATATGTCATGTCCACAGTTTTTTGCCCATTTAATCATACATTCTTGCTCTTCTGTCTCAAACGCTAATAAAAATTTGTACATTTTAGAAATAACATGTTCATCATTTGTAGAGAGCAATTTCAAATTCAGTTTTAGATTGCTCAAAGTCATAGTGCCTCTTGTCTAACTTAAATCTTTCTGAAATTTGCATATAAGAAAACCATTGGCAAACATGTCCTTCTACTACTAAATCCTCTCTTGATTTAATTTTAACTTGACCTTGTGAAAATTCCAACAAATCACGATAAGTTAACCATTTAATTGGACTCACCATTTCCCTTCTAAAATGAGCTTCTTGCGATGATAACCAGAGAGGTATTTTCAAACAAAACCTAAGTTTGTATTTATTCCATACTCTCAAAATGGCGTGCTTGATGTAATGATTATTGAGTCAGCACCCTTTCGAAAAGCAATTCAGCCACTTATGGGACAAGCTTGAAACAAATCTTCCAGTCCTGCGTGAATGTTGTGAATGCTTTTAGTGTTGTAAATGCTGTGTGAATGTTTCCAATCCTGTGTGACTTATTAAATGATACTAAATAATTAAACAGGATTGAATGCTGTAGTTTTTGAATGATGTCGAAGGTCCTGTTGTGATCATGATCATACACACGCATTACTCTGGAAATCTCCTTCACTGTCACCTCGTCATAACTAATTAGTTTCTGTTATTCTCTGCTATCAATTTCTTAGTGAAAATCTGGATGAAACGTTTTAGATTTTTATTACTTTGATCTAGAAGTCTTCAAGAAACTCTTATTAGATGTCTATATTTTGCAGCATTTCAAACATTCTTGACTCTGGAATATAAAAGTTTATGGCCTTGGGATTATGTTAAGATAGGGTTCAAGTTTCAGTGTTGAAGTAAAACCATTTTACACTCCTTAAAACAACCTTTTGTTTAGGAAATTTTTTCTTGCCCGTTCATATTTCAGGATTTGTATATATCCCTGCTTATTTGCTTGATCATTAGCACAATATGGTAAGCCATATAGTTTATCTAACTCTGTACCTGGCCCCCATGTGGGTTGATAATCCAGAAAATGGACCCAAGTTCAGATAGGGGGTGTACTTCTGCAGACTCAGAGGACCCTTTGGATTTGCAAAAGAATAAAAAAATCCCCACCCAAGAGGGGGGAGAGTTGCAGGTGGGGAGGAGCAGGAGCTGCCATCACCTTCTGCTTCCATGAAAGCCAGGTGGTCAGAGGCAGTCATGTTGCAAGGGCTTGGGCAGAGGAGTGGGGAGCTACCATCCCCTGCCGCCACAGCAGCAGCAGCTGCCGCCACATGAACTAAACAGGCAGAGGTAGCTGCACTGGAGATAGGCCAACAAGTAGCCAGCTGAGCAAGCAAGAGCAGGGAGGATGGGATTGCGCCCCTGCAAGTGTCATAGGTCCCCACTTGTAATCGATTGCAAGTATCTCAGAGCATCTTACATAACATGGTGCCTTCCCTTCTCTCATTTGGGTTCCTATCAGGCTTAGATTAACTTCAGAGGTGGAATTCAAGCATTTTCTGATTGCTAGTAAACTTTCAGTCCATTTTGTGCTGTGAAGAAAACAAAAGCTATTTCCTGTGCTTTGAAAATGGGGAAAGGACATTCATGCCCTAAAAACAGAGATGTAAGATTCTAATGGAGCGTATTGGCCTCATCGTCTACAGCAGTTTCAACCTGAACTCTGTAAACTCCTAGATGAAGGTGCTTATGGAACTCTCACCTGCAACATTTTTCCTCCTATTTGGAAACTTAGGATTTCCAGAAGATTTTACCAAACGGCCATTGACAATGTGTGAATCTCTGTACAGCTTCCTTGGTTGTTGTTTATTTTTTTTAATTTACATGGTTTGCAGGCTTTCAGAAGGGCATCATAAAAGAAACGCCTCAAAGAAATAAATAATTTTACTCCATGCTAGAACACTAAGATATTTCTGCAGAAAAGTAATGGAGAAACAAATGAAAACAGAAGCAGATCTTTAAGAAAATATTTTTACCCCTGCTAGAAAACACCAACATTCCACTATGCAGTAAAAGTTTTTTTAATGCATTAGAATTGGGCAGGAAGGCGTGATCACTGAGGGGATGCCAAATGAAACAAAAAAGTCTTCACTTGCTGGTGGAAGATGCAACGGAAGGACACAGGCAAATCTCCCTGGGGAGAGAGTTCCAGAGTTTTGGTGCCACTATTGAGAAGACCCACTCCTAGGTTGCCACCAACCTAATTTCAGATGGTAGGAGAACTTGAAGCAGAGAGTCCAAAGATGATCGTAGTAGTTGGGTAGGTTCATAAGATAGCAGGCAGTCCCTGTTAAATGGTTGACCCAGCAGAAGTAATGCAGTGATAGCACTAACATAGGCGTTAATCTATACTTAATCTCCGTTCCTAACCACCAGAGTAAAATAAGGCTAACTAATATATCGTGGTGCAGATTAAATTGTTTGTTACTTTGGTTTTCTTTTGTTTGGGGGTCTATTTTTCATGTATTACTTACTGCAAGCTCCAGGTCAGAAGTTGAAATCAAAAAGTATTCTTTGGATAGAGTGTGCTTAATGTTTTTCTTTGCCACAAATATGAGTTTCTCCAGAGTCACTTATGGGGTGAGTTAGCAGATTTTATTTTGTTAGAAATTCTATATATCTTTGCCAGCCTCTTGTGTTCATGAAAATGGCAGGTGAGGCTCTTGGTTGGTCTTTTTGAAAATGCAAATACCTGCCATTTGGGAAAGCTTTCAGCACCCATGATGAGATTGTGCAGTGTAATTCCGTGATGATTTAATTTAAAGTGCTGAACAGCTTTTGTGATTAAAAATGACTAATAAAGGAATTCATTGTCTCGGTCAGGTCGGGTCATGGGCAGCTACACTTTGAACCTTAAGGGCACATTTTCCAGAGTCTCTGAAGACACTGGAAACTATAGAATATCTAGTAGAAAGGACTGCTCTGTTCCCCAGCCAAAGACAAAAGGCCAAGTTCCTAATATGTAGTATCGTAGACAAGACCTGGCTAAGCCAAAGGTCATAGATAGTTTGTGGAGTGCGGGTGGTGATAATGCATACAAGTATTCCCTTCTGCACCTTCCATGAGGCCTCATAAAGTTCACATTGCTATACTAGGTTACATCCCAATTGTAGACTCCAAGGTTCTTAGTTCAGCAGTGGCATGTTTAAAGTGGGGAATGCTCTGGTCATAATATGCATGACTCAGCCTTAATCTGAAAATGTCAGTACTGGGACTTACTAGGAAATTGGAGGATAGCAAAAAAAAAATGATGCTGTTGAAAAAATATACATGCAGTACCAAGTTTATAGCTGACTGTATGCTGGGAAGCAGCCACAGAAGATTTGCTGCTTCTTTCCCTACTGAGTGTTAAAGTACCAAAAGGACCTTTTTCAAATATGGAAATGGCCTGGGGAGGACAAGGCCAACACTTCTTCCAGGGTTATGGCCCTAATCCGTAATGTCCCATGTGCAGTTGTTCTCGAATCCCAAATAACGCATCTGGAATTTCAGTCATGGAACATCAGCATGACATGTAATTTGGCCATAAATGTATAGAGAGGTTGTTCATATGGAGCTTTGGAAAATATTACTGCATTCGTTCCCCTTATCTGCTTCTGTGGGACAGGTACAACACTTTTCTTTATCCAATTAATAACATTTTAAAAGACCTGCAGCTTAATTGCATTTTTTCATAATGTGTAAAGATGTTCAAGGAGTGGCTTGCTTTGATGTGGCTACAGCTATCTTCTTTCTAAAAATATTCTGTTCTGCATCTGCCATTATAAGCACCTACATTCTTTTAGTTTTTCATTGCAACGGCAGTCAGTGGTCTAAGTCTTTTCATAAAGCATCTTGGATCCTACAGTGCCCATAGGCTCACTATATTAGTTCTTCTTTGGGTATCACTGTTATACCATATCAGTTGTTCATTTGAGAGACCTATCCTCCCCAAAGACTAAAGCTAAAAAGCCTTTTAAAACAGAAGAGAAATAATTTCTTATTATTAATCTTAATCTAAAGCAAATTTGTCTTTTCCTTTTGATAACACATCATTCTGAAGGATCAAGGCCCTTTGTCCTGAAGTGAGCACAAGAGAGCAGTAGAGCATCTGAGAACCAGTAGAAAAATTAGTTCTTGTTGGAGACTTTCCTTAGCTTGAGCACAAAGCACCAATGAAAGAGAGATAATCCAAGAAAGTATTGATTCATGGAAAGAAGAATAGTTTTTCTTCTGGAGTTACATGGAGGAAACTTGGCATTTTGCCGTAAGTAAGGTTGACATTGAAAAGCTAGAGAATTTTAAGCCAAGTCTGTCATTTGAATTTAAGTAAACTGGTGTGAATGAGGTAGATATCCTATTCCCCTAAATTATGCCATGTACATATGGAACATGAACATCTGTGTAATAAACTCCCAGTATACTAGAATTTTTGTTCTCTTTGAGGACCGATTGAAATATAATCACTGTAGTGTGGTTGCTGTTGAAGAACTACCTATGTGGAGTAGATTTTGTGGAGTTTGGGGACATCATCAAGCTTTCTGTGTGGGTTAGTAAAAGGGCTTTGCAGTCCAGTCCCTCGAGGCTGGCAGTGCTAATATGTTTAGTTATCTTTGCAACTAGGGGTGTGCAGCCTGAAAATATTTGGGTTTCCTGCTTCGGGTTTACTTGAAGCAGGAAAAATATTCAGGAACACCCAGAACCCGAAGCGGCAAGCCACTTCGGATTCAGGTGTTTGAATCACTTCGGAATGCTCCGTAAAGATTTGGAGCATTCCAAAGTGACTCAGGGGGCTGGGTTTTCTCCCAGCACCCCCCCATCACCCCCCTGCCGGTTTAAGCACAGGTCCCTTTAAACTATCAGCTGGGCAGGCAGCATGGGGGGATCCCACCCAGCTGCCTGACAGCTGATAGTTTAAAGGGATCTGCCACTTGCAAGCGGCAGAGCCCTTTAAACAGCCCAACCCCTACCCCCATAGCCCCAGCCCCTAACCAGCCCAAGCCCCCCACTTACCTCTGATGTTGGGGCGGGCAGTGAAAGCCCCCTCCCCTGCCCTGCAGACCTGCAGCAGAGGAGAAGGGGGAAAAGCCCTTTCCGACCCTCAAATGGCAGCCGCTGCTGCCATTTGAGGGGTGGAAAGGGCTCTTTTTGGCTTCCTCTGCTGCCCTGCAGGCCCCCAGGGTAGGGTAGAAGACTACAAAGGGCCCTCCTGCCCCTCAAATGACAGCCACAGCTGTCATTTGAGGGGCGGGAGGGCCCTTTTTGGCTTCCTCCGCTGCAGAGCGGGAAGCAAAGGAAGCCAAAAAGGGCCCTCCTGCACTTCAAATGACAGCCGCGGCTGCAAGGCAGCAGAGGAGGCCTCCACCGCCGGCCCCCAACATCAGAGGTACGGTAAGTGGGGGGCTGGGGCTGGGGTGGGGGGACTAGAGATATGAGGGTGGCCATTGGGCTGTTTAAAGGGCTCGGCTGTCAGGCAGCTGGGGGGGACTCCCTCAGCCGCTTAACAGCTGATACTTTAAAGGGAACTGCCGCTTGCAAGGGGCCCTTTAAAGTTGCCCCAAAGTTTCCGAAGCAACCCGAATGCTTCGTGGAAGCTTTGATTCGCAATTCCCGAATCGGAGCCAGCATGCTGGCCCCAATTCGGGAATCCCAAATCTTTACAAATAGGGTTCGATTTGGGTATTTTACCCGAATCAGACACCTGAAGCGCACACCCCTATTTGCAACTTGGCTAACCCTGAAAAGCCATATCCATATCAGAGTGGAGTGAATTCCTGACCTTGTAGAAACAGTACCTCAAACAGTCACAACTGTGCCGCTGCAATAATTTTAGAATTAGGCTAAGCGAACAGTTAAGTTAAGGCAACAGCAAGAGGGAGTGGGGGCTGAGCTGATGATTCATATTACCTAACCAAGGTACCTCTCCATCCTTTCCCATGATATATCAGCCCATATTGAATGGAATGCTTCCTATATAGCCAGGTAAATCGAGGAGAGCTCTGGAATAATCTGACAGAGTTTTACTGAATATGGTTATCCTGTAGAAACAGAGCATATAAACTATACAGAAGTGATATCTGTTCATTACATTTTTGAATAATGGCTTGAAGGACATTTTAGGACACTCAGAATGAGAATTTTTAAAAAGGGCAAAGTTTCCTATTCTTTCTCTCTAATAGAAAATGCTTGGAGCATTTGTCCCCACCTAGACAAAGAACATAGTTTTCTCTTATTCTTCAGTAGAGTGTTTTTTCCACGTGGCCACAGAACAATCTCCCCATTGGTGCACATGGGAAGTGCATAAGCATTTGATAAGATTGTGGATCAGAATGCATGAATCTAAGACTACCCTCACAAGTATATTTTGTAACCAACTATTTTGTAACCAACAAAGTTATCCTGCTTAAGACAAAACTAAAGTATGGAGAAAGCTTATCACAATGTGTGGCATTGTCCAGAAGAGCCCCTAGCCAGTAGCATGCATCAGAGAACCAGTGTTTATATGCTCAAATTCTCAGCCCTAAAATAGACAATACAATAGGGTTTGGATTGTAGAAATCTGCAACCAACCAGAAATTGAAACAGAACTGAAGCAAAAGTATTAACCTAATGTGTTAAACAATGCAAAAATTACACAATAATATCTTATTTACAACAAGAAAGTACGAACTATACACTGTAGTATAGACCACCGTTCCTAACTTTTTACCCAAGTATCTTTCTGAACCATTCTGTTACAGTACAGCCTTATCATCTGTGTAGAAAAGCTGCTTCATGGGCCACACTATTTCTTAATATAGTCCAGTACTTTTTGTTTCTGTTTCACAGTGAGACTGTAAAGTGGTTACGCTAATAATTGCTCCATCAATAATTCCTTTTCCCCGCTTCTTCCTTAGTGTTAGGGTTTAAATATGAGCCAGAAGTCAGCCTTGGAACCTTTGATCTTAGCTTCAAAACCTATATCTCGCATACTGTGCCTAGGATTTAAGACCAGAAGGTGACTTCTTGACTTCAGTCTCTGTAGAAACCGAGCATTGCCAAAAATGATACGTTTGCTAAGGAACAAGCACATCTAGAAGATACTTTCTTCAATTGTTTCTGCAATGTATCATTTCAGAACGTTGAATCGCAAGTGGAAGAAGTTGAAAATAAAGCAAGTCCTAAAGCGGTGAAACTAGTCCAGCAGCCTTCAGAAGACAATGAAGTGTTTGGTATGTAGTTTTAACAATTAGAAACTTTATAATATGTTATATCTTTATATTATTTACTCATGAAAAACACACTTCTTTATCTGTCCTACAGTTAAGCAGAATCTGTAGAGAATCTGTGTAGGGAATGGTTATTATTTGAATCTATATAGAATATAAAAATAGTCACGGAGAAAATTAAACTTTATTTCCTTTTCATGTGTTTTCCTGATTTCTCATTTTTTCCTTGTTAAAATTTGCCTAAGTTTAGATACTATTTTAATATAAACACATTGTAAAGCATTGAAAGTGATGTACAGAAATGTATCTTACTAAAAGTATTCAATGTATTTTATTCATTTTTAAATTTGCAGCATTCATCACATGATATTTCAGTTTTTCTTCACTGCTTTTGCAAATTAAACTCATTTAGAAATTATGTCTTATGTGAAGCTGCCCTAGAAATATGGAACTATAGGAGACATTTTTACTATATGAGAGACTCAAGGGTATTTCTGTCACCGCTGGTATCCTTTGTAAAAGAAATGCAATTTCTTTTTAAGCGGAGAAAATGTTTTGCTTCTACTGTTCATGCAGACTTTCTCTTGCTATTATGTATAAAAGTAGAATTTCGCATTCCAGCTTCAGTATGACAGGAATTCCTTTTGCAGATAGTTAGCATGTCCATAGGGATCGAAACTTGGCAGACAGATATGAGGATTTTTTAAAGAGATCATGTTGACCAAATGGCAGAGAGCAAGGTCTTTATGAACAGTAAATCTATATTTAAGTTATCTCAACTTTGCTGGCACATAGCTTAAAGGGCTCATAAAAGAAAGCTGGAATTTGTCCTTACAATAATATAACATAAAACAGGTCTCTATTAATACTATATAAAATAATTTAGGCCAAACATCATTGGTGTTACCCAGAGGGAAGGTCTCCTTGCAAGTTGTGGGGAACTAGCTGCAAGGAGAAGGCAGCGAGAGGGGGTAACTGAGGGATGTCCATCAATGTATACGAGGATTGTCCCAGCTAGAAAACTCCTTTCAATAACTAGACAGATATTTCAAACAAAAAGGAAGTTTTTATTGAAAGTAACAATGATCAGCAGCACCCAAGACCCACGCACACACACAACACACACAACATGCTTTCAGGGCTAACTAGGAAAGAGAGTAAAGGTTAGGTGATAGTTACCATCCAGACGTCTGGGAGAGAGGAGATTGAGCGGCTGGCACTTCAAGGCAAAAGGGCTTGAACGGAGGTTCGAGGGTGGATGCTGGATCCAAAGCATGCACACAGTTTTGGACTGCGTGGTGGCCTCATTTATACTATGGATCCTACCCAAGGGCAAGATTGCATCTTCTACCCACAAAACAAAGACTTGCGTGCTTGTTCCTGGGGTGGAACAAAGGATTGAGGAAGTTGTCTCTAGGGCAAGACAAAGAGCTGGCGAACTGTCTCCAAAGTGGTACAATAAGCTGGTAGACTGTTTCCAGGGTTTTCCCCAGGTGGCACTGAAGTTATCATTTATGATTGACAACCCGTGAAGTGAATGGGTGAGGCTGTCAGTTCTCAGAATCACTTAAGTATAGGAAAGTGATTAAGGTGAGATTGATAGGGTGGATTGCATTGATTAATTTAGGAACTCTGGGAAGGCCCTATTGTATCAGGATCCTTAGCGTGCCTCTGGGGCATGGGAGGGGGTGAGCTGGCCTCACCTGTCATCCTTATGTTTGCACGTTCCATCTCCCAGGTGGGATCTGGCTTCCAAGTGTCTGCCTGCTTGGGCAGCAGCTTCCATGTTTTCTGCTGGCTTGGGCAGCACCGTCCATGTTCTGCCTGCTTGGGCAGTTGTTTAGTGCTTGAAGCACATTCAGAGAAGGGGATTATGGCATATAACCATAATCGTAAGCCCTCTAATATTATGGGGGCAGCTCTGACAGCTAACAGTGTGTCCAAAATATCTCTTTGCCAAGGTTCATTTAACTATCAGATCATGAAAACGATGTATATTTCTCTGTGTAGGGCAACATTGGCCCACAGTAATAATGACCTGTTGAGAGTTCTAAGCTCTTCTTAGTTCTTATAATGAGTGGAATGATGATGTAACATTGATTCTAAATGCCCTTTTATAATATGTGCATTTATACTGATGAGAGTCTGCTAAATGCTTTCTACTTACAGACTGGACTATGATAAGGTAGATTACCTGATGGCAATTGAACAAGCTACCTCCTTGTTAACGGAAGTGCTACAGCAATGCATGCCTAATTCCCATGTGCTTCTGAAGGCAACCTAGCACATCAATTATCAATAAAGCTCTTAGCGGTATGAAAAGCTGCCCTGTTTGAATACTGCTTTCCATGTCGCCCTAAGGCAGCTGCATTTTCCTTGACTAAAGTTGCTGCCAGCATAGCACGTTAAACTGCTAAGTGGGAAAGGCTTGAAATTGCAAGCATTCATTTCTGAAGCATACTGGTACAACATGCTGTTCAGCACAGAAAAGCAATTTAGTTTAGGGAAGAACTAGAGAATATATCATGTTTCTATATATAAGGTTATGATTTGATGCTTTAAAATCTCTTGCTAGCAACTAGAAACAAAATGCATTTGTTTCAATTGTACTTCTCTTCAACCATGGCAAATAGATTCCAGAGGAAGCTAAATAAATTAATAAACTGCTCAATAAACTGCTGTGAGTCAAAATCCAGACATTATATTGGCCTACCAAGCAAATTTTCTGTTAGGGTGCTTGCCAGGAGCTCCTTATGCTTAATAGATAACCTAGAGGAAAAACAATGAAAGGATAGAAATAAAATTATCTGACAGATAAAATTATACGTCCCAAATACAGTTTTCTTTAAGTAGAAGCTTGCCTGATCATCTGGAGCATATTAGAAAATCACTTTTCAGCAACCATTCTTGGAAGAGAGTAAGTCCTTTTTTTTCTTTCGTAATTAAGAGTGTGCCCCAATACCTTGCATGATAGGTAGCTAGGTTGGTAAAAATGCAGGTAAGATAGAATTGCCTTAATCGTTTTTTGATCTGTGGACATCAGCCCATGATAATGTTTGTGTCGACTGTTAAAGGCACAAGGCCAAGCCATGCTCTTTTTCCCCGATCAATTAACAAATTTGTTGACCTCTGTAGATTTAATAGCCAGGGTGCACAAATATTTTAGAAAAAAAAGTTCCAAATGAGTTGAACTTTAAATATACAGAAGAAATGGAGAAATAGACTTGTCTCCACTGGTATTTCTAATTTCCCCAGCAAGTTATTCAGCACCTTTAGTGTACATGGCACGTTATGGAGTTTGACTGGCAAAAAATGACAGGTCCCTGCCTCCAAGGAACTTACAAGGGCAAGTGTTTCGGTCTTACAGAATGGCTAACTCACTAAGAGAGTTAGCCAAGCAGATGTTCCCCACCTTTCCCTTTCCCCAGTAGGCTTTTGTGCACGCCAATAATCTTCTGCTGAGGGCCAGGAGATACTGTTAGGATCTGGTTAGACAATATGTTAAACATGAATTAGGTTGGGACAAACCCCAATCCAAGTCACTCCTAACATGTGACCCAACCCTCACCTTTAAAATGAGCCGCAGGGCGGATTGCACACATGGAGGTAGGAGGAGCCTGATCATTCCCTCTCTTCCACCCTACGTGTTTTTCCTAGAAGAAATAGCTGGGCGGGGGGAAGGGTTGTTTGTCTTACTGCCAGTTCCACATGTCTGCCAAGGAGGCATGAGACCCTAGAGAGCCACTGCAAGTCTGAATCGAAAGTACTGACCTTAATAGACCAGTTGTCCAAATGGGTATAAAGCACTTCGCGTGTACCAGTCCCCCTCTTCTGCCAGCTGTGGAGTAAGCTCTCCACCACCAGAAAAGGTCATCTTGCCAATTCTTCCTTCTGCAGTGTATTTAATTCAACTGTGTCCCCCACACTCATCAGAGGATTTTTGAAGCACACAGGAGGCTGCTTATAAAAGGGCAAGTCCGGAATGACTGTTCTGTCAAACTCAAGGTCTCTAAGCAGGAGTATTATCTATTATGAGTAGCTGTATCGCTTACATGGGTTTGCAGATGTAATGAAAAAGACCATTTCTAGCTTTCACTGAAGCCTTACTCGTTAGCTGAGTGATGCCGGAGCTGCTTCATGACCATCAACTGAAATGCTTTATGCATAGTAAAAACCATTATATTAGGTCTACCCAATCTCCCACTGTTTTTTACTTAATAATTTACATGGTGTGGGGAAAGCTAATAGCTTGATTTATAGCGTCAGAAGCAGGATCCCAAAGAAAAAGAACTGAAGGAAGGAAGGAGATTGTCTAAGAGATAGGCATCTATGGTATATGCATCATAGAGAACTGAATTTCAGAAGGTCAACCCGGTGATATCTAATGCCCTGCATAATTAAGCATATGTATTGTCACATAAATATTAAGAAGAGATCCAGGAAAAGAAGACACAGTCATAATGCACAGCATATGTTCAATTTTGAAGAATTTTGGAAACAGAAAATTGTGACACAGTTCTGGGAAATGTGGCAGATTCCATCTTTTCTACAACTAAAATACATTGCAAGACCACAGCATAACTTTTAATCACTATCAAAAGACAATCTCTATGGATAGAGCTCAGGTCAGACTTTTACTTGTATAGCCTCCCTTCTTGAACTATATAGAAAAAAGCAAATTGTATACTACCAAGCAGGTAAGATTGGGGAAAGGAAGCAAAATATATAGCAGAAGAGCTAAAAATATTGGAAAACTTAATAGCGTCTGATAGCTTGTAAGTAATCCATATTAGTTTCCATTGCTTATCAATAGTTAGATGTTTGAAGAAACAGTTAATTGTTGCAATGGCATCAACCTTTTTTTGAAAAAAAGTAAAACCATCATCATTGACTATGATATGCTTACATACGGCCAGCAAGGAAACTAGTTGTGCAAATATAAAACCAGAAAGTATATAGTTTTGAAGTGCCTCATTTATACCATCTATTATAGTTTATATTCACTCTACCAATCTCTAGGAATGATAAACAAGATAAGAAAAGTGAGGCCAAATGAAAGCAAATGCTCCATAGTAACTTACCTGTTTAATTTCTTTCATTTGGTAGACATTATGGAATTGCCAAGCAGGAGTCAGAGCCAAGGTTATTGCAGTTCAGTGGTCAAAAGGCCGCATGTCCCATCAATTGCAAGCACAATAGTTCCCTGAGAACAAGCTACAGAATTAATGCCAAATGGAGACAAAGTGGCACAGTGCTCACTCTGGCAAGAAAATTCTGAGCCCATTGCTGTGTGGCATCATGTTTTTAGCCAAGGTGAGGATTTTAGTGGAAATGTCATTTACATTGTTCAGATATAAAGTTATTGTTGGGCACAAATCAAGTTTAAATACTCTTAATACTGTGCTTCTCTATTTTGGATAAATCCCATAGAATTAATTGAGTCTTATGTCTGTCTTTTTAGTACATTTTATCCCTCCCTTCTTTTAAGAAATGCAGAGTACTATACATTGTTCGACCATCCTCATTTTCCTCTCACTACAGTGATTGGATATGCTGAGAGTGTATGATTGATCCGAGTTCACCTAACAAAGTGAGAATTTGAACTCTGATCTCCCAGACTATAACCACTGCACCACACTGACTTCCATGTAAACTTGCAGCAAATTCTATTTGTATTAGTTGGAAAGGGTTATGTATTTTAGGGTGTTATTGAAAGTTCTCAACTCGCTTGAGTTGAGAAAGTAAATTGGCTTGATGTCTTTAATTTTGGCTAGGTGTAATTATCAATATATCAACATAGCCAAATATGTGGATACTGTTGAAAACGAAGCAGGAAAAGAGGATAGACTATGGGGACTTTTAGGAAAGGAATAAAGGAAATAGTAGGGGAGAGGAAAATGAAATACCCCCTTCAATTCCTTGCACATCTCCTGCTTGTTATTATTAATAGGCACAGTTGTTCACTTCAATTTGTTATACAGTTTTTTCCTCAGTTCTAGCTCATGTTCTTGCATTAGTTCTATATCACTCTACACAGTCTTCATGTTACAATTTTTGAAATATTTTAAGTGTCCTTTGTTGATTAGCAAGTGCATGCTGTATAGTATGAAAAGAAACAACTTGGGCAACATTGATCTTCTGTGCTGTATTGGGTGAATGGGATTATGTGTGCTAGGTTTAGGGTTGCCGCTCCCAACCTCCGATCCCAGCCTCCACCCCCTGCCACCACTCACTTAGCTGGTGGGGGGGAAAGGCAGGAACAGGCCTCCTGGGACATGCTCCCAGTGTGGTGCGACGACATCACTCCCAGGAATTATATCATCATGCAGGCCATGGGAAAGCTCTTGCGCGTCGTGCCAGGCTGATTTGGGCCCCAAACAGGCCGATTCTTTACGAATCAACCAGGTGTGAAGCACGGGAGCATTCCCATGGCCTACACGATGATGTTGCTCCCGGGAATGGCATCATTGCATCGCGTCTGAAGTGCGCGCACAAGGATATTCAAAAGGTGATTGCCGGGTGTCCCCCCCCCCTTTGCCAGGAGGGTAAGGAGACCTGGCAACCCTAACTAGATTGCTCTTATATCATTAAATATAAATATAATTAGAATAAGGAAAAGAGAGAGAGATTTTTATCTTGTGCCTCTTTATTCATAGTTAGTTTCTTCTTGTTATCAGCAGCTAATTTGAGGTCCTTTGTATCGGAAGCCTCAAAATACAGAAATCGGATACTAAAACCCTGAACAGCTTGACAGCACTCCTTCTATATAATGGGTTTGATGCAGTTACTGGGAAGGTGTCATGCAGAATAAGATGAAAAAATTACAGGGGTTTCGGTTTCGTTTTCTCAGCCATGCCGGACGCTCCTCTCGGCTGGTCCGGGAGGAAACGACCGGGCACCCTGACCGGGCGGCTGATCTGCAAGGATTAGCCCCCAGGACTCCCAGGGAGGGAGCCAGGGTCCGGGACGCGGCGGGAAGAACTCCCCGAAATCAATGCGGGGAGGGAATTGCCCGTTTGTCCCTATGGAGGCCGGCAGATGTGCGCGGCGCCTCGAGTGCCGCCGGGCAACGAGAAACGGCAAGTAAAAGAAACAGGCGGAAGCCTGTAAACAAGCGAATCCCTTCTGTTCTACAAGCGTTTGTGAAGGAGAGGTTGATCTGAAGAAGACTCGCTCTTCCCCTTCGTGGAGTTCCAGAATTTTGTTGGCGCCCCCCCCCCCCCAAAATGGCAGCAAAGAAGCAAAGTCCCGCTCTCGGTAAGTCAATCTCGGCCACCTTGCAGAAAGGGGAGTCGCTCGAAGAATTGGTGCGCAGGGCGGTGGTGGAAGCTATAAAACCCTTTGTTGACAAGCTGAACGAAACTGATCAAAGGGTGGGCTTAATTGAAAGCGAGGTGAAAACCATTAAGGCAGCAGCGGGGGGGGCAGAAAAGTCTGCTCTGGAAAGTGCGTCACTTGTGAAGGCTACAAAAAAGGAGTTGAAGTTGGTGGAGAACCAACTGATCGGGCTACAAGTGGAACGAACGCAGACAATTTTGCGTCTCCAAAACGTGAAAGAGGAGGAAAATGAGGATCTGTGGGATTTGGTCTCGGAACTACTGGCGACACCCGCGAGGACGACTAAAGAAGAGGTTAAAAGCGCCATTTTGGAGGTCCGTCGGGCTTCTTCAAAATATGCAACAAAGCGACAGTTGCCTCGTGAGATCATTATTGACTTTTCAACTAAAAAGATTCGGGACACCATCCTATATAACTCATACAATGCGGATTTGGACTTTATGGGTTTGAAAGTCAAGATTTTGAAGGACGTTCCATTTCTAGTCCGGAAACGGCGTTTTAAATATAAAAAGTTTGCAGCTCTTCTGAGGGACCATGGAATAAAGTACAAATGGTTATTCCCGGAAGGAATATGGTTCAGATATAAAGATCAGGCCTATAAGATATTATCAGAAGATCAACTAAAGGATTTTGAGAATAAAAACCCAGAATTCTGCTGCACCAAGAACGAAGAAAAGGAGGAGCCGGAGGGGGGGGGGGAAGAGGAGAGCATTGCAACAGCAGTTGCACAGAGAGAATTGCGTCCGGGACCCAGAAGGGGGAGGAAAGTTTAATCAGAATTTGAAATGTTTATTCTCTGTATGATTAACCACTCCATCATTATTCTATGGAGCTATTTTTGTATTATGACAGTATGAAGGGAAACATTGAAGTGTAGTGTTTAGTGTTTGTAGTTCATTCCCCCCCCTTTTTCTTTTTCCACTCCCCTTTGTCCCTTCCCTCTTCCCTTTCCTTGTGATAGTCTGGTGTAGTGTTTTGTAGTTATGAAAAATAAAAAATTTATAAAAAAAAAAAGAAAAAATTACAGGAAAGGGAAGAAGCAAAAAGCATTTAACTGCTGTTAAATTTTGGACACCATCTAAACAACTACGTTGATGGTAAAGCTTCCCTAACACAATGCTGCCAACATCAGAAAAACTGCATTCTGTAATTATTGTAACTGACATTTTGCAGTTGATTTCCACCCTCCCAAAAATTTGGCCCGATTACACCCCAAATTAGATTGTTTCTCTGTGGCAAATTTCAGACAGAAGAGAAAAATCCCTGGATTTTGCAAGGAAATAGAATTTCCAGGCATTGTAATGGTAGAATGCTGCTCAAGTTATACTGATGCTCCCAGGCCTGTATGATATGTTGCTTTTCCAGACATATCAAAGCACCTTATGGACTTTAATCCCCATGATAGGTTTTATTTGTAAAAAGGAATCATACAAAGTCACAATTTAGTGTATTAACCTACAGCACCTAATATAAGAGAACCTGAGCTCGTGTTCTATATAATAAAGGAGTGTCTCTTTAAGAGCTAACAAGGCTTAGCATAGAAATTCATATTGGAGTGGTGGCGTCTTAATTTCACATAAGCAAAGGGGAAAAAAAGAAAAGAATGAATATTTTCAGCCTCCTTACACTGGCACTTATGTAGGAACGTCCTGGTGGTGACAAGACAGCAGCCCCTCGCAAGCCTTGCATATATCACAGCGGATCCTTGATAATACTCTCCTTTATTTCAGCAACATTCAGAGGAGGCTTATGCTTCAGTGCCTTCCCTATGTTCGCTTGGCCCTTTAACAGCTCCAGTGAAATGCCTGATTTATTGGTTTTTTAAATGCACAGTTCACCAAAGGCTATGTAAGACTCTTTTGTAAGGGTGCTTAAATACTGGTCCTCTCTCAAACTGGTTCAGTTTCTGGTACTAACATGCTAAGCAGTACCCTCCCCCCGCCCTCCACGTGGTTCTCTTCTGGTTTGTACAACATTTTTACCGGAGGAATCGCCTGTGCACAAACAACTCACTTCAGGCACAGTTTATTTTTAGCACTGCTGGTCAGGAAGAGCCAATTTTCTTTTACCTATGAGAACAGCTTTAGAAATGTAAAGCTATTTGGCATAATTAATCTCCAGTCAGTATCACATTGTTGTAGTTGTAATGAATATAGCAATTCTGAAATGGTTTGCCTTGGAAGTAAAAAAGGAAAATCAGACACAAAAATCATAATATAAACTGCATGTACGTGGTAATTTTCCTCAGCCATGGCTTTCAAATTGGTGCCCTTTTTTGAGTGGGGGGCATCCATAATACATCCTCATGCAATCATCCTATTTCCAGGTCCCCCCACCCCCCGTTTCTCTCCTATCTTTCTTAACCTGTTTTTCTCCAATATTTTCAGGAGGGATGCAGTCCAAGCCCATTAACACACCATCTGGATGGGCAAGTTTGAAGGTCTTGCCCACATCAACTCCATTTCCTGCTGGCAGCCTCTTGCAGCCACCCCAGAAGGCTTTCTGAAGGCTTTTTAAAAAAATGGTAATTACTATCTATAGTGTTATAGTAATTACCCATTTTTTAAAAAAGACTTCCAAAGCCCTTTAGTGGCTCAGTGGAGAAATAATGCAAGGAAAATGAAAGCTGATTGTGGAAAGTCAGCTATGGATGGTCAGTTGCCAGTGCAAATCCCTCTGCATTCCCAGAAATAATGGATATGAAATTGAGAATCCCTGCTATGTGGATTCTCACCCATTGGGACTTAATTTCCTTTCTGTATTTATTTACATAAATAGATGTTTGTGTGACTGGGCCATGGTCACCCAGCAAGCATCCATGGCAGAATGCAGGATTCAAACCTGGGTCTCCTATATCTTACTCTGACACGTAAACAACTCAGCTTCCCAATTGCTTGCCAGTGGCACGCAATCTCCCAGGGGTTTGCCCTGTTGCCCAGCAGGAGTTGGCAGGTTCCCTGGAGATTGCTTGCCACTGGCAGGCAACCCAGGAAAGCACAGATGGGGCACATTCCCGGTGGGATGCCATGATGTTACATCCATGCTGTCGTGCTTTGCTGGGGCCAGTTTTGGTCCCAAACAGGCCAGAATTAGCCCTGCATGAAGTGCAGGAGCACACCCATGGCTGGCATGATGACATCACGTAAGCACTGGGGGTGAAAATGAACACACACGTGGCATGAGCTAAGTGCCAGGTACCCCTCCTCCTGCCAGGAGGTTATAGAGACCTAGAAACCGTATATTGGCTCCTGTTCAATTCTAGACCTGTTTAGTTTACAGTTACACTTAGATTTACTTCCAAGTAGCTACAATTAAACTTGGGCTCCAGAAATAAATTGAAAAATGATAGGGATACAGGATCATTTTCATTTACCTTTTTCTGACCATTTAACAATATTTGCCGTTGTTATCAGGTATCTTTGTACAAAAAATACTTAATAATATAAAAGAAAGAAAACACAAAAACCTCTGCAATCACTGTGGATTGCTGAAACTAATCTGCGGTTCTCCTCCTCCTAGGGCTGCATCCACACATCACTGGATATTGTGCTATCAGAGCAGTCACTTGCAACGGTATTTTCCTGTGTGGAGAAGACAATCCAGTTGCAAATAATTGCAATGATGCAAGGATATCACAGTAACCACCAGCAGTGGGTAGATGTAGCCTAGGTTTCTTAGCACCACCCACCATTTTAAACTTAACTGCCATTTCAAAAAGTTGTTTGAACTGACTGCCAATTTGTTTCAATGAAAAGAATCATTGAAGTTACATGAAAGTTGTACTCCAAAACATTGTGTCTGATATAAGAAGGGATGTGCGAGTAAGAAGCCTAAAGAGGGTAGTTCAGCCATTTGCCATCATGTCCTCATATAGTAACTTCACATTTTGGATAAGGTTTTTTGTTTTTTTTTACATAAAATGATGCACATGGTGAAACATGGAAAAAGAGTCACAAAGAACACAACTTTTGAACAATTCTCTCTGAGGTAGCAGGCTTTCTTTTTTGTTTATGGTGGGTTCCCTACACCAATAAGTTACCATTATAATACTGGATTAACAGAGTCATCACAGCAGGATTTTACTCCTGCCAAAACAAATGCCTGAATTGTGCCCCAGGGATGGTTTATATGTTACAGCTCCCACAAGGAAACTGCTTTAGAGAGCTATAAAGCAGTTACTACTACATCAAGCTTTTGTGGTATGTAATGAACATTGTCCTTTCTCTGAGATATGGTACTAATTACAAATGGTACATATAATCACATACCACATGGTAACACTGTCCTTTAAAGAGTGGTTGCAATATAGATCAGTCTTTAGACCCTGACTGCTGGGCACCAGTGATTTTTGTGCAATATCAGTAGCTTGTCACAGAAACCATATTTTTCCTTTGTTTATACATTCTACTTCCCGTTTAACAAATTAAATTTCCTTCATTCTCACATTTTCTTTCCACAAGCAAAAGGACATTTTCACTCACTCAAGAGAGAGAGAGGAGCTGATTCTGCAGTTCAGTGGATTCTCCCTTAGTTTTTCCTGTGCCATTCCCATAGGCGATGGTGATATAGAAATGTATAAAGTTGGTTTGAAGCTATTATTTCATTTATTAATAATGTTTTGAGATCATCATTTCTGATACATTTTCATACGACTCCTTAAGGAATTCATTATTATAAGCTACTATAATAGCTTTAAATGTCTTTCAAAAAGGATTGTTAAACAGGTTCATAGAGAATGGGTCTGCCAATTGTTCTTAGCTATAACATCCCAGTGGAACCTCCTTTTGCAAAGCTTTTATAACTCTGAATACCAAACACTGGGAACAACTAGGCCTTGATGTTCCCAGAATAGGGTTGCCAGACATGGCATAGCTTGGCAATCTACAGGAGTTGGGGGTGTAGACATGGGCCATCAGTGATGGCATGAGGTCACTTACAGGGAAAATCCTGAAGTGACACAGGTTGGACACTAGTCAGCTTCCCTCAAGTTTTGATGGGAAATGTAGGCATCCTGGTCTTGCAGCTTGACTGCTGTCCAATGGACTTTTCAACTGTCACTTGTCCAACATTCCGCCAAGCTGCCTACATTTCCCATCAAAACATGAGGGAAGCTGGCAAGTGTCCAACCTGTGTCAGGCGTCACTTGTGGTCCCGCTCTGAATCATTCCAGGAATCACAGGAAACTCATAAGACCATAGACCATAGAGTTTCTAGTGATTACTATAAAGGACTGATATCACTTCTGAGATTTCCCCAGAAGTGACATCAACCTGATAGTATCCTGTGCAAATGGGTAAGGAAGACATTTCTTCCTAACATTGATATTTAGTAGACTTATGGCAAAGATATTCCAGAGGGCATTTGAGGCAGGGTAGATTTTTGTCTTACCTTTACTGCTTTTCATCATTAATTTTTTTTTATTACTGCCATTTTGAGTTGTAAACCCTGAAAAAGCAGAGTAGAAAAATTAAGTAATTGTCTAAGCTGTTTTCACGTAAGTATTCCTAAAATGACCGTTTTGTAGGTATTTGTCTTATTTTCACAACCTCCATGGAGTAAGATATTCCAGGCAGCTTATTTTATTGCCAAAGTTGTACAGGTAGAACGATATTTCAGCTTAAAATCTTTTTTGCTTAATCCAGTACTGGACGACCTGCTGTCCTATTTGTTATCATGAAAATGTTGGGAAAGTGTTGCTTGCTACAATATTTCAAATTGCTTTAAGTTACAGAATTGATTTTCTACCAAAGGGCAAGGATATTATGATCATTCTTAAAGACTGATTGTTTTTCACCATGACTCATAAAAATTAATCCAGAGGAATGTGGTTTGTTGTCCTGGAAACATCTCAAAAAGATTTACTCAGACCTCATAATTTTAAATTGTCTAATTTGTGAATGTTTTGTGTTCATTTTCTTTGTTATTGAGGTGGTCTTTGCTTTCAGTGATTAATATATAAATATATTTCATCTCTTAAATTGATTGTTCCTTGCTCAATTTATTAACATAACATTGTACACCTACTGGACTGGAATCCATGCAGGACTTTTATTATTTGGGCCATTATTTTAAAGAGGTAAAGCACCAACCGCTACATATACTGTTCATTTAATTTACTCTATACTTGGCCTTCCAAATTAATTTTCCAGTTTTAATATCATGGTCTGGAGCTTACTCATTCCCATGCCAGCCTTCTACTAGCTTCCAGCTGGTCAAACACTGATACGACCGGGCCTGAATGATCTACTGTTTCAAGACCAGTGTTAGATGAATATATAGTGTCATGGCTCCCATATCTCTGTGATAATGACAAGGGACCCCAAGGTGTCCCAGAAGGCCTTTTTAATTTTGACACTAGTGGAGGAGTGATGCTATTAGATAAAAATCCATCAAATAAAGTAATATAGCGCTCTCATAATTAAACCTGAAATTTCAGCATATCAAGGCAACATACTGTCATATTTTCTGTACTGTTTGCATGAAAAATACTTCATTGCAAACATGAAATTGGATGCAGTACAGCACATTAATCAAACTTTCATTTATTTTTGCGGAAAGAATCAAGGCAGGCTTTTAATCCTTTCCAACAGATGGGTGCACAATCCTCTTAATTCATTTTGGCTGTGCAGTGATTGTGCCGTGTCTGTCTTACTGTTGTGCTTGAAAAGTGGGAAGGGGGTGGGGAACCTGAGCACATGATAACAACACACCCATTAAGGGTTGCAGTAGGCAGTGTTTGTGAAATTAACTCAGATGAGCTGAACTCTCAAAGGATGGGAGAAATGAAGTATTTTTTCACTATATTTGTTTTTGTTCATATAGAACCTTTAGAAATAGAATTGCATTACGCAGGATGATAAAATGAACTGTCCCATGTATGTTAATATTGTCTCTCACGGGAGCCAAGAGAGGCATCCATTATTAGCAGCCCATATTCTGTAAAATAAAGATGAGCAAGAGGACTACAGCAGGAAGAAGTATGTTCTGCCTAGCCAGTACTTCCATCTCGTTCTTTCAGTTGCAGGGAGAGATCCTAAGCATGTTAATCTCTTGTTTAAATTGTTATCAGAATTATGTCACTTGTTTCGTAGCTTCTAACAAAGCAGCTGTCAGGTTCAAAGTTCCTCCCACAACAAGATAGCTGGACTTGTACTTTGGGATCTTCTATAGCAGTGATGGATATCCTTTCGAAAAATAGACCGTGAACCAAAGCCTAGATATGAAGTGGGGCCATTACAGAATACCTGCAACCAATATCTTGGCTAGTTTTGTTTTTACTGATCTAGAGAATAGGCAGCAATGAAAAAACAGGCAAGAGCCTAGCTGCCTTACAAGCCTATGTGTGTGTGGCCCGTTCCCCGCCGCCCCCCTGACAAACACACACAATATGCTAGAACTCCCTGCTGCCTGTACTATTTCTGGTATGTCTGCTGCATTCAGTTTTATCGCAAGTAGCACAGTTCTTCTGCACTTGACCTCTTATTACGGTAGACGCTGAGAATGGAGAATCATGGGAGAAGGAAACAATCTGGATTCAAGCCTGAAAAATCTGAGCAGGCTGGTTTATTTTCACCCTCTCCTTTCTTAAATCAACAACTACCTTCAGTATTCAATCCCTTTTGGAGCATATAGACCTCATCAGACTGCGCAAGACACATCAGTACTATCATTATGTTGCACACAAAGCTTCAGCTTGCCTCAGGCCATCCTTGACTGTTCCTCCCACCCTTTTGCAGTGTTGTATTGTGCATACCTTGGAGTCTGAGTATATAGAGACTCCTATCTTGTCTATGGATGCTCTGGTTTGTTGCTTTTATGCACAGAGAAGCACTATTAGCAATAGTGACTCCACAACCCCTGTTTTCCAAGTTCATACTCTGTATTCTTCTGCCAGACCAGTTCTCTTGTTTACTACCTATCAAATAGTATATGCTTCTGCCTCTTCATCACTCTTCTTTCAATTTTCCTTTGCACTCTATCTACCATAGCCTTAATGAGTAATCCCCACTATCTTTTTGCGTCAATAAACTCAACACTATCCTGACCTGGATAGCCAGGAGAGCCTGATCTTGTCAGATCTCAGAAGCTAAGCAGGGTCAGCCTTGGTTAGTAATTGAATGGGAGACCTCCAGGGAAGACCAGGGTTGCAGAGGTGGGCAATGGTAAACCACCTCGGTTAGTCTCTTGCCATGAAAATCCCACCAGGGGTCGCCATAAGTAAGCTATGACTTGAGAGCACTTTCCACCACCAAACTCAACTCTATTTAGACCCAGCAGACCCATATTCACAACCCAAAATACACCTGATAGGCCACTGGCAAAGGCTGACTGACACATACTAGTCTAGCACTTGATTGTTCATCATTTGATGACTCACAGCTGAAAACATCCACTTATTCTGATGAAAGGTGTTACATTCAAGATAATATGCGGGATCTCTGTACCTGTAATGTCTGATATGTAATTGCTCAGTCACACACAGCCATAGTCATGATGACTAAGAAGCCAAACCATGCAGAAGTGCAAACTATCCTTAAACACATTTCCACCTTCCAGTTCACATTTTTTCAGTCTTTAAGAGGTGATGATCTGTACATCTTCTCTCGTAATTTTTGCTCATAGTATCTCAGGAACCTTGGCTAATTGGTGATAACCTGGCACAGCAAGCTGACACATATACCATGCACTATCTATGTAACATTATATGTTATCCAAATAGATTTGCATGTATATCTGGTTACTATCATCTTCACCATGCTATTTTTTAAATCACTGCATGGATAGACATTTGCATAGGCAAATGATACTAAGTCACATGTAATGTTATTTGCATGGTGGGAGGTACAGCATGTTTATGCTGTCTCACTGGAAGTATAGTATAGCTAATTTTGAGATAATAGATTATTATTGGCAAGTTTTCAAAAGTGATGTATCACTTTTAACATTGGGTCAAAAATTTCCTATAGGGAAAGTCACTGGCAATTTTTGTCCATAATTTGAATGTAAGAGCAGTATTGCTGGCTCAGACCAAAATTCCTTCTGTGCTAAGCAGCCTGAAAGCAGCTGGTATGGAAGTGTGATTAAGGCTGCAAACTTAAGGACCCTTTCCTGAGAGTAAGCCGCATTGAATAGACAAATAAGCTACTGCATAGACCTGCTTGGAATGGCCTTCCAAGACACTTAAGTAACAATCCTTTGCAGAGTTCATCATCATCATCACTTTTACTACAGTACCAAGACCAATATACAAAAATTATGTTCTTTGCAGAATTAATTTCAGCAGACTTAGGCTATAATAACTGTGCATAGGGTAGTACTGTGGTAGTGCAGCCAAGAAGGTGACTTAAATTTCCACTCAGATCAATCCCATGGGTGCGTTAGGCAAGCTGCTATCTCTTAGCTGGTGCTTTATCTGCTGGTCTGTCTTGCTCAGCTATTCTAGTATATATGAACCACTTTCCGCACTTAGAAGAAGCAGTCTATTCCTTTTTATCCATTCCTCCTCCCAAGTTGCTGAGGGGGGTTGAGTGTATCTATCCAACATTTCTGCTGATGAAAGTGAAGGAAGAGACCCATTTGAGCAATGGACGATAACCTAATTCATGCTCACCCACAAAGTCTGATGGATCGAGTTGGATTCCAGAACACACTGTGGGCTCTGATTTCCCCTTGTGGCTCATTGGATGAGCTGGTAGAGAACTGGAATACCATCAAGCCATCAATGAGATCGCTCCCTGTCAACCACTCTGCTCCTGAACCAAAGTGGCCCCCTAGTATACTCAGGAGCTAAACAGTTGAAATGGGACTTAAGACGAATAAAGTGAGGGTGGCGGTGAATCCATGACGAAGCATCAAGAACATCTTATAGGATGCTTATGAAAGCCTATGAGATGGCAGTGAAAGCTGTGAAAAGGGATTACCACACAGCTTCCATTGTGTCGGCTAACTCCTTGCCCGGCACAATTATCTAGAGTGATTCAGTCTTTAATATCCCTTTCCCAAGGAATGAAGAAAAGTATGAATTCTGCAATTGGCTGTGAGGTGTTTGGAGCTATTTCTCGGATAAGATCTTGATGCTTCACCAGGATCTGCCAGCGACAGTTGATACAGTATATGAACTGGAGACCCCCTTGGCCACCTTCAGAGTTGATTTTTTGATCACTTCAAGAAACTCTTCCAGGAGGAGGTGGATAGGATCCTCTGTGCTGTGAAACCTACCACATGCTCACTGGACCCATGCCCATCATGGCTGGTGAAAAATGGTGGGGTCCGGGCTTCTTTTGCTGACATCATCAATCTGTCATTGAGTTCTGGGGTTTTCCCAGACTCACTGAAGGAAGCAGTGGTGCGGGCCTTATTAAAGAAACCATCTCTGGATCCTGTTAATACAGCCAATTACTGCCCAGTCTCCAATCTGCCATTTCTGGGTAAGGTAATTGAGAGGGCAGTAGCAGAACAGCTACAGGTATTCTTGGATGATTCCTCCATCCTGGATCCATTCCAATCTGGTTTCCGGCCTGGCTATGATATAGAGATGGCTCTGGTCGCCCTTACAGACAGGGCAGGTCAGTGCTGCTGATACTCTTAGATCTTACGGCAGTATTTGACATGATCAATTATGATCTATTGACCTACCACCTTGCCGCCATGGGAATTTGTGGGACAGCCTTGCAGTGGCTCTTTTCTCCATGGTCAGGGACAAAGGGTGGTGCTAGGGGAACAGATGTCCACTTGCCATCCATTGATGTGCGGCATCCCTCTGAGGGCAATTCTTTCCCCGATTCTGTTTAATCTTTATATACATTCTCTTGCCCAGGTGGTTTGTAGCTTTGGGCTGGGTTGTCACCAGTATGTGGATGACACTCAGCTCTGTTTATTGATGGATGACCAATTAGATGCTGCCCCAGATTCCTTGGCCAAGTATCTGGACACCGTGGCACTGTTTAAACCAGAACGTATCTTTTTAGATCTATGGTGAGAACATTCATTACCACAAATAAGACAAGATCTGCTCTCATCACTTTTAGTAGCCGCTAAAACATCCATTGCGTCATGTTGGAAATCTCAACCTCCCAGCTTAGATACATGGTATAATAAAGTATGGGAACACATGGCAATGGAAAAGATAACGAACAGTATACAACATTCCGCAAATTACTCAAAGCTGATAAATGTCACAGAAAAATGGCAACCATTTATAGACTAAAGACTCACAAGATACAATAACGCCGTATCAAAAATTTTTAACATTAGAATTTTAAAACAACAAAAAAGACTATGCTGAAATAGATATATAGCTTCCTCTAAGCTCAAGACGCTCTAGACTCACAATGCTAAGGGGATATAAAGACTGACACAGTAACGTACCAAGCATACTAGAAACAAATATGATGACTGTATATGATGTTGTAATGGCACTTTGTAACTGTTTATGTGTTTAATTGTATGTTGGTTGAAGTTTAATTTCAAATAAATTTTTTTTAAAAAAGAGTACAGCTAAGATGAGCCAAATTAGATAGGATGAATTATAGGCTTTCTGCTTCCTGTGTTCCATGTTTTCCTAAGTCATCCCCGTATGACCATCCTTCACTAAAATAAAATTTGTGTTCAATGCAACAGGTTTAATGCCTTCCCTGCAGCATAAAAGAACATCAAAACATTTTTCTCACTTTTATCTGAATTATAATGAAAATCAAAGCATTGTGCAGCATCCAGACCTCTTTAATGAAGAGCAAACTACCAAAATCAAAAGGAAGTTGCTCAAGTCATTAAAAAGATTGTTTTTCAAAAAGAGTACTGGGGGGGTCCCCCTCAGGAGATTTCAAAGCCTGTAAGTTGTTAAGTTGCTTATCTTCTTATGTTTCCTCCTTGTAAACTGGTGAGGAAGGTCCAAGGCTCAGTGGTAGAACACATACTTTGGATACATAAGGTCCCTGGGTTTATTTATTAAATTTATTAAATCTGTCATATTTACATTCCAAACAGTTGTCTCTCGTCAGACAAAAATCACAGGCTCCTGCCTCAAGCAC
Source organism: Eublepharis macularius (assembly GCF_028583425.1). NCBI lineage: Eukaryota > Metazoa > Chordata > Lepidosauria > Squamata > Eublepharidae > Eublepharis > Eublepharis macularius. The sequence goes on from NC_072796.1 coordinate 52,624,611, forward strand.
ATAAAATAAAAAGAAAAGACACAGAAGGGAAGGCAAATGGAAAGAGAAGGTAGAGGAGAAGATCAGTTAGTCGGTGTCAGACTGGTATTTATATCCTTTATCCCCAATAGGGTACAAGTTCCCAGTGGCCCATAGTTCTCAGCTCTTCTTTTCCTTCACATCTGCTGTCCAAGGATTCGTTCTGTGTCCCATTAAAAAGAAAAAATAATTGGTGCTATGAGATCCCGGAGAACTACTGTCAGTTTAAATAGACAATACTGACAAATGGTCTGATTCAGTATAAGGCCGCTTCATGTGTTTATGTATGTGGGCTTTATGAACCAATTGTCTTGCTCAGTGAAGGCCATTTTCAGTGCAATCCTAAGCAGAGTTACTCAAGTCTAAGCCCATTGATTTCTATGGGCTTTGACTGAAGTAACTCTGTTTAGGATTGCACTGTTTGTATTATAAAGGTCATGCTCCTTCCATATGCTGTTCAATTAATTATTCAAGAGGGGATGTGAAGTTTGCAGGCAGCTTGGAACTCTGATAGACAAAATGTACATTGGTTCCCAGAATGCATTTGTCATTCAGGAATCGGATTACTACAGTCAAGTGTCACTTTGTCTCTATTTCATTTGTCAAAGCCCCTGAAGCCTTTTTAATTTAATTCTATTTATAAACGTTTATTCCATCCTTCTATTGAAGTCCTCATGGCAGAATAGAAATTAAGCACAACGATATAAGTCAAAAGCGGAATAAGCTGTTGGAGTAGGCTTAGAAGGATAAAAAAGTTGCTGTATTTCAACAGAAGCAGTTTGAGATGAGATTCCAGACACGATGGAATTACAGTTGAAATTAATATGCAGGTATCAGAATGGTAGTTGTGTTCTACTGAAGTCAAAATAATCTCGAGGCACTTGAAAGACTTTTTGAAAAAAGGTTAGGTGCTACAAGATTCTGTTATATATGCATTTCAAATTTCTGTTATATGTAGACTATCTCATTTCTACTCGATAGGGACTTGGGGGTAGAAAGCTATTTCAGGGATTTTTATTTTATTTTTTTTATTCTTCGTACTTGGCAAATAACCCAGAGAAGCCAGCCTGATCTTGTCAAATCTTTGAAGCTGAGCAGGGTCAGCCTTGATTAGTAATTGGATGGGAGACCCCCAAGGAAGACCGGGGTTACTCTGCAGAGGCAGGCAATGGCAAAGCACCTCTGTTAGTCTCTTGCCTTGAAAACCCCAGCAGGATTTGCCACACGTCAGCGACTGCACTTTCCACCACCACTTAGCAAATACATCAGCAGTTAAAATGGCCCAAATCCACTAGGACTAGACGATCTACTTTGGTGACTATCAGTGCAATCCTGAATTGATCTGAATTTCCCACTGAATAGACCTGAGTAGGATTCAGAGTAGACAGTTTAAGATTTCACTATACATCATCTTTAATCTGAGCTATACAATGAAGCATAACGCACCTACATTTTAGAAAGTTAAGATTTCAATCCAGTAGTACCTTAAATACCTGCAAGATTTCCAGATAAATGACTATGGGAACTTTGTCTCTCAAAAGATCATACCTTGAAAGTCTTGTTGGTCTTTTAAGGTGTTACTAGACCAGAATCTTGCTCTTCTACTGCAGACTAACACAGCTTTCCACCTGAAACTATTTTAGAATGTGGAATCTTTTGATCTCTCTTTGTAATAACTCTTCCTCCTTTGCTATTTGTACTCTGTGTGTGTGTATGTTGGAATCCAAGTGGGCTCTGGCTCACAAAAACTTTGCAACAGTAAATATAATAGCCTTCAGGTGCCAAGAGACTCCTTGTTTGACTGCAGCAGGTTAACATGCCCTGTGAAACACGAGGCCCTTCTGCACCGGGGACCTAACTCCTCATTTTCCCTGAAGTCAACCTGCAAGGCATGGAATCTGCTTGTATGTGGCCGTTCACACCTCTCTAAAACTTGATATTAAAATCTTTATTTTTGATACCCAGATACTTAGCCCCCTATACAATATTCTCATCCATGCTGAAGCAAAAAGAATAAAAAGGGAACTTCCCTCTGTGCTTTCAAATTATTTATTCATTGATCCTGCTCTGGACTTTTTAAAAAATTAAGAACAAAGAGGGGAGCAGGGAAGAATGGAAAGGAGGAGGGGGAGTGGCTGGCTAGATAAGAGTACCCAATCACCAGGGCCGGACCGACAAAGGCAGGGGGGTAATCTGCCCCCCCCCCGGTGCCCCCAAAGAGGGGGCGCCGGACGCAGCTGCCGGGAGCGTGCGGGAGCTGGCAGTGGCAGTGCGGGCTGCAGGCTGCCCTCGCCATTCGCCTGCCCCGCACACACAAGACAGGGAGCACGTGGCAAGCTGGCTGCCCCGTAAGTGGCATCATCATGCAGTGCCAGGAGCGCGTGGGCAGAGGGGAAGGCCGGACTTGGGTTGCCCTGGACGCAGGCAACCCTAGATCCGGCCCTGCCAATCACAATTGAGTGGGTTGGCAGGGGGCAGGCCTGGCAATACTTGTGAGCAACAAAGGCCTTTGTTAAAAACTAGTTAGTGTACACACTTCAAAACATCTAGAAATAACTTTTACCTTAGTGTTATGTGTGTGTGTTCTATGTGCCGTCAAGTCACCTCTGACCTATGGCAACCCTATGAATGAAAGATCTCCAAAATGTCCTATCCTTAACAGATTTGCTCAGATCCTGCAAACTGGAGGACGTCACTTCTTTTATTGAGTCAACCCATTTCATTTTAGTTTTGCCTCTTTTCCTATTGCCTTCTACTTTTCCTAGCATTATTGACTTTTCCAGAGAATCTTGTCTTCTCATAATGTGACCAAAGTACGATAGCCTCAGTTTTGTCATTTTAGCTTCTAGGGAGAATTCAGGCTTGATTTGATCTAATATCCACTTATTCATCATTTTGGCTGTCCATGATATCTGCAGAACTCTCCTCCAGCACCACATTTCAAATGAATCAATTTTCTTCCTGTCAGCTTTCTTCACTGTCCATCTTTCACATCCATACATCGTAATGGGGAATACTATTGTTTGGATTATCTTGATCTTGGTTCCCAGAGAGACAACTTTATCTTTAAGGATCTTATCTAGTTCCCTCACTGCTGCTCTTCTAAGTCTCCTTCTGATTTCCTTGTTGCAGTCTCCCTGTTGGTTGATGATTGAGCCAAGGAATGGAAAATCTTGGACAATTTCAATTTCCTCATTGTCAACTTTAAAATTGTGTAATTCCTCGCTAGTCATTATGTTTGTCTTCTTGATGTTCAGATGTAATCCTGCTTTGGCACTTTCTCCTTTACCCTTCATCAGTAGTTGTGTCAAGTCTTCACTATTTTCTGCCAGTAACGTGGTATCATCTGCATATCTCAGATTGTTAATTTTCCTTCCACCAATTTTTACTCCAGCGTTTCTTACCTTGAAAACCCTATGATGAGACTATCCATTCTATAACTGCACAGATCAAACAAAGATACAAGACCACAAGTGCCTATATACCAATGCCTGAAGTATGAGTAATAAGAAGGAAGAGCTTGAGCTTCTCTTGCAAACAGAGAACAACAATATAGCAGGAATTACTGAGACTTGGTGGGATGACTCCCATGACTGGAATGTGGTAGTGGATGGGTATGAGTTGTTCAAGAAAAACCGGAAGGGTGGAAGAGGAGGCAGAGTGGTATTGTATGTGAGGAGAGATCTTGATTGTCAGCAAGCTCTGGAGAATGTGATTGAAGACCAGTGGAAAGTATATGGGTAGAAATAAGGGGAGGAAAGACAAAGGGTATTGTTATTGGAGTCTGCTACAGACCACCTGACCAGGGAGAGGAAATGGATGCTGCACTCCTTGAACAGATTGGTAAAATATCCAGACATCAGAACCTTATAATTAAGGGTGACTTCAACTTCCCTGATGTGTGCTGGGAGACAAGCTCAGCGAAGCGACAAGACTCACACAACTTCCTGACCTGCCTGGCTGATAACTTCCTTTTCAAATGGTGGAAGAAGCTACAAGGGGCTTGGCTATACTAGACTTAATATTAACTAACAGGGAAGAATTGGTAGATGGGGTGAAGGTGATGGGGACCTTAGGGGAAAGTGACCATGTCCTCCTTGAATTCCAGTTGCTATGGGGGGACAAGGAAGTTTGTAGCCAGACTCGTAGGTTAGATTTTTGTAGGGCTGACTTCAATGAACTCAGAGGCTTGATGAGAGTCATTCCATGCGGGAGTGTGCTGGAAGGGAAAGGAGCAAGTGAAGGGTGGGCTCTTCTCAAACATGAGTTTTTGCAAGCTCAAACCCTCACTATTCCAGCAAGACAGAAACATGGTAAGGCTCCAAGAAACCAATGTGGATGAACAGAGAGCTCCAGAATAAGCTGAGGGAGAAAAAGGAAATGTTCAGGAAATGGAGAGGACAGACCTCTAAAGAGGAATATTATGAGGGTTACTAGGTACTGCAGATCAGCCATCAGAGAAGCCAAAGCTCAGTATGAGCTGGGTCTGGCCAGGGGGGTCACTACTATAAGAAAAACTTATATGGATATGTGAGAAGCAAACACAAGGTAAAAGAGGCAATCGGGCCACTGTTGGGAGTGGAAGAAGAAGCTCTGATGGAGGACAGAAAAAAAGCAGACAGACTTAATTACTTTTTTGCCTGTTTTCTCCCTGAAGAACTTGAGCCCATCTAGACATGGTAGTATACATGACAGGACACCTGGGTGGCTAGTTGACATTGACATAGAGGTTGTGAGAGGCACCTGGCTGCACTGGACGAATACAAATCCCCTGGGCCAGATGGTGTGCACCCAAGAATGCTGAAAGAACTTTCCAGAGAACTTGCATAGCCTCTGTCCATCATCTTCAAGGCCTCCTGGAGGACTGGGGATGTTCCACAAGATTGGAGAAGAGTGAATGTTATTCCAATCTTTAAGAAAGGGAAGAAGGATGACCTGGGAAACTACAGGCCATCAGTCTGTCTTCTGTTGCTGGGAAGATATTAGAGCAGATTTCAAATGGATCGATCTGTAAGCATTTGAAGGACTGCTTAGTGATCCAGGGAAGTCAACATGGTTTTGTACCTGAATACTCTGGAGAAGTGGGTGGTTGTGAACAGGATGCAATTCAGCGTAGATATAAGTGCAAAGTATTACATCTGGACCACAAAAATGTGAAGGACAAATACAGGATGGGGGATACACTTCTGGGTAGTAGTGTATGCGAAAGAGATCTTGGAGTAAGAGTGGACTGTAAACTAAATATGAGCAGTCAGTGTGATGCGGTGGCAAAAAAGGCAAACTCATTCTTGGGCTGTATCAAAAGGGCAATTACACTGAAATTGCAGGAGGTTATAGTCCCACTCTATACTGCCTTGGTCAGGCTGCACCTGGAGTACTCTGTGCAGTTCTGGAGGCCTTACTTCAAAAAGGATGTGGACAAAATTGAGAAGGTGCAGAATAGAGCAATAAGAATGATCAGGAGTCTGGAGGCTGGGCCCTACGAGGAAAGGCTGAGGGCCTTGGGAATGTTTAGTGTGGATAAGAGGAGATTGAGGGGGGGCATGATTGTTCTCTTTAAATATTTGAAAGGATGTCGTTTGGAGGATGGCAAGGAGCTGTTCCAGTTGGCAGCAGAGGATAGGACTCGAAGCAACAGGCTTAAATTACATGCAGAAAGGCTATTAGGAAAAACTTTTTCACGGTTAGAGTAGTTCAGAAGTGGAATCTGCTGCCTAGGGAGGTGGTTAGCTCCTCTTCACGGGCAGTTTTCAAGAAGAGGCTGGATGAATATTTGTCAGAGATGCTTTAGGCTCATCCTGCATTGGGCAGGGGGCTGGATTAGAAAGTCTATATGGCCCCTTCCAACTCTATGATTCCGTGAAATTGTTTTTGTAGCTGTCCTGATGTGTGAGTTTACTGCCTCATTGCTTATAACATTCTTGTTTTAGTACCTGAAGTCTATGGAGAGCAATTACATGAGGTAGAAATATCAAAAGGACCTTGCTGCCTTCTGTTTGGGTCAGAGTAGCATAATATACTGTCCTTTTAAGACAGTAGTCTTTGTAGGGAGGGGGGCATTGCTTCTCTAGACAAGGCTAGAGAGCAGCAACTGCCCAAATCAGGAGAAGGAACTATTACAAGAAAGGATATTGCTAGGGGAAAGAAGAGAACCGCTATGTATATATAAAGAATGGGGAAAGGATGATATGAAGGAAAAAACACCTAAGTATTTCTTCCAAAATCTTGGAGGACTATTTCTGTATCTGTGCTCAAAACTAGCAGTTGAAAAAGACTTTTGAGAGTAGTCTACATTCCTGGGCTACCTAATCTAATACTGAATTTAGCCTTATCCATGCCTGAGCCACATATCCTCAGAGGTATTATTGGCTCTAGGACCATGGCAGTGTGGAAACTGGTAGTCAGAGCTACTGAATTTGAGTGGGCTAAGCATCTGTGAAAGGAGGAGACTAGAATTGTTCCCATCTACTCCACCAGGTGAGCAGCACTGACTCTCATTGGATGACATGAATGGCCCATATCCAGCAGTGGCTTCATCCACATGGTCCAAGGTACTAGTTGTAGAATTGTCATCCACTGTGCATTATGGGTTTTTTCCCAAATGTGATTTACAGCATTATCCTTCTAACCCATTGAAGTAAGTCGGCTTAGAAGGCTGTAACTCATTCGAAGTTTTGCACTGTTAGAGTTTAAAGGGATCTGCACATGGATCGATATGAATGTGTGGTTTAAACTTCAAATCTTAGGTGTTCCCATGCGCTCTACCAGGTGAGAAGCACTGACTGACTCTCATTGGACTCTCATAGGTGAAAAGGTTTAAAAAACAAACACTATTTCTCTTTTTTTTAACTAGAAAAGCAGTTTTTGGTTGCATTTTGTTTGCTGGGGAGAGTTTCCTTTGCACTACTTAGCAGTGTTTTGATTTGTCTGCTCAAATGTTCCCCAGTCTTCAGGGATTTGGAGATTCCTTAAATCCTCACTAAATTTTAATTTCCTGCCTTGTTCAGAGATTTAGATATGTTTCTTTTGTAATAAAATGCATATATTCAATCCTGTGTTCCATTTTAAATGACTGTGCATAAATATACTTCATCTGACTTTAGGGGGGAAAAGAAAACAAGCTTTCAAATATTTGAAACAAGGACATATAAGGAAAACATAAAGAATGTTCTTTTTTGTAGTGCCTGTTTGCCTTTGAGCGAAGAGGTTTGATCAGAATGAATAATTTTCTTGAAATATTTTCCTAGCTCTTGGAAGGCACAATTAGAATGAAAACCACTCCTTCAAGGGACCAGGCTCAGGCATGGAGGAGGAAAAGAAATGAGTAGCAGGACCCAAGAGCCAGGGAGGCCCAGCCTAAGCTTCAAGCTGATACAGTCTGTGTTACCTTTTTGGTACTGTGACTCACAAGTCCAAATTTACTTGGTATGATAACCCATTCAGGCTGACCCAAGGGTTTTTGGCACCCTAGGTGAGCTATGACCTTGTTGCCCATCTAGCCCAGCATTCCCTTTTCTACAGTGACTGTCCAGATGTTTATGAGAAACCAACAAAGACTGCACAGCAGGTGCAGCTGCCCCTACTAAGGACCCCAAGCAAGAGGTATTCCAAAATACACAGCCTTGCTTATGGAGGTTACGTTCCAGCCTTTGACCACTCTCTTCTCTATTATTCCTGCTAATTCCCTTCAGGATTCTAAGAAACTCACTTTCTTGAGGACAGGTTTGACTTGATAATTTATCAATACATGTCAAAGCCTTGCCTCCGAGTAAGAATTGAAGCTGGTTCTTCTAGGAGCCACTTTACACTTTATAATTTTCCTACAGAGTTAATATTCTGCATAGGGAAATGTGTATATATATTCATTTGTTGTCAAATTGCATCCATTACACATAAGAGCATATGCTTTTTCTCTACAAAGCAGAAATGTCAGTGCAGGCAACTCACATTAATAATGGCCTTGTTTATAACCTCAGTACGCTGGAAAGGGCTTAGCATGGTACAACCTGTAAAAGCACCCCTAGTTTCCATCTAAACTTAGAAAATATATATGCTGCTTTTCCAGTGGGAAATAACCACCATGCATGGGAGGGTAGATGCTACTCAGCAGCTGTTTGTTCAAAACCATTTAATGCTGAGCATTATACCACCTTTGACTACCTCCAGAGTGGTTGACATGTGGACTTCCATGAGTGCCTGCATTGTGATGAGAGGAAAGATTCCGCTCTCACATTACTGATTGTATGAGTAGGGAAATTAAGAGGTCCCCATTGCAGCAACCAAATCTATCCATAAACATGTCACTCGTGGGAGGAAAGGTGTTATAACAGAAAATGTTCTCTTCCAAGTGGAGAGTTTACAAGGCTTCCTCTGAGGTCAGCTACTTGAGAATGGGAACATCACTTCCTCCTCTGCAAGCTAAGCCAGAGTGGAGTTTAAGGAGGCACACTTGAGAGGAGGAATGGTTGAGAGAGGTTTGAAGAAGGCAGATGGCAGTGAAGGAGTTGGCACTGAGGGGCTCAGTGCAGTACATCTCCCATAGCAGGAAGAGGGCTGTGAGGGGCTGCAGGGGCTGGGGAAGAGGTCAGATTGGTGAAGAAACAGCACCAAGGCAAAAATGTGGGAGGGGGGATCTCAAATCCCAGGCTTAGATTGCACACCCCTAGCAGAAAGCAACCAAACATTATGATTAACACATAATGAGATGCAACCCTGACCACATATTGAGTGATAATAGCAACAACATATTTTTTCAGAAACAAAACTGTGAACCTTACACATTTTTTTTAAAACTTCCATGTTTCATTAGATGCTATTTTGCTGATCTCTTTACTCCTTGTTATTTGTAAATATTGATAGAATCACATTAAGGATTGGATAATTTCAGCATATGACAACTATTATTATTGTCTACCTAATCGTTGTATCTGTCAAGCTTGTATTCTCTGTACACCTTGAAATTATCATGCAGCTGATCAGGATTAAAATTCTCATTCCATATTGCTGATGCCAACAGTCTTAATCTGTATTTTTCTATGTTATACAACTTTTACAATATAGTTACTGGCTGACTAATATGTCCCACAGTGCTATTTCTCTGGGCACAATAGTGAACACAAAGGGGATTCTGTTGTGTAGCTGTTCAGCCAGTATCAGAGATGGATCATTGTTATCATAAAGCCCAAGAATAACACTTTTATTCAAGCCAGTGGTCCCAAAGTTGTATTTTCCTTTCCAAAGTCATTTATTACTGAAATTGAAATTGTGCGCTGCAACAGCAAATGTGGTTAAGGTTTGAAGTAGTTTTATTCATTTAGCAAAATAACAAAGTTGCTGTCATTTCACAATTTACCTTTTGCAAGATCTATAAGATTAGCTCTATTTCTCTCTGGTTGGAATAGTCTCTGGGGTGTATTTTCCCCCAGAATAACAGAACTGCCTGAATTGGTCACCGATAGCTATCAGTATAAATTATGCAAAACTGCTATAAGCAGAATTCAAGTAGCCCATAGATCCTGTTAATTAAAGTCTACCGTGTGTCGTGCCTAAATAATGCATGTCTTTTTATTTGCCATGTAAATAATTGAATATTTTGCTGTTGACTGGAACTTTCATTTTTAAAGTAAGCTCAATTTCATATTAAGAATGGAATATTAGAGGTATGCTTATTCAGCTATTTAGGTTAATTTGCTTGAGGGTAAAGCTCCAATATCTGCCTCATACTGTGTATATGGCATACATGAAAAACGGGTTTTTTTCTGTTGTGATGCCTATAAACAATTAGATTAAATTTATTATTCATCTCTGTGGTGTTCATGATTAGACATGGGCACAAACAGCAATACGAACAAAAAAAAGCCACGAACATTGGGTTCAGCTGTTCTCGAACATGCCATTCGTGAGGCCCCATTCTGAACAAACAAGTGGTCCTTGCAAAGCCTTGTTCATGTGTTCATCAGTAGTTCATCAAGCCAGACAGTCTGGTGCCTTTCAATCAATTCCCCTGGCAACGGAGGTAGGCAAGGACTGTACTCTGTATCAACTCCTCCTGGCTTTCCTTCTGGCTTTAACCCTTCAGCTTCCAGCAGACAGCCCAGTTTTTGCCACTTTGAAGAGAAAATGACAGCAAAAGGGGCGGCGCTGGCTCTCCCGGTGCGAGAGGGATGGAGAGAAGTCTCTGCCGGCTCTGCCCACTATCAGAGGGATGAGGGGAGTCCCCTCGTCCCTCTGACACCGGGTAGAAAAGCCCCGCAGCGCCAGCTCTGCCCGCTGTCAGAGGGACGAGGAAAGTCCCCTCGTCCCCCTGACAGCGGGCAGAACAAAGCCCCATGGCGGCGGCTTGAGGGGAGTCCCCTCGTCCCTCTGACAGCAGGCAAAACGAAGCCCCATGGCGGCGGCTCTGCCCATTGTCAAAGGGACGAGGGGAGTCCCCTTGTCCCTTTGACAGCGGGCAGAACAAAGCCTCGTGGCGGCGGTGGCTCTGCCCACTGTCAGAGGGACGAAGGGAGGAGAGTCCCCTTGTCCCTGACAGCGGGCAGAATGAAGCCCCCCGGCGGCAGCTCTGCCTGCTGTCAGAGGGACGAGGGGAGTCCCCACGTCCCTCTAACAAGGACCACGAACACCGAACACGTTCAGTAAGGGGACATGTTCACTTCTGTTCATTGTTCGTGGATGACAACAAACAGGGTATTCGGATTTTTTTTCCCGTTCATGCCCATGTCTATTCATGATTGATTCATTGATCAGAGCTTTACACAAATGTTGCGTGAAAAGCACTATTCACTTCTCTTTTTCACTTTGCACAAAAATTCCACATATTTGTGGTATGCAATATGTTTTCTGATATCACACATTTCTGATATCACACTGCTATTAAGAATCCAGTTATATTGCATTTAGTGTTTGAAAGAAGACTCCACCATTTTCTAGTGAGATAGTCTTAGAGCTTTCGTGAGGGGAAAAAATTTGTATCCTACTGTAAAAAGAGAGAGCAAATGCATTTGGTGCTCAGTGACAGTAGTGGGCTGGATGAGGACCAAAAGTCAAATCCTCTATTCCAATAAAACAGACATACTATTGGTTGATGATGTACCTAACTAAAATGAGGGGTCACTTTGTCCAGGATAGAGGTACTTTTTGTTCGTGAAAGATGAAATTAAAGCCCTCTCAAGTTGCTATTGTTATTGAAAAGATGCGCAGTAATAAAAAGGGAGCACTGATACAAGCAGCTTTCTCAAAGCACTGTGCTTCTTAGTTTTGAAACTTTTTAAGAAAGTGTGAATTGCTTATCATTATTCTTAGGGTGCATCATTATCTGTCAGTTAGATGTTTGTTGTTTTTTCCAGTTGCACCTATTTGATTTTATCTAAGGGGAGGCTTAGACATTAAAAGGAGAATTCAGTGCTGCCACATTAATGGCACTCTTGCAGCTTTTCTTCTACTGTGATTTTCTCAGAAGCTAAGCAGGGTTGGCTTTGGTTAGTAATTGGATGGGAGACCTCCAACAAAGACCAGAGTTGCAGAGGCAGGCAATGACAAACCACCTCTGTTGGTCTCTTGCCATGAAAACCCCACGAGGGGTCACCATAAGTCAGCTATGACTTGAGGGCACTCTCCACCACCAAGAATCTTATCAAGCAAACATGATTTAATTAAAATGAAGTAGAACCTTTTTAAAGTTCTGCATTCCACAGATATTCTCCAATTATATCAGAAGGGGGATGCTGTAGACATTAAGAGAAATAGAATGTAAAAATAACTTGGAAACTGGGTTGTGCAATATATACGCTGTATCCAGGCTGTTTTAATGTCCTGGACTTTATTCCTATGCTACCAATGTTTTAACTATTTGTGTATGTTATCTAATGTTATCTGCTCTGAGCCTGCTTGCAGGGAGAGTATAAATTTAATAAATAAATAAAATTGCAGAAGAACTAAATATAATTTTTAAAAGACAGACAATATGAGGAGCAAACTGAAAAAAGGAAACATACAAGCCTTTGTAATAATTTCACAGCTATTTGCAAACCTTAAGTCTAGTACATCATACACTAGATGTGGCGAAACACATTATTTAAGAGCGCACAATGGTTTCACTGATATAAATGGAACTTGGGCATATCCAGTTTAAAATTGGATTACACCCAACATTGGTTAGCTACAGCTAGAGCAAATGAAAGAACTTATTCATACAACGAACTGGGTTGGACCCTGTGACTCCCTTCAGCTAGCAGTGAAGTCTTCCAGCTCAAGAAGTCTTGTGCCACTGGAAGAGCTGTGTTTTTTCTCATGTTCCCTTTCTTTAAAAGGATGCAGGCAAAACCTACAACTGTGGGGTGGGGGGGAGCAAATCGCTCATACATCCCAGTGTGTATTAGAGAGGCATATAAGAAATCATGGATTCAACAGATTTTTGATTAGCAGCAACACCTGAATCCTTACCAAACACCCAACTTGGTTAACCAGACGAATAGCTTACCATATGGGCAAGGTGTGCTTTTCATCTGTCACAGCCCCTCCTATTAAAGTTCTTATGCTACCGTTGTAGAGGGGGAAATCCAAGCCATTCTACTGGTATGTTTGATTGGTTGTATTCTTCCATATCATGCAGGTGGACCACTTATTGCTTAACACTGCTAACTAATCCAGCTCTTTGGCCCATCCAGGGTGGAATATATGAGGGACGTGGAACTTAGGACTCAGCAGAATTCAGAAAAGACCTGTTCCCAAATGCTGAACATTTGCTCTGTCTTTATGACCATTCCTATAGTTTTAGTCTTGGAAAACCCACAGATTTCTTTCTGTGTGACTTTTTGTACCGTTATGCTGAAGAATACTATACATATTTGAAAAGCTAATCACATTTTTTTAAATAAAGAAGAGAGTTTCTTTTTTTTAAAAAAATAGCAGTAACACCCACTAAATGGTACAAAGCTTGGTACTGTGCAAGCAGTTTCTCACTCCAGAATGCTTGGGCTGAAAAGCTGATATTGTGTAAAGCACAATCGATTACTGCTACTGTTATATACCATTAGCCACCATTGTTCTCCATGAGGCACTGGGTCAAATTTAGGACTATGGTGCAATTAGTTTGTCAGAGTAAGGGAGGTGTGCAGAAAGGATTTTTTTTAAATTACTTTTGCTCCCAACATAAATAAATACATTGGAAAATACAACACTAGAAGGGAATGATGTTTAAAACTTGAAGGGCACTTCCCAACAGAGCGAACTTTAATTGCAAAAGCTGTTTTAGTATTTCTTATCCCAAATAGCAGACTTTCAGAGACCTCTGGCTATAATGATTCTTATCCAAATCAGTGGCAGTTTTTTTAAAATTTAAAGTTGGAAACAATATTTATTATTAAAAGTTTCACTAAATTCTGTATACTTGGACTATAGTTCAATTCTTATCAGCATTCATGGGGGATGAATAAAGGCCTTCAGAGCTTGCAGCTTTGAGGAGATTATCTTGTTATCCAAAATATTCAAGGATCTAATCACTTGTGGATACATTGATATGAGAGATGCATTAACTGTCTCCATCCATTGATTGGGACAAATCAGTCATAAGGGTTTTTTTTTGTCCTCTCTTCCTCCCCACCCCCATTTTATTTTTGATTCTAAGACTTACAGCAAATCATACTGACGTTTCATATAACTGAAAATGAATTACAGATATCAGGTCATACTATCAGAGCCAATTAAACATATTAAGTTTAAGCTAATGCAACAAGCTACAAATGAGAGAGATATGAGCAGTAACATTCGACTAATTATGTCAGTATGTACTCTACGGCTGAATCATGTTAATGGTCTTCTAGACCCGGATGAATATCAAGGGTGACCCAAAACTTGTCCCGTAGAATGAGCCAAAAACAAACAAGGTGAAAACAAATATGTTTAAAAGTTAAGGCATTCTTGCTTTTGATAAGTACTAAGAAAAAGAAAAGACTCTACAGTTACTTACTTTCATAGGTCCTCAACTGGGATATGGGATGTGTCATCAATGGAGAGCAAAGACACATCTTTCGGAAAGGTAAATTAAGATACATTTTGTAGAAAACAAGAGTGGTAAAGAAAAAATTCTAAATAATTCTCTTTGAATCAATGAACTAGGATTGAGAGAGGGCCTAGATTTGCAAATAAGGCTCAGGCCTGGCCTACACATGCAAGAGAATAAGGTTGCTAAGATCTGGGGATTGAACCACTTCAGACTGTAGAGTCCAGATTACATTGCAACTGTACCAGCTTGTTGGAGACACTATAGCAAATGAGGACCATAGGGAACAGCTGTGTTTCTGGGAATGCTTTGCCAGCTACATAATATCTAGTTGAATTTCTGTCTCCTTTCTGTTGGCCAGTTAAAAGCCTGGACATGGCCAGAGGTGTGTGCCATATGGTTCTTGGCCTTAGTCAGCTCACAGACTATGGCCATTGTGCAAGCAGCCTCACAGGATTCAGACCTGCAGTGCAGCCTTGTGGGTTTTGTTTTCTTTCTGTCTTTGTTTAAATTGTATTTTATCTGGTGCATTTATATTTAGGTGTTTTGTCAGCTTCTTTCCCCATCAGATTTTTTCAGCCAACTGAGGACAGTCAAAAATATTACAACTTTTAAAATACTTATATACTTGTGGGCATCTTTCCTGCCATTGCCAGCTCAGCCAATACCCTCCCTCCTGCAGTGCCGCCACCTCTGCCTGCTTAGCTCACGTGATGGCAGCAGCTGCAGGAGCAGCAGTCTGCAGCAGTGATGCCTGCTCCCTTGTCCACTTGCAACGGTTTTGGCTCCCACAGAGGTGAGGGGCAGCAGCAGCAGCTCTCATGTCTCCTCAACCAACTGCAGTGCTGGCAGCAGAGGAGGCAGTGGTGGCTCCTGCTCCTCCCTGATCCCTGCTTATGTAACTTCTTTTTGTATGGGTTCTATAGGGCTAAGTTAGGAACTGAGCCCTATAGATTTTTTTTTCATTTTTCTGCAAACTTGTGGGGAGGGGCATTCGCCAGGTCTGCAGAAGAATGCCCCCTATCTGAAGTTGGTCCTATTCTCTGGTCTGCATGGGGACCATGTTCAGGATTAGATATCGGATAAAACAGTTTAAAATAACTTGAAAACAATGGATAGGGCTACTCATCTCAGAGAGAGAGAGAAAGAGAAAGATTGAAATTCATGCTTTTTAGTTTGTAACTGAAAAGTTTGTAACCTCTCATTATAGAATGAGAGCTTGCTTTAAGAACAGGAGAATTTCTGCATTAAAAAAGGAGTGGCAGCTGGAACTGCCCCAAAGTGATAATCTTCATTGGGCGTGTAACACATCTTGTTACACTTGACTTACATAACATTATATTATAAGCCTATTCTTTTTACATGAGTTGTGTGTTTAAGTAATAGGGAAATGCTTCTGAATGTTAAGATAACATGTCTTCATGTGACTGACTATGGCCCTGCATATTGTTGAGCATATGAATGTAGAGAGGAAATTGTGGAATTCGATGATGATGATGATGATGATGATGATGATGATGATGATGATGATGATGATGATGATGATGATGATGATGATGGAGGAGGAGGAGGAGGAGGAGGAGGGACACAGGCAGGAAAGAAGAGCTGACAAGACAGCATCTGAAAAAAGCAAAGGAAGTAAGGGTGGAGTAAAGTGCAGTTACCAATAAATTTATATAATAACAAGAGGAACACTAGAAAAGAGATTTAGTAGAGAAGTACATGTAGCCATTAACTGCAGAGGTGAAGAGGGATGATGTTTACACTTCCTAGTGAAATAACTAGCCAGATATTTGGGTATCTGGCCAGATATTTAGCCAGATAACTAGCCAGATATTTGGGATATTTGCCCCTAGTATCTGTTGTGTATGTGTTAATAGTGACTTTAGATATTTCTTCCCCAAATTACTTAGGTTCTTAACATGATTAAACTCTCATGTTTGAAACATTACTTTGGGGGAGATTGTGGATAGTTGATCCTTTTTGGAAGTGATTTATCTGCCTGTGTCTCAGGCTCTGTGGGTGTGCTTGATTATGCTATTTACAAACAAAGGCATTTTGAAAAAGCCGCAAAGGCACAGTGCAGACCATCTTGCCCTTCCCCTTCCCCTTGTACAATTGTCAATAGGACTCATAGGGGCTGTACACTGTGGTGCTGTGTTCCTTGTGGTTCTGCCATAAGGGTATTTGGGGACATGCCGCAATGCATAATTAGACTTATCCGAGGGTCTGGTAGAGAAGGTTTAATCTTGCTCCATTTTCATCCTTTACCACAAACTAATTTACTCAGACTTTAGTCCTCTGTAGAGAAAATATGCCATAAAATGTATACAAGCTTGCTGTTAGGAACAAAAGCCCCTTTCTTTTGACATTACTGAACTCAGAACACATATTTGCATATCCTAGTTCTTGTTTTACATAAATGTATGCAAGCCATTGTTTTAAATTTTATTGTAATGTTTTATCTGCTTTTATGTGTTTTTATGTAAATTAAATTAAAATGTTGTGCTCTGCCCTGAGCCTCCTCGGCGGGCAGGGCGGACTAAAAATCTTATCATCATCATCATCATCATCATCATCATCATCATCATCATCATCATCATCATTATTTCAGAGTGTGGTTCAAACAAGGGGTTCCTTAGTGAGAAGATCGGTGATGGCAGATAATCCTGAGGGAAGATTTGCCTTCCATTCCCAAACTTGCTTCCAATGGGTGTGCTTTAGAGGGCACTCCACATTCAGACGCTACAACAGCTAGGCCCAACAAGCAATAAACTCCTTATGAGCTGAGTGTAAGTGCCCTAAAATCCTGTTCCATAATAAATGTGTGTTACTTCTTCAGTTATTGATGTGCTCTAGATCACAAAATGTTTTGTGATACCTTGAAACCCTCAGATTCCCATTTTTATATTTTCAAAAATTGTTGTTTCCAGACTTCATCTTCAAAAGTTAACTAGGTATATTGAGAAATAAATGTTTTTAAAAAGTTATTGTGCAAAGTACTTTTCAATATTAATATGAAAGTGTCAAATGGTATTAAATGGGCCATGTGATGGATGGATTATAGTGAATCTGAGACAAATGAGCCAACTATGGTGATTCACCCCAGAGCAGACCAGTTTTGACAGCGATTGTTGTTCAAAGGTGGTTATGTATTTCTGTCATTAAGATTATGTCTTTAATCTGTGCTTCTTCCAATAGCAGCATATATGTGATTGGATTGGAGGATTTCTACTGACAGTTGTTACTGATTGTTCCCTCCCACTTCTGACCTCTGATTTCCCCACACACATCATGCCATTCCTGGGATTCCCCTATCTCTCAGGAGCAGCATTTGGGGGTCATATGGGGCTACACCAGAGGCAGGAGGCAAGGAATGTTCATTCTGCTGACAAAAATCCTTTCTGTCAGCAGAAATTTCTGCAGGAACCAGATCAAGTTGTTTACCTCTTAGCCTCACAACAATCTTTGTGAAGCAAGCTAAACTGGAAACTAGTGAATCCTTCAAGAACATCCAGTGATCTTCATCGCTTAAGCGAGGTTTAGGGTTAATATAAAATATCATGGAATTGTTATCATCATACACTCTTCTTCAGGATCACACCAACAATACAGGTAGAAAATATTGCAGCAAATGTAGCAAAAAAGCAAACGTGTAGCATCTTAATTCCTAGATAATGCCACTACCAACAGCAGTAAAATCAGGCAAAATCAATCATACATACAGAGGAATGATTAACAAAAATATTTCAAATTCAGAAATAAATGCTGTCTGAATAATTTCGATTGTTTTGATATGTGGCAGCAAAATAAGAGATAGGCTACTTGTATAATTTATGGAAGGTGACAGAAAGTGTGTTTTCAGTGGTTCCTCATAGTGATGGAACTTCCTTCCTCTAGTGGTTTTGAATGGTGGCTGGAAGAGATGTACGACACTCATCTTTGAGCTGTCAATGAGATGTCAGAATTAAGTAGATGTAGTCTAGTTTTAATTTAATTAGCTATTAGATTTGCACTGCATGCATTATACTTTGTTTTCACTTGTTTACATGCTTGGAACTCTTCAGCAAATGTGACTTAAGCCAAAGTACATAATACTAAATTGCATCAATAACAGAACATTTTCTGTCCAAAAACAGTTACCTGAATTCTCTAAAATCCAGGACCATGTATGTGTTACTGTAGTAGGAAAGATTACTTAAGAGTCACTATTGTTTTCCATAGGTACGTAAGGTTACTTGATAGACCAGATCTTGAGGTTAGTGGGAGAAGTGTATGAGATTGCACAGTGCCAGCTGCGTAAATGACCATGGCAAGGATCCAAAGAAAGGTCAACGGCATATTGAAGATAACTGCATGTAGCTGTATCAGAGGTCCCCTGTCTTTTCAAGCCAGTGAACATCTTTTGAATTCTGACACAGAGTGGTGGACACAACCACAAAATGGCTGCTACAGGAGGCGAAGCCAACCACAACATTTCAGGGAGTGAGATTATGCATAACTCTTAATAGTAATAGAAGAGAGCAAGAGTCCAGTAGCACCCATAAGACTAACAAAATTTGTGGTAGAGTATGAGCTTTCATGAGCCACAGCTCACTTCTTCAGATTCTGGCAAACGTAGCAAAAAACAAGTGAGCTGTGGCTCATGAAAGTTCATACCCTACCACAAATTTTGTTAGTCTTATAGGCGCTACTCAACTCTTGCTCTTTTCTGCTGCTACAGACAGAATAACACGGCTACCCATCTTAATAGTAACTCTTCAACATTTCAGGCAGAAACTCTGTTTGACAGGATGCCTTTTAAAATGAATATATACAATAATGCAGTAAAGATCTTTGTGCTGTGGTGGCAGCTGTTGCTGAAGCAACTTTTTAAAAAATCACCACCAAGCAGAAGCACCACCTGGCCCCACCCACTTTGTAAAAAGACTTGGCCCCAGCAGATGTGTCAGAGGGGGACCCCTGGGTGAGATGCTTGCTTTCTGATTTCTCCACAGCAGTAACCACCACCAAAGAGACAAACAGCATTTTAAACGAAAGAATAACTGTCACATACATTCTCTGTGGTGACTGCCATTTTGTGAAACAGTCTGCCTGAGGTGGTCAGGAAGGCTTCCACACTCCTATCATTTCTCAGATTGTGTACAACAGAATTGTTCAGGAGGGCATTTTTACAAATGGATTAGAATGGTAGCGTAATGGAAAAGTGCAAGAGGTCACTTCTGTAAGTCTTTTGCTGTGGTACATCTCACCTCCCTTGATAACCCCCTTTCTTCAGTGTGGTATGTTATGCCATAGACCATATATTAATGAAGATATTGTTGTTATTACAAGCAGAAACATGCCACAAAATTTTGCAGATTGTGTTATAATAATGGGGGGCGGGGGAGCCACAGCAAGTGTGATGACACCCCAAATGTGCTGGTCCTGGAGTAGTAGTGAAAGAACTTGCAGAGAAGTGGAATCGTATTCCTCCTGGATGTACTTCTACCCCTGCCACCCACTCTTGCCTATTTCTTTTCCTCCACCCGTTCCCTGTTACTCTGCCCTCTGCCCAACCTTTCTCTGCTACCCTTTCACTCCCCCCTACCTAACTATTCTTTGTTGCTGTTTCTTCCCCTCCCACCTACCTACCTACCATTCCCTGTTACTCCTCCCCCCCCCACTCACCCTCCCTTGCCTTTTACTTAGTGTTGGGGATTGCTCTTCAAGCCTGGGAGGGTCTCGGCACCATCCTCTCCTTTGTTCACCCTGCACACCACCCCTTAGGGCTCTCCAGCTGCCACTGCTTCACTCAGTGACACCATTTTTCATGAGCTTCTGGCTGTTCAAAACTTGGCACAAGGCCCAGATCCAATGCCGCGCCACACACCTGATTTGAATCAGGACCTTGTGGTAATTTTTAAACAGGCAAAATGTTCTCCCTCCCTTCCCCAAGATTCTTCCTCCCTCTCTCACAAAGTTCCTTCCTCTTAGTTCCTCCCTTTCATACCTCTTTCCCCTATGCGTCCCCAAAACCCCTTTGCCCCCTCCCTCCTAAACATCCCCTTTGCCCCAAAGTCTCTCCTCCTACCTGTGTTCCCTACCTTGCTGCAGTGTCTAGGCCCGGGAATTGCTCAGCTGGACTTATAGCCATGTCACCTGGGTGCAGAGCAATTTGCAACTGTATCACCCTGGTCCAAAGTGGATCGCCCAGGCAGCTTTGACCTGGCCAGGGAGAGGTAAAGCCTGGTGGCAGAAACAGGCTCTGCTCCCTCCACAGCAGCTGCTCACCCCTTTTGACCCAGCTGTGCTTTACTTTAGCCAGGTAAATTAGAGCACCTGGCAGCTGTGCAGTTCCTGCAGGACTGTGCATATGCACAGTACAGGAATTTGGGGGGGGTTAAAACCCCCAATTATGTTTTTGTATGTTTTTATATTTTTCTACAGACTAGTGGATCCTCAAAGGAGACAAAAACACATTGTGTTCCCAAATGACCCTGATCTGCTGCAATTGGGGGGGGGGGACTTGATATAAGATGATGATGATGATGATAGTAGTAGTAGTAGTAGAAGTAGTAGTAGTAGTAGTAGTAATATACAGAGCAGCTCTAAAGTAAGTGGCTCTATTAAGTGCACAGCCAGCTGGAAACTGACACAGACTTTCAGAACCCCTTCCCCTACCCTCAGGAAAGAGCACGAATGCGTGTATAATGCTTCTTGGGATTCTAGCTCATTTAGTAAACCGCCCTCCATTTGATTTATTGTCAGTGTTCTTCTATATTTCTAGTTGTTGTTGCTGTATCTCATCCCATAATTGTTCATGTTTTGATATTACATTGCTTATTATCCCTGAGTTTTTTCTAGTCCTGCTGGTTTCCATTAGCATTTTTGCTTTGGAGGCATGGTCCATAAGAACTTAAGAGAAGCCATGTTGGATCAGGCCAATGGCCCATCCAGTCCAACACTCTGTGTCACACAGTGGCCAAAAAACCAGGTGTCATCAGGAGGTCTCCCATTGCCCCCCCAAACACCAAGAGTACAGAGCGTCACTGCCCTAGACAGAGAGCTCCATCTATACCTTGTGGCTAATAGCCACTGATGGACCTCTGCTCCATATGTTTATCCAATGCCCTCTTGAAGCTGTCTATGCTTGAAGCTGCCACCACCTCCTGTGGCAGTGATTTTCATGTGTTAATCACTCTTTGAGTAAAGAAGTACTTCCTTTTATCCGTTCTAACCCGACTGCTCAGCAATTTCATTGAGTGCCCATGAGTTCTTGTATTGTGAGAAAGGGAGAAAAATACTTCTTTCTCTACCTTCTCTATCCAATGCATAATCTTGTAAACCTCTATCATGTCACCCCTCAGTTGTTGTTTCTCCAAGTTAAAGAGCCCCAAGCGCTTTAACCTTTCTTCATAGGGGAAGTGTTCCATCCCTTTAATCATTCTAGTTGCCCTTTTCTGCACTTTTTCCAGTGCTATAATATCTTTTTTGAGGTGTGGTGACCAGAATTGTACACAGTATTCCAAATGAGGTTGTACCGTTGATTTATACAGGGACATTATGATACTAGCTGATTTGTTTTCAATTCCCCTCCTAATAATCCCCAGCATAGCGTTGGCCTTTTTTATTGCCATCACACACTGTATCAACATTTTCAGTGAGTTATCTACCACAACTCCAAGATCTCTCTCTTGGTCAGTCTCCACTAGTTTGGACCCCATCATTGTGTATTTATATTTGGGATTTTGGGCCCCAATGTGCATTACTTTGCACTTGGCCACATTGAACCTCGTTTGCCACGTTGATGCCCACTCGCCCAGCCTCGACAGATCCCTTTGGAATGCTTTACAATCCTCCCTGGTTCTCACCACCCTGAGCAATTTAGTGTCATCCGCAAACTTAGCCACTTCACAGATTATTCCCAATTCCAAATCATTAATGAACAAGTTAAAAAGCACCGGACCCAATACTGAGCCCTGCGGTACCCCACTGCTTACCACCCTCCACTGTGAATATTGCCCATTTATACTCACTCTCTGTTTCCTATTCATTAGCCAGTTTTTGATCCACAAGAGGACTTGTCCTTTTACCCCTTGTCATGAGACAAGATCTTCCCTTACAGAACCCATGCTGAGTCTTCCTCAATAGCTTTTGTTCATCAATGTGCCTACCATTTATACTGGAATGAGTAATTAATGTAGTACTATTAAATACAGATGTCAGAATGCATTCTTTGGCACATTTAATAAAAAAGCAAGCTTTATCTGACAAGTATGCCTGAGATACTTCAAGAGAATAGAGATTCTTTGAAAGGATGGCAGATCCTCTTCCTGTTCCCAGAATCTCTTTTAGGATAAAGACAGAGGTGGTATATTCACAGTAGGTCACAGAACCACAATGTGAGGCTTCCCCCCCCCCGCCCTCAGCTGCAGTATCTTACACACACACCAACAAAGACGGCTTGGCTTATCAGTCAGTTTTGCTCTGCCCCTGCTCCTATGCTTCAGGTGTTGAGCCTTCTTTATTTTTAAAAGTATCAAATGCAAGTTTATGAGTTTATCATGTTGTCACCATATATAATAAAAGGAAGTTGTAAAAGGGATTGCAAACATCCCTCAGGGGTTTGGGGGGTGGGGGGCCTTCTTAGTAACCACACAGGTGCCAGCCAGTCAGTACTATTCACAGCCAGCTTCTGCTATAAAATTGTAGAATGATGCCCCCTCCCCACCCAGGCTCAACTATATTACATTTGGACTGAACAACAAAGGCACTTTTAAATGGGAATCACAACTCCAACATGTTACATCCAAATGTTACATCCATAGTATTCTTTTATATCAGAGGAAAATGCTACTTGCTACTTTTCAAGTCTAGAAAAAGAATAGGAAAACAAACCTAATACTGAAATGAAAGAAAGAGTAATGATTGCTTTGATCTTGAGAGTATCAACTTCCAAAGAAGAAAAATGTATAAGCAGCTATAGTAAAAAGAAACAGGACACCTTTGATGGCAGATATGAATCCTGCATTTTATGAGCTGATATTCTTTTAAATTTCAAAAGAATCTTGAAGGCGTCTGAACAACCATATGTTGTGACATGCATTAGTACCCAATAAACTCAATTAGAAATGGAAAATCTCATTTTTCTTGCTTTTGTATCTTTTTTTATAAAATTCTCCTTCACAAAATGAAAAATTCAGTCTAAAACATTATCAGTCATATGCTGTGAGCCTCAGAACCTGTCTCAGTGACTGGGGAAATTACCTAAAAATAATTTTACTGCCTTCAGCAATAAAATAACTGCCTTCAGCAACTCTGCTTCAATATAATATTGCATAGCCACTCTGTGCAATAGTCTAATAGGGGTCGCCCATTTCTTTGTCACCATGGAGCACAAAGAAGCACGGAGGAGGTGATTTCGAGGACAGTAGTCCACACAAGAAAGGCATAAGAACTCCCCCTTACTCAGGCAAATTAATGTGACTAGCAGTGCACTCTTATGCAGAATTACTCCAGTCTGATTTCATTGAAATTAATAGTCTTGGTTTGCAGGAACTGTGCATAACATTGTACTTTTGAGTGTCTCGTAGAGTTTGACCCTTTTGTTAAAGATTAAATAAAGGATAGAAGAGACATGAAGCTGAGGATTTGTGATCAAATCTCTCTATGTTAACTGAAAATCAGCTCTTGGGGGTACAACTAGAATGAAATAGCAGTGCTGGGCAAGGGTTGAACCCTTTCCCCCAGACTGGGTATCTGAAGAAGTGAGCTGTGACTCATGAAAGCTCATACACTACCACAAATTTTGTTAGTCTTATAGGTGCTGCTGGACTCTTGCTCTTTTCTACTACTACAGACAGACTAACACGGCTACCCATCTTGATCTATCCCTAGGCTGTTGTCACATGAAATTACCCCCAACACTACATACAATTAGATCTGCTGAGAAACTAAGATCTTTAAGTAAACATTAAACCATCTCTTACATCTCATTCTTTTGCATTGAGTAGCATGATCCACTAGGCCTGTTTCATAGACAGTTGCTTTTTACAGGAAACATGAAAGGACTGGGAAACATCTGGCTGAACGTTTGCTCTTCTGTTTCCTTTTTGTATGAGGATTGGGCATGGTCAGAGGCACAAGCCCATGGCTCCCAAGCCCATGGCCCACGATTCCAGGGCTGCCAGTTCAAGGCACTTGAGCAGCCCTGGAATCTGGACCATCCCAAGACACATGTTGTTGTCTTTTGTTTATTGGTATGTTTGTATTGTATTTATCGTTGTTCCCAGACTCTTTGGGTCTCTTTGGGGAGAAAAGCAGGATACAGATATTTAAAGAAATAGAAACGGGCATAACTGCTTCATGCCCCAAACTCCTGATTAATCTATATATTGTGAGTAGTGCCTTCTTCAATTAGTTGTGCACGTCCATTTTGTAGATTTCTTGCCTTGTAACCGCTTCTGCCCCAGGCAAGAGTGCCAATCCAGTAGTCATCAGGGGAGAGCATTAATGAATTTATGACAAGAAAAATAGCTGAACATTCCTTTGCTGAAACAAATCTAACCAAATTTTTATGTATACATAATAATAATAATTAAAGTTCAACTTCTTATGAAATAGAAGGAAAAGAAACTTGTAGAGGAAATGAACTCCAGAATTTTTTTAGCATTGCCCCTAGTGCTGTTTATGTGTGAGATACTTAGAATAAAGAAAAACTATATGTTCTCGAAACACAAAGGATTGTTCTGTCTCAACTGTGTGGGTGGATGGATAGAATTTACTTGTTGAAAGGGGTTTTTTTAAAAGTCTCTGTGGGGTTGTATGGATTGCTGCCACATGCTTTTCATAGATTCCAAATTTCTGCCATAGCAGATCCCACTAGCTGCAACCACAGGCTTTTGTTTTCTGCTCCTTCCCTCCTCCTTCCTCCCCATGACCCTAAGCAATTTGTATCTGTGCCAGACGCAGTTAGAAAATAAGGAGGATGTGCTGCAAACTAGGCCTACACTACAGAATTCCACTCCAGGGCCTTTGTTGCGGCCCATCTCTGCTAGTCAGCAACAGATTATATGCTGCCCCGTTATGTGAAGATACATGGAGACTGCTAGATCTATAATCCCAATTTGTCAGAGGTGGTTCTTTTTTATTTTCCAGAATGCGTTGTCTCACTGTATAGAACACTGTATAGCGTTTCACATGGGTATCTGTGTTGCTGTACAGTAGAAAAGCAAGAGTCAAGTTCAGTAGCACCCTGAATACTAACAAGATTTCTAGGGTATAAGTTTTCAAGAGTAAGAGCTCCCTTTGTCAGATACTTCATCAGTTACCAGATTTGACAAAGGGAGCTTGACTTTCAAAGGTTTATACCTTGGAAATCTTGTTGGTCTTTAAGGTGCTACTTGGACTCAAAAGTTTCCAATAATGGAACTTAATTTCGTGGTAAGACATCACGCATCATATATATTTAAGTGAGGACAAGTGGGAAAAAACAGAATGTAGTTCACAGAATACTCCTCTAAAATCATCAGAAAATTTGTCCCTGACTTCATTGGGATATGGGTTGTATGCTTGTAGATACAATGGTGCCTCAACCAAAAATCAAGGAGTTTGGTTTATTTGTCCATTTATTTCTTTATACCTCATCTTCATACCACGGGGGACTGACCCAAAGTGGCTTACATCATTTCCTTTTCTCCATTTTATCCCCATAACAACCTTGTGAGGTACATGTGTTTGTTTCGTTTCGTTTGTTGTCTGCCTTTCTCACTGAAATCCAAGGTGGGTTACACAGTGCAAGTGACATGGAATACAATCAACAAGTAGGACATTCGCTGAACAAGTATAATAATGAACACAGTTAGGACATTTCAGTGAAAAAGATAAATAGTAAACAGTAACAGAAAATGTGAAAATAAGCATAAAAGCATAGAGATGAAATCTTTCTAAAACTATGCATAACTAATTTACACAGCATGTTAAGCAACATGAGAAATCTCCAGTGGCACTTATCTGCATCAGCTTATAGTATACAATAGCATAGCATATAGTCCCTGTCCCTCCCAAAGCATCCCTCTGAGCTATTTCATATGACATAGTCCTATAATAAGTGTAGAAAGTCCTCTTGAATAATTCAGGTTTGCATAGTTTGCAGAAAGCCGGGAGAGTAGGAGCTTTCCTGACCTCAGGCAGGCCATTCCATAATATGCGGGCTTCCACAGAGAAAGCATGTGTGTGGGCAGCTGTTGATTTTGCCCTACTGCAGAGAGCTGTGTTCAGATGAGTGAACGTTCCATGGCAGAACATAGAGGGAGAAGCAGTCACGCAGATATATTAAGGGTTTTGAATGTGATAGTCATGACCTTGAATTGATTCTGATACCTGATGGGAAGCCAGTGGAGTGACTGGGTGAGGGTGAGATGCATGCTCCATCTAGCTCCTGAGAGTAAACAAGCTGCAGTGTTTTTCACCAGATGAAGTCTCCAAGTCAGCTTTGAGGAGAGTCTTGTGTAGAGTGCATTACAGTAGTCTAGTCTTGATGTTACTATTGCATAAATCCAGGTAGCGAGATAAACTGTGTCAAAGTAGGGGGCCATATCCCAGGATAGTCTGAGTTGGGAGAAAGCCTTTTTTGCAGCTGCCTTTATTTGCTTCTCTAGCAGCAATACCTGGTCTAGTATAACCCCTAGGTTTTAACTGAGTCAGCCAGGGTCATCTGAAACCCATCGAAGGTCGGAAACACAATGTCCTTCAAGACCTTTGCTTTTCCAACCAGCATCACTTCTGTCTTGTCTGGGTTCTTGTGTGGGTGCTTTCAGCCAATTGACAACAGCTGTCAAGTAGCGACTTAGTATCTCTACTGCATTACCAAGGGATTTGAATAGTGAGATATAGCATATCAGCATGTCTTTATGTAGAGGTAATGTTGTGTATCTGCAATGAACTCAATAGATGTTTATTTATGTATTTATATTTTGGCATTATTATGAGATGCCTGCAACCTTACAACTCTCCTTTCACAAATTGCCCCCCTCCCGCCCATCCACCATGTCTGGGTAAAACATTTATGCATACAGGGCCAGATGTAAATTTTTATGTATAGTTCAGCAAGAACCGCCATGTTTGAATGTGACTAGCAGTGCTGTCCTAAGCAGAACTACAAGCTTCCAAATCCGTTGAAGTTAAAGATCTTAGAAGGTTGTAATTCTGCTTGGTATTATGTAGATTGTTCCTGTCTAGACCTTAGAAGGTTGCTTAGAAAACTCAGAGTAAGATTGGTTTAAATAGGTTTAGATGGAATTACCACTGCCGATTAAGGGTTTGGGTTAGGGTTGCCAATCCAAACCTGGCAACTGACAGGATATTTATCATGGGGGGTGTTGGCTTGCCAGGAATGTTGTGGTGTTACTGGCAACACGGTGATGTAACTTCTGTCATGCTCCAGAAGTGATGTCATCTCATCAGGGTAAGCAGAACCAGTAAGGGGAAAGAAGTCTCTCCTGAATTGAGAGATGTGGCCTCCTAATCTGAGACAATGTAATAATAATAACAATGTTCTTGTATAATCCTCTTCTAGACAGATTAGTGCCCAACTCAGAGCAGTGAACGAAGTCAGTGTTATTATTATCCCCACAATACAGCTGTGGAGCTGGGGCTGAGAGGTGTGGCTTACCCAAGACCATCTGCTGAGCTCATGGCAGTAGTGGGATTCAAACTAGCAGAATGCTGATTTGTAGCCCAATCACTGGACCCACTATGCTACAGCAACTCTCAAGTGGCTCCTAAGGCACTGACAGAGTTGCTGGGACTTGGCTTTTCTACCTACCAGTGGGCCACTAGTACAGTAGCCCAATGAGAAATTTCTCTGGATGTTAAATGGCAAGTTTACCCCTGCAGGCTTCCTAAGCAAACAAATTGATGTGGAAGGGGTTTGCTAATGTGCATTAAATTTAAATTTTCACCTATCATTGAATTTATTTATACTTCATTCTGCAATTTTTATGTAGACCCACTGAAGTTCAATGCAAGTTAAATCGAACTGTGAGTTGGATCCTACAGTCTTTTTCTGCCAAGAGAGACATTTCTACCAACAGAGAAGGAGCTGATTTTTCCCTCTCTTGCTGCAGACCCTCACATCAGATCAAGTACTATTCCTGGGGTGCCCTAAACCCTGGGGCAGAATATCAGGAGGGGGGCTATAATAGGAGAGGATGGTGGGAGAGTTCTATTTTGCAAATGTTCACAGATAGTAAGATCTAACCCTCTTGCTCAACTGAATTGTTGTTGGTCAGCCTGGTATATAGCATTTTTCCATCATTACCAACATGCTCTGTACAACCTGTGTGACCCATAACACTGATTGTTGCCACTAGCCATCTCTGACACCCTATTAGACCCACACCAAGAAAGAATCAACAATGGATTTTTTTTATCACACTGGTGGCGATGGTTGTTCAGCTGCGATGTATGGTGGAACACAAGTTACATTGACTTGTGCCATTCCATAATAGTGATGGAGTAAGTGCTGCATAACAGCTTGGCCAACACTCAAGTTATATCAGTTATTCACTAATAATATTAAGAGTACAGATTTTAATATTATATCATGAGTGTTCTATTGTTGATTTATTAGAGTTGCCATACCATAAAACCAAAACCTGAAGAGTTTATTAAAGGGTTAATAATCTAACGTTATCAAAAAGCGAGTTTACTTTTCTTTACACAAATGAGTGTCCCTTCTGTTCATTATTAGATCAAGGTGCAAAGAACCATAATATTCCCTTTGCTGAGACTCAGGCACTGCATCTCTTTGCTGGTCTCTCCCCACTGAGATTCCATATCACATTTCAGGTTGGGTCCTTGTTGAGTTTAGGTTTTCCTGGATCCAGATTCTATGCTTACCTCTCCCTGCGTACTTTGTGAAGCTGAGGTAGACAGGAAGCTGGAAAAGGGGTGGAATAGAAACAGAAAGAAGGATACATTTTTCTGGCATGAGAACCTTATCATGGTCCTTAAAGATGCTTTAGCATTTTAGTAATGATTGAACATTATCTTTGAGCTCCAGAGAATAAGCCCTACTGATTTGAAACTCCAGTGCAGATGAGAACAAATTCCACACAGTTTACAGCTAACATTGTGTTAGCTCATTCAAATTCTGCTGTAGAAGCAGCTAAGAGAGCATAGCAAAATTGCATTGAAATTTTTCATTGAAGTCTGTTTGACTTGGAGGATCCTTACTAGAAAAGGGGGAATTAATCATAATAGATGTTAACAGAAGATACTCACAGTTTTTGCAATTAATTTGATTAGAAAGACCTTTAGAATTATGAGTGGAATGGTTAAATGAAATGGTTAATTGTATCATCTTAATCTGAATTAATCTGAGCTGAATAGGACTTGCTGAGATGCATGTTTAGGAACATAGCAAGATGCCCTGAATTGATAAGAAAAGTAATGCTTCAATGTAGTTTAATATTGGACAATTTTTTAGTATATACAGTTTCAGTTCTGAATTTATTCTAGTGCTTGGGACAATGTCTGTATTTAGATGCCACATGGAATGTACAAATTGCATTTGGAAAATGGTGCAGTAACCACAAATTAAATTTGTGGAGTTAATTATCAAGGTTGCCATTACAGGAGAGACCAAAATTATATATCATGCTCCTTACACCAGGATATTAGGAGCATAAATCAATTTCTAGTACCAGATGTAAGGCTCAAGAGCAGGAATCTTGCTTATCTATCCACAAGGACTATGTGGGTGAAAAGGGCCGTTAAATTTATTCTCAGTTTTTGGAGGGGAAACCCTATGGAATACTACATAGAAAACTATGACAAAGATTATGTTGCAAATTTAATATGTTGTGAATTTTGAATCCTTTTTTTTTCTTTCTGGCAGTATGTCAGTAAAGGTGTAACTATTTTTAATTAATTAAAATGCATGAAGTCAAATAGCCGATTGGGTATCACAGTAGGCAATAAATGTCTTGTCTTTAGCCTTGCAATTTAAAGAAAGGTACGGCTTCCCAGTGCAGCCCAAGATAGTTGCAATTAAGTTCCATTGAAGCTAATGGGACAAATGAATCTTGACTGGCTCAAGTCTTAAATGTGATATGTGACCCCATCCTTTGCAAGTTTATTCCAAAGAAAGTCCTGCTGAGTTCAATGGTGTGTTAAGGACTGCAGCCTTACTAATGACTAACTTTCGCTAAATAAGGTCCTTAGGGAAATAATACACACCCATTTATGTATAAAAGTTTCTAAATCCCTGTGCCAACTCCTTAGTATAACTGTTAACATGGTGGTAACTGTGGCCTAAATTGAAGTCATGCTGGTATTCCAATGGTTATATGCTTAGGGGCCAGCAGCCGTGCTCTTCTAAAGTAAGCCACATGGGCGATACAGTTCTGTTCTACCTTTGAAAAAAATGAAATTATCACTGAAACAGGAGAATTAAAACTCTCAATGCATATTTTTATTCCTAAAGAGAAGCATAAAATGTTCTAGCTAGCATTGGGAGAAGCTACTTTTGTGGCACAAATGCTTTCCTTTGTTGCCCAGAAATAAATGCATTCACTGATACAAAGCGCAACTGTTGCAAAAATATTTGCATGCAGATGCTCTGGTGTTTTGTTAATGCATTTAATTAAATACAATATCTTCATTGTTCCTTTTCTTCCCCCCACAATGAATGTGTATTATTGCATAGAATCTAGCCAATGTTTAATAAATAAGATTCCTTATATTGTTTCTGTTGCTCTGCAAATCTTTATGCAGGCTCTGAGATCTGATTTAACTCATCATATATCTTCAAAAAAATAGCAAGGTATTTTAACTTCCTCTTCTTCTCATTCAGCAAAGGGAGTTAGCAAAACAAAATGCTGAAGTTAAGAAATATAGCAGAAGAGCTGTCAATAACCATAGCCTTTTGCCTGAGAAGTCCTTAATGAGTAGTTGTCACTGGAAAGAAAAAATAGCGTTTCTTTTCCTTTAAGGCTTATGCTGAAATTAAGATGGCCAGCTATTTCCTGATCAAACTGTGCCTTTAACAACCATATGAAAAGCAAAAATTCTGAATTTCCACCTGTTATACAGGCTGTTACAGTCAGACTAGAAAAGGAATTTTAAAATGGTAGAACAACGCAGTCTCCCCTTGCTGACTCTTTCCTTCCCATCCTTCTGGCCCTGCGGCTGCTGCTGTGACATGCCCCCACCCCCACCCCCGAGCTCTCAGAGGAAAACCTGAATGGAGTGAATTTTTGCAAAAGACACTCTTGCAAAAATCCACTTCACTTGAGTTTTCCTCTGGGAACTCGGAGGCAGGGACCGACTATACTTCTCAAGTAAACTTGCGGGGGAACCTGACACATGTTGGGCGTCTCGTGTAGTTTAGCTCTCATACAAAATGGTTTACAGCGCAGACCTGTGCAGAATTACTCAAATTTAAACCCACTGAAATTGAATGGGCTTAAGACTGAAGTAATGTTGCACAGGACTATATTACAGTGTCTTGAAGAAGCCCTTTAATACTTAAGTTCATTTTACAGAAATAGACTCCATGCTTTCAATTTTTTCATATTAAGAGTGTTATGGTATAGATGTGTTACTGCTTTTGAAGTTAATGAAGTGGATCCAAGTAACTTTTCTGCTAACAGTAAAGAAAGAAGCCACCAGAAAAGGCTATGCTGAGAATCATAGGACCTGCATGTACTTGTGTGAATTGGGCAGGACTGAGTGATAAAGCTGACTGGATATATATATCTTGTCACCTAGAGAATGCTCTTCCCTACACATACATTTTTTTCCAGATTTGAAAGTGTCTGAATTGTAGACTGTATGTTAATTCATCAATTCTGTTTTTGCCTGCTTATCATATGTATTGTATACATACAATTTTGGTGCAAGAACGTGGGAATAATTCAGTGTATCACTAATTGAACTGGGTTAGAATAAGCTTCCAGCCTGGGACTTTCACCCCATAGAAGGTACATACTCCTGAGTATGCTGTCTTTTGCTGTGAAGTTAAATGAGTGTTGCCTGCTGAGAGTACCCTGTGATTGTTGACTAGGACTATTGAGGGATGCAAGGAGACATTTCTGCGTCTGCTTTTTTAAAAACTCCCTTCAGATGCACATTTGAATCAAAGGCCTGCTCATGCATGCATGGACGTCTCCTGATTCCTTGTGTGATTTTTCAGCGTGTGCTTGAGATTTGAGGACGGTCTGAGTTGGTTTATCTATGACTTACATATGCCATTCAGCACTTGACACAACTTGCCAAGGAACAGGCATGCATTTGTGAACTAGTCTTAACCATATTCCAAAGGCAACCCTGAGCTTTTCTAGTTGGACAAGCACTGATTGCCAGAGATGAGGAGGAGATTCTTCTGATGTCACCCTGAAAGCCAGAACAATGTAGTTTCAAAAACTTTGGTTCAAATCTCCACTTGAATGTAAAACTCATTGCATGACCTTCAACTAATTACTATTTCCTACACTATCTTACAGTGGGATCAAATGGGAAGCAGTAAATGTTGTATGTGGAGTTTCATAGAGGGAGGGAAATGAATGACCATTCAAAAATACCTTTATAGACATAAACACTGTTTTACTTTTTAAAAAGTTTACTTAACATTATTTATAAATCCACCTTTCTCACTGGGACCCAAGGCAGATGACACAGAATAAATCAATACAATCAACTGAATGAGACATCCAATAAACAATGCAATAGGATTTGCTTGTAGAAATCTGGAAATAACCAGAACTCTGAAACATAGGTAAACCAAAGCAAAAGTATTAACATGGCTCATTAAACAATGGACATATTACACAGTAGGAACCTACTTGCAGCAACAGACAGATCAAGCTATACACAGTGGTATAGTCCAGTTTCTAACCCTTTGCCCAAGCTTCTTTCTGAACCACAATACAGTACAGCCCTATTTCCTCTGTAAAAAGCCCTCTTGAAGAATTCTGTTTTGCATATTTTGTGAAAGCCAGAAGACTGAGAGGCTTCCTGACCGCCTCAGGCTGGCCATTTTATAGCACTGGGGCCACAATAGAGAATCCACATGCAGATGGATTTTGCCCATTTTCAGGGTGACAGCGACAGAAGATCCTTCTCTGATGTGCAAAACTATCATGCTGGAACATAGAGGGACCAAGGCCATGAAGGGCCGTGTATGTGATAGCCAGTACATTAAACTGAGTCTAGTAACAGGTGGGCAGTCTGTGGAATGACTGCAGAATGTGAGCAATATGCATGCTTCGTCTAGCCAAGCTACAGTGTTCTGCATTTTACATTTACAGGGATTATAACAAATTTAAATCTAAACTTTGAAAATGTGGAGAACCTCCACTGACTTCATATTATAAAGACTGTTGTAGTTGACAAAAGACATCTTAGTGGGTCTATAACAGAAGCCATCTTGAAGACATTGTGTGAGGACATCCTGGAGCCAAGAGATTTGTACAACTCAGTGTGAAGAAATGCAATTCATAGCCTTTTGGTTGAGTGTTAGATAAACTTGTTAAGATAGACAAGGAGATAAGCCATCCAACAAATGAAATTTCACATGCATTAGGAAAATATAACTTGGAATAGATTGATTTTGGGATAGAAATGCAGGGGCGGGGGGTTCAACTCAGCAAAAAAATACTAACTATAAATGGTTTAATTTACTGAGACTTATAGGCACCTTGGAGAGTTCTGCAATGTTTTTCAGACAGAGCAGAGAATTTTTTTAAAGTTTGTTGTGTTGCAAGAGCAACTTGGAATCACATCAGTATAGATCCTTCCCTAACTGGTCACTTTCATATGGGCTCTTCCCTTTGGCTTCTGAGGACAATTTTTTCAAGGTTTCACACATCTTGAGGCACAACAACAATGGCAACAAATCAATCAGATCAGGTTTTGGAAAACTTGGATTCAAGCTTTATTAACTCTGGGAGGACTGCATATTAGCCTTAAGGTGTGTGAAACTTTTAAAAATCTGTTTGCATTTAGGAGCCAAAGAGGGTTAAAGAACCCACATGAAAGGGACCTTCACTGTCTCATCACCATCTGCTGTCAGCAGAAATAGTAAGAAAAAGTGGTTAGTGAAAGGAATGATCATGCTAGAAGTTCTGCAAAATTGTCATGCTCTGAAACTTGATAGAGTTGAATTTAGAGGATTTGTTTCTACTTAAAGACTGCTTGCTTTGCATTAATACCTAAAGAACACTACCTATATTTCCAGCACAGTTTAAAGCTGAGAAGAGTCTAGCATCTCCCCTTCCAAGCTATATTCATCCTGATAAAATGTACCAGGGCTGGTAGAAGGCAGCTCTGTTGCAACTGCACATAATCTATGGACTTTGTGTGAAACAACTAACTCAAGGCGAGGGGAAGAAAGCAGCATTGTTCTAGCATTCTGTTTTTCACAGGCCTGTATTCATATCTCATCCTTGTTGTTTGCAGGAGAGGCAGATGTGAACCAGAACAATGGGACCTCCACTAAGCGCACAGCGGTGACAGACTCCAAGAGCACAGCAGACCCAAAGAATGCCTGGAAGGAGACCAACCCAGCTGACACGACTGGTCGCCCCCATTTGGTCCGCCTCTTTTCCCGAGATGCCCCAGGGAGAGAAGACAACACCTTCAAAGATCGGCCCTCCGAATCAGATGAGCTACAGACCATTCAGGAAGACAGTGCAGCAGCTTCTGAGAATTCGGATTTGATGGCTTCACAGAAACGCTCCTCTTTCCGGCATGGATCCAAACTTGCAACTGCAAGCACCATAGACCATGCTAGACATGGATCCCCAAGAAGATATAGGGAACCAGGTCTACTTGACTCATTGGGCAGATTCTTTGGAGGTGACAAACATGTCCCCAGGAGGGGCAAGGTGAGCTCAGAGGAAAGGAGAACAGAATAGCTGCAATACGGTCAAGAATTGTAAAAGGAAGGGTGGGGGGAGAAAAATCAAGCAAACTGAATAACCTCCATAGAGCAAGATTTGATTTAACCATCAGGATGGGATTGTTGATTTCTAAAATGATGTTAGGCTTTATAACAACATTTTTTAAAAAATCTATGGCACAAAAGAAGATTCTCAGAAAAACTCCCTCTCAAATTGAACAGAACTTTTAATTGCCCCTAATCATCTTTCAACTGGAAACTGGGCATTAAGTCTAGGTATGACAAAACTTCATAGGAATCATCTGTTGTTACCTTACTCTTAAGTAGCACAGTAGTCAAGTTGGGGGAAGTTTCAGCCTTCTTTTGCATTTTTCCCATGGGTGATATTGTCCCTGTGATGTTTCTCAAAATCTGTTCAGGGAGGAATCCGAAGAAAGAAAATTGTGTATGGCAACTCTGTGATAGCTTTATGGAAACTGACTTTTTAGTCTTGTGTTTATTTCTGTGCTTGCTTGTTGGTGTTCTGTGTCATCAGGTTGTGTAGTGTCCATTGACATGGCTTTGAGATAAATGAGGGACTGTGCAAAACCAAGTCAGTCTTCGTGAGAAAATCAAAAGAAGGGAGATTGGAGATAGGATGACATGATTGCAGCAGCTTTGTATTATGAGTATGACATTGTACTTTTTGACAGCTAAACATTTTGAGGTTTAATTTAAGAAACTGCTTATTAGAAATGTTTGAGATGTCTGTAGCAAAAAGTAGTTCCAGTATATTTTAAGAAAAATGTTGTCTTGTTCAGATGAAAAGCAGAGAAAAGCATGATGAAGGTACTGAATCTGTTCTCGGAAAAACATCTGTTTCTTCAACTGCAGTTTCCTTCTTGAATGTTTTGTGTCATATCAGTGTTTTCTAAAACCATTTGGCTCCTGGCTGTTACATTTTGTATTTTTATATGTACCATTTTGATCTGGCAGATACTTTGATGTTTTGAAAACTTTGCTGCAAGGGGAAAAAAACAAGGGAAAAAAAACATTTTTGGCAAATGCCAATTGTCTTTTATTTCTTCACCATTAAGCAAAGTTCACACTTGTCGGGGAAGATGTTCTAGCATTTGACAATCTCTCCCTGTAGTGAAATGTTTTTTGATGCACTCAGGCATTTAGCCCCTGATTATAGGTTTCTTATTGTCTATGGTGGGAAAATATCTGCTTCAGAAGTTTCAGAAATGTTTAATTAAACCGTAAGATATCCCAGAACAGCTAACCTTTACATTCTTTAATCGTGATCAGAGACTCTGAGGCATAGCGTCCTACAACTAAGAAGGCAGGCTAGAAGCTGGTCACCAGAGGAATTCTGAACTCTGTTTTTCAAATAACATGTTGATCTGCATTGCTTGCCAGTACAGGGCAACCTGTTGTTGTTGGTGTTTGCAACAACAGCCAAAGTATCTTGAAGGATAATTGTCTACAGTGCAGAAACCTCTTTGATTCAGGCCTCTAATAGCATTATCCATAATTTCTGGATAGCTGAAACATGATCAAAATGTTGTGAAGTCCCAGAACTGACAGGTGTAGGACAGCTGTATAAAGACATCATTTCTCATATCCCAAGAAAACACTATGATAACTTGGGTTAAACCTGCACCTACAGTACATAGTTAGATACTATTCTTAGGCATAATAATTCAAAAACATTCATTTCAGGTGCTTAGTGGTGGTGGTGAATTAAGTCTAGGTTTGATTGTGATTGTCTCTGGATTTACTAATCATTGTGAAATCTGTATACCGTTAAAGGAATGGTCTTGTGTAGACCCACTGTTGTATGAAATATCATTGTAAACAGTAGTGTTGATTCATAGCAACCTGCACTGGCTTTTTCTCTGCTCTCATTGGTACATTTAAATCTCCATAACACAGAAACTAGTGCCTAAAGATCAAACATTTTAGACGTTACAAATTATAATTCTTTATACTTGGCTGCAAAGGGACAACTGTTTTTAAATGCTGACTTGTAAATATCTTGGCCAAAGAGGCAACATCTGCCTGTGCCATGGTGCAACAATATTGCTCTCAAATATAATATTATCCTCAGAAAATATTCTAGGAGACTGTCAGTGCTGGAAGTTTATTCATCAGGTGCAACAACCATTTACAACCAGGTGTGGATGTGTTTTTTAGGAAGGGATATGAATTTGTCTTTGATTGTGTCAAAACAGAAATAGTAAAGAGAGTCCAGTATTACCTTTAAGACTAACCAACTTCATTGTAGCATAAGCTTTCAAGAACTGCAGCTCTCTTCATCAGATGGTTAGTCTTAAAACTGCTACTGGACTCTTTACTATTTTGCAACTACAGACTAACACAGCTAACTCCTCTGGATCTAAAACAGAAATATAGATGCATAATTTTTATTACTATGTTTGAATTGTGTGGTGTTAAAATGCTGATGCACTTTGAAAGCATTGGAAAAAATAACTAGAAAAAAGACAACCATCATACAAAATATACCCTTTGGATATATGGCAACTTTGCAGGGAAGCACAATCATCGTTAGCCAAGGTGTGCTGCCAACTATCAACCCTTTGTTTGAAAGGAATTCGATTTGGAACAGACAACACTGTAAACATACTGAGTTGGATTCTACCAGTTTTTCTACTCAGTCTCATCTGATTCCCCTCCTTACTGTAGCTTCCATCCCATCATCTCCAGTGTAACCTTTCAGTGGCCAAAAGAATCCTTTTCTCTCTCATTTTGATATTAGAAAAGCTGGTAAGATCCAAACCACAATGCTGCAGAACTTCAGTATAGCTGATCGTATGGAAAGACAAGGTAAAATCATAACAAAACATGACTTCTTCCAAACCTAAAGGATATCCCTGGCACTAGCTACTAAAGACTTCCAAAGCTACAACTAATTGTGTAAAAGGAGTTGGGATGAGGATCAGTACAGCCTTCCTATCTTCTTTCCCAGTTACTTCAGGGCTAAATCATATATCTGATCTGCCCACACCAAGAAGGGCTGGAATGCAGGCTAACAAATGCCCTTTTGTCCAAACTAAGAGTTGACATTCCGTTAAGAGTGCATTGAAAATTCCTTGTGGAGGCATATTCTTCTTTTCTTATTAACATCTGTGGCTGAAAATATATGCATGAATAACAATCTCCTTTGTTTAAAGAGAGGAGGAAGAAGGGAAACCAGATGAATGCTTATTTTGTTTTTGCCTCCTTCTCATCCCTACAGGAGGCAAGCTTTCTCTTACCCTGGTATTTGCTAGTGGTAGGAGAAAAAAATAAAACGCACATATAAAGTGGATGGAGAGATTTTCTCAGTCCTCTGCAGCAGAAAACATATCACCTGTGTTTCCGTATTAAGGTATAAACCTACGTATCAGCTGCTGTTTATAAGCAGAAAGTTGATAAGAACAAGGCAAGAAGGTGTGAAATTTCAAAGTTTAATAAGGTAATTCATTCTAAATAAACCAAGTGCCACATTTTGGCTGTCTTCAGCAAGTCTTCCTTCTAGTACCTGTCTTGGTACAAACCAGCATCAAAGAACACACTCTCAAGGACAGTACAGTGATGTCACACAGGTAGTATAATTATCTTTTCTCAGATTTCAAATAACTGCCAGACAGAACAGGCACTCTCCAAGGGATGCTCTGCTTTCCAAAATCAGAATGAATCTTTCAGCGTAAGTGAGAAGGTTGGCCGTAACAGTTGGTGGCAATCAAGTGCCTCCAGAGGCCTTCATGGCTGGCCTCATCCTAGTCCATAACTTTGGAAGCTACCATGCCAAATGATCACCTTCTTATCCCCAACAAACAAATTGCTGCTTTTGATTACCATAACCCTGCATTAATAATGTGCAAATATATATACATACCTGTTTAATATATACCCAACACACAATAGGAAATTTGTTTAATGAAGTACCAAACTCGGTATACTACTGTCCATTTAAGTGTGTAGTCTAGTGATTCTGGTCTCCTTTGGGCACATGTAATGCAACTAAAATGTATTGTGATAATATTCCAAGGTGCTACCAAGTTGCTCTGAACTGTCAATGTAATTGGACTGAGTAGGTTTCTTCTTATTTTAGGCAGGAGGAATGTAATTAAATTTTCAAGTTGTATCATACAATTGTTTCTTTATATGGGGATTTGTCCTTTCTAAATATTGATGAGCAGTAATCCATAGCAACTTTAAACCTAAGATGGGTCCTGTACATTTCCCTGCTATAGCTGCATACAATGTCATAGTGATGTCTCTGCAACTCTGGTCTTGTATTGGGATTTGAGATACTGAAATGGCACTATTGTAGGACTTATTTATTAGTGTCTCAAACCTTGGACCCAAATTGTAAGCAACTTTCAAACATTCTGATAAAGCAGTGGTCCCAAGCTCCTTTCCCCTGAACTGTTGTGAAAACAGAGAATCATGGCAAAGCAACCTATGATGGACTGAATGAAGCAGGCCTGTGGATACTCTGAGTAAGACAGCTTTGCTTGCATAGTGTTTGTGAGCACTCCAGGGAGGGGGGACCATGTTGCCACTTCTCTTGTGCTATTGCCGAACGCTTCTTAAATTCTCAGTCTTTCAGTTATTCTTCCTATCTCCTCTCTCAAACCTAGTTTTGTTCTGCTTTCACACCTTCCCTTTCTATTCTCTCCAAAGCTTCAATTTTCCCACTTCCCATTATCTTCATAGAACAACCTCAATCTTTTTCTCCTGTCCTATGCAAACAAGAATGATAGAAGCCTAGAAAGAGAAGTGAGACAAAAAAAACCAAGTCCAATTCAGCCTTATGATTTATAATCCAGATGAGTGAGCTTTAAGCAAAGAGATCAGGATGTAATTAGATGGTTTTTGTTTGATTATTTGTTTTTAAATAGAGATATAAAGAAGAACAGGAGTGGTAATAACGAGTCTTGTAGAAATTGCAAACAAGGGTGTGGAGAGCTGCAGAGGAGTGGGCAGCAACTGAACCTGTAGTGCTTTAAGGAACATAGCATTCCAGTTGGGGGCAACCTACATCAGATTTCTCAGAAATGCCTCTGTCTTGATAAGCAAAACCATTTCAACTTCTTTCCATTAATTGTCAGGGGCCACACATTTTTGTTAAATTAGTGGAAATACTCTGTTCCTGTGGCATAACTTGGGGCATTTTGTGCTTCTTAAGTACTATGGTGGTCGAAAGTGCCATCAAGCCATAACTGACATAAGGCAACCCTTGCTGGGATTTTCAAGTCAAGAGATTAACAGAGATGGTTTGCCATTGCCTGCCTCTGCATAGCGACCCTGGTCTTCTTTGGAGGTTTCCTATCCAATTACTAACCAAGGCCAACCCTGCTTCTAAGATCTGATGAAATCAAGCTTGCTTGAGCTATCTGCGTGAGGGCTCTAAAGTACTATATCCAAGGATTTTTTATTCAAGGAGAAATGGCACAGTCTTGGTTCAAACTGGTTGAAATAGAAGATCATTTATCAGAATGGTTAGGTCATGTGAAAAGATTGGCACAGAAGGGTATTGGGCAGGCATCTTCAGTTACTCTTAATATGAATGAAAAACATTTGAACAGTA
The DNA here is from genome assembly GCF_028583425.1 of Eublepharis macularius. NCBI lineage: Eukaryota > Metazoa > Chordata > Lepidosauria > Squamata > Eublepharidae > Eublepharis > Eublepharis macularius. The sequence goes on from NC_072796.1 coordinate 52,665,096, forward strand.
TACAGTTAATATGAAATATTTTGCATATCAAATTTCTTTTTAGTCATATCAATTTTTTCACTGGAAAGAGATTTTCAATATGTTTATACAGTGCCCTGAAGGGAGACATTTACTGTGACTTTTTCTTTAAAATCTTTATCATCTCTGGGAAAAATCTTGTCATATCTATTGTTTTTGTATGACTGATGTATAAATTGTAGCATTATAATATATATATATATATAATTATGGTACTAAATGTCTGTAATGTGATATGATTTTTTCCAATGTTTGACCTTTGTCTATGCTTGAGCATTGATGTGCATTTATTAAATAACTTTCTCACTGCAAAGGGGTGTACTAATTATTTTCAGTTTAATACGTTAACATCCTAACCCAAATGTAACATGATTGTGTATAGTCCTTTGCTGATAAGGACACATATGAGTTGTTTACAAAAGGTGGAAAGTGATGGTGAGAATATAAGGATGATACTCATAGCTAACATAAGCTAACTACAAAGAGAGGCGGATCTTGTGAATAACACTGCAGCCAGTAGGGGCTCCAAATTTCTGTTCCTGAGAGTCAGCAGACCCTCATGAACAGCATGGGAAGATTGCAGTGGGAAGGGGAAATCAGCAAGATTCATTTTCCACTAACAATCGCTGTCACACTGATGTAAGTGCCATTAAAGTGCTTTTACACCTGCAGAAGAGCACTCTTGGATCCAAACCATGTACTTTAAACTCAGTTTTAATAAAAGCAAATCAGGGATGAGTGTACTGCTTCTGGATGGCTTTGGTTTTCTAGAATATAGGTAAGAAGTAGTCTTGATCAAGTTATAGGGAGACAAGCAGCTGTTACATTATTCAAAATGGCCAAATCTATATAAACCTACATGTACGATCTATCATAGTTCTCTAGTATAATGGGATTACAGCTGACAAGGCCAATTTATCTCATAAATTTATAGTCTCATAAATTCACACCACAATTTGTCCAGCCTTGGCTACTGGGCTCAATCTAACCATGTCAGTTATCTTGAAATAAATGGCTAGATGCCCTTTATTGGAACTGAGCTTTGGGGATGATACGGTTCAAGGGTTTTTTTTATTATTATTATTATCTCTCTAATCTGGAAAGAGAAATAAACTTTTGGCTAAAGTCATATTTTGAAGGTGAAATGAAATATTTGTGTTCACAAATATATCTATGACATGCTACCAAAATGCTAAATCTCATCTGTTTCAATGGAAATGTCAACAAATAGTCTGTTGCTATCCTCACGTTGTCCTTTGGGAGACACTTGTTAGGCAAGGTGCAAGGAAAAACAAGTTTTCTATGAACATTATGTATATTTTGCAATGATTCCTTTTTGAGTTGCCACGTGGGCATTCAAATGCACCAGACAATTGCATCTATCCTATACCATGAAGGGAAAAAAGCAGATGGGAAAACTTTTACCTGGAAAGTAGATGTATGAGTATATTGTGGTAAACACTGGATTGGGTCCCATCTGAATTCTGTGCATGGAAGCCCAACTTCCTTGCATCCGCCCTCCCACTGTAGCCTGAAATGCCACTCGTAGGGGTAGAGGACTCCAGGAGCAGCAGGAGGAAGCAGTTGAAGGGCTGCTGTGGCAGAGGAAAACAGCAAAAATTACCTCCCACCCCCTTTTGCACATGGATAGCTTCCACAAAAACCAACCCACTATATGAAAGTGGAATCCAGTTCACATTAGAGTAACTTTCTCTAATGTCTATGTTTTAGCAGTGAATAGGCATTGCTCTCTAGACTCCATATAAAACAGAAACAAACCACAGTGATGTCTTATTTACGAATACTCATGTGATTACCTGAAAGTATAAATGGAGCCTCCCTATGTACATGTTCATCTGCAACTTGCCTCTCTCTCTTGTATATATAAACCATTAAAACATCCTAAATATTGTGCTACTAAATGTACAGCATACGTAAATCTTTTGCTTCCCCTAAAATGGAAGGTGGAATTTGCATTAATGCTGGTAGAACACCAAGGAAAATGCTTTTTGATTTCCATTATGGTAATGGAAGCTGTGTCAATACAAACATTAGTTAAATAAGAGAGGTAACTAAGTACAGATAGTACCACATAATGGTATAACTGCTGTTAATTATTAAACTACATGGCACTGAATTTTCCCCTAACTTGAATGTAATTTCTTGACAAAGCTTCGTTATTCTAAGAGCAGCATTGATACAATTTATCTGATACCCCAGCATGGCAATTTCAGGATTTGAGCAAACAGTGGCCTGTACTACAAATGTGTGCAGTTATACAAATACCTGAATGCATACCAGTTTTTCTCCACTCTCAAAAGGCTACATCAAAATCTTTGTTTTAAAGCTGATAGTGAAGCCACTTTGAGTTGTTAAAATGGAACTATTTCTTCACATGAAGCATTCTTGGAATTTGTAGGCATAAAAAATGGTACTGATCACTTGCCTTGGTGGCTTTTAAAAGAGTATGTGATGAATTCATGTTAACAGATTTATCAAGGGCTATTAGCCATGATGGCTAGGTTTAACAGTATGCCCATAAATACTGGTTGGTGAAGGGAGCAACAGCAAAGATAGGCTACACCCTGCTTATGAACTAACATCAAACTTAAGACTAGACCTTAGGTCTGATATAAGAAGTTTATTTGGCTTGTTTGTTGGCTGATGTTTAAATACCCCAGAATAAACAGCAACAGACCAAGTCATTTTCCTTCACTTGATTGCTGGTGCTTTGCTTTAAGGGAAAGTATATAAGACACATCTTTGTTATGGTATATTTAAGGAACTTTTTCTTTCCCCTCCCCTCCAAAAGCATTAAACCACGACTCCGAACCCTCTTCGCAGTTGTCATATCATTTCATTTCATTTATATAGTGTTACATTCTATTACTCCTTCCTACAAAGTAAGGAACCTTAATCTGAATGCAAGACGTACAGTCATGGCACAGAAAGGACAGCAGAAGCTGCCCCTCCCCATGCACAGGGTTTCCAATCTGCATCGAGCGATGGAGAGCTGTCTAAGGTGAGTCCTATGATGGTCTGTGTGACTGTGAGTCGAGTTGGCGGCTGACTCACATCACGTTTCTCATACAGATGAGCACCAAGAGGTGAGCTTTCTCACTTTGCAAAATGGAGTCATGTATCAAATGTAGCATTTGATAAAGTATACTTTGGAGTCACTGGCATGCTGTCTTCCTGGTATGCAAAAGATTATTTAAATACTCTGAATCTGACAATAGATTGAGTCTTCAAATATAGCATACAAGGGGGAAAGCAACCCTGAGTAAGCGGAAAATATTGAATAAAAGGGCTGTTTCAAGCAAATGTGCAAAGGGCTATTTCTTTGCAGATGTGCATGCGATCCACACGTTGATAAATATGTTCTAGTTGCAGCTGAGCATTGTTAATACATGAGGGAACACTTACCCAAAAGATACACATTTTAACTAGAAAGCACCACCTGCAGATTAAAAATCCCTCAGCATCGTGAAAGAGACGGCACTAATCGGTTGCTTATTGCATTATAGTGCCTCCTTGACGTCTATTAAATTGGTATAAAAGGGATCAATATACCTAATTTTATTCAAGAGGGTCTGATAGCCTCCAGAACTGTCTTGTACACAATATTATAGTATGGTAGATGTCACTGGTCAATAAACAAAAAGACTAGAAATACAGAACCAATTTAATGTACGCAGTGGTATGATTCTAGAATAGAGATCAGCAAGCAGGAACCCTGCCTCTTACCTTCCTAAAGGGATGTGAATAAAGTGGTGTTTGTGGGAAAAGAAGGTGCTGTTGACATAAAAACAGTCCTGTTGGGTCAGACCAGAAGCCACAACCAGCTTCCCCCATGAAGCCCACAAGCAGGACTTGGAAGCACCCTATTGCGCTACTATTGCCCTTCCCATACATTCTAGCTTTCAGTAAGGTGGTAAACCCTGTATCAGACCACTTTAATAGGCAGGTACAACCTCATGCCTGCCACACAAGAGAAGTCAGGTCTGCACTGAGGATAGTGGTATGCTCTCACAAGTACTGGCCTTGTAACTTCTGTCATATTACCATGAGGACCTATTGATAGCCATTGTGAATTACGTTATGAGGAGATGATTAGTGAATCATGAGATATTAATTGTATCTGATCAGAAGTATATATGTAAAAGATTTCACCTATGTATTGTGCTGTGTTTGTGATAAAAGTTACCTCTTTTTGATAATACGTGCCCTTGAGGAAGTCTAATTGCTGAAACATGCTTGGCTCATTCATTAGAAAGAAAAAGACAGTGTGTTCAATTTTGGCTGTTTTAGGAAGTACATTTTTACATTTTCTTAACAATTGTAGGTGTTGCATTGATACATGATATATTTTGCAGTATCTTGTTACTTTTTACACATGACACCTATGTGCTTGTAGGGCACACATCAGACTTTTTTGGCTGTAGGTGGGGTGCGCCTTTATTCAAGACATCGGTCTGTTTTCATATAGATATGTTGTTATTTTGCTGTTTTCGCTTTTCCCCAACCTTTTGAATTACTTAATCAATCTAACCAATCACTCTACTAAACTTAATCAATTGGTCTTTTCTGGTTGGGTTTTTATTCCTTTTTTGTGACAAGCTCATGCCTGCCACACAGGAACAGCCCGTTCTCATGTCAGAGAAAGGCTTGGGCTTCTTTTTCCACATAAGCTAGTTTTGTACCTTTTTCTGTAATGGTAAAAGTCACATTAAATGAGTGGGGGCGGGGGGCAATATGCCTCACACACCTTCTCAAATGGCCCTCCAGTGTATGACAATAAAATGCTATTTTGATCATGAAATAATATACTCTACTTGTTTAGCTTATATTTCTCATAGAGAATATGGTATGAAAGTATGATGAAATAGCTTCTCCTTTTAAAAGGACATTTAGATTACCATCAAGGTTATAGATTTTTTTTCATTTTTTGATAGTTCTCTGAAGTAGGTTTTTAAATTTCATTAATTTTGAACACAGAAGATAACAGGAACCCAGAAACCATGGTACGGGAAAGGAATAATTACTACAAAGCTTTTGGAAATTAAAAGGATAATAGGTAATTATCTTCTGGAAAAGTGTCATATCAAATCTCAGTATACTAATATAGCACCCCATCAGAAGAACTAATTTGTCATCTCCTTGATTGACAACATGCAACAAAAAAAATCTACTACTTCTGATTTTTCTCCCCAGTTTCATACCTAGTAAAAATGTAAGCCTAGGAAAGGTTTAGTCCCACATGTAAAACAATATAGAAACCATCCAATAAAATCAATATATAAACCAGTTTTTCAAACTCATTAAAAGGTAGTAAATATTTTACTATAATTAACATTACTGGAGGTCTCCAAAATAAGAATCTTAATAAAATTTATATATATCAAAAAATTGAAGAAAGAGGACAGTTTTCGATGAGCTTTTCAATGCTATTCTGCCACATACAGTGCATTTATAGTAACCCAGCCTGCAGATCAACATCATGTGTCACTGTGGTAATGGGAAAATGGAGTTCAGAATACCTGTCATTTTTTTCTGTAGAAAAAATGAATAAAGTAGATTTTTCAAAGGTAACATTTGAAATATTTATGCTGGATAAAAGAATCTCACTTTTTTCTTAAAGCCAATAAAAGTATCACATTCCTCAGTGGTGGTACAAGCTTCTGATCTGCTGTGCACTTCCTATTCTGCTTTGTACTATAAGCAAACAATTTTTAAAATAAATAACTGTTCCAGGATATAGTCATTGCTTTGTCCTCATGTTGAGAGTCAATTACAGTGCAATAGGTTACACTGGGGCTGTTCCACGCAGTCAATGTAAAAATGCTCTTAATTCTGTGCAGCAGACCATGTGACTTCTTCATGTGTATGCCACCTCCATCTGTAACAGGCTGGTGACCATGCTAGTGCTTAAATGCTGCTAATGTATGTGCCAGAACAGAATGTAAGAATTATTATCATTGAATACATTGAGAGGTGACTCAAATTAATGCTTTTTGCCTGCTTCCAAAAAGCCCCTGCCAGTAGAATCAACAGTCTGATCTTCAATATGGGGGGAAAGCAGCTTAACCTCCTTCTGAAGTGTTAGTGTAAACACACAGCACAGAAATGAAGAACATTACTGTGCAATCAGATCAGTGCTGTTTGAAAAGGCCAGTATGCAATTTTAAAATGATTCTAAGCCATATCCAGTCCCAAATTTGGACTATTTCAGTGTAACAAAAGCTCAGCTTTTCAAAACTGATCTTACCTTAGTGAAATTAAAAAATGATTCGTTTTTTGAACAGATATCTCTTTTTAATTAGTACCAATATATTTTAAGCCATCAAAAATCCCTAACAACTATTCTCTTAAAATAAAATCAATCTATCTAATTCTCAGCATAGACCTATCTGTGGATATTAAGTCTGGAGACTAGAGGCATGACCAAACATATCTTTCTACAAACCCCCAATATCAAAAGTATCACCTGTTCCTTTAAGAAAGAAATACCCTCTCAGTAGTGATGGTGGGAGTTGCTAGGTATCCACAACAATACTACTAGCCTTCAAACATTGTTTTCTGACAGTAAAAGACTAGGAAAGGTACCTTTCAAGGGCTATTTTGGCCTTACCCCTACCTATTTACTTCCGCCCATGGACTGGAGGAAGGACTCGTTTCAGCCAGGCCCAGCAACAACATGCTTCCATACCCTTTGTGCAACTCACTCAGGTGCAGTGGTGGTTATAATGACTTGATGCAACACAACTTGCTTTGACCCAGCAGCCTCTGCACAACTTGTAAGACTTGGTTAAGCTTGACAGCAGCCACCCCAGAGATCACCTGAGCAACTTACTACCACATGACTTTTGCAACTTGGCCAGATCTTCCTCTGGAGAGGTTGCTGAGAGAGGAAAAGGTGAGTGCCAGTATAGTGTAGTGATCTGAGTGTCAGACTAGGATCCGGGAGATCCAGGTTCAAATTTCCAGTCTGCCATGGAAGCTTGATGACTTGTATTTCAAAAGGTAGTAAAATTTCATTTACAGTTGTGTGTTGCTGGGGGCCTATTCAGCAGTTCTGAGAACTTTCAGTAGTAACCCAGCATCACAAAGTATCTCTGGAGACAGCAGGCAGATGTCAATAGGGCTGTGTGTGTGAGAGAGACAGAGAGAAAGAACCTGATCTCACCCTGCATTGGGCAGGGGTTTGGACTAGAAGGTCTGTATGGCCCCACCCCACACAAAAATAGATGCATCTTAATACAAGGAAATGTTCAGTAGTATAAGGGAACTCTAGCTTTGTGCCTTGAGTTTGCTCCTAGGTCCTCAGAGAAAACTCATAACAAGCTCTCTCATTCTAGAAGGAAGGAAGATTAAAGGGAAAGATATAGAACACCTGTGATGTTTAGTTCTGCTTTCTTCCTCTCCCTGGTAGTTACTTCATTCAGCTTAATGAATGGCATTTTAACAGCTCTTGGGTCTGGATCACCTCACTACTCATCTCCTCTCATCTGGTTTTCATCCACTTGCCCTGTTGCCTTGGCAGCTGCTGTTGCTTAGTTACAGGGGGAGGGGGAGTGAACCTGCTCTCACTTGTACTTTTCAACCAAAGAGGTTTTCTAAATTATTTTGAGCTGTCAATAGGCACAGCTATCCCCTGCTCATTTACAAAGAACAACAATAATGCTTGCCAATAGAGTACATTGGGACAGCATTTTAACCACTGGAGCACGGATCAAAAATAATGCAGAGTACTGCCTCTTGCTGCTAAACAGGAAGCATTGTCCTCTCCATTCTGTGGTTGCAGCCACACTCCTGGACATCAAATAGAGGCTGAGTATAAAAATTCTGCCAAGAAAACGTCGTGATGCGACATCCCCCCCCATGGGTCAGTAATGACTAGACATGGGCACAAACAGCATTACAAACAGAAAAAAACCCACAAACAGCCTAATCTGCTGTTCTAGAACAAGCAGTTTGTGAGGCCCCATTCTAAACGAACAGGTGGTCGTTAAAAGCCTCATTCGTTGCCTTCCGCAGCCGTTGGGCAAGCCAGACAGTCTGGCATCTGTTGCAATCAATTCCCTTGGCAACCGAAGAGGGAGGGACTGAACTCTCTCTGAACTCCTTCTGGCTTTCCAGCAGAGAGTCCCGTTTTTGCCACTGTGAAGAGAAAATGACAGGCAACAGGGAGACCCATGGATCATGCCTTTCCTGGGGTGCAATTTCTCTGAAACTTGGGGGGTCTTCAGAGGACAGTGAGGACTATGTCCCCTGCAAATTTGGTAGGAAGGTCAATTTGTGGGATGTTTAAACGGCCCTGCCCCTTGCATGTGGCAGGAAAGGGCCCTTTAAACTATCAGCTGGCAGGTGGCAGGGGGGATCCCCCCCCTGCTGCCTGCCAGCTGATAGTTTAAAGGGTTCTGTAAAGGGCCAGGTAAGTGGGTTTGAGGGGAGGGGGCTAGGTGGGGTGGGGTGGGGTGTTCTGGCCCCCACAAACAATGAACATGTCAGGGAACAGTTCATGTTCGTCCATGTTCGTTGTTCGTGGATGGCACCAAATGATGAACGGTGTTTGGGGTTTTTTTGCCGTTCATGCCCATGTCTAGTAACGACTCGGTGCTTGTACAGGGGACCTTTACCTTATAAAATCAGCAGAACCCAGCAAAGCAATACAGCCATTGAGAAGCTTTATTTTAACTAGTGACCCGTTAACATCTTTGAGGTCTTTGAAAAACAGATTGCTGGTGAAAAGAGGACACAAAACCTGTCCCTCACGTTAGATCTTGAAGAGTGCCCAAATCCTAAAATAAATTTTTGAAAACTTCTATCCAGTGATAAGTTTTTACTTGGGGAAATCATTAGCTAATGATTTATAGGGTAGCTTCTAGCAAACTGGTTTCTCCATCCCTTTTCCTTAAAACAAGAATACAAAAAGATTTAAGGAAGTTTCTTGCACATGGAGTGCTCTTCATAAAAGTACAAAGGCTACTGAAATCCCTAGTAATATATTTAAAGATATCTCATGCCACTGAGGGGCAGCCTGAGGGGTTGGGGCATTGGAAATGCCCAGCAAGGTATCAGATGGGTTTATGATGATAGATGACACTTACTGTAAAACACCTTTCCTTTAAAAAAATTAGCATTCTAAAGTGCTTAAAAGGATGTCCTCTTTCCATATAAATCTATGTAGCTTTTATGATCTAGCCAATAATCTTTGCTGACAGTTTCCTACTACTATCCAGGTAAGATTATGATAGGAAGAAACAGGGTTTTTTATGGTGTCACTTGCCTTACGAAATCATCTGCTGGAAAAGGTAAGGAAACAAGCTCTGGCCATTCCATTGGCATGGGAGAGGGTCTGTCATTCCTGTCTCAACCAGCCATGTCCAAAGAGAGCCACTGAGTCACTTGCAGCATCACTAGGGTTCAATTTGATCAAAACGAATTTGGCCAAGGACAACCCTCACGTTTCCCTCTTACCCACAGGCCTGTTTGCTGGCATACCAACGTCTTCACTTTACAGATAGAATTGCAGGGGGCGGTGGGGAGCACTCAAGCCAAAATGGTTGCCTAGCCCTGTTGCAAACACTCCTTAGATAGGCTTTTTAATTTACAGTTGGTGGGCTAGGAGAATGGACTGATGGATTTATCAGAACTGGTTTTGGTTTTGGGGGAAAGTGCAGTTTATGGCCAGGGGCCAGTTTGCCTCAGCCCACATGATTGGAATGTGGCATGAGGCTTGAGGGGTGGAGCTGAGGTGGCTCAGCCAATCCGAATGGGGCAGCAGGGGATGCATCTCGCTGCCCCTTCCCTCAGCAGGAAAAATTTAAAAAGTTTTTTTTTAAGTTTAACATTGATTTAATAATTTGAATTATTAGTGTTCTCTTATACACTGTGTTGGAAATAAAAAAAATGCATCCTCGGTGGAGACGATAAACAAAGTCTTCAAAAAGATAACTGACAGAAAATGTCTTGAGTCTCATAACATAATCTTATGTATGCTTACTTGGAAGTAAATCCAAATAGAGAACAGGCCCAAGAAAGAACGTGTGCAAACAATACTGTACTGAAGTGCTGATAGGAAGGCACTCTTGCAAGTGGAGTAGCATTTGCAGAAGGGGCGGAGATACTTGCAAAGGGTACTCTGTGCAAATTAATACATCTTATTTTAATTAAATTTTTACTTTAAGAGACAAAAGCAATGAACGAGCAAGGTCCATGTAAAATGTAAAGCTTTAGTCTGAAAATGATAAACATATAGTTTGATATATTTCAGACCTGATCTGTTTCAGGTCTTCTCTAATATATAAATAAATGCATGCAATATGGATATGGTGGAGACCGAGAAGAGCAGTGAAAAATGAATTCAAAATGTAACATTTGAAAAGTCAAATGTTTTTCCTAAAAGTTATGTCTGACAAATAACACTGGCGGAAGGGGGGAAGAACAGGTCTAATATTTCATTTCATGTCCAATATTCTGTTCCTGGCTCCTTCATGATTGCAGAGTAATTTTCAAAGTGTTGGTGCTGCTGTATTTTGTGGTGTTGTGTAAGTTTTTTAAATAGTCATCTGAAGCTGTAGATCATATGCAGAAAACACATGGCACTGGGACACGTTTTTGTGGCTTGTGGCTTTTTGAGTTTTTTAAAATTAGGATTCCAGTCTTCCAGGTGACAGACATATCTCAAAAATGTGACAATCCACTGAAAGGAAAAGAGGAAATGAACAAATTGACTTTCAAATCAATCCATATTCCAGGATTGCACAAGGCCCGATTCAAGTAAAAAAAAAATGAAGTCATTTGAAGTTTTCATACTATGACTATTGCAGTATAACAACATATCCAGCCAATGCAGTTTAGTATCCACCGTGGTGTTGAAAATTATGTGGAGAATAATGTTAGCTTCTGCATGAGAAAGAAAATAGAAAATTTGATTTTGATCAGACATGGAGTTGGATGGTACATTTTTTTCCTGCTGGTGCAAGAAAGAAGGGGATGACTTCACCAATTCCCCTTCTCATTGCAGCCCCATCCCACACGGCTTTTTGTCTACACTGGTCTCATACTGCATGGCCTTTGGGGAGTCAAAATGGGTCCCTCCTCCCTCTTGCGACAGCAGAATAACAGGCTTGATAATCCAACCCATTATTCGATTGGGATGATTTTTTTGCTTTGTTATCCACCAGGCTTCAGAGCAGGGCAAACTATCAGTCTAAACATAAGTAAAAATAAAATTGCCATAAGAGATTTCAGACTGTGCTATAAAACATCATGTACTGCATCCCTGTGAAATATATATTCTTCTCCAGGACTGCAAACTGAGATGTATAATGGTTAATAAGGGAAGTGAAAATGAAACATTCAGATACGGTGCACCACCCAGCATTTGATTTTTAGACTATCTTGCTGCTGAACAGAAAGTGTGTGCATGTTTTTGCTGTTAACAAACAGAAAGTAAGATTGATATTTCAACATCCTTTCCGATATTACATGTAGTGCTTATTACACCTTATTTTACTCAGTACCTCAGATCTGCATCTCACAGTACTTTTGAAAAACATGGGAGCACTCTCAGGACTTCCATTGGTGTAGGAGGATGGGAACTTTCAAGTTACACAGAATTCTTCATCAGGCGAAATGGAAAGGTAGCTAATTTTGGGATATTTAAGGGACATTTAGAGATGGGACTTGTTTGGGGAAAGTACAATATCATGAATCTTTTATTTAATATGCATTTAAAATGTATCTTTAGCTCTGCTAATATTACATCTACTCTCCTCTGTATTAACTATTTTCTCTTTGATAAGGGTCCTATCAGGCTAGTGAGTCTAGAAGGCTGCTTTGCAATATAGTTTATTTCCTGGCTGAAAGCATTTTTGCATTTTGTTGAAATATTTACTAACATGTTTTCTTACCTTGTTTGGATGATCCCTACCCCTTATAGCAAGATTTGTAATCTAGATAACAAAATTCCTGTTTATGTTTGTTACAATGTTTTATTACTTGATTAACATCAGCCTTGGTATGTAACATCATCTTTTTTTTTATTTCTGCAGAAACATAAAGCAGAGTTTTGTGTAACTTGAAAGTTTGCACCCCAACATTCTGAATGTTAATGAAGCCAATAAAAGATTCACTTTTTTTGCACTGGTGCATCTGAAAATGTCATCTGGCCATAGAAATCTGGCCATATCTCTGCAACCTAATTGGAAACAGGAAGTAGGGAGGACAGGTAAAATTCAGCTTATCACATGGCCAGATACAATGGTGTGACTGCATATAGCCTGTGGTAGGTTGAGGTCATCATGTGCCAAATGCTTCCATCTCTTGTAAAAAGAGAAAATGGTCTAAACTCAAACATTTTCTTCCTAAACTATATATATCACTTACTGAGCTGGTAGGAATTATAATAAGTCAAGGTCTTTCTTTACTGTGTCTCTTTTATTCAGCAAGAGACAAAGACTTGTCGAGAAGAGGCAGCCTTAACTCAGAGATGGAGCATGTTGTTTGCGTGCTGAAGGTCCCAGGTTCAATCCCAACAGAGTTGGGAAAGACTTTTGCCCCAAACCTTGACGGATCACTCCCAGAATAAACAGTACAGCTCGGAAATAACAGTTTGAATATAATGCCGCTACATATGTTCATATGAAATAATGTCCGTGAATACCTTTTAAAGGAATTATGCAAGATGACAACTGGAAGGTCAAAGTGGAAGAGTTCTTGATGATGAGAGAAATGCTCGTTCACAAAGAATCCCCTGTAAATGCCTTTTGTCTCGTTCAATATAATCATGCATTGTTTTACTTCCATGGAAGTAAACTGTAACGGAGGATGGTAATTTGTTTAAAAACCTTTAAAAGATGATTAGACCAAAAGGATAGAGGTTTATCATCAGTTCTTAGACATGGTAACAGAATGGGACTTCCATGTTCAGAGGCAGCATGATCATGCAATGACAGGGAATGGCGATTGGCTTCATGCCCTGTATATGAAGTTTCTGGAAGCATCTGCCTGGAAACAAAATGTCTGTTTTTATCAATTTTATCTCTGCTTCAGTTAAATATGACATTTTTGGTACAGATTTTCTTTTCAAACGCTTCCATTAAGTCTTGTCAATGTGCATATTGATCTAAATATAGCATGTCTCCCATCTTCCAGGACTATCATCATGCTGCCAGAGTAAGCCACGTAAGTTCCCTGCCTCATCCGAGGTCTCAGCATGGACGGTACGTGGATGACAACCCAGTGGTCCATTTCTTCAAGAACATTGTAAGTTCTCCTTCTGCATTTGTGATTTGGGACTGAAAGTTTTTAAAAAGAAAAATCCTACGAAACCATTAACCACCATCCTGTAAAATAGCATGCAAACGAAATCATAAAACATGTGTTTTTCATTTTTTGTTTCATCTGTCCAACACTGACTATGATAACAGGATAGAAATTTAACACCATAATCCTGATCGAGTCATTACTGCATGATCTCATAGAGCTCCTAACATGGAAGCTGCCACGTTTACTTGTCCAGAGGATTCAGAGAAACTTTCATTCTTCTGAGTAGGATGATCCTTGTGAGTGAGGAACTGCAAGCACACAAACTCCAGCAGGAAATTAGACATGGGCACAAATCAAAATACGAATCAAATTTCATGACGAATCGGGCTGATTCGTGTTTTGCGAAACGTGTTTTGTGGGGGCTGCGGTTTTCACGAAGTTCATGACTTTTTAGGCCAATTGGTTCAATTTGTGAATGATTCATGATATCAGACAGGCTGGCATTGATCCATTGATTCCCTAGGCAACATAGGCCCAGAATGTCTGCAGACCTTTTGTTGCCATTGGAAACCCCAATCTTAGCCCACATAACCTTGATAGGTAGCTCTCTCCGCCAACTGGAGAGCTTCCATTCTGCCCTATACAGCAAGAAGCAGGCGGGGTTAATCCCCTAGGCAACTGAGGAGATTGGCCTTCTGTAGCCATGAGAACACCAATCTCATCCCTCCAAGCCCTGTTAGGCAGGTCTGTTTGCCAACCAGAGACCTTCTGTTTTTCTCTATGTGAGCATTTCTTATATAAAGCACAGCTCGCTGCCTTACGCTTTTCAGTTCCAGTAGACAGAGGGAGAGGGAGGACCTGTTGCTGGGATTTGGAGTGAGAGAGTGGAATTGGGAGCTTTTGGCTGCATTTGCTGCTGCTTTAAAAGAGACTGAAAAGCCTCTTTCTTATTTTCAGCGCTTGGCCTTGCTGGGAAGGTCTTTGGGTGAGGGTGCCTTCTTTCCTCCACCTCACCCAACCCCAGTCTCAGGGCATTGCCTAGCTCTGGGGCTTAGCTTGACTGAGTCCTACCTTTTTTTCTTTAATTTTCTTTGCTTATATTCTTATTTAGAGCATTTGTTCTTGCTAGCTTGTTGGATGAGGGTGGGTGGAGGAGAGCCTGCTGAAGTCTCCCTGCAAGTTTGGCATCTCTGGGTATGAAGGGGGCCATTGAAGTGCCCTGGATTCTGATGAATCATGAAACTAATGAATCGTGAAATGGTACAATTTTGTGAAAGTTCATGATTCGTGATTAATAGAATGCGATGAAACACAAAATGCTTGTTTCATTTTTTCCCCATTTCGTGCCCATCTCTACAGGAAATCACTGTACTAGAGTCAGTATTAAACTCCATATGCATTATCCAACACCAACAATAGCAATAGTTCTCAAGCAGTAGTATGCATATCACCAGGTGGGATACAGTGTTTTCATAACAATTACTAAGAATGTATTCTCCCTAAATCCCAATAATACTACTGCATTTTTTAATTTATTACCTTTGTCTTTTACAGTGACCATAGCAATAAAATTTATGCTCAATAGTATTAATACAATTTTCAACTACTGATAGAATTATTATTTTATGTTTGTGTTTTGAAGCTATAGCAATAAAGTGTATTCCTAATAATACTACTGAAGTTTTTTATGTCATTAAAACTTACTGGAGATGAAAAATATAATAACAGAATGACCATAAACATATACAAATCCTTCTCAGAAAAAGGGGTTCTTTGGTTCTATCACGGTATGACCCAGGTTCTTCGATAGAGTAATTGGTGGGAAATAAGGTACAAACAGTTGAGAACCACTGAACTCCAGGACTTCATGGATATTCTGCTTGCATCTTGGGGAGTGTGTGTGTGTGTGTCTACCTTTAACAAAATTATCTTCCTCTAGTACCTTTCTTTGCTTTGTGTGTATCAATGTGTGTTAATGTTCTGCTCTTGGTTGCTTGTTTTAGGTCCATAAAAAAATGAACTCTTGCCTACAAGATTTCAAGCCTTTGAAGCCACAAAGAAGGCTGGATCTCATTTCCTGCCTGGGGTCTCTTAATTCAAAGCTCTTCTGCTTTGAAACTGGGAAGTTGCAATAATAGTACTCAGAAGAGTAAAAGGTCTAGCCATACAGATGGCCTTACTCTCTGCTTTTTCAAAAAGTTTGTGAAGTAACAAAACAATAAGAAAAACTCTCTGAAGGAAGGTCTGGATCAGAAATAGGGTTGCCAGCCTCCAGGTGGTGGCTGGAGATCCCCTGGAATTACAACTGATTGCCAGGTGACAAAGATCAGTTCCCCTGTAGAAAATGGGAGCTTTGGAGGGTGGACTCTATGGAATTATACCCCATTGAGGCCCCTCTCCTCCCCAAACCTGACTCTTTCCAGGCTCCATCCCCAAATTCTCCAGGAATTTCCCAACCTGGACCTAGCAACCCTAGTCAGACATTCACAATGGGGAGGTGCTTCTAGACAAGCAATGTAAGCCTCTACTGGCTATGTGTGATTGCTGACTACATCCCCGGAACCCAATTTGTTTTATTCTTTCCCCTCCCCCTCAAAAATGTGGAGGATGATCATGCAAACCAGGCCTCTGAGCATTGATGCACAGAGACAAGCTCATATTGGGAGCTAGAGGATGGAATTATTCATACCACCATGTAGAGAGCCAGCGTGGTCGTGCAGGGAGAAAGGTGAGGTATAAATAAAGAAAACAAATAATTAAGTTAATGCTTTCTGTGCTCTGTGCTCAGTGAATCAGACAGGACTTTGAAATGGTTGCAGCTCATCGGGAAGGTTTAGTTCTTTCTAAATTTTGTTATAAGTAGCATTTTTTTTTTACTCCTGTAATTGGTTTTGGATCACACATGTACACCCATACACCTGTCCCAGGATATGCAAGCTTTTGGTAGGGAGGTTAAAACTCCTCTCTAAAGCCTTGGCTAGTTTTGATTAGTGAGAAAGGAAACCATTCTTCTGCCGCTGTATGAACACTCTTAGTTCTGTGAGCTGCATTCCCTCTCCATCTGGTAACTCTGTTTTTCATAATTTGTTTTGCTTGTATTTCATTCTTTCTATTTTTTTCTAAAAGGCAGCCAGATGGTATTTTGTTTCTTTTTCTTTATTAGGCCTAAGTAACCCCAGAACTGGGAGTCAACATCTCTTTTTGGAAAAATACATGGTCAGAATTTGTGAATCTTTGCTATCGTGCCCATTATTTCAGCAATTTTCTCTTCCAAAAGACCCATACAGAAAGAAAAATGCAGCATAGAGAAAGATAAAAAAAAAAAGACTTCAAGGGGAAAGGTGATTCTGGCTATACAAACGCTAATAGCAAATTTACAATCAATTTCCTGACATTAAGATCTACACAAATTACGATAAACTTGATTTACAATGGAGATAAATTGTGGTTCCCTTCCTGAGGGAAATGGAATGTGGGAAGCAGCATACTATACCTGTTATCCAGAACTGTACACTTAAGAAACTGCAGCTCTACAACAACATCACTTATAAACAATGGAAATTTCCAAAGATTCTTCAGTGCTGAGGGACTTCCTCGCTTGGCAAGCTACATTTAATTTATGACACTTCTATTATGAAGTGCCTTTTAAAAAAATTTCACATCTAATAAACCACCTCTAGTTATTGGTAATCGTACAGAAGTTTCTGAAGCCATTGGACTGACCTTGACCCTTTTCGCACTTACGGTTTAAACCGCCATTTATGAGCATTCGCCCCGATCGCAGTGGCTTCGGCATTGCACCTGTTCATTTCACACTATCCACTGCAATTTCGATTTGGTGTCTGTGCTTCATTTCAAAACCTCGGTGCAATTTTGGGCTTTTGGGGCCTTGCAATTCACGTCACACTTTTTTTTAAAAAATTGAGCATGCATAGTAACGTTGCAATGTTGGAACCCTTCCCCCGTTTTTGCTGATTGGGCTGTCCCCTGCCCACGGGAGAGGCAATTGGTGGCAGAGTTCTGGGGGAAAACATGTACCACTCTCATTTTTTTAATCAAGCCAGGAAAGGGTTAAAATGCTGCCGATTAATCTCCTCCCAGGAAGCAGAGGCTTGTTTCCAAAGGGCTGTGCAAAATGCTTGGGGTTTTTCCCCCTCTTTGGCAAAGTCTGAAACATGCCTGGGAGGGAGGGAAAAGCAGCCATTTAATCCTTTCCTGGCTTTTACAGCCAGGAAGAAAGTGCAGGAACATTACAACGTTGCAACCCATTCTTGTCTTTAAAAAAAAAAAGAATGTGTGTGCATACCCTAAGGGAGGAAGGAGAAAGCAGCTATTTAACACTTTCCTTGATTTTAAAGCTAGCAGGGAATTAGCAGCAAGCTTAGGAATCATTCCTGGCTTTTGAAAAAAAATAAAACAGCATGCATACCGGGAGGAAGGAAACCAACGAAGAAGCAGCCTTATGACCCTCAGCTCGCTTTACTAAAAAAAAATGATGGACAAAGGAGTTCAGAGAGCTGAGGAGGGTGGGAGTGGTTAATTCTGCACAAACCAATCAGCTCCCAGGGAAAAGGAGGGGGGGGAGAGAAGCAAAAAGGGGGCAAAAGTGTTCACATTAGCAAAATGCGGGCCAGCTGCCAGTCGGCAGCGAACTTAAAAAAACATCGGGGTATGTCCGCAGGGGGAAAAATCGGGGATACAGCGGACAAAAAGCGGGACTGCATCCCATGACTGCTTTTAAGTGTGAAAACCTTGCAAACATGGGATGTGGAACAGGTACAAACGCGCTCTAAAAAACGAGTGCGAAATGTACCCTTGATAATCTATCTCCTTCACAAGGTTTATTTATTAATTAAATTTTTATACTGCTTCTCTTCAATCAAGATCTTGAAGTGGTTCACAGTAATCACAACAGCTAAAACCAATACAAAAATATAATATTCAATAAAATCACCATAAAACAATAACCTAATACAAACAATTAAAAGCCACTCTAGTCCTCCTAACCCCTGCCTAAAAATCCTGTGAATAACATAAAAATTGAGCTTGATATAATTGGTTGTTACTCACCTTGAAACTCTAGAAAAGACTGGGATACATAGCCGAATTAATAAAGTGATAGGAGGAGCTAGCAGATGGCATGTTTAAAATAGAAACTACAGCAGAAATGTGGAGCAGAACTGCTCAAGAAAGATCCCCTGTGGGGGCAGGGAGACTCCATGCACATGGCAACACCTCATGATTTCTTTTAGTACCTGTTAGTGGGAAAGAAACAGTGTAGTGTATTGTTTAGATTGTCAGGATAACTCTGGGGAGACCTGGATTCAAATCCCCACACTGCCATGAAGGTCACTAGTGGCTTTGGACCAGTCACTCACCCTTAATTTAAGTTACCTCACAGGATTGTTTGAGGATAAAATGGAAGGGAGACTGTTGCCCTGATCTCCTTTGAGGTGTGTCTATGATGGGAAGAGGAGGAGGGCCACTGTTTTTAGTGATAACTGTGTAAATCTATACCATCTAATTTTATCTATTGAATCTAGTAAACCTGACCTCAGCAATGAACTCTTTGGATACGTGTTGAACAACATTGTGTGAAGTTAATGTAATTTATAGACTGTTACAATGTTTGCACTTTAAAAGTGTTGTATAAATAATGAATAGTCAGTGAACTGAGGGGCATTCAATTAATTTTATCTACTTTGCATTCTCAAAATGTTTTTAGTTATTTCACAAGTTACACTGTCATTTGAACCACAGTGTCCTGTTACCCACCTCCATAAACCAGTTGTGTTAGAATGCTGTCTATTAATAAGCAGCCAAGAAGCATTCTTAATAAAGAAAATGGTCAGAGAGAAACAGGGTCTAACTTCCAGACTGCAGTGAAAAGATTCTTATTATGAATATTCAGCCAAGCATTGTCAATTACCGTTCTGTGTTGCTTTTCAGGTGTCACCAAGGACACCTCCTCCAATGCAGGCAAAGGTAAGCATCTCTGAGAAAATCTGACATTAATTCATGTTAAGTATCATCAATGTGTGGCAACCCTAGGTTGAGAGTCATTGTCTAATTCATTACCTGAATCTGACACCAAAATAACATGAGAGGTTGAGAAAAGGAAATTATTTATCTGTGCTTAAGGATAAACATGTGAGATACTGAAGCATAACTATATTGAAGTACAAGCCAACTCTCAGGCAAAGATCTTTCCAAACACACACATCTGTGTATCAGAGGCTGAACATACAACATCCTGTATGCAAAGCATACAGTTCAGATGAATTTATACAGAAACAATATTGTAAGGTGTTGTCTCAAAACCAGAATCATATCATGTATGTTCTCTTACTTAAACTTTGCCCAGGCAATCTTAGTTCAATGTTAACAGGGGAAATTTCTGTCACTTCTTGTATGCCCTCAGTGCCTTTTTGCTCCACGGTGGTCACCTTGTCACTGTTTCTGTTTCTTACATGTGCAGGGGAGAGGATTATCCTTCAGCAGATTTAGCTGGGTAGGTGATGAACATGCTTTCCCTTGCAGCCGTTTTGTTTTGCCTAGGCCCAAATGACACCTGTTTCCTCCATTTTACCTTTCTAGCACTACAGTATCCTGACATTCATGTATTGACTTTAACTTTGTTTGCTTTATTCCTTCTGATCTATTCCTGGCTCCCAAGCAATTTGTTTACTCCTGTGGTTTTGTTGCTTGCTTTTATCCAGAAGCCTGTCAAGCTTACAGTGTGATTAAAATTTCTTTTGCGCAAACAAAGCAACTTCACTGCATGTCAAATTTGCCTGTTTCCTTTAAGGCTCCTGGAAGGTTCCGCTGATCTCTGGGTAGGTGGTAATGGTAGAAGGGAGAAGCGTGGTCTTGCACCAGTTTGGTCTGGAACTAAGAATATGGTAAATTACTGGCTATGGTGTGTGCATTTTGCATCCATTCATGGCATTTATAGATGTCCTAAAATTTACAGTTCATCTACAGTTATATTTTCCATTCTTGCTTGTCTTTGAATTAAACCAAATTAATTGCTCATTGACTGAAGGCTACAGCATCTTCCAAATCCAACTGGCCTAATTTTTACTAATAGTTTGCAGCTAAGTCAAGTTTTCAATAGTCCTGTCTCCGCTAAAGACAGTTGAGTTTTTCATTGTCCTCAGGACAAGTACAGCTGAGACTATTGCTACTTTGAGGGAATACAACTAGACCAATTGGGATTAAGAAATTGGTAAATGGAAGAGGAATCTATGAAAGATGAACAATGTACCTTTTTGACAAGAGCATTATAGCATTTTCCATCATGTTTTTAACCCAGGAAGAAGTATTTGCCAGCAGTTTTAGTAAGCTGTTTGGATGAATTCAAGTCACTTCTTAGTAGACTTACAGTGCAATCTTGAGCAGTTACACCTTTCTAAGTCCAATAAAGTCAATAGGCTTAGAAGAGCATAACTCTGCTTAGGATTGCACTGTCAGTTCCTACCTCATTTTGGGAAGCAACAAAAAGCTCTGGCAGCCTCAGCAAACTGCCAGGTGCAGATTCTGAATTAGCCATTTGTCCTTTAAGATGGCCATTATGTATAAAGTGACAAGAACATTTTAGCCATTTTTATAAAGAATACATGATGACTCATTAGGCGACCTTAATTATCGTTTTGGCTCAAAATCCATTTTTTTGAAAAACAGAATATCATCTTGTGTGGTTGTTGGCAATTTTCACAAGTTTGAAATGGAAGTTACACATTTACCACTGAGAAAAACATGCTTTTAAGCTAAAGGACCACTTCACAATTGCTGAGAGAAACAATATTTGGAAATCTCTTCAGATAGTTATGCTTTGTCTAATTTTTTTCAAAGTACTGCTTTTCAAAAAGAGGACAATGCTGAAGTATAAATACTTGTTCTATAATATAAAGGGGGTTATGTTCACGTTACCTTGAATTATAGTAAAACCTTGCAATCCTAAGAACACATCTTAGAAGTAAGCTCCAGTGAATACAATTGGACTTGCTTCTGAGTGGACCTAATGATAGGTCCCTTATTTTGCTTATACTTTTATTTCCTGTTGCATTAGTTGCATGATTCTAGCTGTTATTATTTGATAGCCTGAAACATCTTGCATTGGTTATCCTGTCATTAAGAGTCTTCATGTTGGACAATTTCCAACTATACAAGGCAAGATACATGGTAAGATATTTTGAACATGCTGACTAACTTTTAAACTGAATTGAATAGACCCCTCAACTACCCAATCTACATATTTTAACCTCCCTCTCTACTTATTTTGTTTCTGCCAGATTATATTTTCTTTCAGCACCGAAGGAGATCCTCATTCTTCTATTATTTAATTATGCAGCTGGCTATAATATATGGTGGTTGAGAAATTGTAAAATTTCTCTTTTGCAGGGCGGTGAAACTCCAAAGCATGGATATGGAAGCAGCAAATTCTATGAGCATAAATATGCTCATAAGGGACACAAGGGATACCACCATGATGGCCAGGGCACACTGTCTAAAATCTTTAAACTGGTAAATTATTTTAAAATACAGTAAGCAAGAACTGATTGTGAAGGGAAGAGGTGGGGAGGGAACATTCCTTAGCTATCAGATCACCAAGCATTGCACTGACTTGATAAATATCTATGGAATATAAGGAAGTGGCCTGAAGAAATCATCCTACAGACCAGCAACATTGTTTATAAAACAGAAGTTTGGTCTGGCTGTAGAACCTGTAAAGTAGCATGATAACCTAGATCAGCTCTTCCATTTTTCCTGTGCTAGTATCAGCAGTAGCTGCCACAATATTTCTTAAGTACATATACTCAACCAGATGATGTGATCTTGCATAAAGAGTGAGCAAGTGCACTGTGCATAGAGAATATTATTTATTTGATTTACAAAATTTATACCCTGTCTTTAAAAATAATAAAAAACATGTCTTAAAAACCATTACAATCAAACAAAAACACATCATTAAAATAATTAAAACCAAAGCTAAAACGCTCATACAAAAAATAAAGCATAGTACAAGAAGAAGGGATTGCTGATGGGATGCCAAACAAACAAATCTTCACCCACTGGTGGCACTGGCAGATGACAACAGAAGGGAACAAGCAAGTGTCCCTGAGAAGAGAGTTCTAGACTCTTGGTGCCATGACCAAGAAAGCCCTGTCCTAAGTTGCCACCCACCTAATCTCAGGTGATGAGGGCATCTGACGGAGGGCCTCAGATGTTTTCTGTAGCGGTCAAGTAGGTTTGTAAGAATAGTGTTAAAACTCAGCATGAATATGAAATTCACAACATGGTGCAGGAGCAGACAGAGAAAAGAAAAGCTACCAACTGAAAAAACCCTTTCTAATCCTCAATTTATCTTTCATGACATAAAAAATAAAAGACTGTTAAGACTGGATAGTTTGATGATTTTGGTTCTTTTTAGATTACCTATTATCCTGATCTGGATGGCTCATGCTATTCTGATCTTGTCAGATCTTGAAAGCTAAACACTGTCTGCCCTAGTTAGTACTTGGATGGGACATACATGATTGCTATGCAGAAGCTGGCAATGGCAAATCACCTATATTCAATCTTTTTTCAAATCCCCTATGGGGCTGCAACTTGATGGCACAGTGGACATTATTATTATGTACACACAGTGGACATTATTATTTGGTCCTAGAAAATATCTTCCCACCATTGTTTTCAGTAGCAAAGATCTAGTAAAGAAACACCATCCCTGGAAGAAAGTTATGCTTGATTTTTGTCTTGCCGGCTCCCAATTTAAATGCAGAAAAGTTATATGATTATGTCAGCCAATAAATTGCAGCCACAATTCTGTCTTCATTAAAATAAATATTCCACAAGAAACAAGTGAAAGGAATGGAAATGGAAACGCATTCTCCTTTATTCCAGTGTGCAGGAGAAAAGCAGAACAGGAATATTTTATCAAATAGCTCAATGCAAATGCAAATTAAATAATGCAATGCAAATCATAGTCTTGTTCTCAATTTTCTAAACAGCAGTAGAAAAAATCTATTAGTATACTTGCTAATAAAATGTATGCAATTATTCAAGACACTGCAAATTATAGAAAAGTGGTCTGACCCATAATCCAGTTAACAGGAAATACTAAAACTTAAGCCACTTTAGTCCTATTGGTTTCAATGGTCTTAAAAAGAAAACACTCCAGGCTAGCTCAGGGACAAGCAAAAAGTCCATTGAAATCAATTAGGTGAATGGGTATACTCTGTTTAAGATGGCTCTGTGCGGTCTTCAACAATTTTCTGCCCTGGCCAACAATTTGTGTTGGCTACTTTTAAAAAGAACATATTTTTCATTTAATAGCATAGATACGCTACACAGCATACACTACAGTAGCATAGTTATACATACTACACAGAGTTAATGGAAGCTGCCTTTTAGCACTCTTCCTTTCCATTGTAAAGGGACTCCAAGCATCTCTCTGTTTCTCTGAATTCCAGTTGTTATTCCAACAAACAGTGTTCAAACCAGACATAAATATATTTTAGGCAAATTAAATAACCCTTTAATGAGATTTCAAGCTTTGGGACAGAAAATACCTTTAAGCTTCTGTTGTATTTACTGTGGCATGTGCCAAAGTAGGAAGGGAAATAGACAGCTCCACACAATGCTTCTAATATTGCAATGCTTCACAAAAGCAACAGGGGGGAAAGTGAACATAATACATGTAAAAACATGAATAAAACCAGTGTAAGCTGGATCCAGACTTAATTTTCCAGTTGTGGGATGGCACTCTCCTGCAATTCCACTGCAGCCCACTGATCTCCACAAAATGCTGCTCCTGGGGGAAAGAGGACCCCGGAAAACAAAATTAGGTGGGTCTGCAGTGACCAGGAAGACTTGGCAGAAACATTTAGTTGGATCCAACTCAATAGCTTTAATAATTTTAATAACATGGCACCCTCAGGTTTGAAGCTCCCATTGTCTTTCAAAGGTATTTTGCTCTTCACAGATGGCATTAGTAGTGATTTCACCTCATGTGCTGCTCTAGACAGTGGTTCTCACATTACCTTTCATGAACATTTGCAAAAATATTTACCAGATTATCCAAAAATTTCTTTAAACTTTGGCTTCTTAAGATAGAGCTAATTAAAACACAGTTTCTACAAGTAATGGATTTAAAAAGTCCACTCAGCGGAAAATCGACACTTCATAGCACATAATTAATAGCCCATTAAATATAATTATAATCCTCTGGCTAATTTTGATGAAATGGGGCAGTTTAGAAACCACATAGACTGCAAATTAACTGGGAAATATTGAAAAGAGGTAACAGAAAAGCTTGCTAAGTGTATCATTAAAAAAAAAGAATCTAACCTCCTGCTACAACGTAAGGAAAATGCACAGGAGAACACTGAATATAAGAGGAGGTTATATGGAAGGAAAAAACTCCAGTTACTTGGAATCCTGGTGGCCATCAACCAGATGCCAGAAAGCAATTCTGGCTTCACAGAGCTGTAGCTAAACCACCTGTGATCCTGGTCTCTTTGCTTATTTTTGGAACATGGCCAAATAGAAGAAGAAGAAGGTAGTTCTCTGAGTTTCCACTAAGCTTTAAAGAGAGGACAATGCCATCTCAAGCAGTTATACTCCTTGTAAGCCTTCAAAGGACTGAGAAGGGTGTAACTTTGCTGCAAAATACAATGATTAAAGGCCCTAAACCAGGGAAGTGTTTGTAATGGTTCTTGCCCCCTCTGTGGCCACTATCTATCCCTCTTGGCATTGCAAGTGCCTCTTCACAGCAGCACGATCATTATTTCAGCTCAGGGTTGTACAGCTCAGGGTTCTCTGCCCTTTTTTGTTGCACATTTGTTGCTTGGTGGTTAGGTGGCAGCGTTGCCTCTCTGACATAGCTTTCCAGAATAAGAAGCAGAATGGCAACACTTTTTAGTGTCACAAAAAATGTCAGGCGTGGGAGTTCGCTTCTGCTACTTTTAAGAATGCATTAGTGCATCAGATAACAACCCAGAAAGGAGCTGGCCGTTCTCATTAAAGGCATTAGGTTGGAACCAAGCAGCTTTTCTATTAGTGAAAAGGAGGGAAGGTCCTCTTTGACTACAAACCAAACTGTGCAAGCGATCATGAGACCCTTCATAGGCAAACGTCATGTAGGACATAATCTGCCACAAACCTCAATGAGAAAACTGGTCTAAATATGAAATAAATAAATAAAGCGAATGGTGCTATAGTAAGGAAGAGAATTAGGTGACTTAGTAAAAAAAAAAAAGCTGGCTGGATTCAACCCATTCTGTGAAGGTTTGTTAGCAACCCTATGAACTTGGCAAAGACTGGCTTCAGCCACATGTAAACAAGCTATCACAGGGTTTCGCTGTAAATGTAGTTTCTTTTTTGTTGTTTGTTTTTGAGATCTCAGTTTCTCTGGCATCTCCACCGACACTGAATAATGCTTGTTCAACTCTTTAAAAAAAAATTGGTCAAAAATTTAATTCATTGAACAAAAATTGTAGAAATACTAGCATGTCTTATTTATGTGGCATTTCATTAAAATATAAGCTCAGGCTACTTTAAATGTGATCAAAAATAGAGACAAAATTATAAAGGAAAACAGGGCAATTGTTCATATTAATTGTGTGTAATTTCTTTTTTTCCAAAGGGAGGATCTGGTTCCCGACCTGGTTCCCGGTCTGGCTCTCCTGTTGCGAGGCGCTGAAGCTCTAAGATGTCATGGAAGGGCCATGTTCTCTGCTTCATAACACAGCTGCCTTCAAGATTTAATAACCTATTGCAGGATTCCCTAGATAGAAACACAATCTATTTGTTAATGTCCATTAAGTTGTGTATGCAATAGAAATATACAAAATTCTATTGGCAAATGCTGACCAAAAGTTGAACAAAAAAACAAAACAAAACTCCCTCCCAGGCTTGAAATGTAGTTTTTACTTGCTGTCAGCAATATTTGAGGGAAAGTAATGGAATTCCCCCATATTACTCAGTCTTCTTCAAGGTGTTCCCAAAGAATATAGGGCTTTAGATTTCCAAGTGCGTACAACATTAAGTCATTGTCAGGTATCTTTTCCCCCTCACTAAATCCTAAGTAACAACCTAAAATGCAATTGTCTACATTTTTGAGCACTGCCATTAATGAATCATCAAAACCCTTGCTGTAACCAAACAACCGACAAATAAAAACATGTGCAGAAGTTGTAAGGACTGTTTATCCAAACTTTTTATTTGATTTGGTTTTGATTTGGGTCATTTGTTGGGTTTTTTTTAGTACCCCTTTCTCTCACAGAATTTTTTTTTTAATTTCCTAACAGGATTAGCAGTCATAGAAAGGTATATTAAACTGGGAGATCAAGGTATGTGAGATGTGGAAGAAGGCAGCTGTTACTGTTTCATTGAGATAGAGCAATGTTACTAAGGAATTATGGACATTCTAAGGAAATGCTTTGTGCATGACCAATTGCTCGTCACACCCAACACATTAGGAAATGAGTGGCTGGGAGAGAGAAAAGAGGATATCAAATTGAATTAGACTAGTTTTACAACAGAAAATGAGGGATAATCCCCAAGAAGTGAAAACCTAGTTTTGCACATATGGATGATGGGATGTCCCTGCAACTCTACACAGGCACTTGCTGCAAAAATTCCTTTTGCAGCTAAATTTTTTAAAAGTCTAATTTCTGAATGAGAGAAAGCCCTTTAGAAAGGAAATTTCAGAGAGTACTGCACATCTAAAGTTTGCATTTCTTGCTGTCCTCTTATTAGTGCAGTGAGTTTAAATATGCAGTGCATCAGAGTAAATGACGCTTTACATGTATCTAAAATATGGTAGATATATATTAAAACTAATGAATTAGAACTAGACATTAACAGTTGACATATATACTAAGGTATACACATGTGGAAATGGGACTCCCAAACCACATAAAGAAAAATGCTCTTCTGAATTGCACTGTTTTATAACCTTCAACTTATTCTTTCTCCTCCCTTTACTCATTCAATGTTTTATTTGAGCTTATACTTTGTAGACACTATATTTAAGACTAAGTTGGTACCTACTCTTAGTTAATCTAATGCATATCATGGGTTATCAGTGTTAATGCCAACTGATATATAGTGGATGTTGTTGTTAGTGATAAATTTATTGTAGGTTTAAAACAACATTCTTAATATGCAGCAATGAATGATGAGAGGGTAGAAAAACACAGACACTAAATGAGACAGAACACCAAAAGCACAGACACCTATTACATCTTCTTTTAAGCTATGTTGTTGGCTATGTGTATCTTCCTATGTGTAGCCTCATCCAGTTGTGTACTCCACAACATAATAGTAAAGTTCACTTAAGTGTATTGTTCTTAAAAGTGTATGAATACAACTCCTTAAAAAATCGTTATTGAAATAAAATACTCAACTTTTAATGAAATTTGGAGGGTTTAGTTTTTTAAAACAATGTGTGCTTCAGAGTGGACCATGCAAATCAATAGAACTGAAATGTAGCCGCCACCACCAAAAATTCTTAAAATTGTTAATATTTTGCATGAAGTCTCTGCATAATATTAGAAAGGAAGTGAAAGACACACATTTGAGAAAATATGTTTTGTTACCATCTTCTTCTAGAAATGTCTGTACACATTTGAAAACAATGCCATCCTCAGCAAAATTACTTGGATGTAGATCCCATTGCAATGTAATGGATGTACCAGATAGATAGATAGATAGATAGATAGATAGATAGATAGATAGATAGATAGATAGATAGATAGATAGATAGATAGATAGATAGATAGATAGATAGATAGATAGATAGATAGATAGATAGATAGATAGAAATGATTGGGTTATAAATTTCAGTTGTCAGACTATCAAATGATGTGTTGTAGTCAATATACATCAGTGCAAATCATTTGAATCCTGTGTTCAAAGCCTTTAAACAGGGAGCTCAAGCATAAAGTGGAAGAGTGAAGGAGTTTATTCTATAGATGAAAAGCTTGTATCTTCCAACAGAAACATCATCAGCTTTCCTAAAAGGAAAATACTAATTCATTACTCTACACTAAGAAGTATAGTGGCTGGGCCTTGAGCAAAAACAGACCACTCACAGACAAGGTAGGGAGTGTGAAAATATTTGGTCAAGTCCTTTCCTCCATCTACTATTCAAAAAAAGTTTCTTAAAATTAATTTGTAACTATTCTTAGGATTGCACTATTAGCCTCTCACTGTATACTATGGCCTAATTTCCACTAGATAATAATGTTATGCCAAGACTGTACCACTGCAGACTGCTGGTAGAAGCTCATCATATGCTGCTCCACGCACAGAAAATGACTAGCCTTCCCCATGACACATTAGGTTCTGTTTACATTATGTGCCCTTCCTCCAAGGATCTCATGGAAGCATATATGTTTTTCCCTTTTTGTCCACAGAACCACCCTGTGAGGAGGATGCTTTAACCACTGTACAACACAGCTTTATCACCTAAGTGGCAATTTGTCTAAGAGACCAACCTTCCTATGCCTTTACATAACTTCCTGGGTTTCAGATGTGATCTGTCTATAACTATAACTATAACTATAACAAGATAAGACTATAACTCTTGGTAAACCCAGTTCCTTCCCTGTTAGAGACACATTTGTAACAGAATTGTAGTGACAAATCATTCAGTGATATGGAATCACTATACATGTAACACTTGACACAATGTGAAAGGTTTATCATTAGAGATGGGCACGAACCGGGAAAAAACTGAACCATGCAGTTCGTGGTTTGTCAAATTTCATGAACCACGAACTTTCACGAACCTGCCCTGGTTCGTGAACTGGTTCATTTGGTTCGTGAAAACGTCACATCCAGGTCAGAAAACCATCACTTCCGGGTCAGCAGAAGGTCACTTCTGGATCAGCAGAGGGTCTGCAGGAAGTCCATCCCCTGTTGCCTAGGAAATGGATTGATTGACACCAGGCTGTCTGCTGTCATGAACCAAAAAATGAACCAAACGAACCAGCCTAAAGTTTGTGGTGGTTCATCAGAAATGGGATCTGATGAACCATAGTTCGCGAACCACGAACCGACCTGATTCGTGCTTAATTTTGGTTCGTATTTCGGTTCGTGCCCATCTCTATCATCTCTTGGTTTGCCTCTTTTTTGGAATGAAATTATCTTGAATGCTATAACAACAAGAGTGTGCTTATATACAGCCCTTCTGGACCAATTAGTGCCCACTCACAGTGGTGAACAAAGTCAGTATCATTATTACACCCACAATACAGCTGGGGAGCTGGGGCTGAGAGGAGTGGCTTACCCAAGGCCACCTACTGAGCTCATGGTAGTAGTGAGATTCAAACCGGCAGTGTGCTCATTCATAGCCCAACCACTTAACCACTATGCTACAGCAGTTATGAAACTTTAATCCATAATGACCTATTGGATTAAGTGTGGATAACAGATCACACATTGCAATTTACAGTAACAACTATAAACTTCAATCAATGTGTGAACTTGCCCCAAGACTAGTTATCCTAACAAACTAGATGCAAGAGGGCCAAGAAATGCTGATGCACCTATAAAATGTATTTTACATCAAAATACCACTATGTGCAACACCACATTGAAACAGGATTGAAAAGGATCTATAGAGTGTAGTGGCAGATTTTTTATGCGGAACTCAGAGCCAAACTACAAGTGACGCCTTACACAGGTTGGACACTTGTCAGCTTCCCTCAAGTTTTGATGGGAAATGTAGGCGCCCTGGTTTTACAGCTTGGCTCTCCATTACAGCTGCAAGACCAGGATGCCTACATTTCCCATCAAAACTTGAGGAAAGCCGACTAGTGTCCAACCTGTGTAAGATGTCACTTGTAGTTTGGCTCTCAGCAGCATGTGAACACATGAAGCTGCTTATTCTGAATCAGACTCTTGGCCCATTAAAGTCAGCGCTATCTATATCTACTCCGACTGTCAGTGACTCTTCTTGGAATCAGGTAGAAGTCTTTCACATCACCTACTACTCAATACGTTTATCTGGAGATGCCAGGGGTTGAGAACCTAGGACCTTCTGCATGCCAATCAGGTGCTCTGCCACTGAGCCATGGTCTGTCACTTCTTCAAGCTTAAAAAATATTCTATCCCTTTGCAATGCCCTAAGATAAGGGAAGCAACTATGCTTTAAAAAAATCATTTGGAGAGCACAAAAATATTTCTCACCTTTAAAATGTATATCTAAAATCCATTTGTGTGATCAAGAAATAGTTGCATTATTATCTTCCAAGGTGGAAGAATAGCCATGGCTGCCCATGGTTCTGATCTAATCAAATATCTCCTTCTAACAATGTGACAGATTTCAGAGGGGTAGCCTTGTATGACTGATAGACACAGCAAACACAAAACAGTCCTTGTGGCATATTAGTCCAACCGTATTGCTGTGCCATAAACTTTCATGGATTATAGCCCAATTTATAAGAAATAGCTTCATTCACTTGCAAGGAGGAGATGAGTGGAAGGATCCTGACTTGGTAAAAAATATGCAACTAGCAACAGTAGATAAAAGAGATGGGATGTGAGATGTAGAAACAGGGCATCATCACAGAAAGCAGGCAGCGTTTTCCCAGTGTATGAATTACTGTAAGTATTGTGTGCTGTTACTGCCAAAATCTGTGAGTAAGTGGACAAGAGGGAGGCAGAAACAGTAGCAAAAAACCGGGGTGGGGGGTGGGGAGTGAATGAACAGACACAAATGGGACTGAAACATGGTTTCATTTACTTGTAACTTATGTTCATCAAGTGTTCTTTTGTGCACATGGGAACTGCTTATGTGCAGGCTAGCTGCAGACATTCTTAAGTTCTTGGCAGAATGAGGCACTCTACCACCTTTGGGCACAGTTTCCTGCCCAGAACACCTATAAAAGGAATAAGAGTGCCTTCCACTCAGTTCATTGAGACCACTGCTGGAGAAGATAGCATCAAGGAAAGACCAAAGATTACACAACAGAGAGGGAAGGAGGGATGTGTGCCTGCACAAAACCATACTAGAAGAGTATCAGTTACAGATAAGTGCAAGCCTGTTTTCATCATAGAGTCTTCTGGGCAGTCCCACATGGGGGATTAGTGAGCTAATTTACCAAGGAGGTGGGAGTGAAGCTCTTAACAAAAAAGACTGTTGAATAGCTTTGCCTGCAGCAGAATCCCCTCTGGAGTACCCACTGATTGTGTGATGCTTAATGAGGGCTAAAAGAGTGGACCTAGTGGCTGCTATACAAAGTGGCTTTTAATACTATTAACCATAGTATCCTGCTGAGCCTCCTCTTGGCGCTGGGACTCGGGGGCACTGTGTTATGGTGCTTTGAATCCAGTCTGAGAGGCTGGTCTCAGAAGGTGATACAGGGGAATTCCTGTTCTGCCCCCCTGACATTGGCCTTTGGGGTTCTGGAAGGTTTGATCTTATCTCCCATGCTAGTAATATCTATATCAGGGGTGGCCAAACTTGCTTAATATAAAAGCCACATAGAATAAACGTCAGACGTTTGAGAACCACAAGACATGCTGCACTGAAGTGATTTCAGATGAAGAGGTGGGTTTGTGATGAAAGTGACATCACAGGAAGGGGTGGAGTTTTGGTGCAGTGTGCTGGAAGTGATATCATTGGAAGGGGTGGAGCTTGGGAACAGCCATCACCTGACCTTTGACTTTGCTAGGCTTCACCCCCAAAGTCCCCAGACCTGGCAACCCCAACATTTTTACTGAAAATATGAAAGACATAGAAAGAAGGAAAAAAGGAAAATGGAGGGAAAGGCATGGAAAGAAAGAAGAGAGGGAGTGAAAGACATGGAAAGAAGGGAGGGAAGGGAGGGAAATAAACTAAACTAAAATGTATGGTCATGGCAATACTCTTTGTGAGCTGCACAATATGTCTAGAAGAGCCACATGTGGCTCCCGAGCCACAGTTTTGCCACCCCATATCTATATGAAGCCACTAGGAGAGGTTATCAGAAGGTTTGGGCTGCAGTGTCACCAATATGCAAATGATACCAAGCTCTACCTTTTTTTTCAAACTAATTCCAAAGATGCTGGAAGGCAGAAAAGTTCAGGCAATCCTTTTGAGAAGGACATTAACTTATGCAAAAATAGACTTCCCCTGTATGGGAATTTAGAAAGTGGATGTTGCAGTGAGTGGTACTACCGCTGATGATTAGTTAGGCTGTTATCTTTTAAACTAACAGGGTAATTGAAAATTGATGAGATGGTGGTGATGATAATGGTGGTAGTGGTTTTGTCCATACAGATATTACATTTCTTCTGTGGATAAGAGGAAGAGCTCTGAGTTCGAGAACATTTATATCGATACTGCTCTTGTGTTGAGACCTCAAATAATTCACTTGGGTATCTGTACAATGGGCTCTCCAGCCTGAGAGTGAGGAATTAGTGACCAAAGACACATGAATGAGGGTAGATCCTAGGGGTGTGCAAAATGAAACAAATGATCCAGAAATCTCTGATTCATTTAGTTAAAGCAGATTCTGGAATGGTGAACCAAATATGGGAAATGAAATTATGACAACACCTTCCTACAAAAAAGTTTGTGCTTTGTTTCATTTCTTACCTTGCAACAGTGGCAGCAGCAGGCAGGCTCTGGGATGGCACAGCAGCATCTTGTTTTCTTTAATGGCATTCACCAATCAGTTCCGCAGGGGAGAGAGCCCTTACGTTATTAATCAACTCTGTTGGCATGAAGGGAGAATGTGCGCAATGCATGTGAATTGTGAAAGTCTGACTGGGTAATTTTGGTTCCACAGCAGCAATATTTTTAAAATAAGTCCTTTGAAGACATGAGGCTGAAGAAGACAAACCACTGAAGAGTGGACTTACAAAGGCAACAAGTCTCAAAAGCATCTTCAGAAATTTTGTCAGGAACCAATAGAGAAGAGAAAGACACCATTCTTCAGCAGAGGCAGAGAAAAAATGGAGGCATTCTTTTTTCTTTTATAGGTGTTTTGAATGGAAATTCCACCAACGGATGGGAAGGATCTTGTGCTATCAGAAGCTTTGAAACATGTGGTTGGCCTGTGCATGCACACTTCCCATATACTTCCTATGTGGGGATTGCACAGAAGACACAATGATGAATCAATGGAGTTGCAGAAAAATCAATAGGATAGGAAAGAGGGAAAGAAAGTTATAGATGAGAGTCTCAAGACTTGTGCAAAATAGCAGAGTCCAGTAGCACCTTTAAATCTAACCAACTTTTTTGAAGCATAAGCGGTCGAGAATCACAGTTCTCTTCATCAGATGCATGGAGGGTGTGAAGAAACTGGCCAGATATATATAGGTGGTGAGGGGAGGGGGGAGTAGATGCAAATCAGTTGCAAAAGTCATGAAAGAGATGGAGTGCACAATCAAGGCTGGATGTGACCCTTCCCTTCCATAGCTGCTGAATAGAATGCCTGAAAGGCACTTACTTCTGATAATGATAACCATTCATAGTCTCTATTCAATCCAAGTCTGACTGAGTCAAATTTACATATGAATTCCAATTCAGCAGCTTCCCATTGGATTTTGTTTTTGAAAGGTTTCTGTTGAACTATGGTGACTTTTAAGTTGTTGGTGGAAAGTCCTGGTAGATTGAAGTGTTCTCCCACTGGTTTCTGGATGTTGCCATTTTTAATGTCAGATTTGTGTCCATTTATTCTTTTGCGCAGAGGTTGGCTGGTTTGTCCAATGTACAGAGCAGATGGACATTGTTGGCACGAGGGCATATATCACGTTGGAGGTTGAGCAGCTGTAAGAGCCAGAGATGGTGTAGTTGACACCACTGGGTCCTGTAATCATATTTTCTGGGTAGATATGAGGGCAGAGTTGGTATTTGGGTCTGTTGCAAGGTCTGGTAGCTGTGCTGGTGACTCTGTTAGCTGGTTTGTGGTTGTTAGTGAGGTCATTTAAGGTTGAGGGGCTGTCTGTAGGCAAGTAGAGGTCTTCCACCCAGGGCTTCTGAGAGAGAGGCATTGTTTTCCAGGATGGGCTATATGATATGTTGGATGGCTTTGAGCTGGGAACTATAGGTGATAACCAGTGGTGTTCTGTTGTTAGTTCCTTTTGGTTTGTCCTGGAGCAGACTGTTTCTGGGTACTAGCCTGGCCCTGTCGATTTGCTTCCTCACCTCATTTAGTGGGTACTGTAGCCCCCAAAATGCTTGTTGTAAGTCAGAGTGCTGATCAAGAGCATTGGAGCAGATACGAGTGTAACGTAAGGCTTGGCTGTAGACAATCAACCAAGTGGTATGTTTAGGGTGGGCCAGCTCAGAAGCATGGGCATGTCCTCATGGCCAGGGGCAGCCCATACAAACTGGCAGTGGAGAACAGTTTGCCCAGGGCAGAAGCTGTCATAAGAGCATCTGTCATAGTGGGCATCTGTGGCATTGAAGTCTTGCCTGGTGTGTGACCCAAGGACCATGGCACTACCCAGAGTTGAGGTGCCCTGTGGACAGGCCTCACCACTCCTAGCCACCTGTTCTCATGCACGTGCATCTCGTGCAGGTGGGTTCAACTGGGACACCATTCCTGAGTTGTCTGGTGACATGGACGAGCGGATTGATGGGGTAGCAGGTTGCTCTGGGAGCAGCCAAACAGCCATGACACCAAAGCAGGATGGGGCAGTCGCAAGGCTCTTGTCTGGGTCAGCAGGGTGCTGCGCCATTAGCCCAATGCTGAGTGCCCTCTTCCCCATTCCCCATTCCGAGGTGGCAAGCCAGGAGGAAATGGAAGTTGCAGTGGGGGGGGGGAGAGTTGTGCCTAGCACCCTGGGAGCGGATGCAGAGGGGAAAAGAGTTGAGATGGTGGCAGGGATTACAGGCCTGGCCCTGCATGGCATGCCCAAGGGCCTGAGACCCAGTGTGAACTCTTGAATTTGTCCCTGCCCCCCCTGCCTGCACACTGACATTCTCTACTGGTGTTGTGGGGCATCTCTGAGTTTTGACCCCATCTAGATGGGCCATGGTAGCGGGGGACAGTGATCACTGTGTCCCTGGAGCTGGTGGCCACAGAGGATTCAATACAGCAGGCAGACTCAACATCCATGGAAAAGGATGGGGCGCCAACTGCTGGGAACGGGGAGGGGGGCTGGGATGACAGAGCAGGAGGACCAGGAGCTGCAGCCTCTGCAGACCAGGGGGACATAGGGGACTCGGAACCCACACCAGGTGTCCACATGCAAAGCCCTTGCCCTGCTCAGTACATCCCTCCAACCCTCTCTACCATATGGGTACTAAGAAGGAGCCGCTGGAGACTTGCTGTGACTGGAGGGAAGTTGTGTCTTAGGGACAGCAGTGCATGACAGGGCTGGTGGCATTTGTGGCAGCAGTTACCAACCACCTGGAGAATCTGTTGGCTGTCACTCATGATGGGCAAGCATGCATTGAGGGGCTCTTTGGGAAGTTGCTGGCTAAGGCTCGTGGCCCACAACCCCTTCCCATTCCCGTTTGCAGGGGTAGCCTGCGGGACACTGTAAGATCACCCTTGACAATGAGAGTGGCCCAGCAGCAGCCAACCCCTGCTGGTGAGCACAGCACAGGCTTGGGCGAGTGAGCCCTTCCCCTCTTCTGCCCTGGTTTCTGAGCCCATTGCCCCCTCCTGTGGTGTGTACCCAGTTGCATTTGTTCCCCCACACCAGTGCCGGATGAGCTGATTCCTTCTCACCCGAATCCATCAGTCAGTCACCCTATGCCTGCTTCACAGTAGTCTGCACCTTTTGGGGAGAGATGCGGGTGACTGTGTCTCACAGTGGTGGCAGCAAGGAGGCATTTGCAAGTGCCTGGAATTTCAGCAGCCAGCCTGGCCCATGCATGAAATGAGGGGTGGGCAGCCGCCTTCCTGTGCTTTGGAGCAGCCCCTCCCCCAGCAGGGCAGCTGCCTCTCAGGACAGCTTCCTCTGTATGAGCACTGCGATCACAGAGGTTTTTGTTCCCCACATGCCTGCTCCCTGGAGGGGAATGGCATCAACAGATGTGACAGCACTGAAGTTACAAAGGCAGGAGGATGCTGGCAGTGAGTGGAGATTTAGGATTGCACTGATAGTATATCAAAGAGATACATAATATAAATCAGCTTCTTGTGTATGTATTTGTGAGATTACCTTAATTGTTACTAATAGTGAAACATAAAAGACTCACTTTGATGTCAATTTCTGAACTGAATTTTCAATGGCAGAAGATGAGAAAGTAACCTTGAGAATCAAAGTACGGATTCCACATTTTATATGCATTTGACCTTACCAACAATAAATAATGTTTAATGCTAACTTCTTTTAACGTGTAAGGCAAAAACCAGATTGAGTTGTGTACAAGAACTGAGGTACGAAGGCGAGAGACAAATATTATGGGTGAAATCAAAAAGAGTCCAGTAGCACCTTTAAGACTAACCAACTTTATTGTAGCATAAGCTTTCGAGAATCACAGTTCTTTTCGTCAGATGCATGGAGGGCAAGAAGAAACTTGTCATGGGCTGGGCTAGCCCAAGCAGGGTGGTTCAAGTCCAAACCTTAAGGCCAAAGTCAAAGGGGAGTTCCAAGAGTGAAAGCCAAGTCAAACCGGTGGTCAGAGCACGAGATAAAGCCAGGAGCGAGTCCAGAGTCCAAGAGCGAGGTCAGGCACAGTCCAAGGTCAGTCACCAATAGCGTCAGGTCCAAAAGCAGGCACGGGCAAGGTTCACAGAACACGGAGTGGTTGCACGCAATAGACACATTGCTTCCATGCCCGGCAGTTCCTCCAGACTGGCTCTTATAGCCAGGCATGGTTTTCAGCCAGCTGCTGGGGCTCCATCCTGACGCTACTCATTGTCACTCTCCAGCAGCTGGCGTTGGCTCAAGAGGCGAGCACTGCGCCGTCTCTCCTGCAGTTCCAGTCTCTGGCGCTGCCTGCGGCGTTCCTTGGGCATGGGTGAACCTGGGGGGATGGAGGCTCTTGGCTGCGCTGCACCTGTAGAAGTCCCTGGCTGAGCTTCCCCTGTGGTATTGGAGCTAGAGGGTGCTGGTGTCTCAGCTGCTGGCTGCAAGCTCTGATCAGCCAGCAGGTGTTGCTCTTGATTGCTGGCTTCTGCTGAATCAGGGCTAGGGCTGGCTACACAGGGCTCCTCTTCTCCTGAGGAGTCCTGGCTGGCTACACGAGGCTCCTCTCCTCCAGAAGAGATCTCACTCTCAGACTGGGCCATGACAAAACTAGTCAGATATATAGGTGGAGAGGGGAGGGAGGAGTAGATGCAAACAGTAGCTTCTGATATGGAGATCAGTTTGCTTCTGTTAAGGAAGTCAGTTACTTCTGATAATGAGATAACCATTCATAGTCTCTATTCAATCCCAGCCTGACTGAGTCAAATTTACATATGAATTCCAATTCAGCAGCTTGAACTTCAACACTTCAATCTACCAGGACATTCCATCAAGGACTTAAAGGTCACTGTAGTTCAACAGAAACCTTTCAAAAACAAAATCCAACGGGAAGCTGCTGAATTGGAATTCATATGTAAATTTGACTCAGTCAGGCTGGGATTGAATAGACTATGAATCGTTATCTCATTATCAGAAGTAACTGACTTCCTTAACAGAAGCAAACTGATCTCCATATCAGAAGCTACTGTTTACATCTACTCCTCCCTCCCCTCTCCACCTATATATCTGACCAGTTTCTTCTTGCCCTCCATGCATCTGACGAAGAGAACTGTGATTCTCGAAAGCTTATGCTACAATAAAGTTGGTTAGTCTTAAAGGTGCTACTGGACTCTTTTTGATTTTGCTACTACAGACTAACACGGCTAACTCCTCTGGATATTGAGGGTGCAGCACCTTTGCAGGATTGTAGAATAGCACCCCAACAAAAACGGCGACGCTGGACACATGGCTCATCAAGGCCAGGTGCTCTCTTGCTCCTGTGTAGTGATACTAGTTAATTAATGCCCCCCTCTCCCAAATCAATAGGAATATCCATTTAGAGCTTCTGAAAAAGAATAAATAATTAGACACAAAATCGAGTTAAAAAAAATTAATAATATTTAACATAGGTCTGACTTAAATATTTCCATGTAACAAAAGTGTTATTTTCAAATCACCAGTTGTATTACTTATATACATATGTCCGTAGTTAACAAAAGAATGATGAGGTGTTCTATCAAAAGCAGTGATTATTTTTCTCCTTTCAGGAAATAGAAAGTACCAGTCTTATAATACATAAAGTGTAAATTATATGTACACATAACTTCCTTTTGGAACGCAGAGCAAATAAAAAGCAATTATTTTTCAAAAAGGTAAAACTCATGTTTACATTACAATAAAACAAATGAAATACTGTTTCTGAAGTGTTCATTTAAAGCTGAGAACTTTATGAACTCTTCTTTTAACTGAATTATTTACAAAATACACTCATCAGCCACACAGAGGCTTAAATGTGTGTATATATGTGTGTGTGAATGTGAATACACACACACTATATATAAATAAATTCAAAAAAATAATAAAAGTCAGAAGAAGCAAGATTTTTCTGTCTTTGGAATGTCTAAAACAGAATACATGCCTTTTTCCAGTGTTTCTTTTTGATATGAATATACCCATTCTGTGTAAATGGGACCAATCAGAGCAAGACTGAGAGGCCTAGGTAGTTTTTAAAAATCTTAAAAGCTTTCAGGATGGATGGCAAGACAAAAAAAAGAGGTTTTAATATGAGGCTGTCTGAAGAGACCTAAATTTGTTGGCTGACACAACCAGCGCTACAGCTCACTGCATTAGGTAGATAATATACTATTTGATATATCCTACTATCTATGGCTTATGTTTTCATTGTTCTAGCTA
Source organism: Eublepharis macularius (assembly GCF_028583425.1). Classification (NCBI taxonomy): domain Eukaryota; kingdom Metazoa; phylum Chordata; class Lepidosauria; order Squamata; family Eublepharidae; genus Eublepharis; species Eublepharis macularius. Next base: position 52,704,210 of record NC_072796.1, read on the forward strand.
TACAGAATATATGCAGAATATATGCATCTGTTGTCCACCCTGAAGAGCTGCTACTGTTGCCAGCCAGATTTTCTTTTTACAGTAGTTGTTGAATTTCTAGCTCAACATGTACTATTTGAGAAATAAAGGGTGACAGTCATGACATAAAAGGAACAGGGCCCATCATTTTCTGACATGTCAGCAACATGAACGTTACTATGTGTAACATAATACCAGTTAATTTTTAAGCGCTCTTCAAAGGGGACTAAATAAAACCAGACATTTCTAAACCAATCCTATGCATGATTACCTGAAAGTAAATCCCACAGAATTCATTGGGATTTATCCCAAGTTATGCCCAGGAATGCAGCCGTTTTGTCTGCATTATAGCATGAAATCTCTACAGCATGCATCTATTCCTGCAATAATTTTCCTTTCCAACTGCAACAACTTTTAAACAGTCAATACACTGACACAATGAGGAGAATTACCATACTTCCAACCAGTTATCAACCTTCACTGATACCGTTCTTGTTTTTTTAAAAAAAAACTGGATACACTTATGGCAGATTCAAAGAATGAACAAGTTCATGTACCTGAGATCACTGATTGTAGACAATATAGCAAACTTTATCCGATGTTTCTCCAATGTTGTTTAAGCTTACAAAAAGACAATAGTCCTTTATTTTTGTAAACATTTAAAAAGCTATATTATCTTATTTTCAATATGTGAAGTTTTCATAGCAAAAACTATTTTTAGAAAAAATCTAATCCTGAAAGCATTTCCAGCTTTCATTTTAGGGATCATCAAAAAATATTGGTTATGCTCTGCCATTCATTTGAAGACTCTTGAACAACCTCTTCCAAGTTCAAAGCACGATTTATATCTTCACCTTCCTGTCCTTGGTGACTGGTGGATTCCTGGACTGTGCCTAAGGTACAACAGAAAGAATGTGATGAGATATACAAGAAGATCTAATAATCATATACAATCAAATGTGATGCTACATAACAATAGAATGCCGTAAGAAATGCATTATTTTTGCTGGAAACTACAGCCAATCACACTAATAACCTAAAAATTAGTCTTCTCCATTAAGTAGCCGGATACAGAGCTATGCATGGGCTCCAAAGTGTTCTTGCTTATTGGGTACCTACCAATTTAAAAGTAGGGGGAAATCCATTTACACAAAGGAACTATGAATGCTTAATTGGCTCTTCCATTAAAATTAATGGAACTGTCCTCATAGCAAGAGAGTTGCCTTGAGTTCGTTCTGCTTTCTTTTCATGGGGGTGGATGGGGCTGTGCATGTGTGTGTGTTGTTTTTTGTTGACTGAAGTTGACATTGTTATGGTTCCCACAGCTTTTGAATGCAGATTGGTTCTGTATTAGTTAAATATATCAGTTATGGTTATTTGTATTAGTTAAAATATCAGTTATGGTTATTACAGTTTTATGCTAGGAAGGGATAGCTGTGTCCAAGTCACAGAAGGCTTTAATCAATATATTCATCAGCATGTAGGTGTTCTTATGTCTTAATAGCTGTAACTCAAATGGTTAAATCTAATGCAGCTAAAGTTGAATGTCTTCTTTTGAATTGCTCTAGTAAAGCAAAACCCTCCCTGAAAGTTAGAAAATTCAATATTCATTAGATTAGGAATTTGAGACTCTGTGGAATTTTGAAAAAGAATTTTAGAATTTTTTTTCTATGCTGGCAGAGGGAATCTGTTAGAATTTAGATTTGTGAGATGGGTTTTGGATTTTTAGAGGCCCCCTCCTTCTTGCATATTTTAAAATATGATTCCAAAGAAATGAAATGTTTGGGAAAGAGAATGGAAGATTTCACTTTTTGTAGAGGATACATAAAGGAAAAAAACCCTTTCTCATAATAGTGTGTAATTTTCCAAGCTCACTAACATTTATCTCATTGTAATGCATTGTGCTGGGTTCCGGGAAGCGGTGTCACTTCCAGGAGTGATGCCACTTCTGGAAGTGACGTCATCATGCATTTCTAGGATTGTGCGTGTGATAATAGAGAGTTCCACCACCTCTTTTCCCAGAAAAAAAACCCTGATTAAATGATTGAGGGTGGCAGAAATGGCACTTGCTCCTCTGGTCACCCTCTTCCAGAGGAGATGCAGCGGTGACTGTGTTGGCATTGGAGGCCTCAGTAGTGGAAGAGGAGAGCTGGGGCAGCTCCCTTACCTTCTCTCCTGTCCAGTTGCAATACTGCCATGTTGGCAGGAGGAGAGTGGCAGGGCTTGTGTCCTACTCCTCCTCACCTACCTACAAAGAAAAGGTAGGAAGCTGCTGGGCTGGCATGGACAGTCTCAGTGGCATTGACAGCAAGGGAAATTGCAGGGGAAATGGCAGCTCCTACTCCTTCCCCTACCTATCACCATGTCAGCCACGGGTGAGGGAAAGGGACAGTCAGCAGCTGCTACTGTCTCCTCCCACTCCTACCACCTCCTCCTCCAACTATTTTGCTTAGATAGCAACTCCTCCAGCAACTCCATTCCTCTCTTCCGCATGCACCCTCTACAATTGACAGAGGTGTGTTGTCTGGATCTGATGATTTAAGTATTTGCAGATGGGACCACATTCATAATCAGATATACAAGCAAGGAACCCACAAGGATTTGTGGAGGGTATCTCATTTCCTCTTTCCCTTCCCCGAAAGCCCCATAACCTCTCCCCTTTTCCTGCTGCCTTCTCTCTTTCCCACTCACTAGCCGAACTGACCTTTATCTGCCCCCCTTCCCTCCCTCTGGCAGCCTCTCCCTGGGAAAACTATGGCTGAGTTATGTAGTGCTGACTGCAGGCCGAGTTGTGTGGTGCAAGCCAATGGGCCAGGCCCAGTTGCACAGTAGGGAACTCAGAAGAACTTGGTGCACTGTACTTTCCCTGATATCCCTCTTCCCAGACTATTCATCTATCCTTCCTCCTGGCAACTGGTTCTCCAGATTAGCGTCCCATCGCTCTTAACCACTACACCAAACTGGGTCTCTCAACAACCGTAAAAGAAAATGGCCCTTTTGTTCATCACCATCACTATTAAGTGACAAAAGTACTTGCACGATGAGGATAATAGTAATTTTCAGTTTAAATATCAGAAGAATAGAAAATGCAAGTTTCAGACATAGCAGAACTCTCTACTATGACATCTCTACAAATAAATTTGTATCAGCAGAAGGGTTAATATGGCTCATTACTATTGGAATACTTATGTATCAGGTTAACTTGGAGGGAGATGTTTCCTCACAAATCACTGCTATAGGAGCAAATTCATATTTTTCGACTAGATCCGGTGGAGTTAGCTGTGTTAGTCTGCAGTCGCAAAATAGTAAAGAGTCCAGTGGCACCTTTAAGACTAACCGACTTTACTGTAGCGTAAGCTTTCGAGAACCACATCTGATGAACAGATGCATCTGACAAAGAGAACTGTAGTTCTTGAAAGCTTATGCTACAATAAAGTTGGTTAGTCTTAAAGAAGCTACTGGACTCTTTACTATTTTGTGACTGGACCTGTAGTTTTCAATAATAATGCAGTAATGAGATGAGATGCCTAGAAGTGCCCCTCTGGTCCTTTATCGTAAATTTTAAGGATGAATTGCTAATAGTCTTCTCTATATACTTGTACATAGCAAAGAATAATTACCAGCATAGCCATGAGCTCGCTTCATATGAAGCTTCATATTGCTTTTCTGGGTAAAGCCCATCGCACAGTAGTCACATTTGTATGGTCGTTCTCCTGTGTGTTTTTTCATATGAACTTGCAGTGCACTCTTCTGGTTAAAAGCTTTCTCACACAATGTACATTGAAATGGCCGTTCTCCTGTAATAAAATTATAATGATTTTAAGAAGTGCGAAGTTATATCAAAATTTCATATTGATGCTAATGACATTTGAACTGGCTACGAAATCTCAGGACTGCAGAAAGAGATCAGGCTGGGAAGCCCACTGAGACCAGCCAGCTGAGTTCCTACCTATGGGTTGTCCCTACTGAAATGTCTCTCATAACCAATCCAGAATGTATGCATTTTGCCCCAGCTCAAGTTAGAGAAAAAAAAGAATACCTACACGAATGATTTTCTCCTTCCTACAATCCTCTAGCTGAGAATTTCCAGAGAAGTAAATATCAACATATATGTTGTAAACGCTATATTTAAGATTAAGCTGGTACCCACCTCTAACATCGTTCACAACAGTACGTAAGAAAGACATTGTTTTCCTGTAAATGACCTAAGTTTCCCACATCATTACAGTACTCAGAATTCAACATTAGTGACATGTCAACATTGGGATTCTGCTCTTTTTCATTTAATTTATTTGTAAACAGTTTCCACTCTCAGTGGGTGGATTTAAATGACACAAGAGATAATTCAACTCATAGTAAAAACTCAGATTTATTTCCTGTGCTATTCTAAAACATATAGAATGTACCTAAATAGTAAGTGCTCAGAAATTAGTGAGCATTCTGCATGAAAGAAGCAGTCCAAAATTGCCTTGGTGGTGTAAAAAGGTAAAGGCAAGCACCAAGTCATTACTGACCCATGGGGAGGACGCTGCATCACAATGTTTTTTTTGGCAGACTTTTTACGGGGTGATTTGCCATTGCCTTCCCGAGTCATCTACATTTTACCCCCAGGAACCTCGGTGGTGTACTCTGCACTGTAATGCAGCCTTTGTAATGCAGCTTTTGTAGTATCTCATGCAATGAATGTAGAAGCCCAGACAGTTTTCCAGCTGAATTCTAAAAGGGAAAGTGAGCATTTACAGGGCAAGATTTTAAGATGGCACCGCACTGCTGTGCAATTTCATTGATGGTTAAAACACACCTGACCACTTCTTTGAGGGAAGATCCCATTAAGGTGATGTTTGCCTCTTCTCAACAAGCCAAAGGCTGCTGAGATAAGAGTGTTCTTCCATTTGTCATTTTCCACCGTTTGTCCTGACAAGGGGCCAACAAATTCATCTGGAGACTGAGGTACAGCAGAGTCAAAAGAGAAACTCCAATATACACAACTGGATTCTGGGAGGGGTGATGACATCTTTATCATAAAAGCCCTTGCCCACCTGACCTGTCGCCGTGCCCCCTCCCTGCTCTCCTCCCCCACTTAGCACTCGCCTGCAAATACCACCACTTTGTGAAACCTGTAAAAGATCTTTTTGAAGTTACATCAGCTTGAATCTTTTCTAGACAGAATGTCCTAATGAAAATCAATTGATATTCAGCCCTGGGATGATAGTTTCCACAAAATGCATACCTACACATTTTAATGAGATTAGACCACAAAAAATCTCTTTGCATTTTGCTTCAATAATTAGTACATTGTGCTATGGCTTTTAGTCTCTTTGCCTAGCGCGGAATGTTTATCCTGATTCTGGTACTTAATTCCCTTAGAGAATAAGGTATTTATATATACCATTATCTAGATTATCTTCTCATCAAGTCAGTGTCGTTCATTCCACTGCCTGAGATAGCAGTAATTTCTAAATGATCCCTTTCACAAGCTTTGTTGGATTTCCTCAGAGGTGGATTGCAAAAAGTTTCTAGAGTGCTGTTCTGAACTTAAGTTTAGGTTATCTTTATTTATTACATTTATATCCTGCCCTCCTCGCACGCAGGTTCAGGGCAGCTCACAACAATGTTGGAATACAGAGTTTAAAGTATACACGTAAACCACAGTAAAACACACAAAACCAATCAATCAATCAATACAGGCATTAATATTCACATAAGAGGCTGAACTAAAACCATAAACTGTAGACAGAGAAAAGATGGAACAATCACTCTCAGGGCAGCACAGCGGGGGCACAAACAATCAGAGCAGACATCGTCGAGCCTCAGCCATAGGCCCGGTGGAACATCTCTGTTTTACAGGCCCTGTGGAACTGTAACAGATTCCACAGGGCCCAGGTCTCCATTGGGAGAGAGTTCCACCAGGCCAATGCCAGGGCCAAAAAAGCTCTGGCCCTGGTCAAGGCCAAATGAATGTCCCTTGGGCCAGGGATCACCACTACCTGCTTGTCAGCTGACCAAAAGGCTCTCTGGGGGACATATTGGAAGAGGCAGTCCCACAGGTATGTCGTTTTCAGTCTGTTAAGGGCTTTAAATGTCAGAACCAAAACCTTGAATCAGATCTGGAACTCAACCGGGAGCCAGTGCAGCTGGCATAGCACCAGGTGGATATATGTCCTGAATGGTGTCCCCCGTAAGGACCTGTGCTGCCACGTTCTGGACCACTTGCAATTTCCAGATGCAGACCTGGCAACTGTTGAGACCTGGACCTCCACAGAGAGCATGGCATCCAAGGTCATGCCCAGACTCTTCCCTGTTGATGTAGGTATTAACTGCACTCCATCCAGAATTGGGAGTTGGATCCCCCTACCCAGGGTCCGATGGCCCAGATACAGGACCTCTGCCTTCAATGAATTCAATTTCAAGTGGCTCTGCTTCAACCCAGTCACCTCGGCATCCAGACCCCTGGCCAAGGTATCTGGTGCAACATCCTGTCAGCTGTCCATCAACAGATATAGCTTGGTGTCATCAGCATATTGATGGCAACTCAACCCCAAGTTATGGATGACGTGGGTGATGGGCTGCATATAGATGTTAAACAGCACCAGGAAGAGGATAGACCCCTGCGGGATGCCGCACACTAAAGAACAGCATGATGACACCCACTCCCCAAGCACCATCCTCTGTCCTTGACTGTGGAGAAAGGAGACTAGCCACTGCTGGCGAGGCGGTGAGACAAAATATTGTAATAAAATATTGTAATAAAAACAGCAGCACTGACCAGCCCTGATCATGCATTGACACAGATGATCTGTGAGGACGATGAATGCTATCTCCACCCCATGGCCAGGGCAGAAGCTGGACTGAAATGGGTCCAAGATGGAGGAATCCTACAAGAATGGCTGGAGCTACTCAGCTACTGCCCACTCAATTACTTTGTCCAGGAACGGAAGGTTTGAGACTGAGTGGTAATTGGCCGGATCCAGTTATGGTTTCTTCAATAAGGGCTGCACCACTGCCTCTTTTAACAAGTCTAGGAAAGTTCCCAAACTCAGTGACGAGTTAATAATGTCAGCCAATGGGGCTGTATCCCATCTCCGCCAGCCTTCATCAACCACAATGGGCATGGTTCCGGGGGCAGGTGGTGAGCTTCACAGACCACAGGATCTTGTCCCCCTACTGCTGGGAGAGTTACCTGAAATGATCTAATGTCAGCTCTAAAGGCAGCCAAGGGGCCTCCAGTTCACATACTGTATATATTGTCAAGTGTCAAGATTTTATCCACAAAGTAGCTCCCCAAAACCTCACAGCTAATCACAAATTAGTGTTTTCTGGGGACCCCTGTGAGGAGCCAATTATTCTAAATAATTGAGCTGGGCGAGAGTTTGCGGGTGCAATGGAATCTGCGTAGTATTCCCTCTTTACAGCCTTCATTGCCATCTCATTGACTTTCATAAATGTCCTATAAGATATTCTTGACACTTTGTTACGGACCTGTCGCCACACTCACCCTAGCCATTTTGCTTCCACTTTATTCCTCACTGCTTCTCAGTATACCAAGGAGCTACTCTGGTATGGGAGCAGAAAGGGAGTGATATTGTTGATGGCTTCAGAGAGACAGGCATGCCAGTCCTCTACCAGCTCATCCAATGAGTCGCCAAGGGGCATCAGTTCCTGCAGAGCGTTCTGGAAGCTGAGCAGATTAATCAAACTCCATGGCCGAGCATAAATCACTGCAAAATGCAGTGTTGCAGTCTTATTATTAATGGACCTGGCATTGCACAACATCAACGTCGGGGGGAGGCACACTGACCTAGCCCAATGGGACAGAAGTTGGAAGGAAGCCCATATTTCCGCCTCCTTCCCTTCCAATACCTGGCCCCATTGCCATACTTCCCATGTCCCACAACCACTGGGATCCCTGACTCCATACCAACTTCCTCCACCAATGATGACTTTGTTCCACCCCATATGCCCATTCAGAGCAATCAACAACCAGCTGCAGATCATTCAGGTATTGGTCCCCTAACTATTAAATCATCCCTCTCATTTCCACTACTCAATCTAATATCCATCAGGCTCCCCGCCCTCTCCCACCCAAGTAAAAAATCCAAAATAACTGGTCTTAACAACCATTCATCTAGCAATAATACTAACCATCACTTAATGATTCATCAATAACTGTTTCTCCTTTTGTGCTTGCAGGGGAGAAATATCAGCTCCAAACCTTTTGCCTCCCTCTGGCCTCTTCCCATTTGGGGACTGAACCAGGAGCTCTGGCCATGCTAACCCCATGCCTTCTCACTGAGCTATGCCTGACCATGCGATGTTGTCTGCCAGGTTCCATATGGCTGGTGGTAATATCAGACTTATAGTACACTGCTTAATTCTCGATGGAATGCCTATTTTGTGTCTGCCTTCTTTATCCAGTGGTTAGGAAGCTGGTCTTGGATGACAGGACTGAGATCTTGAGCCTAGCCTCTTGTCTTTTTTTCCCTTTCTTTTTCAGGCAGAGGGTGTGTTTTGCTTGAAACAGGGATGTCTGTGTGAGGCCAGCACTTTTGCTGCTAGTCAGATTCTTGCTGGGGGACAGGTGGGTGCCCTATCCACTGCACAACTTCCCTTCCCCTGTGGGCTATGTGGAGACACTTGGCTCCGTGGCTCTGTTGGGGTTGCGCTGTTTCTGGATCTTTTCTCGCTGTCCACTGCCACTCCTGGAGGAGGGGGGGGGCGTGATTGGTGTCAAGGGGCAGTGGCTTCATCAGCAGGTGGTGATTGGCTGCTCCTGTGTGTGCCACTCAAAGGAATATCATTGGGTACCACTGCCTGATTGGTGGGTGTTGTTGGGGTTTCTATAGGCTCTGGCAGGCTCGCTATGTGGGCTGTGTCTTGTGGAGGGGCATGCACTGTTTTCCTCCCACAGGGATCCAAATCACTGATGGCAGCTGGCAGCTAGTGCCAAAGCAGTCCTCAGGAGTGAGCTGCCCATCAAACAAGGCAAACCGTGTTTTTCACATATGCCAGCAATGGCCATCTACAGATGAAAATTTGCCACGTCACTTACTAACAATACATATATCCCTTAAGCAGTTATGACCAGCGATTAGTAAAACAGAAACCAGCTTGTTTTTACTGCTAGTTATTACCTGTATGAATGCGGCTATGTCTTTCCAGTTGACTTGGCTTAGCAAAGGCTTTTTCACAAGTATCACACTTAAACACTCTTGGCTTTTGGGAACTTAGAGATGGTCCAGCCTGATGTGTCTGCTTATGTTCCTAATCAAAAGACACAAAACATATTTTTTTGCATGTTAAATTGTAATGTGAAATATTTTTAGGTCAATTGCATAAAAAATAGTGGCATTAAGAACAGGGTATCCTCACATAATGTTGTGGAGATAATGATTTATGAGGCCGGCAATGGCCAAATACAGGACAAAATACAATGGAATTATGTTCCTGAATTAAGAACAAATATAAAATATTTACAAAGAAAAATGATCTTTGGTTTCAAAGCAGCCTGTTTTACCATATTCCACTTTATAAGGAAAGAAGGCTATACTCATAGATTGGTGGTGGACAGTGCAGTCAAGTCATAGCTGACATAGGCAACCTCTTGTGGGGTTTTCAAGGCAAGAGACTAACATTGCCTGCCTCTGCAAACCTGATTTTCCTTGGAGGTCTCCCATCCAACTACTAAAGTTGACCCTGCTTAGCTTCTGAGATCTGATGAGAACAGGCTTGCCTAGGCTATACTGGTCAGGGCATACTCATAGATTATTGACGATGTTATGATCCAAAATAAAAATTATTTTTTCTACAGAATGAAAAACTAAAAGAACTGAAACATACCTTCCAGAACCTTTTCAGGTTATAATAAAAAATATCAATGAAATACAGAAAAAAACTGAACAAATGAAGCTGCCTTATTGTGTCAGACCATTGGTCTATCAAAGAAAGTACTTTCTCCTTAGCCTGGCAGCAGCTCTCCAGAGTCTCAGGCCAACATCTTTCACATAACCTATACCTAATCCTTTTCACTGGAATTGACGGGGATTCAACCTAGCACCTTCTGCTTGACTGAAAGATGCTCTACCTTTGAGTCGCAACCCCCTCTTGCTGTTTAGTACCTTTTTTATTAAATAAAAACTTGTTTCATTCTTCCTTTTAAACTTTTTGAAGGCACAGAATATTAGCAGCAAATACTGCACCAAGTAGAGATAACTAGAGCTGTGCACGAACAGGAAAAAACAAACAAACATGATGTTCATTGTCATCCACGAACAGGGATTCACGAACATCGCTGGACATGACATGTTCACGAACATGTTCGTAGTTGGAGGTTCGTGGGAGCCAGAACGGCCCCCTTGGGACTTAGCTGAACTTGAGCAGGGGAGAGTCCATGGGTCCCCCCTCCTTTCATGTCATTTTCTCTTCACAGTGGCAACAACTGGACTGTGCTGGAAGCTACTTTGAGGGGTTACAACCTGACCTTCCCAATGTCCAATACCCACCAAGTATGCAGGGGACACAGTCCTCACTGTCCTCTGAAGACCCCCACCCCAAGTTTCAGAGAGATTGCAACTGGGGAAAGCCATGATCCATTGGTTCCTCCCTTTCCTGTCATTTTCTTTTCACAGTGGCAAAAACTGGACTGTCTGCTGGAAGCTACTTTGAAAGGTTGCAAGCCAGAAGGAAAGCCAGGAGTTCAGACAGAGTTCAGACTCTGTCATGCCTATGTTGCCAGGGGAATTGATTGAAAGGCGCCAGACTGTCTGGCTTTATGAACGGCTGACGAACGCCATGAAGAGGGCGTGGAGTGAACACACGTTTGCCGGGAACGGGGCCCCACAAACAGCTTGCTCACAAACAGCGGATTGGGCTTTTTTTTGTTCGTATTGCTGTTCATGCCCATCTCTAGAGATAAACAAATACAGTTTATTTATGCTCTCTAGTCAGAAGGGTTAAAAACACTTTTCTTGTTTATCGTAACAATATATTAAGTTTATCACAGACCTTAAGATGCGTTGCCCGTTTGAAAGCTTTATTGCAGATGTGACAAACGTGGATTCTTTCCTTGCCATGAACTTCTTTACTATGCTGCATTAACATGGCAGTTGAAGAAAAGGTTTGACTACATTCAAAACACTGGTGTACACGGGGTTCCTTTTCAGCTTGAATGCCTTTATGGAGACTTGGAGAAACTTCACTCACCTGCAACAATTGCATAAATATGCACACAAATAATTACAGGAAGCGAACCAACCTAAAACTCACATATTTATTTAACAGTCTCTTTTTAGATGTGATAAAGCTTGAAGAACACATGATCTCATGGTGCTGAGACAGGGCACACAACACGTAAACTCCTTAATTAAAAAAGGGAATAATTTAAGAGGCAATGAAATTTTTTAATGACTTTTCCCTACTCTTTTACTATGTTCAAATTAATTTTATGTCACGTTGAAACAAGAAGCTTTAAACAGAAAAAATTTGTATCAAGATGCAAGAATACGCATCCATTAAACATACACAAAATCAATCATGAAAGGTTCAAAAGCACACTTTGCTGTCTCAGCTTCTTCATGAATTTGATTGAATTTGCTTAAGTACAGCCTCATCTCATACATTTTAAGAGAAACTAAACTAATTAGGTATAAGATAAATAAAAACATTTATTTCTCTACTATTAGACACAAAGTGAGCACATATTGTTTGCTTATTCAAGGCAACTTTATATAAAACCCTTACCTGATAAGTTAGGTCATCATGGTTTGTGGGTGCTGAATGGGGTGCATGACTCACCAGTATGACTTGTTGTGAGTTTGAACTGTTTTGTCCGGAGAGACTAGAATCTGTGAGTAAGGCAGGGAACTGCTGACCCTGCCAATAGAAAAATATTAATGAATTGTTTTTAAAGGGGAAGATACTGTCAAAGGCTAACTCTGCACTTACAGTCTCTCCATGACCCTCCCTCCAATGGTGCTTCCCATGGTGCTAAGGGTTGCAGCAGCATCTTCCTCAGCTTTTGGCCCCACTCTCTCCCTGTATCCCCAGGCAGCTCTCTCCAGAGTGGTGCCTGAGGTTTAGGAGAGGGCCGGTGGCTCGTCCAAGGATACTGATGTCAGTTCCTGTGCCCCACCAAGCTGCTGCCCTGGCCTATGCTTCTGGAGCTTGGTGCTGCTGGCTGGGGCTGTCCTCTCCTGTTGGCTGCCTTCTAGGATTCCGCTGGGCCTCTGCGGCCACCCAGCTGGGTGAGTGAGAGTCACATGGCCTCGCTGGGTGGCTGTTGCTAGAAGTTAAGGGGGTGGGGGATGCTGGTTTACACCCATCGGAGTCAAGTCCAGGCTAGCTGCTGCCACCAACTCCAAACGACTCACTTTTATTCTAAGTAAAATATTCCATTCCCTTGCCTTAATACTGGATATCATACTCCTAAAGCATCTTCTACAGGGCTTGTCTAGTCAATTAGTTCTTCACAATGCTTGTTGATCTGCTCTTATAGCTAGGAAATATTGGCATGTATTTATAAACCCACTGAAATTGGTTTTATAAAGTAAATATGATAACATCGGGTAGGGAATCTTTTGATGGTAGATGAGAGCTAAAATAATATGTAACTTATTCTGTTACCCCAAGGATTTTTTTTAAGTGAAAGACGGGCTTATCCTCCAATGCATGTGTGATGGACTGTACTTTTTTAAAGCCTGGAAGTGCTGTACAAACAGCTCAAGGACTGGTAAGGTTTAATCCCTCTCAGACACAGAGAGCTTTGAGTGACAGGCTACTTCAAGGAATCTGATTGGGTATCATGAGCTGGAAAGAGGAGAATCTGTTTTCAACCATAGCTGTGAGGAATTGAGTGTGAACAGTTGGGAGATGGAGTCCTAACGGAGAGCAGTTTAACACCAACAGGAGAACTGGGGGAAAGTTGGCAAGGAAGTTTGGGAAGTGTAGGTGCAGATGCCCATTCGGGCAAAAGAAAGGGGATAGATCTTCTAAGGAGAGGAGATGTTCCTTACCCAGTTGAACAGAGAGGTAGCTCTGGAGGGTGAAGAGATCCCTGGCTGGGTGTGGTTGGAAACTGCCTTTTGGAGACCTCAAGATTGGGTTTTTTTTTTTAAACTGAATGAAATCACTGACATTTTAAGAGAAGCTGATTTGGTGTACTAGAAAGAGGGTACCAGCATTCTTAAACCCCAAAGAGAAAGATAATAGTAAAAGAAAGTATACTAGAGTGTTTGGGGAAAACATAGGAACAAAAGCCTCTAAACATAAGAATTTAAGTATCTGTGAAGAGCATAAGAACCAAAGTCTGTGTATGTACTGATTTTACCTCAGAGATTTCTATGTTGAATTATCTCACAAATTTTCAACCCCTGATTTCACCTGACCTTTCCACTCTAAATGAATTAGTTATTTTTGAATTTTAAAAATGCTGCTGGTACCATTTCTGCTGTTTAAGAACAAAGAAGAGGGAAAGAGGAGGAGGGAACATCATAGTCTGCAACAGCAGATGCACCACAAAGTTAATGGAACTAAAAATAATGAATAATCTGGAAATGATGTCCAAAACAATTTCAATGCATTACAAAATAGCTGCCTGGGCTTTAGAGAGGGACATACTCTTTGCTATCATTTACTGAAAAACATCCCTAAATTAGTCTTTAGACTTACATTCTCCTAGTTTTACAATAATTCTCCACAATTATTAGGAATGGGACAGAAAGATTTTCTAACAAGGGACACCAACCTGTGATGTGATATTAAGTGTTACTGCATCAAGGCCAGCAGACAACATACTCTGAGTATCAGCCAGAGTCAGGGTAACACTAGCATCTCCTCCATCTCCTGGTGATGACATTACTAAATTCTGAGCAGGTTGAGACATAGGTGGTGTTGGAGGAAGGTTCCCGCTCGATGCATTAAGTTCTGTAAAATGTATGACATTATAAAAGCTTAGATTATCTTAGCGGCTGAAAGGAGAACAAAATTCCTAGCTCCCCAATTCTTTTCCATTATTAGTGTCACTAGATATTTTGTACACAATGGGGAGCCTAAATCACATCTATTGCTTGAATTATGTGGAAGTTCCTATTTTGTCCACTTTTAAAAGACAGGCTTTCTCAACTATTCAGGGAACGCTTAATAAACATGTACACCTACATACACTTTTCTTAGTATGTGCTATGCCCACATTAATAATTACAAGTGGAATGTTCGGAATAATGACAGACTGGGATAACAGCAAATATGACAAGAGGACTGAATAACAAAACAATTTTTGTTTAAGACCGATGATTTAACGGAAAAGCTTGTTCAAATTAATATAATTATAGCAACTATCATTAATGAATGATATACTTGAGTGAAATAACTGAATCCTCACCTGAAGTACTGTTCAGTGCTGGGCTCTGAGACAGGAGTTGATCATTACTGATGGTTAATGTAGCACCCGCTGACTGATTAGTGATAGTTGGTGTTGTCAGTCTTAGGTTCCCATTCAATTCATTACCTCCAGAGGAATTGTGCTGAATAAGATCTTGTCCTAAATGGAAAATGAATCTATGATCTGCTGAAGGTAAGTATTTGTTTCTGCATTTCACCAATATCAGGGGTTTAACCCAACCAACTTTTCAACTGGTGAAAAGAGGAAGCAAAAATCCCTTTTGATCACTAAAATGGCTACACTTGTAATCATGGGAACCTGCATGGACAAAATCCATGTGGGACAGAAAAGAGGGAAATTATGTAACACTGACTGAAAAAGTTTGGTGGGTCCAATCCCAGGGATCTATTGAACGATAAAAAAATATTTAAAATATTTTGCCATAAAGAATGGCAGAAACCCAATTAAAAAGCTATCAAGTGAGGCCATGTTAAGGAGAACACACACTGGATTCTGTTAAAACACCTGGACACTGTAAAAGTATTTGGAATTCCCTTCAACATACAAAAGTAAAAAATCTAGAAGTTCTGTAGCAAAAGACCTGATACAGCCAAAGGCAGGTAATTCAGCACACTAAGGCACAATGTTAAGGTTTCCTGACAAGGAGAAGAGTTCGAGGACAGATTCCAGAAGCAGGTCTGGAATACAGACAACAGCTACATCAATCTGCCACTCTTCAGCCAATAAACAGAAAGTTATGCATAAATCCTACAGCATTCAGATTGCTTAAGTCTAGATACTCTAATTAAGTATGATAGGTGCAATTCAAACTTAACACAAGCCTAAGATCCAAAGATATTAAATATACATGAAATAACTTCACACACAAAACTGGAATTCCATTTGTTGTTTTTACTGCATGTCTCAGTGACAAGCACACAAGACACAACAGGTAAAATAGTTAACAGCATGAATACAATTTTTAAAAAATGCATGTATGCAGCCGAGATTCATTTTTTACTTTTGTGGCAGCAAAGGACAAGCCGCTGTTAAACTAATAGCATATCTCTGGTAATGTAAACTGATGCAGCAAATAAGAACAAAGAGCTCTCTAGTTTAGAGCATAGATCTACCTCACATGCATATAGTTTCTCTGGATCCTGGGTTATATAATTCTGGATTGGATCTGTTGCATTTTAAATAATTTTAAGATTTTGTATTCTTTTTAAGAATAATGATAATTGTTTTCCTCTGTTAATATAAAATTGAAAATATTTGCCCATTCAGTTGCAACACTAACAGCGCAATCCTGAGGGAGGCAAAAGCCCCCAGGACCTGACTAGGAGCTACACCAGCGTACTTGTACCGGTGTAACCCTCCCTATGCTAGCACAGCAGCCCGGTGCAGCTAAACCTAGGTCCTCCACCAATGCATGGCCACAGCGGTTGAAGGGGCATAAACGCCTGTACTAGTGGGCCACAGGGGTGGGCCTGGAGGTGAGGCGCGACTTAGTTGACTCCCTAAGCCATTTTGGGCATGGGAACACCCCCAGCAGCAGTGAAAAGTTACACCGTGAAAAACAATGGCGTAGCCCATAGACACCCATTGTATGCGAAAAGTTGATAATCCCCCTCACGCCTGGCCCCACCCAAGTGGCCTGGTGAAACATAGGATGCTGACATAGTGATCTTTCCCAGCATAGTGATCCTTCCCAGCTGGCATCCAAGCCCTGCCCAAAAAACCATTCCCCAGGCAGCCCATGACTTGACCCTGCTCCTGAGAAGGTGGCAAGAGGAACGGTCCTATGGCTCCAACTGCCACACAAACAGGCGCAGCTCTAATCACAGCCAAGGGAAGCTGGCAACATGTGGCTGAACATCCTCTTCACTGTTGACAGTTCAATAAAGTCTGTGTTGAACAACTAATTTCTTTCTTCCCTTCTGCTTGATTGCAGCTGACACCATCTCCTCACCATCCCCAACTCTCTCCTGGGGCAGCTCCACAGTTCGACCCCCAGGGATGGTTCTTAGCCCTGGGCTGCCAGGGAAGTAGAGGCCCAGAGAATCCACCAGGTGCCTCTACCTTGTTGAGTGGCTTGGCCCCCAACTGGAGCAGATCATTGATCCTGTGTGTGTTGCCACTGCACACTGCCCCATCCTACCCACCTCCTTGGACATGGCGGTGAGGCAAAAGGAAGGGGTTGCAGAGTCTTGTCAATTTGTGGAGGGGAGGGCTGTCAACCCCCCCCCAGCGCCATTGAGTTCTGAGGCTCCAGGCAGATGGCCATGGTGGCCTAGGGATGATCTACAGGAGGGAGGACAGACCAGTCCATGTGCTGCATGGACACATCTACATGGAGGGCTCCCCGCCCCCAGGAGATTCTTCTCTTCACCAGTGAAAGTAGGGGTCTGGACAGGTGGCTGCCCATCATTTCCCTGTTCCAACTAGGACTGTTAACCCAGGGAGTACCAAAGAAAAGAAAGAGATGGAGGAGGGACATTGCCCCCCCCCCCAGAATCAATGTTTCCAGATGGACTACCAGCCCAAGGAGGAAGGGAGCACATATGTGGTGGTGCAAGCACACACCAGCTCTGTAGTGGTACTCACAAGTTTAACAGTCTCAATCAGACCAGCCCAGTTAGTTTGATGGCCACTTGAACTGGATGAGCCTCCCGCTCCCAGTCTCCCCACCCACCATCTCCAGAGGTTTCTTTTGGTTGTTGCGAGCAGCTCTCTTGCCCCGGTGTGGGGAAGCCAGCCAGCAGCTGTGTGGGAACATGAAGTGGCCACAGCAAACGGGGGAGCGGGATCTCTGTGGTTACCTCCCCAGCAGGGCATGACACCGACTCAACTACATATGGAGATCCTTCGCAGCAGCTAGGGGGTCAGAGCTGGGGAACAGACCACCTCCCTTGCACCCATGTGCATGGCTGCACAGTGCCAGCACAAGAGGTTGTCGTAAGGCTGCAGACACCATGGCCAGGTCACATACACACACACACCGGCAGTGAGGGTCCAGCTACCCAGGCCATGTGGGGTGGCTAAGCAGAATTGGGGGGCTGCAGGTCCATGAACTGCAGCACCGAGGCTCCCCCTAGATGGTTTCCCCCCAACTGTGTGCCCCAATGCAGGTGCTGTGACCATAGGGCATGTGGTCCTTCGGCTGCCTGTTCTCTGGGGAAATGGAGGTGTTGACAGGCAGCAGGGATCGCAGCCCATGCAATGGCTGCACCATAGCTTGCCATCTGTGTGTCTGTCAGGGGGTGGCACAGCCATTTGGGAATGCTGGTAGGGTTGTTAGGGGAACTGCAGGGCAGGCGCTTTCAGCAGCAGCCTTGTCATATGTTGTCGGGCTCATTAGCCAGTGTAGTTCTCCCATGAAAGTCCTTAAGAAGCAGATGAGTGGCACCTCAGGTACATGGGTACACAGGCGCTATTGGCATGACAGGCCTCATGCCTCAGGATTGTGCTGTAAAAGAACTCTAGGAGAAAAAAAGGAGACAAATCTATCCCTACTGCTTTCTAATTAATCGTCAGAGACAAACAGCTATGTTTTTTTCTTGCAGATTTTCATTTTACACAGCTCAGTTTCACAAAAGGATATGTCTTCCACTTTTAGCAGTCTAATAATGATATGTTGCTGTACTTGCCAGAGATGGTGAGAGTAATTTCTTGAGGGCTTCCTGATGAATTTGTAGTAGTAGAACTGGAAGCATGAGCTAAAACATGACTCAGACTTGAATTATTTATTGTCAATGTAATCTCGTGTTGACCATTTGAGGTTGATACCATACCCTGTGACGTCATAACCTGAGAAAGTTCCTGTGAACCTAAACATAACAAGCATGAAAAATCCAATAGCTTAATTAGATACTTGTTAATATTTAATACTGTTATAATCCTTGTGATATGCTAAGTAGTGTGTGTGGAGCAATTCTAAGATGGCAGCCTGTCCTATCACAGTAGCATTATAGAACCTAGGAAGATTCTATCCAAAGTAGGAAATACAACGCTGGCAAAAGCTGGGAGGCAGATTATCACTCTCCACTGTCCCCCTGGTTCACAGAAACTCCCCATGTCTGTAGCTTTCCTTAAGAACAATAAATGAAACATTTTATAAGGAGCCAGTAGCTGTAAAATAACTGGAGAAAAAAGATCTTTCTTCTCCTCTCTCCTTTTAACTTCAAATATACTAGGCTGTGAGTCTGACTACACTAGGGTGGCAAGATCTTGGTTATTTTCAGCATGTTGTTAGCCGCCCTGAGCCCATCTGTAGGGAGGGCGGGGTATAAATCAAATCAAATCAATAAATAAATTACAGCCTTCAAATAGGAAGTTCTATGGCTGATTGCATATGGAATCCTCTTAACAAAAAACCTAATCTCTACATTTCAGAAGAATTCTACATTCATTCTTTACATGGTTTTAAGAAAAAAAAATCAAAATATTCCTTAACCTTCAGAATATTTAGCTGTGATTTAAATTGTATTTATTAATGAAACTATGCATATTCCATTTTTCCTTGATGGCTTACAAATCCAAATTCAAAACGTGATTTTGCTGGGATAAACGTTTACCCACGTGACTCACCAGCATTTCAATGAAACTGGGTCCTCAGCTGCTAGGCATGCAATGTTAGCAAGCCAAGGATCCACAGTATGAATGAAAGTTGCACTGATGTGACAGGTAGGTCTCATGTAGAATTTTCCACCGTAAACCATGATACATTTTCTCTGCCCAGATCAAACAGAACTATTCAGCAAAATACTTGTGGCAGAGGTAGGATATCTGTGTATGAATCAAGCCCAGTGCTCAAGTACTCCTACTTGGACTAAGCCAAATCAATGTTGCTGTGTTGTGTAAATTTTTACCTTTGTCTTTCCAAAAGTGAAATTCATAGACTGAACACTTGCTTTTCCATTCACAAGAGATGCCTGTCCCCTTGTAGTGCAATTCACATATCCAATTCATTTCTTTTTTAGTCAAAACATCTTGGGTTAGGCTTTCGAGACTTTTTTTTTTTCCTTTCAGGAGATTGGAGCTGGTCAGCACTGTCTGTTCGGGCCAGATAAGAGCCACAGGTGCAAACCTGAAACAGCTCTCAAGGACAAAGCTTCACAGAGACTGGTACCTGGCACCTGGCTTGTTAGCACGTAGCTTTCTAGGGGTGGGGTGATGAGTTCTCCCCCACCCATACCTGTGAGGACTGGCCATAGCCAAGTCTGTTTATTTTTGTTTGCTTTTGCAGTTTTCTTTAATAAATTCCTTTTCTTACATTGGTGTGGAGTTATTGAGAGTTGTGGCTTCAATCCAAATCCCATTCTTTGGCCATTTTACCATATGCTACCCTGTTAGTTTGTTTCTGGACTCAACCTACTGAGTGTTTACCTCGCAGGGCTGACTTCCTGTTTAAAATGTGGTAAACTTGGCTCTTGGTTCTACAGCTGAAGGTTTAGTTAAGAGAGGCTGGTGGCGGCTTTCTACCCTGGCAGTGAGGCTTCAGCCAGTCCTTTTGGAATTTTGCCTTTTGATATCAGCAGGTGACCAACAGCCCCTCTGGGGACCCAGGCAGGCTTGCTGGAAACCACTACATCTCTTTTTTTCTGCTTTATTCAATAAACCTTTTTTTTTTTAAAGAAAAGCTACACATTGCTTGGACCTTAAACTTTCTGTTGAAAAGATAATTTGTATTTGAATTTCCCCTCTTTTTAGGTGAACAAAGACTGGCCTATTTAGGTAACTAGGCACCCAGACCCAGCATAAGTCGGTAGTGCTTGCTCCTATTTGTCATGTCTTCCCAAAAGGGCAGACTGTAACGCTGGCACACTAACATTGCACAAGTCACCTCTCTGCATGTGTAGCAGCCCGCTTTAAATAAGATTATGAGAACATACAAAGTCTGTCCTGCTAGGATGAAATTTAAATCAACAAGCAATTATCTAGCCATGGACATCTAAAATTTCCTTTTGGAGTCATGAAGAGCTGATGATACTAAAGAGGCTACACCATGGGTGTGGTGAAGATCCAGGGCAGGAGCAGTGCCATTAGACTGAATGGAAGGGGTCAGTGCTGGCACTGCAGAAATCCATAATTGAACTTTAGAGAAACTTTGGTGACTAAGGTGAATGGAGGTGTGGAGATAAGCCTTGGTAAGTTCAATCGTGCCACGAAATATCACTCAATTCTCATCCCTGCAAAAAGTGAGAGCAAGGGAACAAAGTGCACAGCAGGGAGCAAGCACATGCAAAATGTGGCAGGCAGCATAATAGATGGCTATATAAGGCACCATTGTGCTGTGCCCCAACTCTTTGAGCCACTCTCAGACACAGCAAAAGGCAAGAGACCCTCATACTTGGGTCATGAGCCAGGCCCAGATAAGTATTCCATCTAAGGAGTCTGAACAGTGCCAGCTGTTAGCTGCGCAACTCAGACTGGGTGGGAAGTTATTTGCTTTGTGCCAAAACTCTTTATTTCTCTGCACAGCTCAGGCAGGGGAAAATCTGACTGTTCCTGATTATCTCAGCTAATAATGTAGGTTCTTCTAATCCATATCTGTCTGTGATTCTCCTTGTTCAGGAATGGCAGAATTGACTGGCAAGTCTCCAGAAGCATTTCTTCAGTAAGGAGAAATCAGGACTCTTCTTGATCTCAAGTGATCGTCTTCAGCATAGTGAGGACATCCCAGTGGAATGTGGAACTAGCTTAATCAAGCTGGTATCTAACAGATGCTAAATCACTTGGTGCTTTTTCAATAGTGCAAATGAAGAGAAGCAAGAGACTGGGGACTTGAGGAAATTCCAGGGAATAGCATTCTCAGATTTTCTTCAACACTCATCTATTTGTAGTAAACTTCAAAACAGTGCTTGTGAACATTATCAGAGATGCCCCTGTGTCAGAAGAACTCTTCGGCAGGGGAAGGCAATCATGTTGAAGCGTACCAAAATGACATCTTACCAGAACATTGTTGAAGTCATTAACTGATTAATCTGAAGCTTGCCATGACATCAGAAGACAGGCAGACTGTAGGCACTGTCCTAGTATAGAAGGACTAGTTTGGAGACAGAAGAATCCAACACTACTGCAGCGGGAAAGGACTTCCCTTGACTAGGGATTTAAAATGTTCTCTTCCCTCTTTTAAAAAAAAGAATTCTGAGGAATTTGGAGGAACTTGTCTTCTTGAATTTGGACTGGAAGATTACAGAATTAAGGGGGAAAGTACCACCTCTCAGGAAAACTAATAAGTAGGCCCTAAATCTATGTCTTAGCAAAGAACATGTATTTCCATTACTTTTATTGTATTTATTCAAAATTCAAATTGCTGTGCACAAAATAGCATTTAGAAGACATGAGCAAAGTAATTAATAACATTTAAAAAAACTGTTGAGTTTAAGGACTACAGCCAAAAAATCTTCTAACTTAAAGAATGTGTTTACGTACCAGCAGTGTTGGCAGTCAACATGGATTCTTGTTCAGATATAGGTCCTATTGTCATATTTGCCGAAGAAGTAACAGTGGGCTGCAAGGATAAACTTGACAAGGGCTGTATTACCACATTTGTTGGCACTGAACTGTCTGCTGCTTGGAGGGATGCATTCTGAGTAGCTAAACTGGGATCCCCCGTCAGCTGCTGTGTTAGTACATTGCCCTGTTGTAGCGTCTGCTGTAAGAGACTGGGATCAATCTGAAAAACAAACACTGATAGCTATGAATATAGGTCATTTTAACATAAAATTAAAATTTTGAGTGGATCCCCGCCCCCCCGGCTGATTTTCAAGACATCAATATACACTAATCATGGTAACCCAGAACTTAACCTATGAAGTCTGGTGCAGACATCAGTCAATAAGCCTCTATAAAATACAAAAAAATCTACATCTACTACTGAAATGGCAACACTGAAAATGTTTTGGTAAAACAACAGGTTCTTAATAAATAGAACTACTGATGGCCTACAGACTGTCAATACTATCTGCATAATCTCTCAAACTTCAAAGCACAACAGTTCCATTCACATTTTACAAAATAATAAGAACCTGCATCAATAAACAGAACACTTGAGAGAAGAACACAGTAACTAACCTATGCAGAGCTCTTTCCACAATTTTTTCAGAAGGACAATAAAGAGTAACGCACCTGTAATGTAATGTTGTTAATGCTGGAAGGATCTATTCCTGAAATCTGAACATTCGGTCCCACCAAGTTAGCAGCAAGCTGTAACTGAATTCCTTCAAGGGTTGCCAAACTACCGTCTGTCAAGGACACAGTTAAATCACCGCCAGCTACCAAAGAAAACAGTATTTTTGTTTTGTGAGTATATTTTTTTCAGATGCATATGTTAACAAGATTTATCCAGCATGGCTGAAAATACACAATTCTCATGCAATGGAAAGTAAATTAAGTAACTCATTATACTGGTGACCAATAGTGCTTCCAATGGTTAAAGCTTCAATGAAACTAAGTAATTATTATCAACTGTAAAAGGGGGCTTACAAAACATTTGTGCATTGACCTACTATTTTCTTGGAAGCTACCAAGAAAGGAAATTTCTCACCTTGTTATGCAGAAGAGTCCTTCTACTGAAATACTCCTACAACTGGGAAGCTCTTCTGGATGCTCTTCCTATATCTATGGCCCAGCAGTTCCAAACTCACTGCATTTTATCCCTTCTTTGGTTGACAAGCTGAACGACAGTTCTCCCTTTCTACATTACTTGTTGCAAAAATCAGGGTCTCTCTGCAAACTAAATCTCAAATAAAAAGCAATATTTTTTACCTGACATAGAAGCAGGAAGTATAGCCTGACCCACAAGACCTTGCTGAAGCAAATTTTGGTCAAATTGCCCTGTCAGAACAGAGTTATTCATGATGAAAACATTGGGATCTGTTGAGGATGAATTAAGAAGATTTACTGGTTGTAGCCCCTCGGTGGAGGTACGAGGCACGGGTTTCCTGGCCTTCTTGGCCTCTGGTTTAAAGTGACACTGTATGTGGGTCTTCCTACGTCCAGAAGTTCGAAACCTTAGGTCACAGTGAGGACATTTAAATGGTTTTGCTCCTGTATGTAGGCGCATGTGCACTTTTAGACTTCCTTTTGTAGAAAATGAATTGCTGCACACATGACAGCTAAAGAGCTTTTGTCCTGAATATTAGAAAAAGAACATGACAGAATGAAAGTGAAGGTTGTTATCTCTTTGCACTTCAGGATTTCTTCTGAACACAAGGATTTTGTAGTTATGCTAAGTGCAACTTATATTTCATCTTATAGAGAACATGTTTAGACAAGATTTCATTATTCCTGGAGAGCATTCAGAGTTGGCAACAGGTTCTCAAGAGTGTCCTGTCTCTGCCCTGCCAACCTACTATGTACAAATGAACAAATAACCTGACAGATTTGAAAGGAACTCTTGACCTTGTGAGATACTATCTCTTTAATAGCACAGGATGGTGCTTTTTAAAAAATTATTTAATCTGAGAGACAACAAAAGAATAGTCTATAACCAATGCTCTATAAGACAGTCTGTGTAGGGCTAAGAGAGTGAGCTGTAAACCAGGAACAACAAATAGTGCTATGCTAAATTTTCCATTTGTTTTCCAGATGTACTGCTTTGGGTAGGAAAAGCAGAACTTGCTAAAGCATCCTCTTGTGTTCAGAGTGTGTATTTTTGTGTACATCCAATTAAAAGTAACGAACTGCAGTGTAACCACTTTAAATGTAGATACCATTCCTCCTCATTGCATTTCTTTCAAAGGGATGCACCTTTAGAAGCAACAACAGAGTTGCCTCAGCAATGGACATTGCTTTCCTTTACCCATCAAATGGTATGAAATAATTCCCCATAACTGGGAAGTGAGAATGCTAGTTTACTTCACCACTAGATTTGAACCTCGTCATGGACTCACAAGACAGTGTTAAGCAAAGCGGAGGCTCTCAGTCTCAGCCTCCCATATGCAATGGGATATGCCTGCAATTTGAAGATAATACTAACCTATGGTATCTCAGATTATGTATGTGAAGTACTATGAACTGTGTTGGGTGTTATTAATCTATTACAAGGTCAACAGCTGCCCGCATAAGTGCTTTCTCTGAGGTGGCCGCCACCTTACGGAATGGCCTGCCTGAGGAGGTCAAGAAAGCTCCCACTCTCCTGGCTTTCCACAAACTATACATGACTGAATTATTCAGGATGGCTTTCTACTCAGATTACAGGGCTATGTCTGATGAAACAGTTCAGAGATACCTTGGTAACAGACATAAACTGCACACTAGGCTATTGGGTATTATCTGCTGATGTACATACACTCCTACTGGGTAGTAAGACATTGTAAAGATGTCATGTTGATCACTTAAGCTTTAATTCAGAAAGGTTTCATCTATGTGCTTTGTTTTTATGCTACTTGTCAAAGCATGGCTACCATACCCTATTGTTTCTGTTTTTCACTGAATCACACAACTGCTGATCATATTTTATTTTTGCTGTGAATGTCCTAGCTATTGATTATATTGTATTCACTTGCAAGTATGTAATCTGCCTTGGATCTCAGAGAGAAAGGCAGACTATAAATAAATAACAATAATTATAATATTCATGGGTGAAATATATAATCATAGATAGTTTTTAAAAAATCTAGGGCATGATCCAAACCAAACTAACTATAAAGACAGCAGAGAAAAGTTCTCATGAACATATTTGGCTATACTACTCAAAGACTGATCTATATTTTCTCCTGTTTATAAATTACCACCATCTCTTTAAATAATACTATCAAGGAGAAAAGACTGAAAATGCAGCTATAATGGATTTAAATACTAAAGTTACTCTCCATAGTAGTTAATTAATAATCATAATATAATATGAACATTCTCCCCCTCTCAACTACTAATTAGGTGACAGAGGTGGAAGAAAACAAGAACCTACTTACCTGTGTGTGTTTTTACATGACAATCCAATGTAGACTTTACAGTAAAACTCTTTCCACATTCATCACATTTATATGGTTTTTCGCCAGTATGGATACGCACATGCCTATTCAAAAATATTTGTTCTTTAGTTGCTATATGTTTAGACCAATTGAATGAAGCAAACATGTCTCTTTTGATTTCTAATCAATCACATTTCAATTTTTAAAAAGTTCCTGATCAAATTGGCTTTAAATTCTTGGGCTTTTTAAGAAAACAATTTGCAAACATTTTTTTTATGGAAGTGATTTATTAAGAAAATCAGAACACCACATTTGGAAACTCTCTTGATTTTCCAGTGGTGTTTTTCAACTTTATAACAATAATAGTATAATAAACAGGAAAATCTTAATCAATACCTTTACATAGAATTATTCCTACACAACTTAACTACGATTATTTTAGGAAATAGAAAACAATAAAAGAGGCAATGATAGTCAGAAACTAGGCTTCTTTAGATTTCAGGTATATTGAAGTCATTCACTTCAGCTCTTAAATCCCTGATATAATGCTAAGAAGCCAGCAGAAAGAGCAATGTGCTTTATTAGCAGAAAGTGCTCTTTCTCCTATTTAAAATCTGTGTTTAAAATCCATAGCTATGGGGAAAGTGGGTGATGTTTATAAAAGAAAGATAAAAATCCAAAGTGCCTGTGCACAGGAGCAAAGAATTCTGAGCCTTTCCATGGATAGAAGTAACTAATACACATTTCATGAACTTCCATATAATGGACACTATTCCAGATACCTCCTTGACATTTTTAGCCTGAAAAAAAATCACCTCACCTCTATATTCAGGACTAGGGGTATGCACCCCCAAAAGATTCAGATTTCCTGCTTCAGGTTTACCCGAAGCGGGAAAAATATCCAGAATTACCAGAATCCTGAAGCGGCAAGCCACCTCAGGATTCTGGCATTTAGCTCGCTTCGGTATGCTCCATAGATTCGGAGCATAATGAAGTGAGGGGGTACTTTACCTGAACTGGAAACTCAAATCGCACACCCCTATTCAGGACTGCCCTTCCTAGGAGGGCAGACTGAATGCTGACCCTATAGCTAAAGTGCTAGAATTTTCAAAATTTAACTCTGTTAAATACCATATGTAAGACAGCATAGAGACCACAACAAAGAATCTTTATGTTGTGTAATCAGCTTTGAAAACTTCGATGAGTTTCAAAAGCAGCTTCCAAGATGGCATATCCTTTGAAAAAAGCAAGTCAAATGGCCCACTGGACATATTGTATTATCTGTGGTGTTCTCCAGACAGGCTAATGTGAGTAAAAGAGAGCCATAAGGAACATGCTTCAAATGGATTATTTTTTGTGTTGCACACTTGCTTACCTTACTAAGTCACTAGGTTTTTTAAAGCTTTTGGGACAATAAGTACAACAATTGGCATACTTTGGCTCAGCTTCCATTTCTGCCTGCTTGTCCTTTATTTCACTAATTCTGTCTTTTTCTGCAGCTGATTGGACAAGAACTTTTTCAGAAACAGTTGCACTTTCTTGGGGTCTAATTTTTGCAAGTTCTGCTGTTTCCTCCTCTGTGAAAGTGATGACACCAGGCCTAGATTTTCTAGAACTAGTTCTTTCGGAGTTTTCATCATCCTCTTCTGCGCATTTAAACAGACAATAACATTTGTTAGAAGATCAAACAAGCTTCTCAAACATGAATGAAAAATTAAACCAGTTATTAATAAATATTTAACTACAAAAAGCAAATATTTCTAGGCTGGAGTAGGCAGTATATGGATCCTCAAAACAATCACATGCTCTTTTCCAACCTGCACGGATGTTCCAAATGGTTATACCAATTACCTATCTAGTAAAGGTAAAGACATTCAGTATTCTACAATGAACACTGAACCAAGCTGGCTGCTAAGGTCTACGTATAAAAAACTGCTCACCTCCTGCTCCTGCTTCTCCACTGGTTGCTGCTGTAGAAGACACAGTTTGATGCTTTTTCATGTGTTTTTTGCAATGAACTGTGGTTCTGAAACTTTCATCACAAAATGGGCACTTATATGGTTTCATGCTCATGTGTGTTGCCATGTGTCTGGTAAGGCTGCCATTGGTAGTGAAGGATGTATTGCAAATGCTGCAACTGAATGCTTTAACTCCTGAAATAAGAAAGTAACCAACAACCAAAAAATTAAAAAACCCACAGACGTTTAGATTTCCTAATGAATCTACACATACAAAAGAATTGCAAGACTAACACTGCAATCCTAATCAGAGTTGTACTTTTCTAAATCCATTGAAGCAAATTCACTAGCCTTGTTTACATCTTACAGTGAACACACATACATCCTGCACACATGCATGTACATCTGTTTGTAAGGAAGAGAGCCAACACAAGTTCACTTTGCAAATGAAACCAGGGACAAGTACCTGGATAATCACGGGATTTGTATGCCATGTTCAAGTGCAGATGAGTTGAATGTAACACAAGAATTATTCAACTTGCATATTTTAAAAAATCAAGTGTACACTGCACATGGATTGTATCAACATTCACTGTAACTTATAAACAGGGCTACTGTTACAGTGCAATCCTATGCAAAGTTATTTCAGTCTAAGCCCACTGAAATCAGTAACTCTGCATACAATTTCACATTAAGACTCTCATAATTACAATGGGATTTCTACAATATGGTGACAGCCAATAGCTTTGATGATTTCTGAAAGATTACATTAATTCACAAAAGACATCTATCAACAACGATTACAATAGGTAAATCATGTTCAGAGGCAGTATACCTCTGAGTACCAGATGCTGGAAATAGCCATATCTAATGCCCAGAGGGTTCTGGTTGCTCAAGGCTGAAAACAGAAGGACACAGTAGAAGAACCTGGTCAATAAAGTTAATTGTCACATTCAGGTAAACAGTTTTAGGGCAGTTTTTCAAAGAAACTATCGCAAAGTACATTATCACCTGTATGTGTCTTTTCATGGGATTTAAGAACTCCAGAAGAAACAAATCCTCGACCACACAGTTGACATTTATATGGCTTCTCCCCAGTGTGTGAGCGTACATGCTGCTTCAGATGGCTGGATTTCTTAAAACCCTTATTGCAATATTCACACCTGTTAAAATAAAAAAATAACTTTGAATAAAACAGACAAGTCTGACAATCAGACATAAGAGCAAAATTTTGTCACTATACCTTGTTCAATTAAAACAGTAGTTGGCATTACCATACAGAATCGCAGTTCTTGAATTTATAGCACTTTTACCCAGGCATAATAAAAACCCACTTCACGAATCAATTAAATTCGATGACAGCAATTTAGGAATTCTGATGCTAAACACTCAATTTTTCACTAATTTGAGAATCACAACCTTCGTAAAAGAGAACAACAATCACAGTCCAGCGTCTTTCTCTTCCCCCCACCCACTTATACACATGTACACCTTCAGGGGCAATCTAGAATGGGTTGTTATGACAAATGACAGGCTATCAATCCCAAAGTTTCTCTTTCACACCTGTACTCATCCCAAGTTCTCCTTTATGGTCAGAAAAAGGCAGAGAAGTGCCTGTAAAAGAGGGACTGACTTTTGCCTACCACAGCGGTGGCCTCAACAATGGAAGAGAGAATCTGGGGAGATGGGGATTCTTTTTCCTATCTCCCCTCATCTCTCCCAAACCAGCTCCTTCATTAGAACAGGCTGTAAATGTTGGAAACTTATTTCTCTTCTGATGCATTCAGATCCTTGATTGCAAATATATCACCTTTTCCCAAAGCATCTTTGATATACTGTTTCCTGTCCACATCATCTGCCTACCTTCACTTTTTTCACATGTGTTCTGTTTAAAAACTCAGAGGATGACAGAGCTAGAACTCTAAAACTAATGTAAAGTCAGGCAGACACTGCAAGCCAACTGTCAGAACCAAATGAAAGGTTCTTCATATTTCCCTCATGTTGTAATGTATATGCTATACCTACTTATAAACAAGATATATAAAAAGCAGAATCTTTTGGTGCTACCAGAGTGATGATTCTCTCCATCATCAGACTACATATATTTCAACAACCAGTAGAAAATTAGATGACGAATTACTGATTTATTTCAAGTCAATAATTATCAGAACCAGTCCTTAATGAGGAATAATGTTGTTTATCATCTAATAAATATCTTATAGTTCAGTCAAACCAATTCAGGTATTACACGTAAGAAAATTTTGCTGTTACATGCTTCCCAAAGTATTTGGTGTTCTTGTGTTAGAAGAACTCAAAAGAGGAGGAAAGAACAGCCTGATTATCTTGGCTTCCTATTAACCTTGAGGTAAACCAGCATTAGCTGGAGGTGCTAAAAAGTGAGCGATCTTTTCCTTTGAGAGCTGTAAAGGAAAGTGAATTGTGAATTTTCACAGACCTGTAGGAACGCTTGCTTTGATCTTCATTATCTTCGAGAAACTGGGGGCGTTGAGTATGCAGCTCAAGTTCCTGTGCCTGATCTTGTATCAGACGAGTGGTCTGGAATTCAAATAATAATTGTATGTACATAAGAAGAGCACTGCTGGATCAGACCAGTGGTCCATCTAGTCCAGTAGCTTGTTTCACACTGGGCAACCAGCTGCCCTGGAGGGCCAACAATCAGGGTATTTTTCAGGCATTGAGGGAATCAATCTTCCTAACTACATAAGAAATAATGCAAAACTATGTACTTAACGTGTGGGCTCATGTGACAACTGATAACATTTTTAGAGCTGGGAAAAGATAGCTATTTATCCTATTGATACTCAAAAAGAGTAAGAATGATAATCCAGCACCATTCAGGCTGACAGTAACTGTAGCATTGTGCCTAAGAGACTGAGCTGTGAACCAGAAACCCCTATATTCAGATTGTGCCTTGCCATCTATGATGAACTCAACCAGTAGTCAAATACTCCTTGCTCTGGCTGTTACATACAGACACACACGAATTATACAGAGCTCCCCAATTCCCTGGTGGATGCATAATGGAGCATGTCCATATGGTAAGCCATTCTAAACAATATGGCTAAAGTTCACCATGTTGAACTTGTCCTCAAAGCTCAGTTAGTGATCTGATGAGGTAGTAATTTTTGATATAGGTTGCAACTTTCAAAAGCAAAATAAATTAAGTAAATAAGCACATGCAGGCACAAAGCAAGAAAGCATCCATGATAGAGTAGAGATTCAAAGCTGAGTCTCCCAGATTCTACTTGGGCACTCTAACCACTACATAATGCTGGCTCTCTTTTTTCTTGTGGAAAATTCACTTACTGTGTTTCACATGTAAAATGTAGCATTTTGTAAACTCTCTGAACAATAGACTTCACTGTACAGAGCAGAAACAGTAACTTACAACTAGAGATGGGCACAAAACGAACTACGGAACAAAATTCCGTACGGAACAGCTGGTTCGTAGCCAAAGAACCATGTGTTCCGTGGGACCGCGTTCTTCCCGAACCAAATGAACTTTTCTTACTGTTCCGTTGCCGGTTTGGACACTTTTGGAGGCAGTCTTTAGCTTGCCCCCAATCTGAGGCCTCCAGGCTTGATTGGCAGCTGTCCCTGCCAACTAGAGAGTTTCCCCTCTGGCCTATCCAGTCAGGAAAAGGGGAAGGCAACTGAGATGGGCCTTCAGCAGCCATGGTAACACCAATCTCTTCCTTCCAAAACTATATTAGGCAGGTTTTTCTGCCAACCAGAGTGCTCCTGTGTTGTTCAATCATCTTGGCTTTTTCCATAAATAGGGGAAGCTGTGTGATTCCTAGTTTCAGTTTCTCCAGAGTAGGAGAGGGAGAGGATGGAGACCTTGCTGGCTGTAGTGTTGGGAACTTAGGGGGCGGGATCTTTGGCCTGCACTTCTGGCTGCTGGAAGGGACAGAAAAGCCTTTTTCTTTTCTCTTGCTGCCTTTCTTACTGGGGACTGGGGAGGTGTTTGGGAAAAGGGTGCTTTTTTCCTTTCTCTCCCCCACATCCTAGTCTTAGCTCCCCACCCCCCCAGCCTAGTCTTAGGCCTTTGAGTACAACTGTGGTCTTCTTGCTTGACCAAGATTTTTATTTGCTTTTATTTTTTTCCTTCTCTGCTTTTTGGAGGCTTCTGGTGTGGTTTCTGGGGGTTTGCCCCCCCCCCGGGAGCTTCACTTTTTTTGCTTTTATTTCTCTCTTTCTCTGCTTATTGGAGGGTCTCACTTTGCCATTGATGGCTCCATTTGGGACTTTCCTGGGGGCACCAGCTTTGGGGCTCTATAACTTGGAGATACATATTGCAATCTTCATGAAACTTGGAGGATGGCTGTAAGAGAGCCTACTGAAAACTCCCTGCAAGTCTGGGCTCTCTGAGCATGAAGGGGGCCATCCTGCCCCCCCGAACCTCAAACCAGTTCAGAAATCGGGTGAGTTCATTAAGTTCGTGTTCCATGTTCTGTGGAAATTGACGAACCACAAACCGAGCGGTTCAGGTTTTTTCGTTCCATGTCCATCTTTACTTACAACCATTCAACAAATACTTACTACATTAATAGTTTCAGCCGCAGGAACCTGCAGCAGATTTGGTTGATGGTAACTTGTTGAAAGAGCCTGTGACTCAAGAGTGCTTGAATCCTGAAGCTGCTGAACTGCTGAAAATTGATTTGGCTGACTGTAGCCATCAGTAACTGTAAAACCTGCCACAAGAAACATCAAAGCCCTTATATTAACTCTACATAACACAAACTTATTCATTTTACAGTAATTTACTTTTTGCAAATGAAAGAACTCAATCATATGTCACACCTACTGTGGCATCATGATTCCAGGAAAGAGATATAGAAAAGCTTTTCCACAAACCCTTCATATACTGCTTGCACATGTTATTCTGATGGGTGCTAAAATTCCCAATCCTCCCTACCAAAATTGTGAAAGCACTTGCATTGATATTGCCATGCAAGTCCAGGCACGTGTAGTCTTGCTAGTAAAAGCATATACTAATGGCACTGCAATGACATAGACTCAGTACAAGTTAATACTTTGTGTTGTCACACTAATACAGGCACCTAAAGGATTAGTCAATGTATAATAAACAACAATATATACAATTCCCTCTTCATCTTGAATAAAACCACAAAGGTATAAGCGTATCTACTAGATATCCACAGTGAGAGGTCACTTACCCTTTGCTTGCCTTCTTTTGAACAATATTCTCCACAGAACACAATTTGAAGTTTTCTTAAGAAGCCTCAATTAATTCAGAGCCTCTGAAATTTTGAATGTATGGTATGGTATGCATGCATGTATCTAAGAGGTTGACCCAACTCCCTGTATCTACATTGACATCACACTTTGCAACCGTATCACAAAAAATGTAAAATTCAGTAGGAAATATGGAAGATAACAAGAGGTATGGCCTAATCCAAATTTCCCTCAAATACAGAACTATTCAAAAATTGTCCCAAATAATATACACTGTCTCCAAAGCTTCACTGCAGATTTCTACTGCAATTTATTTGACAAAATAAATGTCCTACATAATGTAAAATATCTGTTCCTTCTATGTAAAACTTAAATAATGGCAAGTATATGTTTTTCTGTTAAAATGTTCTTTAATCTACTATTTCCCATGTTTTACAAAGAAAAACATGAGTTGCATAGCCAACAAACCTAACTGTTGAAAGTATACAGAGGGATGAGGGGTCTCTCTTTGCTGTTGCATTACAGGAGCCCCCATGCTAAATGGCCTTAAACTTCTTCAAGGTAGGCAGGGGGAATCCATGTGCCCAATATCTACAGAATACCTCTGCTTTGTCACTACTCAAACTAATATTAAGAGGTTGTCCTGAACCTGTTTTCATTTTTTCCCATGCTGTAGGAACAAGAAAAGTAAGACAGCACAAACTCTACAGAGACATTAACATCTCTGAGCCATTGGCTTTGCAATATTTTGCAATACTGGATTGTAGACTTTCTAAAATTCAACTTTTTTAGACAGTATAGAACTAAATAACCTCTTTTAAATATAGTTCTACTATTTTCAAATAAATACCATATACCTAAAGACAACTGTTCAGCAGAAGCTGTCTTAGCAATAGAGATGGGCACGAACCAGAAAAAAACGAACCATGCGGTGTGTGGTTTGTTACATTTCACGAAACATGAACTTTCACGAACCTGCCCCGGTTCACGAATTGGTTTGTTTTGGTTCGTGAAAATGTCACTTCCGGGCCAGTCAGCAGAAGGTCTGCAGGAAGTCCATCCCCTGTTGCCTAGGAAACTGATTGATCTGCACCAGGCTGTCTGCAATGATGAACTGAAAAACAAACCAAATGAACTAGCCTAAAGTTCATGGCGGTTCGTCAGAAATGGGATCTAATGAACTGCTGGTTCACGAACCGGCCTGGTTCGTCACGAATTTTGGTTCATATTTCAGTTCGTGCCCATCTCTACTTGGCAAACTGTTTATTTTTTTAATTCATTAGTTACATAATTCATTATGTTACAGAATTTTGATCCAGATCCAGTGAATCCATTCCTGTATCTTCTGATTACAAAGCAGAAAATATTGTAATCCCAGAAATGGGAAAATTATGGACAAAAATACTATTATAAAAACCAGGAATGCAGGAAATAAAAGCAAAAGTCATAATTGTAAGAGATTCACGAACAAAAGAACTACCATTTTGCATGTGTGTGTGCATACAAAAGTGTTTTCCACATGCACACTTACATTGGGTTTTCTGAGTATTCAATCCAAAAGGATCAGATCTACTTTGGGCTCTGTAATACCACACTTTAGGGAGTCGAACTGAAGTGGTGTCTGTTTATTTTTTATGTACCAGAAAAATGCCTCATTGAGGTATTCTGACCATGCATGTAGAACCCTGGAGAGAATCCATATAGTATGGGGCCAGAATCGACTAAAAGCCCAGTATAGAAAAGACCAGAGACAGAAGTCCACATTATTATACTGTGATTTCACCTTATCACACTGATGAGATGAAAGAATTCCACCTCATCTCAATTACAACCTGCAGGAGCTATTAAAGAAATAAACAAACCTTATAATTACGTAGAAGTTGATGTAAGAAAGGGCACTGAGTAACTGAGGGTTCACAATACTTTATATAAACAATTTGTGCTACTCTTAAAAGCTTTAAATGTTGAATAAACAATTATTAGGATATTAAATATACTCTGTATGAAATTAGCAAGTAGTCAATAGTGCCTGCCTAATCAGAGTTCTAATCATTCTAAGATCATTGAGTGCAATGGCTTTAGAAGGATGCAACTCTACTTAGTATGGCACTGCAAAACTCCTAAAAGGAATATAGTCAGTAATCACAAACACAGTCTGAAATGTTTATATTCCTGTCTATTTCATAAATACTGGAACTGAGAAGAATGAAACACATATGCAGACACAGGGAGAGGGTCCACCAATTTAAACACATGTATCCATATATACCTACCTGAAATACAAAATTTCTGAAGGGCTCCAAGAACTTCAAGAACACTTCAAAATGTGGGAAATCTGCAGAGAGCATTCCTAGTAGAATAGAAATCTTGTACCGCATAGATTTTTAACCGTATTTTGTTTAGCATTACTGAATAAATTATATTTCTGTTAAGAGGAATATCCTATGATACAAAATAATTTTTTTCTAGAAGAACATAATTAAAATTAGGTTCACTATTAAAAAGGAAATTCAATAGAGATGCAAAAAATGGTTCGGATTTTATCTAATACAGATCTAAACATGGAAAGGCAACTATTTCTGAACTTGTATTTTTACAAAGTAGGATAGAAAAAATTAAATGGCTTTGAAAACCTAATGATGTAATTTCAGATGTGCTGACCTTCTTCCATGCATGTGATGACATTTCTGGATTGCAATCACTCTATAGCTACATATAGCTGAAACTATAATTTCAAAAACATGTTGACAAAATACACTGACCTGTCACTGTAAATCTCTGTTTATATTTTTACTAACCTTGTGATAAACCTTGTTGATCAAATGATTGCTGTGCTATAGTTTGCTGTTCAAATTGATTTATATTATCTTGCAATGCATGCTGGGATGTCACAAACCTATCTGAAATTAGAAATATAAATTCAGGGAAAGAAAATTAAGCAGCTGATAAATATCCAAATTAATTTCAAATTTTAGAGAGAGGAAATGATTCTTTTAAAAATTATATATTAAAAAATTCTAATTGAAAAGGGTCTAGAGATATTTAAATCACATTAAGATTTTTAAAATTTGTTTTTAATTCAGAAGTGTAAGAAAAGAATTCCTTTCATATGCTAAGCATGGAAAGAGTCACTTGAGATATTGTTTACATTTCCTATTCAGGTCTGTACAAATGGATTTGAGTCCAGTGGCACCTTGGAGACCAACAAGACTTTGTAGCAGTTTCAGGTAGGTAGCCATGTTGGCCTGTAGTAGAAAAGCAAAATTTAAGTCCAGTAGTACCTTAAAGACCAACTAGATTTCCAAGGTATGAGCTTTTGAGAGTCAGAGCTCCTTTCATCCGATATGAGGAGTGGAGAAAGGAAGGAGTCCTTATAATCCAGAAGGTGGGAGGGGTATTGTACATTAGAGTGCCAGGAAGCTAGTAATAATTAGGGGTGTGCACCGGGGAAATATTCGGTTTTCCCAAATATTTTTCGGGTAAACCTGAAGCAGGAAAATGATTTGGAATAACCCAAAACCCGAAGCGGCAAGCCGCTTCAGGTTTGGGATATCGGAATCACATCGGTATGCTTCGTAATGATTAGGAGCATACCGAGTGAGACCCCCACCTCCCCCCACCTCCCCCCTGAGCCCCCTTCCCCCTTCCCCCAACCCCACCTACCTTTCCTGAAGGTCAGATCCAGCGCCTCCGCTGCCCGCTTTGCCGCAGCGGCCAGCAGGGCAGTGGGGAAGGCCGCAGCCTGCACCTCAACCACCGCTGTGCCCGCCGCTGCACCCGCCGTGGCCGCTGGCAGGGCGGTGGGGAAGGCTGCAGCTGGCGCCTCCGCTGCCCGCACCACCGCTAGGATGTCAGTTAAGTGGGGTATTGGTGGGAGGGAGCCCTTTAAAAAGGCCCCTGAAGCTTCCTGAAGCGACCTGAATCTCTTCAAGAAACTTTGATTATTTCCGAATTGGGGCCGTCATACTGGCTTCCATTCAGAAAAACCGAATCTTTGCGAATTGGGCCCGGTTCGGGTTTTTTTCCCGAACCAGGAACCTGAAGCACACACCCCTAGTTATAATACATGTTATAGTTAGCCTGATAGAGCCTAGGTGCGAAGTGCAGATAATTAGGCATCTGTAATGCAAGAAAAATTCTCTGTTCCAATTCAACCCTGGGGTATCCATGGTTTCAAATCTGCAAATAAACTGAATTTCAGGAAACTTGCATTGATTTTCAGGGTATATGCTTTTTAAAGTAAAAGCTCCCTTCTTCAGATACAGGAAGGAGTGGAGGAGATCCCTGAATGTTTATATCCCAGTCAGAAGGTGGGGGGGGGGTGAAGCAAAGAAAACAGTCAGGATGTAAACATACAATGTAGCTTGATTAAAAGAGTAATAGCATCTATAGTAAGATAAGAATCCTGTCTTTATTCAGCCCCAGAGGTTCCATTGATCTGAACTTGTAAATGAATTTAAGTTCAGCAATCATATTGTAATCAGCCCATGAAGCTTCTTTGTTTGAGGACAGCCACTCTAAGGTCAGCAACAGAATGCCCCGGAAGATTAAAATGTTCAATATGGCTACCTACCTGTACAAACATAGTTACCAGAGAAAAATCTCAATCTGAAATGAATATGAGAAGCATTCATGTGCCTCTCCTGTCGTCACAGAAAGTATGTTACACCTCATGGAATATGTAACAGATTTATTTCAACACAGCATCTCCCTGGATCAACAGTCAGAACTTTCCATCAAAAACTCTAATCCTTGAACCTAGAGCCTCATGACCTACAAGCAAGTTTGAGCCCACTTTAGGCTCTTAGTAGCAGGCAGTATGCTGCTTCTGGATTGACCAAGAGTCTAAAGGAACAGCTTCAAATCCATATAAATCTGCCTATTAGTTGAGATCATCATCATAGAGTGCTTCCTCTAGTGTCCCTGGCTTGGCAGGCAGATACACCAGAGAATGGGCATTTTTTATAGCTGTGTTCCATCTTCTGGAACTTTTCCCAATGGAAGAAAGCAAAACCTGTCCTGCTTCTGCAAGCTTCTGGAAGTCAATTCAACTTCTCATTCCATTACTTTCTGGATTTCAACTTACATACTACCTTCTGTATCACTGGCCTTGTGCAGATATTTTAAATGTTCGATTATCACTAATGCTGAGATTTATTGTTTACAGTATATTATTTATTTTTTAGATTTGATTATAATCTGCCTTGGATGCCCACTGAATAGAAGGGTGACGTATCAATATAATGTGTACAAATACATTAAAAATTAACAAAATATACAAGGAAGCAGAGGCCAAGTTAACTCTCCCTCACTAGCTTCATTTTAGATAGCTGGAATGTTCAATTAACTACAGTAGAAAATACTCTTAGGCAAAAGAAGGGGGCAAAAACTTGATGTTACAGTGGAGAATTTTAATATTTATCTTCTATAATATTTGTCCTCATATTAAAAACAATAATATACTAATAAATTCAGCTTTTAATGATATTCAGTGTATTTTAACTTTGAATACTAAATTTAGGTTAGAGTTGCATTACATACTCTTTTTAACTGTCTTCTTTATTATATAGTTTATATATTCTGTACATTTACCTTCCTCTTGCCCTAATGGTTGATCAGTCAGTTGTGGCCTAAGCCCTGCTTCTTCTGTGTCCACAACCTGCTGCTGGTCTAAGTCCAAAATAGTTTCTTGATCTGTTGTGACTGCTTCAGTTTGCTGCAGCTCTTCACTTTCAATCTCCACTTGCATCTGAGTAGAAACATGAATGCTCTGTTGATCCACTGTTGCATCATCAATGGAAGCAGCCTGCTGATGCTGCTGCAACTGCTGGGCAAGCTCATACCTGGAAAAGGAAGAGATGTCATCTCATGTCTGACAGTGCAAGAGACATTAAAAGCTTCTTTTAGTGGTGTACATCTTTAAGATAAAATTTAAAGTGAAGTGAAGTTACTATTTGATTGGAACTATTCCCTAGTTCACTTCAATTACAGCACATTTCTATTGAGGTTTACCTGCAAGAGAGTACAACTTGCAAAATTACTACTTATTTATTATAGAAAATTTAATAATAATAACAACAACATTCAATTTATATACCGCCCTTCAGAACAACTTAATGCCTACTCAGAGCGGCTTACAAAGTATGTCATTATTATCCCCACAACAAAACACCCTGTGAGGTGGGTGGGGCTGAGAGAGCTCCAGAGAGCCGTGACTAGCCCAAGGTCACCCAGCTGGCTTCAAGTGGAGGAGTGGGGAATCAAACCCAGCTCTCCAGATTAGAGTCCCACGCTCTTAACCACTACACCAAACTGGCTGTCACCTTTCTGTTAATTGTTCTCATCACACAAGATGGCTAGTAACTGGGACAGTCAACAAGGGAATATATCGTACATAGTGTCAGGTCTGGGTCCAGGCGTGGCTGCATGCCTGTTGTGGGTCTTTGGGTGGCGCCTTTGCCCCAATTAGGCTGGGGCCTCTCGGCTCCTGCTGTCCTACCAGTTGTCAAACGCTTATGGGCAGCAGCCTGCAGGCCCCATTCTGGCGTTGGGTTTATGGCTGGAGGGGGATACATCACCCTCGCTCCCTCTTGTCCATTCCTCCACCCTGCCTGCCTCTGGCCAGCCCTCCAACTCCCTTCCTGGTCTGTCATACTCCCTCTCCTCCTCCTCCCCTTCACACGCTTGCACCAACTCCTTTTCCGTCTCTCTCTCTCACACCTAACTCTCCTAACCTCCTCCTCGCTCCTGCACAACCCACTACATCCTGTGGGTGGACTTCCCTTATAACCCTTCACCCATTCCTGGCTCCACCTGCCAGCCACACCCCCAGCACCCTAGCCACAGCCCTGGCTGTCTTAGACAGCCACACTTGCGATTGCTTTGCTGGCTGCCTTGGGCAGCCACACCTGTGCCTCCTTTGCTGGCTTTTCCTGCTAATTGCCTCAGGCAGCCCTACTTGTGGCTGCTTTGCTCTCAGCCCCACCTAGTTCTGGCTGATCCCTTCTAGCCTGCCTGCAGGTTGGGACGTAGCCCTGTGCTGCCTCTCCTCTACCAGATTGCTGGCTGGTTGGCTGTCCCTGGTCCCTGTGCCTTCTCCCTCTGAGCTAGTCCCCTCCTGGTTACCCTCACTCTCTCTGCCTGGGCTCCTAGCCTCCCACTGGAGGGTGGGGCTGGCTGGCCTCCACCTGCCCCGTTTGACTCTGAGGCTTGAGTGTCTCTTTGCCTCCCTCTGTTGCTGACAAGTTTGGGGCCTGGTCTGTTGGGACGACTGAGTAGCTGCCTCCCGGCCGTCCCCTGCCTGTTCCTCTTGGTAAGTCCGGGGGCTGAGCCTCAGACCCCGGATACATAGCCTTGTCAAATTTCTACATAGGCGAATGTTCATCATTATAGGAGGCAACTTTATCTATGTCAAACCAGATGAAAGTAGAAATCCTGCGTATACTTGTTGTTTTGCACACTTTTTCTTTACCAATGTTCCATTCATCTGGCTTAAATATACGCCTCTGCCATACATACAACCCATTTAAACACATGTTCTACATATCATCCATTCACACACATAAAGCTGATTAATACTGGACAGTGCTTTCTTTTCCCCATCCACCCAATAGTATACCATTTCTTCTATCCCAAAGCCCTTTGTACTAGCATTTTAACTATATAGCTTAGTGATTTTTAAACTACTGAACACTATGGTTTTGAAGTTATGAAGGCACATTTTCCTGAAAGGCATCACTATTATTCTTTCCCTGCAATGCAGCCATGAATGAATATGTGCTCTTAGTTCAAATGATGAACCCAGTAAGTTTGGAATCAGAATATCTCCAGTCTGAATCTCACCTTTGCCTTGAACACTGCAAGTAGCCTTAGCCAAAGAACTCTCAGGCACTGCATTATGGGGATAATAATACTGGCCTATCTTTTCCTGCCGTGTAAGCTTTATAAAAGACCAATCTGTATTTGAAGTGCTCTGAACACTAAAGTACTATATAAAGGCTAACAACAGAGATCTAGAATAGCCTTGGCAATTAGAACATCCATGAGCATTTGCCACAATTAGTACGCCAATTGTGGCTAAGTGAAGTTAAGTCTATATCTCATTTCATTCATATAAAGCCAAGATTTTTACAGTCAGCAGCTCAGAAAGTTTCAGAGACTTTAGCTCATATTTCCTCAGAACTTCTCTTCCTGAATTTCTGTGCTTTTAAAAATTGGTAATATCATCTTCCTGGACTTAAATTTGATTCTTCATTTTCATCTCTATTACATCAATAAATGTCGCAACAACTCATTCAAAGGCTGGCTTTGATTTATTTCTTAGTACATTGATCTTTCAGAATTCCAACAGCAGGAATGTAAACTCCAAGATCAAAAACTGTTATCAGTACAGCTTGCAGGTACTGGAAGCTGAAAGAAATTGCTAAAAGTTGAAATGTACATACCTGTGTGTTTTCATGTGTTTTTTGCAGTTTAAAGATGTTTTGAATGTTTTTTGGCAATATGGGCACATGTATGGTCGAAGGTCATTGTGGATTCCCATATGCCTTCGCAGACTACCGCCAGTAGTAAAAGCCCCATTGCATATAAGACACTTGAAAGCTTTTAATCCAGTGTGAGTCCGGATATGTGCTTTTAGCACTCCAGCAGACACAAAACCTCTTCCACACTGAGAACATTTGAATGGTTTCTCACCAGTATGAGACCTAGAAAACAAGTAAATAAAAATGAAAGTTTGGTTATAAAGAGAAGAAAAAAGCAAGCAAACTAGGTTTGAGTTCTATGTCAAATTTTATTCAGAAAAATTAGAACATAATAGCTAGATCATACTCATGGTCTAATTCCAGCCAATCAAAGGCAGAATGAAAACTTCCTAAGAGTGCAATCCTAAGCAGAGTTACTCCAGTCTAAACCCACTGATTTAAATGGGCAATTTTAGGATTGCACTGTAAAGTCTATTAAAGCCAATGGGCTTGGAAGGGTATAATTCGGTTTAAGATTGCACTGCTAATGTCAGATTTTTACTTTCTAAAGGAGGTCTTTGGCTTCCTTAGTGCACAAGTTAAGCCTCTTCTGTGCATTGTTTTTATTGTTAATGAGCAGAATACATTCTAACTGTGATTCTGTTGTTGTGGTTTTAAATAATATTCAAACATCTTAAAGATATTTAACTCTTCCAATTCTTCTTTTCATACAATGAAAAAT
Source organism: Eublepharis macularius (assembly GCF_028583425.1). Classification (NCBI taxonomy): domain Eukaryota; kingdom Metazoa; phylum Chordata; class Lepidosauria; order Squamata; family Eublepharidae; genus Eublepharis; species Eublepharis macularius. Next base: position 52,745,903 of record NC_072796.1, read on the forward strand.
AAAAAATGAAATACAATGAAAACTGTCCTAGAAAAATTATTTACAATCAATCAAAAGGTAACAGACATGGATGTCATCTCCCAAAAGTCTCGACAGATAATTCCCGAGGTTTGCAGAACAAGTCACACTCATTAAAAGAGTTGCCGATAATTAACCCTACACACCATTAAAGGAGCCAGTCACAATAAATACAAGATCGATAAAAAATACATTAAAAATCATAAAAAGCAAGACAGATCCCATTCATGATTAAGTCCCAGTTGGGGACTTAACTTCTTTTTATGACTTTTTATCGGTCTTGTATTTATTTATATCGGTCTTGTATTGTATCTATTTTTTAGCGGTCTTGTATTTATTGTGATGGTTTTCATTGTATTTCATTTTTTATTTTTAATTGTATGATTATATATGCTTTTTGTATATCTTATCATCAGGTAGACTACAGTTAAAGGAACCCCTGAGGAAGCTCTGCAAAACGGGCCACCTGCTAGCAACCTGTTGGGGCCAAGTGTGATTGTTACAGTCTCTTCTGGATCTGGGGTCATCTGCAAAACAAAAAATGTATACATCTATTATAAGGGCTACTTTAGACGAATCAGTGACTTATCTCAGTTCCAGGGAGCAATTTTTGTTATCTGCAGTTAGAGAGAGCAGTTACATTGTACATTTACTGCCTCCTCTACGAATAGAAATTGCAGTTGTAGTATACTGATTGTGATACTTTGTACGTTGGTCGTTATTACTCGTATTTCCTATTTATTAATGTATTTACATGATATTTTTGATTTTGTTATTTATTGATTACATTGTAGCATTTTTGCACTACCACACTTTAAAAAATTTGTAAATTTGTCAGTGTTGTCAGTGTGTACCACAGGAGAATCCCTATTGTTTTGTTGTCTAGACTTTGGTAGTTTCTCGTTTTGTGTGTTAAAATAATTTAAAGGCATTTTAGAAAGTTTACTAGGGAATTATAATGTGCAAGTGTGTTGGAATGTAACCTAATGTGGGATCCAATCACAGAAAGGCCCTGCTTCCGAAAGATGCCAAGCAGCTTCAGCCAAGAAAAATCCCTGAGTAATCCCTATTGGATGACCTAAGTACCAAAGGAAATTCATCTGGGAGCAGGCATTATCTAAGGCACTCTTGCACCTTAAATCTTCATGATACCCGATATATTAAACCATAGGGTTTTAAAAATCAATATTTTGAATTTAGCCCAGAAATTAACTGGCAGATTGTATAGCTTTCTTTCAAAACTAGCACAACATGGTCCACACAGCTAATACCAGTTAGTAAAATGCAGCTGCTTTTGGGGCCAACTGAAATTCTATGTCCTCTGCCATCAGGGACTCTTCTTTCAGGATGTGTATGACAGTGGTCACACGACGAAGGATAAAATTCAATACAGGTCACAAGTTCTAAAAACTGAACCACTGTTCCAGATCATAGTACTGGAAAGGTCTTATGTTTTGGACAAAGACAGTTAGAAATGCATGCTCTTCCAAAAGATTTTTGCAAGTAATTTCTCTGCCTGTTAAAATTTGACAGCATTTGCTCACAAAACAATAATAAGAGAAAAATTGTTAGTGCTTCTGGATCGGGAGGGAAGTGCCTTTTCCTTCTAACCAAATGATTCTCTGGGCAAAAGAAAAGAAATGAAACCATCTTGCAGGTGATGTCATCACAATGGGCAGCAGTTTTGAATAAGTGTAGCTTCGATTTAATGTTATTGCTGATTAGACAATGTAAGAAAGAATGTGAACTACTGGCTGAAGAAATAGAACATGTGAGTGAGTCTATTAAGGCTCCTATGGCGACTACTGAGTTTGATGCCCGCCTCAAAGACATTGAGGAGGAAGTCATTAAGTTTGAAGCTAAAGTTAAGGAGGTGAAAGTAAAAAAGTTTAAACGTGACAATTTGGATTATGCAAACAGGAAGGTTTATTTCTGGTGGGATCAGAACCAGAGTGAGAGTCGGAAGAACTCCTGGGCTCAACCTATCAGGTCCTTTTCAGACCTGGAGACTTCGGGCGTGTCTGACAGTTCTGGAGATGAAGAGACTAGTAGTAGACATCTAAGAAGTAGAACCATTCAGAGCAATTCATGCCTGCCTTTTTTGGGGAAAGGAAGGGACCTTATATGAAAGGCAGGAAGAAACCATATTTAATTTGTCTTCACGGGTTCTTAGCTCAACTGAGAAGGATGTGTTAAATAAAGGATTTGGATTTGTGCCAACACCTAATTACAATTCATTTCAAACAAGAGTAGATATTTATAAATTGGTTAGACTAGTAAAACTTTAAAAGTTTTTTGAGGCACAGGAAGGAGACCAATGTCATGACAGGCTTCCAAAAGGTTTGAGAAGGGGTTCCACCTTTGCACCCCCTGTTGTAGACCACCGTATAGACACTTTCGAATATATGATCCTGAGAGATATTCAACTATTAGAAAACCAGCCGAAAAGAGTGTGGCATAACCTAACGAGGTTGGAAAGAAAAGCCTTAGAGGACTTGAATAATGATCCCTCCATTATTATAAAACCAGCGGATAAAGGAGGAGACATGGTAATTTTAGATAAAGAAACTTACATAGCTGAGGTGGAGAGACAATTAGCTGATACTAGCAGCTGTAAGAAAATTAAAGGGGACCCAACAGCACATATGGGGAGCTTAATTAAAGTGGTTCTGAACGAGGCTCTAGCTTTAGGAGAGATTAGTGATGCTTTACATCGTGCATTAATTGTAAAAACACCTAAAACATTCATTTTTCATGTGCTTCCAAAAATACATAAAAACATCCCCACCTCCGGGGAGACCTATCGTCTCGAGATGTCGGTCAATACTAGAGCCTTTATCAATATATGTGGATTCGTTTTTGCAGGTGGCTGTACCTAAGATCCCCTCATTTATAAGTGACACAAGAGAATTTATTAAATTGGTTGAGGGTTACCCCATAGAAGCCGATGACATCCTGTTAACTATGGATGTCAATTCTTTGTATACTGTTATCCCCCATGAGGCAGCACGAGAAGTGACGGAAGAGATCTTTAGGGGTAGGGATGACAACTCCCCTCCCACTGAGTTGTTGCTTCAATTGGTGGACCTTATCTTGGAAAAGAATTATTTTTGCTTTAATGAATCATACTTTTTTCAGACCAGAGGCGTTGCTATGGGGTGTGCAGCAGCCCCCAGCATCGCCAATTTATTTATGGCAAGATGGGAAGGCCAGTATATTATGCACCAATCTAACCCTTTTTTGGCTAACGTTCGATTATTTAAAAGGTACTTGGATGATCTTTTCTTCTTGTTTAAAGGGGCCAGTAGGGTTCGGGAGTTTTGTGAATGGCTGGACTCTAGGGACAGCAATATAAGATACACGTGGCAGTTTGATAGTCAAAGAATTAATTACCTTGATGTTGTTGTATACAGAAGCCCAACTAACACTCTTCAGATTGGCCCATATAAAAAGAAGACAGATCGTAATTCATATCTGACATACCAATCACAACACCTTAGACGTTTAAAACAGAATATACCCTATGGCCAACAGTTGCGTATTAAACACAATTCACGCCAGGATGATTTCTGACAGGAAGGAACAGAAATGAGTAGAGCTTTTCTCAAGAGAGGATACCCCAGGCAGGTTGTAGAAATAGCATATAAGAGAGCTGAGTCGTCTCGTAGGGAGGATTTATTTAGGACTAGAGAAAAGACTCCCAACACGAGAATACAACGGGCTATGGATTATACACCTTTTGCCCATCCAATTAAGAAAACCATCTCTAAACATTGGCCACTTATACAGGAAATAAAAGGGTGTGAGCACTTACCTACAATAGGAATGAGACAAACACAAAATATAAAAGATACACTTGTCCATTCAGGCATTCACACACACCCTGAGCCCCGGTTATTACCACAGGGCACTTATAAATGTGGTCATTGTAGCATATGCCCACTGATATGGGAGAGAGATCAAATTACTATTAATAGTCCACCTAAGCGGCTGACTATTAGACATTTTGCTACTTGTCAGACTGCTGGAATAGTTTATGTTATTAGGTGCCCATGTCTCCAACTGTATGTAGGAAATTCTATAAGGATGTTAAGAACTCGAATCTTAGAACATGTATCTAGAATTAAAAACTCAGTTATCAAGGCTCCACTCACACTATATTTTAAAGAAAAGCAGCACCAGGAAAACGAGTTTAAAGTAGCAATTTTATTTGTCGCTCAGAAGGGACTTTCCCAACAAGTACAGAAAGTGCTGCTAAGAAAGGAAGCCCAGTGGATTCATGTTCTGAACACCTTAAAACCTAATGGTTTAAATACAGAGCTGTCTTTTAATTGTTTTTTATAAATAAGAAACTACTTCAATCTAGTTGAATGAAGCTGCTTCCCCTTTAAATGGAACACAGACAGAGAGAGGGGGAGGGTGCGCGTTTGAGAACAAACAGCCGCCATTCTCCGGAGTGTGGGGAACTTGTGGATCACACTATGGTAAGATCTTTGCTGATCTCCTGTAAAATCATGATGGATGTATGAATTTAGTGTTGTCAAATGTGGGTTGTTATATATTTTAATTTTGTGTTATAGTGGATTAACACGCCCCTGAGGAGGTGATGTACGAAATCTGAGTCAATAATAGCCAGCCCTGGATTGGGCGCGGGACTTTCCCAACTACATTACCATCTTCCCTTCAGTTTGACCACACAACGCTTGGAGATTAACAAAGCTAAAAAAAAAACACAAGAAGAAACAGACAAAAACTAATTGCCTCCACCTAATGGACTTTATTGTTCTCCTCCGGAATTATCTCAGTCTATAAGATTGTAGCAAATGCACACAGGAAGAATTTTGTACTTTTTGTATTGGGATACTGTATATTGTACAAAGGATTTATTATATAATATATATTAGCACTTTTGCACTTTAAATTGACTAACAGCCTGCACACTGTCAAGTGCATTTTTCTCCCTTGAGGGACTTTGCCCCCCCCCCTTTTTTTGCAAGTGTTTGTAACCGGGAGAACCACTGCTGCTTTGTTAACATTTGACAGCATTTGCTCACAAAACAATAATAAGAGAAAAATTGTTAGTGCTTCTGGATCTGGAGGGAAGTGCCTTTTTCCTTCTAACCAAACTATTCTCTGGGCAAAAGAAAAGAAATGCAACCATCTTGCAGAATGAACTTCCCTGCCCTAAAGTTGCATGTCTTTGGAATGAAGAAGGAAATGTAAATTACATTTAAGCAAAGTAGAGTAGGACACACCTGAGAAGACAAAAATAACCATTTGCTGTTCTTTAATTTTTGTAAAACATTTCTCTCCCTTACCTGATATGTTGTTTAAGATGGCAAGACTTTTTATATGCTCTGTGACAATAATAGCATTTATATGGCCTGTCTGCTTCATTCGCAAAATTATTATTGAAGTAATTTTGGAAGAACTGGCTATTTCTAGGGATTGGCTGGATAAGACCTGTATGAGGGGGAAAAAATATATACCTGATTAAAATCCTCTCTGCGTATCTAAAAACAGGCACAGAAAGTGTGTGAAAGTCTGAATGATTCAGGAAGAATTTATATGACTTCAACTGTGCCCAGTCCCACATAATGATGTTAGTTGTAATTAGAGATGTGCACCTGAAAAATATTCAGGTTTCCACTGAGTTTATTCAGGAATCTTTACGGAGCACACCGAAGCTCAAAGCAACACTTTTCTTGCTGTTTGCAAATGACAATAAAAGTGTTGCTTTCAAATGCCCACTGCTTTCCAGATGATGAGAGGGGAATCCCTCTCCTGCCAGATGAAAAAGGCTGCCAGCATTTGAAAGCAGCTTTTTCAGCTGATGGGAGAGAAATCCCCCTCCCATCAGCTGAAATGCAGCTTTGAAAGCAGCAACACTTTTCTTGAGTGGCAAGAAAAGTGTTGCTGCTTTCAAATGCCCCCCTTTTTTCAGCAGAGGGGAGGGGGAAGAGGGGGGTCCTTGCCGGGCAAGAAAAGTGTTGCTGTTTTCAAATGCTTGCAACTTTTTTTTAGCTGATGGGGGATCCCCCTCCCATCAGTTGTAAAGCGGCAAGCCTTAAAGCAATACTTTTCTTGCCATTTGCAAGTGGCAAGAGATGTGATGCTCTTTGCCCAAAACTTCCCAAAGTGATACGAATCACTTCAGGAAGCTTTGCTTTGGGATTCCCGAATCGGCTCAGCAATGCTGGGGCTGATTTGGGAACCCTGAATCTTTCCAGATCAGGTCAATTCGGAAACCTGAAGTAGAACACTCCTAGCTGTAATGCCATACGCCATGACATTGTGTTAGTACAGCAGCCATAGCTCTCCATCGTAAATGCTTCTCAACTGGCTTGGAAGCCTGGGCAACAAAAAGGCTACAAACAAGCTTTTCATAACAATGAGTAACCAAATACAACCGAAAAGCATTTTGCTTAGGCAATCTTTGTTGTGATTCACAACAGGCATTTTACTTTCCTTTTCATTTCCGCACTACATACTAGGAATACTTATAAAAAAAAGTTACACCATTCATACTTTACCTAAGTCTGTGATGAGTATTGGTTCCTGCAAAGGAATATCTGGTACTGGAACACTGGTCTTTCCTATTCGAACTTTAGCAGGTTTACGTTGATGTCGCATCTTTCTTAGTTCAGTATGTTTAAAGTGAGAGGCAATGTGTGTCTTTCTGTGACCTGAAGTTCGAAACTTTTTATCACAGTGGGGGCAAGCAAAAGGTCTAATTCCTAAGAAAAGATAAAGACATTAATTTCTTCTGTTATCTATATCTTAAGGTCAAAACAAAAAGTGAAGAAAAAACCTGGTATTCCTTGCACTTACTCACAGTGAAATCCTAAGCAGTTTCTCCACTCTAAGATATAGGCTTAGATTTGAGTAACTCTGTTTAGTATTTCACTGTTAGACACTTTAGAGAGTTTCTTTCACATGCAGCTCTCCTCTGGAACAGGATTTGTATCCATGTGTGCCCAATTATTTGCAATCTGTCAACACATGCTGGTAACACAGGTCAGAGTGGGCAAAATCTCACTGTTCCACCCTACTTTAATTGCACTCAGTTATGCTGACATGCAAACAGAACATGCATGAAAAGACTGACTTTTCCCCCAGTCTGGCATGAAGTTAATAATCAACAGCACTCAATCCTAGAAACTTGAATTATTTGTAATTTTTGAGTTACTAAGAACTGCAATTAAAATATGTAAGAAGTTTTACTTAAAATCCTTAAGGTGATCAAATAAAACACAACAGGCAAATATGCTATTGCTTTAATATCTTAGCTAATACTTCCATTATCCCTAATATTGCTGTCTTAATACTAGGAAAGAAAATCGTGAGTTCCTACCTGTATGCAAACGAATATGTACTTTTAAACTTCCTGAGGTAGAAAAGCATTTCATACAGTACTGGCACTTAAAAGCCTTAATGCCGGTATGTGTTTTTATGTGCGCTGTAAGGGTACTCTTCACAGCAAAGGCCCGGAAACACTGTGGACATTTGAATGGCTTTTCATGAGTGTGAATGCGAATGTGTCGTACTAGATCACTCGGTTTTTTAAATTCTTTAGAGCAGTATGGACAAATATGCCATCTTATTCCATTCTCCTCACGTATGGAACCTAAAATAGAGTTACAGAACAAATATCAGCATATAATGTTAAAATACAACCAGTACAACACCCTCAAATGGGAAGTCAGAATTTGAGACCAAGGGCTGGATCCAATAGTTTCCTTCTAACTGTCTAACAGAATATGCAAGAGTTTTTCCATTGATGCAGAGCGTGGAGTCACTGGACTCAGCATTTAATTTGGTAAGTGACGCACCATGTAGAAATTCTGCATTCAGACTTAGATATCTCCAACCCAGGTTTAAACACAACAACAATAAAATGTTTAACATTGTTCCCTGGTGATTGCTCACCACCTTGGGGGCCCTAGTATTGGTAGAAAGGTGGTATACAAATAAATGAATGAATTAATTAATTAATTAATAAATATAAACACAATCGTAAGGAAAATATAAGAAGTCCACTTTAACCAAAATATTAGATTAAAGCATACCAATAATAAAGACAGACAGAATAAATGGAATTGGATTACAGTGAGATTTTATTTAAACTGATAAATACACATGACAGGTCATGCTGAACGCAAAGAGAAAGCCTGCCGAGCACCAGCACCTGAAATATGGTTATATCTACAGGGCCACTGCAAAATCACAAAACAGTGCATGGATGAGAAACCGGCTGGAAACCTAAATTCCATAATGAGCTATATGAAAGAAATAATAAATAAATTACAGAACAGCTATGATATAATATAGTTTTATATGGCAATCATATGTAAACAAACCATCATAGTATGTATTACCAGGTAAAAATGGTGATTTTTTCTTCAGAACTCTCTTCTCTTTTTTATCCACTTTATCTGGGTTTTCTTGCTCTTTAACTTGTTCTGTATTGCTAGAGTCAGCCTGATGACTGGAAAGATTCGGAACATCTACATTTTCATCCTGACTTGATTGTATCTTACTCTCAGTACAGTCAGCATTTGATGAAACTGGAATTGAAGACAGCCCACTATTTTCCAAAGCTTGCTAAAATAATAAAAATGAACTAAACTGAGAAGAGAATTCACAATTATTCGCAATTGACTTTCCAGAAAGAATTAGGCAAGAATATAGAATACCTAATATTTAAATAATTCAAGCCGGTTATTTCAATATTCAAGATAGTGGCAGAATTTAATTTTTGTACAGAACAGAAACGTAAACAGGGAAACTCACAGATAACGTGTTAGCAAAAGTATCTATAACTGTAACAAAAGCAGCAACTCATTTTATACCTTGTAAAAAATCTACTGTAAGATAAGGAGGACAGGACTATTGCATCAAAAAGTTGGAAGGACAGAAAAGCCAGAGAGCTGTTTATCCTTGCTTTCTACTATCCTGCACAATCCTTTAATATGCAGATTGAATTCTTAGGAACTTCCTTCTTGCACCACATCTTCCTCTCTTTGTCATTCACACTTTTCAATCTTGACATCATGGATAAAGGATATGCCATTATATTTATTTTACAAAGATTAATTAAGGCTCTGAGTGTATGTTCCTCTCCACACATGCACACACTCTGCCACGCAGGCTCATACACCTACCAGTGGTTGCCATCAGTAATCTATGACTTGAGGGTAGGACTTTGTGCAATTGTTAACATCTACAGTACTGAAAATTACCTGCAGCTTTAAGAAATTAAAGAATGTAGTAGAATAGACCGCATAGTAGATAATACTGAAATATTATCTTGGCAAAAAGTCAACACTGTTATTATTAAGTAAAACATAAGTAAAAGGTAATGATAAATATAGGGGAAATAAGGATTTTTTCATTTTTTAAGATAAGGAGTAGAAACAGGTTAGTATTTACAATATTACTTTACCTTAACACTCTTAAAGATTATGACAATTAGTTCTATTAAATAATAAGCATTGTTATTTTTAATAATAGTTATTGTTATTGTTAAGAAAAGGTAATTATAAGATGAATAATGAAATAATGAGTTTTTTATTTTATTTTATTTTAAATAAGGAGTAGAAATAGGTTTAAATTTTGGATGTGTTGTTTATTTGGAAAAATACACACTAAATAGGCTTAATTATTATTCTAATTATTATTCTAATATCTATAGAGGTTATGATTTTTGTACTTTGTATTTTTAATAATCCTTGTAGCACACAGCTTCATATTTCTCTTGCTTGTCCCTAGGGCTGTGCACGGGTGGGGATATTCAGTATTCCTGCTTTGGGTTTACCCAAAGTGGGAAAACGATTCGGAATACCCCCAAATCCTTCGGGAATCGCTGTGGTATGCTCCATAAAGATTCAGAGCATACTGAAGCGAGGGGGGGAAACTCCCCACCACCACCAATCCTGGGGCAACCCCTCTACCCCCCACTCCCCTGGGGAGACCCCTCCACCCCCCCAACCCTGGGGAAACCCCTCTAACCCCCAAAGACTTACCTGGCGGCAGGAGAGTCATCAGCTGAGCAGCGGGCCACCGCCACCACCGTGGTGGCAGCGGCGGCGGCACACAGCAGTGTGGCCTGGAGCCAGCCACCACCTGTGCCGCCGCCATGCCGCCGCCCGAGCCTGCGGGGTGATGGGGAAGGCCGGAGCCACCTCCTCCGGCTCTTCCTGCCCCTCAAATGGCCGTGGTGTGCTGGTGGCTGGCAGCCATTTGAGGAGCAGGAAGGGCTTTCTCTGCCTCCTCCGGCCCTTCCTGCCCCTCAAATGGCCACATACCGCGGCCATTTGAGGGGCAGGAAGAGCCAGAGGAGGCATCTCCGGCCTTCCCCACCACCCCGCAGGCTCAAGCGGCGGCATGGCGGCGGCAGAGATGGCGGCTGGCTCCAGGCCACACTGCCTTGTGCCGCCGCCACCACGGTATCTTTACCCAAAGCGAAACCTGAATAGCACAGCCTTACTTGTCCCCTTTCTGTCCCTTTCTTTTTATGTATTCCCTTTTTGTTCTAATAAAGTAAAAAAGGTAAAGGTGCAAGCACCAAGTCATTACTGACCCATGGGGGGACACTGAATCACAACGTTTTCTTGGCAGACTTTTTGTTAAGGGGTGGTTTGCCATTGCCTTCCCCAGTCATCTACACTTTACCTCCAGGAAACTGGGTACTCATTTTACCAACCTTGGAAGGATAGAAGGCTGAGTCAAACACTAACCTGAACCCAGCTTCCACCAAGATCGAACTCAGGTCGTGAGTAGAGGTGTGCAGCCTGAAAAACATGCTGGCCCCGATTCGGATATCCCAAATCTTTATAGATCGGATCCGATTCGGGTATTTTACCCGAATTGGAAACCCTAAGCACACATGCCTAGTTATGAGCAGAGCTTGGGCTGCAGTACTGCAGCTTACCACTCTATACTACGGGGCTCCTATTGTTTTAATAAAATATATTTTAAAAAAATAAATTAAAGTATATTCTCAGTTTGTAATTATTCTATCAGCTTGTATTAGTATTGCTTGTTTTTGTGACAATGAGACTTAAATTTTTGAACAGATTTCTACTTCCAGTTTTTTTAACCATTTTCATGTTGATATTGAAGATTTATGTATCATTCAGTTTTGTACATTGTGAGCAGAGCATTACATCACCTGGAAGTACAACCCAGCAGTTGCTGTTGCAAGCAGGGGTGTGCAATTTGGGTTTCCAATTTGAGATAAATACCAGAATCAGACCCGATTAGTAAAGATTCTGGATTTCTGAATTGGGCCCAGTATGCTGGCCACGATTCAGAAATGCTTCCCAAAGCTTCCCAAAGCAATTTGGGTCACTTCGGAAAGCTTCGGGGTGCATTCAAACCCCGAGGTTGGCTTCAGCTGACTGGCAGGCAGCTCCCTCCTCTGCCGGTCAGCTGGAGCCAGCCTCAGGGTTTGAATTTAAAGTGCTTGAAAGGGGCTTTAAACTTCAGCTGAGAGGCAGTGGAGTCCCCCACAGCTGAAGCTGGGGAAGCCCCAAACAGGCACTTTAAATTTCAGCTGGGAGACAGAGGATTCCCCCCTCCCAGCTTAAGCTGGAGAAGCCCCAAAAGGGCTTTAAACTTCAGCTGGAGGTGGGGGATTCCCCCCTCCCAGCTGAAGCCCAGGGAAGCCCCAAAAGGGAGCTTTAAACTTTAGCTGGGAGGTGGGGGAGTTCCTGTATCCCAGCTGAAGCGCTGGAAGCACCGCCTGCTTATTTCACCTGATGGGAGGGGGAGGAGGGAACCCTCTCCTCCCCCTCCCATTAGGTAAAATAAGCAGAGAGGGAGTTAAGCAATTTCTGAAGCGGCTTGCCACTTTGGAAATCGCTTATTTCTGACTCTTTTTCCTGCTTTGGAATTTCCAAAGTGGGAAAACCAAATCTTTCTGGGGTGCACACCCGTAGTTGCAAGTCACACAAGACTGTTCAACTATAAAAAAGCATGTTTATCTTCTCCACAGGCAAGGCAAATGGAGGAGCATGTAAAGGTTAAGGGAGGAGGGAATGATCCTAGGCCATCCTCTAACTCTCAGCATCATATAAATAAATACATCACGTCATAGTCTGTTTTTAGCCTGAGAATTGTTTAAGTCTCATTTTAAGCTAGTCCATATTTTTTGTTTGTTTATGCTCTAAACACTTTCAATACATTTTATGATGTTTTATATTTTTATTATGTATTTTTTGGCAAACTGTTTGGGCAACTTCCCTGTTTATTTCCAAACAAATAAATAAACATAATTACCACATTTCCCTCTCTTAGTTCTTGACTAGCTAATGCTGTGAAACTTAGCGGCCAGGAGAGCCTGGCAGTGGGAAGTGTTGGGTTGATATATTCACGTTCTTTAGCAACCACTTCATCTCTAGCACACAGGTTTTTCAACACACTAGAGAGGGAGATGGATAGCCCAAAATTAAGGTATGGATTTCCCTACCTGCAAAATGTCTCTATTGATTCCCACAGCCATACTAAGTTGTTGACCAGATTGCTGGGTCTGATTATTTTCCACTGGCTCAGACAGTTCAAGGAGTTGCTGAATAACATCCGTTACAGACTGTTGACCCTGATGTCCTGAAACAGAAGTTACTGGAGTTTCTGTCTGTGGAAAAAAGAAATCTACTAAAATTATCTGTGAAGAAGTAAAAAAAAAAATGGAATTCACCTTTTTAAAACAATGTGCAACAAGTTATTTTTAAAAAAGCATTATCCATATGCTAACAGCGGTGAGAGTAGGATACATTTCAAAACTGTCAATAAAGGAACTATTTGTTCTACTGAGGTTCTCATCTTGAATTCTTAAACCAAAAGGTTCTTTCTAAGCTTATCTATAAACCAGTATGAACTAACTATACAAAGTGAGAAATTCTTCCGTTCATAAAGTGAGCATTATTAATAATAAAAATTTAAAAAACGAACTACAAAACAGATCTCTCTAAACTGGGTAGGTGGGTAACAAGGTGGAAAATGATAGTCAGTATAGGTACAAGAATAGTGATGCATATTGTAACAACCCCCCCTCTCCACACACACACCTTTAAGTATATGCAAACGAACTTGCTGAAATTGAGTGGGTATAATGGGGTATAACTTGGAGGTATAATGGTCAATGAAAATCTCAGCAGTGAAAACGATAACCTGCATGCTGGAAATGTTAGGAAAGGAGCAAGCGACTCAGTCCCACTCCTGAGAAGGCAGCATGAGGAATGGCTCTTATGGCTCCAACTGCTGCACAAATAGGCACAGCTCCCATCCCAGGCGAGGGAAGTTGGCAACATGCAACCAGACATCCTCTTCACTTTTGGCAGTTCAGTAAAGTCTGTGTCAAACAACTACTCCCTCCCTACATGTTTCCTCAACTACAGCTGACATTAGCTCCCCCCCCGTCACTCTCACCTGGGGCAGCCCCACAGCACATCCCAAGGAATGATCCCAGCACTGGGCTGCCAGGTAAGCGATAGCCCTGAGTTACTATCAGACGCCTCTGGTCTATTGAGTGCCTTGGTCCCTGAATGGAGCGGGGGAATGTTGATTCCGTGAGAGCTGCCGCTGCACGCTGCCTCAATTCTGCATAGTCCTCTTTACACATTGGCGTGGCAAACAGGGTGGGACATGCAGTCAAGCCCATAGGGGAGGCATCAACCCCCCTCTGTGCTGCAGGGGCCTGAGACACCAAGCAGATGGCTGTTGTGTCTGGGGCACGGGGATGTACTGGGGGGTGGCAGGTCCCCATGCTGCATGTATATGTGCACTGGGGGCAGAACCCCCAATCCCTGGGGGACCTTCGGAGGGAGATGGCCACCGTGAGGTTCTTCTCTTCACCAATGCAAATGGGAGTCTGGACAGGTGGCTGCCTGCCATTCCCCTGTTCCAACTAGGATCGTTAACCCAGAGATTACCAAAGAAAAAGAAGCAGTGGAGGGTGGGCTGTGAGCCCCCTAGATCGACCGGTCCAGGTAGATTGGAGCATGTATGTGAGCACATGCCAGCTGTCTTGCAGTATTCGCGCTGGTTTAACAGTCCCAATTGGACTGGCCCAGGTAGCCCACGGGCTGTTCGAGCTAGATGAGCCTCCCACTCCCATCCTCTATCTCCGGAGAGTCAGTTCAGTCATGGTGAGCAGCCCTTTCACCCCAGCATGAGGAAGCTAGCTAGCAGCTCCGAGAGAACACAGAGTGGCCGCAGCAATCATGAGAGTAAGATTCCCGTGAGCATCTCCTCAGCAAGGCATGCCCAAGAGCAGATTTTGCAGAACACTCCCCTCATCTTCATAGAGAGATCCTTTGCAACAACAGGAGGGTCAGGGATGGGGAATGGGCCAGCCTTCACACCCACATGTGCACAGCCTGGTGAGGAGGCCAACCCTGTCCAACGGGATATGCAATGCCAGCACAAGAGGGTATTGCAAGACCATTGGTGATGTGGCCAGGGAAATGGCCCCCACCTCTGCAGAGAAGATTCAGTAACCCTCAGCAGTGCCTAGGGAGCCAGGGCTTGTGACCTGATTGATCAGTAATGGAGGCTACCCCGCGATACTGGGACACCCCTCTGGACAGCTTCCCCCATCGGGCGACTTGATGTGGGTGCCGTGACCGTAAGGGCATGTGGTCCCAGGCTGCCTGCTCTCTGGTTGGGGATGGGGAGTGAGGCTGTCAACAGCCAGCGGCAATCACAGCCCATGCATTGGCTGCATTTTTGCTTGCCACTCACACGCCTGTCATAGGGGTGGCATGGTCATTTGGGGATGCTAGCAGGGTTGTCAGGGGAACAGTGGGGCATGCACTTCCTGACGCAGTCTTGCTGTGTTTTTCCGGACTCAGCCACTGCTGTAGCTTTCCCATGAAGGTTGTTAGAAAGCAGACGAGTGGTGCCACAGGTATGCGGGCACCGGCGCATGTCAGGCCTCAAGACTGCACTGTCAGAGATGTGAAAGTGTAAAGAGGAGAGGGGGGAACCAGATTTTTTTTTGATGGGACAAGATTTTTTATTTTTTTTAAATAGATCTTTGAATGTATGCCATTGCAGATGTATTTTGTGTTGATCTAAGGCATTTACTTTGGTCCATGCATTTTCACCAGATGGCTTTCTAGTGATTATTGCAACCCAAGAAGATGCTCACATGAAATAGTTACAAAGCACTACATTAATCTCACTGATCCGGTAGATGACTTGGAGTAGATTTCAATTTCTATATCCAGAAATGGAGCCAGAGCACAGTTTTTCTTCTTCTGGTCAGAACATAGTGCTTGGAAATTCATTTAGGCCAAGAACAAAGCACATTTCTGAATTACAAGGACTGTATTGGCAATGCAAAGACAAGAAGAAGAATAAGGAACCAGAATTTTTGAAGGAAAAAAGAGGGGGGGAGTTGCCCCATTTCTTTCTGGTTTTTTTCCCAATTAAAAAACTTAGAAAATTAGGGAAGCACTGAAAAAAATGCATATGAAATATTCTCTCTTTTGGAATGACTTGACATGTACAACATGACAAAATTTGAAGAGATATCAATCAGTTCATCCAGAGGAAGTGTGAGACATTCCCAACCAACATCAGTAATTGTCTTCCAACTAATCTGGTTAAATTTATTTCTTTTGATATATTTAATACCACCCGCTCTTTGTAGCATTCACTCCAACTCCAAATTTCTGCTTGCATTTAACCAGGACGTACACATCTGAGGAAATGAGCTTTGACTGATAAAAGCTTTGTTACTTCTTAAGATGCTACTGGACTCCTGTGTAGAGATGGGCACAATCGGCATTACGATAGGAAAATACCCCCAATAATGGTGTTCGCGCCATCAGGACCCAGCTGATTGGTGCCGCCCACGGCAACCGATCCAGCGGTCGGGAGGGGCGCTTGTTCGGGGCTTGATCGGATCGATCGGTATCTGATCGTGATCCAGACACTCTGGCGCCAGGAATCAATTCCCCTGGCAACGGAGGCAGGGGAATGCCTGAGCTGTGTTTCCCCTCCTTCTGTCACCCTGGAAACGCGAATGGAAGCCCAGCTTTCCTTGATCAGCAGGGCTTCCTTCCACAGAGCAGCAACGCACTCACACCAGTTGAGAGAAGACAGCCAGGGGAGGGAGGGGGAAGGGAGTGTTCTGTAGCCATGGGCACTCCAAACGTTTTTTGCTTTTTAAAAAAATGGGGCTTTGTAGGAGGAATGAATGTTTTTCTGTCTGCCACTCTCTGTTTTTAACCTGCTTTTAAAACACTGTATTTTTGTGTGTTTAAAAGGGAGTGGGTAAAAGCTGGATCCAGATGATTTTAAACGGATCCTCATGAATTCATATGATTTTTATATTGAAACAAAACAAAAAGGCTGTCATATTATAGATCATGTCCTAGTCTACAGACAGCAACAAAACAATTATGCATCCACTAATCCGTGGCGCTGCCACGGCACAAAAACATGCTAAAAAAGCACGGATCTGCATGGATCCTCTTAATTTTTAAGTGGGGCCACCTAAAATCCACCACACAATCACAGACCATGTCTGTTGCCACAAATGGGACCAAAAAATTCAGCCATCCACTACTTCGTGGAACCGCCACGGCGTGAAAATACGGTTCAAAAGCACAGATCCGCATGGATCCTCTAGGTTTTTACATGGGACCACCCAAAATCCACCGTACAATCCCAGATCATGTCCATTGCCACAAAAGGGGCAAAAAATCAGTTATCCACCGTTTCGTGGCACTCCCACGGTGCAAAAACATGGTCTAAAAGCATGGATCCTCATAGATCCTCGTGATTTTTATGTAGGGCCACCCAAAATCAACCATACAATACCAGATCATGTCCATTGCCACAAATGGGACCAAAAAAATCATTCATCCACCGCTTTGTGGCAGCGCCATGGCGCAAAAACATGGTTCAAAAGCACGGATCCTCATGGATCCTCTTGATTTTTACATGGGGCCACCCAAAATCCAGTATACTGTCCCAGATCATGTCCAATGTCACAAACAGGACCAAAAGATCTAAAATATGACAGCCTTTTTGTTTTGTTTCAATGTAAAAATCATATGAATTCATGAGGATCCGTGTCTCAGATTCATGTTTTTTCACCGTGGCAGCGCCAAATATTTTTGGATCTGTGTTTTTTATATTTCAGTCTGTGGACCTGGCTGTGATATGTAATTTGACGTTTCATTTGTGTTTTTCCTATTTAAAAAACCATAGGATCCTCGAGGATCCTGGTTTTACTTTCTTCCTGTTTAAAATACGCTTTTGGAAGACTGGCTGCTTGCTTTTAAAATCGGGTGGGGAAGAATGGAGGATTCTGTCCCTGCTTTTTTTAAAAAGCTGGCTGAAACATGTTGATGGGGTGTCTCTCTCTCTCTATTTGGAGAGGCAGGGATGGGTTAAAAACTTTTCACCCCCTCTGCTCTAAGTGTGTGCATGTGTGTGTGAAAACATCCCCTCCCTGAGGGGAGGCGGCTCGTCACCGGGTTAAAAACTTTTTCCCCCTCTGCTCTAAGTGTGTGTGTGTGTGTGAAAACGTCCCCTCCCTGAGAAGAGGCGGCTCGTCGCCGGGTTAAAAACTTTCCCCCCACTCTGCTCTAAGTGTGTGTGTGGGGGGGGGGCGCCCCTCCACTTTGGCCTCCCCGATCCTAGATCGGAAACGGGACTTGATTGGTGTGGATCGGTGATCTGGGGTCGTCGCCGGCGAGGATCCACGATCAGCTTGATCGGTATTTTGGGGGGGATCGTGCCCACCTCTACTCCTGTGTAATTTGTGTTTTTTACTTCCAATTGTATTTTTTCCTACTTCTTAGGAGGCAAAAAGCTAAAATATATATTTTAAGTTAGCATTCCATATATTCACAATTTTGCTTGCAAAAACTAAGGAGGTATATTTTTTAATTCCATATGCCAAATGGTACAGTTTTATATGCTAAATTATAAATTATGCATTGTATGCTGTTAAAGCAGTAAAGTAAGTTCACATCTGATAAGTAAGTATTGCATTTATTTCAACCCCCCCCCCCGCAAATTTCTGTTTTATTTTATGGCTTTTTATGCCCATAGGCAGAAGAAAGACATGTCTGTTTTGAATATCACTCTTCCTGTTTATTAAAAAGCTAGCAATAAAAACTAGGCTGTCTTACATTTATATCCAGCATTCTGGCCCCCACTCAGAGATGCTCTTCTACAATATCTGTTCCTTTACCTAAGGATCAGCACCCTATTCACCTGGCTCTGAAAGCACTGACTACCTGTTGGGAAAGAGGGATGGAATGTTTGAATTAAGAGCCTTTCCAAATAAGTGATCAGCATTATCAGAGCTAGTCAAATGGCTCATCTCTTCATTATTGTACATACAACACTCAATCGTATTCCACATAATGGAGGTGCTGAACAACGGCATTCTTTTCTCCTTACAGCACTCTCTAGCATTCCCAGAAACTCATCCTTTTTGGATGATGGCAACTGGAAAAGTGCAGGCTTTCTGAAGTAGTACATCCAGGGCTGTCAAGCTCCCAGTGGGGAAGGGGCATCCCTCCCCCAGGTCTCAATACCCACTGCTGCTATAAGTGAGGGTAGGAGAAAAATTAAAAAAAGAAATATAAGGCCTCATCTACTTATTGGAGGTTCTTACCATAGAGTTCTTGCAATTCCAAGAGCTACACAGAAAAACAAAGGTGACTCTAGGAAACACTCCATGAAAACAGCAAGTTCTTACCCTACTTATGGGCAGCTCTAGGAATTGCCAGATCTCTATGACAGGAACTTCCTTTAAACAGACACGGCCTTATTTTTCTTTTTAATTTTTTTCCTGGGATGTTACCCCCACAACCCTCCCACTGGTTGCCAGGCACCACCTGGCAACTCTAACTACATCTCCTTATCTCGTATAAATGTGTGTGAAGTTCTACAGATACCTATGAACTTATGAACAATGAGTAACAGTTAAGCTAAGAAGCAGCATACTCACATTTTTCCATTTATTATCAACAGGCTGCAACAAGTTAACTGTTGTTAATGTCAGAGGCTGAGCCACAGACTCCTATGGAAAATAAGAATGGATGGTAAGGTAAGTGCCTCTTCAAAATGAACATACAGAAGCACAAAAATATGGCACTCTCTTCTATTAGGATTCATTAGGGTAAACCAGCAAGCTTCACAAAGTGAGATTTAAAAAACACTTTCAGAGTAGAGATACTATACATGACTCAGTTGTAGACAAGATTTAATTGCTGAAGGGGCAGGAAGCTTAAGCAAAATCAATTATTTTATGTTGTATCACTTATCAGTTGACAAAAAGAAAGCTGAAGGCCAAGAGCATATCCCAATGTGATTTTCTGCTGGCTTGCATCTCTAAAATAAATGGTTTTTTCCTAAGAATACTCTTGTACACAACCATTCACTTCGGCGGGACCTAAAAAGAATTCCTTATGGAATTTGCCCATGTCTATAGAAAACAGAAATAGATATTACATATAGGTTGTTTCTGTCTGTCTCTCTTTCACACACGTACAAAAAAAGAACAAGTGTCTACATTTTAGGCCCAAGTCAATGGCCATCCTGCCCTCTCCAATTGGCCCCAAATATTTTTTTTAAAAACCCTTTACTATCAGACATAAAGATGCATTACCGTTGTAATGTGAGATGTCTCTGTCGTAGAGCTTGCTGTGTTTTGCGTACTACTCATATGCATCTTGCTGATATGAGTATGTAAGCTGCCTAAACTTTTGAAGACACAACTACACTCTGTACAGTTATATGTAGGACCATTCTTCACCTTGAGAAATAAATGAAGGAAAAAGTCAAAACTTGCAATTACGATTTTTTCCTATAAAGTATAGAAAAATTACAACTCATTACTCTTCAGAAACACTTTCAGTTTTATACCCCATCAGAAAAAGCAGCCTAAGTTGTGTTAGACAAACAGCCATTCCCTGACCATGCTGTAAGACACAATCATTGTTATGCACCCACCAAGCATCCTTTTCTACTCACAGAACTTTTAAAAATCTTATAAGTTGAAAGATCAGGGGATGTTTTTTGTTTGGCGGTATTTTACTTCTTTTGACTCAAGTTTAGCAAATTTAGTATATGTGTAAAATCTGTTTTTATTATGGAAAAAATTCAGAAAGCACAAGTAAAAAGTTGATCAGAAGTTGAATCAAGTGGATGGAAACTATAGAGAATTGTTGCTGTTTTATACATAGAGATTGGCACCACAAATCCAAATACAGCAAGGGATTATTCAAGTGCATACAGGAAATAGCATTCTATTATAGTTCATTACAGTATTTATTATAGCTTTTTGAGCTAACTGGCTATTCATCAGGGAAGTACTGAAAAAAACTACTTTCATATGTTACAGAAGAAGCGAGAAAAATCATTTTCATGCTAGTTGTGTTCTCAATATTATACTCTAAGTAATATAATTACAACTTAAATTTCATGGATTGTATGCAAGAGGGAGGGCTTCCTCCCATTTGCATTTCGTGATCCATCTCCTTTCCCATGCATTCCCTCTTTGTGCTGAACCCCATCCCATGATCAGTACGATCTTCTCCTTATCTTCTCCCAATCCTCCCGACCATGGCTAGACACAGAGGAAGAACATGCCCTGATAGGCTTCCTAGGAATCCGACAGAACATCTCATTCATCCCTCCCTGGCCACATTTGGAAGAAAAGAACAGAGAAATGGCAGTATGGAATTTGGCAAGAAATAGAGGTAGAAGGACGGAAGAAGGTATAATATATAATGAAGAACATTATATATAATATATAATGAAGAACAAACCAGTGGTAAAAAGAATGCAAGAAGCAAAAACCCTCAAATTTTTAAAGGCAATCATCTGTTTAACATAATTCCCCCAAGAACAGCTATATAATCATCTAAATCTAATAAGAACTATCATTTTATTCCATCTAGGATCATACTGCATAATGAATGGCTAAAAAGTTGTGGAAACAATGAATATTGATAGAGGTATTAAGAACTTGATATAAAGTAGGTTGCCAATAACTGTAATCAATTGTGCTGTTTACCTCTGAATGAACTCTCTGAATATGTGACTGAAGATTGCCTTTCTGAGAAAAGGCTGCAGGACAAAAGGCACAGGCATGGGGCTTTTCACCGGTGTGTTTAATCATATGAGTTTGTAATGCCCCCTTCTGATTAAACGCTTTTCCACATTCGCTACATTTAAATGGTCTTTCACCTAAAAAAATTACACATTATGTAGATATATGTATAAAACCCAAAGGCATCTGTTCTCATTAGTAACTACCAACATGAAAGTATATTTAATATAAAACACCGTGATGTATGCCGTACTGTAAAATAAAATGACATGTTCAACATTTTTGGCCAGTAATCCTACATACAAAGACTCTTGCAAAGATCCCCTTTTAGTTTGAAACCTACATAGATAAATGAATATCCCTGAATATAAATTCTTCATGTTCCTTATGCAATGTATAAAATTGTCTGTGAATGAGAGTAAAAACTATTAATAACAAGTGAAGAACCGTCTTGCTTTCCCTTCCCCCACTACTTCCCCTTTCTCTTCCTGGAAAACTCCCCAGGGCAGTTTGGCTAGGGATCCTGACTGTGTCTTACCATCTTCTGGGCATGGAGTAAGGATCACTGGGTGTGGGAGTGGGGAGGGGAAGTAATTGTGTATTTCCTGCATTGTGCAGGGGGTTGGACTAAAGGTCCCTTCCAAACCTATGATTCTATGATCTGCCTTCCTGTCTTCTGCTTTCTTCCCTTCTCCCTCCCCCCCACCGCCTTGGAGAGGAAAAGGGGAAACTATGACTGATGGTGCCAGTCAATGGGCTGGGCCCAGTTGCATGGTGGAGAACTCACAAGGGCTTGCTGGGGGGCACCTAATTTTCCCCTGTATTCCCTTCCCCACACTATTTCTTCCTTCCCTCCTCCTGGTACCCCCACACTCCCCTTTCCCAGCTTCCTTCTTTCTTTTCCACCCATCAACCAGCCTGCCTTTTATCTGTTTCCCATCTTAATTTACTTCATTTATATTCCCATCTTTCTCCACAATGGGCACCCAAAGCATTCCCCTTTCCTACATTATATCCTCACAACAACCCTGAGAGGTAAGTTAGGCTAAGAATGTGTAACTGGCCCAAGGTCCCCAAGTGAGCTTCCATGGCAGAGTGGTGATTCCAAGCTGGTTCCCCTGGATCCTAGTCTGAAATTCTAACCACTATACCACACTGGCAAGCAGCCAGTCCTGGGTGACTTATACAAGTTGGGGTGACTTGCTACCATACATGGTTCTGCCAGGCCTGGCTTTGATGAAGCCAAAACATCCCTGGGAAGGGTCCTGCCCCTCTCTCCACTTTTTATTGACAAAAAGCAAGGCTTGAAGGCTGGCAGTACTGTTGTGGTTGCCTACAAGGATCACTGAGAGTATTCATTTCTTAGAGCTATAGCTGCTGCTTCTACTATTTGAGGTGGGTTAACATCTCCCCCCACCAGTGGCCCTAATAGCCCAGACTAGCCCAGTCTTATCAGAAGTTAAGTAGCATTAACTACTTGGATGAGAGACCACCAAATAGGACTGGAGCTGCTATACAGACAAAGGCAACGGCAGACCACCACTGTTCATCTCTTGCCTTGAAAATCCCATGGGGTGGAACTTCTTGGGGTCACCCTGAGTTGGTTATAACTCAACAGCACTCTTTCCTTCAATCCTCCCCATCTGTGCCTGCCTCCCCCCAATGTCCTGTTTTTTGGTCTTCCACTGTTCTCTTGCCGCCTGCGCTCCCAGCCATACATTCTTCCCAGTGCTATCGGGAGAACAGCATACATGTGATGTGTGCAGCTGGGAACATGGCCAACGGGAGGGCTTGCAAGCAAGCAAGCTGGAGAGAAAGGAAACACAATTGAGAAGTGAGTGAGGCTAAGGAGGCACAAACAGGGGGAATGGCAGTAGGCAGAGGAGGGGTGCCCAGCTATTCTCTGCTCAGGGTTTTCCAAAAAACTCAAACGGGCTCAGCATGTAGCTATGTCAGAGGTGGCTTGCACACCTACTACTTGGACTATGTAAGAATTTTGTTTGGAGCAAGGATATGGATCAAACCCAATAAATAAAAGGGCTCATAACCTTATTTAAGCACAACAAAATACACTGTTGCAGGTATCCTGCATATATTTAAAAATTATTTTTACATGTGTCCTTTAAAAAAAAGATGTGTAATTCTCTTATTTCCAACAGAGCAGATTTTTATCAAGTACTTTAATCACTTGATGCTTTAGTTTTCCAAGTGCATGCAGAAGACTTAAAGCATAAACAAACTCCTAAATATAAACAAACCGGCCTCAAACAAAATGATTTAATTCACAACAAAGTTAACAAGAAAATCTCTTGCTTTAATTCAATGCAAGTGTAAGGAAACACGTTAATTTTATCTAGTGCCTTCCATGTAAACAAGTTCCTGAAAATCAAAAACATTTATTTTGAAAAGAACTGAAATACTTATTTTGAAAAGAACTGAAATACTTTCTTTTAAAAGTAGAGGTAAGGCTGACCTCTTGTGTTCATTTGTTGCATCTTCATATATACAACTAAACTTACTCTGATTTATTTGGCATTGAAGTGTCACTGTCAACTAACCAGTTTTTTAGAAGAATGATACAGGCAACAGAAGACAATCACAGATTACCAAAATCAAACGAGAAATCAAAAGATGATGTAACACTTTGCAATTTTAAAAATTCAGCCTAGAGATTATTTTATCAGCTTGCCTTCCAACATGTGTCACTTAGGCTGTCTTGAATGACCTATCTGGCTCCTCAAAATTTATATTTTTTGCAAAGTGCTCCAATTACAACATCACATTTTGTTGCAGTGCCACTGTGCAAGAAACAAACAAAAAACAGTGGTGCTGAAAACTCAAGAGAAGGGGGGGAGGGGATTAAACTAAATATAAAAGGACAACAGAAGCTTTAAGTGACAGCCTCAAGGTATTTGCTCAGAAGCAAACAGTGGGTATCTACTGCAAGATATTAATTTTATCTGAAACTGGTATAAGCCAATTAATGTCTATGGGCCAGTTCAGATTGTCCGGCATTTAAGTTATTTATACAGCTGAGGACAAGTATGAACCTCAGACATTTCTGGAATTTTGTTCCCTCCATCACTGTATATAGAACATATAGAAGCAGAATCAAGACATAGAGCATATATGAGAAGATTTCACTTAAATCCTTTGGACTTATCTTTAGAATTATTTATACGTACAAGTTCAATGTCCCAATAAAAGTTAATTTTTCGATAGCCGTATTGATCTGCAGTAGAATAGAAGGATTTGAGTCCAGTGGCACCTTAAGAGACCAACGAGATTTTCAGGGTGTAAGGTTCCAAGAGTCAGAGCTCCCTTCTTTAGATACCATCAAAAGTTTAGTGTGTTGTAATAGTCTGATTGCTAGACAGCACCTGTGACAGTCAGGCTCAAATCCTACTTTGCCAGATGACTTTGATCCAGTCACTCTCTTTCAACCTAACCTACTTCACAGGATTGTTAAGAGAGCAAAAGGGGGGAGGGGGATGCAATCCTCAGCTCCTTGAAGAAACGTAGGATAAAAATGTATTCATAGTGAGACAGAAAGTTCTAAGAGTGGTAGAAGAGGACTCAGGGCTTGCTTCATTGCCCATAGTGGTATTTTACATTTGCATTTTAAATATCCCAGATTACAACCAGCTTTTGCTAAAGCATCGAAAGCCCAGTAACCTATTTATATATCTGTGTTTTTATGAAAGAAAAGCACGAAGTATCACACTGTTCTTCTGAGAAAGCAGATTTGTGCGTATGAGGAGCCCAAATATTTACCTTAAAAAGATTATACAAAAAAGAAAAATAAAGCAGGGTTGTGTCAATTAGGAAAAATCAAGCGGACAGGAAAATGTGTTCCACAGTCTCACAGCTTAATATACATGTTCGTATATATCTGCTATGGATTTATTCACCTTACCTGTGTGTATTCGAACATGCCGTGTTAATTGACTTGGTTTCTGGAACGTCTTCCCACAGTGTGGACATGAATACGTAAACCCACTTCTATCGATATTTCTGTTGTATGACCTGGTATTTGATACCCTGTTAATGTGTATTAAGCAGTTAAATTTCATAGGGAATTTGCTCCAATAATCACATCATTTGAAAGGCAAGTTGATTTTTCTCTTCAAACTGAGTTTTGGATCTTGCATGCATTCCAATTAGAAATGTCCAGAGGAGTTAGCCATGTTAGTCTGTAGTTGCAAAATAGTAAAGTGTCCAGTAGCACCTTTAAGACTAACCAACTATTATTTTATTCAAACATACGTTACTAGTTGAATCAACATCAAATATACAGCAAAATAAAGCTGCCTCGGTCATTCTGGCATTCTTACACTCTCCACCCTTTTTCTTTTTCTCTCTCCATCGACAGATAGGGTTGCTGACCCTACAGTCAGATAGAGTTAAAATGCATGTGGTGGTTGGGGGCGGGACAATTTAAACTCCCCACAGAATGAACTAAAAATCTTTGGTTGCATGAGACAAGAGCTATGGAATAAGCTATGCACTGAGTGTTGGAAGAAGGATTTCTAACATGTGAGGAATTAAGCCCATGTAGTTTCAACTGGGATCCAATTGTACTGCTATTCAGATCCTTCTGGATCTCAGGCAATGGCAAGCAGCAACACCCCAGCAACCAGCAACACCACCTCAGAAACACCCCAGATATCAACTCAATGCGTTAAATCTGTACACACGTATATACTCAATACACCATATCCTAAAAGAATATACCTAATTCCCATGAGCCTTTCATTCACAAAAAAAGTGTAGAAGCATGATAAAAGTACGAAAGTATATGTATTTATTTTTATTTACTTCATTTATACCCCCACCTTTCTCCCAATGAGTACCCAAAACAGCCTACACTGTTCTCCTCTCCTACTTTTTATGCACACAAAAACTCCGTGAAGTAGGTTAGGCTGAGGGTGTGTATCTGGCCCGAGGTCACCCAGCAAGCTTCCATGGCCAAGTGGGGACTGAAACATGGGTCTTCCGGACCCTAATCTGACACTCTAGTCACTACATCACACTGGCTCTTATCGTGTTATTCACAAGCATAGCGGGGGACAAACGTATGTGCTCATGTCCCATCAATTGTACAGTATTTGTACATTTAAAATAGTACCCAGCAATTTTACCTTGTGCTGCTGCTGCATGCCTGAACTTAGATTATGGTTTTCTAAATACATATTACATTGGGAAATTGCATCCAGGTTTTTTCCTTACAGAAAAACAATGTACATGGTAAATTTAAAAGGAGAACTTAAGTGACGTTTATTTGAGCTGAGATTTGAAACTAAGAAAGATATGTATAAAACAATGCTAGTGCTGCACCTGTTGTAGATCCCCCTAGGAATTCAACCTAGGGATAAAGACTGTGTTACATAGAGATAGTTTCAAGTAGGTAGTCATGTTGATTTGCAGTAGAACAGCAGGATTTGAGTCTGGTGGCACCTTAGAGACCAACAAGAACTTCAGAATATAAGCTTTCGAGAGTCTCTTCTTCAGAAGGGAACTTCTGACTCTATACCCTGAAATTTTTTTTGGTCTGTAAGGTGCCACTGGACTCAAATCCTGCTATGTTAAACAGTGATCAGTTCCTACATTAAGGCCCCAACGTGAAACTTGGATTGCCTCTTCTTGGTCATGGGTGTTAAAAATTATGCCAAAGTAAGCCTGAGTATGACAAGCATAATGAGTTGACCACAGCTGGTTGGGAATCCCCAACATGCTTCCAAGCACATTCAAATATCCAGACACCCTCACCTTATTTTGTAATGAGTTTTCATGTGCTCTTTTAATTGGGAAGAAGTTTCAAATTCTTTCTTGCATGTTTTACAGATATGGGTTTTGCTTCCAGACAATTCCTGACGATGCTCTTCCATGTGTAGTGTCAACTGGCTCTGCAAAGTAAACTCATCTCCACACTCTGGGCAAATAAGATTCTGTAAAAATAGTAAGAGGGCTTTACTGATTTTAGAAATGAATAAAAGTTATTTTATGGCACTCTTACCAAACAAGAAATTGTCCAAGGATTTTTTTTAAATGTGGAGAAATTCTAAGCAGGTCTACTCAGAACTAAATCCTAGTGAATTCAATAAGACTTACTCCCAGGTAAGCGAGCACAAGATTGTGACTACAATGACTAACCAAGTACACCAACTCTTGCTTGAAGGTTTAACCAAACCTTTCTGAAGCTTATGACAAGATCAAATGAATACTTTATACTTTCATAATCAGATTCTACAAAGGTAGCCTGCCGTCTCAAAGAAAGCTTACAGGTTCCACTTATTTGATCACTCTATGGCCTTTTTCACATGCTCACTTACAGCAGGTTATCTGGGTATTCGGCCTGTGAGGATGAGAGTTGCTTTGGGCTTCCATAGTTCTGCACATGAGGGAGTTGAACTGAAGCAGTGCCTGGTTTTTATTTCTGCATTTATAAAAATGCTCCATTTCTACCACAGGCTTTCTGGGAAATGATGACATCAGCTGTTTTGCCACTGGTTTTTGTTGTTATTGTTGCTTTGTGCATGTGTTACAGTATTGTAATGCTTGGCCATTAGAGGGGTGTGTAGTTAACCTTTACCTCACCCTGTTTGTGCTCCAATTTTTTTAAAAAAATTTGTATGTTGATTGTTTGGAGGGATTGTTTGGAGGAAAGGTTTAAAACATTAAGCAGGATTTTAATTTTTTTTAAATGTTGCAAGTTGCAATGATGGTTTAAAAAACAAAAAAACCTGGACTAAAAATATACAACTCTCCCATACAAGCATGTGTTAGTAAAACAACAATTTCACTGCTGAGGTTAGCATAAATACATAACAACCACAATGACATTTTTTTTAAATGATGAGAGCCAAGAGTGTTGAGGGAAGAAAGGAGGGAAAGGGTAGATGCAACTTTCACCATGCAGAAAGTGAAAAATTATGGGAAGCAGTTTGGAGATTGAACCAAGGTATTTTGGCAGTACATGCAGAACTCGGAGGACCCATTGAAACTGTACGGGACCAGAGTTGACAAAAACACCCCATGCAGAAAAAGCCTATATTTGTGGTTAGAATACTGTATCAGATGATATAGTGCCTGCTTTCTCCCCTTCACATGATGGGCAGCAAGAATGCAGCTTACCTCCCAGTCCACCCAGTGCGCTGACCCCCCATGCATCAATAAAAAATTTGAGTGAGGCATAAACATGAACATTCCAGTGTGTCTATACACAATCAGCGTGGTCCATTTTCCAGGAATCAACTGCACTGTGTTAGGTTACACATGTAGAATATTATGCATATGTATATCCTATTTAAATATTATACCCCACATAATACATAGCAAGTGGCACTGGGAAGAGGGGCAGATACGTTTGGTTGATAAGGAAGCAACGTACACTAGGGGCATGTACCAAAAAAATCAGTAAATCTTTTTTTTTTTTTTACTGAATATGAGAAAAAAATTGAAATTCCTTGAATTCTGAATTGATTCTCCAATTCAGTCCAGCTATTTCTAAAAAATCTGGCCATTGTTTTCTACGGTAAAATCACTCTGGGGGATAGCTGGTGGGCTGGGGAAGTCAATTTTTAACTAAACTTCACCAAATTTGGCAGGAACCAATGTCTGACTGTTCTCTAAAGACCCACCAATTTTCATGAAGATTAGACCCCAGGAGCCGATTTTATGGGCCCCCAAAGAAGGGGCCCACACTCACTTTCCATTATTCCCTATGGAGAAAATATCTGGGGGCTACCTGAGGGCTGGAAGGGGCATTTTTCAAGCAAACTCCACCACTTTTGCAAGGGACCTACTCATGACTATCCTGTAAAGACCCCCCCAAGTTTCACAAAGATTGGACAACAGAAATAAACTGAAGCAAGGGAATGCCTTGTGCTTGTGGCTAGGTACTGCTTGGTTTTGTTCTGTGGTGGTTCCCCACTGGCTGAACCCTGTGCCTGGCTGCCATGAATGATACTAGTTCTGCTCGGCTAAGTTGCAACAGTTGATTGCTTCAGCTTAGTTTGGGTGGAATGGATGTAATTCTCTGATGTGATGTTAGTCCCCTTGCTTTACTTTGATTCTGGGGGGATTCCATTCCTATGCTTCAGTTTGGTTGTGTTGGGCTTTCTCTGGGATGAGCTCAGCTTGCATTTTGAAGTGTGCCTTGGCCATAGCAGACTTGCCCCAGTGTGTTTCTGCAATGAGAGTCAGCTTTGACTTTTTTCCTATAGGAAACAATGGAAGGGCTAGGGGCACCTTATTCAGAGGCCCACAGAACTCGCCCCTGAGGTCCAATCTTCCTAAAACTTGGGGGGGGGGTCTCTTTAGAGGACAGTTAGGAGTAGGTTCCCTGCAATTTTGGTGGTGTTTGCTTGAAAAATGCCATCCCCAGCCCAGATAGCCCCCACATATTTTCCCCATAAGGAATAATGGAGAGTGGGTTGGGGGCACCTTCTTTGGGGGCCCATAAAACTGGCCCCCAGTGTCCAATCTTCATGAAACTTGGTGGTCTTTAGAGGACAGTCAGGAGTAGGTTCCCTTTAAATTTGGTGAAATTTGGTTGAGAAATGACTTCCCCAGCCCATCGGATGGCCCCCAGAGTGTTTTTACCATAGAAAATAATGGCCAAATTTTATCGAATGTTTACTGAAAATTCAGTAAAAATTCTGAATACCTGTGTTTTTTTTAATTAGGAATATTCAGATTTTACCGAATCAGCCAAAATTCAAGATTTTAATCTGAATTCTGAACTGCACACCCCTAACATGTGTTGAGCGGCTAAGAGCAGCGGGTCTCTAATCTGGAGAACTGAGTTTGATTCCCCACTCCTCCACTTGAAGCCAGCTGGGTTACCTTGGGGCAGTCATAGCTTCTAGGAACTCTCTCAGCCCCACCCACCTCACAGTGTGATTGTTGTGGGAATAATAACATACTTTGTAAACTGCTCTGAGTGGGTGTTAACTTGTCCTGAAGGGCAGTATATAAATCGAATGTTGTTGTTGTTGTTATTACTCTCACTACCCGATTCCTACTGAGCCTATGGCAGAAAATTTAGACACACTGTGTGATCTGATGAAAACCTGTTGTGTTCCTTCTACACTACTCCTTCATTAACGTTATATAACTTTGTTGTCTACTACCAGACCACAGAATCTCTAAAGAGTAAAATAGCACATGTTGTCTTGTTATTAAAATTAGAATTAGAACAGCCAATTAAATTTGTGTTCTCCACTGCCATCCTTGGTTTTGAAACAAGTAGTCTTTCCAATAAGCTTCATGATACAAACTGGGGAGTTTGAAACACAAACCATTACTTTCCTGTTACAAATCTTATATAGGTTGCAAAAAATAATATAATTACCTCTTCCTTTTCATGGAGCATAATATGAGCCTTAAGACTAGCCACTCTGGAGAATTTTTTGTTGCATACTGGACAAGTAGGGTCTTGTCCATTGTGGGTACACTTGTGCAATGTAAGGTTGAATTCAACATTAAACGACATTGGACACTGGTCACATCGATGAGGCTATTTGAAAAAAAAATGGGAAGGCAAGGCAGTTAAGTAAGTTAAGTAAGTTAAGTAAGACAGTTTCAACAGCCAAACAGTAACATTTCTTGACTGGCTCTTCCAAGTGACTTTCTTATCTTTTTCATAACTGAAAGGATTCCCCAGACCATATCCTTCAGGAATGACAATTAAATTCTATTCAATTCAGCATTAAGGAAGGAGAACAAACATAGGTTTTCTTGGAAAATTAGTATCCTTCCCTTAAATTTGATTCCAGACTTTTAAGTATTTGTGATTCTATTTTGAATTAAAAATTAACATTTGGTTTAAAATTGAAGTATTAACATTATATTTAACAAACTGAAGAACTAGATTTTTGTGATATTCATGGTAAAGCTTGAGGTTCCATGTTATTGTTCTTGTGCTTATCAATATATTTATTCATTAATACGGTCAAGAAAGCTATAACTCATGGTGCAACTATTGCTATCCAAAGAACAATAAAGCATACATATAAAATCGGGCTATATATGTGAGAGGAAGCGATATTAGGAAAATTCTGCGTATTTACAGCTCATCAAAATTTTAAATTTTGTGAGGAAATTAAAGGAGATTTATAAGTACCTTCCTTCTCCGTTTTAAGATACACACCTTGTCATTTTGCTCATGATCCCTCATGTGGCGCTGGAATGGTGTGTCTTTTGAAAAAGACAGAAAACAGATCTCACACTTACGGAAATTTGATACTTGTGGGGTGTAATTATTGTTTTCTGTATTCAGTGTTAGAACACCATCTAGAAAACAAACATGGCATTTGTTTCAACAGAACTATCCTTCTTATTCTGTACAAGTATTTTGATTATTAAATTCTAAAATTCAGAAAAGGAATTAGTATTAATTTTATTACACCCAACGTAAAATATGTTCAGAATTAACAATACTCACTTGAAATATTCTAGTATTTTTCAGTATTTGTTTTGTAAAAAGCATAATCTAAATGTAAAATTCTTACATCAACAAAGCAGCTATCAAAAGCATGCATTAATAGAAGACATAGATCCAGAGGAGTTAGCTGTGTTAGTCTGTAGTGGCAAAATCAAAAAGAGTCCAATAGCACCTTTAAGACTAACCAATTTTATTGTAGCATAAGCTTTCGAGAATCACAGTTCTCTTCGTCAGATGCATGGAGGGACAAAAGAAACTGGTCAGATATAGAGGAGGAGAGGGGAGGGCGGGTTAGATGCAAACAGCTCCTTCTGATATGGAGATGCAAACAGCTCCTTCTGATATGGAGATCAGTTTGCTTCTGTAAAGGTTCAGAGGAGTTGGAAGTGTTAGTCTGTAGTAGCAAAATCAAAAAGAGTCCAGTAGCACCTCCAAGACCAACCAATTCCACTGCAGCACGAAAGCGTGGGCTTTCGAGGATCGCAGTTCTCTTTGTCAGATGCATCTGGCAGGGAGAGTGTGATTCTCGAAGGCTTGTGCTGCAGTGGAATTGGTTGGTCTTGGAGGTGCTACTGGACTCTTTTTGATTTTGCTACTACAGACTAACACTTCTAACTCCTCTGAACCTTTACAGAAGCAAACTGATCTCCATATCAGAAGGAGCTGTTTGCATCTAACCCGCCCTCCCCTCTCCTCCTCTATATCTGACCAGTTTCTTTTGGCCATCCATGCATCTGACGAAGAGAACTGTGATTCTTGAAAGCTTATGCTACAATAAAATTGGTTAGTCTTAAAGGTGCTACTGAACTCTTTTTAATAGAAGACAGTTTTCCCCCTTTGTTTTACAATATTAAAAATAGTAATTATTTGAGGTGATATTCTGTGCATATACCACTATATTTAATGGTAAATTAGCTCACACATTTGTAGATAATCAAAGCCAGTTAAGGTGTGAGTTTCATCCTCATTGAGTGAATCCCCAGGTATGG
The DNA here is from genome assembly GCF_028583425.1 of Eublepharis macularius. Taxonomy (NCBI): domain Eukaryota; kingdom Metazoa; phylum Chordata; class Lepidosauria; order Squamata; family Eublepharidae; genus Eublepharis; species Eublepharis macularius. Next base: position 52,778,445 of record NC_072796.1, read on the forward strand.
CAAAAATATGACTTTGTAAATTAACCAAAAGATAACTACAAAAAGACATTATGATGAAAACCAGTTGTTCTGGAATACTGAATGCATCTAAGTGCCAGTTGAAATAAAAAATGGGGAAAGAGAAATAAGGCTGCTTAAACATAGTCCTGGAAAGGAAGACATGTGCAGGGTGAGATTTCATCCCCTACCCTTACAGTTGCCAGTCCCCCGCTGTAAGCGGGGGATCCCTTGCCCCCCTCCACCACCCCCCACGTACCTGGCCGATGGGGAGGAAGTGTCTCCCAGGGCATGCTCCCGGGCGGCATGGTGCACTCCTGGGCAACCTGATTTGGCCCAAATAGATTTAGCCCATATCAGGCCTGATTCAACTCGATTTGGGCCCAATTCCATCCAAATCCAACCGCTGCTGAGTGTAGGAGTGCTCCCACACTCTGCAGCAGCCAGATTCAGGCCAATCTGGGCCCAAGTTGTGCTGCTGTAGAGCGCAAAGCGCTCCCGCGTGCCACAACAGCCAAATTTGGGCTGATTTGGGCCAGAATCGGGCCTGATTCAGCCCCTGTGAAGCGGGGGAGTACTCCCAGGGTGGCATGTGACCCACATAATGCCATCACAGTGGGAAGTGCTCTTCACATGTCTAAGCATCCGTGCTTTCCACATCAAGGTGATCAAGATCATGAATACTTCCAGCTTCATAAACGCCCTCTGATTTCTCACCATGCGTGGACCTGTCAAGCTACTCAGGTCCGACTGTTGACGTCATTGCGCAGGCCGAGAGCGCATGCACAAGGAAAAGGCTAAAAGGTAGGTGCCAGGTCTCCGACCTCCCACCAGGGATGTCGGGGGACCTGGCAACCCTACCTACCCCCATCATGATTACCCAATGGCCCAGCTTGAAGTCCTAGTAATTTCAACGGGATTGTTCTGAAATCGTTCTGACATGGTGAAGAATTATAAGCTCCAACTTTAACTGCTTTAATGTTTTAGAAACAGCACTAGCTCTGGATTGGGCAAGAAAATGGAAAAAATGACTCATCATGGGACCATGAGTGCCATGTAAGTAACTGTGCTGTAGCATTGTGGCTGAAGCAAGTGGTGAAGTCTGGCTGCTGTGGATGGAGCAATGGTCGGTAGCTTCTGATTAGATAGTAATTATTCCTTTTGCTGCTTTGTCGTCCTGTCTGGAGGCAACAGGAAAACTGGAGACTGAGAACTGGGAGACTAGACACCAATGGGGAAAGCGCATCATAACAGTTGATTCTGAACTGAGAAAAAATGATTGGTCTAGTAATAAGAGATTGTTTTCTTCATTTGGAAGGAACAGAGAATATGGTCATTAGTTTGGACAGATCTAGGACACCTAATTGCGAGCTCATGAGCAGATATAGAAGTTATTGTCAACCTGTAACTTAACACTAGTATCTGTTATGGTGGTGGTGGAAAGTGCCGTCAAGTCATAGATAATTTATGGTGCCCCTGCACAGGTTTTCAAGACAAGAGATGAACGGAGGTGGTTTGCCATTGCCTGCCTCTTATATAGAGGCACTAGATTTGTGTCTGGGGAGGGGGGGAAACAATTTGGAAATTTTCCTCGGTAGACACCAAACTTCCCCTTACAGGTTCTCAAGGATTTGAGTAGGCCAGTTTCCCCAACTATGCAGATCTTCTTTGATGCTCAGCAATTCTCAACACTGTGTCTCCTAGAACATGCTCAGTCCATATTAGGCTTCAGGCAAGGGGAGAAACTTTTTCTTGTGGTCAATTATTTTTTTTTTTTGCATTCCTGGGGATATCCAAGAACACAAGAAGTCTGATTTTGCTACCTTTGTGATCAAAAGTCACCCACTTTAATATTCACTGTAGTAAAATAAAATACAATTATACTGTCTCTGAAGATGAAGTTCCTTTTAGTATGGTACATTTTGATAGACTGATTCTTCATGAATATATCATCTTTTAAAGATAATGTAAATTAGCAGCCATCACACCTTGTTTTACTGCATTCAGTAACTACGCACTGAATGAATTATGCAGCATCACTTTGAGAGACTGCTGGACATCAAAAGGTGGATAACAATTCACAACAAGCACACCAGGATATTGCAGTAAATGTTGAGTTGGGATTCTTGAAATAAAAATAACGATGTTTGATACACGCCTTGATGTTTGATACACATTCATCTACCTTCTCAGCTGTGGTTTTAGACCAGTAACATTAATCTGAGTTCAGTAAAATGGATGTTGCACTGTAGAAGCGAATACAGAAATGGTTGGCTGCAGTTATATGTGCCACCTCTGCCTTAAATTTGTAGCTGTCAGTAAGTCACTTGTCTCTTTTTAACCAGTTTCCAGCAGAGAGGAACCAGACTCTTCTGAACAGCAAATAGTCCAGTAGCACCTTTAAAACTAACCAACTTTATTGTAGCATAAGCTTTCGAAAGCCACAGCTATCTTTGTCAGCTGTGGCTCACGAAAGCTTATGCTACAATAAAGTTGGTTAGTCTTAAAGGTGCTACTGGACTCTTTGCTATTTTGCTACTACAGACTAACACGGCTAACTCCTCTCAGACTCTTCTGAGAATCTTGCAAGCAATGTATAAAGTAAATAGAATTCATGTTGCTTGTTTTGTACCCAACATCCATATTTAGAGGTTTCTGAACACTAAGGTTTTATTTATGATTGACAGGAGTGGATTCCATAAAGAAAGCTGAAGTGAAGCGAAGGGAAGCTATAGTGGGAATCACTTGGCACCTGTGATTTGTAATGTTCTCACTTTTTTGCAAGTACCAACTGCTACTGGAAGGTATTAGTGAGAATCACACAGGGCCCGGGATTTTTCACTGGTAGCCTAATTGCCACCATGCCTCTAGCTCTCAAATACGTAATGATTTTCACTGATGAACTGTTAGCAATCTTCAAGGTTTTAAAGATTTTTTTTAATACCTGTGTTTACCAACCATGGGCAAATCTGGACAGCACATAAAAAGGGAAACATAGGTACTGATGGTCCTTAATATGTCACAGAATTTTCATCCTCTGAAATGAAGTTTTACTATTTGATTTCCACTATGAAAGTGGGGGAAGGGACTAATTTATGTGACTTTCCCCAGGCTCCGTTTAGCACTAGTACTCTCTACCAATAACATAAGAAGCTCCAACATGGGTGTGCTCTATAAAAAAGTAATTTTTACCTCCTGTAAGGGAAAACTTTACCCAATGCTGACATATTAGAATGAGAAGGGAACAGTTAATTACATTTGAAACATTTATTACTACAAGTCTCATCTTAATGATGTAATTTTGTTTCTATGACTACCTAATAAAACTCCAAAATTCAAATTGTCTGCAGCAAAAACTTTAAAAACCCATTTTTAATCAAAAAAAGAAACGCGTGTCTTGAAAAATTCTTTCCTTCTCATTTTTATCAGATCCTTCTTTGTAGTATAGGATAGTACATTACTCTCTCAATTTTTATTCACACAACAATCATGTGTGGTAGGGCAAGGCTAACTTGCTTCAACTCACCAAGAGCTTTACAGCTTAACAGGACTTAGACCCATATTTATCCAGTCCTAGTCCAACATGCTGACCATGCTGGCACTTCTGCTGTTTGTCATTTAATGTATATATACCAACTGAAACCAAGACCATGCATCTGGAAAAGTGGATTCTGGCTAATGTCCCAATAAACTTGACTAAAGTGTCACAAGACTTTTGTTACTGGAGTTTTTTCTTACAATAATACTTTTATTTCTCATCTTCCACTTCAAGATCCTCAGTAACAAACTCCAGTTTTCCTTTGAGAACTGGGACTGGGGAAGTAGACAAAGGTAGAATCAAGCATATGCCAAAAGTAGTAAACTTTGGGGGGGAAGCAAATAATAAGAAAACATTAGGCCCAAAAAGGAATTTACCATTTTTATAACACAAAATTAGAGGTTATGAATCTTCTGTGAACAGATATAGGTGGCCTTAGGGCAGCTAGAGTCCACAGAATGCAGTGAAATATAATAATTTTTTTTAAAAATGCTGTAGTAGGTGCATGGCTGGCCCAAAGCAATTTTAAGACTTCCACCTTCTACAGCTGAAGATAGGGAGAACAAATGCTGTCCTTAATCTTACACAAGAAGTCTCTGAACACTGATTGACTGTGACTCTCATTCGAATGACTGGGCCTTGCTTTACTTCCAGGACTGGGGTCGGGCAGTCGCATTCCCTGGAGTAGCCTATTCAATGAACATACGAGCGTTCGATGAAGGCTTTAAAGCCCGCTCGACGAGCAGAGGAGGAGGAAAGGGCGTTGTTTTAGCGCAGCAACAGGGCGACCTACGGGGAGGGGCGCCTCTCCTGTCTCTCAGCAGCTAAGAAATAACCAGCTTCACGAGATTTTCTTTTTTAACGAGCACCGGGAAGGAAACCGTTCCCTCCACACCCTCGGCATAAAGGCCGAATACCTAACGCCCCCTCCCTTTCCACAACCACACACGGCCGCAGCCGCCTAATAGCGAAGGAAGCCGTCCTCGCCCCTCGCGGCCTCCCTTCGCCGCTCTGACAGGGTCTTCGCTAGTCCTCCCTCTATATATAGGTTTATAAGCGCGCGCGGCGAGAGCGACAAGCGGCTCCTCCGCCTCCGGCAGCGCGGAGTTAGCTCGGTATCATTCCGCACAGGCCCGGCCACACACTAAGTCCCTCGCACAATAGACCCGGCCTTCCTCCTTCGCCTTCCCCCATATCCGGGGACTATATGCAAGGCCCGGCGGATTGTTCTACGGCGTCGTCCTCACCCTGTGCGCGGCGTGAGGGAGATTCAGCGCCCGTGTCTTCCAGTTTCTGCCTTGTTTTTCCTTTCAGAAGCCCCTCCGCGTTTCTTTCCTTTTTTATTTTAATTATTACCTGACTCGGTGGCTGCTTGGGTGTTTTCTCTGCCGCCAGGTTTTGGAGGCCGCCCCCGCGGCATGGTTGCCCCCTCCCCCTTTTCCTCCCTCCCCTCCCCCGCGCGGTGGCGCGCGAGCGCGCGCACACAACAGCGGCGGAGGGAGAGAGGCAGTTGAGAGGTTCGAATTCTGAGATATTGCGGCTGGTGAAAGGGGGTGGGGGAGGGGAAATGTGTGAGAAGGTGGAACGCAGCCCTGTGAAGCCGAGCAAGCGCACAAAGGCGCACGTGAGAGAAAGTAATACTACGGAGGTGTGAGGCACCGGAAAACAACATGAACGCGCGAACGCCAGGAAAAGAAAGGGGGTGCAATCAGCGCACGCGCGCAGTCGGCTAGTGTTGCGCGGAATTAAGCGCATGCGTGCTACGTGAAGCGAATAAAATGCGGTCGGGAGCGAGAAGGGCAGTTCTTGGTGTAATGATTATTAGTTGTGGGGTTCTAATACTTACGAAGGTGTTGTCGGACGGTTATAGTCAGAACTTTTGTGCGGCCTCTGTGTGTGTGTGTGAAGGAGGGGAATGCTGTTAGTAACTGAAGATTCATATATCGCTAAGTGTTTTTAAATTGAACTAAGCGCTATTATTTACGTGCTTACAATTTAAATGCATGTTGCTCGAATCTGTTCCAGTTCATCCATATCTGAAGAGAGAAAGCTGACGCGGGCTTTATTTTGCATGACTACTGACGGTATTTGTTTATCTTGTTTATAGCCTGCCTTTCTGCCTAAGAGTCAAGATCGATTACGAATTATAAAAATAGTTCAGTCAGGCAGAATAAGACTTATAATAAGCAATGCAATACCCTGACCTGGATAGTCCAGGTGAACCTGATCTCATCAGATCTCAGAAGCTAAACAGGGTCTGCCTTGGTCACTAACTGGATGGGAGATCTAACGAAGAACAGGATTGCAAAGTCAGGCAATGACAAAGTACTTCTGTTAGTCTATTGTCCTGAAAACCTCGCCAGGCGTTGCCATAAGTCAGCTATGACTTTAGGGCACTCTCCACCATCACCACCAAACAATGCAATAGGAGTAGGATTGTTGTTCATGCAAACAAACCTACCTAAGATATGGTGCATGAGCACCGTGGTGCCTGATGACACCTTTCTGCTAGCCCACCAAGTGTTTTTGAAAGGAGGTGGAGCCAGGTTGGACCTTTGCCCAGCAGGGCTTCTCATTGGTCATTGGAGATCTGGTTGGCTTTGCAGACTTTTGCAGCTGCATTAACAGTAAAACTGCTGTGTTACTGAAGGCAAGGTGTTAGTATGCAAGAAAATATTTTTAAAAAATATGTTCACTTTCAAACTGAAAGCCAATGTGGCGTAGTGATTAGAGTGTTGGACTATGATCTGGAAGACCCAGGTTCAAATACCTACTCTGTCACAGAAGTTCTGTAGGTGACCCTGGGCCAGTCACAAATCTCAGCCTAACCTACCTTAGAGAGTTGTAAGGATAAAATAGATAAGAGGAAAATGATGTAAGCTGCTTTGGATCCCATTGGGGACAAAAGGTGGGGAATAAATGGAGTTAGAAATAAAAACAAAAGGCTTCCTGTTAGACAGAACTTCTGTCTGAAATGTGGAGAAGTTACTATTAAAATCATGTACGACTTCACTTCTTGACATTTTGTGGTTTGCTCCACCTCCTGTGGCAGCTGTTTTGTGGATGTACCCACCACCTTGCGTCAAAATTCCAAAGGTGTTTGCAGATTTAGAACTAAGTTGAACCCTTCTTTAAGGTGCCGTTGGCCTTCAGCTTCACAAAGTCAAACAAATGTTTGCAACAAATGAGTTGTACATGTTGTAAAGGAGCTGGCTGCAGTACGGTTTTCTGCATTTGTGTGCGCCCAGGAGTTAGAAGGACTGTTGTCTGCTCATGAATGGGAGGACTGGTAAAGTACTTCTAAAGCCGCCACTCCTTCAGCTGTGCAGCTATTTGTCTGATCCTCTTATCCAAAGATTCTACAGCAACAGTCCAACTAAAGAAGTTGGTGACTCAGGAGCTCATCTCTCCAGTACAGCAGCATGGCTCATTCTCTGCCATTTCAGGAGCTCTCTCCAATACCGCCAGCATTTTGAAGATGATGTATATGGCTGGATACATTTTGTGTTTATATTTTGGGGTGGATAGCCAAAATGCAGAAATAAAAAGATGTGGGATGGAGCTCTAATATAAGATCCCACTTTAATCCTTTTTCATATTTTAAAACTTTTAGGTTCTAGCCCTGTACTTTGTAAAAACTCGTCACAATAAAATCGCATGTAAAAATTACCATCAAGAACAAAAACATGTCATGGTGCTGGAATCACCCCAGCAGAGGTTTTTAGCTCTTGTTGTTAGCCTTTTGCAGTTGACTCCCATTGCACGCTATTTTATAGGCATGAAGCAAGGAAATAGAGATGAACAAATTGGAACTTGCTCAGCCCTTTCATGTGTTTGATTAGGAAGCAGATGTCTTACAAAATTCTGATTTGGAGATGTGACCAAATCAGTACAATCCACGCTGGAAACAGATATCAAGCAAAACCTCTCACTGGAATCTATGTAAAATAATTCAAAGCTGGAGGTTGTCTGGCTGCAGATTTTGGCTGCCTTTGGTAGCTGAAAAAGATTTGTTTGTGCTTTGAAAGCAGAGGGGGGCTAACATGGCTGCAGGGACAAGCATTTTTGCCTCACTGGAAAGCTGGGCAGGAGACCAGCTTGTCCATGTGCAAGGTTCAGAAAGCAGCGAGACATCTTGCCCGAACCTCTGTGAGGTAAGGAAAGTTATTCTGCACACCTTTCTCAGGAGTCTGTAGAAAGACTTCTTGCACTGATTTTTAGAATGACTTGGAAAACAAGCAAGACGTTTTACTGCTTTTCAAGGTGCAACATGACGTTTAGAAGAGCCACTATTTCTCACCAGATATTTTGGAAAAGACACGCCCATGGTGAGCCATGGATCATTTATCTGAAGCCATAAAGAAGGATGGGGAGGAGTATCCAAAGTTACTGCCATACTTCCTTTGCACTAAATCTTAAATTGTTTGCAGTGCTGGGGTGAGACATGGAAAGCCCAAGTTCAAATTGCATTCACTGAGATCTCAGTTTAACCAGCCTCATGGGAGGTTATTTTATTTTCCTCATTTATAGTCTGTGTTTTTCATTGAATGAAGAAGGTGAATGTGGTTTGCACAATGCCCTAAGGATAGTATAATGCAATTTATAATAAAGTAAATAAGTACAAATGCAAAGGAACAGGATTAGTTAAAAGGCCTAAGGATTGTAAATTGAAAACGAGATGTTGAGGATTAACTGCGGCTTCATTGTGGTAGCCTGAGCCACACCTGACCCCAACACCAGAGCTCCTTCATGTGTGAAAACACTGAGGACACTAGAACTCTCCAAGTGGGACTGTAGTGCTTGTGCTTCTGTTGATTCATTAATCAATTACTGATTTTGTTGTTGCTTCTGCAGTATATAAGGGCTCAGAAGTTAAGCTGAGATAATCTAAAAATAAAGTCACTCCCCATGAACGGAAAGAAGAGTGGGATTCCAATATTTTCTGTTTTAGTCCATTCCATTCAGGAAGCTTAGGGTGCAGGATTAGAGATGGGTGTGAACTGAAAACAAGGTTGTAATTCATTTAATGGAACTCTGCTGATGTCATCAACCAGCAGTGCACAGACTGTTCAGAAGATGAATAGAAAAAGCATCAGGAGCTTCAGTGTAGCAAAATGACCTCAGAGAAAACACTGCTAATGCTGTTTAAGGATTTTAAAGAAAGCAAACTGCTGTATGAGTTCACCGTATTTGTAACTTTTAAAAGTGTTAAATTCTAAACCCCATACTTTCGTTCATACTAAAAGTTGACCCTATTTTAACATGAATATTTGAGGCAAAGAATTTAAGGTGTACAGTACAGTACATTACCTTCATGTGTTGGGAGTTTCTTTAATAGCCATTTTTAAAATCTATTTGCTACCATGAATTTAAAACGTCCTCTGGTTCAGCAGCAAATCAGCAGTTGCCCATACATACACATTCTCAGTTGTGGACCCCACCTTGTAGAATTGCCTCCCTGAAGAGGTTAGGAGAGCTCCCACTCTTTCGGCTTTCTGCAAGCTATACAAACTTGAATATTCAAGAGGGCTTTTTCATTCAGGTAATAGGGCTGTGCTGTAAGAAATGACTCAGATTCTATGATAAGGGACAGGGAATGTAGATTATACTACTGGGTACTGTCTGTTGATGTTGTTATGCTCCTACTGCATAGTTCAATAGGTCATGTCAAATTACTTATATTTTGGTTCAATGTTTCATTGCTGTATTCAGAATTGTGCTTGTTTTCAAAACTCTGCAATCAAACCTATTGTATTGTTCATTGAATGTCCCAGCTGTTGATCATATTGACTTACTGTGTAATCTGCATTGAGTCTCGGTGAAAAAGGTAGGCTTATAAATAACATATAAATAATAATAAATGGATAAAAATATATTTAAATCAGAGAGCAGCTTACCAGTCACTATACAATGTGAACTATGCATATTGCTGACTCCATTGATCTAACCCTGGCTGATATGAGGCCACAACTATATGGCCCAGCCCACAATTTACATGATCCCCTTGGAGGTGATACCTGCTATTTCCAACTGATTGTAGGATGTGCTCCCAGTGGATTGTCCCATTCCATAGCAGGAAAACCTTTCCATCTGCTAAGATCCCCTTGATCCTACCTTCTTATTAAGCATGCAGGGTGAAAATGAAGCTCCTTGGCCCATGTTCCTGTCATGTTCTGTAAGCGTAGAAGTTAGAACCAGGCTAGTTTTTCAAATGCAAACACACAATAGTTTGAAACCTCTGCTTAAATGTATTTTTTTCTGCATATTTTTTACTTTTTGTGCACAAACACACTTGTAGCAGATTGGAGTGACATTGAGGGGGCACTATGGCAGGAAAAGCCCCCACTCCCTGTCTTCTTGATATCAGCATATAAGATTTTTAGGAATATTTGGAAACTACCACCCGTTCCACACTTCCACACCAAGCACTGTGTGCAGAAAGGCCAGAGAACTATTGAGGTGTTGGCCTGCAAATGCTCGGCACTCTTAAAGTTTACTACTCATGAGATAAAACCGTGGTGTCTGTATGGCACCCTTTCCTCTGCCTTGGTAAAGCCCAGTTACAACTTTGCCCTTAATACCAAGGCAGAGACCAGAGATTTAATGCAACAAGAAACAGCTCCTCAAATTTAAATTGCAGCCTGTGTAGCTTTATTCTCTTTTAAAAGATCATCAAGATAAGTAATAACAAATACATGTAACAGTCCACCCTTATAATTTTATTCATTTATTTATTAAAATATTCACACCACACCTGCATCTTGTGGCTCAAGGCAGCTTTCACTTTCAAGATTAAGAACATAGAAAGTACAATAAAGCCACAATAGACCCCTCCCCCAAGATAATGCCTTCATCTTAAATTCCATAGAAAGCTCTTGCAAGTAAAACAGCATTACAGCCCCTCCTAAACTCTTCTAAAAACCTTGGGAACTCTGTTCCACAAGGTAGCAGCCACTATAAGAGGAAAACTTGTTTTGAGTTCAGAGGGCTTACTGACGTCAACATGCTAATAACTAGGCTAAAAATCTGCTTCTGATTAATTGGATCTCACTGGTGATCAGTCCTGGAAGAATTTATTCTATAATTGTCATTTGATTTGAGACTATCGATTAGATTGAAGAGTCTGGAAGCATTTCAAATGCTTTCATAGAAAAAACTCAAAAAGTTCTCAAATTTATGTACTTCCCTAATCAAAATACAAGTTGTATGTCACTGTAGTTGCTCAGTATGGGAACCTGATCTGCCATCAAAAGATTAACAAGATACAGAACTGCAGTATCAGCAACATTGAGATACTTCAAAAATGTTTTAGAAATGCTGATGCTACAGAATACATAGAAAACTTCCTGTTATATTTCAGTATAATTAAATGTGTCTATAAAATGCTTATTATCTAGATTGTGTACTGAAAGACAATGCAGGCTATGTAATGACACCAAGATTTACCAAGACATAAGGAAATAATATAATTAATTCTAGGGTTTATTTCCTTGAGAATAATATTTGCTGTAAATGTAGTGTACACTAATATTTAGGTTATTAGCCCAGTCCGGGATTAAGATTTTCTGTTCTCACTAACATTTAGCAGCAGGAATGAACAATTCCATAGTCATAAGGTATAATACTTGTTCTATTTAAGAAAACAAACACATGCATTAACAACAGTAGAGCTAAATTGGCCATTTACTGTGCAAGTACATGTTAACAAAGACGAGCCTTCAAGGATTATGCACTTGTACAATGTGTGTATTGATGATTTTGGAATAGACTGGGAATATCATTGTCTCATAAAAACTGAGCTGTTCTGATGGGATATTCTGTACTATAAATTTTCCCATTTATAAACAACAAAACAGTCTCATGAAAGCTCATCCAAAGATTGTATTTATATCCAGAAGAGACCTCAGATGAAAATGTTCTGAAGAGAATGTGGTGAATAGGAAAATAAATCAGCTTTGATGTCAGTTTGTCTTATTTCAATAATAGTCACCATGGAAACAAACTAACTGACCCATTTTCATACCTCTGAGTAAACAATAGGGATTCTAATTTTTATACACAACTGTTTTAGATGCTAGCTATTTACCTTGTTCCATGTTAATAAAGTACCAACTTATTACAATGTTCATTTCTTCCACTGAATGTTTCTTGTCACTATGTCCATTTCTGAAAGTTTACTTATTTTCCTACCTAAAGACAGTGGGAGCCCATTAGGCAAGTTTCTGTGTTTCTAAGTACACATATTGTTGAATGTAAGAGCCAAGCTACAAGTGACGCCTTACACAGGTTGGACACTTGTCAGCTTCCCTCAAGTTTTGATGGGAAATGTAGGCATCCTGGTCTTGCAGCTGTAATGGAGATCCAAGCTGTAAAACCAGGACGCCTATATTTCCCATCAAAATTTGAGGGAAGCTGACAAGTGTCCAACCTGTGTAAGGCGTCACTTGTAGCTTGGCTCTAAGAAAAGACAAAGGAAACCCACAAGGACTTGCAAGGGGTCTCTCATTCCTTCCTGTATCCTCTCTGCATGTTATTTCCTGTCCCCCCATAGCAGCCTCCATAGTGTCCCTCATTTCCTGCTTCCTTTTCTCCTTCACACCCACCCACCAACCTACCTACCTTTAGATGCCTCGTTCCAATTTTCAGTTTTCCCTCCCCCTGGCAACCTCTCCTTTGGAAAAATCTGGCCAAAATGGACAAGCCATGCAGTAATAAGTTGTTCAGCCAAATCCTGAGGTGGCTGTTGGTGGTGACGAGCCAAGCCAAGTAATGCAGTGGCTGCTGCTGGGCCCAGCCAAGTCACACAAGTTATGTGGCAGCAAATTTTTCAGTGCTTGTGATCATGTCTGACCCCAATGAGTCTCCATCAGAAGATGCAGTAGGACCCTTTCCAGTGCTATTTTGGCCTCTCTGTCTACTCCTGTTTCCTACCCATGCCCTTGATTTAGAGAAACCAAAGTTTGGAGGACTGGGTGATGTGGTTGCCAAGCAACCGCAAAAATGTCTCCCAAGATCTCAGAATAGAGTCATATGAGAGCTCAGCAGATATTCCTTTCTTAAAGCTACCGATACTATTTCTATTATTTGAGGGAGTTTTAATCCATGGGATTTGGTTTTGTTCTTAAATTTCAGATTTTTCTGCAAACATTAAGTTGCCATCAGATTTGTAGAGTTTTCCTTCCACCTGGCAACCTCTTGTCAGGTGGATTTCTCTTTGTAGAGAAATCCTCTTGTCTGTCCTGGTTCTAGTATGTGGATTTTAAAATCCCCACTCTGTGCCCCTGGTTCAGAATTAGATCTATCAGTGATAGTCATTGACTTAGGAGCCAAGAATGGATATTCGGGGCATTATTCCTCTATGTGGCACCTGCTTCATGTTCCTAGAAAATTAACAAGACCATTTCCCTGTGGGGCTTATGGATGATAAGTGGGCTTCTACCTTAAAACAACCACTGATGCAGGGACTAGAGAACAGATAAACCATGAGCCTTCCTGAGCTCACTGGAGAGACTAAAGTCAAGTACACATTATAGATGTTTATTTAATATTAAAAATTATATTGTTGTACATGGTGGGATGGCACAGAGGGCATATAGTAATGTGGCTTTATTGGTTTATGTGGCTCTAAGCAACTCACAGACTGAGTACCTCCAATTTATAAACTAGCAGTAACACCCACTGATGAAATTCCTGCAGCCTATTTGCTTCTTCCCCAAAGTGTGTCTGCCCTCAAACAAAGAGCCAGTCGTAGCTGTCTTCTGCCTCATTGTAACAGGGTATTCTTTAGAAACCAAGAGAGGCTGCCTTTATATCTACAGGGAGCATTCATTCAGAAACAACTACCTCCATTGTAGAGGGTCTTGCAATCTCCAAACATTGTGTAATTGGCCCAGCCCCCTGTGGTAGCCATTTTATGATGACGTCCTCTCTTCATGCTCAAAATTCCCAAAGTACTTACAGCCTCAATAAGATTGGAGTAATTTTATAATAATTGCAAATCTGGGGGGGGACGGGGAGGGGGGGAGATGTCAAGAAGCAGAGATTTGATTTGTTGGGAATAAATATCTTGGTATCTGCATATATGACAGACTGGTTTTATAGGATCTGATGATTTCTGAAGACAGACGTTACAGCTATGAGAAGCCACATGTTAGGCCTAGTGGGAGGAAAGACCCATGTTATGCCTCTCTTTTTTTAGCCCTGCTGAATTTAGTGGCAGTCTTAACTTTTTTTTCATGAAATTAATTTCAGATACTGATTAACAAAACGAGCAGTTGTGAGAAGAATAATAAAGTATCATTTTTTTGTATCATCTGGAGGGAGTGAACATATAGGATATAGTGTATCCTGGAGATAAATTATTTAGGTCCTGAACTCTCCAACTCACTGATTAATTTTTCCCACAAACTTTTCCCATGCAAATATAGCTCAGAATATAAACCATGTAATCCCTTGCAAATTTTTGCTTTTATTAGCAAAGGACACATTTCCTCCATCCTACACCTAGGACAAAAGGTACAGACTGATGACAGCACCCCAGGTGCTTCCCACAACAATCTGAGTAAGCAATTTGCTCCCAGTTTTTTTTTCCAAAACTGCTCAAAAATTGAAAGTCAGACCCCTCTCTGAATCTTGGTTTCCCCAATAGCTGGTAAAGAGAGGAAGTGCATTAATTTTACAAATTATGAAGGACAATAATATTCATTGTAGACTTCCAGAATGTTTGCTTACAAACTAGGAGTGATACCAGCAAGTTAGTACTGTACAATATTAGAAACATAGAGCTGGAAGGAATCCCAAAAGTCATCTAGCCCCCTGCACAATGCCAGAAATTCACAGTTATGTTCCCCCCTCACCTCCTCAGTGACCCTTACTCTGTGCCCAGAAGAAGGCAGAAAACCTCCAGGATCTCTGGCCAATCTGCCCTGGAGGAAAATTCCTTCCTGATCCCAAAGTGGTGATCGGCATTGCCAATTATCAGCATATTAAAAAGGGCCATGAGAGCCTGGCACTGGCTCATCCCTTCATAAACTCCCTCTCCTGATCCGTATTAAGCCATGGTCTAGCTGTCAGGTGACCACGTAGCCTCCTCTTAAATACCTCCAAGGAAGGAGAGCCCAGGAACCCTGTTCCACTGAGGAACTGCTCTGTCAGGAAGTTCTTCCTAACCTTTAGCTAAAAACTTTTTTGCTTTAATTTTGACCCGTTGTTCCTGGTTCAACCCACAGGGGCAACAGAAAACAACTCTGCTCCATCCTCTATGTGACAGCCTTTCAAATACTTTAAGAGGTACGAAATTTTTAAAAAGATTTGCTTAAGTGATTAAGGTAGTAATTGATTAGATTAGATACAATGATTCTAGTTAATTGTATCTAGTTATCACACATTCTAAATACCAAGTTTTAACCCAGTCAATTCCCAATTTGGTGCTGATGGCAACGTTGTAAGTGATGACTATGTAACTATTGATTCAGAATGGACTATTGCTTCCCATAATGAAAAGGTATCAGAGTATAATTTGCTTTTAGTTCAAACTCTTCATTTGTATAGAGCTGCTATAAAATTTACCGGATTAATTTATAGATATGTTAAAATGGAATACGGTTAAGCATTTACTGACTCAATTTTATGATCTTTACTTACTTTAGTGCTTGAACCCACCTTCTGTTGATCACTTGATTGAAAGTCTGATTGGCTGTGCAAACTTTCATGAAGTTCAAACAAGATTTATATCAGAAATTTCTGGAAGACTCAAAAAACATACCTTCTAATGATGGTGGGCTTCTTCCTTCCGTTTACTCTGTCTCCTGGAGCTCTTGCATGTTCCCTGCATCTAGTTGTTTTACCATTGATTTCGATGGACTTAGAATGGAGTAACTCTGCACAGGATTGCAGTGTAAATCATAAAACTTTGTTGAAGGGGTGTGCACTAAAAAAAGTGTTTATCAGGTTCAGATAGTGGAGAGGTCATAGATAGTGGTCTTCCTGATATTCAGGCCGAAAATACTGGTTTAATATTTGGGTTTAAGGGGGGAGGGGGGAATCTGAATATATTTGGCTCCATTATTCCCTAGGGGAATCTTTCCAGGGGGCAGGAGAGGCTATTTTTCAAGCAAACTACACCAAAATTGCAGGGACCTAGTTCTTCTCCACCAAATGCTCAAGCATGGCACAAGGGGAGTGTTAACAAGGGAAACATTCAAAAAGAAAAGAAACCATCAACTCTGTAGTAAAGAAAGGATGTTTTTACTGTTTGGACTTCAAACACCTCTCTATACACTTTGTCTTATTCAGAACAATATGGGGGAAAAGATGCAACAGATGTTTCACGGAGACAACACTGGTGTTAATGTACGCAGCACAAGAAACAATTCCAAACTACTTCCAGTTCTTCCTGACTACAAAAGAATGCCTCCAGCCCAATAGATTGCTGTATTAAGGGACATCAATATATCTGGAAACTGAGTTTGACTTTAGAATGACTCCTGTTTGGTAAGCAATCGTAAATCACTGTTATCATCATTACTCACAGGAACTATCATGGAAAAAAATGAATAAAATTAACCACATGTCATTTAAACAGTGGTATTCTATATACTACCATCAAATTTCCTCCTTTCAGAATCAGTTTATGAAAGCTTAATAAGTTCATTTTGAAACCTTTTCTATCTCCATGGAATCAAGTAATCTGAAGGTTTAGAGGATGAAAACCAGCTCTTTCACATATTAGCTTGTTTCGTGATGTGGTTTGTATATTTCATGACCTGCAGAAGATGAAGCTGAAACAAGAGAAAGACTTTGAGAACTGTACAGGCCTACAATACAAAGGAATTGTAACTGCTTGCATTGTGCAATTATCACATATTAAATATTTTGATAGTGTAAAAAGCAGCTAAAGCAATATTTTCAATCTTTCCTTGAGATAGCATTTCATTCACTAAAAGAAAGATGGACCACCACCACCCCGCCATTTTTCCCAATTACACCCACTCTGTATGTGTGTGTCTGTCTGTCTGTCTGTCTGTCTGTCTGTCTGTCTGACTCTCTCTTTTCCAGTCAACATTTTTGTTATTGTTGCCTCAAGGGAAAAAAGAGAGAGAAATAGGGTTCCCTCTCTATTATATGGGATGCTTATTTTTGTTTTCTATTGCAATGCTGCCACTTCCAAACCAATTTTTCCAGATTTTTGTAGCTCTTTACAAACTCCCCAATGAAACCCAAGACTAAGGTCTCCTTACAAAGCCATGTGGTAGCGGCCTCATGGTTCTGTCTCGAGTGATGCTGGTGTGTGTTTGCATGGGCATGTGTGAACACAACAAGGCTTGATCATATGGGACCACCCAATCATGTAGTCAATGCCGCTGAACTGCAAATAGATACTCATTTCTACCAGTATCACATATGCCTCTGGGATAGATTGTGAATCACTAGTGACAACCCTTCTTATCCATGTAACCACGTCCACTTCAGCTTTAGATCTACTTTAAAGATTTTTAAAAATTGACAGGAAGGGTGACAGCATATCACAGATAAATACACATATAGCCCTTTAAAAGCGATGCTCCACAATTTAAACATTTTTAAAAAGCCTTTCTTCTTCTCAATTTTTCTCTCCCAGCTCAGCCAGGTCAGTCAGGAAGTCTCAGGTTGGCCTAACTCATAAGGTTACCAATCTCAAGGTTAAGCCCAGAGTTCTCCCAGAATTACAACTGATCTCCAGACTAAAGATCAGTTCCTCAGGAAAAAACAGCAGCTTTGGCGGGTGGTGTCTATGGCATCACATTTCAGCTGGCCTGTCCCCCCTCTCCAGACACTGCCTCCAAATCTCCAGGAATTTTCCAAGCCAGGGTTGGCAACCCTACCAACTAGTTCCTATTCAAATTTGTTCAAATAAAGCCAAAGTTTGTCTTTCACATTTCTGTGGATGATCAATCACACAAGAATGGGGCTAATGCTATTGGAGGGCTAAATGAGGCATTTCGCTGAAACATTTCCTGAACAACCTCCCTCCCAATATACCTATTTTCTTACAAAATGTTAAAAGGAATAAAATGTAATAGTTTTGCTGAAACTGAAAGTTCTGATGCAACATAGATCCATCCAAATTATTATTGCCCATAAATAGGTTCCTAACTATTACGGCTTTGTAATATCCTAGGACAGGAAGAGGTCAAAAATCCACACAACGCCCGCGGAAATTGCTTGAGAGCCCATTTGTCTCCTCAAGAACATGCAATTTCTCCATCTCCCAGCAGATGGCATCCAGTTTCTAGGATTCTGTTTGTAAGAGAAGGCTTTGAGACTAGAGATATACCAGATTTGTTTTGAACATTTGCCTTTACCTTAAACAAAATAACTTTTAAGAAGCCATAAAGAAAAGAACCAAATTAACAACTGATACACGGCAGAAAGAGATGGATAATTTGGAAAACGACACTGTTTAACACACCAGTCTGAAACAATTGTACCGATAGATGTACCTGCCCTGCAACACTAGTCTGTCTTTGCAAAGTTGCTTTAAAGTTATGTGGCATTGTGCTGGCAGGGCTATCAGATCTCGTCATAAATACCAATATGCTTTTTCAGGCACTTTTAGGACTGTGCTGTGTATAAACCTGTTTAAAGTAGATGGGATTTTTAACTGTGAAGTCTTATTCTTGTTATATGCCCGTTGGGACAGAATTGCAACAATACTTCTTACTCATGCATAATTCCAAGTTATGATGGTAAAAAGAAGTTACAATGGCATAATGATGTTGTTACACTGCCGTGACTTTTAATTCAACTAGTTGCCTTTGTAAATTTCAGTGTAGTAACAGCTATAATTGACCTGCCCATGTCAGTTTCATTCAGCAAATGTATAGATAAGAATGAATTTTTAATACACAAAATTATCTAGCTACCCACAATCTTCTCCAGAGTTTGTATCACTCTGAATATTTTAACTTTTAGTTCTGGAAATCTGTTTTGTGCCGTTGCTTTTCCTACCTCTCTCCAGGTTTAAGCATAATACTGTGCACTAAATTTTAAAATTAACTGATTATTATAAGCATCTTTGAGTCCTGTCCAAGATTTTCAGGGTGTAAGCTTTCAAGAGTCAGAGCTCCCTTCTTCCCTCCCTAAAACCATCAGCACTGAATCGTTAAGTAAGGGGATTTTAAACACAGATAACCCAGAGTAGTCTTGAAATCAATGGGTTTAGGCTGGAGTAACTCTGTTTAGGATTGCACTGGTAATCTAGGTAAGTGGACATTACATTAGATGAATACAGATAATCAGTTTACCATACATCTGCATCTAACGTGGTAAAACCATTTATACCACTTGCCGGGATAATGCAGATGACAAGATACTCTGGAGTGAAAGAGCTCACCACAGGAGAGTTTGGTTGGGTTGTTTTCTGGTGCATTCCAATTTTACAATTCTATAAACTTTTATTGCTAATGTTACTGTTTGGCTATTGTAATTACTACTTTTAAAAAAAAGACGTTTAGTAATTGTATTGCCTTCCTATTTAAGATGGATTCTCACCATTTCTGCTCTGTTATTGAATGTAAATCAGTCTTCTAAAAATGGCCCTGCAGACAAAGAGCGATGCAACAGTTAAGAAGGAGCAAAGTATTTTCATGAGTAGCATTATAAAAATTAAGTCTTATGAAACATTTTTAGTTTATAGTTACATTTGGAATATTTTGCATTAATTCAGTGTTGTAATTTCTACAAATGACAACTCAATGATTTATCAGAGATTGAATTTAATCATTAATTAATTCTGTGGCAACTGCCTGTATAAAAGTTGACCAGTTTTGAGAACCATTGACTGTGCATAAGGGAGGTTCACCCATAAAGATAGGCTGGGCTATTTTATCTATTGAACACGCAGATTATTTTTCTCTGCCTTCAAGGAATAGGAAACGAAACTGACAAAACCCATTCAACTGGTGGTAAAACAGTTGTTTTAAAATGGAAAGTGAAAGACAGGGAGAAGGAGAGAAGGAAGGTGGAGCTATATGTTATGTTGCTGTATTTAATTATATCATAAAGACATGGATATGTTTCTCAACTGGCAAGTGGTATATGAGGAAAGTCTTCTTCCCTTCTCCCCTTCAAAACAACAGCAGTAATGATTGTATTTAGAAAAGAAGGCTGACCAGTGCCAACCTTACTAGGCTTCCACGATCTGATGAGATTGATCTAGCCTGGGCCATCCAGGTCAGGACCTGGGTTTAATGTAAAGAAATGTAATGTTATTTGTTTGCAATTTGAGTTCTAAATTTCTATATTTTACAAAGACGACAAATTGTACTGATACAGATATATAGCTGTTAGAGCAATCGTAAGCAGTAGGGTTGCCAAGTGCCCGCCAGTGGCAGGCAAACTCCTGGTAGTTTGCCCCTCTGCCTACTGATCAGTGTTGATTGGCAGGAGATGGCAAGCTGCCTGATGATTGCCTCCCACCAGCAGGCATCCCAGGCAAACAGGAGTGCGTGCCTCCATACCTCACCGCAATGACATCTCTTCTGGAAGTTACGTCATAATGTGGGAGGGGCAGGACCATGCATATGCTTTGTGCCGAAATACAGTGTTAAGGGCCAGTTCTTAAGGAATTGGCCCTGGCATGAAGCATGTGCGCTCCCAACCCCATACATGACAACATCACTTCTGGAAAGGACATAACTGTGGGTGTGTGGGTGTGCGCAGAGGTGCATGCCAACATGGTAAATACTACAACCCCCTTGCACCCCACCCTGTGACCCTCCTAACCTTCCTCACCCTACTAAGCAGGTTTATTCAAAATCCTACTAAGATCAATTCACTCCCAGGAAAGTGCTGCTAGGATTGCATTTTAAGTGTCTTACTACCAAGCCTGTGTTGAGTGCAGGCAACAATTCAATTCAACATAAAGTTAAACACACTTCAGACCCATTAAGATGGCTTAAGGGAACATCTTTGCTAGACTTCAGTGATTGTGTATGGAGATGCAAATTTTCAATATATTTTGAAGCTGCCGGGGGAGGGGAGGAAAACTTTTTTTTTTAATTTTAAAAGTAAAAAGTATGAGAACAATTGAAACGTGCAGTGCTTTCTTATATATTCTAAACATTTTACTGTTTTAGCAACAAAATGCATCATTTATAACTTAATGTATAAAATGGTACTGTTTATGAAAAGTGTATATTTAAGAATTTTAACAATATAAATACCTTAGTGTTTGAAAAGCAAAATTGAAAACATACCCATTACTAGAGAAATTCTGCACTCTGTGTTAACTTTGCACATGTATCTTAAGTTTTTTGCCATGTGAGAGGTAGGGGGGAAAATAAAAGTTGAAAACAGAAAACACAAGTTTGTAGCAAACAAAAAGGTAATATATTGGATATTGAGTTAAACTTTATAACATGGAAAATACTGAACTATTCAATAGTATATTATAGTCAGTGCTATCTTGTGAATATATTCCTGGGAGCAAATCCTACTGAATAGATTTTAGTATTCCAAGTAGACCTGCTAAGGATTGCTTTTATAACAGCATATTAATTGCAAACAAAATTAGTCCTATTTAAAAAATAAATATATATTTGAAAATATTGTATATATACAGTAAGTATAATGCTATATGTTGTCTTACTTAAAAATGTACTATACAGTCTGAGTAAAAAAACTTGTCTTAGAAAATTTCACGCATTCCAAGAGAGAAATATTTCACAGGATTTTGTTTTTCAGTACTCTCCAGAATTTCCAATTTTTCCATCAACATTTTGTTTTTAATCAGGGGTGTGTGTGTATGTAAATTTTCCCCATGTTTTTCTGTTTTTCCCAAGACTTCACATATCTAATTGTTTATAGATTTATCTCAATTAATTTAAATGCTAACAGTTAAAATGTACGGTTTAAATAGCAGATGAAAAAAACAGAATGCAAACAACAGTTGCCTCCCCACATCCTAACAGCCAAGAGCAAGGAGAAACAATCATGCCGCACCAAAGGCAGTATATTGTGTTGCTCACCAGGATCAGCTGCGATTAGCATGAATAATATTTTTAACAAAGGAGCAGCAGCTGCACAACTCCAGGAGAAATAAACAAGGACCGCCACCTCAACTGGTACATAAAATATCTGTATAGAAACCATTAGAGATCTGTCTGTACCAAGCATACCAGGGGTTCCTAACCTATCACCTCTGGGAGATTGTTCCACAGTACAGGGGCAGCCATTTTGACACGCAAAATATACCACGTTGGGGCAGGGGGGAGCAATGCAGTTTTTAATGAGAAGAACCAACGTCTTGGATTGAATCCCAAAACAAATGGATTACCAATGCAGCTAGTGTAGTGGTTAGAGTATGAGTCTAGGATCTTAGATACCCAGATAAGAATCCCCATTCTGCCTTGGAGGCTTACTGGTGAACTTGGGCCAATCACACACTCTCAGCCTAACCTACTTCATAGGGTTGTTGTGAAGACAAAATTGAGATGAGGAGAAAGGTGTAAGCCACTTTGGATCCCCACTGGGAGAAAAGGTGGCGTGTAAATAGAAGGTAAGCCCCATGGGAAGGCATGTGGCCACATTCTGTACTAGTTGAAGCTTCTGAGATGTCTTCAAGAGTAGCCTCACAGTAATTTGATCTATTTTTTGTGTGTGTCATTTATAGCCCGCCTTTCTCACTGAGACTAAAGGCAGATTAAACAGTGTGAGATTAGTACAGTTAGTATCAAGGACATTTCCATAAACAATGCCGTAGGGTAAATAATCACAATTTTACAAAGACATAGCATTAGTAAGAATCCAATACAGAGTTGAAGAAATGTTGAAACAGAACATAAGCAATTCTAGGGCTGACATTACCTGAAGCACAAGTAGCTCATAGAAGCACATATTTAAGACAACAGGTAGTATGTAAGGCACCACAGGTAGTGGTGAAGTCTATGGTCCTTAACTCATTAGCGAAGCATTGGAGAGCCCCTCTCTACAATACAAAAGCCTTTTTGAATAATTTGGTTTCTAGAGGTTACAGAAGTATGGATCAGTATGGCTGGGTCAGCAGAATGCAGAAGGGAAGAAAATTTACTAATCAAAAGTACAGATTAAAGAACCATTAATCCTGTACAAGGTTCCCAAAGAGAGCAACTGTGCTTTAAAGATGTTTCCTCTTTGGACAATTCAACAAATACTATCTGCTTCTGACTGTGTTTAAATTCAAAGCATTATTCATTGTTTTTCATTCATTAACTGCAGAGTGTAACCATCCAAAGGCGGGGGCGGGGCGGGGGGAGCATTCCAGCCATCAAGGACTACCAGTGTATTTTGTTAAATCCTTGATTAGCCAGTATTTGCCTGGCAAAATCCCATTCATATTAATTGACACAACATTTGAAAAAGAGAACAAATTGTAGATTTTTAAAAACCCACTCAGGCATATTTTAAAGGAAAGAACCAAGAACCAAGATGAATATCTGAAGAAATAAAGCCCGCACATGTCCTAACGTAAGCACCTATTCATCAAAGTATTACCACACTCTAACTTGAGACACAAGTCTTCAACAGAGGTAGTCTGATCTTAGATACATCTGGGAAACAAGTTCTAAGAAGCACCTTATCAACAGATGCATTAATAACCCACTCCATAGGTTCTGAGCTTAGCCCTAAAAGCAGGTTATAGGGCAAAACCCTGGCTACAAATTGATTGTAGGACTTATGAATTTACACAAAAAAGGGATCTGGGCGACATCACTAGCTCTTAGTCACAGTTCATTTAAGCTTAGCCTTTGGGCCACCACTTGGCAGATGCAACATAACCACTCAAAAGAGACAGCTAAATAAATCCTAGAGCCTCTTGACAGCGTGCTTCCCAGGCTGAACTCTTAGCCTTCCTTTGTTCTATTATACTCAATTCAATGAGTGTGAAGAAGGCAGTTGTGAAAGACAGTGCAGAAATCACAACAGACGCACCATGCTTAAGCACCCCAAAAAAAGGGGGGGGGAGGAATTACACTACGAGACTTCCAAGTTCT
The DNA here is from genome assembly GCF_028583425.1 of Eublepharis macularius. Lineage (NCBI taxonomy): Eukaryota > Metazoa > Chordata > Lepidosauria > Squamata > Eublepharidae > Eublepharis > Eublepharis macularius. The sequence goes on from NC_072796.1 coordinate 52,801,992, forward strand.
GATACCAAAACATTCCTTCCATTGAGAGGAAATTCCTAAGTGTGCATCTGAAACATATCAGAAGGCAATAGCAGCATAAAATGATAACAGCAAATCATTACAACAGAAGGAAAGGAAATATGGAAAAGCCAGTTATTAAATGTTTGTATTTCCTTGTTATAACTTGAAAGAGATTACAAACTGCAACCAAAAGCTGTAGTTTCCAAATTGTGTGAGAGAGACATGGGTTGCATCTATATGGGGATGATTGTGCTCTTGTTGCCACTGCAAAAGTATTTGGCCAACTGAGCCTCCACACATGGGGAGGGGGATTCTCCATTCTTTCCTCCAGTTCCTTTCATGCTTGCCACACATACACCCTGCACACACTCACTGGCAGAGAACTTTTTACTAGCTTTAAAAAATGTTAGCAGGCATATTGCTATAGCATAATGTTGCTATAAGTAATAAACTTATAGTTGGGCAGGAGTGTTGCATAACGCCCACTGAGAAGAGGAAATGGTGCTGCATGTGGGAAACCTTCTTGTCCACAGTCTTTCTCAATCTTTGCATACCATCTTTCAGGAAAGAGTATCAAAGAAGGTTTGCGGGAAAACACAATGAAGCTAGAGAAAACCTGGAAGGTAGGCAGCTGCATTTAATGATGATGTCATGTGGAAGCCCCCTGCAAAAAACCTGCTGCGATGGTGGGGGAGGGCACACCCACTGTATATCTGAACACAGCACACTCTTGAAACTTGGTTCTGCCAAATCGACTATGGCTTTGAAGCGCTCTTGGAGGAAAGAAAATGTCTCCTTTCATCACATATTTTGACTTCTTGGTAGAGGTAACATGCAGAGATGGATGGAACTAAGAACTTTTTTCAAGTATGCAGTAACCTGAGTTAAGACAAACTAGGTTTATGACCACCACTACTTAATTTACCAGATGGTATAAACCGATACAACAACGCTGAAATAATGACTAAAACACTATATGGCTCAAAAAGTATAGGAGGGCTAAGTCATTTAGCATATTTACATTTCTCCCCCGTCTTTCCCCATTGCTCAAGGCAGCTTATAATTCATAATTTTAAATCAATAACAATAAAACCCTATCCCTCCATCTAATAAACCCACAGTCATGAAAAGAACTACAGCACAGTACTTTAAAACGAGCATCACCCTTCCTGCCCCGCCATATACCAAAGCAGGGAGCGTAGGAAACAATTTGAGGTGGAATGTTTTACTTTCATCCGAGTTCCCTATACTTTGTATCAGGCCCTTTGCAGACAGATGCTGCATGCTATAACCCAGGGGTGGCCAAACTTACTTAACATAAGAGCCACATAGAATAAACGTCAGATGGTTGAGAGCCACAAGACATGATGCATTGAAGAGACTTCAGAGGACGAGGTGGGTTTGGGGGAGTGTCCTGAAAGTGACATCACAGAAAGGGGTGGGGTTTGGTGCAGTATGCTGGAAGTGACATCATCGGAAGGGATGGAGCTTGGGAAAAGCCATCACACGACCTTTGACTTGTAAGTGACATCACAAAAATGACATCACATCCTCGCTAGGCTTCACCCCCAAAGTCCCCAGATATTTTCTGAGTCAGACCTAGCAACCTCAACATTTTTATTGAAAATATGAAAGACATGGAAAGAAAGAAGGAAGAAAAAAAGGAAAAGGGAGGAAAGACATGGAAAGAATGAAGGAAAGGGAGGGAAAGACATGGAAAGAATGAAGGAAAGGGAGGGAAAGACATGGAAAGAAAAGAGGAAAGGAAGAAAAGAGAGGGAGGGAAATAAACTAGATTAAAATAAAATGTATGGCCATGGTGATACTCAGAGATCTCTGGGAGCCGCACAATATGTCTAGAAGAGCCACATGTGGCTCCCGAGCCGCAGTTTGAACACCCCTGCTATAACCCTTCCATATCTTTCCAAGCTTACTTGATCAGGAAGGTTGTTAGAGGAGATGCTTCTTGGTAGTCTAAACTTGGGTCTATGTATCTTTTGCAAAGCTTCTTAAAGCCTTGTACGTCATATTGTGACTGACTGATATTGTGGTCATTGGGGTGGTGTCTAGAGACACTACAAGTTATATGTTACCCATCAGGAATGGAAAATAGAGCTTCATTTGATCCACTATTTCCTTTTGATGTCTGGACAACACAGCCCTGAGGAAAATGCTGCTGATAGAGAATGAAGCAATAATAACTGTCAGGTATGTTTTATAGCAGATTTCTTTGGTCTTCAAAGGAAATCAGTGTGAGCAATGAGAAATTCAAATATGCTCTTTTCTGTATCTTGCATTTCAACAGTTGATAGGAGAATGGTAAAGCTATTGATCTCCAGGTCTCCTTTGCAGTTCTTCAACAACAAACCCTTTGACATTTATCTCTCAAGCAAGAAATTTATGTGTGGGTTATGAATGTAGCTTGACAAGACAAATATTTATGTTTAACAGCACTGACAACCTTATTAACTGTGAATAGCATTATTCAAAGAATAATCAATGCTTGTCAGGAATTCAGGGTACCCAACAGTTAGAGAGAAAGAACATCCGTTTGCAGAAAATCCTGGCTATAGTTTTCATACTGTTGTCCTCATTTTAACTTCTGGCAGGTAGATAGTGTGGAGTCATACTGTAAATCATGGCTGCCCAGTTTATTCTTTATTCTCCAGACATGAGTTCAGCCATTTGAACTACCCAGCTCCTCATAAGCTACACAAAATTGATAGTAGTTTCCAGTGGGTAGCTGTGTTAGTCTGCAGGAGATGAGCAAGTTTCAAGTCCAGTAACACCTTAAAAACCAACAAAGCATTTCCAGGGTATAAGCTTTCAATAGTCAAGCTGACTAAAAGAAACACAAAACTGTTGGCATCAGCAGCAACCGGGTCTTCATAAGCTTTGTAGCACATGCTGTCATAGCCCAGTCTGAGAGTGAGGTCTCCTCTGGAGGAGAGGAGCCTCGTGTAGCCAGCCAGGACTCCTCAGGAGAAGAAGAGTTCTGTGTAGCCAGCCCTAGCCCTGACTCAGCAGAAGCCAGCAATCATGAGCAGCAGCTGCTGGCTGATCAAGGCTCACAGCTAGCAGCTGAGACACCAGCACCCTCTAGCCCCAATACCACAGGGGAAGCTCAGCCAGGAACTTCCACAGGGGAGGCTCAGTCAGGGACTGCCAGCACCACAGGGGAAGCCCAGCCAGGGGCTTCCACCCCCCCAGGCTCACCCACACCTAGAGAGTGCCGCAGGCAGCGCCAGAGACTGGAACTGCAGGAGAGACGGCGCAGTGCTCGTCTCCTGAGCCAACGCCAGCTGCTGGAGAGTGATGATGAGTAGCATCAGGATGGAGCCCCAGCAGCTGGCTGAAAATCACGCCTGGCTATAAAAGCCAGTCAGGAGCAACTGCCAGGCGTGGAAGCAACGTGTCAACTACCTGCAACCACTCCCTGGTACCTTGTGTCTTGCTCTTGCCTGCACCTTGACTTGATACCCTCGTGCTCTGACTTACGGACTGGACTTGGATTGGCTTTTTGGATCCTGGAGGCAACCCTGGCATTAACCTTGTGCTCTGACTACGGACTGGACCTGGCTTGTGACTTTTGAACACCCCTTGGCTTCGTGCTAGTACCTGGACTCCCAGCTTGGGCGGGCCCAGCCCATGACACATGCATTTGGAGGAAATATTGGGGAGAGGAATGAAGAACAAATGTGCTTCGTGAAGGAATCCTCAATTGACAAGCGGCCCTTTGCCTCTCCATATTATGTATGGAATAGAAATACAAAGTGTTTCTGTGCAATACACATTATATCACAATGCTTCTTTTCCTTACAAGTTTTACCACATCTTAAAAATTTTATGACTACTGAAAGGGCAAAAGAGATGTGACAAATGTAGTGGCTCTCTGTCAGTTTGTACAAAGTGACTTGTGTGCATGCACAACACACTTCAGAATGGGGTCATGCAAGAAAGGAAGAAGGGGCTTAAAGTGGCATCTTAAACACAATTGAAGCGAATTGGCTTAGAAGGGTGCAACTGTTCATCTCGCCACTGCACTTCCTTTCAAGAAGCAAAATTGGGCTTCCCATACTATTATTCATGTTTAAAGGGCCAGGGAACGTATTTTTAACGGATTTTTTCCTTCAAATTACTAACAACCACAGTGAAACAGTAATTAGTAATCAGGTGTCAAAAGGGTTGAAAGATTCAATCTCATCTTCCTGTTCCAAATTTTATCTCTGTGCATCTGGGCTTTTTTTGCGCCTGAGGGCCAAGCTACACATGACGAATGACACTTGAACGGCAAGTGGATTGAGTGGAGGGCAAGTGAACAGGGAGAAATACACTTGCTGTTCAAGTGTCATTCGTCATGTGTAGCTTGGCCCTGAGTATAACACCTTTTTCTAGGGTCTCCTAAGTCCTGATCCTCATGCACCAGCCCACCCCATTTAGCCAGATAAAGAGAGAGCAGACCCTCAGGCCTATTGGGGATCTGCAGAGAGAGGGGGGAATTGGTAGAAACAGGCTCAACTTTATCTCTGAGTAGTGGCACATTATTTTTTACCAGAAGAAGAAAACACAGCTGTGCACTATTTAGTTTTTACAGAATGAGAGGAATCGGTAATCTTCATCATGCCTGTTTGTGCCATTCATAGACCGGATTGCCAGTTAGCAGTCCTCAGTGTAAACAATGCACTGACGAGTAATGCATTTTTTGTTAGCAGGAGCTGACTGTGCACAAGCAAAGGAGAAGCTGCTTTTTAAAAAGTCCACATCAGGCTTGTTTTTTAAGAAAAGAAATGGATAGTCTTTATAGTTGAAGAAATCCATACCGCGATAGGAGAGGCATTCTACCTATCTGTCTAACTATAGGAGAGAGAGAGAGCAACATGTCGCTACTTTAAAGGTCAGATAAAGAGAAGACAAAGAGAGAAGGGGCTGGACTGGCATCCCTAAAGACAGCAATTGAGATCAAAAAGATAGCAGCAGAAACGACAAGGGAAAGGATACAGAAGGATTGGACCTTTCCAGCTTACTAGCTCTACTGCCTTCTCTGTAGTCCTGGTAGAAAGAGAAATCATTCTGTTCTTCGCTTCCAACATTTTAAACAAAATTTTCAGCTGTGCCTGTGAAGATACTGTTCTCATCAATGAACCACACTGTTTTTAGCAAGCAAATTGTATGTTATAAGGCCTTTCCCCTCTTACGGCATCTTGAGGGCAATATAACTTGGTTTAAAAGTTAGATGTGCATGTGATAAATTATTAAAATAATTTTCTTCTTGCCTGTGACAGACCATGGCAGCCCCCCAAAAGAAACAGACATTTTGAAAAACGTCCTTTGCAGTATTTCCGTTTGCTTTTATTAATAGCCTTTAGATGGCTAGAGTCTGACCGCTTGACTGCAGGGATAGGTTCCCCTGAGGAAAATGGCAGTTGCTGAAGGTGGACTCTATGGCATCACATCCCGTCTTGAGTTCCCTCCTCTTCTGAAACTCTGCCCTCTCCAGGCCCCGCCCCCAAATCTCCAAGAATTTCCCATGCCAGAGTTGGCAACCCTATGTGATACCAACTTAAGAAAAGGGACAGTGTGAGGTTCAGATGTGAGATAGCTCAGTACTTTCCATTGTACTTTATCAAATTCATATCATAAATGGAAATAATAGACCAAGTTCCACTCAAGGAGGCTTTAAAGTGCTTCACTTTGATTGGATTGTTTCAATATTTTTTTTTGCTGAGAGAAATTAATTTCAAATTAGAATTGTGATTATCTCCCAAGTGCTATGAAACAGATGCGTGCAAGTCCGATTGCAGAAAAATCACAAAGAAAGTACATTTACCTTAAAAAAATAGCAACTCTTTTCTGTGTTCCTTTCTGGTAAGGGATGGGGTGGGGAATCTGTATTTCAAAGGAATATTTTCTTACATATGGAAATGCTTATTCTCTAACTACTGAAGCCTCTGCCAGGAAATATTAAAGAATATTGTGTTCATAGTTTTAAAAGCAAATTGCTTCAGCATTCCCTGTATCTAGCCATCAGCTTCCTGGTGCTTCTTTATACCCATCTTTCACAAGTTCATCTGTTTTCCCACAGAGTGGAAATGGCTGACACATCCTGACATATCTGAGCATGGGGTATATTTAGCAATGCCAGCTTGACTAACAAGTAAACATAAATGGTATGCTTCGATGCTTGAGGGCTATTTATTAGAGGTTTCCTTGATGAAACTCTGCTTTTGGGATGAACTGCTTGTATCAGCATGAAAGGCAGGGTTCTCAACAGCAAATATCAATAGGACAAATAAGAAAGGGTGATCCTCTTTTAAAAATGAACTTGAGATGTGTGGCCTTTCATTAATTTACAGCACAGTGGTGCTAGGAGGGCTGCTTTACCTCTGGTGGTTTTGGCTTTTAAATTATAAATACTGACATTTAAACATCTCAGCAGCATTCTTTAAATCATCATGCTGAGCTGAAACCTATATAGATTCTCAGCCAGATACAAAACTAGTGCATATTTTTTACAGAAACATGTAATAGATTTTTTCAGTACTGTGAAGCCAAACACTAATATTATGAGCCAACTTGTACTTTTTATTTGATTCAAAGAGGAGGTCTTTCTAAAATAATAATATTAATAACGCATTAAGTTAATATTAGGCTTTTACCCAGACCATGCTAGAGTGATTGTGTTTGATGATGGGGTACACCCAGCAAATTTTGCACCATGTGATATAGCATTTTCAAACCATTTGGATTCCTGATTTGGGACCCTTAAATCATGCATGCTACTGGCTCCATCCACTGCTAAGGACACCCACACTGGCAGAGCACTGCCTTGCATGTATATGACACCCAGCCATACCTGTTGTTGACTAACAGTGCAATCCTCAGAAGAGTTACTCCAGTCTAAGCCCATTGAGATCAGTGGGCTTAGAGTGGAGTAACTCTTCTGAGGATTGCACTGTAAGTCTCCAGAAGCTGCTATCCATCTTAACCACAGCATTCAGATACTGACCTAAGTGGACAAGGGTGAAGAAGCAAAAACTTAATCCAGAGAACACAGGAGTGATATTACCTAGGAAACTGATATCATTGAATAGTTTGACTTGCCAGCTTTGGACATGGCTCAGTTAGGATCAGTCTAGTGGGCTTGGCTTATCTAGTTATTTTTAAAATGTGGGTCCCTTTGCTAGCTATCTGCCTACCTGCCCACCCACCCACCCACCTACTTCCCTTTTCTACTTGAGACCCATAGCTGATTAGAGAATTACATAATGCAAAAGAAACAGTATAATACATACAAAACCAATTCTGTATTAATTAACCGGATTACAGTATTAGAGAATTCACTAGGAAACTGCCTACTTAGTATTGTTGTTGTCTTTAGATCTTTATTTAACCTTTTACTTGAGTTAAGCTGATTATCTAGATCCTTTTCAGTATGGCTTCCTACTCAATTTTGAGACAGAGCCATCCTTGGTTGCCCTGGTAGCTAATATATGCCAGGATGTGGCAGTTGGATGTGAACCCAAACTCATTTATTTCAAAGTCTACACTCTTGGTATCCATCTAGGCATCATTTTGTTGCAATAGCTTTGGTTATTCCTGAAGGATAGGCCTCAAAGAGGTGTTGCTGATGACTATCTATAATCAGAGGTCTTACTTCCCATACAAGTGAATAATTACATAAAATTATTGGGAAATATATTTTATTTGGATTACAGTGCCATCCACATGTTGATAATCTTAATTTTATCTCTGATTTTTCATTTGTTCCTAGGAAATCAGTGAAAATTCAGAAACAGTGTCAGAGATCTATAAAGTGCTGAATGTAGGCGAACATCCTGGAACTTAATCCGTACAAGGAAGAGGTGCTGTTCGTCAATGGACAAGCTCCTCAGGAGTACTATCAGGAGTACTATCTATTTGATGGGGTAGAAAAAAAACATATTTACACCTTGATGGTACTTCTTGACCTCGCACTACTTACAAATGCCCAAGAGATGCTGGTGGACATGGATATCACCTTTTCAGTTAATGTTAATGCACTACTTGTAACCATTCCTGTAAAAACCTAATCTGGCCACAGCCATTCAGACATGAATGCTGTAATAAGTTGTATATGGAACTGCCTTTGAAGAATATGTACAGAAGTGTTTGCTCCCCCTTCCCAGTCGGAATGAAGAGGCAGACACAAGTGTTGGGAATTAAAGGGCCACTTTATTGAATTAAAATAACATATTTGTCAACACAGCAAGGGCCTAACTGCGGTACAGGTCAGGCCCTGGGGTCACTCCTGGATCCCGCCGCAACCTATTTGGGCAACAGCCCCGGGGGGAAGCCATCCATGGTATGGCTGTGACCCGGCCAGCCTGGCGAGGTGGTTCACCCCCTTGAAGCTTCCCCCTGGCTGTACAGTTGCAGGGGGGACTGGCTTGCCTAGGAGCTCCCCACCAGGGCGTTTGACCTCGCAGCTGGGCCATACAGCAGCCAGCCACTCCTGACAAACCCCAATTCCCCAACAGTGGGGATATGCCAGGGGTGGTCACCAGCCCGCTCATTTTCCCAACTCCTAACCTGCCAAGGGGATATTAAACTCAACCCACCAAAGCCAATTACCTCACTTACGACAGTGCAAGGTAGGCAAAAAAACTTCCCACCCATGAGCCAATGCAGGGTGAGAAGCAAAAAATTCCTCCCTGGCCCCAAAATGGCAACTGGCTAGTCCTGCTCTGAAATAGGATGAGGTGGGTGGGCCAAGCATGAGGTGCACTGAGGCAGAGCAGCAGTAAAAGACCCTCCATAGCTCCACCCAACATGTGCGTCCCCCATGGGAAGGGAGAGTGTCGACACTGCCTCATCCTCCTCTGGAGGGGCAAAGCACGGCCCCCGGCCCTAGTGGCTGTTGCTGCCGGGGCCAGGGAGGAATTTTTTGCTTTTTGCAGTTGTTTCAAAAGCTGTGAGCATCCTAACTAGGTTTTTGTGCATAGCATATATAATTCCTAAATTCTATTATCTTCATGATCTTCCGTTAGTTGCCAGGTTCACTTCAAAGTTACGGTGCTTAGCCTGGTCACAAGTTTCTGTAAGAATTGCCTTCTCCAATGCACACCTATTCATGGATTATAGCTGAGGCCATAGTCTGTTCTGCTACTGAGATTTTGGGGGGATCACATGAGAAAAGCTCTTTTCAGTAACTGCTCTTGTTTATTGCTCTTGTTTTAGCTGGTAAAGACAGTATTGTATGATAAAGCATTATTTATGTTTTATTCTTCTGTAAAGCCAGTGTAATGTAATGCCTAGACTGATGGACTAGGATCTTGGTGATCCAGATCAAATTCTCCATTCTGCCATGGAAGTTCACTGGGTCACCTTGGGCCAGTCACACACTCTCAGCATAACCTATCTCACAGTATTGTTAGGAGGAAAAAATGGAGGTGAGGAGAATGATGTAAGCCACTTTGGGTATCCTTTGGGAAGAAAGGAAGGCAGGAGAGTGCTGTCAAGTTATAGCTGCCTTATAATGAACCCTGGTGGGGTTTTCACAGCAAGAAACTAACAGAGGTAGTATGCCATTGCCTGCCTCTGCAACCCTGGTACTCATTGGTGGTCTACCATCCAATTACTAACCAAGGCCAACCCTGCTTAGATACTGTGATTTGACGAGATCAGGCTTGCCTGGGCTATCCAGCTCAGGGCACTGGGGAGAAAGGTGGGGTATAGATGAAATGAAATAAATAAAGCTCTCAGGAAACAGTACATTTTGATATTTCCTGCAAAACCTTTTCAGTCTCAATGAAGTGTGTGTGTGTTTTTATAGTAATTCTGATATGGTTTTTAAATATTGAAGGGGTGTGTGTACATGTAGTTGACCACTGGCTAAGGTGTCCAGGCGAGATAAAGGCAGAAGTATGTAGTTTAATAAATAAAATGTAATAAAGATTTTTAATGTATAGCACACAGTGGGACAGGGTAGTATCACAGTTGTTGGAATGCCTGAATCTAATGGGTGATGAGCCAGCTTCACTGGAAGCTTGAGGAAAAGATATCTTGAAAAGAACTGTCAAAAAGACATTGCCTGAGTAGGCGTGGGGGGAGCAGAGGCTGAGAGTTGGGGGACCAGCAATAAAATTGTCACTGTGGCTGCCAAGTCTTATTTCCCAGCTGAGACAACAATGAAACAGGAGGAGCAAGACTTGATATATCCTTGGAGCTGTGTTATGACCAGACAGTTCAGCCCTTGGAGCCTCTGCTGCAAAAGGACCACTCAGAAACAGAGCAGTTCCAGCAGCCAGTAGTTTGCCCATAGGCCTTGTATGTAGGGACAGCATGAGATTAGTGGGAAGAAAGGATGGCAGAGACTGCTGTTTGCAATAGAGAAAAGGACTGATGTTTTCAGCAGATGCAAGTCCAGTGATAAAGTGGGAAATAGCCTGAGTAGTGTGAAACTCAAATTGATTGTAGCTTCAAGCAAGGGTCATACCTTTCTTACTATGGCCTAATAGAACCTCTTGCATAATATTTGTTTCATCCAACTTTAAGTGCAGCTTATAAGAGTGATGAATTCTTAGAACTTGGAGAATTCCATGTGTGGAACTGAATCAAGGATTAGTTATACACCACTTAGGATGCAGTAAGCCATACATTTCTATATGAACGTTTACTATTAGCATGGATCTTCATGTTCCCTTTACAATCTCTCTTCTTTCCAGACCATTGTTTCAAACAGCTTGCTTTCATGTACATTACTCTGACATGACTTGGTAAAATATAGCTGCGGGCAAAAAGAAAGAGATCTGGGTATTTTTCACTCCAACAAAAATTGCCTTTGGTTGCAAAAAGAAAATGAAAAGATGACAAGTTCTGCTAAGGTAACAATAGCTTTATAGGGGTCTGTTTCCAAGCAATTTTTGAATAAAATTACTAGTCTCATACAAGATTCATACAACAATTATCTGTATATGGCCTTGAAAGATCTGTTGGTAGAGAGGAAGCCACTGTTACTCCAAGAAGGCATTGGTTAACATCGAATGTGCAAACTATTTAAAGTACAAAACAATTTCATTCCAGATATAAATCTTGAGCCAAGAAGAGACCTGACAGTGTAAACATCTTCCTCGCCTCCCAAGACATGTACTTATTTTGGGTTTGAAAATCAATGGAAAGGTAGTTTGATGTTCAGCCAATATACAAAATCTTATTGACAATCCTAAACAGATCTGAGCCTCACTTTATGCATTTTTTTAGTCCCAGGAAAGTGTTTCTTAAGATTGCAGCCATAGGGTTCTGCACAAGGAACTGACTCTCCTTATGCAATGTCAGCTTTTGGGAGATGTGTGTGACCACTCCAGAGGAACATCTCTCTGATTCTGAGCACTGGTGAAAAAAAAAGATTCCAAATGAATGTAAGCAAATCCATTCTCCAAGAGCACAGAAAAACCTCTGTGAGACTTTGATGCTGCCAGGGATGCAGCTTCTGATGTCACTGATATAAATGGATGATGAGACTTGGATGACTGACTATATGGTAAGATTTCAGTGGCTTTTGTGGGTCAGTGACCCTCAATAGCTATAAAGCCATCTGCCTGTGTTTCACATCCTACGGGTCCCATCCATTTAACAGTGCTACCATGGGGCTTGGTAATCATTGAACAACCACAGGGGCTGCAGTATTCATGTGATATGGTTGTGAAAAAGTTTCAATTTTTGGTTCATTTTTTTCTTATTTTTTTAAACTTCCTTAAACTATATTTTACAATACTTTTGCTATGTCATTATGTTATCTGCCCAGTTAAGGTCTCCAGGGCCCTGATTTTATCAAGATATTAAAGTTATTTCAAGTTACTCAGTTTTATTTTAATTTCTATTGGATTCAGGGGAAAATTTTGTCTGTGGCTTTTTCTCTAGTCAGTTAGGATGAAATTCTCGGAGATTATAGGTCATACCCAAGAAAACTTCCTGGCCAAATTTCAGACTGATGTGAGAAAATGTCCCCATTTTATAGACACTTAAATTTTTCACTTGTGGAGTAGGCACAGGGAGGCACTTGGCCAGGGGCATAGACTTTCCAATTTCCCAGGGAGAAGGAGGCCTGGGCCAGAGGCATTGCTATGCTAGGTCCTTAAAAGAACCGGAGCCCGGTGACATCATAGGGAGGGGCCATGGAGGTGGGGCCATGGGGGATTTAGGAAGGGGCTCCCTACAAATTTAGGGCACCCCTGGACACCACCCCCCCTAACAACACTCTTGGGCTGGGCCAAACCTAGGAAAATATGAGAGTTGGTCAGTGGTTATAGTGATATCTCAATGATCTCCTGCTGTGTCCTATTTTTGAAATTCACTTTTAGGATAGTTACTTTAAGATCTAAAAATATAAGCACCTTGTGCATAGGACAAACTAATGGTCACAAATCTGACTCTAAGAAAGGCACCTCAGAAAAGCCTATATGGGAACATTTTAAAAGTTTTTCTGAATATTCATTTACAGGAGTCCTGTTTGTGCCTTATTCATAAGGGTGACTTAGTACTGAAATTTACGGAATTATGGCATCACAAGTGCCTTCATTTGGTAAATGCATGGTTCAAGGCTCTGGGCCAGGACAGAATACAAAACAGTTGCTGTGTGCTCAATTTCTGAGCAATTTACAGAGTTTAAAGTAGTAACAATCTTCTTCTCACTTCAAACTCATATCCTATAAGTGAGTAGAAGCACATTTTGAGGCAATTCAGAACACTGCCCATAGCCATGACCCCAAAGAAAACTCACAGTCTGAATGTGCTTGTTCTAATTGATATTCTTTGAATTAACTTATTAGCTATACCATTGAGATCAATTTCCTGAGAGATCTGATTATGTCCACGAAGAAGAGCCATGTGTTTGATCCTGGCCTGTCTCATGCTTGGGCGTAGAAAGGTCTTTATTCTACAAAGGCATGGGAATGAACTTTCTGAGGTGCAGGAGGAAACAGGTATGGTAAGGCCTATAAGTTTAAATTCTGGTAGTAGCTGATGCAGACATTTCCTTTTCTGTTTCCTTCTGGCCTGTACACATTAGTTGTTATATTTTGGTCCTTAAACAATACTGAGAGGCATCCCCAAGGCAACCACAGAAGCCAACAAGAACCACACTTGGGGATAAACAACTTATGAATTCCAGTCTAGTACTTATATGAATAATTTCTTTTATATGTAAACAACAATACAAATAATCAGGTTATAAATACAAAAATATTCACATAACAGTACAAAAATTCATTCTTCCATCAAGCAAGATAAATACAGGAATTGAACGTATTGATCAGACTGTATGCCTCCAACAAAGGCCCTCAGAGTTTGAAAAAAGTCTCTCACGTAAATATTTGTTTATTCTCAGTTTCCACAATGATCCAAATGCCAAAGAGTCCCACATAGCCGTCAGTTCAAAGGATATGCGGGTATCCACTGATCGTCGGAGAAGGTAGGTGGACCGTAATGAACAAGAATAACAACTTCAATCTCTTTTATTCTCTTCTATAGGTGGAATGAAGCAGATGGAACACAGGACCCCGAAGGATCCCCGATCTAGAATCCACCCATAACATACCTTCAAATATTCAAAAAGAAAATCTCACATGCAGTACATTCAATGTACCCAGAAGCCGGTCAGTAATTGGCAAATATGTGCAAATGTCTGCTGGGATAGGCTTGCCTAGGTTGTGCAGGCAGGGTATAATCCCTGGAGCTTCTAACTTTTTGTAATAGCATTTCAAATTTGCCAAAGTGTTTTATAGCTTTTAATCCAAATAACCACCAGGCAAAGTAAGCCACAATGCAATAATACTATTATATGCTTGAAACCAGTTTATGTTAGTTATAGCTGCCTAGGTGGTGAACAATTGTCAACACACACTTACTTGACCAACTCTTTAGAGTATAAACATTTTAAAAAGAATGCTTAACAGCCTTGCTTGGGCCATTAATTAACTTTAAAAAGAAATTGGTTCAGGATCCATTCAGCAAACATGGGAAGTCACAGACTGGAAGAAGACACAAAATATCTATCTACCAAAAGAATCTCCAAATCCTACAGCAATACATTTGCTGTAGTTTTGAAAGTCCTACTCAACTTTTTTTTCAATTTCTTCTCTAGCATTAGCGAGTTGATTGCCCCTTTGAAACTGTACCACACCATTTTAGGTAACAGCAAAATGAAAAACATGAACATGTACAGAGTGCACATTCTTTGCCAATGTTCTCTCTTGGCTGTACATAGGGCAAAAGAAAATTTTTTAAAAGCCTCTGATTTGTATCCCTCCTACCAGTTTTGTTCATGCAGATGGGCTTTCTCATTGCTTCAGAGAGACAGCACCTGGGCTGCCATTTTAGGAATTGTCCTTTTCTTCAATAGATACCATCTCACCATTTTAAAATGGAATGGAAATTGACAGAAGAGCTTAGGAGTGGCTGCAGCAGCCCCCGCCCCCATGACCATGAAAAAACTAACTGTTCTCAATCAAGGCTATATAGACCCATTCCACACTCAGCAAAAACCACAGCAGCAATCAATCAATCAAACAAAACTATTTTAACAGGAAACATAGCCCTTACTCTCCCCCAGTGTTCCATTTCCAAAATACAATGTAATGATAACATAACTGAAAGGCAAAATAATATAGAGACTCACTTGTTCCCTATTAAAATGAATATTATTTATTTATTTGTTTATTTATTATATTTGCTTTGATTTATACCCCAACCTCCCCACAAATGGGCTCAGGGCGGCTAACAACATTCATAAAATACAGTGAATTAACCATTAAACTATAAAATCAATAATAATCTTAAGACAATCAATTAAAGTAGTCCAGGCTCAGGCTATTTAAATAAATAGTTGAGAGTCCATATCTGGGCATATATATGGGCATAGCACATGGCCGAGGGCAGTCCAAGAAAATAGAATAGAAACTGGTCCTTAACAGAGTACCATAGATTTCAGAGAAAATGTGATGGGTGGTTGGAGCATGGTAGCTGGTGTGAGTTTGTGAGAGAAAATAACATACTTACAGTTACTTTATTTTTAGAAAAGAAGTAAGAATTCTTTATTATAGGAACACCATACTTCGATAGGAAAGTGGGAAGATAGATTCCTATCTACCTATCTAGTATAAGGATGGACATGGATGGCAGGACAAGTCCTGCATCCATGGTACAAGATGGAGAGAAAAGGCAGAAGAGTGACAAAGAGAGGAAGAGACGGATGTCATGAGGAGGTAGTCCTGAGATCAGCAATCTACACATCAAAGGATAGTTCAGGGCCGTAAAGGAGTAAACAGTAAACAGATACCCTAACCTTTCTCTCTTTCTAACTTGCTGGTTTGTCCCCCTCGGAAACCTGAGGAAAGGGACAGCATCAAGTCCTCCTAACATTCCCCAGATGTAAATTGAAGCCAAGCAAGTATGTTGGCCCCAACAGAGGGCTTGCAGTCTGATTGTTGCTACATTGAAAGTGGGTGGAGCCAGTCAGGGTTAAGCACTAAGCTACTTTGTGTGGGCCATAGCCACAAATTTTTTAAGGCAGTGTATAAATTCTTTTCTAAAAATTAATTTTCATAAATATAAACAGAACAGAAAAAATAAAATAAAAATGATCACAATTATAATTGCATCAAAAGAAAAAGAAAAGAGTAAACATATAGTATAATAAGCAATGATATTGTAAACAGTAAAAATTATATGATAATAACAACCATTTTTACTATGTCTTCTTGTAATAAAAGATTATCATTTAATCTCCATCTTCCCCTTCTGCCTCTGTTTTGTTCCCAAGATACTATTGATTGTGATCTGCAAAAGTTTTTGGTTGTATTTTTGCACTCTCTAGATTAATAACTAAGGTTTTTGATATCCAGCACATATCAATCCTTGAATATGTTTAATGTCTGTCAAAAAAGAAAGTATAGTCTCTACTATTCAGATTTTTGATCCTCCAAGCATCTTCCAGCTGTAACATTTCCATATAATTAAACACATTTGCGGGGAATTTCCTTCTTTGGTTTTTTTCACCTATCTTTTTTTAGATCCATTACCCCATTCATGTCTCTCCTTGAAAATCTAAAATGGATTGGAAAACATTTTCATAAATTTTTTCTCTTGCATTGTTTGGGCATATATTGTTGCTAGTGTGTAAATCTTACCTTCTGTGAGCCTGATTTTCAGAGTCATATATCTTCCTTCATAGTCTCTTAATTCTTCTGTAACATTAACACACAAATGCATACTAGTAAACAGGAACAAAGCCCTCCCAAATCATGGAAATTGTGATATGATAAAACAGGCAGCTGCCATTGTAACTGAGTACCTCATGTGAGTTTGTCATTGGTTGCCGGGGGGGGGGAGGCTCAGCCCTCCTGGCCAAATCTGGGGGGGGGGGTTGAGCCCCTCAACCTCCCTGTAGTTTATACCTATGCATTTGGCAACATAGGAAAGCAGGTAGTGGGCACAAAAAGTATCTTTATATCTAACAGGCAAGGACAGGCCCCCACACAGATTAAAATCTGCATAGTAGGGCCAGCCATGACTACAATTTACAGTTGTGCAAACTGTGAAGAAAAATCTGATTTAAAAATAATAATTTGGGACCAGAACTCCTTCTCCAAAAAATGTAATGTGTGATGTCTGATGGTGCAAACATTAAAAACCCAGTTTTATTATAGCAACTCCAAATGGTGACCAGACGAAGAGGAAGTGAAGGGGAGAGAGGCAGAGCCGAGCCAGAGGCAGGTGAGAGCAGGGGGGCTGTGGAGAAAGTAAAATCAGAACAGGGGGAATGAGATTTCCTCTCCCTACGGTGATCAAAATAGCGAATCATCATGTGTTTACATGAATCCATCTCTGATCACATATAAAAAAAGGAGATGGTCATCTGTTTTTAAGCAAAAGCATATCACATTTGTGAGAAAGCCCCCAAACATAATTTTAGTTACGTATCACTCTATGTTCGCTATACTCCTTCCTTTGTACCTTCTTGAACTCTAAGCCAGAAATAACAGCCAACTCTAAAGATTCCCTAATTTTACCAACCATCATTAGTTTTTCGATTTGGATTAGTCATAAATTTCTTAATTTACAGGTTTCAGGTTTTAATTATTATCAGTGCAATCCTAAACAGAATTACTCCAATCTAAGTCGATTGAAATAAGTGGACTTAGACTGGAGTAACTCTGCTTAGGACTACACTATTAGTGTTCCAAGTGCAAATCTTACTTTATTCAATATATTTCACAGCCAATAAATAAAGTTGCATTTCCATGACTTTTGCTTAGGCTTTTGAAAAATTAAATTGATCATTGTGCTGCAACACAAATTTCCATGAAATCCCATCCCACCAAAAATAGTTTACTTTCCTTTAGCAATTTGTTTTCCTCTTACTCATTATAACCTTTGCTTAGTACATAGCTGAAATCAGACTCTTACTTTTATTATGAACCTTGAGGGTATAATTCCTGAAGGTTTGTAGGGTAGTTACTATCGTATATGTGTATTTGTTAATATTACTAATAATGCTAATAATATACTGAGCCCAGAAATATCTTGCATGTTGATTTTATACTGCAGCTTTCTTGAACACCTAATTTTCTATTATTCACAAAAAAAGTCATTGCCATGGAAACTGACACACTTCTTAGGCAATTCCTTTGAAAGAATCACACCAACACATTCCTTTGGGGTTCACCCCCCACATCTTCTCCTCGTCTTATTATATCAAGTTAAATCTGATGTCCTGTCAAGTTAACACATTACAAAAGGAACAATATACAGGCACTTCATTCTTAGGAGGCCTGAAAATAACCAGTCAAATGAATTAGGCAAACTACACAGTCATGAGTAGAGGAGCACTAAGCTGATATTTCAGTTTTTGAAAGGCCAGTTAGGTATACTAATACCTAACTTACTGCTTTGTGCTTTGATGAATATACTAAATATGCTACTTTGTGCTTTGATGAATATACTAAATATGCTTTGTGCTTTGATGAATATACTAAATATGCTACTTGGAGAGCAAGTTTCTCATTCCTTCTGAGTATGTAGTTGGAGTCACTCAAGATGGTGGCTCTTTTCAGAAGTTACAGTTCTGTCCATTCAACCATGTGCGCTTTGTGTATTCCTCTCCATATGCACAGATGCCATCTTGTGGGAATACGGCAAGGTGTCTATTCTCCAACTTCAGTAGACACAACTGGAAACCTAGATTATTGTGAGTACAAGTTCATGCATGCCAAAGTTGGAAAATGCACACTGTAATATTCCCTTTTGCTTGCAAATCAGGAATAAGACACTCAGGTTCCTGCTCCTAGATTCATACAGCAGAGGAGGGTGAGTTCAAAACAGGATCAATGTATTAGCAAAAGGATACAGGGATGGGAGCAACTGCAGGACATGGGAGCTCATGCAGTTAACAATTCCAACTAACAAACAGAACCAACTAGCAGGGAACAGCCCACATAAATATCAGAGAGACAGCTTCATTGTAATGTATACAACAAACACACTGCACACATAATAGCCTATTCCTATAAAATAAGAACCAATGAGTCCAATTCTACAGGCTGTTGAACAAGATGCCTCTAGCACTTGTTTGCCAATAGCCAAACACACAAGAGCAACCACTGGCCAAAAGTCTCTAATGCAAAACAAACCAACAAGGCCAACAGAATGAATGTCAGACTAGAGAATCCACATCAAACCAACTTTTAAAAAAACACCTAAGCCACTACCTATGGAAACAACCCAAAAAACTGCAAAACCACAAAAGAAATCCAAGAAAAACTATTTTTAAAGAATAAAAAAACCTGATTTCCCCCACTACACCCCCACTTGGCAAGAAAAATGTGAAATAATATTTTGAAACAAATTGCACCAGTCCTGAAGATGTCCAGTAGACAGAGAACAAGAAGGTCTCCCCAGACAGATAACAGGCAACAGAAATCCAAAGTAGATGAGAGCAAGAGCAGCAAGCAGCAGCACATTCCAAAAAATCTAACTCTGAAATGGAGTCAAACTGCTTTTATCCTCTTTTGCTCATGTACATAATATACCACATGGAGCAGCAAAATGCAGAAATAACTCCACCCAGCAGTGTTTCATTATAGGAAAATGGCATGAGGGGGAGGCAAAAGCCTCCCCCTGCAACAGCATTCTGAACCCATTTGGGCTCTCCTTTATTTTTAAAAAGCCCTTCCCCACAGCTCTTTTGCAGCTGTGAGGAACCTGAGTTTGGTCTGGGGAACCCGGAAACAACTTGTTAAAAACCCAAATGTATTGTTGGTCCTCATAGGGAGATGTGGGGATTGTCATGACTAAGTAGACAGTTCAACTGCTCCCTCTAATGTCTGATCCTACTGCATGGGACAGCTCCCTCCTTCCTACTCTGTCCCATTGCCAGAGAAGCCTGAGAAATGGGAGAAAAACAGTCCTGGGAGCTTTAAAATTGCAGACTCCTGAATATTTTCTGGATTTTTTGAAACAATATTCAGTATCATGGAACCAAGAATACCAGTTCAGCTGATCAGAATATACCCAATATACCTGGAAATATCTGGGTGCACATCCCTAATGATGACCATGTGTATCAAGAGAATAATGCATAGACTTATCTGCAGTCAGATGCCCAAATTGTAACCTGAAAGGAGCTAGTGACAGTAATGGAGAAGGACTTTAGCCCTCTACAAATGACTCATAAGCATGATAAATCAACATGCATAGAGCAGGCATGACTATTCTGGGCTTCCCCTGCTTACACATGCTTACCAGCCCTCCTGGTAAATAATATCTTAAGGAAGTTCTACCAAGAATCAACTCTGGCTGCGTCAAGATTAGGTAGGATTTAGTGAGAATGAAAACCAAAACAGCAAGTATCATTGTATTATTAAGTAAATGTATTTACAATGTTCAGGGTTATCCAAACAGACTGATTTGCAGTAGATTGATGTTAGATCAATTGCAATGGATTTAGATTGTTAAGGAAAAGTTTAGAAGCATTAATGAAACATAGTGTATCAGTGACCATAATCCATAAAATAGCAAGGTAGCCAGGATCATGCTCCCCTTTGAAGTGGGACAGACAGCTATTGTTAGGGGAAGGTTCTGAAACCCTATAAATAAAACTAGCTGATTGGGAGCTTCCTTCTAGAAGGGGCTCCTTGCTTGTGACCTTCTTATCTTTGGGTAAGATACTTTTTTAAGGCTCATGTAATTGCTCTCCTTAATGGTCTTTGTAGTTGCTATAATGGATGATATGATTTTCTGTTGCTTGGGTTGATATTAAGAATGCTAAATGATCATGTTGTAATAATAAAGGCTTAGAATGGAAACAGAAATTCTATGATAGTATTACTTGAGTACTGTATCCAGTAACAAACCTAAAACTTTACCTGTGGTGTACCTCTTGCTAGGAGTTGAATGATTTGATATAGGAAAGCTAACTAGATACTTAGGGCTTCTTAAGTCCATACCTATATCTGCATCAGGCCTAACCACAGTCATCTAGAATATATTGTCATGTCTCCTAATAAAAGAGGACTCACAGGCCCAGTGGTGACCATTGGAAGCTTAATACCCACACAACTCAGCCTGACCAAGTGGCCACTACATAACTAAACCTGCCCGCCATGCAGCCCAGCCTGGCTGTGGAAGGCAGCTCCAGCCCATTTCCATTCCATTTGGGCCTCTGGTTGCAACCCCACAGTTTTAGACTGGAGAGGTGAAATTGACAGAGCCTTCGCAGAGGCAAAGATGAAATTAACAAACCCTCTGAGGAGTGATGTCTGCAGGCTCTCTTTTAAAACTATGCTTCCCAGCTAACATTGCGTCACCCTACACTTGACGAACATGTGCCAAGGCATCTCAGAGCAGAACCACAAGTGACAAAAGGCACAGATTGGACACTTGTCAGCTTCCGTCAAGTTTTGATGGGAAATGTAGGCATCCTGGTCTTGCAGCTTCGCTCTCTGACTGCTGTCCAATGGACTTTTCAACTGTCACTTGTCCAACATTCTGCCAAGCTGCCTACATTTCCCATTAAAACTTGAGGGAAGCTGGCAAGTGTCCAATCGGTGCCTTTTGTCACTTGTGGTTCTGCTCTCAGACTCTCAGTCCTGTTTGCTGTGTGAGCAGAGCAGCTAGCAGCCAGTCGGGACCCGTGGATGGGCTGGTGCAGCCTAAGGGGAGGGAGGAGTGAAAGTAAAAAAAGGTTGACTTTCTCAGTTTCAGTTCAATAACTTCAGAGTATTAAGTTGGAGAGGTCCTGTCTCAAGAGACTTCAAAGATCTCAAAGTCTTCTTTTTGAGTGAGAAAAGGCAATAATAATAAAGGTGTGGAGAGGGATGTGCCTCCAGAGGGGAGGAGGCTGAAATTCTTTGCTAGGAGTCTGTGCAGTCTTCTTGGCATCTAGTCTCTGGGGAGAACTTAGCTGCTAACTGCTCTCTACACTCCTAAATTATCAACTGTAATTTTATAAATGAACAGCCCAGCCAGACTGTGTTACACCTGTAGTTTCTATCCTCTTTTCAGAGCCCCCTTATTTCCCTATGTCTGGGAGTAAATAAAAATCACTGTTCCTTTTCTGTTTTCATCACAGGTGCTGAACTTATTACATTCAGAAGCCACTTGGGTTAAGTCTGTGAAGTAGAGGACCAGAGAACAGACTAAGCTTCACATCACACTACCTCTGTTTCAACAAAATTTAAGACCCCGACCTTCACAGTATGAAGGAAAGAAGGAGGTAGGCCCAGCAGCAGCTGCCACCATGCACCTGGGCCCATCCTGGCCCAGCAGCAGCAGCAGCAGCAGCCACTGTGTGGCACTACTGGCAGCCACTGTGAAACTGGTCGTGGATTAAGGCTAATCATGCAACTGGGCCCAACCCTGTGCTACCAGACACCATGTAACTCAGTCAGATTTTTGTGGGTAGGGAAGGAGGGAAGGCTGAAGACGGCATGGGGGGGCAGATAAATATAGGTTGGAGAGAAAGAAGGAGAAAAGGCAGGAGGAAATGGAGAGAGGCAATGGGGGTTGCTAGAGAAGGAAGAGACAGGGATACAGGTGAAAATGAGATGCTGTCCTGCCCATTGTACTTAATCCCAGAATACCAGCAACAAACAGCAGGGGATGATCCAGCTTCATACCCAGTTTGTGAACTTGAAACTGCAGATAACTTACCTCTCCTTATTGAAAAGGTGCTCCAATTCCTGCAACATTTTGGAGGCCCTTTTTCTGTAGTTACTGTGACCATTTTGAGAGCGGTGACCAGATTGTGACAATATATAGCAGCACCATAAATTGAATATAAGGGCATTATGGAACTTGCTGAGTTGATGGTTTCATTGAATATCCACCAGTTCAAGATTCCCTCTGTGTATATGTGAATTGGTGGTTCTATGTTTTGGGAGAAGGAGAAGCAGGGAGGGCATTGCATTTACATTTGCTTCCATTGCACCTCATTTGCCATTTTGTTGCAGTAGAGTTGGCTCTCTCAGAGCATTTCCACATGTACAAGCATGCTAAAAACAAGCCTGCCTGGCCTCTTGCACTATGTTGTATAACCATGCTGCGGCGGGAGATCCAGGTTCAAATCCTCATTCTGCTGTGGAAGCTTGTTGGGTGACCATGTGCCAGTCAGTCAGATTATTGTGAGGATAAAATGGAGGAGGGAAAGATGATGCTTTATATCCCTTTGGGGAGAAAAGGAAGGTATAAATAGCTAAATAGACAAATAAATATCTAAATAAACAAATATAAAATTTGTGCCATGGTATTTTCTGATCAAGTTAATACTGTAATGAAGCACTGTGGGCTGCACTGGCCATAGTGTTATTCCTCGCACTAGAGTAATAGCACTGAGAGCTTTTCCTTCTCTGCTCATGCTTTACTGGGTTCCATCCCAGCACCCTGCTTGCAGAACAGCTTTGGGAGTTCTCTGCAGTCTCCCTAGGTTTGCACCTTCCTGAATTTTTTGTTGTTTGCAGACGTGGTTACCTTACTGTTCACCCCAGACTCCTGACCATTAATGAATAATAAAGTAAGTTTAAGTTTCCATAGAATCAATACTTTTAGTCATGAAAAAAGATCTTTATTAAATATTGTGATACTATAATTGTTGTAAGCAGTTAATGCATTAATTAATTGATTTTAACCCCCTTAATTTGTTATCAGTCTTTAATGTGCATAATAAACCACCAAACAAGAGACTATGGAAAAAGACTTTCTGATCATGGGGCAATAGAGTGGACCTACATTCTAATTGCTCGGGAAGCTTAGCCTGGGCAAAGAGAACAAGCCCTACTCTTTGATGATTCATTAACAAAACTGCCTGGTGTATCACTTAACAAGAACTGTACATCTTTGCTTGTGCTTATTCTGCCAAACTAATAGGGGAAAAAATACATTTCCACCACAGGGACTGTGAGCATATGCAGTGCAAATATTTTGACAGTGAATGTAAACAGCTTTATTGCATCTTAAACTACTAAATCAAGGACACAAACTCATGATTTTCCAGATTACAATCATCATTGAAGATGGTCCAACATCTGTTTTGCATTTGTGATTTCATGGTGTACTGTCTGGGTGGATTTTTTATACCATTTGTGTGTGTGATTTTATTTGGTTGTCATGGTCACTAGAACCACACTTGTAAACACAGAGTGTGGCTATTCAGTGACAGACCTTGCCGTGGCCTAACAAAGACATCCCATTTATTTATTTGGGTTTTAAAAAATCCTGTCTTTCCACATGGTGACATACATGGTATTGTCCTTTCATTTTAAAGAACCCTTGATTTTATAATTTTGGGCAATGCTCCAAAGAAAAAAAAGTGCAGCAGCCTGAATTTTTCCTGATTTTTAGATACAGGAATTTAGATTTAGACCCATTTGTTCTAACTGTTTGCTCTTTTGAATTTGGGGGGTTTTGTTGCCTTGATTTGTGTGCAACTTCTTTAGTGAGTAAACTGGAAATATATAAGCATTCCTCTAAGTAGAGAACATTTAAAGGAAACACTGCTTTGTAATGTAATCACTATCCCCCCCGCTCAAGTTTTCTGAAAAGAAAATGAAAGCGTTCTTGAATGGAAAAATAAAATTATTTCTAGAGTGGCTCTAGTCTGTTCACATGTTAGAGCCATACATTTTGCATGTATATGCATACATCTATTTGTAAAAATAAGCTAATGTGGGTCCACTTTACAAACGAATCCACGATCCATTCCCGGATGTATATGGGGTTTTATAGTTGTACATGTATTTAATATAATGATGTAATGTAAAAATTACTCAATGTATGTGTATAAATGATGTTATGTGTGTTGGTTTTAACAGTTTTTAAGATGAGATTTTAATTTGTATTTTTTAAATTTGCCAAACATCTTGGTGGCCCTAGGATGACAAAGGTGGGGGTAAAGTTGAAAGAAGGAAGGAAGCTCAAATGTATATTGTACACAGATTGTATGTGCTTTCAATGTACAGGGCTTCTGTGAAGATGTGCATTCAATGAACAGGGCTTCTATGTCACTGCAGGGCCATTCTGAGGAGGAGTTATAGGGCAGTGAATGTAGGCCAGGCCCTCACTCATACACATTAGACAATAACTCCTCTTTCAGCACCTCTATCTTGCCTCTGAGTTAACAACTGGAAGATGAAGAGTTGGTCTTCTGTTTGGCCCAAAGACCACCATATATTACTTTCAACTGTATGGCAACAGACATTGCCAACCTTGTAATATAGGTATCATAGTACAATAGTTTTGCCAGCCAACAGATGGTACTCAGCAGGAGACTGGAGGCAGGGACTTAGGAGTGCTTGTTAATAGTATGACATCATTACTGAAGCAAACCCAGAAGTGATGCCACACCACTCTAGGATTCAGTGGAAAGTCTATGGCAAAACCATAGAGTTTCTGCTGAATGCTGGAGTGGTATGACACTACTTTTGGGTTCATCTCAGAAATTGTCATGAAATCAACACCGCAGCAATTTTTGTACTATTCCCCACCACCACTAGGCTACTGAACAGTGGTGGGTATAGGAGGCTGCCACACAGAGATCTTCTTGCTATAGTGGGAGACCTGGTAGCCCTAGAGTAGAGTAGGCAATCTTCTAGTAGACATGAAATATTTCCTTTCTTATTAATTTGTCAAAAATCTTCAAGAAGCCTCAATAGGTGTTGCTCAGGTTTGGCCCAAGGCACAAGCATACTGAAGAGCAACTCTCAGGATTTATGTGGCAACCATGAGCAGACAGTTGTGATGCACCACTTAGATGCTATTGGACCACGTGCTGCTTTATTGGCAATCCTAGAAATATTTCCATCCATGCAAACAAGTTGCATACACAATCAGGTCAACCCTGCTGCTACAATTATTTCTTCAGCACAATTATTTTCTCCCCAGCTGTTCTAGCTGTGCTAGCTGTTCTTCACTACAGTTTCTAAATTTACTACAATCTTCATCTGATCATAGTCTTATTCATGCATTGCCAGGGCAATGTGCTTGCCACTTTCTATGGCTAGATTCCATGCCACTCCACTAATATTTGAAGGACTGAATCACATGGGATGAACAGCTGAGGTGGGCATTATACACAGCAGCATTTTCTCCCATTAGAAACAGTGGTGCCTATGGGAACAGTATCTTTATAATCCTGCCAAGTTCATATGATTCTTTAAACCAAACATTATTTTAATGGTATAGGAGCCAGCCTCAGGAAGGTAGCAACAATCCATCTCTGATAAAATATGAACTCTGCAGACCTAAAAGTGGGTTTGTCTACTTGCATACCTGATTTGTTTATTAGTTCTGCACAAGCTCCTTAGCTGTGCTCTTTTGTTCCTCTGCTGTTATGGTCTTATCATATCTCTTAGGATGCAGTCCTTTATGCTGCTCTGTTCATGTTCAGCTTCTTCTGCATAATCTACAAAACCACCATGAACATATGCCTTTTCTTTTCAGCAAAGCTTGGAATGCTAGCTCTGATGACATCCCACCCAGCCAACAAATAATGGATGCTCAGTGCTCAGTAAAGCAAAGATGCCACTAGAATAACAAAGGCTGCAATCCTAAGGATGCTTACTAGGAGGCATAAGTTCCATTGAACTAGATAGGAGTTATTGCTAAGTATGCTTAGGATTTCACTGAAAAGTATCTTAGGGCTTCATCATGGTAATCTGATATTTGATGCATTTTGAGGAGTTATCTTTTCCTTACTGTTTCTCTCTGAGTAGACCCTATATGGCTTACAATTAAACAAAAAGGTGCTATACATATAAATCAATGAGCAACGCAACAGCATACTACATATTGGGTGGTCTTGAACTCATATGCTGGCTTTGGTTGAGGTGAAGAGCTGATTTGAACCCAAGAGTTCATGCTTGGGGGCACACCTAAGCTTTATAGGTACCGGTTGTAAAGCTTATGCTGACATCCTTTAAATGTTGACATGGAAGGTAAAGCTTGTAGCTTAGGGCGTTATAAACAGATCCCCTAATAACTGATGAATTACTTTCAAAACAAAGCAGAACTTCAGAGTGGTCCTTGTGCATGGTAATAATATTAAAACATAATAAGTATGCTATGAATCCAACTTCCAGCTTGTCATTTTCAGACTATTCATATTAGACTGGAGTTAGCAGCCATATCCAGACTTTTCAAATTAAGATATTTTAGGGCTAGTTTGGGGGGTGGTTGGTTTAGGGGGAGAACATGGATTTTAATTTCAAAACAATCTATCCCGGGAAGAGCTCCAGGAATGCTCAATGTGCACATGGAGCTTTGGCATGCATTCCACTTTAGTGGACATGAGCTTTCAGTGGCAGTAAACGTTGGCAAGGCTTATGGGTGAGTGCTCATCTGGTAAGGATCTTTCATCATCAGAATAAATAGCTGCTAAAAAACAAAGTCATCAAAAAGTACAGAATCAGAACATTGCAACTCATTGCTTTTTCTCATACAGTAAGCCCTACATGAACACTCTGTTTTGTGTCCTGATTTCAGATAAAGGTGGCATAAAAATATTTAAAGAAATATAAATAAAGTAATAATGGAAAATAGTGATGGGATAGATAAGTCCCAAAGCATTTTTCCCAGGTCTTATAAGGCCCAGCACAGACAAGACCTTGTGAGATCCATAATTGGATTTATCTGTGTTGTTAGATATCTGATAGCTGCCCTGGGCTGCCCTAGTTTTATTGATTTAGATCATTATACCCTGTTTTTATCTCCAGTGATAACCAAAGCAGTGTACAAAGCAATGTATTCTTCCCTTCTCCAATTTTTATTTTCACAGCAAAAACACTGTGAGGTAGGTAACACCAGGCCTTACTCTCCTTTCACTGGGAGAGTAATGGGGATTGCGTCCCCATTGATTCCCCTGGATCTCTCAGTGGCTTTTGATACCATCAACCATGGCATCCTTCTGGAGAGACTAGTTTGGCTAGGAGTTGGGGGTTGTAATGTTTTTAATGTAATGCATTTAATTTAGATTTTATTTCTACTTGCTAATGTGGAGTATTTTAAATTGTTGCTGTGAGTTTAAATGTAGGTCTTTGAGGCAGGAAGGAGGGGAGCTGGATGGATGAATAGAGTCTGCTCTAATTGGATGGTAGCTGGACCCTAGGGGATGGAGTGGGCTGCAGTTTTTAGTCAGTGTGCTGAGGAAAGTGTTCATTTTAGTTGAGTCAGGCAAACTGTGTGGAGCCTGAGAGAGAGAGTCTGTGTCCATGTGTTTCTGAAAGGAAGTTGACCAGCTAGGAGGTTCTGGTTAAGTCAGGCTCTGTTTGTCTCAGAGAAAGGATTCTGGCTAAAACCGGCAAACTGTGCGGAAGCCTGAGACCCTAATTCTAAGTCAGGTAAACTGTGTATGCAACTGGGTCAGTTTGTGACTATCTGAGAGAGAGATTAATCTATCTAGATCAGGGAAGCTGTGTGGAAAGGCCTGAGTGAATCTATATGTGTGTGGATGAGAAGAGAGTTTATTCTATTAGTGAAGAGCTGTGTGGAAAATTACTGTGTGACTGCATCTGTAAATATACCTTTAAGAAGATATTAATATTGTTATTGAAAACACCAAGCTTATTTTTAACCCAATATGCTTATCAACACTTTGCAACCATCATGCTTATGTTCTTATAAATAAATTCTACTTTTGTTTAAGCAAGAAAGATTTCCCCCCCTCACAACTGCCCTCACATACTGATCATTCTGTCAAAATACCATCTATAACAAGTTGTCACATTCAGAGGCTAGGTCGTATCGCCAAGGGGCTTGGGAGTCTGTAGATTGTCCTGAGTCAGGGCATCTAGCTGGCAAGACAAGAGCTGATGGGTGGGCAAGGCAAGGAGCAAGTCTGTAGAACATTCTGGGTCGGTACTCACAGAAGGCAGTCCAAGAGCAGTCCATGTCAGCCCATGAGCAAGGCAGTCCAATGGCAGAGCCAGGCAGGATCAAATACAAGAAGCAGGCTGGGAGCAAAAGCCAAGAGTTCTGTCTGTGGGACACAGGGCAAAGATTGGGGTCAAGAGAATCCAAGCATGGGAACACAGGATGCAGGGAGTGACACACAAGGTGATCATTTTATTTATTTGATTAGTTAACAGGCTAAGGCATAGGGGTTGCCTCTTCCTCTGATTCCAGCACCTGGGCCTCGGAGACTAGCGAACCCTGGCGCTGTGCACAAAACTGGGTGCTCGTAAGTACTCCTGGCCTACTGCCTGCTCCCTGTGTCTCCATCGCTCAATTGCCAGCAGTGCAAGGTTATCCAGTGATGGCCTCCACTCAGCCCAGAATGAGCCCTTTGTCCCTAGGGGCCTCTCCAGCAGTTCCCGTCTCTGATTCCTGCCGCTCTGACAGACGCTCCACCAAAGGCTCCTTTGGTGCAAAGAACACCTCCTCCAGTTCTTCAGCCTCCAAGGAGGATGTAACAGCTGGCGGTGAGGCAGGCACGAGCTGACTCATGACACAAGTCTTTCTATATTACCAAGATTTCTAAAGCAAAAGCCTTTGGTGGCAGCAAAAGACTTTTGAAGGAGTCAGGGAGGCAGCAATATATAGGTCACACAAATACAAAAGGGAAGGTGTTCTCAAGGTGAAAACCTAGGTAAAGCAGAGAATAGCTGAAATCCTGTGTGAGCTGCAGATGGGGGGAAGAGTGTTGCTTGTGGCTAGAGCCCTTCTGGGTTATAAGTTTGAGGTAATGAAAGGAGGAGCTGAACTGAAGGACCCAAAATGAATAAAAACTAAGCAAATGATTAAAGGGGTACTATGCTTTGGTGGTTCCACTGTTACTTGACCAACCAATTCCTGAAGGTGATGCTGGGGGATTGCTGCTCAGCCCTGTGGCATTTATGCTATGGGGACAGGGTTCCATCTTATCTCTCATGCTGTTTAACATCTATATGAAACCACTGGGAGAGGCCTCAGGGGATCTGGAATGAGAAGTGAGTCACTAATATGTGGATAACGCCTGGCTCTATTTCACATTAACAGCCAAGCCTGATGGGTCAATGGAGGTCCTGACTGAGGAGATGCCTGGGTGAAGGCCAATAAACTGAAGCTCTGTCATGATAATATGAAGATGCTTTCAGTCAATGGAGAAGTTGCTCGGGTACTGTGGAGTCTGCTTGTTGTGAAGGGGGTACTGGATCCTAACCTACGGTTGTAGACTTAAGTCTTCTCTGTGGCATGAAGCACCTTTTATCAGGTCTAGCTGGTTTGTCAGCTATAGCTATTCCTTAAAATATATAACCTGGCCAAAGTGATTCTCCATGCTCTAATAACATCCAAGTAAGATTACTGTAATGCACTCTATGTGGAGCGGCCTTCAATTGATCCAAAATGAGGTGCTCTAGTTACTGTCAGGTTGGTTATAGGGTTCATATCACCCCTGTGCTAAAAGATCTGCATTGTTTACCCAGCTGTTTCAATGCATAATTCAAAGTACTGGTTCTTACTTTTAAGACCCTAAATAGATTGGGGCCAGGGTACTTGAAGGGCTGTCTCCTCCCATACTGTCCAGCATACTGGTTAAGACCTGCCTCTCAAGTCCGTCTCTCTGTGCCCTTACCTTCAAAGGTGAAGTGGATAGCAACTATAGATATCACATTTTCTGTGGTGACATCTCCCCTTTGGAAGACCCTCCCCATGAGGCTAACCTGGCATCAGCCTAAAACATACCTTTTTACCCAGACTTTTAATTAGGGATTTTATCTTATCTTTTTACTGTGTGATGCTGCTTATGTCTAATGGCTTGTTATTTAATGGCTTGTTTTTAGTATTGTGACATGGTGTTAATTGTAAGCCATTCTGAGCAGGACTCTGAAGAGGCAGTATAGAAATATCCTAAACAAACAAACAACATTGAGAGAGTGACTTGCTCAAGGCCATCCAACGAACTTCCATAGCAGAGAACATATTCATACCTGGTGTCCCTGATACTCTAACCACTACAACACACTGGTTGCAGATTGAGGCTATGGCACAGAAGGAGGTTTGTTTAACCTTTACATCCATGCATGGTTTCACTGGTCAAAACCAAGTCATTTTTGTAAAAAGCTCTTAAACGGGGAGAGGGATTAATAGCTCTTTTTTGTACTTTTTAAAAACTTTTTGGGGCTAATAATAAGTAGGGGTTAATTTCAATTAGCAAACACTTGAAAGTTAAAAAGATTAAGTCTCTTCTCCCCTTGCACCAATTGGACCACAGATGAAAGCCAGTATGGTGTAGTGGTTAAGAGCGCGGGACTCTAATCTGGAGATCCGGGTTTGATTCTCCACTCCTCCACTTGAAGCCAGCTGGGTGACCTTGGGTCAGTCACAGCTTCTAGGAGCTCCCTCAGCCCCACCCACCTCACAGGGTGTTTTGTTGTGGGGATAATAATGGCATACTTTGTAAACTGCTCTGAGTGGGCATTAAGTTGTCCTGAAGGGCGGTATATAAATCGAATGTTGTTGTTGTTGTTGAATCTATTAGCTTTTTTAAAAATATCTCCAGCATTTTACATATTTTGGACAATATTCAGCAATATAAAGGAAAGAAGGAATTGCTGCAGCAGAAAGCTATCATAACTTCTTATTTCAGTTTCAACCTTTTTTGGTTATATAAAGCCTCTCTACAGGCACTGAATCTGTATGCCAGCACTAAACTTAGGGTTGCCAACTCTGTGTCAAGAAACTCCTGGAGATTTGTGGGATGGAATCCAGGGAGGGAGGGATCTGGAGAGGGAAGGGATTTCAACAAGGTATAATGCTATAGAGCCCTGACTTGGATAGCCCAGGCAAACCAGATCTCAGAAACTAAGCAGGGCCTGCCTTGATTAGTAATTAGGGACCGTCTCTCCCCATATATTCCCCAGAGGACACTCCGATCAAGGGACAAACAGCCGTTGGTGGTCCCTGGCCCCAAGGAGGCCTGCCTAGCCTTGACTAGAGCCAGGGCCTTTTCGGTCCTGGCTCCCACCTGGTGGAATGCTCTGTCTGCTGAAATCAGGACCCGGCAGGACCTACTATCTTTTCATCGGGCCTGCAAGACAGAGTTGTTCCGCCAAGCATATGGCTGAGGCTGGGCCTCCACCAGCCTGGAAAAAAAAGGGGGTGTATACATCTTAATCCTCCCTGTGAAGGCTGTCCACCATCCTGTTTTAAATATGTTGTTTTTAATGAAGATGAATTTTTAATTGTATTTTTAATATGTTGTTATCTGCCCTGAGCCCGCTCACGGGGAGGGTGGAATACAAATTTGAAATAAATAAATAAATAAATAAATAAATAAATAAATAAATAAATAAATAAATAAATAAATAAATAAATAAATAGATGGAAGACCTTCAATGAAGACCACGGCTGCAGAGGCATGCAATGGCAAACCACTTCTGTTTAGTGTCTTGCCATGAAAACCCCACCAGAGGTCACCATAAATCAGCTATGACTTGACAGCACTCTCCACCACCACCAATGCCATAGAGTCCACCTTCTAAAGAAGCCATTTTCTCCAGCATAAATGATCTCTGTAGTCTGGAGTTTATTTGAAATTCCAGAAGATCTCCAGGTTCCACCTGGAAGTTGGCAGCCCTAACTACACTGGCATGTTGAGACTGTCTAGTGCAATGATAAAATGACATCTTCTTGCACAGGTATATCCCCAAACTGAAATCAATGGGTATTATTACTATATGTAATTATTTAGGAGTACTTTCTCAGGTACAGAGAGAATCAGAACCAGTATGGTATAATGGTTAGAATGTTCGACTAGGATCTCGGAGACCCAGGTTGAAGTTGAAGTCACCCTTCTGCCATGGAAGACTGCTGAGTGGCCTTGGGATAGTCATACACTCTCCGCTGAACCTACCTCACAGGGGTCTTGCGAGTATAAAATGGAGGTAGAAGGGAACAATATAAGCTGCATTGGACCCCATAACAACAACAACAATGCTTATATATTGCTGTTCTAGGCAGTGCCCCACTCAGAGTGGTAAAGTCAGTGTTGTTGTTATCTCCACAACACAGCTGGGGAGCTGGGACTGAAAAGAGTGGTTTTCTCAAGGCCACCTGCCTTGGCAGTAGTGGGATTTGAACCAGCAGAGCAATGATTTATAGCCTGACTACTTAACCCCAATGTGCTGAAGCAGCAGGGTACAAATGATGTAAACAAATAAGCACCTGCAGTTTCCTAGAACCTTCTTCAAGAAAAAAGGACCCTGTTGTGAATGCTGAATGAATGAATCAGCTACAATATGCCCTTCTATTTTAATTTTTTCTGGCGGAAGTTAACAATAGCTCTGCCTTTTATGCAGATTCCATGAGGCTGATAATTCATATAGGTCTGTATATGCCCTTATGAGCATCTCATCAAAGAAGAAATGGGTTAAAACTAGAACTGATCTGAATTTCCAGAACTCGGCAACTAGGCATTAGATAAAATGGATCACAACTATCTCTGCCTTTTAAAAATTGCTTGCAAGCAAAAATGCATGGAAGTGTTACAAGCCTGAAACTGCTTTTAAGCAAGGCTTGGGAAACGCAGTCTCATCCCTACTATGGGATTGGCCCAACCATTTCTCAACACACTCAAAACAGCTCTGTATAGTTTTATTACAACCAAAGGAGATAAATATATAAATCCTGCTTTCTCCCGGAAAATATGAAGGTGTGAAATGATTCTTCAAGTCTGCTTTTAAAGTACAATTTAAGGAAGCTGAGCTGAGCTCTGAAAGCAGCGTTGTGAACACTCAAGGGGTTTCTGTCATGCTTTCAGCAGTTACAGCCCTTTCCAAGGCATGTTGATGGAGAAGCAAGACCTCGCTCTCCGGTAAGCCTTTCAGGGCAATCCTCAGCAGAGTTACACCATTATAGGGCAACTGAAGTCATTGGACTTAGCAGAGTGTTACTCTGTTGAGGATGTCACTCTTTAAATAACAGATACATTGCTTACTAGTACTACCTAAAAAATAATTTTTGCCCATTATTCTGCAGTAAAATCTCAATACAGCAGTATATGCAAACTTGTGGAACAATGCAGAGTAGGGCTTCCAGGTCCTCCAGGGTCCAAATCGGAGGATGGGGGGAGTGTCGTGGGGAGGGGGGTCACACATGGGGAAACTTATCTGAGCCTTCGTTGTTGTGCCAGGAATGGCGCCATTTTCAATGCGACAATGAAGGCCGCACAGTCCAGAGCTCCCAGCCCGTTCCCTGCACCTTTCCCTCCCTGCCAGCCGGGTAAAATGCAATGAGGGTGGGGGGCAGAGACTGGGAGCAGGGAATCTCCTGCTCCCACCAGGGCACTGGGAACCCCAATGCAGAATGAACTTATTACAGAGAAGGTTTTGTTACTTGAAGAGAATGATAGGATTAAGTCTAGTGAATAATAAGCTACTATAACTGGTGTGCGTTACAGCGCAGAGGCCTAAAGTCATCAGGGCATAGATCATCTTGACTAATAGTGCAATCCTAAACAGAGTTTATTCCAATCTAAGTACATTGAAATCAATGGATTGCGTTTTAAAACTAGTTGCTGCATTGTTGTACAGTCCAGTAATTCCTGCTTTTCTGTCTTGTGTATTACTGCATTGTTTTTACTTGTAATCTGCCTTGAGTCTCAAGGACAAAGGCAGGCTCTAAATGAAGTAAATAAATAACCAAATAAATATAAGCATAACAATATATGTTACTGTCCTTGTATGCACTAAATAACACAGCTCTGTCATTACCCATCACTGTGATATTTCTATTTCCTGGCCTGTTTTGGCCAAGTTGTGTATTCTACGTGGCAGGACTCTTTAGAATTGCTCTTTGTAAATGCTAGCATGTTTGCACTGGCAGCACAGTATCACTTCCACACCAGTTGTGTTTACTTCCGTCAGTGCTGGCTCCACCTCGGAGCTGCTGGATGGACTTTGGCACTGGTGTGTCTCTTGACACGGTGGATAACAAGGTAACCAGACAGAATAAGTCCCTCTGAATAGAAATGGAAGGCCTCTTTTCAAAAGTAATGCAAAAGATTTTTGTTTCAAATGGCTTTTTTTGTTGTTTTGAATTTTTCTTTCTGCTGTGCTCAAGTTATCATTTAGACTCCTTCCATACAGTAGATTTATTCTGATTTTGCTACTTAAAGTGTATTTTAAATAATTTTGTAAACCACACCAAATTTATGCAAAGATAGATGGTTTTAATAACTAAATGAATGAAGATGGCTGTCTCTCAGACTTTTATGGGTAGACGGAGATGCTGGAAAGCAAGTTAATTGCAAAGCCCTTAGGGATTTTTACCAAAGAATTAAACTTACATCCCTTGTGAATTAGAGTAATGGTGGGTATTATAATTTAAATTGCAAGATTTTTTTAAAAACCTCCCAGCAGAAAGATTTTTCTATATGATTATGTCAGATTGCAGGGGAACTAAAATCAAGAGCTATATACAATACTAGTAAATTAATACAACTGACAAGAAAGGCAAGTAGGAATTTGACTAGGTAACATCTATACGATCCTACAAAATGCAGAAAAGTGCTTGGAATGTTTGGCAGATGTTGCCAGTGCAATCCTTTGCAGAGTTATACCTATCAAAATACACTAACTTCAATGGATTTACAAAGGTTTAACTCTGTTTAGGATTGCACTGTGCACAAGAGTCAAAATCAGGGCCAGGTCAAGGGAGAGCAGGGGGGTAGCCTGCCCCTGGCACCGCCAAAGAGGGGGCAGCAGCCAGGAGAGTGCCGCAGCTTGCAGCGCGGGAGGCTGAGTGGAGGGTTGGGAGGCCCTCGCCAGCTGCGCCAATGGGGCGGCTGGCTTGCCGTGTGCGCAGGACCTCCCAGCCCTGTGCTCAGCCACCCGTGCGGCAAGCCAGCTGCCCCAGCAGCAGCACACACCCTCGCTGCCACCGCCGCCAGCTCCATGGCGCACCATGCGCTGGGGTGGCCGGCTTGCTGCACGGGCGGCATGGGGCAGTGGGGCAGGCGAAACGTGCAGAGGGCCTCCTAGCCCTGTGCTCAGCCGCCCGCACATTAAGCCAGCTGCCCCAGCACACGGAGCGCAGTGGAACTGGCAGCAGCAGTGGTGGTGGCGGCGGCGGCGGCAAGGGCGTGCGCTGGGGCAACTGACTTACCACATGGGCAGCTGAGCGCAGGGCTAGGAGGCCCTCCGCACACAGCAAGCCAGCCGGCTGCCCCAGCACACGCCCGCACCACCGCCACCAGCTCTGTGGCACACAGGGCGCTGGAGCGGCCAGCTTGCCATCCGGGCGGCATGCGTCCCACCCTGCGTGATGATGTCACAAAAGTGACGTCATCACACAGCGCTGGAAGCGCGCACACAGAGACCCAGGCAAGGGTTGCACCGGGCGCCTGCACCCATAGATCCGGCCCTGGTCACAATATCCTAACTTTCTCTTTTGAAAATAACTCATAAAATAAAATTAAATGTAAGAGCCAAATTTCTTGCTGGGTATTGCCTTATAACAGTTAATCCAGTACATGTAGAAAGCATGGATAATGTATTTCTGTACATTAAACATGTGTAGACATGATTAAAGTAAGCATCCTGAAGCATCATGATTAAAGTAAGCTCTTGAAGCATCATGTGAACTCTCAAAGCATAGTTTTAGAACAGTGTGCATGTTATAAGAGAAAGCTAGATCAAAACAAATCAGATTTTGCAAATGAACTATTGCTCATCTGTATCAGCTGATGAAATGAAGAAGGTGATTTCACGTATGTTGCTGGGCCTGGAAGGCAAAGAATTTCTTTTCTGAAATGCATGAAAACAACAACCCTTTCTTCAGGATTTCAATAGGCGTGCTGTTCAGAGTATCTCAAGGACACACTTTTTAACCAACAGAGCCTTGCCTGCAAACCCCACAACTAGAAGAGAAAGGTTCTCAATGCAATGTGCTGTTGAGTATTTGTGTGCATGTCCATCACATGAATGCATTGAGCTATCCTTTATTTTATGTAGCTATCTGTAGATCTACTCTCACAGTGGTTCTCTAGGTTCTCGAGCAGTGTTTGTGGGAGATAACACTGCTACCTGTTCCTTTTAATTGGATCCTCCAGGGTTTGAACTCTGGATCTTTTGCATACCAAGCAGCTGTTCCATCACTGATCTATGGCTCATCCCCAATGTATGATGTCTCTGATGTTTTTTCCTTAACTGTGGTATGTGGATAATGTCAAACTTTCATGTTTCAAAGATGTGCTTTCAAACTGTTGATTGAACAAAGGGTGTTCTCAGTATTCTCTTCCTTACTGTGGCCAAGTTATATTGCATATTCTATCAGTCTGTGACATCTGCAAAGCAAACAACGTTGCATTCATATTACATTTCCCCACTGACACGGCTTGCTTTTATTTTGCTTGAACATGTTATTCTTCTCCCATGCGGTCTTATCATCCCTCTGCACTGTTCCTTATTCTCCATCAATATTACCCTCCCCTTTGCTTCTCTTCATTGCTTTCTCACCCTCTCTTCCCCCTCCCCTTCTCCTTTCATATGTAACCCTCTGTTTTTCTTTTGTGTCTTAGCAGGAAGGATATAATACAATTGCTGCTTCAGAGCAACAAAAGTAAATATGTAGCACTGAGGGAGTGCAATGAAGCTGGACAGCCCTTTTGCAATATAATACCAAGCCTGGTTTCTAGGCTAGAGAAAGTTTCTTGAATACTAAACAGTCTTGCAGCAATTACTTGGATCATGGTTTTCCTCCTGTTTTTAACACAGTCCCTTTTAATCTGCTCTAGGTTTAGAAATACCTTCCAGTGCGGTTTAAAAACATGAACAAAAAGTATTGCTGGGCTGATGACAAGGTCTGCTAATTCTCTCCCTTTGAAAACAAATAATTTACATATATATATTTTAACCATTATAAGACATTTCAAGATCATATGACTGAAAGAGTAATATACATATTTATCTTGCCTATCTTGGTGGCTGTCAGTCAGAAGCTACTTGATGACACATTACACATCTCGTTTAGCATTCCTTTCCATTGTTCAACATTTAACATGTTTTGTATTTTTGTTATTGTTCCATATACTAGGTTGGATCCAAAAGTGCTCCTTTACAAGTGGAAGACACTTCTGTTCATGCAGGGAAGTCGCTCAGATTCCATAGATTTTCCCTTGGCGATGCAGCCTCCACTATCTGTATTGCATCCCATCCTGTTATTAAGGATGCCCTAACAATCAGAAGCAGCTTTGCTGGTCGTGGGAGGAGCTACCCAGAACAGGAAGCTATGAGAATGTCTGTATT
The DNA here is from genome assembly GCF_028583425.1 of Eublepharis macularius. Lineage (NCBI taxonomy): Eukaryota > Metazoa > Chordata > Lepidosauria > Squamata > Eublepharidae > Eublepharis > Eublepharis macularius. The sequence goes on from NC_072796.1 coordinate 52,839,740, forward strand.
CTCAGTAGAGCGCCAGTATATGGTATATGGTTTTTAGAATCCAAGTCTATGTTTTTAGGTAACCCAAAAACTAGAAAATAAAAGTCAGTAGCAATGCTGTCATTCTTCATGCCAACCATGTGAGGTAAGGCTAAGATTGAGAGGTCGTTAAAAAAAATCAGGCCACTCGGTCAAGGCTCAGTACTCAACTGCCTGGAGGTAAATGGCAGAAGACAAAGCCTTCCCTTTTCCCCTCATACAGCTCTGAGGAGCAAAAAAGAAGCTACACTTAAAAACAGCTTGAGAACATATGATTTTGAGATGCTGCTTCATGGCTTATGAGCTGCTTGAGGTAAGTATACTAGAAAACTAGCATAATTTTATTTTTATTTTATTTTATTTTATCTAGGCACACTTTTAATAAAGCATACATAAAACAGCCAAATGGAAAGAAAGAAAACAATTTGATAGATATATTTAGGAACAATACATAAAATTCATATTTACATGAAACACCCACTAATACCTGTGGAATGAAGGACGGAAAAGAGACAGAGGGGTAGAAAGTCAGGTGAAGGGATGCATAAAAATTTGTAGCTTCACTTTGAGTCTGTGCAAACAGCATCTCTTGTCCTTTTAGGAGCAGGGGAGTTTGAAGAGCACAGTCCATATCCTCTGTTAGACTTTTGGTCTAAACCAAATAAATTCCTGGCACAATGAAAACCAAAATGACTACGATTGGCTTCCCATTTTACTCACACGAACCACCAAATATATTTCATAAATCTATATAGATTTATGATTGAATCAGTATAATTTACTTGAAAGGTTAGTAAAACTGGAATGAATCTCTTGGTTAATCTAGTTTGAACTTTCACCTTATAACCAAGTCTAAACAAGAATGTTTGGAGGTGATGACCTCTGTTTTACAAGGTCAAATACTGCCGAAGTCAATAAGAGTGGGTCATGCGTACCCAGGCTCTGACCTGGGATCACAGCATCAAGAAGTTGCTAACGTACAGCTCCCATAAACATGACAATCCTCTCCTTTTATTCAGAAGAACAGAACAGGCAGCTACAAACCCAGGATGTGCAAAGCCCTGTCCCACATTCTTGCTGTTACTACTTCCTGTATCTATGGTTATAGCAGGAATGAAAAGGCTTTCTTAGTTTATGTGGTAGACATTATTAGCAAATGAACATGAGAAAATGCTTTAAATGGGTGTAGCAGTAATGAAGAACTCTTGTTGCTTGGCCTGCATGATCCTATATAACCAGATAGAAAGATTCAGTTGACACTAAACATATGATTTCCACAAGAGTATGTCTACATTTAAGGCAATTTTTCACTGCAAGTGGATCCTACCTCATTTTGGTGCTTGAACTTCTACACATTCAAGTTTATTATTTGCTTGCTCCTCCTGAATATAACTAGTGTATCTTTTCCCAAGGTGTTCACAGGTTGTGCTGTGATATCCTGGAGATGTGTGGATGAAGTCTGCTTCTCTTCCAGCCTTTAGAATAAATTATACAATTGTTTGTTCCAGCGTACAGATCAAGAGTGACTGAACTGACTTGCTTAAGGCTGTGTTTCTGCATCTGAAAACTAAATTCTGCACTAAAGTCAGTCTCCTCCCCTCCACACACACATACCTGAGAGTAAATCCTGTTGAATAAAGTGGAGCTCATATCTATATAAACATGCAGTTAGAAACCTTAGCCTGTCATTGACATGAACAACAAGTATTACTTTTGGTTGGAAATCACCAGTTTCACCATTGCAAATACAGAAGCGCAAATGAATACAGAATGGAGATAGTAACCATGAGCAGCAGGCAGCAGCAGGCTATAGCGAGTAATAATGGTCATAGATGTGCTTATCTGTATATATTTGAGTTTCACATAGAATTGTCACAGATTGTACCTCGTGGCCTTTTGACCCTGCTGCTTGCCATTCCCCCCCCCCCCATTCCCTATTTCTTGACAGTAGACTCACATTCTGCATTGATCAAGGGTCTCTTGTCCATAGAATCTAATGTCACAATATACTGATTAAACTTTAGGGTGCTAAAACCTCTTTTTTATATGAGGCAAAAAAATTAAATGTCTGCTACTCTGAAATTTGATATTATAGGAAGATAGAAATTATAAATTTCTATATATTATTTTTCAAGACAAAAAATGTCCATCACATGGGAATAGTAAATTTCAGTACAAGATTGAATCACAAATGGCTGCACAATGGAATTGTTAAAAAATAGAAGAAATCTATTTCACATGACAACATGATATTTTAAGAAAAATGGGGAAAACAGCTATTCAGAACATGATAACTTATTTCCATTTGATACAGTTTCAAACACATTTTATAAATATAGGATAAATTAACAGTTTCACCCCACTCCTGTTTTCCCCCAAAGATCTGTGGTTCTCTGGATAGTGACTTTTGCATCCAATTCTCAATTGGGCCATTACAGAAGTCCAGTCTTGCTCTGAATGCAGATCTGAGCAGCAGTCTCACAAACTGCCATGCAGAAGAAATACAAATGCACTTGAGTCAACTAGGGAGACAATAGCTTACACAGATGTACATATCATTTGGGAAATGAACCAAAAGATGAGAAGGCAAGGGTGAACACAGAGTTTGCCCCATGCAGCTGATGGCTATTAAGGGTTAATGCAGGGTTTCCAGTCACATGAGGTTTTTATATCACTGTTAGACGCAGCAGAGGAGAGGCAAATTTGCTTGTCTTCAAAGCATAACCATTTTAGCTGTGCCAACGCAATTTCTTACTGTGCCTACTGTGATTCCCAGATGTTTTCAGTGGAGATGTTGCACATCAGCTGTGCATGAAATCAGTTTCAACTAAGCACCGACCCCTGGTAAACTAAGAATCTAGACGAGTCCTTATACTCCTGCACATTCCCAGTGCCCGGTAGTTTATACTGTAGCCTTTTATTGTGCAGAACAACTTGCAAAAGACAAGCAGGACCAAGTCCCGGGTTCCTTTCTTTTACACAGAGCTAATCCTAAAATATTTTACACCGTTAAATGATATACTGTAATGCAGTTGCAGGATATAATCATTGTTTCCAAGTGTATTGAATTATAACCTTCTTGAAGCTATCATTAAGGCTTGGGGAGGGGGGGGAACACGTAATCACAAGACCTCAGGGACAGCACAAACAGCCTTCCAAATAAAGAAGATCCCCAAATGGAGAGTTAGCAGCATCCTAACTGCTGCCCAGCGCTGGCTCTCAAGAGGCTTTGCAAAAAGGTTTGGGTGCTTTAAAAAAACAACAACCCTTACATGATTTTGCTTTATGTTATTTATAGTCCATTTTTCTCATTGAGACTCAAGACAGATCTTATCTGATCCTGATTCCATTGAAATCAATAGCAAATTCCTTTTCAACCCAATAGAATTATGACAAAAAGTATTGGACCGGCACAAGAGATTATAAATCCAAGTCTAACACTACATTGTGTATTGGCAAAATTTTGCTTCTTGAGAGCAAGTATGGCATAGTACTAGTTAGGGTTTTGCATTAAGACTTGGAGAGACCTGTCTCTACTTACCATGAAACCCACTGGGTGACTCGAGGCTAATCTCTGTCACTGAACTTAACTTATCTCATAGGGCTGTTGGGACAACAAAATGAGGGAGTAAAGAGAATGCTAACCTGAGTTCCTTGGAGGAAGGACATGGGAAAATGTACAAAATAAATAATATTCAGCTATTTATACCCTGCTTTTCTCTTTAATGAGGATCTAAATTGGCTTAAAGATTTTCTGAACCAACAATCATAAACTATAACCATGTCATTGTTGTAAAAGTATTTCAATATATAATGTTAAATATTTTACAATTTATAATAGTTAAGGTTAAATATTATTTTCATTTTAAACCAGCTCAATTATATAGTTTATTAAACATTGGTTGATCTAATAAGAAGATTCATTAGGATGGCGAGAGGAAATATTCCTGAGTATGTTTGTGTTGTATACCTAAAACTGTTTTTCAAATGTTATATGGATATTACATTTTGATAATCCTTGTAATGCATATTTTTAATTTTCTCTTAAATGTAACCTTTTGTTCCCTTTCCCCTTTTCACTTCTGTACCTCCTATTTGTTTTGAAAAAAATAAAAATATCTACCCAAAAAAGTGGCTTAAAGCATCATCATCCCCATAAAAACAACCATTGGAGATGCCTAAGACTGAACCTGGGATTTTCTGCATGCCAAGCAGATGCTATACAACTGAGCCACAGCCCCTTCCTGTAGATTAAGTTAGGCAGAAAAAGAGTGATTACCCCAAAATCATACAGTAGTAGAGGAGGGCACAGACTGAAAAATGGACCAAAATTTGATACAGACCAGCCTGGTTCGGCATCCATGAACTGGTGGGTCATGGGACATGTTTTTTTCATGGCTACGACAACTTTTGGGCTGGTCTGTTAGTCCGTTGGTCTGTGAAACCAGACATCCCAGCGCTGAGCAATCAATTCCCTAGGCAATGTAGGAGAGTCACCTGCAGAGCTTCTGCTGCCTTTGGAACACACCAATCTTAGCCCTGAAAACCTGGATAGGCAGCTCTGGCGACCAACCAGAGAGCTCCCATTATTCTCTATAAGAGCAAGCAGTATATATAACACCCAGCGCTGAGCTGCGGTTTCACTTTCTAGCTGGTTACTGACTCAGAGGAACTGCTTGTTGCAGGAGTTTTTTTTGGATTGCGCCAGAGGGAAGCTTGGGGCTTGTGCTGCAGCAAGGCTCTGGGTGAGAGCAAGCTTATTGGATTCCTCAGCTGAGGGCTCTCTCTTCTGCAGTCAAGCTCTGGGTGCAAGCTTATTGGCCTCCTTGAGGCTCACTCTTCTGTCTCATTTTTCCCTCTTTTAATTCTTATTTGATTGTGGGGTGTTGGGCTAGCCTAGGGCTTTGCCAATTGCTGCATGCCAATGCAATTCAATTGGTGTTTGTGGCTTCTATTCCATCTACTGGATGTTTACTGGAGGTGGCTGCTTTGGGGGTCTGTAACTTAGACCTCTGAAATGCAATCTTGGCCAAACTTGGAGGGCAGCTGGAGAAGAGCCTGCTGAAGACTCACTGTGAGTTTGACATCTCTGAGTGTGAAGGGGACAATCTTAGGGACCAATGAACCAGTCTGCGAACTGGAGGGGGGGGCAGGTCCATGAAATGTTCATGGTCCATGGTCCGTGAAATGCAATGAACCATGGGCCGATGATCCGGGGGGGGGGGTGGTCCATGCCTGCCTCTAGACAGTAGGTTTCACAGCAGACATAGGATTTGAATGTGGGTCTCCCAGAAACTAGTCCGACACTCTTAACAGTTCTATCACACTGGCTTGCAAGAGGGTTTCCAAAAGGGGTTTCCAGCTTTTAAACAATGATTTATTTATGTTATTTACAGTCTGCCTTTCTCACTGAGACTCACAGTGTAACAGATCTGATCCTGATTCCAATCACTGCTGATCCTCAAGAGGCAGCTCAAAATGTATTTTATTTAGGACTCCTTTTAAATAACTTTGTTTCTATGTTTATTGAGAATCCTAAACTGTGTTTTTAAACTTTGTTTTTATTCATTTTATGTCTGTTATTTTATTTATATCGTAAGCCACCTTGAATTCCAGCAAGGTAGGAAGGCGGCTAATAAATGGTTTAAATAAATTAAATGAAATAAATTTAAATCAACAGCAAACTTGGCTGTTGTAGGTTTTCGGGGCTGTATTGACGTGGTCTTGGCATTGTAGTTCCTGACGTTTCGCCAGCAGCTGTGGCTGGCATCTTCAGAGGTGTAGCACCAAAAGACCGAGATCTCTCAGTGTCACAGTGTGGAAAAGATGTAGGTCATTTGTATCTACTCAGGAGGGGTGGGGTTGAGCTGAGTCATCCTGTAAGAGTTTCCCAGGGTGTGGAATGCTAATGGCGGGAGGCTTCACTGTATCCTGAGGAGGTTCTTTTGCATATGGATTGGTACTTGATGTGCTAATCTTCTCTGCAGGGCTATTGTCGGGGATAGAATGTTTTGTTAGCCTGGTGTTTTTCAGAACTGGAAACCATGCTCTGTTCATTCTTAAGGTTTCTTCTTTCCTGTTGAAGTTTTGCTTATGCTTGTGAATTTCAATGGCTTCCCTGTGCAGTCTGACAAAGTAGTTGGAAGTGTTGTCCAGTATTTTGGTGTCCTGGAATAAGATACTGTGCCCTGTTTGGGTTAGGCTATGTTCAGCCACTGCTGATTTTTCAGGTTGTCCAAGTCTGCAGTGTCTTTCATGTTCTTTTATTCTTGTCTGGATGCTACGCTTTGTGGTCCCGATGTAAACTTGTCCACAGCTGCAGGGTATATGGTATACTCCTGCAGAGGTGAGGGGGTCTCTACTGTCTTTTGCTGATCGTAGCATCTGTTGTATTTTTCGGGTGGGTCTGAATACTGCTTGAAGGTTATGCTTTTTCATAAGCTTTCCCATCTGATCAGTAATTCCTTTGATATATGGCAAAAACACTTTTCCTGTAGGTGACTGTTTTTCCTTGGTTGTTTGATTCATCCTGGGTTTGATTGCTCTTCGGATTTCATTTCTGGAGTAGCCATTTGCCTGAAGTGCGTGGTTTAGATGATTAATTTCCTCATTGAGAAAGTGCGGCTCACATATCCGTCTTGCACGATCCACTAATGTTTTCATTATGCCTCTTTTCTGTCGGGGGTGGTGATTGGAGTTTTTGTGTAAGTACCGATCAGTGTGAGTTGGTTTCCTGTAGACCCTGTGACCTAACTGAAAGTTTGCTTTGCGGATGACCAAGGTATCCAGGAATGGGAGTTTTCCCTTGATTTCTTTCTCCATTGTGAATTGTATGTTCCGGTGGATGTTGTTGAGATGATTCAAAAACCCCATCAATTCTTCCTCCCCATGGCTCCAAATGATAAATGTATCATCCACAAACCGGAACCATACACTAGGTTTGTGGGGTGCTGATTCTAGAGCTGTTTTTTCAAAATGTTCCATGTAGAAGTTTGCTATAACTGGGCTGAGTGGGCTCCCCATGGCCACCCCATCCATCTGTTCATAGAATTCGTTGTCCCATTGGAAGTAACAGGTTGTCAGACAATGGTGGAATAAGGCTGTTACATCCTCTGGGAAAATCTGATTAATAAGTGCAATAGTGTCTTTTACTGGAACCTTGGTAAACCGGGATACAACATCAAAACTGACAAGTATGTCTTGTGGATTGAGTTTCAGAGAACTGATTTTTGGTGCTACACCTCTGAAGATGCCAGCCACAGCTGCTGGCGAAACGTCAGGAACTACAATGCCAAGACCACGGCAATACAGCCCGGAAAACCTACAATAGCCATCGTTCTCCGGCCGTGAAAGCCTTCGACAATACAACAGCAAACTTCTTTCCCACTCAATAGAATTTGGCTAGATAAAATTGACCAGCATGATAGATTATTTATTTATCTACTTCATTTATAGACAACCATTCTCCCAAATGGGGGCCAAGGTAGCTTGCATAATTTTCCTTTCTTCCATATATCCTCACAACAACCCTGTGAGGTAGATTGGGCTGCAAGTGTGTGGCTGGCCCAAAGTCACTCAGCTAGCTTCCATGGCAAGCAGGGATTTGAACCTGGTTCTCCCAGATCCCAGTCCAGCCCTTTAACCACTATATCATACTGGCTCTCATGATTATAAATTATCCAGATAAAGTATGCCAGCGATTTATACTAGAGTCTAGCGTGCTGTTGGCATTTAATATATAGTTACAGCAGCAGCAGCTGTCTCAAAAAGAATGGGGATGTTAACTTAACATTACTTCCCTGTTGGCATTTCTCCCTTACAGTAGTAGTGCAGTCATGGCACAGTTTGGAGTACAACCACCCAGACTAACAGGGGGTTTGTTTAGTATAATTGTAGAATTTATTTACAGTTCCAGGGTTTCTTTTTAACCTAGTTGATTCCCCCCATCCTGAAAAAATCTTTGACCAATAAATTAGCCAGACTCCATCTAGCTCTGAAATGTCAGTGGAGTCTCTCCTTGTCTTTCTAAACTGACGTCATTGTGTTTACCAGCTGCCAGGGCAAATGTGAGAAGTGCAACACTGGATGTTAAAAGATTAGAAGAGAGACAGTATGGATCAATTGCCTTGGAGATACAATTTGGGGAAGGGATTTTTTAAAAGGAGAACCAGTACCTTGAATATAAATTTGGGTTACAATCCAGCACATAGATATCCCGCAACTATAAATGTTGGTCCTGCACATAGCTGCCTAAAAATCACTGAAACAGAATAAGATTTAGGCAGCTTCATCATGTACAGGATTGCCATCCCCCCCCCCCCCCCCCGCAATTCAAATAAAAGCACACAATAATGTAAGATGATGTGTCAGGCTTTCAAAACAGGAGATGGTATCTATATAATATGATATTATTGATACCCAGAAAGAAAGAGACATTTTGTTCTGCTCATATGGTGCTCCAGCACTCTCTAATGAAAATAGGGATGATTTAGCACTTTAAGGACAATCGCCCTGCCCTGAACCTTAGATAGCTGTCTTAGTGTTAATGAAGAAATGGGGCATCCAACAATCAAAGGCCTAGTACAAGCAATGAATCAATTCTTTCCTTTTTGTCTGAAAACACTCTACATATTGTTAAGTGTGCAATTCATACCACCTGACCCTTCAGCAATAGGGCACCATACCTCTGCATAAGGGAAGGGATATGTTAACTAAAAAGAAAAATTAAGTCACATACAATCCTCCTGCAGATTGTATAAATTGGAGCTAGGATCCATCTACTCAAAATATACAGTTTCCTCACAAGTTTCTTTCAGGAAAGGAATAAACCTGCTCCTCTCATTCATTCTTGTAGTAAACAAGATTAGTTTTCAGGATTACTTTGTTGACTCTGTTTCATGATTTTTAAGAGAAAAGTTATGTCTCTGTTCTAGTTAAAGGAATATTGGTTACATTCCATGGAAAATTACGCTATAAATATTTTATAGACAATTGCTATAGTGTTATCAGTAGAAAACCACAGTCAATGACTAAAAAATGATGTTTTTTATAATCAAGAAATTATTTGGGTGCTGTTTTAGTATTAATAAAAAAAGCGATGTTGACTGTTGCGCTGAAATATTCTGTTGTTGGATTATTGAAAGAATATGCCTTATCTGACTATAGAATTCTGTTCCCACTCTCATAGTATAAAACAATTGCTTTTTCTACAGATTGCAAATTAACTTGGTAAAAAACAAATCATTCAGCTTTCTGGCTTATTTCCTGATCATTAGCTTTGACTATCAAGGTGGAAAGTGAGTTATGAAATGTGCTGACCTAGTTCTCCATGACAGCCTTGAAGAGATTTCAGTTTTGATGCAAGATGAAGAAATATTGCATCAGGTCCATTGGAAACCTGAGTTTCCTCTTATGACTTAAAAGTAACTCAGAATGACTGTTTAACACAAAGGTAAATGGGAACATAAGAATCATAACAGGAGAGTAGGTATTATCACAAGTTCTGTTAATTGTTTTCAAAAAAAAAAAAAGGAGGGTAACACTTGAGGCAGAAAGATCCAGGATGGATCAGAATTCATTTGACATTTAGATGCAAAATTTTCATAACTATTTCCTTTATGAATGTTATATATTCCAATAACTGTAGTCATATCAAGCCATGATAAACAATTACTTCCCTTTTTAAAAGGTAGCAAATGTCTTCAGTATAGCTAAGAGAGAGAGCATGGTATCGTGGCTAGTGTTTTGGTCTGGGAGACCCAGGTTCTGCCGTGAAGTTTGCTTGGTGAGCTAGGAGTCACTCACTGTCATCCTAACCTACCACACAGTGTATTTATTTATTTGTTTATTTCATGTGTAGCCCGCCTTTTTCACTAAACCTCAAGACAGATTACAAAATATTAAAAGATTCAATCTGACAGCATAAACCATCCAATAAATAATGCAGTAAGACTAAAATAACAAAATTAGAAAACAATGCAAACAAACAACTAAACCTGTCTAATGTATGACATACATACCATAATGCAGGAAGTGGGTTATGAAGGTAAAAGGCAAAGCAATGAGAGCTAGGTGATATATTCAATAGGTATCGCAGTAGACTACAGTCCTATTCTCTTATAAAAATGACCTCCTCAGCTGTTCCATTATCCAACGGTTCTAACAGTTCCTCCAGAACATTTCTATTTTGCACATGCTGCAAAATGATAGAAGTAAGCAGGGGTGGACTGGACATTAATGCCACTGGGGAAACTTCTAGTGGGCAAACAGTTGGGAGTCCACCTCCCTTTATCAAGGTCACCCCTTCCCCATGGGGCCCGGGCAGCAAGCTCTGTCAAGGTGAGAGAACCATCTTGCTCCTTCCCCACTTTGTTGGGGCTGGGACTCTTTCCAGGGTTGTTTCTGCTTTCCACTTTCGCCTTGAAAGTATGGGGACCTTCCTGATCTCTGGCAGGCCATTCCACAAGGTGGGAGCCACCACAGAGAATGCATATGAACAGGCAGTTATTAATCTACCCATTTGCAGAGTAGCACCTTCAAAAGGCTTTGCTCAGCTGAGTGAAACTGTCATGGTGAAGCCTAGCAGAGGAAGAGGTGTTGCATGCATACAGTTGCCTGGTCCCCTTCCCCTCCTGGCAGGGGGCAGGTAGGGGGAACCCAGCACTTACCTTTCTGGAGCTCCTGTGATCATCCTCACATGTGTACAAAGCTGGGAAGTAACATCATCGTGCAAGCACACTTTTAGTTTACCGTTTTCTATTTGTTAATTGTTTGCAACAATTGTCATTCGGAGTACACAACCACAAAACTCTGAAGGAAGGAAGGAAGAAGGAAGGAAGGAAAAGCCCTGCTGGATTGGAGCAAATGTTCACCTAGTCTAGCACCCAGTTCCCCACAGTGGTCTCTGGAAAGCCCACATACAATGCTGGATGGCAACAGGCCTTTTGGCCATTGCCAGTGGCAATTGCCATTGCCCCAGTTCCATTTAGGTAAGACACGTCCTCCACCCAAGACTCTCAAGCAACTGCTTGGGGCAGCACAGTGAGGAAAGTGCTAATACTCTGCAGGCATTTAGGTCATTCCTGGCCACTGGTCCATCAGAGGTGTGCATCACTTCCTGGAGCTCCACCACCACTGGTCAGATCTGAACTGAGCCGTTGGGCCAATTCCATAGTGGGTCAGTTTAACCTAGTTGGTGGCTGTGCGGGGAGATGATGTTGCTTGCTTGGAGCAACAAAATATCTTGAACTTGCCCTGTCAGTAGCTATCATGGCTAATAGTTGGCAATAAACCCGGAGGCTGACCTTTTTAGAGGGTGAAGCTGCAGAAATGTCCTCTCCTCCTCACAGGACTCCTCTGTATATAAATATCCACAGATAACACAATCACAGAGAACAATTTCTGCATTTTAAGCAACAGCAAAAATATAGCTTCCAACAACTCATTATTCATGCATTTTCTTTTTCTTTTACCTGATAAAATAGAGGAACGTTTGAAGGAAAATCAAGGAGTCTTTATAACATTATTTTGCATGAAGCAAGTTATCTCTTAACTAGCAGCAGAGCCCATTGTGAAATAATACAACAAGCTTTAGCTACGGGGCCTTGGGAGGGCCGCGCCTACGGTATGGATCTCCCATGGCTGTATGCTGGGCTGCCATGTGGGGCCGCCTCACCACAGAGGGCCACCATGCTGGGCCACCCCACCCCACAGTGAGTCATTGGGCCGGGCCACCAGGCCACACTGGGCTCTGTGGCACTGGGTCTTCCTGGGCCTCTGGAGGCCCCGAGGAGGCAGTGGGAAGGTAAACCATGTTCCCACCAATTCACTTCTTATCACCGCTTACGGCATCTGCACGGGGGTAAAAAGTGAGTGTTGTCTGCAACACAGCTTGCCTTTTTTATGGAAATGTTTGGGATGTGGGATGTTGTTGACAAAATACATGCTTTCATGTAAGAAGTAACAGAATTTATTTTCTTTTGAGTATGTTTGGCAGCTGAAAGAGGTATTTCCCACCCTCTTGATAAACAAAGTATCTTGCTTTACAGTGTGGCATAAGCAAGAAAGACAAATCTCTGTCCCAAGGAGATCCCAATCTAAATACCAGTGCTGAGGAATGAGAAAAAACACACGACCATGACACTGATGGGTCCTTACATAACCTGCAAACTGAGGGGAGTTATTTTTCCTTTTATTATAGAAAATCTCCAGACAATGCTTCCTTCCTTCCCTAAATCCTTCATTTATATGTCCAAGGAATCAATATGCTAAGTCTGGTTGTTTTTGTTTTTACTGGTTTCTATCTACCATTGTCATTTAAGATGCTTGTTTCTAATGACTAGTCTGCAAGGCAGTCATTTTTGCTATCCAGAGCCTTCCAAGAATGGTTCTCTCTCTCAGTTCTTGACATATTGATTAACATTCATTTCTTAATATGCGCCAGTCACAGTAGAATCCTATGCAGAGATACTCCAGTCTAAGCCAAATGGAAATCCGTGCATTTAGACTGAATTAATGTGGCACATGATTTCACTACAAGTCTCCCAAACATGTTTAAATGGCAAACAAGCAAGGTAAGTTGCACCAAGAAGTCCAGCAGCCCTTCTGTGTTCCTACAGATGACCTGGGCATTTGGAATATTTCTCAGTTACAGCTAGATGAGAAGGAGTGGAATGAAAATATATGTGAGACAGAAATAGGATTGGTGTGTTGGTTGCTGATGTCATAAGGTACAGTGGCCTTCCCCTCTGTTATGTGATCTGAATACACTGTTATGTCATGAAGGGATGAATAAATTAATTTTCCCTCTCTTTGAACTTTCCAACAGTCCTTTTTCTACTTCAGTCAGTGAAATGATTCAGGCAGAGAAGACGAACAAGGCTGGTGAACCTTTACACACGTAGAGATGTGCAATATTAATATAAAAGGTATAGCTGGAAAAATATCTTACATTTTGAAAGTCATATTTAATTATTCTTTATACAGATGTAACACGGCCTCTTAGGGGTGGAATTTCATCTGTAACTCATTACATGGATTGTTTCACTATAGCAACAGCACTTGAGAATATAGCCTTTTGAAAGATCCAGTGGCCTTTGACAGAGCAGCATATTCCTCTCAGTCTTGATAAGGAAAATGTTGCCCCTTGGCTCCCTACCATCCTGCAAGGTCTCGAATCCTAAAGGAACCTGTTCTATCGTAGAGGCATACCTTCTTATTTGTAGGTATCCTGTCTTGTCTATTTGTTCTTGAAGAATTGCTCTTGAATAATTGTCTAATTGTTCTTGAAGAAGAGTTGTTAACTTCTGTTAACAACAGAACTCTACTGGACTCTTTTCTACTACAGGTTAACTTCTGTGTGTCTGAGAGACAGAAGGTCATTTCTAAGGTGGCATCTTCCACCTGTACCTGTATCAAAATAGTTATTTTTAAAACATCTGCTGCCCAATTAACTGGGAGACTCCTAATTAATTATGAATCTCTCATAGGAGATTCGATCAAGGTAGGCAACCAATAAACAGATAGATCCCAACTAGGGAATCTAACAGACAAAGGTTAAGCAAGTCAAATCAAACTACAACAGCTTCAAGTATAAGCTAGGACTAAAGATGTATATTGTGATAGCTACTGTCTTGCTAAGAATTGTCTACATAGAATCTCCCTCAAGTATATGTTGTATTTACACACCAAACCTTATTCAGTGCTTTCTTTGATAGTTGTCTGGGTGTTTTTTTGCATTTTTTGTGTGTGATTTCCTTTAGGTAGCTATAATACTTCCTTGTGAGGGCACTGAGTTCCTGTGAGATCCTTAGCCAGGCTCTAGAGGATACAGAATACTATGGCTGGTAGAAAAGACTTCTTAGGAATCCCTGTAGAAATAACTGAAAGTTCAGAGAAACAGTCCCATGAAGATTGCATTTCTGGAGAAAATCCAGATCTTCTTGCATCTGAATCATCAACGTCACTGATACATGGAGGATTGGAGGGAGGATTCCCACAGCCCTGCTCATCCCATAAGCCTATGGAGTTGGTTAAATCATACAATTGGTTTTCATACAATGTTTGGGCTGGGTCTCAGTGTGCATTGGGAAGGAAGCAGAGAGAATCTTTGTCTGGAGACCCATTGTGGTTGTTAGTAGCCCTGGTGATCATTCTGAAATGACTCAATTAGCAAAAGAAGCAATAATTGTAGCTCTGCAATAATGACATGTAAATCTGCTTAGGATGTCACTGAAAAATAGTTTAGTCAACTAGAATGATACTCTTGGAGTCTTTTCACACTCACTTTTTACAGCATATCCGCACCTGACTCGCATCCCATGCTTGCAGACTTTTCACATTACAAGGGTAGTCGTGGGACACTGTTCCGCAGCAGGTCCGTGTTTTCTCCGACGTTTCTTCCTGCGGAGATACTGCGATTTTATTTTGAATTCGCTGCCCACTCGGTGTTGATCCGAATAATGCCAGTGTGAAATGTTTTGTCCTCTTTTTGCCTCCCCCCCCCCATTCTTGTCCTCTTGCGCTGATTGGTCTGCTCATCTAACCACACCCACAGTCCTCGGCTCTCCTGTCCACTCTATCTGCCATTTTTTCCCCCGATTGTGAGCATGACATTTCAGCAATTTTCGTTTGAACCGTCTGCTGAAAGATCATACCCCCATCTTCAAACCCTCTCTCCTTTAGCAAACATTATGTTCCGTTTCTGCGTGCGCCACACCAAACACCCCCCCCCTCTGAATTGCTATGGTTTATCACTGTAGTTGTCCCAAGAAGAGTGATTCCATGGTGAAACTCTGCGCCTGTTGGACTCGTTATTCACAGAATACCCTCTTGCCTCCCCAACCAGAAAGTCTTTTTTTTCCCCACTCTCTACTATTGACAGGAAAACATCAGCGTGAATTCCTTGAGTGGGTGCGTAGAGACATTTTTGACACTGTGACATGGCGGGCTAGGTCTCATTGAAACGCTATTTTTGATATGCGTTTTGTTATGGCGGGCGGTTCATTCATACAGTTCCGCTGACTCTACACGCCTCTTTTGATCACGTGACCACAGCGGACCAATGGTTAATCGAGATCTGCCGGGCGGGAATTTCAAATGTACCGCTCTCAGAAACAACCATTCACTCCCAGGCAGTTGTTCGAGACCATGGCAGCACCAAAATCATCCGGGGGAAGAGGTGTCTCCTGGAGGGAGAAGGAAACCCTGGACCTCTTGGAATTTTGGGGAGAAGAGAAGGTACAAGAGGTGCTGACAATCTGTCATCGAAACATTGATGTTTTTGACCGCATCGCGGAGCAGATGGTGTCACGAGGCCATGCAAGAACCGCGCTAGAATGCCGAACTAAGACCAAAGCTTTGCGACAGGAATACAAGAGGATTGTGGCTCACAATGGAAGATCTGGAAATGCCCCCGCCACATGCCCCTTTTATGCCCAACTCGCAAGGATTTTCAGAGGCGATGCTACCATCAGGCCGCAAAGGGTGGCGAGAAGTCTTCAACTACAGTCTGCAGGCCATGAGAAAAACATGAACCCAAATCCATCACTCAACGGAAACAATGCTATTTGGGAGGGATCGGAGGAGCTGTTCACGCATCCAATGGTGACGCTGAATCTCCAGGAGGTCCACACCGCAACACCCAGTGACTCAGGCAAGTTGCTATTACAGACCAATATGAGAGTACCTTGCTGTGAATGAAGGGGGCAGGTGGAAAATGGCCTACACATATCAATAATGTCAGTGGGATATTCCCTTGGCCGGCCCGTTCTGTGCACTGTCATTGAACGGTTAAGTAATGAGTTCTTTCTGGCGAAACCTGCTGTAAAAATTTTTTATTTTGTCCGGGTTCTAGGGAAAGGGGGCCAGTGCGAGGGAAGGGTTCGAAAAGTAGATCTGACAGGGCAGGAAGGTTGCTTTCCCTAGGCTTGTTATCAATTCTGGCAGTGCCATTTTTCAAAGCGCACACTCTTTACAGACTCAAGAGCAGATTTCGCATCTCTGCGCATTCTTGACATTTTACCTGAGTGTTCAGTCAATGGGCTACGCGGTCATCCACACCTTACCCCCAAAGATGCATGATGTGTTGCCACCGTTAGCCCGCTGCTGGGTCATCGGATGGTGGGGGTGTTGAGACAACGCATCTTCTTCAATAGAGTTCATCGATTCAACTTCGGGTTTCACTTGAATGTTGAGCAGAGGAGGAGAGCGTTGTTGGAGGGGAAAAGGTTATTGAGATTTTTAATAATGACATTGTCAGGATGGCGGTCGAAAGATGTTCCACAACTGCTCAAGCAACAGACGTCAAATGTTGGACCACTTTTTAACATTAAATATAAAGAATAAGACTTATGACTGTGGAAAACTGTGCATATGTATGTCCTGGTATGCCAATAAAGGCATTTGGTTCGATTCATATGAAGACAACTAACCTCCCATTCTCTGTGTGCTGCATTCAGGTTCTCCCACGGAGACCGATACATCCACAGATGACGGATCACTCAATTCTGGCCAGGCTTGCGAGGAAGATCCCACCACAGATGGTAAGGAAAATTCAAGAAAACCATGGGGTGCATCTCATCAACGGTCAGGCATGGACAGCCGTTGAGAATGGGGGTGTGCCGACGCACATCGTCATTTTTCAAGAACATCCCCAAATAAGTGTTCATTTTTGGAGGGTGGAGATGTGGCATTAGTGTCTTCAATGATGTTCTTTGGGGGATGCGTCGTTGAAGTGTGCCTTTTTAGCTGTTTTGACCAATTATCTCCTCGTCGTCATCAAAATCTCTTTCCTTCTGTCCAGATCAAGACATGACACACATTGAGGACTTCCCTGAGGTGCTGGGTCAGGAACTGGAAGATGCCCAAGGTAGGACACCCCAATACTGGTGAGCTTTGAGTGCTCCTTGAATAACAGAGCGAGATATATCCTTGTGCTTCTTCACAGGTGTTCGAGAAAATCCACAGGAGGAAGAACGACCCATGGCAACAACGGCACAACTTTCTCCAGCCACGCGCTTGGAGAAAGCTTGTACCAGGACCAGGCGTGTCTCACTTCTAACAAATGTTGCTGAGAAGATGCTGTCTCAGGCTCAGAGGGAGGATCTGCAACAAAGACAGGAACGCAGACAACTTCTGGAAGCGACCACACATTGGCGTTCAGCTATGGATTCAGAGACGCGATGGCACGAGGATATTATCATGGAGGTCAGAGAGGACAGAAGAGCTTTCGTTGAGGCACAAAATAAAAATGCAGAGGGTCTCAATAAGGCTGTCACTGCACTCTACTCCTTGACCGAACTCTTTGTCAAGGAGCAGAGAGCTGGAGCAGTCCCAGCAAGTATTGAAAATTCCCCCAGCAATAGAAGACGAATCAGGCATCCCGAAGTTCCACTGCGAAAGAGAGCACGGGTAATTAAAAAAAGGGAGAGATTTGATCCCTCATGTTGAGAACCTCCCTTTTTTATCAGTGGGCGTCCGTGTGGGTTTGGTGATCTAACCGGTCCTCAGTGCTAAAGATTACCAGCGTCATATGGTAGCTTTGAAAACAAAATTGTTCACCATGCTGTTGTCACAAGGGTGTCAATGTGTTTGCACATTGTTTTGCTGAACGTATCCATTTTTAAGCACTTCTGGTGAGTGATCTGTTGATTGTTGAAAAAAAAAGGGTTAAAAACCATGCTTTTTTCCTAAAAAACGTGCAAAGCTAGAATGTTGCTTTTACAATGTGTGCCTATAACTACCTCTCTAACTTTTGACTGCTCTACAGTAGCGGTCAAAGCTCCTCCTGCGGGTAGCTCCAAATTGAACTTTGTTCCTCAAAAAAACAAGAAGATCTGTTCCCTCATTGTCTGATATATATGATCATTTAGGTTCCAAGCAGACATTTGTGTGAAAAAAAAAATTTGTTTGAATACTCAATCGCTGTTTTGATAAATCGCCAAAAATTTAAAAGCCATTCTGTGGTGTGATATGGTGCTCGCTGTCTAACCTAGGAACATGTGAATTATTTTTCTGGATTAGGATCTTTGCCGCAAGAATCAATTGTTGTTAAGGAAACAGAATTTTTTATTCTTGGGGTTCTGATCTGGATATTTCGTCCTTCTCTCACAATTCATGCCTTAAGTAGACAGAACCATCTTGCAGGGAGACAACCAAACAATACCACACATTGCCAACTTGAAGCCCATGGTAGATCATTATTCTCAGGAATGGCACATGGCAATGATGGGCAACTATGGAAGTGGTGCGTAACACAACTTTATGTTCAAACGCAGGTTAATAGTTGGATCGTTATCCAGAAAAGGGAAACCAAAAATTTTCATTTGGGAAGAGGGAGGATAGCAATCTGTAAAGTGGCCTAGTGGTTGAGTAGCGGGAAGTGTATCCAGATTACTGCTCTGTGACACATGCCTGGTATTAAAGAGACACGTGTGTGCAGAAGCTTGTTTTCATGCAGCACTTCAACCTTGGCAACACAGGGTGTGTTTGTCAATGGGGGAAAAATAGCCTTATAATGTGGGGGGGGGCCTCTCGTTTCAGTCCCCTGGAAATGTGTCAAACAGAAAAAGTTAATTACCTCGCCACATAAAGGGACAGAGTACCACCTGGTAACGATGCTGTAGAATCATACGACAGTGCGGGAATACTGAGCTCAAACAGTTAATGCCATGAGATCTGATAAATTCCTGCTTTGACAAGGGACAAGACTTTTCTCCTTACTAAGCACTGTGTGTGTTATCTCCGGCAGGGAAATCAGGACGCCATGCACTGTCAAAAAAATAATCAGATTCCATAGCTTGAAACTGCTACCTCTCTCTAGACTACATCAAAAAAACAACTTAGATGTCAACAGCCTACAGAAAACCAAACATTTATTTTCAATTGAACAGGAGAAAATCACAACATTGAATATTCAATTTTTATGCATGCATAAACGAGAAGGAGCAAAGTGACTCCAAAACCACACACAAGAATATGTTCCTCCCCACGCAAGTACAGTGTCCGAAAACCCAAATTTTTATTCTTTAAACATATTCTCTGGTCGACATCAGAGCATGACTGCGGTGCAATGTGAGGCGAAGAACAGTCGCGGTTATAACAGCGTCTTGCCGAAGCCTCGTTTTGCAAATGATGCAAGGTTAGAATTAAATTGGCCGGTTGTGGTACATGTGTCGTGCAAGGACATCGCGCACCACCCTCCCCTCCTCCCGGTGCCTCCTATCCACAACAGGGAGCACAAGGCATTCCTCCGGCACATCCAATGGCATGAAAGGTGCATCGTCATCCGGGAAACCATGACCTTTCTGTTCACAAATATTGTGAAGCACCACACACGCAGTTGCGATGCTGGTCACATTTTCCTCCGCCACCATCAACTGAGATCTCAGACACCACCAGCGTCCTTTCAAACGCGCAAAAGAGCGCTCCACCACTGTCCTGGCTCGAGTGAGGCGGCGATCAAAATTTGCCTCAATCGGATTTGAGGGACGGTTGTACGGCTTCATCAGCCACCTTCTGATTGGGTAGGCAGCATCGGAAATTATGAGGGGGGGGGACAGCTACACCCTCCAGGGTCAAAATGGGGTTGCTGGGGACAAAACCCCCGGCATCCATGGCAGTGCAAATCGCAGAGTTAACAAACACAAAAGCGTCATGATTGCGTCCGCTCCAGCCAACCTCAACATCAATAAATCTTCCTGAGCTGTCCACTGTTCCCTGTATGAGGATCGAGTTGAATTTTTTCCGGTTCACATACTCCCGTCCTCTGCCTTTGAACTTACAGATGGCGATATGGGTGCCATCAACAGCACCGATGCAGTGCGGTAGTCCCATTTTTTGGAAGCCAGACATAATCTGTTGGAAGATAAAACAAGAAAAGCTTAAGAAAGGATTTTGAATCACAACAATGGGTGATCACCGATTTCAACCCGCCAGTAGACAGTCATTGAATTTTGGTTGAGATTGAGAACATGCTCGGTATTAAGAGAGAGAACCGGCCCCGAAGAGGTTCTAAGACAGCTTTCCAGTTAATCTCCCAACTGAATTTTTTGATCTCCATCTCTTGAGTGTAATCAATTTTAAATTTTCACAGCTTACCCCTGCCACGTCGGGCCCAAGGCACACCACTCTTCTGAGAAGCTCCACCTCGATAGCCCAGCAGACCTCCATGACTACTCCCGCCACTGTCGAAAGACCCACTCCGAACTGATTCTTGCATTCTCTATATGTGGAGCAGTTTGCAAGGTACCATAATGCGATGGCGATTCTCATCTCCACCGATATAGGCCGACGTAGCCTTGTGTGCTGGCGTGACAGGCGTTGTCCTATGGCCTCGATCACTTCATTGAAGGTTGACCTTGTCATTCTGAAATTCTCGATCCACTCCTGGTCATCCCATATGGTCGTTACAAAATTGTCCCACCAGTCCCTGCTTCTGGGATAAACCCAGTAACGGCGAGGAACTTTGAGAGACGCCAGACCCAGAAAGCGAACTCTGTTGAGTCCACTCCGCCTCGCTCTAAAAATGGCAGGATGGATGGAACGCAAAGCAAGCGATGATCTGAGAATTCTCCTTCTCCGGATGACCCTCAACCAGTAGTGGTTGCATGCATCAATTGATTGCCGCACATAAAGAAAAATGATGTTCAGGAGAGCAAGTGCAATCGCTCTGAGAGCAGACATTGTCCAGCGGTAACAACGGATTTGGACAAGCGAGGCGATTCAAGGACGGGAGAACCGCTGAATGATGCTTTGGAAGAGAGGCATTTGAAATTTCAAGTTGTGGGTGGGTTGTCCCGCCAAAATTGACCGCCAATCATCTGGCTATCTGTGCTTGTGTCTTTTAGGGCAAAGAGTACAGAGTCGACTTGCAGGAGCAGATTGACCAGTTCTTCCACTCAAATGTCGAACTAAAGCGATGACTGCACATGTGATGGAGCAAAATGAAGAGGGGCAGATTACAGTGGATTGATGTGTTTACCCCCTCCCCAGTCTACTTTTCCTGACTCTACTGCTAACTTTAAAATAAGAACCACCTATCAGGAAAAAACATAGCTGTATGTATTTTTTGTGAAGAAGCGCTTTGTTTTTTAAAAAAAACATTCTCGGTCCGGTTTGTTTCCAGCACAAGGAATACAGTCAGTATAAAGCGTTGTGTGATTGTTTGCCTTCTCAATTTACACACGCGCTACTGGCTTGTTCGGTTCCCACTCTTTCTTTCCCCTTTACTAGTCACGTGATGGAAAAGAACTCAAGTTTCACGTTCCTCCAAGAAAGAAAAAACCGGTGCGGTCGGGTAAGATATGTTGTCCTAGATATTTTCTTGATATGGTTTATCTGTGTTCAGCACAAACAAATCAAAAATAAACTTCAATGTCACAATTACAAGCCCACACGCTGCTGTAAAATTATCATAAGCCTCCACTTGATCGGTCCACCAAAATAAATTTCGACTTGAGAACATTCCATGTTTTTGGCGGCCACTTAGACGATTGGCTAAAAGTGTTGAGGGGGGCGGAGGGATGAAATGGGAGACCAATCACTCTTGAGAGAACTTTCTAGAATTTGTGCGTGGCGCAGTTCACTTGGTGCAAAATGATTTCCCGGCGTCGTGGAAATGTCTGGGAAGTGGAGGAGGTATCTCTTCTTCTGAGGGTTGTTCGGAGGAGTGGGCATGCATCTCGGTTGATGGCCAGCACCCAGTCAAGTAATCGCGCCATCTATCGATTTCTTTCAAGAATGCTACGCAGTCGCGGGTTTCATTGAACGGCCAACCAGTGCCGAACCAAATTCCAAAAACTGAAGTCCGAGGCCTCAATGTCAAGAAAGACCTCATGATGGTGAGTTTTTTGCAACCCCCCCCCCGTTCCACGGTGGACCACGCAACTCCCCCATGTCTACTGACACCTTTTTAGTGGCATGTTTGCAAAGAGACGTTCCTCTTTAAAAAAATGTTTTTTTGTTAAGTGAACCTTCAGTTTGTCACGTTCTGATTTTAATTTTCGAATTATTTGTCTCGATGGGAAAACCAATAGAGTGTTCTTAGAGAAATACCATCTCCTCAACAACATCTTTCATGTTAATATGCAATTCCACCAGGCACCTCTTAAATGCTATGCATTTTGTTTGATACCCTTAACTTGATGCATGGATCATTAAAAGGCAAATTAAATAAAGGGAAACATAATCGGAGTGATCATTCTTTTTTTTAATATTGTGCAAATGATTTTACATTTCAGAGATTATTTGTGGAAGAGCAGTCAAGATTGAAGAAACTCCATCTGAGGATGATGAAAATTCAGAACCTGTTGCAGTGGAATCATCAAGTGCTGCAGAATCTGATGCACAAGCCTATGCACCTCTTGGGGTGACAACTGAAGACCCAGCAGAGATCAATACAGCAGCATGTCCTCAAGGTAAGATTAACTGTTTATGTGATTGTTAGCTTACTAGAGTTTATCCATGGCAAACTAATTCAAAAACCATCGACAGGCTTCTTAGCAAGTCAGAAAATCCAATCACAACCACCATTCTTAATTTGATTTTTGATCCATCATCACATCAGAAAATGGTGCAATTTTAAAAATGTGCTTTCTTGTCCAAGTAATTTGAGAAATGAATGGTGTATTCTATGTACCAATAACAAGATCATTAATTGGAATTCCGCTGTATTAAATCACTAGCTTCAGAGAGAGAAAGAGCAGATGAAAGTGGATCTCATCGCCTCGAAACCGAAGAAACCGTAATTGTTATATCTTCCGGCAATAGTCACGAAGAAGCAACTGATGACATGACTGCTCCTGAAACCATAATGCCTGGAGATGTATCCCCACAACCGAGTACCTCAGGTAATTTTTTGTGCGGTTCACACGTGCCATCAAGAACTGCTCTGAAAAAAGTGGGATTCCATGAGATTTTTCAGGAAAGAATGGCCATTATTTTGCCAATCAATGGACTATTGTTTGGGCAAAAACCAATCAAACTAACCAGAGCCACTCTTAGTGAAAAGAAAACATGTTAGTTCTCCATGATGACTCGTTTGAAAGTAAGAGGAGTACAACTTACACCTTATCAAAATTTCTAGAGTGGTACGTGAAGTGAACACGATCTCTTGATATAGCTCTCATCACCAGCAAACAATTTCTGCCTTTATTTTTCGAGGGTATTTAGCAGTGTTCCCGTTATCCTGTTTCCTTTGTTTTTTCCTGTGCCTAAGGCTGTCATCTTCTGCGAGGTTTCTCCGGCAGAAAAACTTGTCTCTGTATCAGCAGTCCAAAGTCTTGATAACCCAAAGTAGTAACTAATCTTCCATCCTTCATCATCGTGAACGTAAACAATGTCCAACATGTGGTGATGAGGAGATTAGTGCATTCCTTGAACACAACACACTGAGGTTCTGAAGATGTCAAGCCTAGGCTCAAACTACAGCCTTGCCAACACTTGCACAACTTTTAGATGTGGGATTCCTCTGGCAATATCTAACAAAACCTTTTCTTTTTCTAGCTTCTTTAGCAACACACAGTGGTGCCGCAGTGAGAAAGTATGCCATGAGTGCCGAGCACAAACTTCGCATTATTGTAGAAACAACTTCTTCCGATGCTGAGGATGAGGACAGAAACGCTGTTGAGGAAGGCAGAACGGAGGATGCAGAGGGAAATCCAGTTCTCTCATTTTCCCCAGGCACGTTTTAGCTATGCCACATTTGAGTGAGTGGAGATATATTTTCCACTGATTTCTTTTGCTGGGTGACACTGCAATATCTGCCTAAAATATTGACTGACTTTAATGTTGCAGGTGATACTTCAGCGGGAAGTTGGCGTGACATGATGCAAAATAAAGACCAATCCGCCGATGTAGGCGAGATCTATCATAACATGCGGGGAATACAATCTCTATGTCTATCAATAAGTAAGTGTGACTATTCCTGGGAAAACTTGAGGTAGAGTTTGGTGTGGTGATTCTGATCACGTGGCTCAGATCAGGGGCGACAGTACCAATCCCACATCACATATGGAAGTCAGCAGGGAAACATTCACCGAGTCATTGATCTGTGGATTCATAGATCCAGAGAAGCCATCAGTTTTAGTCTGCAGTCACATAATCAAATATTGTCCATTCGAAACTATTAACATAACCAATGTAATTGAAGGACAAGATTTCATGAATCATTGGACTCTTCGGCAGATGCAAGTAGGCACAAAAGATACATTTTTTATAGATTTTGGATGCGAGGTGGGTGCAGGGTGGATTCAAAAAACTCCTCCCAATATGTAGATGCGAACATCTTCCCCCGGTATGGAGATCAGTCTATCCCTGTAATGGGTCATAGGAGTGGCCCCTTTAGTCTGCGGTTGCAGAATAACAGAGACTCCTCCGGCACCTCCGAGAACAACCATTTCCAATGTTGCAGAAGCCTTTGATAACCAGGGCTCTCGCCACCGGATAAATTTGACAAAGAGAACTGTGAACCTCAAAAGCCAAAGTATCGGCTTTCCTGGAACACAGATCTCTTTGTCAGATGCGTCCAGTGGTGAGAGCTATGGTTCTCCACAGATTTTGCTGCATTGGTTTCGGTTGGTCTTGGAGGTGAGGCCATACTCTTTTGCAATTTGCAAACATGGAGTTATAGCTTGGCTTCCATGTACCTTAACATGGGCAAAATGATCTCAATATGATAAGAATATGGTTGCATCGGCATATCAGATGGAAATTTAAGCATCTACCCCGCAGTGTCCACTCCTCTTATACACCTAACCATTATCGTTTGACCCACCATGCAACGGACAAAGAGCGCAACTTATAACGGTAGCTAACGCTTCAATTAAATGGGTCAGTATCAAGGGTACAACTGGACTCTGTTTGATTTTGTTCTCTGGAGCCATCACAGCACCACCAACCTCACCTGGTGATTGTTGTGTGGATATTGTCAAACCTTGAAAACTGCCAGGAATGGCCTTCAAGTTGTCCAGAAGGATTAAAAAAAAATTGTTTGTCACCGGTGTTGTTTTGATAACCGCAAAGTTCTCGCAATGTCGAAACACATCCCTTCATGAAGAAATAATTTTTTTTTGCTGTTTCTCACCAGTGGGAAGATACCATGAAAGAATATGCCGATTGGAGAGAAACAATAGAAGCCTTCACAAAGAACTGAGTTCTCTAAAGAAAAAGGTTTCTGCACTTGAATGAGGTCGTCATAGTTCAGGATCAGAGCAATCAGGAGATGATAAGAAGAATTAGCCAGTGTTATGTCAGCTGGAAGAATGTTTAAGCAATATTTTGGTTTGTTTCAGAAAGAATAAAAATGTATGTTTAAAGATAACGTAATGGAAGGAAAGATTACAATTGACAACTCTCACATGTCAATTATTTCCAGCGCTTTATGAATCATGTTGAAGTTGTTTGCAATGTGGATAATAATTTTTCATTTACAGCAAAAGCAAGATCTTATTTTCGTTTTTTTCTAATCGCTGTGCGGTTCTAATGTCCTGAATAATTGGAATTTCAAATCAGTGACAAGATTTTTGTTCCTTGTTGTTGGGAAGTCCGTGTTATTTGCTTCTGATAAATAAATCTGTTTTCAATGTTAAAAAATAAGACATTGTGTGTGTTAAACGTTGTTATGGACTGAGAATTTTTCAGAGGTGTCCCCGCAGCTCATGAGCAATCTATTTATTATGCTTGACACTTAACATCTATCATGGCTCCGTTTCAATAGTGGACAAGGCCATGTGTGTCTGTGATGGGTAAACATGAGAACACCTCAAGATGTTTGTTAATTGCAGCAGTTAGGCAACCACCCCACCGGACCCTATCTTGGGGAAAAATTGAAAATGATGCTCCACAGACTCATTCACAACATAGTTTTATGTTGTTTCCTGAACTATCAGTCCATTGGAGCAAGCAAACATGGAACAGTTGTCAAGGTGAAAATCGATTCACATAATGTTACTGCATGACAGAAATCCAGGGAGAAGCCGCAGCTTGCAGCAGACTCTAGAACCATAAGTTGACAGACTCACACGTCACTTCCCATTTCATCCTCATCTTGAATTTATCCACACGGTTAAAAGAAGCCTGTTCCCCTGATCACACTAGATGCAATAGCATCTTTCATGTTGTGGTTCAAGTCACGTAGCAGAAACAAAGAGAGGACCCACAAGTGACAAAAGGCACAGATGGAACCAATGGTCATATGACATGCTGCTTCGATGCAGGAGGTGGGAAAGCAAGTCTTGAAGCGTGTCTGGCTCATTGCTGTCGAGTGGACTTTTAAGCTGTCTGTTGTGTGGCAGAATGCACAGTCTGCTGCATTTCACATTGTAACATGAGGATCAACAACCTTGGTCCAATCTGTGCCGTTTGTCAGCTGATATTCCATGTCCACTGGTAGTAAGAACTGACAGATGACTTGGACAGTAGCAACCCCCCCTCCCCCTTTCTGGGCAGAGTGGGCAGGAGAGGGTGGTTGAAAGTATAACTTCTAGGTGGGATGGAACAAATATGAGACGTTCCACTGCACGGGGTATAAATGCATTATTGCTGGGACATTTTCCCCAAAAGCATCCCACAGGAGTTGAATGAATGGCCTGTTTGATGAACCTGGCTCACCAGGAGCATTACGGGGATGATCCGCAGACACACTTTTCAAGGTCCTCTGAATAAATAACCAGGATCATATTTAAACCTTGGTCGCTGTACTGTAATGTCTGTGTTCAGCATGCACTCACACACTTGTATTGGGCGCCTGCAACTCACGTATGAATCCCACCCGTGCCCCAACTTAGACGAGCAACCATGCATGGGGGACTCCTCTCAGCTAGATTCCACCGCTGTATTAAAGGGGGGGGTTAATGAGCTCTCTTTGGCAAGAGGGGCGCTAAGCTTAAGAACGGCGCGCCTCAGAAGACAGCGGTTATGGCTGGGAAACCAGGATAAATCGTAGGAAGAGAAGACTCAAACCCTTCTCTAGCTTGCCTGCTGACGCCGCCAGGCTTTAAAAAAAAACCAAAAAAAACCCCGGCGAAACGTTTCCACGCATGCGTGATTTTTTTGTTTGTTTTGGTTTTTAATTGAGAGCCCGGAAATACCGCGGCTAAGACGGGGTATCTCGGATAATGTGAAAAAAATCGCGGGAGGCTGATTCGGGGATTCGTACAGGTGTGAAAGGACAGGTGGGAAATCTGCAGCCACCTCCATCAGCGTGACTTCTACTTGACGGCGTGGTAAACACCGAGTGTGAAATGTCTCTTGATTATGGACAGCCATTTTTTAAAAAAGAAATATTATTTTACAAGTTATAAAAATGGCAGAAGGCAAGTGCCATCTTGAAATCTTGTGCAAGCAAGTGGAGGAACACAGAAAGCATCACTTGCTGCAACATACATAATCATTATCTAACAGCAAAGCAAGGATGCTTCCCTCCCCCCTTAAAACTATCATACCCCAGCTTTTCTCACACACTGACACTGACTTACTCAACTATAACTTATGCCATTAATAAACAAAGATTTCTTTAATCAACTGACAGCCCTTAAGAGAAATCGTAAAACAGCAAGAGACAAAGATCCAAATAGCCATAGCAGCTGTTGGTGCAATTAGAGGGGACACTGGAGATCCACAACTGGATTTCCAGATGTCTTTCATTTTCTTTAAGAACAGATGCAGGAGGGGCAATTTGAATCAAAGTTATGCTGCTGAGGCAAAGGGAGATTAATCCTGTGCCACTTCTTGGATAGAAATCTCCCCCCCCCCCACCAAGCTTTTGTACGCAGCTAACCTAGTTTGTGTCTATATTGGAGTTCATAGCACTAACAAAAGATTGGTTTCTGTCCAGCAAATGGCATGGGTTGAAGGGCTAACTAACTCCCTGTAGTAGCCACAATCCAAACTGGGCCTCCGCTCTGCTTTCAAAGACAGTTAAGTAGGTTGGATCTGTAGATTGGATCTTGCCACACCCTCACCCAGTAATTAAAAACCCTTTCATTGCTGAAATAAAAATGTTGTTTAATTTTCCAAAAGCTGCAACAGAGCTAGGCCTATGAGCTTCCCTAGGAACTTAGGAAAAAGGCCCAGAGTATGGGCACCATAAATGAGCAATTGTCCCTACCAATCTAACTAATGATGGAACTCAGAGCCCTGTCTCCTCTGATAACAGTGCACATGGAAAGCACTAAAGGATATGTAGTGCTTTGAAGGTTAAAACTAACACTTCTGTGTCTGGAAATTGAGAGCCAAGAGTGGTTCTCAATTTTTTATACATTGCTTTTCTTCCCAATGGGGACCTAAACCAGCCTACAACATCATTCTGTCTTCTTCCACTTTATTCTCACAACAACAACTCTATGAGACAGGTTAGGCTGAAACACACTGACTGGCCCATGGTCACTCACCAAGTTTCCATGGCAGACACTAACCAGTTTTGAACCCATGAAGAATGGCAGAGGCAGTGGGGTAGAGAACTCTCAGGCTTTTGATCTACCAATTTTCCCTCTCCTATTAATTCTGAACTGACACTCAGGTGTTCTCAGAATTCTCTCCTTTCCACTGCATATTTAGGCTAACTCTGGCTTCGGAAATTCCTAGAGATTTGGATTGTGAAGCCTGGAAATGGTGGGGGTTTGGGAATGGGTGTGATCTCAACAGAGTATACAATGCCATAGAATCCACTCTCCAATGCAGCTGTTTTCTCCAGGGGAACTGATATCTGTATTCTGGAGATCAATTGTAATTCTGGGAGATCTCCAGGCCCCACTTGGAGGTTGGTAACCCTAATTTAGGTAAACATATGTACATGCAGGATTAACATGTGTTTACTGTAACATGTGAACAGGGCTATTTTGGTGGGCTTTTCTGGTAGAACAAGGAATGGAAACGATTGCATGGCTCAGCAAGAGAGAGTGGTAAAAGTCAGTTGCACTCATTCAGTATATGGTCCTAAAAGC
Organism: Eublepharis macularius; assembly: GCF_028583425.1. Lineage (NCBI taxonomy): Eukaryota > Metazoa > Chordata > Lepidosauria > Squamata > Eublepharidae > Eublepharis > Eublepharis macularius. The sequence goes on from NC_072796.1 coordinate 52,868,698, forward strand.
CATATGGTCCCTCTGGTTGGTTTTCCACTCTGCAGGGGACTGCTCAGGCAATACCCTCCGCACAATCCAAGGTGCAATGCACATGCAGGTTTATCCCATTTTCATCATTTCTTTTTTCATCATTTCTTTTTTGCAGAAAAGTTATAATTTGGTTCTAAAATATGAAAATGGGAATGAAGACATGCTCTTCAATATCTACATGAGGCTGCCAAATGAGATTGTCTAGAGCTTTGAGGTTGGATGTCTTTGATATGCAGATAATACCCAGCTCTACATTTCATTACATAAGCCTCCACATGCATCCATTGTGGCTCTGAACCAGTACTTTAAGGAGATGATCATGTGGCCAAGGCAACACAAGTTGAAGCTGAATCCAGACAAGACAGAGGTGATATGAGTTGGGAAGGCTGATGTTTTAGAAGGACTGTGTCCACGTCTTAGATGGAATGAAACTGGCTTTTGGAAAACAGATTGAGAACTCAGGCTGCTCATGGACCAACATGGGTAGTCATGGATAAGGGTTGCCAGGCCCAGCCTCGTGTCCTGCTCACTGAATTGGAGGCAAGACCCAACAACAACAGTTCCCACAGCAAAAGTTACAGTCCAAACTCAAAGTTTAGGATCAGATAACATAATCCAGAAGTACAATCTAAAAACACTGCAAGGTCAAAGAGTCATGTTACATTGTCCAAATGTTGTTCTCCACCTTTGATGAGGACTCATTTTCTAATTTAATACCTGGGCCACCTGGCAACCAGCAGGACACCAGAGAGGTGTGGACATGAGTGACATCAGTTCTCTCTAGGAATCATCAGAAATTCTATAGTTTTAGAAACTCTACAGTTTTACCACAGCATTTCCAGCATTCCTATAGAGTTGTGCCATCACTTCTGGGTTTCTTCCAGAAGTGACACCAAACCATAAGCCCAACAGTTGTTTTTATTTTATTCCTGCTACTGCTTTGAGCTGACCTGGATAGTGCAGGTGAGCCTGATCTCATCAGATCTCAGAAGCTAAGCAGAATCAGCCTTGGTTAGTGATTGGATGGGAGACCTCTAACGAAGACCAGGGTTGCAGAGGCAGGCAATGGCAAACCACCTCTGTTAGTCTCCTGCCATGAAAACTCCACCAGGGGTCACCATATGTCAACTCTAAATTGAGGGCACTCTCCATCACCACCACACAGGTCTGAGTAGCAGTGGTAAATGGGAGCTGGGGTGGGGGTTTCTCTACACTTGTGGGAGGACTGGCAATGCTATCATGAATACAGTCTTGTGTATGAAAAGTAGGCTGGTGCAGTGACCAAGAAGTTGCATCTGGCTAGCTGTTTCTGATACACAGCCAATCTTGCCACTCTGATCCATGCTTTTGTAACCTTGTTCTTGGATTACTGTAATGCACTCTGCATTAGACTGTTCTAGAGTACAACCCAGAAACTGCAGCTAATTCAGCATACAGCAGCCCAATAACCAGGGACTGATGCCTTGCCAATCTTAAAATAGCTACACTGGCTGCCAGTTTGTTTCTGATTCCAGTTAAAAGTGTTGATTATGGCTTTAAATCCTTTCATGGCCTGGGAAGATCCCCAATATCTAAAGGATCATCTTCTCCCATGTATTCTGCTGTGCCAACAAGTCTTCATGCTTCCATCAACTGACTGTTCCTACACTTAAGATACAACAACAAAAGGGAAGCTCCCGGAAACAACACGTGAAATACAAACCGGAGAGCAATGCAAATCGTTATATATGAAATTATTTATATAATTAAAGTGCAAAAGTGTGCAACACAGTTTACAGAATTTTCACTCGAATAAAGTGGTCCGTCGCAAAGAGCAATCACAAATTCATATATATACACAATCAAGGGTGGAGAGTGCGCAATCAGGGGAAAGGCAGTCCATGTGTCTAGAAATGGAATTAATAAGACAAAACTAGCCAAGACCACAGCTATACAGCCCAGAAAATCCGCAACAACCATTAATTCAAAGCAGCTTACCCTCCTTTGGAAAGCCAGCCTCAGTAGTCCAGCTTGCACTCACTCACTCACGCACTCACTCATGCACTCACTCACTCACTAACTCACAAGTCACGAATGAAAATAAAGCAGCAGAATGAATTTAAAGCAGCTTACCCTCCTTTGGAGGGGGAGGTGGCTGGGAGGAAAAGGAATCATGTGAGTGGGGCCAAAACCCACGTGACCTCTTTTCAGATCTACAGGAATGCCATTCTGGTGCGTTCCCCCTCCAAATGAGCCCTGCCCAAAATACAGAAACATAACTTGACAAGGTGTACAGGATTTCAACCAGATATGCAACAACTTAGCAAGAGATGTTATAATACATTCTTTGAATTAAACCTGAACAAAGGTACAGATGTAAGACTGGTGTGGGATGCAAGTAAAGCTTTTATAGGAGGCCATTTTATATGGCTCAATGATCTAACATGCCCTTCCCCTGCTCTCGAGCTCCCGGAGGAAAACCGGAGCGAGGGCATGTTAGAGCAGCAGCAGCAGATCCCTCTGCTGTTGCTGTGGCTGGAGTTTTGCTGATGCAGTGGCTTTCTCCAGAGAAGCTCCCCAGGGGCAGGCAGCCCACCGGATGCAGGGCACCCTGGAAGAGAGCAGCAGCTGCCCACCCCCAAATGGAGCCTGAAGCTGGCAGGCAGCAAGCAGTGGCAGAAGGAGCTGCTCAGGCTGCCACTGCTGCTACTCCACCATACATTCTTAAAAACAGAGAAGGGAAACAGAGAGGGGAAGGAGTCTCCAACTACACTTCCCAGGTAAACTTGTGCAGACACGCCATGTGTAATGCATCACTTACAGCTTTGCTCTCAGATTCAGGAATAGGAGCAGAATGTGCAGAGCTGCTGCATTTCTTCCCTCCTTGGTCTTGTGACATTGTTCATTCTGAAAGGCTTGCCTTGCTCCCAGCCACTAGTTGTGCATGAGGTAATTAACAGGCTTGCTAACGCCCTGCCCAGGGCAGTGCATTTCCCGTCCCCACCAGCCACCCCCCCCCATTCCCACTCACCTGACTGGCAGAGAGGAAAGGCACGGGCGTGGGGGAGAAGAACAAGTGCACACTTCCACCATCTCCCATTGCACTAGAGAATAACATCATTTTCTGGCATGAAAGAAGAGCTGCAGGTCGCAGGAAAGCCCACTTAATTAAAAATTGCCTCAAAATGGGCTATTAGTTAATCTGGCTTCAGCACAACCCACAGCTCCTCTGTAGCACCAAAAATGATGACATTTTCTGGCACAACAGCGAAACTGTGGTTTGTGCTGAGGCCCAGTTCTTTAAAAATCATGCATGGGAGGTAAGTAGTACTCCACTGCCCCCTGGGCCTCTGTCCCCCAGTTTGGCATAATGGCCATATCCTGTATCCTTTATCTCCTAGCTACACACTGCTAGTGGTCAAGCCCAAGCCAGTTCTGGACTTGTCCTAGGATTGCCAACACAAAGTAGGGAAATTCCTGGTGGTTTTGTGAGTAGGTGAGATGGGTGAGACTTCAGCAGGGTATAATGCCATAGAGTCCATCCTCCAAAGCGGCCATTTTCTCCAGGGGAACTGAGCTCTGCTATCTGGAGATCATTTGTAATTTTGAGGGATCACCTGAGCCCAGCTGGAGTTTGGCAAACCTACCTGGGTACTTGACAGTGGCTTGGCTTAATTCCAGCTGATTTAGGCGGGCAGGCAATGATAGACATAATGTATATCCATTGCCTCCTGGACCTTCACTAGCAGAAGCCAGATACAAGCCATAGTCTACACTTCAGCACTGCAGCAATCTGTACCAAAAATCCTGTATGTTTTGAAGTCACATTTGAAAAAGTTTGAGTTTTAATGTAATATGCAATCCTGAACTATTTAAGATTGCCGTAACAGTTTTTGTTTCTTATTCATAGAAAAGCACGCAGGAAAGAACAGTAAACAAACAAAGAAATGAACTGGAACTGAAATATTTTTCAGGATGACCATTCATGTGTAGTTGTGTATGTGTGTTTGTGTGTCATTTGGTACCTTCATAATTGTTTTCATGTCCCTACTCAGTCATATTGCCTTTCCTCACCAATATGTTGGAATATCATAACTCAGAATATCATTATTATTCAATTGTCATCCGCCACCAGTGATTGCCTATCACTGCAAAATTGAATGCACTAAACACTTATTATTACACTGTAGCTCAAAATGGATTTTCTAATTATAAGTCCACATAACCTTTCTTAAACAAATAATCTCATTTTGTATAATAAGCAAGTTTTTAATGGAATTTCACAACAATTGAAAACTACCATATCATTTTTCAAGCCCACCGGCATGGGTCCATTATTAAACTTTTAATAAAAACATGAAAGCTGTGCTATATGTAATGATAGAAATTGCCCTACTTTTGTTTTTATTAAATATAGAATCTGGTTTATGTTGTAATATTGGGAAGCATTTAAGCAAATACTATGCCTGTGTTTACAACTATATTTAATAGTGAAGATATACTGAGCATCTAATTAACAGCCACTTTCTCTTGCCTGACAGGAGGAGATCTCCCCTTGCACAGGGAAAAGCAGGCTTGCAAAAACTCAGATGATATTCACTATTACCTATTAAACTGGCTCATGTCATGAATGAGCTTTGGATGAATCAAGCGATGCATTTGCAACAAAATTTGAAGATTCTAGAGAATGTGTTAGTGCAAAAGAAGTATCACAGGACACTGTTAAACAGAGTTATTTTCTAATAAGTCTATTGATATCAATGGATTTAGAAGGGTGTAACTCTGTTTAGGATTGGACTGTTAATGACCAAAACATATGATATTTGTTTAGGAAACTGTTGCAGATATCTTGATATTAGAAGGGAAAGTAGTGCAAATATGGAGGGGAAACCATGCAATGTGGGAGCACAATTCAGACTAACTGATGCTCTGATAACAATAACTCTGTCCCTAAATTGGTCAGCTTTAAACAGCAAGACAAGGTATACTCTAAATAATACAGAAACTGGATTACAAGACCATGTAGTAAAAGCAGGTATCTACAATAATTATTGTAGTGGACTACAATCCTATTCTGTTACAAAGGTGCCTGCCTGGACTTTAGTCCTGTATTTTAACTACAATTGTCAACAGCTATTATTTCCCAGGAAGCTTGTCAGTTTCATGGATAAACAGGAGTAAAGTCCCATTATAAGGTTCTGTGAATAGGCAGCAGGGAAGTTTGTGCTGCAAACCCCAAAGGCTGTTAAATGTGATACTGAATCAATTTGCAGCTAAATTAAAGGTGAGGGATGTGAAATGCAGGACGGATTCCAGCAAAGCAGGAAATATAACTCGTTGAAGGCTTTGGGAGGGAGTGCAATTAAGCAGATGTAAAGATTGAGAAAATGTATTTTAAACCTTAAAACTCCCATTGATTTCCCCCCCCCCCCTCGATGGTTGAAAAACTGTGTTGGCTGCACATATATCGAGCTAAGTGAAGTGCTGAAATATTGTTATCAGAATTATGTTTTCAAGAGATTCTAGGGCAAATCAATATGAGAGGAGGAAAATCAGCAAATACAAGAAACACAAATGTAGCATCGGGTGTGTGAGTGTTGGTTTTTGTTAATACTAGAAGTGATTATTTTTGTAATAGGATATCCTAATGAATTTTTACCAAAGTTTTTCAAGCTGGAATCTGGTGCTACAATATGAAAGATCTATGAGACCATAAAACCAAATAAGGGAGATACTTCACCTAAGCATAATTTTAGGGTAAGGCTGAAGAATGTGGTTCTAGATACACTAGCCCTGTTTAAGTCAGCAGGACTTGCATCCAAGTAGAATAATTATTTCCATCTGGTTATGCATCTTATTCACATTTAATCATAGGCTGTATGGTTACTTGTTCATCATCTCTATGGGGAGATGTGTGAACTAGATGTATAAGTCATGCAACTGTCTGTAACCAGAAGCACAGATGCATGAGTCAGTACAGAGACTGGCTGAACGCTAGAGCGTAAGAAAAGCACTCTGCAGTATACAGAAATTTTGTCTCAGTTCCTTCACTAAACAGACTGTTAATCTTCACCATTTCCTACAGTGGACTGCAGTCTTAAAGTAGCAATTTGCAGTCATGCCTGAGAGAGGGCAGAGTACAGTCACACTGGGACAAATGCACAATGTATAAAAATCATCTCAGCTACTTTAGTTAATGTGCACATAGTTCATTGAGGCCAGAGCTAATGAGTGTACTATCATATCATGGTGTATGTTTACCCAAATGTATGCCACAGTTCCTCAGTGCCTTAACAGAGACATTTCAAAGGGGGGGCTTTATAGTGCAATCCTATGAAGAGGTTCTCCAATCTAAACCCACTGAACTCTGCACATGATTGCAAGAAGGGGGTTGCCTAACCTTTCTCCTGCCCTTTCATCCCTCCAGATTGCTTGCCAATACAGTTGCTCTTGAGCAGGGGAAAGTTTAGGCACTCCCACCTTCTCTCTGTAGTCGGTCCCCCCCCCAACATTCCTTCCTCCTGAGCAGCTTAGCTTTAAAAATAAAGTATTGCATATAGAAAGTGAAGTGTCATTTGTCATTTGTCCCTAGCAACCTGGCTGTGTTTCAATTTGGGTTCGACACATCAGCTTCTGATGCAATTTGAGGGGGAAATTATAGGTTCTACCAAGTTTTCAATTCAAATTAGATTTAACTGGACAGAGATGTTTAGGCCAACTGCACAGCCATTTTGGTGTCTGGCAGTAGTATCTTCCTGTGCTTTTAAATATGGTTTCCCCCACCACCAAGAAGAGGGAAAGAAAGCAGGCTGACTGCTTCTACAAGGTTATTTTGCTCCAGCGCAGCTGCTGAAGAGGAGCATTCTTTTCTCTAGCCTCTGCACTGCACTGTATTCATTTTCCTCTGGGCTTTTCCTTTGCAGCAGTCTTTTCACTAAGGATGGGTTCACAGAGATATGTAAATACCCCTACATGTGTACAGTTGCACACAGTAAGTTGTACACAGTAAGATCCCTTTAATATGACTCTTTAACTCACTTTGACTTCTGAAGGTAGAAAACAGATTTTTTTTAAAGGTTTCACACACCTTAAGGATTAAATGCTGTCCTCCTGCAGTTAATGAAGATTCATCTGGATTTTCCAAAGCATATTTTGCTCCTATATTTTTGTTTGTTTGATGGTGTGTGAGACCTTTTAAAAAAAATCCGTGCACCTTTAGACACCAAAGTGGGTTAAAGAGCCATATGAAAGTAATCATATATATTTGTACTGAAGCTGGGAGCTGGGAGCAGTGGTGGTATTGCATGTGTCGCCGCTCTCCTGTTCCATGTATTGAAAAACATATACATTGAACTTATATAATATTAGATTAATACTAGGACAACATCACAATGCCAGTAAGACAAGTTGCATGTGATCCTCCAGTAGATGCACCTCCATCCCCTGTGAAAACCAACATGAAAATTGGCTCAAGATGGGTAGCCGAGTTAGTCTGTCTGTAGCAGCAGAAAAGAGCAAGAGTCCGGCTGTTACCCTCAGGGTGGGAGATCTGGCACTCACGTTTTGCTCCCGGGCTATGCGATGACAGCACTTTCGGGAAGTGACATCATTGCACAGGCTCCTGCATGCCATAGTGGGTCTAAATTAGCCTGATTCGGCCCAAATCGGGCTCATTTCAAACCGAATAGGACTGCTGTGGAGCCCAGGAGCACTGCTGAGGCAGTGCAACAGGCCCTGTGCTTCTCCGTGGGCTGAATCGAGAGGCGCATTCCCCAACCTTTCCCCCGCCAACCGGATAAATTTGTGGTAGGGTATGAGCTTTTGTGAGTCACACCTCACCTATATGAAGAAGTGAGCTGTGACTCATGAAAGCTCATATCCTACCATAAATGTTGTTGGTCTTATAGGTACCACTGGGCTCTTGCTTTTTTCTACATGTAAATTGGCTGTAATTACACAGCAGTGGCTTCCCAATAAAAATATGCACTTTGTTTTTGAATACTTCCTGTATGATCACTGTTTCCTGTTTTGTCCCACAATCCTTATACAACCAAACAGAAAGAAAGTACAACTCTGGCTGTGCCCAAACCAGTTACAAAGCTTCATTTATATCAGCAAAGCAAGGATTTTAGTAATTGTTAAGTTGCTCACACTCTGCTGTGAATTCACAGACAAATGAGTCTGGTTTTGGCTAAACAGTGGGAACATAACAGTCCCTGTAATCTTATTAAAGAAAAATAGTTTCACAAATACTGTTCTACTTCTCTTCCCAGCAACAATGATAAAGAACAAAGTGTGCATCACTTGCATCAGTTCACATTTTTAGCTATAAAAAAGATTTGATGTATACAACAAATGCAAATCTTAAAAATCTAACCACTTATATATGGTATTTAAAGAGCCAAATTTGGAATATACAGCTGATGACATGATATATCAGTTTACAGCTGGTAAATATTCACTTTTGTTTTTCTCCCTCTCAAGTAGGCTTTTTCAACATTTTCTGTAGAGCAAACCATTTAAAATGATCACTGTTAGATGAAATAATTACATTGTAACTGCATCAGGAAAGCTCCTTGTGATTTGTATAAAATATAAGACATTTCTGTGCCAACTCTGTTCTTCCAGTGGTGATGAAGATTTGTATAAAATAGTGCTAACCAGTGAAAGTGTGTGTAGGTGAAAACCAGTTCTGCCACCCAGCGTGTGTCTACTGCAGGGTGGTTTTTTTTTGTTTGTTTCATGAAACAAATAAAGCATAAAGCTAAATAATTAATGCCTGGCATAATGGGACAATGTAATTTGTTATTATCTGAAAAGTATTGGTGCATTACCGACAGTGCTTATGTCAAAAGATTTTTTTAACCTGATGTTTTTCTAAGAAAAAAAGATCATCCCTTGTTACTTTTGGGAAACTTATACTACCTCTGGAAAGAAAAACCCACACAGAGCACATCTGCTTAGTGAAACTTAATCTTGTTATTGTAAGGTTTTGTATAACTTCCTGTTTTTATACTTACACAACAGGATATTTAAATTACAAGGACGACAGAGGAATGAGGCAAAAGATCCCAGTTCACTGTTGTTGATAACAAATATATGTGGTGTCTGATTAAACACTCACTTTTATGAGGAAAGTCACTTTCAGAAATAATTAGGAGCCCCAAGGTCAGTCCTTAATTAAACAAGCCCCAGTGATTAAAATCAGATTTACTGTTTATTAACTGTTTTACTATGCTGCAGAAAAACCAGAGAACTTTTTATAGCAGCAACCACTAGTCGTGCTACGTAGTTAAGTCTTATCACCATTTCCGTTGTTAATGTAGTCTTTGGGGTTTAATGTCTCAGCAGTAACAAACTGCATCAGTTTGAAACCTGGGGCAGAGATGTGGCTCAGAGGCAAAGCCTGGCTTTGATCACCTCAAAATACAACCTCATCAACTGGCAAAGCAAAATCTAAAATGAAGACATTGTCCCCTTTTGTCACTATTTATAGACCTCCTCAATCTGAACAAAGTTTATATTCCATATAAGAAAATGTTCAAGTCTAAAAACATGCATAATTATGGAATGATTTAATTTGCTTTCCTGACTGAGCAGTCACTACTAGAGGACTTTCAGCCCTGACTCAGTAGTTCATAAGGGCTGGTGGCAGGCACTTCAGCAGCCACTGGCCACCTTCAAATTTCCCATCTGTGTTTCTTTCTGAGCCTAGCATAGACAAATTGCCAGGTTGTAATCTGAGGTGTAGAGGTTATACCTGGATCTGGGAGACTTGAGTTCAAATCCCCACTCTGTCATGTGGGAACTCATTGGGTAACCATAGGCTAGTTTCTCTCTTTCAGCCTAACCTACCTCACAGGGTTGTTGTGAGGCTAAAATGGAGAAGAGGAGAGCGATGTAAGCTGCTTTAGGTACCTATTGGGGAGAAAGGCGGGGGATAGATAAATAAATAAATAAAAATAAATAAATAAATAAATCTTCCAGAGCAATGGAGATGAGGCAACCACTGCTTCTTCTGACCATTTCTTGCCCTGCTGTCTAGATCAGCCTTGTCCCCCACTGCATTGAGGGATTTAAAAATATATGAATGTTCTCTGGATTTCTCACTGGCATCTTCATGCATAGCATAGCTGTGGTTTCTTCATACGATGAATAGAGATGCACAATTGGATAGTGCTTAGCAGTATACACACGTAATAATAGTAATCCAACAGAGCTGAATTGCAAGATCGGAGAAAAATTTCCTTGGTTCCAAACATATTTATTTACTTACATCATTTATTGTCTGTCTTTCTCAGTGAGACTCACAGTAGATCAGAAACACACACACATACAGCCAGTTAAGAGCGTAGTGGTTAAGAGCGCAGGACTCTAATCTGGAGAGCCAGGTTTGATTCCCCACTCCTCCACTGGAAGCCAGCTGGGTGACCTTGGGCTAGTCACGGCTCTCTGGAGCTCTCTCAGCCCCACCCACCTCACAGGGTGTTTGTTGTGGGGATAATGATGACATACTTTGTAAACCGCTCTGAGTGGGTGTTAAGTCATCCTCAAGGGTGGTATATAAATCAAATGTTGTTGTTGTCGTTATATAGCCCCTTGCTGGGATTACCATACATTGGTTGCGACTGGACAGCACATCATACGTGTACTACAGACACTCACACACAAGAACAATTTAATCAGACAACATAAAACCTCCAGTAAACAATGCAATAGGACTTGGATTACAAGCTTAGAAAATAAGCAGACAGAGAACTGACTAAGGCATCACATAAGTAAACATAAAGAGTGGATTACAAAAGTAGAAAGCAGTACCAAAAAAATCAAAATGGTAACTACCATCTTATTCCTTGTTATAAGAATGGCTTCCTGAACAATTCTGTTTATACAGTCAGGGCTGGTGCCAGAGTTTCTGGCGCCTGCGGCCACTTGTGTATGCACGCACGCCACAGACTGCGTGATGACGTCATCATGCGATGACATCATCATGCAGCGCAGGATAGCTGGGGCAGCACGTGGAAGCTTCTCCATGCTCCGCATGCCACCCCAGCAGCAGCCTGACAGCTTCTGCGCCCGGCTGGGATGTGTGGGGGCAGAGGAGCATGCAGCAGAGCTGGCGTGGCTGGCTGCAGCTGCTGCTGCAGCCAGCCAGCCCCGTGCCGCCACCGCCACATGCCCCAGCCGGGCGCAGAAGCCGTCAGGCTGCTGCTGGGGCAGCATGCGGAGCACGGAGCAGCCTCTGCGCGCCACCCCAGCAGTGGCTAATGGCTTCTGCACCCGGCTGGGGCATGTGGCGGCAGCGGCGGCAGCACGGGGCTGGCTGGCTGCAGCAGCAGCTGCAGCCCAGTCACACCAGCTCCGCTGCGTGTGCCTCCGCCCCGACACCCCCTCCAGTGCCTCTCCAGTGCCCTCGCGCCCGAGGTCACCGCTTACCTGGCCTCAATGGGTGTGCCGGCCCTGTATACAGTTGGTAGAATCTTAAAATTGTGGGCATCTCTGGCTTCATCAGGCTGGCCATTCCACCAGGTGAGAGTCACAAAAGAGAATGCCTGGGTAGGAGCCGCTGTTGCGCTTTTCTCAGGAGGCTTTACCTGGAGGAGTGAACGTTAGTAATGCTGCATTCCATCATGAGGTGCCAAGTGCCTCTCAGTGCCTTCCTGCACTTATTCTCCAATTTTCTAATGTTTTCATGGGTTGTCAAATACAAATCTCTGTGTTGACTGTGCTATGCTACTTGTTTTTCCTGGGGTGCACTGTGCAAGCAAGTGTCCACTGTGTCCACTGTGCAAGCAAGGATGTTAATTGTCTATAAAATGGACAAGGGGCAAAATTTGCCATCCATTATTGACAAGGGGTAACTTGGTTCTCACAAAGAGATCCCACAGATAGATGCATGCAGAAAAGCACTAAACCCGTCTTCGAAGGAGTCCTTGAAATTAGCCTCTATCCACAATACTTTGCCTGTCACAAAACAGGCAATTTGCTAGTTCTAATATCCAGAGAGATCAAAAATATATTAACAAAGGATATATCACAAAAGAAAAGATGACATTCGGAAAGCAAAAGAAAACACCTTATGTCTAGATCATTGATCTAATTTAGATGTTAATGTATGAAAGGAAACGCATTTGGGCTCAACAAGACTATACATGTTCACTTAGAAGTAAGCCCCACAGAGTTGTATGGTGCTAAGACATTATCCATAAGTCTGAGAGCCAAATTAAATAAGAACTTGTGACTGGATCTCCCAAGTTTTGTTTATTAGCAAATAGCAGAGGTGGCAGGAATATGGTGTGGAAAGAGTGTGTGTGTGTTTTAAAAAGCCTTTAACCATGTGCTCTTATCTACCAATAAAAATGCAGTCTAGTTTAGACTTCAGTCCTCAATATAATTATTTGGGAGTACAATCCAATGAACACAGTGGACTTTTCTTCTAAGCTAATATCCATAGTCACAGTTGTGAATTACCAAAGTAGTGTTTGTAATCTTATCTTTCAAATGAATAGAGTGTAAACTGTAAAAGAGATATGTTCCTTTGCAGTGTTCCATTTTTAATATTTTATATATTTATCATAATCTATTTCCTCTCACTTCTCATATTGGTCCAACTGAGACCCAGCTTACATGTAGAGATGGGCACGAACAGCAATACGAATTTTAAAAAGCCACAAACAGCCCAATCCGCTGTTCGGGAGCAAGCTGTTCGTGAGTCCCCATTCCCAGCGAACATGTGTTCATTCCAAGCCCTCTTCGTGGCGTTCGTCAGCTGTTTGTAAAACCAGACAGTCTGGCACTTTTAAATCAATTCCCATGGCAACATAGGCATGGATTGTCTGAAATCTGTCAGAACTCCTTCTGGCTTTCCTTCTGGCTTGTAACTAGACATGGGCACGAACCAAAAAAAATTATCGAACCAGCGGATCGTGGTTCGGTGTGGACCACGATCCCGAATTCCCGAACAGCAATGAACATCTCCTGTTCCCGAACCAGATCGTGGATCGTGGAGGCCAAAGTGGGTCGTGCCACTGTTCCTAGCGATACAGGAACGGTGGGTGATGCTGGCGGCTGCCGGGCCTGGCGGGCACGGGGAGGAGGCTGGGGGTCTGGCCACTCACTGGCGGCACCCCCCATGTGCCCGCCCACCAGGCCAAAGTGGAGCGCCTTGGTATTCCCAGCGAGGTCAGGAACGTGGTAGAGGCAGGGCGAGGGGGTCTGGCTGCTCGCTGGTGGCACCCCCCATGTGCCCACCCGCCAGTACAAAGAGGAGCACGCTGGTATTCCCGGCTTGGGTGGGAGAGGACATGTCATTCGGACGGGGGCCTGATCCCCCAGCAAGCGAGGGTCCTCACCCGAGGGTCCCACTGAGGAATAGGGTGGCAGCAGCCGACAGCACCCACCTTCCTGCCTTGCCGGAAAGGATGGGAGGGAGAGGAGATGTCATTTGGAGGGGAAGTGGGAAGATCCACCAACAGCCACGAGGCCTCCTCCGAAGCTCCCACTGAGCTACTCTGTGGCAGCAGCCGACAGTACCCACCTTCCTGCCTTGCCAGAAAGGATGGGAGGGAGAGGAGATGTCATTTCGAGGGGTCGGAGTGCTCCAGAGAGGGACAGGTCGAAAGAGGGTCTATGATGTTTGGCAGCAGCCCTGGCACCAGAGGGAAGGAGGGACTAGAGCCCTAGCCCACCACTCCCACAGACCTGAACAGATCAGGCCCTGATCAATAATCAATGTGAGCCCTCAGCCAAGGTGCCCACTGAGCTTGGCCCCAGGGCCTGGTAGCAGCCCTGGCACCAGAAGGAAGGAGGGACTAGAGCCCTAGCCCACCACTCCCACAGACCTGGACAGATCAGGCCCTGATCAATAATCAATGTGAGCCCTCAGCCGAGGTACCCACCGAGCTTGGCCCCAGGGCCTGGTAGCAGCCCTGGCACCAGAGAGAAGGAGGGACTAGAGCCCTAGCCCACCACTCCCACAGACCTGAACAGATCAGGCCCTGATCAATAATCAATGTGAGCCCTCAGCCAAGGTACCCATTGAGCTTGGCCCCAGGGCCTGGCAGCAGCCCTGGCACCAGAGAAGATAGATCCCTATCCCCCAAAGCCAAGCTCAATTGTATTCTCAGTCTCTCTCCCCAAAGGCTAGCAAGTGGCAAGCAAGAGCTCTGTCCCACTCCACTGCTAGCAGAAAGTGAAACCCAGCCTGGGAGACCACAGCTATTTTAAGCATGGGTCCCATTCAGCAACACAGGAGGTCTGTGTTTGGCCGTCAGAGCTGCCTATCAGGGTTTGCAGGGATGAGTGGAGTGACCATGGCTACAGAACACCCCCTTCCCCCTCCCTCCCCTGGTTTCTTCTCCCAACTTGTAACTGCTTTGCAGCTCCATGGTTGGAAGGAAGCCCTGCTGATCAAGGAAAGCTGGGCTTCCATTTGGGTTTCCAGGGCGACAGAAGGAGGGCAGACAGAGCTCAGGCATTCCCCTGGCTCCGTTGCCAGGGGAATAGATTGCTGGCGCCTGAATGTCTGGCTTCCCAAACCGAGCCTGAACACCCCGAACCAGGCCTCTCCCGACCGCTGGATCGTTGGCCGTGGCCGATCACAATCCGCCAGGTCATGATCGTGCGATCACCATTTTCGTGGGTTTTGATGTCCGTAATGCGGTTCGTGCCCATCTCTACTTGTAACCTCTCAAAGTAGCTTCCGACAGACAGTCCAGTTTTTTCCACTGTGAAAAGAAAATGACAGAAAAGGGAGGTACCAATGGATCACAGCTTTCCCAGGGTCCAATCTCTCCGAAACTTGGGGGGGGGGGTCTTCAGGGGAAAGTGAGGACTATGTCCCCTGCAAATTTGGTGTGTATTGGACATTGGGAAGGACAGTTTGTAACCCCTCAAAGTAGCTTCCAGCAGAAAGTCCAGGTTTTTCCACTGTGAAGAGAAAGTGACAGGAAAGGGGGAGACCCATGGATCATGCCTTCCCCAGGGTGCAATCTCTCTGAAACTTGGGGGGTTTTCAGAGGACAGTGAGGACTATGTCCCCTGCAAATTTGGTGGGTATTGGACATTAGGAAGGTCAGTTTGTAACCCCTCAAAGTAGCTTCCAGCAGATAGTCCAATTTTTGCTACTGTGAAGAGAACATGACAGGTAAGGGGGAGACCCATGGATCATGCCTTTCTTGGGGTGCAATCTCTCTGAAACTTGGGGGGGTCTTCAGAGGACAGTGAGGACTACTTCCCCTGCAAATCTGGTGAGTATTGGACATTGGGAAGCTAGTCCTTAATTAGCTTCCATCAGACAGTCCAGTTTTTGCCACTGTGAAGAGAAAATGACATGAAAGGGGGAGACCTATGGACTCTCCTTTCCTTGGCTCAAGTTCAGCTAAGTCCCAAGGGGGCTGTTCTGGCTCACATGAACCTCCAACTATGAACATGTTCATGAACATGTCATGTCCGGTGATGTTTGTGAATCCCTGTTCGTGGATGGCAACGAACAACAAACATCGTGTTTGTTTTTTTAACCTGTTCATGCCCATCTCTACTTACATGGCATCCAGCTTGCACACATGAAATTGGAACAGGTGAATCTCTAGACTAGAAGGATCCAGATCAATAATGACATGGTTTCAGGAAGTGTGATCTTATACCTCATATGGTTTTGCACCAATCAGCACACCCAGACAAGTTCAAGTGGCTATGCCAGTTAGGTCTCCAAATGCAAGAAAGGTATTTTTCACAGGGAATGATTTTTTTCAGCAGGAAACAGAATGAGAGAAGAACCTAATCAGCCATTAATTAGACCATTTATCCATATCTGGTGACAGTGTTTACTTGGTAACAGAAGAGGATGTAAGAACAGCAAATGATTAGCTGTCCATGTGAGTCAGATGGAGCTTTCAGCCTATCAGGCCAGCAGAATTCTCCATGTCTGATATAGAGGCTAAATTCTAAATTAACTAGATCTTTTTTAAAAAAAGAGATCACGTTTAACATCACATCAGTGCTATTTGTCTTTGTTCATGTGAGCATAGCCTTAGCTGATGTTACAAAGGCTCAGCACTGGAGTGGAAAGCTGAAAACAGTGCCACTTCCTGACCCTGTGCATTAATGCCCATCTGTGGCTTTACACATAAAATAACTGGTTCATTCACCTTTAACTGTGTAGGGAAATACCTTATGATTCTGAAATTCCATGGGTGGCAGACATAACATAACACACAAGCAGCCAAACATATGGAGACTTGTGAGTACTCTGGAGAGTTGCTCCAGTTTCCAATGGCAAGAAAGTGTGAATGAGACTTGATAGTGAGAAAAGTAAGGAAAATGGCACACAGTAACAAAGACTGAACCTCAGCACATGTGAAACTATACCTACAACATGGTAATCAAATAATTAAAGAAATCCATTTTGGAGTGGTTGGAGCGCCATCTTATAGCTGTATGGTATGCACGTTGATCATGTGGGTCACCCAAATGCTGTTTAGTTCATATGATAACACTACTCTTTTGTACAGGGGGTGAACCACAGAAACAAACCATACAGTCTAGGAGACCCATGTGGTTGTCATTTGCATAGCTGTAACGTTTAGCCCTGACCATATAGCAGTGAAGCTTTGGGGAGTGAGGGAGGCAGTAA
The DNA here is from genome assembly GCF_028583425.1 of Eublepharis macularius. Taxonomy (NCBI): domain Eukaryota; kingdom Metazoa; phylum Chordata; class Lepidosauria; order Squamata; family Eublepharidae; genus Eublepharis; species Eublepharis macularius. Next base: position 52,885,331 of record NC_072796.1, read on the forward strand.
TTTATGAACTGGGTCTGAATTTTCCCCTGTAAGGGTTTTAAGATCACAGTGCATATTTTCTGGAGTTTACTGATTTAATACATGCTGGTTTGAATTCAAGGAACATTAACAAAGAAATCAACAACAACAACAACAACAACAACAATAATAGATGTTCCTTAGTGGTAGATAGTACTCCATCTTTATATACCAGATTAGTTTGAACAGCAGCTCTAATTATTCAGAACACTTTTTTAAAAAAAGCTCAGCTGCACTGAAATGAAGAGGGTGTTGTGCCTGTGGAACTTCTTTATCTTTGTTTAATCAAAGTTATATGTAGTTACATTGTACACAGAAGGTATGTCACAAGCAGGATGCATACTGATCTATTTGTATATTTAAAAAATACAGTGAAAAATAAGCATTCATAATAGAAGACATTCAAATTGTACTCTGAAACTAATTTCCCATTCCCTTATGCCTTAAATAGTTTATTTCAGGTTACCATTCAATGCCATTTAGTTCTCCGTTGCTCCCCTTCAGTAGTATCAACAGTACATTATCCTTAGGGACAACTGGGATATCATAAGTGAAAGGATAGTTAAACCCTGGATTTATATAGACCTATGAGGTTAGTAAGGGAGTTCCTGGGTTTTTCTTTGGGATTTTTTTTGTGTTTAATGGCCAGAAATCCCACAGCATTACTCACAGTATAATACACCTTTTCTGAACAGATTTTAAAGGCACACTGTAAAAAAAGCAAAAGGGTTTTTTTTAAAAAAAAAAAAAGCTGAAGTACACGTTCATCTCCTGTGTATGTGGCACATTACTAAAATATCTTTAGATCCTCACCACAAGTTCCTTAAAGTCCTGCAGCCTCTAAGGAAGGCCTTTGTTGATATGAGTACTTTGCTTGTTACAGAATGCTCAGAGTTTATTAGTTTTGGAGCTTAATATAGGAGAAATAGTAAGCAACTCTCAAATTCAGCAGCAGACTCAGTCCATAATAACCTACTTTGGCTTTTATAGCTCAATGAACAGTACTGTTGGGTGGGGGGTGGAAGTGGGGGGAAATCTTAGGAGCTGTATTTATAACAACAAGGTATCTTAATCCTAACATTTGTTTGGGTTTTTCCCCCCTCATCAAGTCATAGCTGGCTCATAGTAACCCCACAGGGTTTTCAAGGCAAGAGACATTCAGAGGTGGCTTGCCATTGCTGGGTCTACGTAGTGACTTTCTTGATGGTCTCCCACCCAAGTACTAACCAGGACTGACCCTGCTTAGCTTCTCAGATCTGGTGAGATTGGGCTCACTCGGAGCTATCTTGGTCAGAGGTTGAATTGCCTCTTTGTTTCAACTCCTTTCAGGTAGCTTCCAGATTCCAGTGTTTCAAAGCATGATGTTATGAGAAATTTAGCTCTTTTGTCATATGAACGCACAGAGGGATTTTTTTTAAGTGGCTGCTTTGGATAATTATCTTCAATTTTTGATATAATATTGACATAATATTGAAAATTTGACATAATATTGATATATTTGATATAATATATATGTACAAATGGTCTGAGATTGCAGGGATGGCAACTAATTTATAATACAAAAGTATCAATTTCCTTTAAATTTAACCTGAGCCATTTCAGAAAGAAAAACAAAACATGGGAATTACATCTCCGCTCATAGCCACAGGAACTCTATACTAACAGTGTTTGCCCAATTAGGAGGTTGTGCCAGATCCTCACACCAAAATGGTTTGTAAATATTATAAGTTACTGGGGGGTGAATAGTAGAGTCCATACTAGAAAATAGTCTACTCTGCAGGAGATAGGATTAGGTCATTTTAAAAACTTTACACTAGGCAAACTAACACATTACCCTATTTTCAAAACATGTTAACAAAAAATGTCTATGCATTTTCAGTGGGCTTAGTGATTTCAATGGGCTTAGACTGGAGTAACTCTTCTTATGATTTCAAGTTTAATTCAGTTACTCAGATTTGAATTCCTACATAGGAAAAATCATCACCTCAAATTATGGGAGCACGATGTACTAGAAACTTAATACTGTAAGATTCCACTTAAGTATATAGAAGCTGAGTGAGATTCTGGTTCCACAACTATCTTTATGCTAAAGATAATTAATTCCCTCCATATTTCAAGTTATTGGTTGTAAGACATCAGGTTTTTATTTCAGCAAAACTTATTTAAAACTTATTCATAAAGCTCATTCTTGATAGAACACGTGCTCAATACACGGAATTGTTACCTTTTTCACGTTACACAAAGTTTTAGGAATCTTCACAATCTTTGCACATGCTTCCATGACAGATTTAAAACAAAAATCCAAAGTTAACAAGCATAACAAGTGGCTGTTGCATATAGGCCTGATCCATTTTTGAAAAGCAAACACCAAACGATTGTTACCTACCAATATTCACATGGGGAATTTTTCGAAAACTGCATTAGATGCAAAGTTTAGACCATCAATCAGCCTTGCAGCAGTGCAATCCTAAACAGAGTTACACCATTTTAAGTCCATTGAAGACAATAGGCATAGAAGGGTGTAAATCTATTTAAGACTGTGGTGTACAATTCAATATTTAGTTGTCAATATGAAAGGGAAACCAACAGAACCTATCAAAATCTGATAAGTGAAAGATAAGTTTCTGTACAGTATTCCTTACTGGATTGTATCTTTTAAAAATAACTGAACTTTGTGGCTTCATTTTTCTTATTTCTAGGCTCTGATAGGCCATGTCCATAGCATTCTTTATGTAGTATTCTGAAACAGCTGCTGCTGAGATTCTTTAGGATGAAATTAAGAACAGGTGTTTTGTGAGGTTTCTACCTGCTGTGAATGCCTGATATAGTTTATAAAATCACATATGGGTGAGAAAATCCATCTACGGATAGTTTCCTTTTAAAAAACCCTGCATTCTTTCATTTTCCTCATATTTCATCATATTAAAAGTGCTATAGGATTTTAAAAAACCATATTAATTTGGGTTTAAGATAAAGCAACTGTAGAATCTATTTCTTGACACAAACACACATAGACACGCTCTCACACATTCTGCTTATTTACATCATCGTGGTATTCTCAGCATCAGCAACCTTTATTGGCATTACTATTGTGGTATTCCTGTTTTCTAACTATACTTGCAAGCTAAGAACAAAGGGAATATAGTATGGTGTAGGGGATAGAGTGTTGAACTTGTGAACATATAATTGAAGTTTAGATTCTTGTTCGGTAATACTGCACACTGCGTGGCTTGGGTGAGTCACTATAATTCAGCCTACCATACCTCAGTTCCTAGAAGCACTGGGAATACAAATATAATCAGTTACATTGCACATTGGTCCTGAGTGTGCAAGTTAGATGAGGGGGGGGAGGCTTCCCTCAATTAAGCACATTATTTTCATCTGTTTTTCACCCAATTTCCCAATGGATAACTGTGTAGGTGAGAGAGTTTCAGCTTTGCAAAATATGATCTGAAAGGAATTTTTATTGTTTTTTTCCAAAAGCTGAGGATATTTCCCCCTCAGAAAGAATATGGATGAGGGCTAACAAGCTGGAACTTAATCCAGGCAAAAACTGAGGTAGTACTGGTGTGCGTTGGGGGGGAAGGTCTGGCCCAGGAGATGGGATACTTCATTCTAGATGGGATTGCACTTCCTCTAAAAGAACAGGTTCATAGCTTGGGGTGCTCCTGGACCTGGCTTCCAGTTGAATAAACAGGTGGCAGCAATGGCCAGGGGTGTCTTTCACCAGCTTTGGTTGGTTAACCAGCTATGGTCCTTTCTTGGGGGAAATTATCTTGCCACTGTTGTGCATGTCTTAGTAACATCCAGAATACTGCAATGTGCTCTACATGGGGCTGCCCTTGAAAACTGTCTGGAAGCTACAGTTAGTACCGAATGCTGCAGCCAGAGTGTTAACCAGAGTATCAGTCCAGTTTTGTTTCATTTACCTTGGACCCCAATTTACTTCTGGACCCAATTCATAGTGCTGATATTGACTGTAACAGCCCTATACTGCTTGGGGCCAGCCAACGTTAACAGCGGCCTTCTCCCATATGAACCTACCTGTCTGTTTCAGTCATCTTTGGAGGCTTTGTTTCAGCTGCTCCTACCATCTAAGGCTAGATGGGTGGCAACCCAAGAAAGAGCCTTCTCACTTCTGGCACCAAAACTCTCTCCTCAGGAGATTCGTCTGTCTCCCTCTGTTGTCATCTTCTGCTAGTGGAGGAAGACTTTTTTGTTTTGTTTGGCATCCCTGCAGTAACTGTTATTGGCCTTACTACCTGCTTTTGGCGTTTATGTGTTTTTATTGAATTATTTAATATATACTTTATTTTAAATGCTGTTTTAATGTTGAAATGTTGTAATGTTCACTGCCTTGGGTGGAAAAGTGGCACAGAAATTGGATACATTTTATTTTCTGTTTTATATATCAATTGATAGATAAACAGATAGATGTCCTGCTGCTGCAGTTGATAGCTGAGTGGATAGATGGATGAACAGACAGAGGAATAAAACAAAGATGGGCATATAGTGCCTAGTAGCAAAATATTTTGAAAGAAAAAAATGGGCATCCATTACAGCAAAATTCACAGGATTATCTGCCATCAGGAAAAAAATTGACAGGATGAGCATTAAAAAACAAACAAACCAGAATCCTTATTTCTTTATGCAAGTGAATGGATCAATTTAAGGCAATGAAGCAAGTAAACGGAAAGAAACAGTATCAGGATATGAATCCCTTATTGCCATATTTGGCAGAAAAGGTAGTCACATAACAGGTGGAAATCTAACAAAGTTAATAACCTGCTTTATATTTGCCCAACGGAAAGCAACAGCATTGTTTCTCATTATGCTCTGGATTTACATGTGACAAGGAACCAGTTGATGATGACCCAAGAGCATGCAGAGGCATAGAACATCAGTATGTAAAACTACCCTGTGCAGAAATGAAGGAACTGGCCTTATGCTGTTTTTAGCATATCTTATATTTCTTATGGCTTCAAAACAACAGTCAGATTTTTGAAGCACAAGATAAGTATGCTTTATCAAAAAGAGATGTGCTTTGTGTTGAAAGTGGAAAGCGGGGTTGTTGTAATGCCTCGTATGTTGTAGATATGTTTTAGGCTACATTTCATACGAGATAAAAAAGAATCCGATCAGCTGGAAAACATCTGCTCATGGTCGCTGGCCCCAGGGAGGCTCAACCAGGGCCAGGGCCTTTTCAGTCCTTGCCCCAACCTGGTGGAACTCTCTGTCTGAAGACACCCGGGCCCTTCAGGATCTTCTATCATTTTGGTGGGCCTGTAAGACAGAGATGTTCCACCAGGCGTATGGTTGAGGCCAGCATGAGATCCTCACTGAGCCTCCCACCAGCCTCCCATCCCACTAAGTGTGGGGTTATACAATGTCCACCGGCCAGCTGCCCAACATACGGGTACAGCACGGGGCTATGTAGTGCCCATTCGTTTGCTGATCCACGCGTGGGTTGCATACATTATCTGTCTGCTTCCCTCCCCCTGTATGTTGATGGGCAGGAATCTGGAACTGACCCCATCTTGGGACAGTTATTATCTGTTTGTTAATTTTATGATGAACTGTTGTTTTATGAATTGTTTTAATATTTGTATTATATTTTTATAACTGCTGTATCTCGCCCTGAGCCCGCTTGTGGGAAGGACAAGTTAGAAATGTAAATAATAATAATAATAATAATGGCAAGTCTTCATATACACAAATAAGCGTTTTGGAAAAACAAGGTGACAATCCTATGTGTTATGTAAATAAACTCCATAGAATTAATTGAGATTCATTTTCATCTAAACATTGAGTTGTAAAGGCCTCAGACAATCTTGTTTTTAACTCAGTTAAAAAGCACATCAAATATTTTGTTTACGTTGGAAGCTAGAACAAATACATGCTATAGATGTGTTTCATGGGGTTTATTTACATACATCATGTGTGCACATCATTCAGCTAGAAAATGCGATATATGCACCAGACTGCTCCTTTCAGACATACTGTGGCCTTTTCTTCCTAGCTGTGCTATGTCGCAGGAACCTTTCTTATCTCAACTTCCACCAATCATTCCTAAGGCTAAGTTATGCAGACAACTCATTGCACAGATTTTCATCAAAATGCCATTTTCCTGAGCTTGAGAAAAGCCTAGTCCCAAATGCTGAACAAATAATTTATTAGACCATAGCAAAAGTAAATAAATGTTTTCCTGCTCCTTGTATTTCATTAGGCAGAATTATTATACACAGAAAACTATAAATAGCAAAACATGTATTGAGCTATTAATATAACTGACATTCTCATACAGAATATTGTAATTTAACAAAATAATTTCGAATTGGAGGACTTCAGTAAGATTTCACTGAAACGCAGAATACATAATAGAGTTGCTGAGAAATTGTAATCCTGCTGTTCGGGATTTAATTTTTTAATTAAAAAAATCTCCTTGGGGATTTTCCAAAGAAAAATCAAGGTATATGAATCTCTGGTTCTAATGTTATTCTCAAAGCCGAGAAATGGTAGAATCTATAGGCACGTAAAAAGTAACACATTCTTGCTTGATACTATTTGCATCAATAAAGTTTCAGTGTGGAATAATACAATTTATAGCCAGATTCTAACATGTTTACTTAGAAGTAAATCCTAATTCCAGTTAGTGGCGATTTTAATTAGAAATATATGCTCCCTTTTCTTTCAGTCAGAAACTGTTCTCGCCTACCAAACTTGAGGCCAATTACGCAGCCTTTCCTAAGATGCTTGTTCTTTTCATTTAGTTGCAAAGGATGGAATCTGTGTGAAAATAATTTTTCGAGTGCCACATTTTTAAAGCATCTAGTATCTTTAATGCCAAATGAGACCCTGTTTCATTCTCTTTGGGCATTTGTGCCGATGCCAGCAATGTTGATGTGCTGTCATGGTTGGTGATGTAAATCCGTCATTGCATTTGGCAAACATGCCATCCTAAGTACTTTTTGCTGGCACAATAAAGCTGTGAAAGAAACCACAAAAGAAAGTATCCATACTGATGAGAGAAGGACGTTTGTTCATGAAATGTACATAATGGCAAGAGGTTTCAAACATCCCGTCCACCTTTCAAACCACTAACTTGACAATGTTCACCATATGGAAATTATTATCCACATTCTGTGGTTTTAAATGTATACTGGTCATCGGGAGCATCGACTTGCTGCGGGAATTTAAAAGTCTATGTGAGTAAATGTTACTGTTATTGTGTTCATTACACTGATTAGAAAATCTGCACATGCCATGTTGCCTTGAGAGGTTTTTGCAGAGGAGAACCCTGTCCCTCTCTTCATCTGGGGTAAAGCAGAGCAAATGAAGTGAGTGCATGATAAAGAGAACAAATAACTAGATCCTGGGTTTAATAAGAACAACAAAAAACACTATGGAAAATAAGATTATGCTAGCTAAATGTGCTGTAAGAAGTCAATGTTAATTGTTCTGAAATAGGCTAGGTGTAAACTGCATTCTGAGATCCAGTCTGACTGACTTTAGAATGTCTCCAAAATGTATCCTACTCAGGCATTCATGCTGAAGCCAGCAACAATTGTCAATGACCTTTAACATGCTTGCTATTCAAATTAGTGCAGAGCATTAATCACGCATAGGGTACGTTTTATGTTTATGCGGGGGTGTGCATTTCATTGCAAACTTTCCTCCCTCCTCCTTTCCTAACCCGCTGCCCCCCCTCCCACCGCACAAGTGCTCTCTGATACTAAGTATTTATTTATGAGTGGAGGAGTTACAGGCAGCGGGACCCTTCCCCCCACCTCACCGTCTCGGCTTGTTGAGAGCAGATTCGGTTGCAAATGGGAAGAAGTTGCAGAAGGGCTGGGCAGCGGCGTCAAGCGTTATATGCGCCAAATGCCACAGCACTAGGTAACCGTTTAAACTGCTGCAGAGCAGAGACCTCGGTTATCAGGCAAGCCCAGAACCACGCAGGAAAGATTTGGACGGCCTGTTCCTTTGGACTGCTTAATAATCACGGGAGGGGGAGGAGGAATCAGGCAACAGTAGGAAAGATCTGCAGTAGAAAGGGAGCATCCAGCCTTGCGTGACCAGTTCTGGCTCATCCCATATTATTAGGGGCAAACTCCAGTGTCTAACAGCAAGATTGAACTGCTTCTTTAAATGCTTGCAGCCCCAGACTAAGCATATCTGTAGCGCATAATTTAGGTAATTAAAGTGAGCCCTATAGAAATAAGATGTGAACTTTGAAAGATTTGTGACTTACTTTATACAGAGGTTAGAAAAGAGAGTTGAGGTTTGTATTCTTTAAAGTGTGACACAGCATTTTATCTTAAAGCTACTAATAGCTTGGATACATTTGGGTACAAAATGTCATATACATCAGATATTGATGTACATGCATTTCTTTTGCTATGTATATATGCTCTGGGAAGCCACATTGTGATATGCACATTGTGATGAAACAGATTTGGGTGTGATTGTCGCATGTGATCAACTAGACATGGGTTGCCGGAAGTTCAGTGGCTCTTAACAATCAGCTCCTTTCATTACTGAGTACTTGAATTAGAACGAAATAAAATAAAAATGTTTTAAAATGATGCAAATAGGACAACCCACCACTTTAGATGTCTTTTGACTGACGGTATAAAAATATTGTAATTAATCATTAAAAGTCACCCCAGTTTTTAATATATTTATTTCAATACTGAGAAAAATGGAGAGCGTACATAATGAATAAACACACAATTACACCATAGGTGTCTTTAGTCCTCTGAGTCTGTTAGTGGTGTGTGTAACACATACATATTTCCAGGAATCAGAAATTCTGTCTTTAGGCATATTCAGTCATTTGACAGAAGCTGAGAGGAATAACAGGTCTGTAATGAATCAGTCCTATTAGAATAATTGTGACTCATTTTGGGGCATCTAGACTTTCCCTGCATTATACAAGAACTTTGTGCTGATGAGACAATAGTAGATAGTGTGTGCATTTAATATAGGACAGACCATTCTCCCAGCTGGGGGAATACGTCCACCTATACGTTGGGAAAAAAACAGAGAAAAAGAAGGACATTCCCCCCGCGGTCCTCCAACCCAGCTCTGTGAGTTAAGAGATCCCTGGACTGCCCGAGGGCAACGGCAAGTCGGAGCTGGCGGGCCCCTTGCTTAGGACCGGGCGGAGAGGGGGGTAGAGTCGCCCCCTCCCTGCCCGCCGGAGTGGAGCTGGCACAGTGAATCATGTGCGGTTCGTTCCTGATTGCATTCAGCGCATGGTTTCACCTTCAGGTTCTTGTTTGCCTCTGCCCTTCTAAAATCACATCACCTTAACAGAAACAAGGTAAAGGCATTGGGAAGCTCGCCGATGGATTCTGTCCTTTTGTTTCCTGGGGGAGGTGGAGGAGGATGGGAAGGGGGGGGGGTTTACAATATTCTTCATACGCCCGTGGGAAAAACTTCTCGGTTCCAATTAATAGTTAATTCCACTCAGTAATTGGAGAGACTTTTATAAAAACGATAACTTTGGGCTGTTGGAAGGATGGGAAAGGGATTTTTCTAAAAGGGGGGGGAGGAAAGGTGGGTGCTGTGGGATGGATTTCTGGACTATGCGAACCTCTTGGCTTTGTACACTTCGTCAGAGGCGATGCTGGGAGGGGGGGGGTCTTGAATGTAATATCCATCCATTAAGAAACAAAGAGCAAATTGCAAGTCTTTAAAATGAAATGCTTTGGGGCTGATGAAGGTAGGGGGCTTCGTGAGCTTTCCCAGCTTGGAGTAGCCACTTAAATTATTAAGGGTATTTTGCAGATTGTATTGATTCAGCGTGTGCTTGAAATGCTTAGCGTGTGTGTTTCCTCGCCTCATCCCCCCCGCCACTTTTTTTTGGTCATCTTAACATCGGCAGAATGTAAAGGCGCTGTTTATCGAAGAAAGTTGAAGGTTCTAAATGCTAAACAATGATTCACTTAAGGATGATAGAATGGTAACCCTTGGAGGGCAGTAGCCGTGGATGAGCACTGCCCATTTGATGGATGTTGAATGTATACATTGAGAGAGAGAGGGAGGGAGGGAGGACTAGTGGGAAAAAGAAGAGGAATAATGCAGACATTTTGTCCTATGAAACCCTTCCTCCTGCTCTGCCCCCTCCCATCTCCACCCACAATTAGCATACCAAATAGTTGCAACCGTCATTTGAATTAAGCTGTTTCGACAAGTTTGAGAAACTTTGAGAGAGATAAAAGTTACTTGTTAAGAGAGCTCAGGCGGAGGAATATTTAAAGCAGGCGCTGCAAGGTGAGAAGAAGACGTTGCATTTTTTGACTCCAAATATCAGTTGACCTTCTTGGCCAAATGCTCTAGAAAATCCTCTCTCTCTCTCTCTCTCTCTCTCTCTCTCTCTCTCTCTCTCTCTCTCTCTCTCTCTCTCTCTCTCTCTCTCTCTCTCTCTCTCTCTCATCCAGCGGTTTGCTCTAGACAGTTAACGCTTGGGAGCGTTTATAAACTCGCAGCAGTAGACAAGTATGTTCAAGGGAATGTTCATTGTGTGTGTCCCTTCATATCTTAGTTATTCCATGAGGCAGATTTTTTTAAAGAGACTATTTGGAATCCAGATTTATAAAGATACCCCCAAGACATCTTTTGGAAATATATAAAATTTGGGGTTTTATCTAATCCAGATGTGCCCCCTCCATATTTTTTGCTTTATTGTTGGTTTACATTTTTTTTTAAAAAAAAGGCGACTGGTGTAACCTGTGGAATTTGTAATGCAAATAAAAGACTGTGGGAGTTGAGGCAGAACAAATCAGCATTTATAAAGTGGAAAAAGATTTAATGTCTTTGAAACCATTGGTTAGATTCAACTACCCCCCCCCTTTAAACAGCCCAAGTATTGACTAGTGACGTCAATTCATTTTGGAAGGCTTCCTTTGTGTGTGTGCATGTGTGTTGTTATTAGTGTCTAAAATATGGGTATGTGAAGTGCTTACAGGAAAACAGATTACAAGATTAACATCTGTTAACATGATCGTTTATCTCCAGCCAAAAATAGGTCAGTCCTTTCTTAAGGAAACACGATTGCTAGGCACATGATTAAATAATGAAATTAGACTAATGAGTTCATAAATTAGATACAGTGTGTGTGTGTGTGCACAGTTTGTGTGCACGTGTTATAATCTAACTGGTTTGCCATTAAAAAGAAGTCTGAATTCAGAGACTTGAGGAGATCAGTGTAAGGTCAGCTTTGGAGGGAGCAACACAACTACCTGTCCTCTCAACAAACCTCTCTATTCTCTCCTCCTCCTCCTCATAATCACAGCTAGTACTGTGTGAGTTCCAGTTTTCCTTCCTCTTCTGGAGCAATGCATTAATATTTTCCATCTGTAGTGCTATTGGTTAAGAAGACCAACTCCTTCCATGGAAATGGGTGTTTATTTCCTATGGTCTGAGCTCTTTGGGGGGGGGGGGGTCAGTGGCAAAGAAGAATGGGAAACACAGATGCAAAGTAGCCTTGTTTTACCTGTTACTGCCCTCTAAAAAAGATTGGCAGCACCATCATCCAATTGCCACCTTTTACTGCTTGCTGTGCATGTATTTCAAGCCCACTTTACACCACGGGAAGAGCTTGTCTCTTCTGCATGCATTTGTTTTTGTGAGTCAAGAACTTAAAAGGTAAATAACTTGCACCCATCCCCAAAAGTCTGCTGTAAACCAAAATCCTATTTTGGCACTAGTATTTTAATAATGACTAGAGCTATCATAATTTCAAATGTCAAGTTGAGACCTGCTGAAAATATATATAAAATGATGTATGAATGCATTTTAGCAATGTAGCAGGCCTCCTTATCTGAGAAAAAGGGTGGAGTGTATCCAAAAAAATTACACCCATTTTTATTCCAAGTGCAGTTATTTATACCGATTATGATCTCTCTTAAAGGGATTTTTTACAGTATCTTCTGGATCATATTGAATCTGTAACATGATAGTTCATGAAGTATTGAATCTTTGTGGGTTTTTAATGGGCACTAGTTTGTGGCAAAGAAAGAAGTGGGACTTTATCTACCATGGAGTAAGGCAATTATGTTTTCTTGAATGTTTCTGAACTGAACCTTTTAAAACAATTCAGAAACAAATGGTTTTAAGAGTATTATTTTAAAATTAATATAAACAATCATTTTAGCAAAAAACCCACTAAATGTAAAACTTAACTGCCTAGAACTGTTGACCAACATACTCCATGAATACTGGGAATAATGATAATTTCTACATTGAACAATAAGCATATTCATCAGATGAGTAGCTCTCATGGATCCTGTCATGGGTCATAGGTGCTGTTCTGTTTTGTCCTTAGTAAATTGCCTTCCTTTGCCCCTAATATCAATATTTCAATTGATTCTTATTTTGTATCCAGGACATATTACCTATTAGTATATTGATTGAAGCCATTGATATTTTTGTGTTTCCGAGAATACTTCTTGATTTCATGGTGTGTATTTGGGGAGATGGGTGAGATGAATAAGAGAACGACTAAATGCAATCTTTTGTGCTGAATTGAACTGCCTACTTTGCTCTGAAGATGGTCAGAACTATTTCTTGTTAGAGAAAAAACTCAAATATGGTCAGCCATTTATGCTTTGGCTTCATGCCATTGACATTATTTCACAGCTGCTTTGCTAAGTGAGTTAACTACCAAAGAGTTTTTCATTAACTTGCTTGGCAGCCATGTATTTTAACTTTTTTAAAAAGAGCATAGCTTAATCTTAAGAAGGATAGAACACTGCTAGGGATATTTTGCTATTTCACAGCTTATGGATTGTTTAGTACCCATTTCCTTCTGTTCCTTTTGTCTATGCCATTGTAGGGCTGGTGGTAGATTTTATGAATATTTCAGAAGCTTGTTGCAATAAGCAAACAGAGTCACTCGCACCACTGGACTTCAGCGTCACTCCTTCCCTTTGTTTTATTGGCTCAGGGTTGCGCACATTGTTTGACATCATAATATTAGGGGCATTGTTAGTATCACAAACGGAGCATGGTAACCTTATGCCATGTGATGATCAGTAACGTTGTTAGGGTAGCTTTATATACAACATCAACATCCAAATATGTAGTTGGAAATATGCTTAAGGTCACAGTCCTGTTCACTTGGTAAGGAAATCCCACTGAAATCAGGGGGTCTTACTTCTGAATGAACGTGCATTGGGCCGTATAAATGCTATTTGCGTTTCTTACATTTTGGCTTCAGTGTGAATTCACTTTAAAAATGTCTCTTTTCTGCCTCCTAGCCCACTTGTGCAAAATGTCAAAGATGCATATTATTGATTATTTACTTCTTAAAACAATTATATTCTGCCATTGCCATTCACTATGGTGGCTCAAGGCATCTTACAAAACCTTGACTGGCCGCAATTAAAAATATAAACCACCACCTACAATATAGAGTAGTAATTAACCATGTGAAATTCTGTTGTGGGGATGCAGTTTACTGAAACTATCTTCCAAAAGTCCATTGAAACAGAAGAACATTACCTCTTTTCAAAACAGGTTAAAGTAGAAGCTCTTCTCAGCGAGGGCATTAAATGGGACTTTCAGATAACTTTGCATAGGATTGATGGTTTAATGCCATGTGTGAAAATGTATTTATACAACATTGCGGTGCTAGCATTGGCAAGCACAGAGGCCATAGCTGTGACATTGTTAGATGATGTGATGCTTACATTGCATTGTTAAAACATAATGGTAATTTGAGTTCCATTATAATGTGGCACCAACAATGGCATTGTGATACCCATTGTGGCACTTTTAGTTTTTATTGTATGCCAAGAGTGCAGTTATCTCAGAAGAAGCCAGTGAAATTACACTGACTAAAGAGAGCTTTTGAATTGGCTTTGTTGCTGCCAAGGGCATTGTGTATGTCTGGAAGGAAGGGGGATTTTACCTGTGAGGGAAGAAAGCCAAAGCCCTCATTCCCTCCACCCCTTCGGCAACAGCTTGTTGCTGTGAGAGAAGGGAGGAGGCAGCAGTGAGGCAGAGAAGGGAGGAGTTTAGCTCTGGCAGGCAGCTCTCACACTCAGTTGTTTTCTCCCCCTTTTCATGTAGCCAGAAACGTCACACAGCCATGTAACTGTAATACAAGAAGTGAAAGAGGCAGAGAGAACAGGCACAGCTCAACTTCTAACCCTTAACAAAGGCAGAAAGGATTTGTCAAGGCGCTACAAAAAAAGTGTAGGTGGGGAAAGACTACAGCCAGAGATAATCAAGCGAGGCTCCAATATCTGGAGGAGGAGAAGCAGCTCAGGAGGTTACAGCACTGCCCTAGTGGATTATGTGGGGCTCCGGCTGGCGGAGCACAGTGGCTCGGAAGGTAATTGCTTTCTATTTTCAACTTCAGTTTGTTATTGTTGAAAGGAAGGGAGAAAAGGGAGTGTTTCAAGGCGTGGCAAGCCCAGCAATCATTATATAAGTATTAAAAGAAGAAGAAAAAACACTGGGTGCCAGGGACAGAAGTGAACGAGAAATGATGGACAGACATTTTTTTTTTTAAAAAAAAACCCGAATATTGTATTTTGTTTTTAGCTTCTTGCCTCAAATTAGAAAGCTTTTCTTAGATCATGAAGGTGCGTGGAAGAGTTAAATGGAGAAGATCGTCTCTCTCATGTCTGGAAGAGATGAAACTTTAGTAGAAACCCAGATGTATTTCTCGGGTGTGAGATTAATGTTGCATAGTTCTGCATAACAAAGGGAGAAGGATGGGATCCAAATTCCAGTTCTCATGTAGTCTCCCATGCTAGTCGTGTGTTTTCTGACATCCTCTGTGCTCTGATACAAATTTGGATTTGCTTAACTTTTCTCTCAGAGAGAAAAAAATTAACCATTAGAGTAGAAGGTTTGGACAGAATGTTCTTCAGAGTTCTGTAGACTTAAAACTAAAAGATTTAAAAAGTTGAATCCAGGCTTTACACTGCTAAGTATCAAATGCCTTGCTAAACACAGATGGTTTTAGCTGTGTAATTAACAGCCACATTTCAACATGAATCTATTCCCACAAAATGTTCTCACAACCTACCAAGTGTCTAAATAATCATAATAATTAAAGGGGGAATACCCTGTAAATCAGTCCAGAGAGTGAAATGTCACGTTAAAAGATAAATATTTTAGCAACAATGTGAATATTAGCTTTTCAAGATATAATGCATATTTGGATGTGGTCTCAGGGGAGAAGCTTGTTTTGCAAGACTGGTGTTTCTTTTTTTCCATTCAAGGTGGTATTTAAATGTATCCTATCAAAATCAGAGATGATGTCCTGTTGATACTTGTGTATATATAATTTGATGCCTTGTATTTAGTTTGGTAGGAGAGAATGGAATTTATGTGGGGGGTTTCTAATAAAACTGGAGCCAGGGTTGCATAGGAACACTTGTGGTGTAATTAGTATTACAGCTCAGTTATTCAAGGAGACATCTTTAGTTTCACAAGAGTAACTGCCATAGCCATCTTGAGTAAGCTCTGAGTAATAAAGTGATCTTCAGTTATGTTTGTTCTACTTTGAGTCATCAGTATAGGTGATAGCATTATTTAGACTGTAGACAATATAAAAGATTTTTATAATCTCTCCTGTATTCATTTGCAAGGCCTTAAGCCTTGAAAGATTCAAGGTTAGCTGTTCTGGATAATACTATTCACAGATCAGTTATTTTGAAAATCCAAAGCATTTGAACAGTTTATTAGGTTATATTGAATATAGCTGAAGCGTATATATTACAGTGGATGACCATGGAAAACAAATGTATTCTTAAAACATTCTCTGGTGATATTTAAGATGTGTTTGTCAAGAGAGTAGTGATAATTAAAAATGAGCATATTCTAAAATGGTCTGTTTTTTACCACTTTTAAATTAGAACCACCACTGAAGCATTTTGTATCTTCTTGGACATGTCTGTAATTCTTTACTGGAGACGAATAGTTTATATTGAGGCTAAACATTCTCTACCAGTTTATCTACTGGGAACACAGCAGTCCAATAGCATACCCAGATTTGAAAAAGCTAGTCTATTTTCTCAATACAGTCTTAGGAGTTTAACTACAGTGAATCTTAAGGCTCATGTGATACAATGTAATGATTATTAAAATTATGTGACCCTTCCAGCTTAGAGTAGCTTTAGAAGTGGTAGGTGGCAGAAGAAAAGCCAAATAGTTTCCTGGGAGGCTTAGTGTAGGCAGCGAGCCAGGAAGATTGGAACTTGTAGTCTCATTGGTGATGTGGCTGTAGATCAGCACAGGCTTATGGCCCATCCATGCTTATTTGGGCATTACTGATGACTAAACACTCACAGAATTGAGCTCCAGGACTGATACATTAACATTTACTTGAGAATAAGCCCCACTGAACACAGCAAGCCATACAGTGAGCTACAAAACACATTCAGCCCGTGAATACTGTTGATGATGATGGAGGAGAACCAGGCACATGATTTTCATCAGTTAATACTGATTAGACAGCAGTAGTTGGATATTTTTTTTTCTATTGCAGCCTCTCAGCTGCCTCTCTGTAGAGTTGCTATCAGCCTTTGTGCATATTGAGAACTTGGGGGATTCAGCAGCAGTTTCCTTAAAGCACACCCCCATTCTTAACTTCAGTCTTGTTTACCTTTCCTTTATGTAGGCTAACAACTGTTTTATCTTGTTGATCTCTTTGTCTGTTATTTGTAACAACGTCTCAGAAGGTACCTTGGCCTTTTTGAAATGTGTGTGCTCCTGGAGCTTGGGGGTAGTGATGAGGTGGATGAGAGCCCACCCAGGCAAAAAAAATGAGTAGCAGTGGAACTGCAGCAACCTGTTGTTTACAGATGCCAGATGTAGCTTTCTAGTTGCAGAGAAGGAGGTGGTTGCAGTGACAGTTGACTTGCAAAGGGGTCTTTTTGTCATTGTGCCTCTATGTTAACTACATCTAACTTTTAACCAGAAATCCAGGCACATAATGTGCTGCTGTCAGTGCAATTTAATATAACTAGTGCAAGAGTATTAAAAGAGCAAATCAAAACTGTTGCATCATCATTTAAATTTTTGCATGGCTTGGTTTGACTACAACTTTATTTACACTGTCAGTTTCATTCTGACAAATATAATGATGATGCAACTATAAAAATATTTTAAATTGAGCACTTCACTTTAAAAAATGAAAGGTATATTTCAAATAGCTGTATAATACAGTGGGGAAGGGAAAATACAATAGGTTGAGTAATTCTGGCATGTATGTGAGATCATGTTATTTAGATCGTTCTTCATTTATGAGGCATACTTACGTGGGATGGTGGGTGTTGACATTGGAAAAGGCTTGTGTTAGGATTCACAAACTTCTCCTTTACTGTGTCCATAATATAGATTTCAGGATGATTCCATACTACTCAAATGTGGTACTACTACGCTAATTTGTTCATGCAGTTATAATAGTAGTTCCAAATGACATTGACATCATCATCATCATCATCATCATCAATCCACTTTGTTTTGTTTTTTTTGTTCTTTCCTCATTCTAGCACCATTTTTCCTAGGAACTGATTTGCTATGATCATTTTTTTTGCTTTTGTGCAGAATAGAAGGACAATCTCTGGAATGTGGATGTCTGTAGTATTTCTCTATATTCTCAGGACCATGTGTGTTTTGGCAAGTGTTACAAAGCATAGTTCTGGTTGTCAACCTCTGAACTGCTGGCAGGGGTCAGTTACCTTTTTAATTTTTGAAATCAGAATGATTATATCTTCATACTATTGTGAACTGGTGTCATTTGTATCTCTACTATTAGGCAAATATTCCTGGCACCCTGCAGTGCAATCCTAAATAGAGTTATGCTCTTCTAAGCCCATTGGCTTCAGTGTACTGTGAAAGGCATATAATTTGTTTAGGATTGCATTGATGATGTAATAGTGCTAATTGCTTCAAAGAGAAAAAAAATAAAGGTATACTTCTGCCAATATCAGTAAACAGAGAGGCAAGCAGATTCATGATCAGAATGGAGCACTCTGACCCCCCGCCATGTGGGTGGGAAAAATTCTTTCAAATGTGTAGTAGATACTGGTGTGTGGATTGTGCATGCTGCTAATGGTGGAACAATGGTAACTTGATGGTGGAGAATGGCCCCAGTGCAGAACTAACCCCAGATACAGTCAGTCAGTCTTTGCCACAGTGACCCATCAATGCAATGTAAGAGAATTTGTGATTCTCCCCACCTCCATTTTATTCTCACAATGAGAACCCTTTTAGGTAGGTTAAGCTGAAAGAGATCATCCAGCAAGCTTCCGTGGCAGAGTGGGAACTTGAATCTGGGTCTCCTAGATCCTATTCCAGTACTGCACTACAGCAACTGGTAGAGATGTAAAGGCCTGAAAAGAAATGTTTTGGGAAATATTTTTTTTCCCCTAGAGGCCTGACATGGAAAAATCAGAAAAGTTAGGAAAATGGAAAGAAAAAAAAATCTCTTTCATGAGTAAAATAATTTATAAAGCAGTGTTTTAATATGTTACAATCAAACCATTTTGCTACAAGATACAGAGGTAGTAATTTTTGTGTTGATAGCATCAAACTGGGTTTGACTACATTGCTTACGATGTAGTAAAATTAATGTCTAATGTTGCAGTAGAATACCAAACGTTTCTCAGCAATATGGTCCATAGAGCAGTCTAGGAGTCTGCCAAGGGTAACTCTTGTAACTCATACAATAAAGCCTGTGACTCCACTTGGTTCAGATTTCTCCAACTTCTGCTTCACGTGAAATAAAGTAATGAATGTTCATTACACACATACAGAAGATCTATGGAAACATGGAAAGTGTGATAATAATCTTGTTTCAGTTCATAAAAAGCCTTCCATTTTGTGAATCACATAAAACTTTAACTTTAAGCTATGGATCTTTCATATTTTAATTGTAATTATAGAAAAGAACTTGAAATACAGTAATATTTTTAAGGAAATGTTGTTTACTGCCGTGGAGCAGGATATTATGCTAATAAGATAAAAAACACAAGGACAGCTGCTGCATCAGACCAGTGGTCTTTCTAGTTCAACAGGATGGAAACTTGGGGGGCATCTCATTTTTCCCAGTGCCCGACCAGATGTCACTGAAGCATCAAAAACAGAAACTCAGGGCCAAGCTAGAAGTGATGAATTACACTTGAATGGCAAATGAACAGACACATGTATTCCTCCCTGTTCACTTGCATTCCACTTGCACTCAGGGCCAAGCTACAAGTGACTAATGACACTTGAACAGCAAGTGTATTTCTCCCTGTTCACTTGCCCTCCACTCAATCCACTTGCTGTTCAAGTGTCATTCGTCATGTGTAGCTTGGCCCTCAGTCACAGCTAGTGGAGTGCAAGTGGAGCACAAGTGAACAGGGAGGAATACATGATGTGAGTCTGTTCACTTGCCATTCAAGTGTAATTCATCACTTCTAGCTTGGCTCTCAGAGGCCTGGGCTATTCAAGGTTGTTGCAACTCAGCGTAGAGGTTCCGTTTAGCCACCATAGTTCACAGTAATTGCTGTAATTTTTGAGCGTTTCCCTCTTACTAGCAAGAGTTTCTCCAGAATAATATTGGAAACTCCATAATTTTTCTAATCCCAGATAATAACCCACCCTCCTTTTGCCTGTTACAGTGTTGATGTCTTCTATGTTCTATTCCTGCAATCTATTTTCTCAACTGGCAGTTTGTATAAGATATGATTAGGGTGTACCATCTTGAAATTCCACCGCCAACTCTAGCTGTATTTATAATTACTACTTGAACAAAATGAAGACATTTGTGCTGTTTGGATTTATACCAAACAGTACAATTTTATGTGATATATTTCATGTCAGTCTAAGAAAATATATTGATAAGGAAAGGTATTGCATCTGTTTAAAAAATTGTGAAAACATGTCCTTAAGAAAGACACAGCCTTCTAAGCCCATTGATTAGAGAGGTGTAACTCTGGTTATGAGGATGACGTTGTAAATGCATTAGAAGAGGATTCAGCAAAAATTGTGCTCTTCTTCAATGATAAAAAGTGTATTTCCATTGTGTTCACTTTCCAACAAGAAGAGCGACAATAAGAATTGATGTGAACAGCTATTTTTCTTGGCTAACAGGGTACTTCTAGGCAGAGTTGCATACACCCTTCTCCTGAACATAATGGGTTGAGAAGGGTGTAACTGTTTAGGATTGCAGTGTAAGCCCATTGATGTGATGGCTACATAAGGTTCCAAATATGCATAGTAAGATGATTTTTTCCGGATGACTCTAGTCAGACCTGATTCAGATATAGGCATGCAGTTACTAAGCTCTGAGCATCTATGAGCTTCCTTGACGTAGCAACTTGCTGTGGCAAACATAAGGAGCTAGTGTGATGTAGTGGACAGAGTATCAGGGCGAAGCTACAAGTGACAAATGACACTTGAATGGCAAGTGTATTTCTCCCTGTTCACTTGCGCTCCACTCAATCCACTTGCTGTTCAAGTGTCATTCGTCACTTGTGGCTTGGCCCTCAGATTAGGATCTGGGATACCCAGGTTCAAACCCCCACACTATCATAGAAATTTAGTGGGTGGCCTTGGTCCAGGCCCACACTCTACCTCACCTTCCTCAAAAGGTAGTTCTGAGGATAACATGGAAGAGAGGAGAATGACGTAAGTGGCTTTGGGTACCCACTGGGGAGGAAGGTGGACTATAAATGAAGTAAATAAATACATAATAAGTAAATAGATACATAGATTCATAGTGAGCTCTTATTTTTTTTCTTTCAGGGTCTTTATATTCTGTGGATTTTAATGTGATTTCATTATTGGTAAGTTTTCCTATTAACTATTAGGGTTTTTTTTGTAAAATACATTTCAAAGAATCAAAATTGAATCTTTTCTGTTTATACATTTATGTTTACTTGCATCATTTTATGAAAACTCCAATTACATTTAATGCGGCTATGAATAAACCTCATGTACTATTTTGATCAGAATAATTTCCTTTTAACATGTCTAAATACTACTAATTGCAGAACTTGGCACTTCATGTAACTTCATACACTTTTTGGGAAATTGAGTTCAGGGTGTTCCGCTCCATGATGTGTTAACATCGCTAGCATAGGAAGCTGAAATAGCATCCAGCAAAGAGTGATCTTGTTTTAACCTGTTTATTTAATTTGTAAAAATGTCCTGTGCTTAGAAGTGTTTACTTGAAACAATGTATGATGTATTTCTGCTTAGAAAGTGTAATTTTAAAGTTCAGTTTGGCAGATCTTATGTTGCTTATATTAAAAATGCATAATAGCATTTTATGATAGAGGTGTTTATCACAGGACTGTGTAATCGCATGTTTGAGAGAGCCCATCTGGTGTAGTGGTTAGAGTGGGATCCAGGAGACCCAGATTAAAAATGTACATGGAATGCAATTCATCCATTACAAGAGGTAGTGTATTCTGTTATTGTATTCACGAATGTGGATTAAGGATTATTTCTCAGGCTTCTATAGATATCGATGCATATTTCCAGCCCCTTGTACTTGAAGATCCATGGGCAGTTTAAGTGAAAATTAAAGCAGATTTTAAAAAATTACAGCTAGAAACTTTCATATACCCTTGTTGTCCCAATGTGTGTTTCCTTTCCCTAAAGGATTATGGTATCAAATCCAGATATAATCTGTGGATTTTGGGTGCCATCCAGAGAAATTTCAGCATTGCTAAAACTCATTAAAATCAGGAGAGTGTGCGACACAGCTCAGCTGTTAAACCTCTGATTTCAATGGGATTTGTACACTATCTTTTGCTCTTGAAACTATATATATCTGTCTATCAAGACTTTTGAATGGGAAGACTCTGAGTGGCTCTGAAGTTTACGGGGGTACAATATACTCTTTTTATTATGTCAGGTGTGACTATGAGGGTACACCAGTATAATTAAAAAGACATGAGAAGGGGCCCAAAGGGGTCCCTCTTCTCTGACACGTGCAGACATCATCACTGAGTGTTGGGTATGTATATCTGAGGGCAAACTGTGTTCGTCTTAGGTCATTATTAATCCTTGTTGAACTTTAATATGGCTAGGGAATTGTACCTGGGTTCCATACTGCAAAATGAAAATGTTGAACAGCATTTGGAAAATTAATGGCCAGATTAAAAATCCAGCAGAAAGACCCATTTATTTGAGTAGACATCTTCAGTATAAATATTTGTACCTTGCAGCAACATTCCTTTTTCAAAGCAGACATCTTACACGTTGTAATTGTTTATATATTTTCAGTGCTAGGTTAAAGCTGTTATGATTCACTTATGGCAAAATTCTGATCTGTACTCGGCTGGCGTAATTCAAGTTATTCTTGTGGCATGGCAGTGCTGCTCCAGTGTAATGAGGATATGTCCAGAAGTCATCTAAAAAAGAAAACACTAACCTTTGCATTCTGTGTGACGTTTTTAAAAACTAAAAACCATTTAGTTGACAATTATTTCAGTTAGCCTATTTTTAAAGGGAAAACTTTAAATGCTCTGATGAAATTATTGTTGCTTTGTTAACCCTGACATAACTTCCATAAATTGATGCAAGTGTTTTCTTCTGTGGGTGCTTGTCATCCCACAAGTGTCCTGATTCATAGCTGAATGAACTGACTGAGGCTGTTATTTTTCACAGATAACTATTTTTGTCTAGCTTTCTGTTTTTTATGGTGTGCCCGTATCTGAAGCTTAACAGAGTTATTTCAGCTCTGATGACATACTTGCTGATGACATCTTCTTGGATTCCTGAAGTTGGATTACAGCAATGATACCAGCATGTGTTGGTGTTCTGAGATATACTTGGTGCGTGGACAGGAAAAAAAATAAGTCTGATAAGTAGCTGCCAAATAACTTATTATTCAGTTAGTCTGTATCAGTGATATTTAGTTCTACCTGCTTAGTGCATTCACTGCTCCTTTGCAGGTAATGTCTTGAATATTATGTTTTGGAAGTTATGTGTGAGGATTTATTTATAAATAATTCATTTAATCAATTTATTTAACTGATGGCTCCACCACCATAACAGCAATACACTGTCAATATTGCCTATCATGCCAAATATACAAGGTCACACATTGTACATTTTAAAACAAACAACAACAAAAAAGCTGTTCTCAATTTCTCAAGTAATAATCTAATGATCTGATGGGAGGGTGTGGGTCTTTGTTGTTAATTATCTAGAACATTTCTTTAATCATGTATTTCCTCCAAGGAGCTCAGGGCAGAATATATTGTTTTCCCTTCCCAATCTTATCCTGTCAAAAACCCTGTGAGGCAGGGTTACCAGTCCCCTGTTGGGTGTGGGGGATGCCCTGCTCCCACCCTCCACTCCTGCCACCATTTACCTGGCCAGTGGGGGGGAAAGGTGGGGGAACATGTCTCCCAGGGTGCGCTCCCAGGTGGCACCCTGGGACCAATTTGGGCTCCAAATGGGCCGAATTGAGCTCGTTCGGGGCCTAAATTGGCCTGCTGTGGAGCGCAGGAGCTCTCCAGGGCCCTTTAGCTGTGCTTTACTGCTCTGCTGCAGACCTATTGAGACCCCAAATGGGTCCAATTTGGCCTGCTGCAGAGTGCAGGAGCACTGCCAGGAGGCCCCTGGAGAGCTCCTGAGCATCACAGCAGGCCAATTTAGGCCCTAAACAGGCCCAATTTGGCCCCAAATGACCCAAAATTGGCCCACTGCA
Organism: Eublepharis macularius; assembly: GCF_028583425.1. Classification (NCBI taxonomy): domain Eukaryota; kingdom Metazoa; phylum Chordata; class Lepidosauria; order Squamata; family Eublepharidae; genus Eublepharis; species Eublepharis macularius. The sequence goes on from NC_072796.1 coordinate 52,909,026, forward strand.
GAGCATAGGAGCATTTCTGGGGCAGCACAATACATTGTGTGATGGCCTCAGTTCCCAGAAGTGACATCGTCCACAGCCTGAGAGCACACATGAGCACTACAACAAAGATGAGTGCTGGGTATGCCACCTTCCGCCAGGAGGGTATAAGGGCACCTGGCAACCCTACTGTGAGGTAAGGCTGAGTGACTGGCCTAAGGTCACCCAAGCTTCACAGCAGAGTGAAGATTTGAATCTGGATCTCCCAGATTGTAGTCCTCCATGCTCACTATGCTCTTAACCATTGTAGCTGGTTCCGTTCTGTACTCAGGCATCTCAGTGTATGCCTCTAGCTCTATAAAAGGCTTTCATTTTCTTGTTTGTGAGCTGGACTATGTCCCATGTGCACAACAAGGAAACCTCTTTGAATGTGTTAAGCATTTCCTGTGATTGAAACCCCTGTGGAGATTTGGATCCTGTTGTCCTGTGATAGTAAGACATCAAATGAAACATCTTAGGCAGGGGTGGGAGCGAGAGGGAAGAGCACTGAACTAAGTTACCACCACTTTCCTTTCCCCAAATGCACACCAAGGAAACATCTCAACAAGAAGGCAGTTCAACCCTTCGGCCCTCCCCCAACCAAATTCTGACCTCCTTGCAATTTTAATTCCTTATATGATCTGTCACGTATTTGGTGTGCTTAAATTTTGAGTGCATTGCTGCTTGAAAAATTGCAGTCAAAATGAACAGAGTCTTCACTGAGACTTCAAAATTACTTGCATTTAGTGGAGAACTTTAAAATAACAACACATATTCTGATAGGCTTGCATTGAAATGATCATATTCTGGACAGAAATTAAAGGACAGAAATAGAATAATGAAGTTTGGCATTTGTTCCTCTCCCTCTAATATGTTAAAACACTTTGATCAAATTCTACCATTAAAGCCCGGTAAAAGACAGAAGCAATTCTTTAATTGCTCAGAATTAAAACCAGTATATAAAACTTTGTACCCAGCTTCTCATTATTGATTGATGATCTGCCCTTTCTTTGCATCTTGCTATACAGTATTCAAGCATTCCTTTCATGCTAGCACTATTCATATTTTCTCTTTCAAAAGAAATGTATTAAAGCAAATGTCAAATAAAGGGTTCTAAACCTTTTTCCAAATTGAACGACCTCTTCACCTGGTTTTCATAGTGAAATGGAAATGACAATTTATGTACTTTCAGTATGAACTGAGGTGCATTTAGCACATTTTATATTGATGATAAATATTTAACAAAATACCAGAATGTCTGTCTGAAAATAGAAAATTTTAGAGCCGCTACTATTGTTTTGCCATTCTTTATCAAATTAATAGATATTCAGCATGTTCATTATAACTGGTAGCTATTAATTATCTATTGTAACGTTTATGATAGACTCCAATAATTTTATATGTATAATTAATTTTTATTATGAAATAGGATTTCTTCTCTTCATCAAGCAATTGTATAGTTGAGAACAGTTGTTCTAAAAATAAAATAAAGGTGCCATGACTATATACTCCCCCCCCCCACCGCACCTGTACATTATTCTTCACAACAGATAAAATGAGGGATGGGAGAATCATGTATGCCACCCTGAGCTCCTTAAAATAAGAGTTGGATAAAAATGAAAAAGGGTAGATATTGGCAGAAATTTCCTGTCTCCTCTGAGTCGTTTTCCCTTTTAGATTTCTCCACTTAACCCTTTCTTCCAATCCAGTTCCTGTCTCCCACTTTCTCCTCCATTACTTTTATGGTCCTTGGCCTTTCGGTGACCTTTTCTCACTCAGTTTTTCTCTGCTTCCACAAACTTTCCCTAAACTCTGTGTGAGTTATTAATTCTGGCGAAAAATACAACACTCCTTTCCCTCAAAGCTATACTGTGAATATTCTGTAGTTCCTATTTCCACAAATATATGAAATGTTGGCAATCCTTTTGTGACTTTACATCAGCTCAGGCAGCCAGTGGCCTCTCTAACTTAATGGTAAAGAGTCCAGTAGCACCTTTAAGACTAACTGGCTTTATTGTAGCATAAGCTTTCGAGAACCACAGCTCTCTTCATCAGATGCACCTGACAAAGAAAGCTGTGGTTCTTGAAAGCTTATGCTACAATAAAATTGGTTAGTCTTAAAGGTGCTACTGGACTCTTTACTACTTTGCAACTACAGACTAACACAGCTAACTCCTCTGGATGTAAATTAATGACAGTACAATATAGTTGATGGGACTTAATTTGTCATTGTTGGTGCAGATCAGACTCTGCAATTACCCCTGCATTTTTGGTGCAGATCAGACTCTGCAATTACCCCTGTAATTTTACCCCCTTGCTTAGTTAAAATATGGTGAGCAGAGACCAGAGCTACAGCATTAATTTTCAGGAAGCATTAATACAGATTATGATGCTTATTTATGGCACAATCCTGAGGGTCACCGCAGAGGAGGCTCTGGTCCATCCCCTATGGACATTCTGCTGAGGGAGATCACAATGTACACCCCTCCAGAAGGCACAGATGGCATAACAATGGGTTCTGTGCCCCTGCACCAACAAGCTGCATGGCTTATCAGAAACCAGCAGTGCTGTGGAAGAGTGCTGTGGAAGAGTGTGGGGCCCAGAGACCCTTCCCAGAGCAGCCACACATCCTCCTCTAGTCCAGCTCCCAGCCAGTTCCCTATTCATGCTTCATATGGCAGCCAGCAGAGTGTGTGTGTGGGGGGGAGGGTGTGGGGTTAACCATTAAGGTGCCACTGGACCCCTGCTGTGTTTGGCAGCTGACCAAGAAAGAAGTTCAGTTGCACCAGAAGACCAACTACAGCCATCACAGCAGGGGTATACCTGAACCAGAGCCCACCTTCTCAGATGGGTGAAGGGGCACCCTAAGCAGATGTCACAGATGGGGGACAGACAGGAATAGAATTGTTGCACGCTCTAGACTTTATCGAAATGAAAATTATGAAGAAGTCCAATGAATTGGATTGCTGGCTCCCTCTGCCCAGTATGGCACCTATGCCTTTGCAAGGTGTTCCCAGGGGCCATGGGGAGACAGGCTGAGGCATCCTAGTACAGCATGCATCTGAGCAAGGTGGACTCTCCGGTCAGAAAGCTTCTAGGAGGCAGGCTGAAACTGGTTGCTTGGCAGAGTGGCGGGGATGGCAACAGCCGTGCTCCCCAGTCTCCCTGTTGAAGCAACTCCCTGCCATAAATGATACAGAGATACATGCAGCAGGATTTTAGTCCAGTGGCATCTTGGAGACCAACAAGATTTTCAGAGTGTAAGCTTTCAAGAGTCAGAGGTCCCTTCTTCAGACACACAGAGAGATGTGCAGTGGTGGCAAAGGCCACAGCAATGCCTATGGTGTCCCAGCAAAGTCAGCATTCCCACTCCCAGGGGGACCCATTGGTGGGGAGACCTCCCTGCTTGAGGTGCATGCCGGTGCTATTCAGGTGACACCAAACCTGTGGGGAAGTGCTCTGCTACTGCACCTGTTGCATAAGGTTCTGATGCTGCAAGGCAACGAGTCCTGGGGTTGTTTGGCCACAGAACATAGTGGGGCAGCTGCCAGGCACCCCATACCTCAGTTGCTCCCTGGCCCCTAATGAAGAGGGGCTCTCTGGTAAGGGAGTGTGCTAACACCCCAGTGTAGGGCTGCAAGCTTCTATGCCACCCTCATCAGAGGTAGCCCGCTCAGGGACATGTCCCTGGAAGTATGCCCCAGTGCAGAATGTGGGCCACGGTGCTAGGAGGAGCTGGTTTGGGCTGCCTCTGACACACACCACTGGCCTCGATTGTGGGGGGCAGCATTGTGGATATGATGCTCAGGCTTATGCAAAGGGAGCAAGGGAAGGCACATGAGGATTCCCAGCCTAGGGCAGCTTTATTCCTGCCCCAGCTTACCTGTCAGTGTGTGGTCACCTCTTCAAGTTCAACCTCCAGAGATGAGGTACCTGTTAAGGTTCTGAAATGAGACATGTTAGCCACGTGATACGGACTTTGTGCATGAGAAGTGGGTGGGGCCCCACTTGGGTGTTAGTGCTGAGCACTCCCCCAGTAGTGCTAAGAGCCACTTTGTGCTTTTTCACCACTGACATGCAAAGCTGCACCCTCTAAGTCTGCAGAGCTCTGAGACAGAGTTCCATGCCTCACGCCCTGCCTAATGAATTATAGGGTGCCCAGGAAGGAGTTTATATAGTGCTGGGGGCTTTGAGTGAGTAATTGGCTGTGGCTGTAGATGGCATCCTGTGCTCCTTTGGGGCTTTTGTGTGGAACTATGCTTGAGGAGGGGCACTTGGTTTTTTCTGTTGCATGGATGCCTCTGAGCTATGCTGGGTTTTTTTGCTGGTGTAACCTTCTGCTCCTGTTGGCATCCCGGGCTGGAGTGACTTAGGGAGCTAACTCCTGCCACTCCCCTGAGTCTGCCCCTTTCCTCCTAGTGCAGTAACTTGCATGGGTGTCGCTGCATGGCACCCCCATGTTGGTGTTCAGTTGGGATGCAGCGCTGCCCAGGCTTTCCTCTGGTGTATCTCAGGGAGACATTAGTGTATCTTCCAGGGTAGTGGCAAGTTAGCTCACTGTGCCCCCCCACAACAATTGCACTGTTAGTTGCTTAACTTATTCTTATTTCAAACCATTTCAGAATTTATTCTGTATTTAACACATGTTTAAATACACTAACATCAAAAGTGTTTTTTTAAAAAACCCTCTGATTTTGGTTCTTTTGATATTTGTGTTCTCTCCTCTCCCCCCCCCACACATATTTCTGCAAGAATTTTCAAGATTTCTCCCCCTAGCCTGTCAGCTCGTGGTAAGATTGCACTGTGTTCTGCGAATAGATCTCAATTTACTTGTAAAACTGTAATTAAGTTCAGTGTTTCCAAATGTTCTTTTTCCAAAATCTAATATAGTAAACAATACATTTAAAGTTTTGCAGTGAAGCTATGGGTTTAACATTTACAATGATACTGTCTAAATGAGCAAGCATAATTTTATACTTTTAGCAGAAGTTTTTTTAAAATAAAAATTTCAAACTTATGTGAATGCTAGCAATATGACATTATTTACTGGTTATTTACTGGTTGAAACCAGGGATTGTTTGAATGTCAGATATATCTTTAGTGTACCATTTCCAAAAGTAATTAAAATATTGTTTGTACATTAGCCCCCATGGATCCCCTTGAGAGCGGTGGGAGATGGGCTGTATGTATTTAAATTAGAAGTATTGATAAATGCACACAAACATTACTCTTAAGTTGTTACCTTGCACGACTGAAATTGTATTCTGTTGAAGAGTGCAGTGCCAAGCAATGTACACCTTCCCAAGTTCAGTGATTTCAGTGGACTTAAAAAGGTATAACTCTGTTTAGGATTACACTATAAGAATCTGAGAAGTATGTAGTTGCTTATTAGGAATGTTGTGTCTTTTACTAGTGGGTATAAAATGCAACAGGGCTCAGGGAAATGGGAGCCTAATAACAACTAGAGATGGGTACAAACCTAAATACGAACAAAAAATCCCCATGAACCAGCCCAGTTCGGGGTTCGCGAACCAGGGTTCGTGGAAGCTCATTTCCACGAACGTTCACGAACTGGACTACTGGTTTGTTTGGTTCGTATTAAAGGGCCAGTTTAAATGGCTATTTCCCCAGGGGGAAATAGCCATTTAAACTTTTCTTGCCACTTGCAAGTGGCAGGTCCCCTTCCCCCAGGGGGACATAGCCATTTAAACTTTTCTTGCCCCTTGCAAGCGGCAGGTCCCTTTACACTGGCAGGCGGCAGGGGGAGATTCCCCCCCCGGCCAACTGCCAGCTGATAGTTTAAAGGGACCTGCCACTTGCAAGTGGCAAAGCCCTTTAATTGGTCCAACCACCAGCCTGCACCCCAGCCCCAGCCCCTCACCCCCCTCCCAAGCCCCAGCCCCCCACTTACCTTCCATCTGATGCTGGGGTGGTGGAGGCCTCCTCCGCTGCCCTGCAGATCCAAGCGGCAGCGTAGGAGGCGGAAAAGGGCCCTCCCGCCCCTCAAATGGCAGCCGCAGTGGGATGGCCCTTTTTGGTCTCCTACGCTGCCCTGCAGGCATGCAGAACAGCAGAGGAAGCCGAAAACGGCCTTTCTGCCCCTCAAATGGCATCTGCGGTTGCCATTTGATGGGTGCAGGGCAGCGGGGAAGGCCAAAAAAGCCCTTTCAGCCCCTCAAGTGGCAGCTGCAGCTGCCATTTGAAGGGTGGGAAGGCCGTTTTTGGCCTTCTCCTCTGCTGTGCAGGCCTGCAGGGCAGCAAAGGAGGCCTCCACCACCCCAGCATCAGAAGGAAGGTAAATGGGGGGCTGGGGCTTGGGGGGGTGAGGGGCTGGGGGGGGCGCTGGGGTTTGGGGAGTTTAAAGGGTTCTGCTGCTTGCAAGTGGCAAGTTCCTTTAAACTATCAGCTGGCAGGGGCATTTAAACCCCATGAACCATGAACCTATTCGTAACTGGGCCAGTTCCATGCCAGTTCATGGTTTGTGGAAACCCCATGGTTCTTTTTTTTCTGGTTCGTGCCCATGTCTAATCATGAGCAGAAACAGTTCTTGTTTTACACCTGTCGGTCTTTGTAACCCTTCTCCTTTGGATGAATATTTAACCACAACTAATGGATATACACTTCTATGCATCTGAAGAAATAAGCTGTGACTCATGAAAGTTCATGCTGAAATAAATGTTAAATTTGTTAGGTGCTACTGGTCTCCTATGTAATTTTCCTCCTGTAGATAAACATGGCTTGGCTACCCTTCTGAAATTTTACAGCACCGTATAATTTGTCACACAGCTTACTGTCAATGTATGCCAGGCCACTATGAACTCCAAACTATTTTAGGGGTGTTATTGAATATCTCTCAAGGTGTATATATCCCTGAACATACAAAATTAACATTTGGGAAGAAAGACCAGTCTTTTGCCTGACATCAAGTTTTCCCTGTAGAGGGAATTTTCTTTTATGGAAGAGCATTCAAGCATTTCAGTTCCTTTTTTATAATCTGGTCATATACCCCAGGCACAAGTTTACCAGCTCAGTGAGAACTAGGCCCAAGTTGCACAAGACTTTTTGAGATAAATTCAAATGACCATTTCACCTGTTAGTTAATTACAGGCTAAGTTTGCTATTGAGAGGTACCAGTGCATTCTCTGAATGAGAAGGCTTTGTGGTACAAATAAAAAACAGTCTAGTTATCTGGTAATGTAAGGATCGCATGGGAAAACATGTTATCTGATTGCACCCATTGTTGTGATAGATGTACATGACATAGTCTAATGATTTAAAACTATTCAGTATTTATTTAGAATACTTCTATCCCATCTTACCACAGCTCATGGTTACTTACAAAACATGCACACTTCCAATGACTAAAGCATGAAGAATAAAACAAACCAATAATTGGACCAATAATCAAAAGCAGAACAATATAGAGATAAATTATTAATATTAACAACATAAAGCCTTCCCCTCAGCCCTTTTTAAACTCTCTGCAGCAAGGCACAGATAGAGGAAAAGGCCTCAAATCTACATAACATTATGTAGTCCCCAGGTAAACATAAAATTCTACATAGTGATGTGTATTGGGTCTCATATACCTTACTGTAGGGGTCACCACTTTGCTGTACCTGTGAGCACTTTTTGAATTGAGAGAATAGGCAATGGCTACCTCAATGAAATGGTTGCATGGGGAAGGGGGGGTGGAGACCAATCAGAAAATGACTACATTTACTCACTAAATGTTAGGAGATTTCAAACCAACCATTCTCCTTCTACTAGAAACTGTTGTGGGTACTCACTGCAGACATGAAGGCAATGCCTCTAGGCCTCTTTTGAAGCACCTCTTATCCCAATAAAATGGAAGGATTTTATTTTTTTCCCCATTTTATTTTACCTCACTTATATCATGCCTTTCTCACCAGTGGGGACCCAAAGTGGCTTACATCATCCCCCTCTCCTTCATTATTCCCTCACAACAACCCTATGAGGTAGGTTAGCTTAAGACTCACTGGCCCAAGGTCACGCAGCAAGCTTCTGGGTCTTCCAGATCCTGGTTTGTCTCTCTAGCCACTACACCACAGTGTCTCTCTGTGGAAAGACTTTCCTTTGGAAAATAAGCAAGTGGGAGCCATGAAACACATAGGTGGGCATCATGTTGGGTATCACTCCCTTAATACCTTAGAGTACTGATTCAATTTTTGCAAAGAATGCACATGCATTATGCCTAAACAAAGAAGACCGAATCTGCAGTGTCTACTCTATTGTTGCTCTTTTGGGCAGTGTTCCAAACCTGGAATCTGGATGTCTTCCTGAAGTCATGCATGCATTTTGTGCTGTCATTTGGTTGGTTGGTTATTCACAATGAATAATCCCACCATTCTTTGGAAATACTTCGATATTAGTTCAGAGTGAAGTACAAACGACCTACGGTCTTGGGATTGCTTCAGACACTGTAGAAAGACATGCTTTTTAAAAAAATTTCTTGAAGATGAGCATGTTCACGAAACACAAAAATCAGAACAAAATACAAGAATTGCCTTCCTGGAATTGGAATATCAGTCTAGTGTAGTTTCCCAGCAGAGGACAACCAGATGTCTTTTGATAAGTTCATAAACAGAATCTGATGGGGAAGGTATTGCCTCTTGTTTTGTCCCATTGTGTTTTAATCAGGGGTCTTTGAACAAAGAGATTCCATTCAGCTTTCATAGCTTTGTGTGATTCACTTATGTGCCTTTTGTGAGTGCTTTGTCATAATGTCTAAACCCACTCACAGTAATGAGTTTTAATGCCCTTACAGTGTATTCCTGAGAATACTTCCATGGGAGTGAGCTCCATGGAGTAGACTGATTCTGAGTAAATCTGCCTGGGAGTGCCCTCTTAGACCACATTTTATAACAGTTATCAATAACAGGAATCTTCTCACGATTTCTCAAAATAACTGATGTTGTGCACTTTTTTAAAAATGTGCTGACTTTTTAAATCTTATATTGATATTAGTGAACAGGAGATGAGAATTTGACTTGCACATGCTATTGAGACAGTATCATTATCCATTGCGTTTTTATAGTGTCTTTCTGAATCCAGCTAAATGTTTCATATATTCTGGCCCCTTGCAAAACATATATACAGTAGTTACATCCATGGCTGATTAACATCAGTCCCTTGCTGACATCTTAATTAATGACTATGCTAATATATTTATGAGAAAAGGAGGCATACGAGTGTTCACAGATACCTAGGAAACCCTCCAGGATGCTGGATGCAGGCTAGGTTTTGTTTCTGGATGAATTTTAATGCTGGGAGTTAATGTCATGATGTGTAATGCATAATTTATATTGTCATTAACAGGGATGTTAGGAAAATGTTTTCATGCCAGGTTAAGAAAATGGTGTATTTAAATGTTACTAACAGTGGCCACATAATATTTAACTTGGTGTATCTGGAGATATCCAGGTCAGAGATATAACAGAATAATTCTTCCCTTGTCTTAATGGAGTATGTTTTAGAGGAATTTATATTATAAAAAGTGCACAGCCTTGATTTAAACTTGTTTCCAGGGTGGTTGACACATTCCAGAATTCCTTTGTCTCAAGAGAAGTTTTTTCTGTTCTTTTTTTTTCTTTCTGCTCTTACTTAGTGTCTAATGTCTAGCCAAATTTACTGGTAGATTGGCCCAGTTAAAAACAATGGAAAAATGATGAACTATGGATTAATGGGTTCATAGAAGGGATAAAGATGATGTCACCATCAGATTGGTTGATCATTATGTTTCTGGGATAAGTAGGCATATTCACTGATTATATCTGTATCATTTGGAATCTGATGCAGAATTTGGCTGCCATGTTAAATAATTCCACCTTCACAGAAGAAACAAACATTTTGGCCATTTTTTTTTTAGAAATAATGAGAGAATAGTACATTTCTAGTTCTCATGATGATTACAGAGACAGTTTTGAAAATATAATGGGAATGATAATGATATTTTTGATTGAATCCAGTTTCTAGGAATATTACCACAGAATAATAGTTTTTCTATGTAACTAAAATGTGCCTATTAGTAATAACCTTATAATCTATTTCTCATATTCCTGTGGTGTTGTATAAGTTGCCTTTCCATATTCTAAGATGTGGGAGATAGTTATATATTTGTTGAAGTATGGAGAGGTAAATCCAGTTTTATCTTCATAAGCCTTCTTTTGTGGCTGTGTTTGTATCTTCAAATATTACGCCGTGTTATTGTGTTAGTATTTTATAATAGTATTCTTACAGTAATTTATATTGTTCATTAATCATACCGCCTTACTTGACTGTCTATGAGTCAATAAAGTAGATCATTTTATGTGAGTCCTGAGGCCTGCTTCAGTTATTGTATGTCTCCTACACAGAGATAGTATCTCCATGTGTGGAAAAAATGTGCAAACTGTCCTTCGAAATGGAGTGCAGGTGTCTTTTTAAATGTGCAGAAGGATTTGGTGTGAGCAATATCCCACCTCCCACTTTGCATGTTGTTGAGAGATCTGAGTGATTTATGCTTCAGGTTCTCTGCATTCAAAAGACCATGTAAATCATCGTTAGCCCCATGTTGTTGTTTCCCCCCCAAAGATTCCAATAAAATGTCCTCTTTCTGTTTTGTGAAGTTCTTGGTTTGTGCTTATCTGGCAATATGGTCTGAGATAACCCTGGGGAACTTTAACTGTACTGCTTTAATTCTGTGAGCTAGCTGACAAGAAGCTGTTTGAAACGAATTTAACCTTTGAGAATTGAAGACATTGTATAACACCTATAAATGTCTAGCGCATGACTCCTTGCACTCTCCTCCAGCTTTCATGAGGAATGGACCTCTTTGACTGGTCCATTGCATCAAGAGGGACTTATATGAGTGGAAGAGGATAAAACAGGGACATGGCATTATCTTAACACTCTTGTTTTGGATATCAAAGGAAATCCAAATTACCATTTATAGTAACTGTGCTATTCTCTTCTACTATCTGTCTGTCTTTCTGATTATTTTCTTTATAAAGTAGATCTTTATACTCCTTTAAAAAGATACCAATTCCCTTGTAACTTAGAAATATACCTTTGAAACAGAGTGCATGACATAAAGCCTATGAATTGGTGAGGTATTTCCCCTGGATTTATGTCCTTGTTCCACTTCTTCCAGAATTTACCTTTCTGGGAAAAAAATTATCTCCAAAAGTTATTCTAGCTGGATTTGGGGAAAATGCCACAAGCATTCCACATAATATGTTTTAAACTTTTAAAATGATCCCAAATGTGAAAAATTGTGTTTGCAGACACCAGCCTAAAAGGGGTCCTGCTATGTGCCTACTTTGTAAAAAAACAAAACAAAACAGAAGACAGAACAAAATATTCACTATTATTCAAATACTGATGGAATTTCATTCAGCTATGCAGATACATCTACAAATGTTATTAGACCGCTTTTTAAAAATCTATTTGCCCACCCATACCTACATTAATAATTTGTGGTAGACTGACAGAAATAACAGCTCTTTTATAGTGTTAAAAATATTCCTTCCTAGATCTATTCCTTCCTATATATATATAACTCCAGGAACTGTGTGGGGCAAGTGTAAGGAAGTATAATGGTAAAGAAATAAGTCTGTGAATTATGTATGATCTTAGATTTGACTCAGTTAATTATCTACTTCTGATCAAATTGTGACAATTTATTTTAAACACAGTGTTAAAGTATAAAAGTAAAACAAGAACTTTACTATGGTCTGAAGGTTGGGGCTGCAAGCTTTGATATGGTTTCTATATATCACTTCAGAAATAAAAACATTTTAAAAATGAAGAGTATGTGTGTGAGTTTGGGGGCATGTTACAGGTGGGCCCTGGGAAATGATGCTTGATACCTGTTCACATGGAGAAAAACACATGGTTCAGATTTTCTAGGTTTGTACTACTGCAAAATGCTGCTGGGAAAATCCCATGTAGAAGTGCTCCCATGTAGAAGTCCTAAACTTTGAGAGAAAGATGTAAGTTGTTTTCTCTAAACAACTCATTGTGAAGCCATGTCAGTGAGAAGGCAGTGACAGAGTTGTTCCCAAGTTCTCTTAGAGCAGCAGGAAATAAGAGGGATGCTGTAATGTAGGCTGTATTCGTATGTGACCAACATCCTATTTTCAATGGTGCATAAGAAAACTTCTCTGTAGGGAGTTTCCAAATACTTTTCTTCTCAGGGGAAGCATGTAACTTAAGCTTGCCAGTTGCCTGGAGAATGCTCTGTCCATTTAATAGAGGATTACCTCTGTACTCTGAAAAGCTTAAGCTTCCAATTTCTTTTATTTTTAATTTTTAAAAAAATTATTTTATTGATAAATTTAAAGTCCCTTTAATAATCAGCTGCCCATTTTTGACACAGGAAGTGGAGAGGATGTTTTTTCTCTAGGCCCTAAGCAGCTCTAAGCATGTTTTGAAAGAGTTCAAACATCAGCACAGAAATTATTGTTAATAGTTTATAAAGGGCAGTGTGGGAGGAAAAGCCCAAAACATCTTAAACATTCAGTATGATGTCACATTTAATTCTTAAACAAATTAATATGTTTCCAGAGCTAGATACAGTGTGTAAGTTTGTTACAACTCCCATATTTATTCATGGTCTAAATGTTTTATTTATGTAAACTATGAATGCATTGTAGAGTCTAAGGCTGCAGTCCTAAGAACACTTTCCTGGGAGTAATCCCCATTGAATAAAATCCTAGGACCATCCTAGGATTGCTCCCTAAATCTCTTGGAAGTAAAAGAGAAAGGTCTAATGATTTTAAAGTTCTGGATTGCACCTAAAATGCAGATTTTCAATGTGACAGAATTCATCAATTTGGCTGAGAAATTTTGCAGCTTATTTAAATGGTTTTGGCATGCTTTAACTATGCAGAGAATTGGGAAGTTATAATAATAACAACAATGACAAAAACATCATTCGATTTATATACTGCCCTTCAAGACAACTTAATGCCCCCTCAGAGCGGTTTACAAAGTATGTTATTATTCTCTCCACAACAAAACACCCTGTGAGGTGGGTGAGGCTGAGAGAGCTCCAGAGAGCTGTGATTAGCCCGAGGTCACCCAGCTGGCTTCAAGCGGAGGAGTGAGGAATCAAACCTGGTTCTCTAGATTAGAGAACTGCGCTCTTAACCACTACACCAAACTGGCTCTCAGTTTGTTTAAAAGTTAGAAGTGTGTACAGTATATTGAAGGAGGAGACTGTTAACTTCATTTAAGATTGTTATTTGAATAGCCACTATTGAGAGCTAGGGAATTAAAAACTTTATTCAGGTCAGGTGTGGGTTACGGTATCAAGCTTAAAAAATGGCAAACCAATGTATAATACCTCCCTTCTTGAAATAAATCCTAAAGTACATAGGCCAAATTTAGCAGTAATATAATCAGTAGGATTCTGTTTACTTTCTTTTGAGGTAGGGTTGAATAAAAGAAATTTTATTAAACTAAGTTAGGCCTTTATGCATCATCACAGTACTGTTGCACATCAGTTCTTGTACACAGCTGCTTAAAACCTTTTCTGCCATTTTGTATAGTTCTTACTAGAGAGCACTTAAATCTGATTTTTAGTAAGGAAATTTATTGGGGTTTAGGAAGTAAACAGGCTAGTACAAAGTTATGAAAAAAATTATGCCTCTTAATGTAATTGTCAGCTCCTCAAATAAGCATGTGTGTCAGTGATATGTGAGATGTGTGATACTCTTTTCACTTTAGCAATAGGACATCAAGAGCCCAAGAATTGTCTTGCCAGATGAGGCTGAGATCCATCTAGAATACCAATTCTGCTTCCAGTAGCGACCTGCCAAATGTATCTGGAAGTGTCCGAGCAGGACACGGAAGATAGGGCATCTCCTGTTGTGCATCTTCAGTATCTGGCTTTCAGTAGTTCACAGGAATCACATTTGGTCATCACAGCTCATGGATATTTTGCAAGATTATATATTAAAAATTGACTTAGATCATACTATTTAAAAATAGGGTTGAAACCAGGAAAAAACTAGCCTGGCCCCTTTCTTTGTCAGAAAAGCAAAAGGGCAAGTCATTTTTTAAAATAATAATAATAATAAAAGAGGTATATAAGCAAATACTCAGCATTTGCTTGAGAACTTGGCCTGGAACTGCCAAAATCTGGGGGATTCTGCTAGTCTGAGGGCCAAGCTACACGTGACGAATGACACTTGAATGGCAAGTGTATTTCTCCCTGTTCACTTGCCCTCCTCTCAATCCACTTGCCGTTCAAGTGTCATTCGTCATGTGTAGCTTGGTCCTGTGTTCCATGGTCCCATCATCAGGCTTGCTCTATGGTGTGCCTACAGGCTCGGGCCGTGCATCCTGGTGCCATCAAAAGTCTGTTGAGACTTAGACACCTTGTTGGTGTTAATTCTGGGTGTGTGCTATTTCTGAATTAAAAGCCATAGAAATATTTGCATGTATAATGCAGCGTACAACTTAACTGTGAAATGGAAAACTGAGTGGAGCTATTTGTCTAAACATTACAGTATAGCAGGATTGCATGTTTGTGTTTAGTGCTTGGGTTTACCAATTTTTTTTAACAACAGTATGAGTATAGCCAGCAAACTGTGTATATCTTTATAACAGTTTCAGTAACACTTGCAGAGCTGCCTTTTACTCAGTTACAACATTTTGTTCCATTTTCCATCATTTTCATTTCTATTAATTTCATGACATATCAGCAAACACTTTAAGAATTCTGGGAAAATTCAAGGGTGACAACTTTATTGCGGCATATGTTTTCATGATCCAAAGCTGGATGCATCTTATCTCACAATAAATTAATTAGTCTTTTAATGTGTCACAAGACTTTTTGGCTGCACTACAGCAAAATAACATAGCTACATTTCTGGAACTTGATTTTAAGATTTGATATTTTTCTGTCCTGTTATAAAAGCTCAGAATAGGATACAGAATTTGATTAAATAACCATATAGTACTATAAAACCTGAAAACTAAATCTGGAAAAAGGAAAAAAAAACACAGAAACAGCAAGACATCATTTCAAAATACCCCCAATTTGAAACCATCTGATATAGAGCAGCCCGGTTTGCCCATCTGGCCCTTCAGGAGAACTATAGCATAACTAGCACCTACCTCTTCCTCCTGTTAACTTTTAATCTCTATGTAATATTCTATGTAATATTCTATGTAATATTCAACCCAGATGAAAGATTTTTAGCTCTCAGCTCTGTGTCACCTGCCACCAATTAATAATAATAAAAACAACCACAAAACCTGCGTGACCCACACAGTTCAGCCATCATACCATGTTTAAGGAAGCTTTAATATAATTTGGAGTTATGACTAATTAATTAACCATAATGTATGACCAGAAGGCTATACCAAGCCAAGATCCATAGTTCAAAATAGACTTGTAAGGCATAGTTTGTGCTGACTATGGTTTGGTATGATACCTGAATTGACAGTCTGAGCTTAGGACCATTACTCTGGCTCCACTGGTCATTGACTGGAGTGCTGAATGGGGAGGGAGGAGGGGGGTGACTGAGAGAATGCCAGGAGCGCTGAATCAAGGTTTTCCTGTATGTTTGGACCCATTGTTTGGGCTTTAAATTATGTTACATGCAAACTATGGTCTGAACTGAATCTACCATAAAATAGGGGCTAATCCAGACACCACAGAACGGCAAAGGTTGGCTCACAGTGGGGAAAAGCTGTACTAGATCTGTGTGCGTGTGTGTGTGTGCACGCACACGCCCGAATGTGTTGGTGTGTATTAATTTTAAACTGAGAAATGTGTTTAATTTCATAAGGCAGATATGTATGATGTTGTTCAGAGATATTTATTCCCAAGGAAACCGATTCCTCTTTCCCAAAATGTACTTGATGAATATATTATATTATCGAGATTCAGAACCAAATTAGTTTAAGCAAAGAAATTTCTCATCTAATTTAAATGCTTGTGGAGTTGGGCTTGGGATAATTGTCCCTAATTATGTTTACTTATTAAAGCCACAGTCTTGAGACTGCTTATGAGCTTATTAAATCTCGCTGATTCCAGAGTTCAGTTTAAAAGGCAACTTTTAGTTTTAACATGTATTTAAAATGATTAGAGATTAACAGCCCAATTCACATCAAATTATTTAGTCATTCCATTCTGCCATGATGATTGTATTCAGCATGATTTTGTATGCAGCTATATGCAGAAGAAACATATGTAGGGCCATCAGATTTTGTGGTTTGCACTTACGTAATATTACATTTAGATTGTTTCCTGCAAATCTTTGCCAGACTCTGAAACTCCACAAATGTTTTCAGAATGTGAGTGAACCATCTGTAAACATTTGTAATCATTGGGAGCTGTTAAATACATAGCCCATGGCATTATTTTTTTTCCTCTGAAAAATTCTAACCACCGTAATGCTTTGATGTATGTAATATAAGATACGGAGGTAAAGATGGAATATAATTAGTGATTTGAAAAACTAACATACCTGAAGCTACATCTTACTGTGTATGATTTTATATACTATAGTAATTTAGGATTGGTATCTGAATAAAACTATTCTTAACAAAAATTCCTCACAAGAAGCCACAGCCTCTGGGAAAAGGATCTGTAACTACAGTATCTGAGGAAAGCCAGTCATTTTGTAGTTTGTTTTTTTCCCTCTTAGGATGTTTTATTATTGTTTAATAAAAATATGGAGAAAGATCATCTACTGTCAGTAATGAATATTTAGGTAATAGTCGTGAAGTTAGCATACAGGCAAATGTTCTTAATTCCATAGTGTGCTCAGAAGTCACTCGGGGTTGGTATGGGGTTAGAGTGAAGTTATAGAATTAGTAAATAACAACACTGCATTGAGCAAAATATTTTGTTAAGAATTCTTCATGTAGCTCCATATAGTTGCTTGTACAAATATATCTGTTTATTCTATATAGCATGTATAGGTCTCAAGAAATACCATTTTGGAGATTTTTGCCATCAAGATTTTTTTTTAAAGGTATAGTTTCAGGGCCCAAGATAGCTTCGAAGACCTGAAGAGATCAGGCTAAGCAGGATCGGCCCTGGTTAGTTCTTGTAAGGGAGACCAACATCAAGTCCAGGGTGACTTGACAGCACTTTACTTACACAGTTTCTATAAACCAAACATTCCTTTCCAACTCTATGATTACAGAAGCATTCATCTTTAGAGAATGCATTCCTGAGATACTGTGAAAGGGACCATGAAAATAATTGCTTTGTCTAGAAAGAATTTTTAAAGAGAAAGCAAAATAAGTCACAGCTATATGTTGTTAGCTAAACCATTCCCTCCCTCCCCCTTGTAATGAGAGTATAGCCACTGCAAATTCAGAAGCCCTTTGGAATCAAAGATATGTGTTCTCAACCGGGTGAAAGAAGACACTAATCCCTAGAACATAAAAAGCAGGGTTGGTGTGTGTTCATTTAGTCACCTTTTAGATATTCATGAAGCTGATCTAAACATGGGCACTTGCATTTGAATAGGAAATAAATGTTTGTATTTTGAGTGATTGCTTAAAGCCTTTTATGTGTCAGGCATGCTGCTGAAGAATCATGCTTGAGGGCAAAATGGCTTTTTCAGACTTCACTGTCCTGTCAAG
This sequence comes from Eublepharis macularius, assembly GCF_028583425.1. Lineage (NCBI taxonomy): Eukaryota > Metazoa > Chordata > Lepidosauria > Squamata > Eublepharidae > Eublepharis > Eublepharis macularius. The sequence goes on from NC_072796.1 coordinate 52,926,654, forward strand.
TCACTCCACTCTCCTTCCAACACAAGTTTTTGGAAATTTGTTCCTTGAAGAGCAGTGACCCATGCTGCTCTTCATCCACCTTCTTTCTGTTCTTTGTATCCAATGTATATAAACCCTTCAAAAATGAGCCTGTTTTATTTTGATAGTACCTAACAAATGAGGTCCTGTTTTTGTCGGAAGCTTCTGCCATTACAGCCAGCCAGCAACACTCCATTCTCTAATAGATTCATGCGTGCAGGTGGCTGTAGGATGGGAGTGTATACATGTGTGCTTGAAAGACAACAGCACACAGGTAGCTCCACAGAGCAAACTGTTTGTGTGACGCAACTTTCCTCTGAGGTCAGGCCTTTTCAAACTCACCAATGGAACTCCCTGTCTTTTTTGTAGTTTGTGTTATTGGTGGGAAGGACTTCTCAGCCAAAGTCCATTGAGATCTGATTCACACACACAGTTTGTAATGTAAAGCTGCCTTCATACCAACTGAATTTCAGGGTGAGCTCTCAGAAATCCAGAACCGAAGTTACTTTTCCAATAATGTTTTGTTAAAAAGACAAATGTCCATAAAACCCTCTTCTTTTAAATCAAAGGCTTTCTAGAAAAGGCAGGTTTCTAGTCTAGAGGGGGCTGTTAAAGCATAGTGGTTGAGCAGATGGGCTGTAAGGGAGGTACTATAGCATAACAGTTAAGTAGTTGGGCTGTGAATCAGCACTCTGCTGGTCAAATCCCACTCCTGCCTTGGATAAGCTACTCCTCTTAGCCCAGCTCCCAGCTGTATTGATAACACTAACTTTGTTCATCCCTCTAAGTGGGGCGCTAATCTCTCTAGAAGAGATGTGTATAAGTGCTGCTGTTGTTATTAAGCTACTCAGCAGGTCTTTATGGATGTCACTCAAGCAAGCCTTTATTGGCACATATAAAAATATAAGGGCCTTTATGGATGTGGCTGTTATCAGTTCCTTGAGGAGGGTATTCTACAGATGGGGAGGGGGGAGATTAGCGGAGAAAGTCCTCCTTCAGGTCTGGCAACTGAACTTCATGTTAATTTCACATGCTGGTGAAAGTTGAATTCGTTACACTTGGAACAGTTTCCTGTTTAAATGGCTTGTGTTTTGTTGTCCTGGAATGGAATTCAGATAAAGCTTCGAAACAACTGTTTCTTTCTGACCTTGACCTGAGTTTGTTTTTCTTGGCATCACTAGAAAAAGAAAGTTAGAACACACTTGATGACAGTATATAGGCAGAGTAATTAAAATCTTTCATTTGGTTTCGGGGCATGTAACTTGCTGTTTATTCCATTTTAGAATAATTTTTCTCTATTTAAAAAAAAATCCCTGTGAAGCTAACTGAAGTTTTTCTTTGGAAATACTGGAATATATGAAACAAGGAGCTTTAATATTGTGCGTATGTGTGCTCGATTGTGTTGACCAGTCTTTCTTTAAAGATTACCTGCGCCAGGCATAAAAAGCAGTGGTCAGGTGCCTTTGTTTGTTTGTTTTGTATTCTTGTTTTACAATGCCTTTTCCCCTTAGACATTGTTCGTTACATTGAACAATATCTGAACAGTTACATGAAAATTGCATAGTGCAGTTTTTCTATTTTCATTTATGCACTTGGCTAAGAAAGGGGGCTAGGGACCCATAAAACAATGCCAGTATTTCCTAACAAGAAAATATGGGGCTGGGGGAGGAGATCATATCTTTGTACCCAAAGCCCGATCAGTGCTGATTTTGTGCTTTTAAAAAGTTTGTGTATATATATCTCACTTATATGAGTGTAATTCCTGAAACTCCAGAATGCCATATACTGATCTCTTTCAGCTGTTCCCCCAAAGTCCATGTTTGTGTACAAGAGAGAGAGCTCTTTTTAGGCTTGTGTGGAGTATTTTCATTTGGTTCTGCATAAAGGCATTGCACACAGTGTGCTTTGCAAGTGAGTGAATACAAATTGATGTTCTTGCAGTGCGAGTTGCTATAGTGTAATGTTGCACATACTCCAGCCTAGCAACAGTTCAATATTAACACTGTTCATTGCCTTAATTAGCTGCTGAGGACTAGGTGTGGCTGTAAAAGGCTCTGTGGTGTCACACATTGATCTCAGGACTCCTGCCCTGTAGCTGTAGGTCTGGCAAATGTGATTTATTTGCACAAGTTTTTTTTTAAAAGTCACTATAAGCATTACTATAAACACTGTAAGAATTTTCTCCCAGCTTAAAAAAATCGTGTGCAACATTAGCAGTGAAAACAGAACAGAAATGACAGCTTCTTAGAATTTATGGAGCAAATTTTGACCTTCATTTTCACTGCTGTTCCTTTGGGTTACGCAATTATGTGTTGCTAAGCTCATATGTCCATTCTTCACTTTCAAAACTACAAAGTTTGGAAAGGTTGTATAGATGCACTGAATAAATTATTCAGTTGAGGAAAGAAGGGTAACATCACATATTCCACTGTTAGAAAAGTAGACCTATGCTGTAGTTTGACACTCTTGGCTACTGTTAGCTTGCTACTGCAGTGATAACACTATTTAATGGTGTTCACAAGTGACAGTAACACTGTATGGAATATCTTCTGTTGTTTTTGTGGAATGTTGCAGCATCTTTAGAAGAAATAGTAAATATATTGCTTTGAATGGTGCTTGTGTTTATACAGATGTGTCATAATACATCATTGTAATGATTTTTAAAGTATTCATTGTCAAAAAACATGCAGTTAAATACTGAGTTAACTTTAAGATTAGAACCAATTTAAATGTCAAAAAAGCATACAACATTGAAGTCACTAATATTGTTGACATAAGTGACCATATATTTTACTTCATCCTGTGTTGCAAGATGAAGCTGCAAAAAGAATAGATTTTCAGCTGATCCCATAAACAATGGTTATTGTTTTTTTTGGTTTTTTTTAATCTATAGACCCAATGCAGCACAGAACTTGAACGTGCAATGTAAGTTTATGCAACAAACGTGTACAGGGTGGAGTGCTGTGCCTGACTAAATGACTGTACATGTCCGAAATGCATAGGTTTTGTGCCAGCTTTAGACTGAATGCCTATAACTGGGGCAAGATATGCCACTGCAACCCCTCCCCCTTTACATACATTATCTGTATGTGGTTTTTTCATCTGCACCAGATTGTAGAAACAGGCATAGCTCAACCTATTTCCAGTTTAGTAGTCAAATCCAGAGCTGTATTTTACAACTGGAATGTCACTTCTGCTCATGCAAGGATGGGGATGATTTCTGCCAATTCGCATTGCTGCCCCATGCTGTTCTCAGGGTTCTCCCTGACCCTCACTCAGCAATAGCTTGGCTTTTCAGGGACGAGTGCAAGAAGCTATAAAATGAATAGAGAGACAGCAGATATTCTTTCTGCAAGTAGAGTTCTGCTTGTGGCTCATTGGATCTAGTTCCATAAGCATGCTTAATTTTGTATTGGGTTGTTTACAATGTATTAAATTATTTTGTTAAAGAAAGCTATCTCTTTAGTGCTTGCATTCCTTTTCCTGCCATCTAATGTTGTTTGGATTTTTGCCATGCAGCTTATTTCACATTTCTCACAGCTGCAAGACGCACAAGTTTTATAGATTCCCTTAAAATATACAAGTGGTATATTTGCATATCTTTGGTACATAAAACTGAAAGTTCTGTGCCAAATTGGAGTTCTTTGGTACTTTATGAAGCTGCAAGGTATGTTTAACAAGTATGCCAATCCTCTCCGGCTCCTAAATGCTATGTCTAGTCCTTGTGTTTGAGTTGAATTCAAAAATGTAATTGTAGTAGTGCCAGAACATAAAAACAATTGTTCTCTGAGAGATTCATCAGTAAAGAGACAGGGCACATAGACTTTACTACTATGTACTATCTGTTAATTGAAGTATGATCCTACTGGGTAGTTCTATGATTGTTTAATATGTCTTAGAATTGCTTATACGATATTTCAGCATTTCCTCAGAGTTAATCGTTTTTAATCTGAATAAACAAATATTTTTTCCTTACTTGTACCTTTGGTTTTTTTCTGCTCCCCCCCTCTGTGATTAGTGAAGCCCTCTTGTTTTTCTTATATGCTTAATCAGACATTTCCATCTTTGAAGATGTTCAAAGCAAAATTTCTAATAGTCATGGTGGTTTTTTTCCCTTAGGAATGGGGTTACTGACTCCAGCCTGGGAAATTCCTGGAGATCTGAGGAGGAAATTAGTGGGAGGATGTACTATCAAATATTGTATTCCACAAAGCTGCCATTTCCTATAGGAGAACTGATCTCTGTAGTGTAGATTTCAGTTATAATTCTGGGTGGACTTCAAGCCTCACCTGACAGTTGGCATCCTTAGTTATGAAGCTTGCTTTTTGGTATTCTTGCACAAAGGGTTGTATCCTATAATCATTTTCCACTGTTGAAATGAAATGTATGCCACTGGAGGAACTTTTTTTGCCAATTTGCGCAAAGATTACCACATTGTTCATTGTGCTTGCTTTCCCTTGAACACTTGAGAGCATCATCTGGGCATCAACAGGTGGCTGCAACAATGGGAGGGAAAGGGGGCATCACCTGGGAGAGAAGAGGGGACCCTATAATGAGGAGAGGAGGTGGGAAAGTAGCCCACAGTTCTTACTAGATACTCCCACAGAATTGTTAAGAATAGAGATGGGCATGAACTGAAATATGAACCAAAATTAAGCACAAACCAGGCCGGTTCATGGTTCGCAAACCAGCAGTTCATCAGATCCCATTTAGGATGGTTCGTTTGGTTCATTTTTTTGGTTCATCACTGCAGACAGCCTGGTACCATTCAATCAGTTTCCTAGGCAACAGGGGATGGACTTCCTGCAGGCCTTCTGTTGACCCGGAAGTGAACTTCTGCTGGCCCAGAAGTGATGATTTTCTGACCTGGATGTGGTGTTTTCACGAACCAAATGAACCGATTCGCGAACCAGGGGCAGTTTTGTGAAAGTTCGTGGTTCATGAAATTTTCGTGAAATTTGACAAACCATGAACCACATGGTTCAGTTTTTTCCAGTTCGTGCCCATCTCTAGTTAAGAACCATAAAAAAGGAGAAACATGTGTGTTCAAAGCACATGGACAGTTTTTTTAAATCTTGAAGTATGATGGCCCCAGTTAACAGGCCCTGCTTCATAACCCTGAAATCATTAGATAATGAATAGTTACATTGAAATGCTAGACACTGAAGTCTTTAAGATGTGTAAAAAACATTCTTCTCCTCATGAAATAATTTTCAGACACCAACAGTGGGTGTGTTGGATTTGCTTAGAACGAACCAATACTCACTCCTAGCAGGTAACTCACTATGATGTAGGCTGCATTAGTATCGTTTTAAGCCCTAGAAATGAGCCCTAAGACTAACATGGATATGAGATGTGTGTGTCAAACAATCTACTGCTTGCTTTTCTTGCTTTTAATGAGGCCAGAGTAATTTAAGTGCAAGAACATAAGCGCATAAGGAATGTGGAAATCAGTGACAGTACTCTTTGAGTAAAGCCTTTGGTTGTCATTTGTTTTCCAGTAATTTAACAAATACTATTGGGCTTCTGTATAAGGCATAACTCTTGCAGTGTTCCAAAACCAAGTTATTAAGCATTCTTATAAGAAAAGGCTTACAGCTGCAATGCTGGGGAGGGAGGGAGGGAGAGAGAGAGAGGATAAGTATTTTGAAATACAGTATATCTCAACATTTTGAGATTGAAGATAAGGACACTAATGCTAAAACTAGGAGGGAGGAGCCCCAGTGCTGGAGATTTTGAAAGCTCAGAGAGCAGTCACTATCTGCTTTAATAGTGTTATATATTTGACAATAAATAGTGCACAGTAGGACGTGTGATGTTTTGAAGTATATTATATACATAAAAGCAGGGGAACAAGTTATACTCTTATGAAAGATCACATGAAAGCAGTGCTATAGCATTTCAGTGGCTGGGGAAACGCCTTGCCTTCTGCAAGTCACTTGTATTTTCAGCTGCTTTTTTGAGGCCAGAGATCAAGGGTTGAGTGAGAGGAGAAGGGAGGAGTTATGGGTGCAGCTGGTAGTCTTGGGCAAACCACATCACGTAGCCCAGAACTATGCAGCCTGATACAGTTGTATCAGGTGACATGGTTGGCAGGAGTGGACCAGGTGTTTCAGCCTGTATTCCATGGCATTAATAGTGGATTATGCCTGAATGCCTTTTGACTAGATATCACCTTTTTCCTGGTAAGTTCATAACCTATGATGCAACATATCATGTATCAATATTGTTGTTACAAAACTTTGACTAAATACGTTTGTGGATCAGGCTAGTTTAAGCTATTTATGTATTAATATAATTTTCTTTACTCATCTATAGACTATAGAAAATAAAATACTTAGGCTGCAGTCTGGAAGGGAAGAGCATTTCTCTTGGGAGAACCACTACCTTCTTACAAATTCTCATGGACTTTAAATAGCTGGGGACATAGAGACTCGAAGGAATTGTCTTTCAAGGAAATGCTGGTTGGATGAAGTCTCTTCAAAATGTTCCATCGCCAGATCTCTAGACTGGCTTTTGAACTTTGACTAGGGAAACAGTAATAAATGTTTTAATGAGCTTCTGAGAAGGCCACTGTTGAAAGGGACACTTTAAACAATTTGGGTGTGCATGTGGCTAATATGTCCATGCCCCAACACTTAACAGGGAAATCCTAAGCAGAGTTACTCCAGTCTAAGCCCATTGACTTCAATGGGCTTGGACTGGAGTAACTCTGCTTAGGATTTTGCAGTTAATATAGTTTTTATATGAAGTCCATCCCTATTTCAGACTGGTTGTGTTTTCATCACTTCCTGATTATATCACTGTAAGCCTTTTAAACCACTATCGATAATTTAGTGTAAATGCAGTCAAGACTTTCTTTTTTGATTTTCAGTCCTGATGTTGATACAAATCCCAACTCTTAAGTAAATACTGTTATGTTTGTTTAAAACTACAGCTGCTGTAATTCAAGGACTTGAAAAACACATGAAGTATTAGCAAATGCTACAGTTGCTAATTGAAAATCCTGTTAGTATAAAGCCATGCTTAACAGATACATTGAAATGGCCATACATCTGTATTTTATTTTGGATGATGTTAATTTAATTTCTTTTTAACAGTATCTAAAATGGAATATTTTTATTTATTTTATTTGCCTTTTACATTTTCACTGCTGTGCATAAAGGAGATATAAAAACAACAATATTAAATTTCATCCTGTATATCATTAAATTAATAGAATAGCCAAAATAAAATATACATGTAAGGCAGTCTCAAAGTACAGTTTTGTTCTAACTTGATTTTGCAGGTTATTTTTTGCATGGTAATACATTGCAGTATTTTATCTTGTTAACTGCATAGTTGAAGTAATACAACTGTTTTGTAAATGTAGCTAACTAGTGTTTATTTATTATGCTTTTAAGGAAGAGGCAGATAAACAAAGTCAGTAAATTGAATAAAAATGGGTACATTTGGAAAAAGCCATGCAGCACATATTATTATGATAGCCTTACTGTATGATCTAGAAGTATACATTTTTATAATTGTAAAATATCCCAAGATGACTAAATTATGCTTATTGATTGTGTAATAGGTTTAAGGATTTATTGGTGTTTTTAATATTCCGCAATTGGAATAGAAAAACCACATTTTCCTTATTTATTCAATAACATAGACGTTCAGCAGCTGGCATATGTTTACATGGCTTGGAAGTATTCTCCAGTAGAACAAATATCTAAATCAAGTCAGAAGTTACTGATTACTAATATTTGATTTATTTACAATTTTATATACCAACACGTTCTAAGAGTGGTTTACATTTTATAAAAAGTTAATCAAGACAATATAAAACTTTATATTCATCATAATATTAAAAAGTAGCAGACCAAAGTCTAACATCTTATCTTCCAGAAGCACAGCGGGATCCAAAAGTTCTTATTTGGCTACAAAGAGGAAAGAGGTCACATGGGAAGGGTGCTCCATAGCTCCAGGGACAACACGGAAAAGGATCTGCTCCAAACCATTAGTCTAAAATCTCCAAAGAAAAGATAAAATGGTGTGTGGCATAGATTTTCACTAGCTGATGATAAAACTAGGAGGGATCATTATTATGAAGGCACTCCTGGATGTATTCAGGACAGGTCAAAATTGGCAGCCTGCCTTGGACTTTGAAATAATGTGGTAACCAATGAAACTGTTTCATACTAGGCATAATTTGTTTGCATCGATGTAAACACTAGCTGGCTACTTTCCTTCTGAACCAGTTGGAATTTGTGGACTGCCTGCAAGGAAAGTCTTATGCAGAGCAGTTAAAACAATCTAATCAAGACATCAGAAATATATCTGATAGAATTCTTGACTCTGGTTGCAATCCTAAGAGAATTTTTGTGGGAGGAAGGCCCATTGAATAAAATGAGACTTGCTTCACATTAGACCTCCTTAAGATTGTTCGCTGAGCCCTGCACCAGAACATGCACTTGGCGCACCTACCAAAGTTGATGAGAAGCACCACAGTTTAAAAATGTTACTTGACCATTGCTGTTTTATGCCTAGGACAAGAGTGCTCCATACTGAGAACCTGCCTTTTAAAAGGCAAATGTGACACCATCCAGGCAAGCATTTCAATAGCTACCTGGCCCTCTAGATAAACATCTCTGTAATAACATTAAATGAGAGATTTCACTCTAAAATTTGATTTTGTATAACCTTCCTTTTTCATTATAGCTGTTTTGCAGTACTATAAATACGCAGTAGCTCAGGAGGAGCCTATGTTCTGAGAGTTGAGGAATATCAAAATTTTAAAGTTTCAGGTTGGTAGCCATGGTGGTCTGCATTAAAACTGCAGGATTTGAGTCCCCTGGCACCTTAGAGACCAACAAGATTTTCAAGGCATAAGTTTTTGAGAGTCAAAGCTTCCTTCTTCAGATACTGAAGAAGGTATCATTGAACTTAAAATCCCAGTATTTTAATTACATTGATATTTAATATATGCTCCACTCCTCTTTCCAGTCATTCTGATTATTTTAATAGCTTCATCGTTTTTCATAGAGCTTGACTGAGTAACATGAAAAAATGTCTCTGCCCCAAGAAGCTTCCAGTCTAAATTTAGGCTAGTTGAGAGAAGAGCAAGAAAGGAAAGGCAAAGAGGACAGGTAACGGTAGGGGGTAACAAGAATGAATCTGAATTTTGAATAAATATGCAGTGATTTTAAAAGTAGCTATCAGTAGTAGGGCTGCCTGCCTGCATCCCTCAAGCCTCAAAACTGCAATGGCAAGATTGGGCCTTGAAAGAATTTAGGCTAATTTATGCATTAAGGTAAGAACCTATTGTTTCACTTCATTCAGGAAGAGCAACCTCACCCTTACTGTAAGGGACAAAGATTGTTGTTCAGTGAAAACTGACATTTATTATTGATGTTTCTATGTGTTGGTTTGTACCTATCTATCCCTGTCCTTTCTTTTGACTAACAGTGCAATCCTAAACCGAGTTACTCCAGTCTAAGCCCATTGATTTCAATGGGCTTAGACTGGAGTAACTTTGCTTAGGATAGCACTGTAAATATACTAAATTCGTGCAGTAAGAATATTCTTTAACTTGGTCTATTAAAAACACTTCTTTCTTTCTCTGCTGTCTGCCTTGTTTGCTGTGTGCAGAGGAAAAAATCATGACTTCCTGGTGAATCAGTCAAATGAAGTGAACTCTTCAGTATTTGCAGATTATTCATAATTGCACGCCCTTAAAACATTGGGGTAAAACAAGAACATAGGGTAGGCATATTCAAGGCAAAATTTCTAGTTATGAAGCTGGTTTTGAAGCTAGCCTCATCCATTCATCTAGTTTTGAGCAAGGAGATAGGGTAGATATAAAAGATATTCAGCGCAATCCACCCCAAACTGTTCAAATCCAGGAAAAGACTCAGAGATGTAATAAAGTCCTCTGGTAAAGCAGAGTGAAAAGTACCCAGTCAGTTCTACACTTCTGAGCAGAAGGTCTTGGGTACATAGTGGCAGATCATGGGAAGCAGAGGGGTGACAAAAATGGATAACAGTACTGTGTCGTTCAGAGCAATGGGAGCATGCCAATATGAGTGGCTATTCTTGGTAGATGTAAATAGAGTTGTAAAGCCTAATGAAGATGCAGCATCTTCAGGTCTCTTAATCACAGTGAAGAGAATTTTCCACTGACTGGGATGGCTCCTTTCCCTTTTCAACATAAACGCTGGTACAGATTATATCTGCCCTAAGGTTAATGCCAACTATTTTTAAACCAAAGCTTGAATCCATAGCTAGCATTCATTTTGCTGTCAATGTCAACCATAGTTACTGTTGAAAAGGAAAGAGAGGCGGGGCATTTCCAGTCTCTTGGTGAGACTGAGAAATCTTACATTTGTACCAGCCCTAAATTGTAAAGACAGATTTAGAAAAAAGCAAATAATGTCACCTCTCCAATCTCAGAGTAAGCCTTTACAGTCTGTTATTTTCTAGGTGGCTAAATTTATGCTGTTTCTGGTTAAAAGGAATATGTCATCCAGGTAGGGATGTCAGGTTCCCAATGGAAGTAAGGGAGTTCCCACTCTTGGCTTCCATTCCTACTGCCATTTTTTAAATTGCCAGCAGCATGGTGGCATTATTTTAGTTACAGGGAAAACCCATAAGAGCAGTCAGTCTTCTGTAGGATTCCTAGAGTGAACTGATGTCACAGCCTGGTTTTGTCCAGAAGTGTGCCGTTGCGCCAATGATGCTCCCGTCTCCCTGTCCCCAACTCCCACCAGTTGACAACTCCTGGTCACTGGCTGGTAACTGTACAGCCAAGACAGTTTCTATTTCAGATCGGTACTGAACCTACTACTGAACTGTACAGCAGAGCTGGAAGCAACATGAAGCCAATTGCGAATGAGATTTCTCCATACCTGGGGGAACTCCAAACATGAAGAAAGATACATTTTTTTCCCCTTCAGTCCAAAGCAGGCAGCAAAATCACCAAAAATTTAAGAGAACAAAAGAGAGCGAGACTGCCCTTTCCAATTTTAAGAAACCTCTTCTGTGATTGGCTCTGATGGGAGTTTGTGAGTAGACAGCCCAAAGTTTTTCTTGAACAGGAGACACTGGGGGAAGGAACCAAGACCCAAAGAAATTGTGGGGCAGCTGTTCCCAAGCTGAACTTTATCACCAAGTAGCAAGGGCAGATTTCTGGAAGATTGAAAAGAAAAATTATACCTTTAAATTTCAACCCTTCTGAAACCTCCACTAACCCTCAAAAGAGAGCATTGTATAGCACTCCCACAGGGAGTTGGGGAATACACTGCAACATTTTGTTGTGGAACCGTATGTGAGTCATATTGTCTAATAGAAAACTTGGTGGCTGAGTGCCAATTATAGAAGGAATGCAAAAGGATACGGTTGGATCTGTATGTATTGAGGGGCACCTATGGTATGCAGAAAAATATGACTTCGCAAATTAAGTAAAAGGAAAATGACCCCCACCCATGACCTGATGAATAAATATGCTACAAGGATTGTACAATGATAAACCATTGAATGTCAATTGAAGGAAAAACAGGGGAGGGGAAATTAGTTTCTCCAGTGCCTGATGAGTTGTAGAAGCCTGAATGTGGATCTGAGGAATGAAGTGAGATTTTTAAATTGTTCCCCTCCCATGACGTTTCATGGTCCCCCAACATCAGAAAAGTTACAACACAGCCAGCCTTCCTACATACAAGGCAGGAGAATCATTTACCTATCAGTCTTAAAGTATGAAGAAAAAACTGACTTTGTAAATTAACCACAAAGGGGCGAGGGATTGAAATCCTTGAACCCAACATGATGAGTACTAAATATGCTCCAGAAATGCAAAGGACTGAAAATCAGTTAAGGGTAAAAATTGCTGTAGGGCAAGTTAGCTTGCTCAAATCCCTGAGAATTTATAATATTCTGGAAAGGGAGATCTTGGGAGTGGGATGAATTTCCAAATTTTTACACCTCCTACTGTTCGTTGTGGGGCCTCAGCTCATTACTCACATAGGCAGATGTTTGTGTTATCTTCCTATACTCAGATTGGACTAATGATTTTTTAAAAAATATTATATGAAGGATGATATAATTGTGGATGATAAGAAAACCAAGAAGTTGTAGATGGTATTTTAAGGCTTGTACATACCAAGAGACTCATTTTATGTATAGAAATTCCAGAGCTTTTCATATCCAGGCTACATCTTAATATAGAGAATAGTGCCTTCCAGACATTGCTTCATTTTACAAGAAGAAAAAGGAGTACTCTGGACTGTTAACATTTAAAAAATTCAAAAAGCTGTTGCTTTTGCAACACTTGGCAAGTTGAATGGGGGCCACTGTTAAATTACGTTGACTGCAATGGACTTAATAACTTTGTTTAGGATTGCACAGGAAGGCTTTGAAAAGAATTAGAATACATTTTTTCAGATAAAAATAATCCCTTCCAAAAAGGATCCTAGCATTAAAACAGGCTCTCCTTCAGCCACCAAGTTTGGCCAAGATTGTATTTCGGACGTCTGAGTTACAGACCTCCAAAGTGACCAACCCCAGGAAACTTCCAGCACATAGAATAGGAGCTGCAAATGACAATTGACTTGCATTGGCTTGCAGCAATTGTCAGAGCCCTAAGTTATCCAAACACACCACAATCAAATAAGAATTGAAAAGGAGGAAAAATGAGAGAGAAGAGTGAGCCCTCAAGGAGACCAATAAGCTTGCACCCAAAGCCTGACTGCAGCTCTGAGACTGGGTTGGGGCACAACCCTAGGTTATCCCACCACCCCACAAGCAAATAAGAACTGAAAGGGAAAAAAAGGAGAAACAAGAATGAGCCCTTAGCTGAGGAAACCCAATAAACTTGCACCCAAAACCTGACTGCAGCTCTGAGACTGGCTTGTGGCACAGCCCTAGGCTAGCCCACCACTCCACAAGCAAATAAGAATATAAAGGAAAAAAGGAGAAACAAGAATGAGCCCTCAGCCAAGGAAATTCAACTTGCTCCCACCCAGAGCCTTGCTGCAACACAAGCCCCAAACCTCCCTCTGGCACAATTTGAAAAAAAAAAACCCCTTCCTGCAACAAGCAGTTCCTCTGAGCTGGCAACCAGCTGGAAAGTGGAACCATGGCTCCGTGCTGTGTCTTATATATTAAACGCTCACATAGAGAATAATGGGAGCTCTCTGGTTGGCAGCCAGAGCTGCGTATCAAGGTTTTCAGGGTAAGAGTGGTGTGTTTCAAGGCCAGCAGAAGGTCTGCAGGTGGCTCCTACGTTGTCTAGGGAATTGATTGCTTGGCGCCAGCATGTCTGGTTTTACTGACCAATGGACTGATGGACTGGCCAAAGATCATCGTGTCTGTGAAAAAAGGCGCGTCCCACAACCCACCAGTTTTATAACACTTCAGGTGCTGACGTATGGTACCATATATGGTGAGACAGTTGTGGGTTCAGTGGGACTTTCAGACATTCTGCAGATAGATGAGGGAGGTCATGCAATCCTTCCTGATTTCCCTCTTCACTGCAGCCCCCTACCCTGTGGGAATCCCTGACTCCATCTATGCCTTTTTAGGAATCACAAAAAGCTGTGGGAGAAAGAGAAAGGCGAGGACAGATCCATATCCACCAGTGGGATACAATCTGGTGTAGGATAAGGCATCTTGGTCAAGAATATCATGTTCTTGGTCAAGAAAATCATGCTGATGTATGAAATTTTGTTTCATGTGGTTGCTGCTAAAATTAATTTCATGTGGTTGCTGCTAAAATTAATCATTCACATTATAGATTCCTATAGACACTAGTCATACTACACAATTCAGGGCTTCTAGGAAATTTTTGATTATTTGCATTTGTTTTTTAAAAAAATGCCTTAATTATATTTTAAGTTAAGGTGCTTAATATTTGCATTTATCTGTATCTACCTCCCTCTTTGTGCTCCTTCTCATAGTCTTCAGCTTGGTTTGAGATCGATTGATATTTATCATGGATCAGTGCTGTTTTATGTAAAAAACAACTCCCAGACATTATATTCTGAGCTACAAAGTCAATGGAAGTATTAGATTATTTCAGTTTTGATAAATTAAAATGTGCACATGGTTAGCAGTAAGAGGATAGATTGCTGATATGAGTTTTATTTGGAAGGCCACAATTCTAGTGCTTCCATAGGTGTGGTCAGTGTTTGCTGCTAACACTAAACGTTAGCAAACACAAAAGGCTATAAAATGCAGCAAAAGTCTTACGTTATACACAGGATGCTTCCAAGTATTGTCTTCTGTTCTTCTGCATTGTGGAAATGAGAGTGTGTAGAAGTAGCTCTGAAACTTTGCACATCTTCCATTGGTTTTGATGCTCCGTAAGATGCTTATGCAGTCACTATGCAGCAGCAATATGAGGAATTTGGACTTTGCTTTCATAGCCTTTGAATAAATAACCTTGTATTACACTACTGTGCTGTGCACTGTCTTTTAGAAACTTTCTCACAGAAATATAAAGCATGTCTATTCATAGCAGGCAAGGATAACATTAGGACATTTCTGTGTGTTGAAGGTAGGATCGAGGTAAAGTTTCAGAGAATACTTATTGGTGCTTGTGGTTACCTTTCCATATAAAGCAAAGATTATGAATACAGTGAAATAAACTATGAGAATGTTATTGGCAGGGAACAAACAGTGCTTCTCGTTTGTACTGTGAGACATATTACAGTGAATAAATAGTTCAGCACTTTACACCAAAATAAGCCAGACTGGAGTGACAGCTGAAAGGTTTGATTTCAGGTTTGATTTCTCCTCTCTAGGGATTACTATGCCTGGCAGCTTTTGAAATTCAAAAGAGTCATCTTGGGTTTCACATTTTATTTGCTATACAGAATTATTACCTTCCAAATTGTGCCTCCCCCCCCCCCCGCATTATGGGTTTTAAAAGGACGTCCCATCTGTTATTTGGGGCAGCTCAGAATGATGCAGTTAATTTTCCTTTTATATAGAGAGACATTTATGAAATATATGCATTTCAGATCCAACATCCAGATTAATCTTCAAGTAGTCCACAGTGTTGCAAGTATATAAATTCTATGTTATTGACGCCAACGAAGAAGCCCCATACAGATATTAGAGCAGCTACTGAAAAATATAGTGCTGTTCACAGTAGCAATACTAGGTCGTTTTTAAGTGTTCTGTCATAGAAGTTCTGAGATGGAATGCATAACATTCTTAGCAATCACAGGTGCCTTACCAATAGACATGGACACGAACAGGAAACCCCCCCAAACATGGTGTTCATTGTTCGTTGCCATCCACGAACAACAAACAACGAACACTGGTGAACATGATCCTGTCATGAACATGTTCGTTGTTCGTGGGGGCCAGCAGGCTCTCCTCCAGCCATTAAGATCCCTACTGCACCACTCCCAGAAACCCTACCTGAGCAGGCAGCAGGAAATGTACCAATAATAAATGATAGCTTGGCCCCAGAGCCTGGCAGCAGCCATGGAACCTGAAGGGTAGATCTCTATCCCACCACACACAAAGAAAATTCAAGCTCCAATGCACTCACCCTGTCTCTCTAACAGCAGCTGTCTCTCCCTGAAAGCCAGAGCTGGGAGCCCTCCTCCGCCCTGGTCTTTTCCTCTTGTAACAAATTTGGAGCTCCAGTCAACACTTGAAAGGAAGACTTGCCTATCAAACTAAATTGGGCTTAGATTGGGGTTTCCAGGGCAACAGGAGGAGTTCAGACAGAGTTCAGACAATCCCTGCCTGAATTGCCATGGGAATTGATTGCAGGTGCCAGACTGTCTGGCTTGACGAACAGCAATGAAGGAGGCTTGCAACAACCACTTGTTCGTTTAGAATGGGGCCTCACGAACCCCTTGTTCGCGAACAACAGAGTAGGCTGTTCGTGCGGTTTTTTTGTTCGTGTTGCTGTTCGTGCCCATCTCTACTTACCAACACATGCAACTTAAGCTCATGGACGCATTATACAAGAGTTGGACTTCTGTAAACAAATCCATTTACAGCTGCATGAGGTATTTTAGAGCCTGTATATGTTGGCAACCTCTGTCAAAATAGACATCTCTCTGGGTGACAATTTAATAACCTGAATTGTTTTAACCTAGATTTTTTCTTTTTACTGTAGGTTAAACTTGACATCATTTCTTTGTGCCAGGGCAGTGTCATCACCTGGCCCTATAAAGAACAAGTGGAATGCCAGTCCTAATTTGCGCATTTTAACATGTTTAAATGCAATTGTTAATTAGCCTGTTCTTAGGCCTGAACAAATCCTTCAAAATTTAGAAGCCAGGACAGCACCACCTGCCTGCTTAAACAGTAATAGTATGGCTTTGTACCCCCCCTTTTTTTTCTCAACTGCTTAAAATCAGGTGGTAGGTGGGATGGCAGTAGCTTCTGCCACCATTTCTCTCCACTGGTGGCTTTCCACTAAAGCCAGTTGATGGGGTGGGGGAGGGGTGTCAATATTTAATTGCCTAGATGTCTCCTGCTGTCTGTTAAGCTCCTGTTTAGAAAAATTGCGGATGTTTCTAACAATTTTGAGGAGTGTTTTTCCATGTGTGGAGCCAGCGTGAGGTAGTGAGTATAGTGTTAGATTAGTATCTGATTTGAATCCCCATTCTGCCATGGCGACTTGCAGGGTGTTCTTTGGCCAGTCACACACCCTCAAGCTTAACTTATCTCACAATGTTGTTTTGAGGATAAAATGGAGAAGGAGAGAATGTTGTGTTACTTCAGCTAAAAAGTGTTAATGAAGTAAATAAGTTTGGTGGGATCACGTTCATAATCTTCTACAAAGTTATCAGGGACTGTGCTATTACAGGTCATCTTCTCGAGAATGTGTGTCTTGTAGTTAATAACCTTGACTTGAGCAATCCCACTTTTAAAAACTGCTTCTACTGTTATTCAGAAGGCTTTTCATAGAATATGTTAATTTTATAACTAATAATACAATCAATTAAATTGGTTAGTCTTAAAGGTGCTACTGGACTCTTTTTGATTTTGCTACTACAGACTAACACGGCTAACTCCTCTGGATCTAATTTCTAGACTGTTGTGCTTTTGATGAATTTGTATTAGATTTTAGGATTTGCTATAAATTATGATAATTTGTAAACAATTGTTTCGGGCAGAGGGGGTCATAGAAGCTGGATGTTAGTCCCATGGTCCTCCCAGCCCAATGAGAAGTAAACATGGTTGGGCCAGAATGATGAGACACACCAGCACTCCCTCCCCACTCTAGAATTATAAAAGAGCCCCTGTTAGGGAGAAGGCTCAAGCATAGCTGAGTAAAGCATGAACCAAGCCTTTTTCTGAGCCCAAACCACTTCTTAGATTGGTGGCCCAGACCAGGCTTCAGGACATGCCTTATGAGAGTTAGTGTCCCCACTTCTAAGAACTAACTTCCAGCTAGGGTTGCCAAGTCCCCTTACCAGCCCAGCAGGAGGAGGGGGGACCTAACACTTACTTTTTGGATGTCCTCCTGGCATGGTATGATGGCGTCACTTCTAGGAGTGACATCATTGCACAGGCCCCAGGAGTGCTCCCGGGCTTCATACTGGGCCAATTGTGGCCCCCAAATGGGTTGAATAATCCTGACACAAAGCCCAGGAGCACTCCTGGGGCCTGTGTGATGAAATCACTCCTGGGAGGCACATTCCTGCTCCTTTTTCCCTGCTGGCCGGGTGAAAAGTAGCAGGGGGAGGAGGCTGGGAGTGGGGGACATCCCCACCAGGGTATCTAAATAAATAAACAAATTAATTAATTAAGGAAAATCCCTCTTGAGCCTTCCATAGCCTATTGAATAATCACACTTTGTATGTTTTGCTACTGATGGCAAGTTCCTGTAAAGTAAGTATTCTCTACCAGTGCCAAAATCCTCTCTATATGTGGAAGAGCTGGTTGCATTGTCAAAAGTCTCCATTCACCAGAAGAATATACTACATCCCACTAAATGTAGTGATTATATCCAGCTCTATGCTTCTATTCAAGCCACTTTTACTTGACCAAACTTACTTTCACCTCGGTCCAAATAATTTCTTCAGTATGTTAAATGAACACTGAGATTCTAAAATATACTAAAATATCCCAGGCAAAATCCTCATACCTGCACAAGTGGCTTCTGCAATTTTTAGGCTTATCTATAATCACATTATGCAGTTTTGTTTGTTTGTTCTTTTGTTTCTCTTTTTCTTTAAGACCAGGTTTAACAAGTGATCTTTATGCTGAAGGTAATAGGTTACACTTGACCTTGCGCATTAATACCATTTATTTATTTCCAACATTTCAAACCTACCTTATGTTCTTGGACTCAAGGTGACAATCAAGTTGCGAGGACACAAATTATAATAGTCCATTTAGCAAAATTAAAACATTGGTAGAAGTACACACAGGAGCAACAAGCACACATTTAGCCAATGGCTAAAAGTCACCTGTTTTCTAGTGCTTATCTCACTATTCCCTCTGATTTTTTTTCTTTTTCTTTTTCTTTTTTGGTAAATTTAGAAATGGTACATTGATGAACAATAAATTAGGGAATAAATTATGCAACTGGGTAATTTAAAGGTATATGGCAAGAATGGCTTCATAATGGCAATGGACAGTTTTATTGTTTACTTCCTATAATATAATAATAATAACGTTCAATTTATATACCGCCCTTCAGGACAACTTAATGCCCACTCAGTGGTTTACAAAGTATGTTATTATTATCCCCACAACAACAATCACCCTGTGAGGTGGGTGGAGCTGAGAGAGCTCCTAAAAGCTGTGACTGACCCAAGGTCACCCAGCTGGCTTCAAGTGGAGGAGTGGAGAATCAAACCTGTTTTTCCAGATTAGAGTCCCATGCTCTTAACCACTCCACTCCACTACACCACTCCACTACACCAAACATTAAACTGTTTGAAATGAAATTACTACAGTGATTAGATTATATTCTTAATTTAATGGCAGTTCAATACGGTATTGTAAATTTTATTTATTTACTTACAGAAGTGAAAAAATAATGATAGCTCATCTTGAAGGTTCAATGTGTGCTTATTCTTTGGCCTTTAAAAGTATAGCAAGGTACCAATTTTTTAAAATAGCATTTCATCTAGGGGAATTGTGTGTGCCGGCTCCTGTGTGTGCAGTGTGTACTATACAATGCATACACAATGCATACACACACACACATATATGTTTCTTGAGACAAAGGGGTATTGTAAAGGGGTGTTGTTATAAAAGAGTATTGTAAATAGATTTGTCAGTGTTAAATATGATCAGTCATTTCAGTCTTATGATGGTAGCATTTTGTGTGTTCTATATCATTGATTTTTTTTCTCCATCTCTCTGGAAGAACTGCTAATACTGGCTGTCCTTTTATTCTTCATATTAGACTGGAAATGTAGTTTGGACATAATGGATTATTGATTGGTCTGAGAACAGCAGAAGCCCCAAGGCCTTGTCATCAATGGTACTTACTCTCCCATTAGTGAATGCATCACTTCATGCAGCTATTTGGGATCCAAATCTGTAGAATATAAGCTTATAATTGTTGATCTCATAACAGAACAGTTTTTAGGGCAAGGAGAGCTTCATTGTTAGGGGTTTCCCACCTCCCCCTATTTGTTCAAAGAATAGCCTCTTTGTTTTGGTCATAAGATAAGCTGGACCAGGATGTTAATGATGTATTTTAATTCATTCCTTATAATACTACAGTGTAACCAATAAAATGCATTTCTTTGTATCTGGGAGGACAAACGTGGCCAGTATACTGAAACACAAAATATGTACTGAGTGGGTGACAGGCCCTGTGTTTCTCAGCACACCCTAAAGCAGTGCACAAGAATATCTTCAGCATAGACCTTCCCTAGAACATACTGTATGGCCTGTCTTACGGGCATCTCCCGTTTTCCCCTTGCTTTTCCTGCACGTCCTTTCTGTAGATGATCCTTTTATTGGAGTACTGCATTTAAAAAAAATGCTTGTGGGTATGTTTGTCTTTTCTGTAAGGGTTGTGGATTTGCTGGTATCATTTCAAAATGTGCAGTACGTGGTCAGGAAATCTCGTAGTCAAGTTGTTACGTCAACTGTTGCAAGTCTGAATAGTAAGAGTTATGTTCTACTGCTGCTATTTGAAGAGCTGCAGAGTTACTTTTAATTTTTAAAAAGTAAAAAGTTATAATTTTGAATATTTGCACACACATCCCTATTTTACGATACAGGTTTTATGCTTTTTCGTTCTGTTTTGATTACCACTGACATTTTCACATCTATTATCAACTTTAACAATTCTTTCTTTAATTTTAGTTCTGTTACAAAAGTATTTTGTTGATAAGTAACTGAGTCAGGTTTCTAGGTAAAAGAAAACCCCAGCAGACTTTGCTTTGATGGCTCTTGGAAAAATCAAGGCAAAGTCATGCTGACTTTTTCCTAATGGCAGTGTTTACTTTGAAGCACACAGACTGCTAGGATTTCCTGTGAATTCAAGGATATGCTTCTATTTAAAGGCATGCCCCTCCCCATCTCCCAGCTCCTGTTAATTTAGCTGCTTCAGAATTCTGGACTGGTTGTGTTATCTTTGGAAGTAAGGTGAACAAGGTTGTCCATAAAAGGACATTTCTGATTTTCTTAACTAGAATAAGGAAGTATACATTTGGGCGTTCTATGTGGAGAAATTAAGGAGTGTTCATATTCCTTGATAATGAATGTTTTTTGATGTTGAGAAAGGAGCAGTTTACTAGACCAGCCAAATCCTGGGGTCAAATTCTAGTGCAGTCATAGACTCTCTGGGTGGCCACAAGGACAACCAAAGCCACTGCGGTAATGTAAGTCACATTGAATTTGCTGCAAATACAGTAAAAAAAAATGTGAGATCTGGTTGGGAGCATTGCTCTTGTTATGTTGCTGCGCAAAGCTTGGTACTCTTCTGTTAGAACTGAAAGTTTATTTTTAAACTTGCTCTGTTGCTTGAGTAACCCCACCCTCCTCACACTCTTGGTTAGGAGCAGATGTTATTTCAAGGTGGAGGTTACAAATGTGATCTGCTCTGAATTAATGAATGCCCTGATTCTTAACACGTTGCACTGTGAATAAGAATGGGTGTGCCCATTTCTTTGTTTTTACTAGCTACCTCTTTTAAGTGTTTGTGGTATGAGAGAGCTTTAGGTGATATTGGGTGAGCTGGGATTTGTTCTGGTGGTAAGCTCGGATTGTTAGGTCAATGTAAAAGCTAAACATGTTAAACCAATAAGGTATGCTTTATGGAAAAACAATTAAACTCCAGTTAGTCCTTCACAACTGAGAAAGCACTCACTCTGCTTTGTCTCTGTATATGCAAGTCAAAAGATTTTTTAACTAATGTAGGTGATTCAATCTCCAGCTAAAGGAAGAGCTAACTAGATAAGCATGTTGATCTAGGGCTTCTGTAGAGATGTGAGAGTCACTGCAATCAACTCTGTAGTTTGTATGTTGTCCGTCATACTCATGATTGAAATGCATTAGAGGGAGGCTTCAGTGTGGAGTAAGAGGACCCAGCCCTGCTTCATGTTAAAAGAAATAAGTAGATCAGTTCTCAAAGTGTTAGATACACCTGCTTTCTCCACCTTTGTGCTTCATAATTGGACATGAATGCATAATACAAAGCAAACTCTTCCCATTTCAGCAATCAGTACCATTGCCCAGTGGCACAGCTCTCCTGGATTTTCAATGTTTTTTCTTTCTTGGAGTCTGTTCTCCAGGAAATCTTTCAAGCAAAGTGCAATGTATACAGACTTGTTTTCTGTTGTTTGGATTCTTTTACACTCTGGTGGTAGTCATCATCACTATCACTAGAGCATAGGATCATTGCACACAGCTGTTGAATGGCATGGAACGGAGCAAGAGGGTGGGACTGTTAATGGTACCATTTTAATGCTATGCATTTTTAATAATATAAACAATTTCTTTAGATCTTCAGACTTCTAGTAAGTTTTAACTAAGGTTGAGGTTCTATCCTGTTGAGATAGAAATTAAATCCTTCTGAAGTACATGTGAATGTTACTACTGAAGACTCACAAGAGTTACCTGTCTAACAACAAAGGGAAGGATGTCGTCCTTCTTAGAAAGCAGAATGGAGGACGTACTCAATGGAATTATAAGGATATAGAAAATTGTTTTTGCATGGAATCATTGTGATAATACTTCTGTTTAAAATTAGTGTGGCTGCAATCGTGTGCAGTGGAGTTCAAAGTCACTGCTAGGTATATTGTAAAGTCTGTGCTTTGCAATATACCTAGCAGTAAGCCCTGTTGAACAAAGTATAACTTATTTCAAGTAACTGTCTATTGTTTTGTTCTACATGTTCAGTTTCGCTGTCTGGTTGAATACTAGAGTTATACAAACAAGAGAGACTCCCTCTGTCAAGAACTCAAACAGACTAACCACACCGTAGGGATCAATCAATTCTGTACAGCAAACACATTTTAAAAATATATATATATATATATATATATATATATATATATATATATATATATATATATATATATATATCAATTGACAGTGTAAAGTGACTAAGTGCTCTATTAAACCCCTGAATAACAGAAATACTAAAAGATACAATTCTGTCCCTATGTAAATAATATTAAAAAAACTTCAATTGATTTTAGAATTGTAAACCTAAAATTTCTTTACCTTTATTAGGGACTTTTTTGATATTAGCAGGGCCTCCAAGTCTACTTTAATGTTTGCCTAATTGAGATATAATTAGGCAGATTAAGTATGTAGAAATGTTGCTTACTTGTGCATGAAACATTATTTATTTAAAATATTTCTAAACTATCAACCAATATTTTTGAGTGGTTCACAATATATTGTATTTATGTTGTTTATAGTCCGCCTTTCTCATGGAGAGGCAAGGTAGATTACACAGTGTAAGTCAATACGATCAACAGCTGGGACATTCAATAAACAATGTGCTAGGGTATGGTAATGCATATTTACAGAAACTGGAAACAAGCAGAAATCCAATGCAGAGCTGAAAAAGAAGCTGAAACAAAGAACAGATTGTAGTATAGACCACAGTTCCTATCTTTTTAAAAAATGCATCACTTTGACCCATTTCCTTACAGTTCAGCCCTCCTGCAAGTGTGAAAAAGCCCTCCAGAACAGTTCAGTTTTGCATAGCTTGAAGAAAGCCAAGAGAGCGGGAGCCCTCCTGACCTCATCAGGCAGGCTGTTCTTTAAGGTGTGGGCCATGACAGAGAGTGTGTGGACAGTGTTGATTTTGCCCATTTGCAGGATGGCACCTTCAGAAGGCCCTGATCAGATGAGCGAAGCTGCCATGACAGAACATAGGGAGAGAGGTGGTCCCACAAATAGGAGAGACCAAAGCCGTGATGGGCTTTGCAGGTGATAGCCAAAAGCTTGAATTAAACATTAATTTGAACCTTGACTAAAATACAAAACAGAAAACACAATAACAATTAATTGGCAAGCAACAATAAAATTAGCATCAGCCAATAAATAAAAGTACTGGTATGATCAAGGCAGCAGTTAAAACACCACCTAATGATAAAAATAGGGAAAAATACTAAAACAGTAAATTTAAGTGAGGTTGAAATGCTAGCAAGACAAATCAGTGAGAAAGACCAGCTAGTATGGCTTAATTCTTGGGAGAACAGAAACTTCTTCACCTGATGCTACAAATAAAAAGAACAGATGCCAATCAAATCTTTAGGCGCGGTGGCTGCACAAGGAGGGCACCACTGCAGAGAATATCCTGTGTCTGCTGGCCACCCATCGTATTTCAGAAGATGGTAGCCTGTCGAACAGAATGTCTGATTATGACATAAATCTCTGGTCAGGTACATATATGAGGAGTGGTCCTTCAGGTATGTTGAATTGTCCTTGGAGTACAGGGGACATTGGTGACTATCTAATAGTTGTTAGTAGAGATGGGCACGAACCGCATTACGAACTTCAAAAACCCACGAAATTGGCGATCGTGCGATCGTGATCTGGCGGTTCGTGATTGTCTACAGCCAATGAACCAGCGTTTGGGAGATGCCTGGTTCGGTGCATTCAGCCGCAGTTTGGGAAGCCAGACAGTCAGGGGCCAGCAATCAATTCCCCTGGCAACAGAGCCGGGGAAATGCCTGAACTCTGTCTGCGCTCCTTCTATCGCCCTGGAAACCCTAATGGAAGCCCAGCTTACCTTGATCGGCAGGTCTTCCTTCCAACCATGGAGTTGCAAAGCGGTTACAAGTTGGGAGAAGACACCCAGGGGAGGGAGGGGGGTGTTCTACAGCCATGGACACTCCAATCTCATCCCTGCAAACCCTGATAGGCAGCTCTGATGGCCAAACACAGACCTCCTGCGTTGCTCAGTGGGACCTGTGCTTATAAATAGCCGTGGGCTCCCAGGCTGGGTTTCACTTTCAGCGAGCAGTTGAGTGGGACAGAGCTCTTGCTTGCCACTTGCTAGCCTTTGGGGAGAGAGACTGAGAGTATAATTGAGCTTGGATTTTTGTGGGAGTTTCCTGGGGGCCTTGGATTGGAGAGGGTATAACCCCAAGATCCCTTTTGCAATCTTGTCCAAACTTGGGTGATGGCTGTAGGAGAGCCTGCAAAAGACTCCCCGGGAATATGGGCTCTCTAAGTGCCACGGGGGCGGTTCCGCACCCAACGAACCGCGAACCAGTTCGGCAACAGAAAATGTTCGTTGTGGTTTGCGATCTCGGGATCGTCATTGGCACTGAACCATGAACCTCTGGTTTGTTAAATTTTTTTGGTTCGTGCTCATGTCTAGTTGTTAGTATTGTCCATGTTTCAAGGAAGGCTTCTTTGGGATAGCCCTTGTGACTTTCTTCTTCAGGCTGGTTAGAAGGGATGCCTTCTAACCCGTCTGATTTCTTCCTAGTCCCCTAGTCACAATTTCTTCATCCAGTCTTAATAAACCAGGATGGACAAGGGTCAAGCATAGAGCTTCCTCTATCAAGGCAGGCAGGCAGGCAGGCAAGAGGGTATGTATAGCAGAAATGCCTGAGATATCACTTTCAATAGGAATAGAGTACTGTATTTTACAAACCCTTTTTATCTCTGAGCTAAACAAAAGTGGCTGTTTTTCACATAAGCTGCAGACTTAAAATGTTACAGCTACTTCCATGAAGCATTTATTAACATTAAATTATGCATATCAATACTTTTCCTTGATATGAGAAGAAAAATTGGGAAGAATTTTGAAGGCTTAGATTTTTTTTATTAAATAGTAATTAAAATAACAGTTCTCTATTAAAGCAATCTGTCTGTTTATCCTATTTTACTATTCATTATTAACTCATTCAATACTAACTTGGTTTATGAATGAACATTTACCTTTTTTGTATAGATCAAAATACGGCCTCAGACAGTGAAGTTTTCAATTCTTTGCATTTAGTAATTTTTTATGTTCTTTTGTTCTTGTTCCAGACACTCTTTGCCATCTGACTCAAACCCACCAATGCATGTTTATATCTCAAATTCTTTCAAGCAGCAGAGGAAAAACCTGAACACAAGAATGAAGAGATAAAAAATCTCAGCTCAGCAGAAATGCATGATTGAAGCTGCAACAAAATTTCCTACTATCGGAAAAGGTATTGTCCCTTTTTTACTAATGTTGCTGTAGGACAGATGGATTGTAGCATAGAGGCCAATATGGAATTACGAAGAGC
Organism: Eublepharis macularius; assembly: GCF_028583425.1. Taxonomy (NCBI): domain Eukaryota; kingdom Metazoa; phylum Chordata; class Lepidosauria; order Squamata; family Eublepharidae; genus Eublepharis; species Eublepharis macularius. The sequence continues at coordinate 52,952,333 of NC_072796.1, forward strand.
CTCTAGTCCTCACAAGATGAACAAGAGTGATGTGGATGCAGACAAGGCCGTGTTGCACAGCTGCTGCATATGTGGCAAAAGTTTTCCTTTCCAGAGCTCCCTTTCGCAGCACATGAGGAAACACACAGGGGAGAAACCATACAAGTGCCCTTATTGCGACCATAGAGCTTCCCAAAAGGGCAATTTGAAGATACACATTCGGAGTCACAGAACAGGCACTATCAGTCAGGGCCATGAGGTGGAGGTGGGAGGAGAGGCACAGCTTGGAGAGATGCGAGTCTCAGAAGGTCTTGATGGTTGCACTAGCCCTACCAAAAGTACCTCTGCCTGCAACAAAATCTTGAATGGAGCAACTCCAACAGAAGGTGGCAAGATCTTGCTTAGAAGCAGCAGAAAGGAGGTGATGGCGGAAGCACCTGTTGCAGAAGATGTTAAATTGTGTCCTGTACAATGCACCTTCTGCAAAAACAAATTTGAAGGGAAGAAAGAATTGGAACAGCACATTCATCAGATTCACAAACCTTTCAAATGTAGGCTGTGCAACTACATGACCTTAAGGGAGGAAACACTGTTAAACCACATAGAGAGAGACCACATTACCACTCAGATTCCAAATGGAGAAACTTACGCTGAGAATTGTAAGAGTGAGTCAAGTGGAGGAGAGTTTCCTTGTGAAGTCTGTGGACAGGCCTTTAGTCAAACTTGGTTCCTCAAAGCACACATGAAAAAGCATAGAGGGTCATTTGACCATGGGTGCCACATCTGTGGCAGAAGGTTTAAAGAACCCTGGTTCCTCAAAAACCACATGAAATCACATGGCCCCAAGTCTGGGAGCAAAAACAAGCCAAAAAGTGACTTGGAGCCGATAGCCACTATTAATGATGTTGTTCAGGAGGAGACAATTGTGACTGGCTTGTCCCTGTATGAAATTTGCACCAAGTGTGGAAACCTGTTTACAAATATGGAAAGCCTAAAAGCACATAATTCTGTACACTGCAAGTCTTCTAGAGCTCGCAGTGAACACAGAGCTGAGAGTCTGGTTGATGGACATTTTGACCCAACTATATCAAAGCAGTTTTTCCTCCAGTATCTGAACTTGAAACCATCTGTAGAGGTTGATGGTTTTGTAGAGGGGCAGTCAGGAAAAAGAGTAGCCGAGCTGGACCCAGTTAATAGTTATCAGGCTTGGCACTTGGCTACCAAAGGAAAGGTCGCAGAGCCTTCTGAGTATGTGAAGTATTTGGGATGGGACGAAGTCCTGGCAGATGCTGATGTCACTTATGACAAGGATAAAAGGGAATATATTCTTGTCAGTCAAGAGAAGCGGAAACTAGAGCATGACTCACCCAGCTCGTCAAGCAATCCAAAAAAGAAAAACTGCACCACTGGGCGTTCAGAGAAAAGCAACAGTTCACAGTCAGGGGACAACTCCATCCTAGGTCAAGATGACCTAGAGTATAGACCATCTTCACGTCAGAGCAGAAGGGTATCACAGAACAAGTCCACTGAGTGTTTTGAGTGTGGTAAGATCTTCCGCACTTATCATCAAATGGTGCTTCATTCCCGTGTACACAGGAAAGAGCGCAGAAGCTGTAATGAAGGCAGGGCTGTAGCTCAGCAAGATCGATATGCATCAAACAGTGAGGATGGAGACTCTGGTTCAGTCAGTGGTCCAAGCACACCAGGTTCTGCTTCTGCCCCAGAAGATTCAGTCACCTCTGGAGCAGGTGAAGAGGGGCCTGAGGATAGTTCGGAGGAAGGAGTACATGAGCCATCACCATGTAAGTGCCTACAAACAATTTTACAATTTTTTCATTGTTTATGATTTACTGTTTTTTTCTAAAGCTAAACCAGTTGAAGGTATTTTCAATTAACTCTGTTGATAAACAATAGCGATACTGGAAAGAAGAAAATTTCAAAATGAAAGAAATGTCTTTAAAAAATATCATTACGTGAACCACAACTTCAACTTCTCTAAAGTGTCTTTTTATGGTGCACGTCACATTCAAGAGTGACACACATACAGGATGGTGACAAAGCCACTTCAGTGTGGCCTAGTCCCATGCTGCTAGAGAGTATATGTGAATTTCATAGGTAACAAGGCAGGGCCAGTTCTATAAATTTTTCCCATCTGATTGTTTTTATCCTTCTAAATGAGATGTGGATTGGATGAGACCGACATGGTTGATTTTCATATTCTTGAGTAGCATGGAAGCAATGCCCATAATATTATGTAAGTATGTGTGTATGCATGAGAGAGGGAGAAAAGAGAGAGGGGAAAGGTGGCTTCTGTATGATTAGAGTTACTGAGATTCTTAGGCTGGGATTATTGTTTTGGATATGTCAGAAAAGTAAAGGGAATCCTCATTATTGAGAGACCTCTTTCTGCTTTCTTTTGTGTTTAGCTTCTCAACTTTGCAAATAAATCCAAGTCCAGATGTTTACCTCAGTTGTGTTTAGAAACTGTATATATTTTTCATACTTGCCTGACTATCACTGCAGTCCTATGCAGAGTTATTCCAGTTATTCCACTGTAAATCCACTACCCTTCATAGAATGATAGAATCATAGGGTTGGAAGGCACCTCCAGCGTCATCTAGTCCAACCCCCTGCACGCACACGCATGCACGCACGCACGCACGCACATGCACACCTCCAGTGACCCCTGCTCCATGCCCAAAAGATGGCAAAACACCGTCAGGATCCCTAGCCAAAGTAGCCTGGGGAAAATTGCTTCCTGACGAAGTGGCAATCGGCATTACCCTGGGCATGTAAGAAGGAGCCACGAGAACTAAGCACTGATGTAACCTTTCCTGCCCTCCCCTCTCATGATCTGCCTAGGTTCACAGAATCGGCATTGCTGTCAGATGGCCATCTAGCCTCTGCTTAAAAACTTCTAAAGAAGGAAAGCTCACCACCTCCTGAGGAAGCCTGTTCCACTGAGGGACCGCTCTGATGGTCAGGAAGTTCTTCCTAATGTTTAGCCGAAAAGTACCATCCTTTACATGACAGCCTTTCAAGCACTTGCAGATGGTTATCATATCACCTCTCAGTCGTCTCCTCTCCAGGCTAAGCATACCGAGCTCCTTCAGTATACCTCATAGGACTTGGTCTCCTGACCCATCATCATCTTCATTGCCCACTTTGCGTGATCTGGACTAGACATGGGCACGAACCAGAAAAAACCCGAACCATGGGGTTCATGGTTCGTGGGGTTTCCACAAACCATAAACTGGCATGGAACTGGCCCAGTTATGAACCAGTTCGTGGTTTGTGGGGTTTAAATGCTCCTTTCTGGCAGGAAAATGGGCATTTAATTGTTTAAAGGGCCCTTTCCTGCTGCTTGCAAAGGGCAGGGCCCTTTAAACTGTCAGCTGGCAGGTGCGGGAATCTCCCTTGCCGCCTGCCAGCTGATAGTTTAAAGGGACCTGCCACTTGCAAGGCAGGGCCCTTTAAATGGCCCAAAGCTGAGCCCCCATCCCCATCCCCTCACCCCCCCCAAGCCCCATCCGCAGCCGCCACACTTAGCTTCCTTCTGATGTTGGGGTGGTGGAGGCCTCCTTTGCTGCCTTGCAGGCCCAGGCAGCAGAGGAGAAGGCCAAAAATGCCCTTTCCAACCCGCAAATGGCAGCCATTTGAGAGGCGGAAAGGCTGTTTGCAAACGGCATGGGGAACCTTCTTCCCTTCAGAGTCTCCCCCCTCCCTCTAGCCAGCTGGAAGGAGGGAGACTTTGAAGGGAAGGGGGTTCCCCACTTCTTTTGCAAATGGTGCAGGGAACTTTCTTCCCTTCCAAGTCCCCCCCCCTTCTCTCCAGCCGGTTGGAAGGAGGGAGACTTTGAAGGGAAGGAGGTTCCCCACGCTGTTTGCAAATGGCATGGGGAACCTTCTTCCCTTCCAAGTCTCCCCCTACTCCCTCCAGCCGGCTGGAAGGAGGGAGACTTGGAAGGGAAGGAGGTTCCCCACACTGTTTGCAAAGGGAACTTTCTTCCCTTCCAAGTCTTCCCCCCTCCCTCCCACGAACAGCCAACCACGAACATGGTTGTTCGTGATTCCCTCTTGTGGATGGCAATGAACAATTAACATCGTGTTCATTTTTTTCCTGTTCGTGCTCACCTCTAGTTATAAGGCTCTCCTTCCATTTCCTAAATGAATCTTTTTTATTTCTCAACTCTTTAGAAAGCTGTTTATGGAGCCACCTTGACTTCTTTAGGCTCCTCCCACTTTTCCTTCTCATATGAATAATTTGTAATTGTGCCTTCAATATTCACCTTTAAGAAACTGCCACCCCTCTTGAACTCTCTTCTCCTTAAGTATTTCTGACCATGGGATTCTATCCAGCATAACTTTAAGTTTATTAAAATTTGCTTGCCTGAAGTCCAGTATTAGTGTTATTAATACATTAGTATTATTAATAATTATGAGGTCATGCTAAACTTTCCTGAACTGAAGGGGAATGTAAAGCCTGAAAGACTAAATTGGTATGATGGCATCAGATCCGTATTTTAGCTTAATTCCTGTAAAAATGAGTTTGGAGATTTAAAGCATTGGTTGGGCAGTGGGTAAGGAATTCTTTCTCTGTGCATGTTTTTTTGCTCCCATAACCATTTTTTCCCTCATTGGGTTAGAGATCAGAAGTAGTCTTGGATGGAACAATAATTTTGTGAGGAGGGGTCAAAGTGCAAGTGGAAACAAAATTCAGTAACTTCTCCAACTCACTACTTCTGTACTAAAAATATTCTGTTTCTAATGTATCTAAATATTTTAATGAACATGTCATGCTGTGTCATGGACATATTTCAGTAGTCCCATTTTAATGGGTTTAGGATCTGTGACTGTATTATTTTATGCACATTAGCACTTGTGCTGGATGGCATTTTATCCCAGTCTTGCTTTCACTTTCCCCTGCAAGCTGTGCTTGCCTCATCAATGGATGACAGTGATAGTTGCTGATCTAACCTTGAAGCATCCCAGACCGGCTAACTATCATCAATGAGAGAACCATTTCATTCTTTTCTCTTTTTTTCTCTTTGATACTTTGCCTTTCAAAGTTGTGTTAGAAGAACTCCAAGTCTGTAATTAATCTCTCTGGATTACTGTAGTCCTCAGAGGCTGACTCTGGTTAAATGGAACAAATTATTCTCCAAATAAAATCAGTGTAAATATTTGAAGGAACAGAACTGTGAGTGCTTTTGTATCTTTTTTCAGAGTCATTCAAAACCTAAGAAAAAGAGAATTTCTTTCCTACAGTTTATTTGTATTTTTGTTGTTAGCTAAACAATGCCTTCCAACTATTATTTTTCCAGACAGTTAGCTGATTTGAATTTTGAGGTTTTTAACATGCTGCCATAAGTATAGTGGAAGAAGTAATAAATAGATTTTTGGGGAAAATTTGGGTAATCTGTTCTGCTTCTACTGAGGCACATTACACTGAAACAAATCCAGTTCAGCTACCTACTATGTATTTGCATGTGCAGTCAATTGCAGCTTCCAGCTGATGTCCTTTTCCATTTTCTAACATGAATGTAATGAGTTCATAGTTTTAGTTGTATGTATCATTGAATACCTTAAATTATGTCATGTATGAATTGGCTTTATAATTCATCTTGCATTGAACTTGCATTGATTCCTGTATGCTCTAACTGTAATAAGGAGCTTATAATTTTTTAAAAGGGCATTCATGTCTAGATATTATAGCATTCTGGAAAGTCAGAGAATGTATTTAGGTAAGTTCCTATCCCATATAGGCAGGGGTGGTGCCAGAGTTTATGGTGCCCGCCGCTGCCCCATGTGCATGTGCACATAGTGCGCGTGCATGCCCTGGACTGCGTGATGACGTCACCGTGTGATGACATCATCATGCAGCAAAGCCGGCCCCATTGGCTGGCGGGAGGCTGGGACGGCGTGGAGGCTGCCCGTGCTCCGCACACCGCCCTGGATGCCTGCTGTGCCTGGCCTGCGGCTACTGTGCCCAGCTGGGGGTGTGTGGCGGAGCCGGCGGTGGTGCGGGGCTGGCTGCAGTAGCTACGGGCCAGGCACGCTGGCTTCGTGGTGCGCACCTCCACCTTGGCACCCCCTCTGGCATCCCAGCGCCCACAGCGCCTGCCTCACCGCCTCAATGGTGGTGCCGGCCCGATAAAAAATTTTTTTTTAAAAAAAATGGTGGTGCCAGCCCTGCATATAGGTTAGTTTTTATCCCCTTCTATAGTTAGGACTTGGGGAAGGTAATGACTTTTTTTAAAAGCACACGTTATCAATATTTCTCATTTTTAGCATGGCCAAATCTGTGGATACTTAAATCCAGAGACTGGAGCCATGAACACACAAGGAAGAAAAATCTGAAATCTTTAAAAAAGCATGGATTTTTTAAAAACTCCCCAAATAATAGAAGTCTGTAGCTTTAAGAAATTATTCCCTGCAACAGTAGCCATTGTAGGTGTTGCTATATAACCTTAATAATATTGCCCATTTTCAAGCTTATAAAAAGCTGGAGAGGGGGGGGCAGGGCCTTTTCCAGGGCTGTTTTGACCTCTTAGAATTCATTAGGATCAGGCCTGGCAGCAACCTCAAGCCAATTTAATACAATGTAACTTGAATATAAAGAAAATAACTGCTTTGGAGGGAGAACTGAGGCATTATATCCCACTGATAGATAATTTATTGTATATGGCCATAGGCCTTCACAATTCAAAACCTTTCATTAAAAAGACAGAAAAATGCATGAATACAAATATAATTACATGCATATAAATAAAATTACAATAAAATGCATTTTACTTAAAATGTAAAAAATAAACATTAGAACCAAATGGTTTCTAGCAGCTCATAAGACAACAATCTGTATCAGGTGTTTACTCTCCTAGTTGCCACACTTGCCCTTATTTTCTTAGCAGCCAGGGCGTAGAGTGCCATCCTATTCGAAATAAAAGGGTCTGTGTCTGAAAGTATAAAATTTAGTTTGTCAAAGTCAGACAGAATATGGAGACCAGATAAAATATTTGCTAGAAATTTTCCACTTGGTTCCTGGTATAAGGGACAGTTTAAAACATAGTGTGGTAAGTCCTCAGTTGAGGTTCCACAGATACATATACGCTGATTGATGGGGTTTTTTTGGAATCGCCCGAGTAGCATCTTGGCATAGACTGGAAGCGTAATGATGTAAATACTATCCTGAGCTTATAGACTGTGATATCAGTCAGGTAACGTGCTCTAGTATGGTCTTTTTTTGATGGATTTATACCATGGAGCAAATTTTATTTTACTGATTAAAAAGGTATCAATTTGGGCATCCTCTTTGTAAACCCATTCCCTTAAGTCAACATTGCTTCCAGAAGGTTGAAGTAATTAATCTGGGATGGTATATTGTGATGCATTGCCATTAAGGAAGGCCAACCGGGTTTTATCGTTATTTTGCTGCAGGTGATAGCTCAAATAACTCAAATTACTGAAGGAACCAGGGTCTGTTAGTTGGTATATCCCACTGAGTTCCTTTTCCTCCCCAAGCTCTGTCCAGGCTCCAGCCCCAAGTCTCCAGTTTTCATTGAGTCCTTGCTCAGGTGGAAGTGCTGTGGAAGAGGAAGTGTTCTACAGTAGAACCCATGGATTAAACTCATTCATAGGATCCAAGTTAGTAAGAGGAAGAGGGACTATAGATACAGTAAACAGGTTAAAGGTGGGATTGGCAGATAACTACAAGTTTTTTAAAAAAATATTTCATAGTGTATTGCTATGCAGAGTTATTCCGGTCTAAACCCATTGAAAATCAAATGGTGTAATTCTGTGTAGAATTGTACTGTTAATTTCTTCTTTCCCACTGAGACATTTACAATGTAATCCTTGACTTTGGTGAATTTAAAGGATGTAAGTCTGTTTAGGATTACACGATTAATCTTGAATTGCCGTGATTCATTCACTCAATTGTAATGGAAGGTCCAGATTATGTAACAGGAAACCTGTTGGATTTTGGTGCCGTCCTCATTTTCCTCCTGTCTTTTGTAGCGATTTTTAAAATATAAAATGCAATTGCAGTGTCAAGCTGTCCTGTGTGGATAGTCAAAGTACTTTTGATATTTCTCAGGGATATTTTCTTTTAAAGTTTTCTGTCTTCATTGTATGTCTGGTTTAAATAAATACTTTTTCTCCTGTGGTCAGTCATTACATTCATGAATCTATAATTATTGGGTCTTGGATTTTGGGATGAGTGGGGCATAGGGTTGCTGGGAATGGCCTGGCAACCAGCAAGATGGATGGTAGGAATATGGGGGCGGGGGCAGCGTTGGCAACAATGTGATGTCACTTCTAGGAAAACTTGACAGTGTCATCACACCTCTCTAGGAAGCACCATGGAGGAAAACCCACCCCTCTTGGGGACATGGCAACCCCTAGTGGGGAAAGAAATTAAGTACTATTTTTAACTTTACATGCAAAATAATAAACATATTTTATTATTATTGTGGTGATATTAAGAAATTATAATAATTAAAAACTTTAAAAAGAGCAATGCTTTTGTAGCAAGAGCTGGGAACTTTGTTGGATAGGACATGAAATTATAATAATTAAAAACTTTAAAAAGAGCAATGCCTTTGTAGCAAGAGCTGGGAACTTTGTTGGATAGGACATGCATACTATCTTGCTCTACAGGAAATGGAATTAAGTGCAGTGTGGAACCTCATTTGAATTTCACTTTTGGAAATTTATAAAATGAAAGGAAAAATACATTGATGAACTGAAAAATTGGGACAAATGTTCTCCCTTTGTATCTCTGCCATTTGAAGCGTTTCATGATTTACATGCTACTAAATTGGGTGAAATAGAAAAACATACAGATATAAAGTAGGTTGTATGTTATTACTTTTGGTCTGTGACTGTAATAAATATACTGATACTACAGATATAGATGTAGATAGAGAAATTCAAGATAAATTTATGTGAAGGTGATGTGTGAGGATAAAAATAATGGTCATTTAAAGACTTGGCAAAAGATTGAGTCATATGTACCTGGATTTTTTTTTTAATATCTTCAAGTCTTGGGAAAAAATGTAGAGAAAATCATAATTTTTTGCTTCTGAATAGCAGATGGGTGCTGTCATCTTATCTACTTCATGTTGTTTATGTAAGCTTATATTTACGTTTACTAGCATGACCTCTTAAATGCTTATTATAAAGGGAAAGAGATTCAGGTATAATTTTCCCCAAATCACAGCGAAAACACGACATGTATTTATCAATTTAAATTATTTCAGCTACAAAAGAGATCACAGTGTTTAATGCTAAACCTCTGCATCATAACAACAGTGGGTCATTTTAATCATTGGTTGTTCTGAAATCCTAATAGAGCTGATTTTGTACTCAGGTAATTGCTTCTTCAGATTAGAAGAAAAAAATAAGGCTTCAGTTCACAAATGAATTCAGTGGAGATAAATTGGTTTAATTGGTTTGTTGACCAGGCTAAATGCCCTACTGAAGTATAAATGGTAAAATAGCAGATAAAATGTTATCATCGTAGTACCAAATAGACAATCCCATCAAAGGCAGATTCTTATTTTACTCTTACTTTGTTTTATCTTAAAGGATTGGGGTTTACAGTTGTCTGCTGAGATTCTCTAATTAAAATTCTTTCTTGCTAGTACAGTGGTTGACTTTTTCCCATGAAAAAACAAATACTGTTGTTAGAGCCATAGAATTTTTTTAAAAATATAATGAACAGTGTTTTAAATCTATGCAGTTGATTCTTGCCATAGATCAAGGTTAAAATATAGTTGGGCACAACTCCCAGTGATTCTAAATCATTTTAAGCTACTTAATTTACCGGTAGTGTTCATTTTAGGCCTATGCTTGTTTGGCTGGGGGGCAGGGAGGCATAACGATGAGCAAAATTTAGGAAAAAGAAAAAGATGAGCTATTCATGAAGCAATAGGGTTAAAAACAAGTCTCCTAATACAAATGGTTAAATTCTAGTATATGAAAGTCAGGATGAGATGGGGCATAGGCTTCAATTCATCTTACATCTCCCTTAGGTTGGTGTTTGCCTCTTGGGCTTAATTAAGCAAGCAACTCATGATTACTGAAGTTACCCAAGATGTGCCAACCAATGTACGATAACTTACTGAAGTAGATAGGCTGACTTCAGTCCAAAAGTTCATCAGTGGTAGCGCTTTACAGGCCAGTGAGAATGTACACATAGTCTGGCCTTGGATATTTAAGCTAATGGAGATACCTATACTCATTGGAAATAACTTTAGAGAGAATATAATTTCTAGTGTATTGTTGCAGACTTTGAAATGAACTGAAAATAACCTCTTGAAAATGTTCTTCATGTGCCCTGTGTTAATTGGAAGATCACAGAGAAAGAATTTGTCAGGTTGTTCTCATGCTCTGTTTCTCCAGGGTTTTCCTGTGGCTTGCCCATTTTCTGAAGGCAATACAAATTCTTGATAACTAATAATAAATAATGGTGTCTGGCTCCACTAAATGGGTCTTGAGGCCTGAGATGGGCTTGCCCTTCAGGGTGTTCTCTCCCTCCAGGCTGGCAGCCAGTGCTCCTCAGAAAAGAGCACCCACACACCCTTTCCCCACAGAGCAGCCTGGTGCCTTCCTGCCTTTGGGGCCCAAGGGCTGCCTGTTGTCTCCTCCCTGTGCACTTGGCTGGCCGTCCTTTTATAAGACCAGCTTGTCGATCCCTGTCCCTCCCCCAGGCTCCTTCCTCTAGCAGGACTTGGTCCTCCCCCCCTGGACTGACTGTTGGGGCCAAAGGCCCACCCCAGGACCCAGGTTCCTGCTCCCCTTGGCCCTTCAAGACCTGGCTGTAGGGTGGGGCTGGCCAGCCCTCTCCATACCACGCGGCCTGAGTGCTGCACCTGCATGTCCCTGGGCAGCTTCGTCCCTGGCTACTTGTGGCACCGCTGTCCCCGGGGGCTTCCTGTGCACCTACCCATACCCACCACTATTGAGAGAGAAACCAGTGGGGCTCTTCCTCCAGTGGCAGGACATCTGTGCTGGCTGTAGCATCGTGGCACTTGGAGCTCCCTCCCCAGCTGGCTCCTTGGCAGCGGACTCTGTCCCTCTTCCTGGCTCAGCAGCAACCATCGTAGTGTCACCTGAAGGTCCCTTTCCAGCAGAGCCAGTAAATATGGGATTGGATGGCTCTGCGACCCTGGACAAATGGATTTTTAGAAACTGCATATTTAATCTGTTGCATATATTTATCTTCTATAATTATTTTTTCATAAATGTTGGTTGATTGTAAGCTTATGATCTTACTTAACTATAATATAGTTATACCTTAGGTGGTAAAAAAATTCAGTATCACATTTGAAAGCTGCTCCACAAGCCTTTGTTTCTGTCCTGCCTAAGTAACATCAGTTTCCGTGTTTTGATATTATGCAAGGATATTCTGAAGATATTGATAAGTTTGACATAACGTAGATCTCATTGACTCATGGAAACTGAGACTGCACACCAACATGTCCCAGTGGTCATACGTTGCAAAACTAATAGAGTTGGGCAAGCTGCCCTTCAGGGAAGCTTGTTCCCATTATTGATCTTTTCACTTAGGAGGAGCTCCTAAATTTCTAAGGAAAAACCACATTCCTGTAGCACACAGGAATGCTTTCTATCACCTGAGTTTGGTTGTCTTAGACTCTGCCAGTCTGACTACATTGATCCATGCTGTAACGTTCTCTGTGTTGGGCTTCTCTTGAAGACAACCTGGAAACTGCAGCTGGTCCAGAATGCGGCTGCTTGATTGTTGTCAGGGGCCAGCGGATGAGGCATATTTTCCCATTTTGAAACTGCTGTATTAGCTGTCAGTTTGTTTCCAAGTTCAGTTCAAGGTGCTGGTTATGACCTTTAAAGCCCTTCATGGCCTAGGACCCACATATCTGAAGGACCATCTCCTGCCATATGGATCCTGTGCACCAACTATGGTTGTCGGCTATTACTTTTTTGTATCCACATCACAAATTTCGATGGATTCTGCCCAGAAAGCTGTGTCTTGTTAAATAACAGCTTCTAAGTTAATATCAGAATTTTCATTACAGCTACATTTGACGCTGCCTCAGCAGGTGCTAACAGCTGTTGCACAGTATTTTTACTGACCTTGCTTCCCCCCCCCCCCACCTCCCCTTTTAATATTTTCATTCTCAAATGAAAATACTACACTGGGGAATCATTAATCACTTCATTTACAAAACATTTCAGGGAAAATAAGACTTAACCCATTTTACCAAAGCATTTTTAGTGGGGAAGGAAGAGAATAAAGTGAGGAGGATTAATAGCAGGTTGGAAACATATATATTTATATTTAATTGGATTCCCTACATTGTTCAGATTTGGATGCCAGAAACTGGATAGCAGATACAGCAGCATCAACAAGACTGCTCGTTAAGCTTGTTAAGCAAGTCAAGCACGTTAACAGAAGCAGCTTGAAATGTGAGATGATACTAACCAAATCATTCTTACCAATTCATCTTAATTAATTTCTGCTCAGTGGTACTGAAAGGTAGCCTTTAAAAAAAAAGAATCAATGTACAAGATGCCGTAGGAAGGCTCCAGGTTGTGTTACTAATTTATTTATTTAGATATTTATACTTTGTGTTTCTCCTCAGAGGAGACCCAGAACAGCTTGCAACATCTCTGTCCACTCCTCCATTTTATCCTGGCAAGAACAATCCTGGAGGTGAGTTAGGCTGAGAGGAAGTGTTTGGGACAAGAGCACCCAGCCAGCTTTCGTGGCAGAGGAGAGATACATATCTGGGTCTACTAGATCCTACTTCTACACCGTCACCATTAGGTCACGTTTTGAAGAATATGATTCGTTTTGATTTATTAGATTGAACAGTTTTAATACTGGTGAATAATTCACTGTGTCTGTGTTTTTCTGAGCTTTTTAATGAAGGTTGTGCACAAAACAGGTGGAGGCCAGGGAAGACATTGCAGGCACCCTAGAGATAGTATCATCACAGCACTGAGTAAACTGACTCCTCAGTAAATTTAGCAGTCATAGGGTTGTTAAATCCTTTGGTCCTCATATAAATAAAAAATACTGGTTAAGCAACAGGAAGCCGAGAGTACAAGTAAATGGATGATTCTTGTAATGGAGGGAAACACTGGATTTTCACAAAAATCCTGTGCTATTTAATTTGTTCATAAATTATCTGAAATTGGGTAAGTAGTATGTACTCCAGGACAATTTCTCTAAACTGAGTGAGTGGGAGACAGCATGGCAAATAAGTTTCAATATAAATGTAAGGTGATGCACGCTGGAATAAAAATTCTTAACTATAACTTTAAATATAACCTGATGGGTCTTAATTAGCAGGGACTGAGAGGGAAAGAAATTTTGGGGTTATAGTGGACAGCTCAGCATGTGGTGGTGATAAAAAAGGCTGGGAATTATTAGGAAATTGATTGAAAATATGGACAGTAATGCTATCACAGATGGACTTTAAAAAGTAATTAGACAGATTCATGGTGGATAGGCTAGGAGGCAGCATCAAGGGAAGGCATTGGTCTCTATTCCATGCTGCAGTTAGCCGAGAGTTAATTGCCAAATTCATATAAAAGCTGATTGATGGTTGTGATCAGGGGTCATTTTGTAGAAAAAGAGCTGGAGGAACTCATTAGCACAACTCATTAGCATATGCCACGCCTCTTGCCATCACCGGACGTGTGTCATTAGTATAGCTGATTTGCATATGCGACCCCCCCTGACATCACCTATTCTGGTTGTTTTGGACCCAATCCTGGCCATTCAGGGCCAAAATTGGGCCCAAAATGACAAAAAGGGGCTGAAAATGGCTGAAAAGGGGCCCAAAATGGTCAGGATTGGGCTGCTGATGAGCAGGAGAGTGATCCACAACCTGTCAGAGGCCCAATCCAGGCTGTTTTGGCCCCAATCCAGGACAAAACGGGCCCCAAATGGCCGAGAGTCAGGTGGGCAGAGCCACCTGACATGTGACCTCTTTGGGGAACTTCCGAAACTGCATTCCTGTGCATTCCCCCTCAAAATGAGCCCTGGTTGTGATTGATTTCTATGCAGTGCAGATTACTTTTCTATATTTCTTTCTGTTCACCTGTATTACATAGTGTTGCATGATTAACAAATTGAGATAAGTGTTTTTAGATACAGTAGGAAGAGAACTGGAGAGAGAAAGGGATTGACCCATACAATGTTATGGAATTAATGATTGGACACTGTCAGAATGAAATTTTAACTTGAGAATCTTTGATGTACATGTGCTTTAGTTCATTTTTCAAATGTGAGTTTATTTACCTATTGAAACATTTTGGTGCTGCCTTTCCACCTAAGTATTATCCTCATGGCAGCCAATATGAAAACATGATAACATATGAACATTCAAATAATATTTAAAATAAAATATAAAATAATTCAATAAAAATATCTAAACATACACATACATAAACACGCAATGCCAATAACAGTTATTGGGGATATGCCTAATGAAACAAAAAAGACTAAACCTGTGGTGGTAGAGGCAGACAGACAAAACTTCTTGGGGAGAGAGTTACAGAGTTTTGGTGCCACAGCTGAGAAGGCCTTTTCTCAGGTTGTCACTCATCTTGCCTCAGGTGGCAGGGGCACTCAAAGCAGGGCCTCTGAAGATGACCAGAGTGGATGAGTAGGTTTATATGGGAGTATGCAGTGCTTAAGTTATGCTGGACCCAAGCCATATAGGGCTTTAAAGGTCAATCCACCACCAGCACCATGAATTGAGGCTGGAATCAAACTGGGAACTAGTGTAGATAGAACAAGACTGGAGTGATATTGTTCCTATGACCCATTCCAGTCAGCAGTCTGGCTGCAGCATTTTGTACCAACTGTAGCTTCCGTACAATCTTCAGTTGCTTATGCCCCTTTTATCCCAAATATAAATTGGAATTTTAAAAAATGCATACAGTCCAGAACATTTAAGGAAAGCAAAAACTCTTAATCTGGACCCTTTCTGAATTTTGTTCCATATGTATAAAGTTCCAATTTAACTTCCTTTATAGTTAGAAGTTGGGATGAAGTTACTGTCAGTCTTACACTGACTGCCAAACTATCGCTTGTTCATTGGACAATGGTGTTACCCAATGAGATCTCCTTGTGAGTTGGGGGAAATTAGCAGCAAGAAGAATTAGCGAGAGGAGAGGTAACTTAGATCTTTTAGTCTATGTATACGGGGATTGTCCTAGCTAGAGAACTCTTTCCAATAAACAGGCAGATATTTCAGACAAACAGGGAATCTTTATTAAAAATAACAAAAATCAGAAGCACACAACACATTCACACAACACACATTCAAGGCTAACTAGGAAAGGGAGTAAAAGTTGGGGATAATTACCATCCAGACGTCTGACAGAGAGAGAGAGAGGAGCAGCCAGCGCTTCAAGGTGGAAGGGCTCGAAAAGAGTTTGAGGGTGGAATGCTGGATCCAAGCATGCACACAGTTTGGGGTACCTTGGGGAAATATTGCATCTTCTACCCCCTCCCCAAAAGGCTTGAGTGGTTGGTCCCAGGGTGGGACAAAGGATTGCAACGTTGTCTCCGGGGCTGGTGAATTGTTCCCAAAGTGGGACAATAAGCTGGTAAACCATCTCTCAAAGAACTAGCAAGGTTTGATTAAGTCTTCCTGGGCAGAATTAAAATTATCAAATTATGATTGATGACCCGTGAGGTGGATGGGTGAGGCTATCAGTCCTCTAAATCACTTAAGAATAAGGAAGTCGTTAAGTGAGATCAATAGGATGGGATACATTGATTAATTCAGGAACTCTGGCAAAGCCCTATTGTATCAGGATAATTAGTGCACTTCTGTGGCAAGGGAGGGGTCGAGCTGGCCTCACCTGTTTCTCCCCATGTTTGCACATTCCATCTCCCGGGCAGGATCTGGCTTCCTACTTGGTCACTGGCTTGGGCAATAATTTTAATTCTGGAAGCATATTAAGAGAAGAGGTTCATGGCATATCCATAACCCTAAGCCTTCTAATATTATGGGAGCGGTTCTGACTGCTAACAGTGGATTTAAGGTTAAATTTCATTTACCTAATTTTGATCGTCAGATACCAATTTTGGTACTCAAATGTTGGCATTCAAATTTTAGTTCCAACAATTTAGATGTATCTGTTCCTGAAACTACCTTGCAGATTCCAAGAGCCTGTAAATATCAAATGCATTTCAGCCCTTACCTTGCATATAAATAATATAAAGTGCACACAACCATTATAGTATAATACATCAGAGAAAATACCCAGGGCTTCTGACTGACTGCCTCAACAGAGAATAAAGATCCCCCTCTTAATTACCCAAATTAATTCTGAACCCAGAAAAGAAAACATTAGCAGGATTAATCCTCAAGGACTTTCCAATTGCACAAAGCCTGAATGACTCAAGTATGAGGAATGAGGCAGAGCTGAAGTGAAGGCCCACTGTTTTGCATTCACATACAGGAACAATTATTCAGTGTTTGGCATCTGGCAAAGCCTCAGCTGTCACTCATGGAATCAGGATAAGATCAGCTCTGCAACTTGAAATATATTGAAGATTCATTGTATGTTAGGGTTATTTTTGATTCTTAAAAAACTATTTTAATAGATGTTGGAAGGATACAGCAATCACTGGGATTTTATTGTGTTTCCTTAGTTGTAGATGCAAAGCTCTTGTAGTTCAATCATTTATTTAAACTTCATTTTTTAAAATAAATAACATTCTGTATTTTCAAATTTTAATCACGGGTAGGGCTGGATGTACATGTTGATGCATAAGATGTTTAAGATTGATATGATCACCCAGACACTGTCTGAGGCAAGGAGAATACTGCTACCACAGACAGTCCAACAGATAGAAATTTAACATTCAGTTCTCTTTGCTCCTCTGGATAGAGATGTGTTTAATCCTTTTCACAGTCTATCAGCTTTGGTTTCTTTGTATCTGTGAAAAATATCTTCCCAAATGTCATGGCATATCTAAAAAAAATAGTTTCTTCAAATTCCTTATCTCTATGAATAATTGTTAAAAATGAATTTGATTTTATTGTCAAAGGCTTTCACGGCCGGAGAACGATGGCTGTTGTGGGTTTTCCGGGCTGTATTGCCGTGGTCTTGGCATTGTAGTTCCTGACGTTTCGCCAGCAGCTGTGGCTGGCATCTTCAGAGGTGTAGCACCAAAAGAGGTGTAGCACCAAAGTCTTTTGGTGCTACACCTCTGAAGATGCCAGCCACAGCTGCTGGCGAAACGTCAGGAACTACAATGCCAAGATCACGGCAATACAGCCTGGAAAACCCACAACAGCCATCAATTTGATTTTAGTTGCCTTATTTTTATTTTAAGGCAGTGGTTCTCAAGCTGTGGATTGGGACCCAGAAGTGGTCTCTCAGAGGTGAATTGCCCACCTGTAGTGCTGCTGCTTTGTCTTTCCTGCTTCATGCAGATGTGGTTTGGAAACGGCAGGGGGGATTGGTGGTAGTGGCTGCTGCTCCTCCTTGCTTGCCCAGCCTTCTGACTTGCGCTGCCATGTTTCTGACTCCTGTTCCTCCAACCCACCTGCCTGCCTTTTCAAACAGCAACATGTGGCTTCTTCTCCTGTTTAAAAAATGGCATCCAAGATCTCACAACGTAGCATCGCAAGACCTCAGTATTTTTGTTGAAACATTATTTTTTTTAAATAAAACATTTTCTGTGTGTTTTTCAGCAATCCTGAGGATGCTCTATGAATTTAGAGAAATACCCCTTGTCTGTACCTGGCCCCATTCTCTGGATATTTTTTATCCGGATGGGGACCAGGTTTAGAATTAGATGTATGATTACAGGGTTTGTTGTTGCTTTTTATACTGAGATTTCTAATTTAGCCTGATACTCCTTAAGTTCAAGGACAGGGTTTCTTTGCCAGAAGTGAAAAGAGTAACCACATTTTCACTACATGCTACATAAATCCGACTTTACTTAATTTGGTCTGCAGTATGAATGTAAAACCTTCATTTGCCAGAATGTATAACCCATATTAACAGCATTCGTTCATTTGGAACAAATAGCTTGAGAGAGCTCAGAAGAACTCTTCCATGTTATTTTAGAATGGTCTGTACAACCCCCAGTGGATATGGTTAGCAAAATTCTGTTGTTTCTCCTCCTGCTTCTTCCCCATGACCTCTAAATCCTTGCTTTCTTCCCATAACCTCGGGTCTCTGACAGATTGTACAGCTCCTGTTGTTGGAACTTCATGATTAGCTCCAGAGGATGGAATGGGGTGCAAGTCTCTGCTGTGCTACTGGACAAGCACATGGGAGTAAATTTTTTAAGCTCAAAATCATTGCTGGAGTTATTGGGAATGTGAGGGGGAAGCATTCTGTTTGTCTCCCATATGTCTTCCACCTGAAGCTCCAGGTATCTTTTAACTCTAATTTGCTGTGATATCTGAATCATGTGCCTGTATTTAATTCTAACTTGAAACAATGGTTTGCAACTGCTTCAGTCATAGTAAAGAGACAGAGATAACCAGGGCTTTTTTTCTGGGAAAAGAGGAGGTAGAACTCAGTGGGTTGCACTCGGAGAAAATGGTCACATGGCTGGTGGCTCCGCCGCTGGATCTCCAGACAGAGGGGAGTTTAGATTGACCTCCATGCCCGCACGGAGGGCAATCTAAACTCCCCTCTATCTGGAGATCAGGGGGCAGGGCCACCAGCCATGTGACCATTTTCAAGAGGTTCCGGAACTCTGTTCCACTGCATTCCAACTGAAAAAAAGCCCTGGAGATAACCATAGTTTGATTGATTCTCATGTCACAGCAGGTTAGAGAAACCTGGAAATGGAGGTGAAATTGGCATTCAAGAAGTAAGGGGGAAATACAAAAGCCCAGGGATCTTCTATGGTTTGAAGGATCAGGAGTAAATGGTTTGGTTATACTGTCAAACCGTAGTTCCGTGCTGCATTAATGGGTCCCATGACCACACATTCTCCATCCCATCTCCTTGTATGCTTAGGTAGTAATACCAAACTAATATTTGTGCTAAACTGTATTTATTTGTGCTAAACTATAGACAAGTCTGAACTTGGCCTTTTGGTTCAGTTCACTTCCTTGAACAGCAAGTTTTAGGGATTGTCTGCTAATTTACATTTGTAGTCATTAATGAAGTGGAAAACAGGTTTCAGTTCTCCCATTTCATAAAAAGTAACATTTTTTTGTTTCTAAGTAATAGGAGGTAATGAAACTGTTGTTGCCAGTTGATTACGAAATATTTAAGCTGCTGTGGAATCCCTGCTTATGTGAAACTAGTGGTAGTTGCAGCAGTCTTGAAAACCCCCAAATGCAATAAATTCGATTTCCTTCGGAACCTATAAAGACATGTGGAATGAAACCTAAAATCTGAATGTTATTTAATGGTATTACAGTACCAAACTTCCTGATGGTTTGAATTAACACATTTATAAAACAGCCTCAAGGCTCAAAGTCCATGTTTCCTTCAGAATCACGTGTTCTTTTTCCCACTCTAGAGTTAAATAATAATAGATCCATGTTGTAATAATGAAATAGGCAATAAGCCTATTTCATTGACAAAGAAACCGAAAGGTATTTTGCAGAGCTGCTTAAATTTTTTTAGCCGTGTAGCTTCTTTTCCATTACCTGGAATGACATTAAGAGCTGCAGTGAAAACTGCCTAAGTTCCATCATCCCAAAATTGCTTGTAGAAAGCCTTTCTCCCCTTGACTTACATGGCTAGCCTGTGCATCCATGGACAAAAGTAAAACTTTTGTTCTATTCTTACACCGTCAGTATAGGGCAGGATGGAGAGAAGGCATGTTAGGAGGGCTAGATCTTTCCAGCCTCCCCCTTCCTGTTTCATCTCCCTACAGCCCATGCCGCACACTAATGGTGGACCTGCCCTCATGACAGCCAAGTGCCTTGAGCAGACAGGGGAGGGATCAGTCCTCCCCCCAGTTATTCATTGTGCAAGTCTACTTATGGCATAAAATGAGGATTGGAATACTTAATAGAATGAAATGTATGTGGGATTGATATTTTTAAACATCAACATAGGGTTTTTTTAGATGTCATTAAAGAAAAGATGGTTTCCTTGGCTTTCCTAGGTTAATTCAGTTACAACATGTACCATTTAAAAATCTCTTTGAAGATTCCTTTCAGTATGTTGGAATGTTTAGTCTCCTAATCTTATTCCAGAGTATTAAATTCTTTGGGATTCCATCCACAAAATACTGCTGTTAAAGCTGGTCAAAGTACAGCTTTAATGCTTGCTTCTGAGACTTTGGAAGAAAAGGAGGAAATGGAGTGCTGTTGTGGTTCAGCCTGTATTATAGGCGCACGCATGCACCCACACACATTCACATTCATCTACTGTTAGGGGATTTCTTCCATGTGTTTTATACCAAAAATATATGTAGAAGATTTATTCAGTTATTACTAATTCTGTATGGCCTTTACAAAGTCACTATACCTCTAGGAGGTTCTTCGGTATTATATATCTAATAACATGGTTACTGTCACAAGAATTCATTTGTTCCATACCATTGTCAGGGAAGGTGACTAATCTGAAGTGTAGGAGTATTCTTGGTGTTAAAAGAAGACTGAGCAGACTGTTATTATGTAAACACTTTGTGTGTGAAAAAATCTGTGACCTGTAACCCAGCCAAGCTGAGGTACTTGGATTAAAGCTAGTATGCATCCTGATGTTCACCTCTGGCTTAAACTGATTAAGTGCAATAGAGGAACTACCCGTGCACTGCATAAGGAATTTCTATATATTATTAACTGGGTGCTCATAGATCAGTGGAGATATTGTTGAATAGCCCCATTGCAGATCTCTTTGTCTTCCCTCTTGGCAATGGCAGCATAGAATTTCTTCCAAGTCATTGTTGGTGAGATATGTGGGTGAGTAGAGAGGACTGAGGTGGTGGATGTCTAGTAAGTCTCCTGACAGAGTGATAGCCAAGATGGTTGGGGCGGGGAGGAGGGGAGCTTCACTTTCCTGTTTCAGATGTCATCATTTAGTAAGCTAGCAGCAAGCTAACTGACTCTCACTGGGAAATGTAGTCACCATGAGCAAAACTATTTTTACTCATAGGAAGCCCTAGTAGGAGGGGAGAACATATAGTTTGATAGCAGAGTGAAGCCAGACACAGGCATACACAGTGTGTTGGAAGTGGCTTAAACACATTTTTCTTTACGACAAAAAATGCAAATGAATTCAAAGTGCTTTCAACTACACTCAAATGACTTCACCCACACTTTAGAATGTCTTAGGGCCAAGCTACACATGACGAATGACACTTGAACAGCAAGTGTATTTCTCCCTGTTCACTTGCCCTCCACTCAATCCACTTGCCGTTCAAGTGTCATTCGTCATGTGTAGCTTGGCCCTTAGTTTTCAGATTTAGGGCCAGTAACCATAACACATGTAGACACAAGTCCACATATGTAGAAGGGAGTGGGAGCAACAGCCAAATTCATACCCCACTTGAGACTGAGCATCCTGCCCCTACTCCACTTGGGTGTGTTGGTGTCACATCTTCTCTGCATGTTGCCAGAACATTTTTGTCTCTGTGCATTCTGTTTTCACAATTAGGAATGGGTATGCGTGTGTCACTAATCATGGGATTTTATCAGCTCCTTTCCCCTTAGTCACGGGTGCACACATCCTACTTCATGTTAGTAAGTGAGCACGTAGTGGTCAGAACTTGCTTAAGGAGATAGGTACATTTTCCTCTGCAAAAAGTAATGTTTGGTCTGCTTCTCTCCAGTATGTGAGTGGAGTGTATGGTGAAGCATTCATAGGACAGGGAGCATTATCTACCCCGAGATGAGTTTCAGAAGACTGGTGGAAACCATCACATGAATTTGCTATCTTGCCAAGGAGAAAATGGAATCTACTTTCCTATATGTATTTATGATATACTGTGATATGAGTACATAAAAGGAGTTGTTCTGGATCAGACCAAAGTCCAGTTTAGATGAGGTTCTTCTTTCCTACAGTGAGATACATCTGGAAAAAACTTAGATGCATTAGCTACTGTTGTTCATGTTAGTATCGTATTGTCTGTGTGTCTGAACGTATGTAGCTACCTTATAGTAAGGGAGCTGCTTGGTCCACCTAGATCGGTGTTGACTATTTTGGCAGTGCCTCTCTCTGTATTCTCAAGCAGAGAAAGTTACTACTGAATACCAGCCATCTAATATGGGGCATACCAGGTATTAAATCCAGGGTCTTCAGCATGCACCCATAGACTGTACTGCTGAGTCACAGGCTCCTTTCCCTTCTGACCGTTCTTCACATGTCATTTCATTTCAAAGGATCAAGTGCATAATAGTGTGAAGAGGATTTTTTTTAAAAAAAAGCATTGTAGTCCTGGATAATATTGGTATGATGAATACCCCTTCACTCACCCACTCTGATACAGATTTTCCTGCCAAAATCCAAGTTTGCCTGCTTTGGCTGAGCAGCCCCAAGTAGACTGTCTCTATTTATGATTTCAAAGTTCTTTGGTGTCCCACCTTGATAATTAGTTATATTTTTGGCTTTTTAGCCCAGTCCAGAAACTTGATGGGCCGGGGGAAGCAGGAGCCCTCTTCTTCTGTGTTGGAAATGGAACTGGAGACTGTACAATGATCAAAAGAAACAACAATTTTATTGAACAGGCAGGGATGGGATAAGGGCAGTCAGGGAATGAAAATGCTGAGGTAAAATTTGTTAGTGTAACAGAATACTCTTTAAGTCACGGGAGAAATAGTTTTCTTGAAGCATAGTTTCTATGTTCTTTATCCTTAACAGTGAGAGGTGTTTTTAATACTTTGGTTATAGCAACAATTTTTCTTCACAGAGTTCCCCTTTATAACTCAAGTTTCTTGACATTAATTCAAAACTGTTTTTTCTTTACAACAGATCCAGGATCCTCCTCAGAACCAACCTCCCCTTTAGACATTGGACAGAAATTAATCTTTTCCTAAGAAGATATAACCCTTCTTTACTTGGCTTGAATGGGAGTCTCCACTTACTACCCAATCACTCTTTGCCAAAAACACGCCCCCCCCCGCCCAGTTCTATCATGGCTGTGCAAACGGGTCTCAGCTTGTGCTGACTTTTATTCTTGGAATTCTTAACTAGAATTCTTCCTCAAGACAATGATGTTACATAGGGCAAAAGATTTCTCTTCCGTCACTCCACAGGGGAACCTGTCTGACCTTCCCTGTCAGACTCTCTCTCTCTCTCTCTCTCTCTCACACACACACACACACACACACACATGCACACATGCACACACACACTCTGAAAACAAAATCCTGTAAGCAACCAACTGTCATTCTGAAGGCTGGTTCTGACTGGACAATCAGAGAGAAGGGAGCAGCCTGTCAGTCAAGCTTTCATTCCAGCCAATTGTTAACTCCTTCCCTTCCATCTCTCTGAGTGCTGCACTTAGGAAACCTTCTTTAAAGTGCATTCCACTACAGTTGGTTTTCTCATGTTGTATAATATTCTTGTTTTAAACTTACAGTTTTCTGTTTGGATAGTGAGAGCTTTTTGTTTCTTAGCAACCATCTGGTCCTTCAGTTTTTCAGTTTATTCCCTACTTGAAGTAGTAATCCTTAGTTTGCAACATCACAACTGATTACTGTTGAATTGATTATGGGATTACTGCTAGAGGGGGAAAAGGACATGTATTCTATTATGGAGACACTCCTGAAGTTCCTGTTAATTTTCATGTACTGCAGGTACTGGACATATGTGAAAGCAGAAAGATATTTTAAAAGGTAACTTTTGTTTTATTCTACTAGGAATAAAGAAAGAACAAAATAGAAGTAGGGATCTCAGGTGCCTACCAGTGGTGGGCCATCTCCTGGTGGTTTGCCTGATTGTGACTGACAGGAGATTTTGGGCCACCCAGAGATTGCCCCCCTCCGGCAGGCACCCCAGAAACATGTGCGGTGGAAGTGGCATTGTCATGCCAGCCGCCAGAGTGCTCCTGTGCTTCATTTGGGGCTGATTCTCAAAGAATTGGCCCCAGGTGGAGTGTGGGAATGCTGCCACAGCTGGTGCAATGTCATCACTTCTGGAAGTGATATCATCATGCAAGCACCAGGAATGTGTGCGTGACAGCGACAGCACAGACACAGAAGGCATGAGTTAAGTGCCAGGTCCCCACCTCCTGACAGAAGGGTATAGGGACCTGGCAACCCAACCTAGAAGGGAATGCTAGCCATTACCTTCGTTTCATGAGGGCCCTTTAAAAGTGTAATTAGTTAAGGAAAAAGTTCCTCCAAAAAGCTGAATGAGAGTGATAGTTCATTGCCTTAGTTTTTCAATTTCCACTGAAAATCTATTTGTGAAATTAAATGTCATCCAGATGTCCAAAAGTTAACCTTTTCCTTTTAATATATTCTGAACCATTATACTTTTCAAGACACACAAGGAAATAATTTTTCAAGATTTTGTTTTTGTTTAAGGGATGTAACTTGGCCTGCAGTGTTTCTGGAACTCAGCTAAAGCTAAAAATGTTAGTGTTAACTAGATTTTCTGCTATTTTAAGTTCAGACCTCTTACCTGACTGTCACATCTATGCAGCTTAATCCAGAATGAGCGACTGAATTTATCTGTTGCTTTCTGACAGCTAGCTGCCATTAAATCCGGGCTGCTCCATCTGCTGCCAACGTGTCACGTGGCCACATACGCAGAACATTTTTTGAGAGAAGTTGAAGTTGGCTAAACATGTTATTTGGTAAAATAAGGGATTTCCCCCCATATTAGTACTCAAAATATTTATTGGGCAATTATTACATGAGGCAAATAATCAGCTTTAATGCCCAGCTTTTTATATAGAAGGAAGGGATAATGCAGACCGAAATGCTTCTCAAGGTTTATGAAATCAACCCCCAAACAATCTTAATTGAGTAAATCTTACCATTATTCTTTCCCTTCAGCTCATTCACAACCGCTTTTACCTTCTATACCACTTCTTTCTTCTTTGCCCTCCATTCCTGTTCTCCCTCAGCTCTTGGAAAAGATACTCTGTTTAGAAGGATATCCATTTAGAAAGGACGTTCAGTGTTTGACCGCTTTGGAAGAGTGCTGCACAGGATTCCTTGATATATGGGGATTAGAAAAGTTTTGCTCTCCTTCATATTCTTCAACCGAAGTATTGTACATTGTGTTTCTCATACTGTACATTGGAGGTCTCTGCCTAGTCAACCAGCACCTCCCAGTGCTTACTTAAACATTTTAGTGCAGTTTAGGAGGTGTAAGCAATACTAGGCAGTACATCTTAATTCAAACATCCATTTTGTACAGTGCAGTCTCTGTAGCTCTGATATCCCTGAGAGATTATTCTGTTGTGACTCACAGAGCCTCTGAATTTGTAATACTTTTGCAATATATGTGTGTTCTCTTACTGATTAAGATACTGTTGTTTTTAATGTAGTGGCTGTATTTTAAATGCCTTGCAATAGCTAAAGATGATTGCTTGCAGTTGAAACATTTCTAACTGGCATTGCCCTTGGTGCCTGTCAGTTTCTAAGTTATGCTGCTTGATGCCTAGAAAATAAAAAAGATAACCGGTTGTACAAGTTAACCAGGTATCATTTGGATTCATTATGCATGTCATAGAGGTGATTTTTGCAGATTTCAATCACTAAACTATCCATTGTTATTTAAAATACTGCACCTTCCCACTTTATACAGCATTAGGCCATTTCTGGTAAACCTTTCCCCATTTGTATGGTGACAGTATAAAACTGAAGAAGAGGCATATACTGCAGAACATAAATAGCCATGCACTCAAGCTCTACAACTCATGAATAACCTATCTTTAAAAGACACTTGAGAGTAAAGCATCAGGCTTAGATTTAGCTGACATTTTTTTCTTAAGCAAAATAGACAAAGCAGAGAAGATGAAGTGACCTTTAGAGATTGTTTTGTTTTGTTTCTGCACTAGAGTGGTCTATGGGGGTTTTAGTAAAAGTTCAGTTTTTGATACAAGGTAAGGTTCCTAGAGGGAATGTGTGATGAACCTCAATTATATTGGCCATGATTAGGACGATTTGGCCAGATTGACAGGTTTTCATTTTAAAAGTGCTAAGCTTCATTTTGAGTGATGGGCTTGCTTGCAATATGATTGGTCCTTCTCTGAGGCTTTAGTATGTAACTAACTCATGAATCCTGTCTGCCACAGATAGGAGACAACTATGAATTCTATCTAGTCTGCTTTAAGCTCTGGGAGTCTCAATTTAAATATTAAAAATCTGGCAGAAGGGTGGATGCTTTGTGACTTGCCTACGATTCTGAAGTAGGGTTGCCAAATCCAGGTTGGGATATTCCTCGAGATTTAGAGGTGGAGCCTGGGAACTTGCGGTTTGGGGAGAGAAGGGACCTCAGCTGACTATAGCGTCCAACCATAGAGTCCAACCTTCAAAGCAGCCATTTTCTCCAGGGGAATTGATCTGTTGTCTTGAGATGAGTTGTAATTCTGGGAGATCTCAAGACCTCATCTGGAGGTTGGCAACTCTACTCTAGGAGCAAGGAGGGATGTGAATTTGTTAAGCAATCAAGTATTGTACATTGTATATTGTATACTTTTCACAAACACTTCTAGGATTTAGTTGGATTTTCTCTGTCATATTTGAACTTTTTTTTTAATTAAGGAAGGAGCAGAACTGCCAGTCCAAAAGATTGTTAGATGGTCATCTGTCTGACTAACAATGCAGTCTGACGCAGAGTTATAACTTTCTAAGTCCTCTGGAATTTCATTTGTATGGTGCAACTCTATGTTTGCACAGCACTCTCAAAGACAGTGGTATATGCTTGTAATTTATTTTATGAAACCTCTCTTTCTTGCTTAAAGAAAGAAAAGCCATGTTATTTACCAGCATATTTTCTGACTCAGCTAAGTTGGATTCAGTGGTTGATAGTTCAGTGATGTTGATTATTTTTCCATGGTGTCTTGTTCAGGAGGGTGGAATTCTTGATGCCATTTCTGGTGGTCTTCATGTCACAAATGTGACATTGTAGAATCTGGGCTTTATATCAGGTCCTTCCTCAGCTGCTATAAGCAATGAGGCGCATGACAGTAGTGCTTGTCACTCCACATACCATCGGGACAGTTCTTGGGACAGCAGCCTTGAAAATAATTTATTTATTGTTGGGGTGAAGGGCAATGGAACAATGTTGACAAACATCTGTTTATCTAAGACACACACACACTCAAACAATTGTATCCTTGTTTCTTGATGTCATGATGAATAAAGGGGGGGGGGGAAGGTGATGGTTACCAGCAAATCTTGTAATATAGTGGTTGAGTTGCGTGGTCTTCCGATGTCTTTTGTGCCATTAGCTCCAGTGGTTCTGAACACCCAGATCTATAGCACAGAAAACAATGATTCCTGCCATATCTTTCCTCTCCCATCTCTTTTTCTGACCAAGCATGTTACCCAAGCCAAAGCTTTCCATCTCAATTCTTACTTTTATAATGTATGATTAGACTGCTCACATTCCTTGAATGTGTGAGGACGTGATCACAAGCTTTTCACTTTTTCTTTTCTTCCGTCAGTTTTGCTTCTAGCAAGTACTACTGCACTTTATCTGTACAGGGCACAAAGCAATGCTGTTGTAGGCATTCTCTCTGCAGACAGAAAATTCCTATCTGTTTAGGAGATAGACATGGAAATATGTTGTTCATCTTTGGTTAGTGCTTAATCTAAATTTAAATAAGAAGTTTAATAGTTCTGTTTTACCCAAAGAACAGACTAGCTCTTAGCTTTTCTTATTTACACAGGTAATGGAAGTATACTATACAGAAATGGTTCAGAAAGATACATTGGTAAAGGGATAGATCTGTAGACTCTATTACTATGTACTGTCTGTTGCTATATACTCTTATTGGATAGTTCCATATTGTTTAATATCAGAATATCAGAGTTGATACTAGGACCTTCAACGTCTTTGGATCTGGCCCAGGATCAGAATAATAAAATCTCCCAGTTGAGGGACACATAGAAGCCATGAACCTGAGCCATGTTGTCTACTCCAATGCGTGTCAGATTGTGCTCAGATCCACATCCTGAACGCTCCAGTTCAACTGAAAATGGGGGACCATGTGAGAACACGTTAGAACCTCCCTTCAAGAAAGCCAAGTTGAGGTCAAAATATCGAAAGCACAAAACCTCTGAAATGCGGCAAGGGGCCACAGAGCTAGAGGCTGTGAATGATAACCCCAAGGTGATCAAAGTGCTTAGGACACTGTCTGTTCAGTCTTGTTTCTCATCCTCTTCCAAACTGGAGGACAAGCCGGATCTGAATTGACATACTAAGGAGTCAAGACATCAGATTCAAAGGCATTCTATAAGCTAAGGGGCATGGCCTCCATCATGCCAACCAGGTATCCATACTATATGCCTTCTCCGTATGCGCTAGACTAGGGTGATGTCTATTGCCCTCTAGTGTGGCACTGCTCAGAGCCGAATAGGCTGTATGAGCACTATAATTAAAGATGTCTATTGCTCTGTCACCTCAAGAGCTCTAGGGTTTCCAACTTCGAGGAGTTCTGCATGACTTGCTTTTTATATCTTCTGTACATAATTTACATGTTACACGATATATGCATAGTGAGTACCATAAGTAAGCAAGAAAGTGCCAGTCCCAAACTGACATTTCTAGTTTGCAGTATCAGAATGATATACAGCTCCCGCTGTAGTTAGTGGCAAACACTATGATCACTGAACATATTATACACAGAAAACAGAATACTTTGATTTGGAGCAGAAAGTATTTGCAGATCCCTATATAGTAGTTTTCTGCTCTTGACAGACCTCCCCAAGTATACTGAAGTGTGCGTGCAACCCACAACAAAGCGCTGTGGTGCAGGTGGAAGAATGCAGTTCAGCTTGAAGAAGGGAGTGGGGACTAAAAAGCTCTCTGTTTCATTAATAAAGTAGAAATAGAAAAGAGGGGAAACCATGAGGCGTCAAAGGAGAGAGGAGATCCCGTCCTCATGCTGGCCCTTAATTACTTGTCCCTTGCTCTGCCTAATTGTCTGTTTTTGTGTCTCCCTTATCAACCCTCTCAGTTAACTTTTTAAAACATCCTCCCTTGAGCCAATTTCTGCCTTTTCAAGAAACCCATTTCTTAGGGTTTTTTTGGGGGGGGTGAGGAGTTGCTCAGGGATTAGCTCAAGTTTGCAAAAAAGTATACCTTAGCCTAGATGTCCTGTTCTTCTGGATTTTTGCATCCGCGCAGAAAGGTCACTCATTGCTATTAGATACACAGTTTTGTTACAAGTAGCGAAAAGCTTTAAAAGACTTCCCCTTGTATGTTATGTGTTATTTTAGCCTTGCGCACAACTGTGTCCTGAACTTCCCCCATGCCATTGGGCATTTATAGGTTTCAAGGGGGAGAAGAGATCACAGATGATCCACGCATGTCTGCCTACAACCAAGGTTCAGCAGGTGAAACTTATTTATTTATATATTTATACCCCGTTTCCCCCCAGTAGCAACCCAAGGAAACCTGTGAGGTAGGTTGAGAGTGTGAGTGACTGGCCCAAGGTCACCCAGCAAGCTCCCGTGGCATTTAAAACGTGGGCCTAACCCAGCACTCTAACCACTGTCCCGTGCTGGTATAAGAATAAATGACGAAGAATACATATCATAAAATACAATTCAAAATGTGGCGCAGCGTTACTCTGTAAATAAGTGGCAATGGTAAGCTTTGGGAATCTTATATGGTATCACAAAAAAAAAAGAGAATATGCAATATAGGCTTTTCTTTATCAAAGAAAGCTATCTTGGTCCTGGTCTAAGCATTTCCCTCTTCTAGAATAAAAACCTCACAAGGCATACAGTTTCTCCATGTAACCAGCCGCCTGGAAGAATGAACTTTATAAGTATGCTGCACTCCATGATGGTTTTCAGTAGGAAGTAGCTCTCTTTCAAAGTACTCCACATGCATCTTGACCTCTTAATACAGGGGCAAGGTTCTTCTTTGCTTGGCACTGGATAACTACATTTGTCGGCTATTCTGAAAGAGTCAAGGCCTGAAAAACACACTTCACCTGGCTGACACTCCTATTCTGACACTCAGCATGGGGAAAGAAAGCCTACAGCTTGCTAATGCGGACGATTTCCAGAGCACCTTCACTTGATCTCTGTGTCGCTTAAATGAGCTTTCTCATTCTCAGCCTTGTTCACATGGTATTTTAAATATTTATCTCCAGCTATTCTGATTAAAAAATTTTTTTGTAAAATTTATCAGATTCCTATTCAGAAACATGCTTGAGGCAGCTCACAGCATAAAAGAAAGTCTTGTAAACATAAAATCATTAAATCACATTTATCCAGTGATGGTTCCTCAGACACATTTCAGAGAGTGCGCTTATCGTCAAGAGGTCCTGCCTGCACCCTTCTGGTTGCATGATGGCAGGAAACCCCAAAAGGAATATATGTTGAAAAATCACAGGAGATTTGGTTGCTGAGAATTTGCCATGCAGTAGTACCAGAAGGAAGATCACTATTTTTATTCCTCCTAGCTATGCAGACAGCCTTTGTTGCATGGGCTCTGAGAAATCATTCTCAGTAGTAATGCAAAATCAATACCTGTTCAGCTCAGGTTACAATTTTGTTATGATTCTGCAATTTCTAGGCAGTCTTGAGTACAGTATTTTGTACCTTGAAAAATACAGTATTTCTTCCAAATGACACACACATAGCTATCAGGAAAATATGCTGTGGATTATGACTATACAAATTTCCTAGGCATCTATTTAGTATAATGTATGATTAATTCTTGACAACTTGTGTAACCCCCCCCCCTCCCAATTGCTCGGCCACATTCCATTATTTGTTCAAACAACCTGTGCCATTTTGTAAACCTTTACACATAGTTCATAAGGTTTAAGTTGCCAAGTATGTACACTGCCTCACTGCCTGTAACGTAACTCCTGTGAAGCATTACACATCTGTGGAAATGTCCAAAAGTAATGCCTACTAATAGAGAGCCTCCACACTTTTCCTGCAAAACCCCATTCTGCTTGCACTTGTTGTGTATGGAGGAACTCCTGCGCTTTTGCAGGTCAGAGTATACAATAACAGCTATATTATGATTGGGTTGGAATGAAGAATGATTAAAGAAGGGTAAGTATTGGGAGAGTGATGAAGTACGATTGAAGAAGAAGAATTGCTCAACATTCAGAAACGTAATAATTGCTGTTTGTCTCAGGCCAGCTTTATTTAGCTAAGCAATCCTACTGTAGACCAGATTTACCGCTACAGCACGTAACGTGATTGCCATGGAGATCTCATGCAGAGCTGAAAGAATTCATATTTGTGTATGCTC
The DNA here is from genome assembly GCF_028583425.1 of Eublepharis macularius. NCBI lineage: Eukaryota > Metazoa > Chordata > Lepidosauria > Squamata > Eublepharidae > Eublepharis > Eublepharis macularius. Next base: position 52,983,650 of record NC_072796.1, read on the forward strand.
ATATTCTTTCTATGAATTTGCTAACATAGTGGCTCAGTTCAGACATAATGCAAAACCATAATTTATATTCAGAGGACTTAGCCGTGTTAGTCTGTAGTTGCAAAATACTCTTCTTCTCTGGAGAAGAGAGCTGTGGTTCTCAAAAGCTTATGCTGCAATAAAGTTAGTTAGTCTTAAAGGTGCTATTGGACTCTATTATTTCATAATTTATATTAACAATGATCAGCTAGTGAAATCAGTATTCAGGTCATAAACTATCACTCAAATTCTGGTTTGCCAAGACAAATACTGGCTTCATTTCTTTCCCTCTGTAGCAAGGGACGGTGGTGCCAGAGAACAAACCAGAATTAAGCCAGGATGTCTGCATTCTTTCTGTCACTTAAACTGTAGTTCAGACTAACAGAGCAATCCTAAGCAGAGTTACACCGGTCTAAGCCCATTGAAATGAATGGGCTTAGACTGGTGTAACTCTGATTAGGATTGCACTGTAAATGTGGTTAATAGACTAACATCTGATCCTGACTCGGTGGGCTTTAACTACGGCTAATAGAGTGCCCTGAATTCAGACATATCACAGCGTGTTTGAATAAACCACAATTTTTGTGTGATGTGTTGTGTAAACTGATTTGGTGATTTGGGCAGTTGTCAGGCAGCTATAATATTTCTTTTTAATTCAACCCGATAAAACTCTTAACTTTGTAAGCAGATGTTTGTGGACATCACTAATGAAATATTTTCAAACTCTTACTAAATAGTATTCTAAAAATTGCCTGGTAACTGGACACTTAAGGCAATTCTACCATTTGTCAGCTATTCCTGTCTCCGCATCTCCCTCTGTGTCACTTATTCTTCCATTTTATGTTTCATCTCTTATAGCAAGCCACAGTTCATCTCAAATCTGGAAATAGCTTTCTCGCTGCTTGTGATGGTAGCTGAGAGGGGTTGGAAGCAGGGTTCTGTGAACAAGCCTAAAATGCCTTCATGGTGTGGTAAACCATGGATTGCCATGATGTCTGAACCAAGCCATTATCTTTAGGCCCTGTAACATGGCAAAATTTTATTCAAACAGTTCTCTTATTGTGTTCCTAGGCTTAATTCACAAGTGTGTTGCATCTTCTGCCAAGAAGATGTAGGGCTGACTGGCTTTGTTGTGGCAACCTTGCCACGTTCATAATGTTTGTATTGGGCCTCATACTCTTTCCATCTGGCAGATGAATATTTCAACATTGCGCAAACACGCTAATCATGCTGGTCCTGGCACAGAATGAAATAAACTCCAGAACTAAGGCAGTCATGTTGGTACATCACAATGTAGTTCACATCCTGTATCTGTTTGGTACAAGAACTTGCAGTCCTCTTGTGTGCTGTAAATCAAGGTCAATACCCACTGAAGTGTGGGAAATCTCAGTACACTTAACAAGAATCTCTGTTTCACTGCCATATGTGAGGTATCATGATTTCAGTTGACTTAACAGATAGCTTCACAGTTTTAAAAGCCATTTATAGTACCAGCTGTACATGGTCGTTGAACCCTTATGGTCAGGGATCCAGCATTAGCTGACTTCTTAGGAAGGTCCTTCCTGGACTGACGGTTTTCTTGACTGTGTCTGGACAAGCTCTTCAGGCCTCCTTCACTCCTCTTCTATGGCAGCAGGAAAACAGTATTATACACCAATGGTAATCTATTGATTCTAAGATAAAAGCTCGCCTTTACAACATAATAGCAACCACATTTATATAGGTGAAATAGAAGAATGGAAATCATGAGTATAAAATATCTTCAGTATACTTCCCACCTACCTAACTCGAGTCATATTTCTAGTAATCTTTAAGGGTTTTTTTCCTTCAAAGTTTTTTGCCCTTTTTTTTTTCTTTTTTGGGGTACTTTCTAATGAAACTTATTATATGGTTGAGGTTTCCTCTATATGTTTAAGGCAATGGCATCACATTGTACAGTTTCGTATCTCTTTTTATTTCCTAAGTGGGAAGAAATAGTTACCTTTTAATACAGTAAAAGAGAATCAGAGCTCTGTTGGATATGTGTTGCTAAGATATCAAAATAGGAGGAGAACGAAATTCCCGAGGGCATAATGCAGAGAAACACGCATGATTCTGCTAAGAGACCATTCCTCTGAGATTCTTGAAGGTGTAAGCTAACTTGTGGGTACAGAGAATGTAAAAAAAGGTGGCATTAAGACAGTATATACAATTTTTTTAAATAAATACAATTTATATATGATTTCAGTGGGCTTAGACTGGGGTAACTCTTCCTAGGATTGCAGCGTTTGTGCATGTATTATATTTATATTGTGGCGGAAAGTACCACCAAATTGTAGCCAACTTATAGTGACCCCTGCTGGGGTTTTCAATACAAGAAACAGACGGAGATGATTTCCAATGGCCTGCCTTTGCATAACAACCCTGGACTTCCGTGGTGATCTTGACCCTGCTTAGCTTTTGAAACCTGAAGAGACTGGGCTAGCCTGGGCTGTCCAGGTCGGGTCTCTGTGTTGTGTATTTGGTCTGGATAACTGACAAAAAGACAAATAACCTTGGATGTCTGGCCCTCACATTATTATTACCGTGTAGTCTAAAAATTCATATACATTTATACCACAGATTATACATTTGAGGGAATGGGGAGTATTAGTGAAGATGTTGGATACGAACCTCTTCATTTTTGTCACCCACTTATTTCCTGTAATTATTAATTGATTGTGTCACCGCGTCCTTCCACGATCCTGAGCCTACTTGTTTGCACCACAGTTTAGTTGAGAAAGTTTCACTATCCCATCGGTTATAAAAGGAATACACACAAATGGTACATGAGAGATTATTTCTTTGAAATGGTGAGGGACAGTTTTCTTTCATTCACCTATTGCCATTCTGCTGCAACAAATAGTCTGATTTCTAAACTCTTATTGACCATATTTGTATGAAAACCATCAGTGTTCAAACAACAGTGAATTTTTTTCTTCGTTCACTTGCACTGATGTTTTGAATGGAAACAAATCTTAAATGCATTGACAAATTATTATCATGTTGGCAACAGTTTGGCCTTTTTGTCATTGATTTGGTACAAAAATATCAATTAACCATATTCTTACATCATAAAATGTAAGGAATTACATCTTTTTAAAGCTCTAGTTACAGAACATGAAGGTGTATTTTTACCAATAGAAAATATAACGCATGAAGCTTTTTCTCTTTGTTTGCCTAAAGTTCATTTTGGGGGAAATATCCTGAAGACTTAAATTATAAGAACTTCCTCAGTAATATTGGGAATCACAAGGGGGGAAAAACAGCTGGGAAATGTTATATTAAAATCAATAGCTTAGAAATATATATTTGTCTTTCAAGTTTGAAGGATTGGTTTAGTTGTAGGAGCCTGAGAGCTGTTAGTAGAGCATGAGAATGAGACAGTTTATTCCCGTTTCCCGTTGGCTGGTTAAAGCTTCCCGTTCTCGCTTTTATACTTCTATTGAGCTTCACGCAAAAGGAAAAGGTTACAGTTTGGTTTATAAGTTGGGAGTAGATGCCATCTAGTGGCATCTTTAGCACAATGCAGTTCCAACGGAATCAAGTGGAAGCTGCTGCCCTCTAACTGAAGGCCAGTGTCTTATTGTATTACTTTCTTAACAAAGATCACTTATGTTCCAAATCTTTGTGTGTTCAGTGGAATGCACTGTAGACATTTAGCAGATCAGATTTTTTAAAAAAACTTTTCAAGAAATCAGTAAACTTTTAAAAATGGAGATTAATTACTAACTTTCCAGAGGAAGAAAATGTTTCATTATATGCACAATTAACAACATTCTACAAAACAGGGTTTTTTAAAAAAAAGTGAGGCCATTTCTCTGTAATCTATGTCAATGGTTTCTTTGTACTCCACAACAAAATACAAAAACAGTATGCCATAAAGGACCTGCATATACAAAAGTCCCATATTTTCTATTTATATCAGAGCCAAACACATGGCGTTTTTTGCCACACTGTACATTGCTGGCTTTTTATTAATTAATTGAAACTGTTACATTGTATGACAGAGGCAGTAACAATTATGTCACCTTCAGTAACAGGAAAACAGTTGACATGCTATGGAGCCTTCCTCAGGAGTTACCACATAACCTATTTCTGGGTAGCAGACAGTAGTGGTGTTGTTTTAATCAGGGCTTTTTTTCAGCAGGAACATGGTGGAACTGAGTTCCGGAACCTCTTGAAAATGGTCACATGGCTGGTGGCCCCGCCCCCTGATCTCCAGACAGAGGGGAGTTTAGATTGCCCTCTATGCTGGCGCAGAGGCCAATCTAAACTTCCCTCTGTCTGGAGATCAGGGGGCGGGGCCACCAGCCATGTGACCATTTTCTCCGAGGGCAACCCACTGAGTTCCACCACCTCTTTTCCCATAATAAAAGCGCTGGTTTTAATAGGGATTGCAGGTTTCAAAGGTTCTTGGCATATTTGTAAAGATTACCTTCATGGTAGTTACATACTTTTAAAATGTTAATCTGATGATGGATGTTATTATGCCCTTTGGAGAATCAGAATATGGTAGTGGTCATGACAGGATAAGACATTCAAATTTAATAGTAAAAGTGGTGTGGTAGAAAAAAAGGGGCAAACACAGAACTGTCATCATTGACTTTAGGGCTGGATCCTACCACTTTTTGAACAAGCAAAAGAGGAAGGAGGGATCTCCTTTGACCACCAAGAAGGCTATGCTGTTATTGTGGGACTTGCATAGGCAAAAGCAGTGTGAGACAGGGATTACAGTGAGGTGGGGAATCAGGCTGGGTGAGGCGGAAAAGCTGGTAGGATCTACCCATAGGGATCCCAGGGCTCCTTCTGATGACAGAGACTAGGGTTGCCAACAGGCCTGGAGAAAAATGCCCTGTCCCTTTAATAGAGGCTTTGTGTGTGGAAAGCAGCCTGAATAGCCCAGCCTAGTCTGAGCTTGTCAGAACTTGGAAGCTAAGCAGGGTCAGCCACAGTTAGCACTTGGATGGGAGACCACAAAGGAAGACTAGGGTTGCTCTGCAGAGGCAGGTAATGGCAAAACAACACTGCTGTTCTCTTTTCTGGAATGCCCCATGGATGGATTTGCCATGAGTTGGTTGCGACTCAATGGCACTTTCTTCTTCATGTGTGGAAGCTTGCAGGTAAAAGTTTTTGTGGCGTAAAGGAACAGGATGTCCAGGCTATTCTAAGAAAATTAGTTATGGTTGAAAAGGAATATATGATCATTTGCACTCTGTTCTTGTAAAAGGCATTAAATTTGAGTGACAGTTAGTGATTGGCCTAAACAGTAGAAAATAGATCAGCTGTGAATTCCTTCAGGCTGGGAAACTGTAGATCTCCATCTATCATTGTTGCAACCTCACACATTTTTTTTAAAAAAATCATTGTGGGCTGAAGCTTGGCATTGTGGCCCAAACAAGTCTTGTGTGTATGACGCTCGTGACACATTCTCTCTACAATGGCCATTCTTGCTAGCCTGCTTTCTATAGAAATTTAATTTTCTCCTCTCCGCTTTTCCCAGTCAGCATAAACAATGACCTCAGTTTGTTCTTCAGATTGAAATCACCTGAGACTACAGGTGAACATGTTCAGTAAATGAACCTATCAGCTGTCAATATAATTTCCCTAATCATACTTTTCTTTCTGTTTCTTTTTCTTTTTTAAAATTTGTGTGCAGGTGTTAGTTTTCCTTCACTTGTGGATACTTTTCTTAAGGGAAAAGCAACTTTTCTTAGGTGAAAGACTTGAAGGTAGGGGGAATTTTCAAAACAACTGTGATCCAGTGGCTGAAAGTGGCAGCACTTTTCACCACCTCCTTTTTTTTGAAGTATACAAATACTGCATTCTCTGTGGTCATTATATCACTGTTGAGATCTTCTCTTGTATAATGTGAATAGTGATACACTACTTTGTGTTTCCTGGCATGGCCATGGGATGCACAACATGTGGCTTTTATTTACTGTGGTTTTTCATATTGTAGTTGCATTTGATCAAAGGTTTAATATTTCCACAGCTTTGGTGAGCCTCTGTGGGAGCAAACCATTCAGAGTCCGACAGTAACAGATGCAGTTGCTTTGCAGACAGACTAAAGATTTGGCATGCGCAAGCCTGATAGCATTTAAATAAATTTTAAGCTAAGGAAGTGTGCAACAGATTGCCGTACTATAGAAGAACACAGAGTAAGATTTGTGAAGCTGTGTGAATACAGTTAACAGATTGATGTGATTTGCTTATTGTTCAAATATGTTGGATGATACACATCTAGAACAAAACACAAATTGATTTGATTACCCATTTCTCCCACCCACCATCACAAGAGTTTAGGGATAAAAAGAACTTAGAAGTTTCTCTGTCGCTTGTACTCCCACTCCCTCCAAAGCAGAACTTCCACATTGAACCAGACTGTGGCAGTATGTTTCAGCATTTCCTTTGCATATTCCTTTCCCACACTGTTCCTGATTAGAATCCTTGAGAAAGATCTCGCCTGTAGCCAAACACGAAAATATCTGCATAGCATGAACAACTCCCTTTTTATCTTCTAAAAGCATGGCCATTGTATAAGTCACTCTGGCTCACCAGTGTACTGTAGAATCAATATTGTGTGTCAATGACGTTTGTTTTAAAGATAAAGCTTTACCAAGTGCATTTGGAATTTTTTTAATCTCACGTAAATTATGCAAAAGACTTAGCCTGAATCTTGATTGTTCTTCTTGCTTAATTTTCTACAAATGTAGCGCCACCTGTTATTAAAAATCATCGTAATGGGAGTGTTGGGTAATGAGAGGTTTCCTGTTCTATCATGTAGGAGGCTCCTTCTCCTTTAAGACAGATTTGGTCTGATATTTTGGTATTTATTGCCAATTCCTGTCCCTGTTCATTTTCCCAATGATAAACATTTAATGTAGCTTCTTCTCTCCCTAAGAATAAGCTTTTGTTTTTAAAGTGTTGGCATTCATTAACAAACAAGAGGTTCTCTTCCTTGTGCGTGAGTCCCAAATACTAGGTATATGCATGCTAAATAAAGCCTCCCCTCCCCAATGTGTGTTTTCATACCCAGAGCCCAGTTTAAAGGCATGATAATGAGACAGAGACGTTTACAAGGCTGGTGCAGTGAGAAATGTCCCCTCCTCAGCTCCTTATTCAAGGAGGATCCTCTCATAGATTAGTTGTCCCATTGAAGCTTAAAGGAGTTTATTGAAGTTGCCAGTAAATGGCTGATGTCTTTGGTGATACCAGCAAGGCTGTCACAGGGCTGTTTCATGGAGATCTTGAAAAGCTATTTAGGTGTTTTTTTAAAAATGAGTTCCCCACGAAGTTACTGTTGTTTCCTCTGTTCCTGCACAAAGGAGAAAATGGAGGACACCGGAACATAAAATGCAAGTTCACAAATGCAAGTTCTTCAACCCTGTGAGGACCGATTTGTTTTAAAATTAGGTGAATTGACAGAAACTGTGGAAGGCTTTTAAACAGGGTAGTAAGCTTGGCCAAATCAAGGGACCCTTAACCCCCAGTTGCTCCCCCCACTCAAATGAAACACCGGTATTCGATACACGGTGTCTGGGAGAGTCAGCTGCTTATCTCTTTTCCTGCTTCCAGCTTCTTGTGTTCTTGCATTGCCAGGCTCCTGGCAAAGCCTCGCTACCTATGCAGCCTGTTTGCTTTGGGTTGCTTGCAACAAATGGGAGAGTGATAAAGCAGGCTGGCGGGGTGGGTTGGCTTGAGCAAAGAAAGGCAGAATATAAACATTTCAATAAATTTTTGAATGAGCTGTCACTTCTTTGCTGTTGGTCAAAGAGCATCAGTATAAGGGCCAGTTCCAGGTTTTGGGGGGGCTCTGAGCAGAGAGTGCTTGGGGCCTTTCTGTGCCCACTACTAGGTTCCCTTTCTTGCCTCCCAGCCCACATGCCCTCACCTGCTTGTGCTTCCTTCCTTTGCCCACCTGCAAGCTCTCCTACCCCCTGCAGCCACAGCTGCCCACACTGCCTGCCTGCCCCTTCCCCAGTAGTGCTGGGTGGTGGGTGCAGCTGGAGTGCCAGTGCTGTGGCCACCAGGAATGCTGATGCTTTGTGACCACCTACATGCCCCTCTGAAGCAGTACTAGGCAGCTATCCAGCTGGGCACAGAGGCGACAAAGCCCTCACAAACAGACAGGGGAGGGGGTGAGTGCAGCATCAGGAGAGATGTGTGAGTAGGGAGTCAGCAGCAGTGGACCCCACCAGATGCCCCCACCTCTCCATGTGCGGATGCTAGCCCTGATCAGTAACCCTTCCCCTTCCTGTCCAGCTGCTTCACTTAATTCATTGTTTTTTTTAAAAATCGAATCAAAATTAACCTTTTACAGCTCAGCTCCCACTCACTGATTGTGAGCTTCTTTTCTCCCTTCTTTCTGTACAGCATCTCCAAAACTGCAACAAAATAGATTTTTACAGCCCTCTCCCCTTTTCTCTTTGCATTTAGCTGCCTTCTATATGAATGCACCTGAAGGGCAGGTTTTCTGCTGTTAACAGGAGGATAAAAAGGGTGCTGCTACTGATCAAACTGGAATCATTCAGGATGGACAACAAGCCATAGTTTCACTACCAGGTTAGATTCCCACCAACAAACCACAGTTTGCTGGATGAATCTCTCTCTGCTGATCTTTGACTTTTAGGTACCCGTTAGTCTTTATTCCTTCATCCGGGGGCGGGGGGGACCCTGGAAGGGGAAAAAAACGGATAGAATAGAGCATCTTACTTGAGAGCAGATGACAGTGAATCCTAAGCAGAGTTACTCCATCTAAGGCTTAGACTGGAGTAACTCTGTTTAGGATTTCACTGTAAGTGACACAATTCACTGGATTAAAAGGTTGGACTATTTTACTAATTGAGGACTATGTTAAAGGCCTCTGTACACATTATAGCTACTGCCTCTGCATAGGAAGAAATATGCAAAACCTGTACACAGTCATATGTGCATAAAGCACATTTTTCTCTATTTTGAAAAAAGAAACACCCTAACTTTAGTTCCACTAGTATTTACGGTACTGCAAATCATAGCATTTATATTAATATTCTTGTTTCTGCTCTTTACATTTTTACTTTGCTTACTGTACTTGTTTGTTTTCTCCCTGTAGTCTCTTTAAAATATTTTTTCTCTGGTATTTTTTGCACCACCAACTGTCAGTTTCAATAGTGTTGTCATTTGCAAGATGAAAGCAGGTCTCCTTGTGATCACATCAAAATTTCTGGCTTTTGTGAAAATGTAAGAATGTTTGCAAGAACAATTTGCACTTTATGTTAAACGCACACTCACATCAATCTCATTTACCTCAAAATGTTTTTTTTTCCTGAAAACAAAAACGCTTGATAAAGCGCAGTGGCCTCTGAATGCTACCTCAGTCGAATAAACATTTGGAGATAAAGGAGCACATGTGTACAGTCCAAGGCTGGACTCATTATATTGAGTTGATATACTGGTTGTCTATTCTTGTTATTCATAGCCCAGATTGTAAGAGTCTAGTAGCTTCTGGTGTTCCTAAGCACCAGGTGCCCATTTAGACAATATTAAAGAGATTAGGAATAAAAAGAAGACGTTGTTATGAGTTGTGAATTCCACCAGCTTTTCATTCATTTTTTTCTTTCAGGTCCTCCCTGATTCTTTGTCTCTGTGAAAAATAAAGATTAAATTTGAATATTGAAACATTAGTTGTTTAACATGATGATTAAACAATTGGGATTTGCCATTTTGATATATTAAAATGGAAAAGAAAAGGAGGGAGAAATATTCTTAAAAGACATTTTCCTAGCATAGGAATAATGATTACTTCTTTAAATAAAATGAACTTTTTTTGGCAAATCCCATTAAACTTTCTTAAATATTTAACTTATAAACTCAAAAGCATGATTTCTGTTTACATTTGTCAATGTTTATATTAAAATATAAATGATAAATCTGTCTAGAAAAAAACTAACTAAAATTCTGTACATGTACAGTAAAAGCAAAAAAATGAGAAGAAATTAAAAATCAACTAGATAAATTGATATTTTTACAATAGTTTGTAGATCTTATATTTTAAATTTCAAAGCTCTTGGAAACATCATTAACCAGATTTTCTGGGTTCACTGAAATCCCTTTTAATGCTACGTTGCCAAAAAGACTATTTGTATTATCTCAGCTACCATAGTAAAATAGTTTGGCTGTTGGTTGCTAATGGGTTTTTTTAACCTTTTCAGACAAAGCTGCAAGTGTCCTGTGTGCAAAGCAGGGTTGTGTGTGTGTGTTGCAATCAAGTTGGCTCGAACCTTAGGTGATCCTAGAAATGAGAGAGCTCCAGAATATCCTGTCTTTAACAGACTTGTTCATATCCTGCAAACTTGAGGACGTGGCTTCTTTTATTGAGTCAAGCCATCTCATTTTGGGTCTTCCTCTTTTCCTACTGTCGTCTACTCTTCCTAGCATTATTGACTTTTCCAGAGAATCTCGTCTTCTTGTGATGTGACCAAAGAACAATAGCCTCAGTTTTGTCATTTTAGCTTCTAGGGAGAATTCAGACTTTATTTGATCTAATACCCACTTACTTGGCCTTAAAAAAAACCCCTTCTGTTCTGAAGTGCACATCTGATTTGCGGCAGAATACTGTTTGAAATGTCGGTGGTACTTTTGCCAGCATCACCTTTTTAATTTTTCCACTCATTTCCAGAGCAATCTATTTTTTGAATAGATAGCATTTAGTGCTATAACACTATAGTATTGTAGTGATAGGTGAAGCAGGTTCTCTCAATTCCCGCGTTTCATTTCTTTAAAAAAGTACGTCTGTCACTCCTTTCTTTATGGAGATATGCCTTTTTAACTTCACAAAAGAAGGGGCTATATATATATATATATATATATATATATATATATATATATATATATATATATATATATATATATATATATATATATATATATATATATATATATATTTAAATGAAAGCTAAGAATTCAGAGAACCTGCAAAATGTATCATAACAACGCTATAGCAATAAGCAATATCTTTGTGTTGATTTTAAAAAATATATATAAAAACCCTGGTAGTTCACAGGAGGAAGGTAGCCACTTCTGGTGCCAGAAGAAGGAGTGCTGTTTGAAATGTCAACAGCAATTTACATACAGCTCATAAACGGAAATAAATTATGTTTGAACCTGCCGCCCCCTCCCCTGTATCACTTTACTCGAAGTTGGGGCAGCAGTGGATAACAATCAAGTTAAAATGGAAATGTGAAAGGGGCCTTAGAAGGGTATAACTCTGCTTAAGATTGCACCATGAGTCTGTGAACTTCTTGTAGGTTATTTGGGGAATTCTTCTTGTAGGAATTTGGGGGTCTTCACCTAGCTTGTTTTACTAATCTAGGCTTCCCAGAATTTATCACAGTGAAAAATATTAAAAGACAGTTTTAGTCGTGCATAAGTTATGTTGGTAGTTGTACCCGTGTGTGCATACTGTGTACAGAAAAATTGGTTTTTAACATTCAAAGAGGAGCTTAATTAAAATCTGATCCGCATGCAGCTAGGAATATCTGGCCAAATTGAAAGGTCATTTAGCCAATTGGCCTACATGACTTGGGGCCTATAAGAGTTGATAAACACAATTAGTTGAAGGTGGTTCTTATCGAGCTTATTTTCCCTGGTAAATACTGTGTTCACATGGTAAGGAAGATTTATCCACAGTAGCTAATCTGTGATATTTGATAGCTACTCTTATCATGTGATAAGAATGGGTATATAAATCTTCTCAAATGCTTATCCCAGCAGTGACAAACTGATCTGTGTAGTCCACTTGGCAGTTTTCAGGGTTAAACCAGGTTGTTACCACAGCCATATGTGTAAAGGATTAAGGTACACATACTTACCGTTTTGATTAATTCTCAAGCATTCTGCTTCTAAACCCTAAGACCTTTGTAGCATCTCATAAAGAATTGTGTAATGAAGTAGGACTGGAACAGTAATTGATGTAGTCCCTCCTAAGCACTTATCTACAGATGCAGCAAGACTTTGAGCCAGAACACACTGCAGAGAAACATGAAACAGAGAACACTTACCTCCTTCCACAATATAATATGTAGCACTGAGTGGCACAGAGAGTTTTCACTACACCCTCCGGGGAAGCTGTTTAACTGGCAGTGGAATATTCCATGCAATAGAACAGAAAGTTGTGAAAGTTAATGCTACACGTTACAGCTGTGGCAGGAAAAGCAGTTATGTCCATATGATACTTGCAACATTTGTTCCAATGCCTGGAAATGACTTTATAGAAAGAAACATTGTGTCATTCCTGGATTAGGTTTTTTTTTCCAAAGAGGCTGTTTCCTCTTTCCTCCTGGCAGCCTTGATATCCTCATCTTTCCCTGATTTCTCCTCCTCTTCCCACCCACCAACTGACCGACATTTCTCCATCTTTAGCTACATTTATTATTTATTGACTACATTTATACCTCACCTTTCCCCACATGGTGGAACCAAAGAAGTTTACAACAGTCTCTTACATTTTAGTCTTTACAACAATCCTGTAAGTCAGGTTAGGCTGAGTGTGTGATGGCCCAAGGTCACCCAGCAAGATGCCATGGTGCAGAGATTTGAAACTAGATCTCCTAAATCCTAGTCTAAAACTCTATAACCACTACACCACACTGGGTTTTTATGGGCTGGCTGCTTTTGAACAGAAGCATGCAGTCTGCTCCGGAGGAGTCCTGCAAGTCAGATGGCAGCAAGTTGCCCAGTCTTTGCTTCCAGGCCTGGCCAAAACAGCCTTGGAAAGGCTGCCTTTTACTCACAGAAACCAAAGCTTCAACTAGCTATGCTGTTGTGGTAGCACAGCAACAAACACAGAGGACATTTGTTTCTTAAAGCTACAGGTACTGCTTCTATTATCTTGACTGTCTAAATCTCCATTTAAAAAAAAAATCAGATTTTTCTCTAAATCTGGGGCTTTTCTCAGGTTTTTAAAAAGATCTGTCTTGCTTGTTCTAGTTCTAATCTCCGGATTTAAGTATCCACAGATCTAGTGATGTTGAGAATTAATCTATTGATAGTGTTAACATCTTTAGCCTGCAGTCTCAAAACGTTCATTGAGGCACTACTGTTGTAGTAACACACAGTCACAGTAGTTTCATTCTCTGGGCCTCAGCGGCTGCATTAATTCAGTCAGGGCATTGGCAATTTTATCCTGTATTTTGCTTCACCAGATTACATTCCCCTAGTTTGAGGCTCAGTAAGTAGGTGAGTTGGTTTTGTGCCAGTATTTGACATTTACAGAATGGTGAGATCCTGTTTTCCTGTTAAGAGGTTTTGGGGAAGGCTCTCTTCATATCCCTCTAGAATTATACCCACCAGAAGATAAAATGTTGTTGGTTTCCTGCAGCGGAACCCTCCTCAAGTCTTCCTCTGAATCCCCCCATTTTACTGGCCAGTACATTCCCCCATTAGCAGCAGCAGCCGTGCAGCTCCCAACTCTCTCCTGACAGTTGGGGTCTTGATTGGTCAATAAAGAGCATTTTTAGAGTTATATTAGGGGCATACTTAAAACAGTTAATTAAAAATTATACTCGATATCACATCCAGCAATATCTTGACATCAAGGAGGAGTTGTGGGATTTTGGGAATGAGAGGGCTATGGCTCAGAAAGTATCAAGATGTTTCTCATGCAGGATCTTTCTGACATAAATTGCCCCTCTGTTATCATTTTAAATGTAATTTGTACCATCATTTTTAATCTGCAAGTTCCTTATGCATGTCCAGATTTTTATACTGAAGTAAAAGGTCTAAGTATTTGGTGGCTGGGTAGAAGAAGCTAATTTATGCTGCATTCCAACTTCTTCAGTCCTCCTGTTCTGTGCCATGATGTACATTGGACGTGGCTCACTAGTAATCCACACATATAATGTATGTGCATTTATTTCTGTGCTGAATCATGTGCCTGGCTAGCAAACTAACCAGTAAACAGATGAGGGGGAATCACCTTACCCCCTGCACACAATGCACTGTAATTCACTCTACGTAAGTCTTCCCTCATAGTCAATTTGGAGACTCCAGCTGGTGCAAAACTCTGCAGCTCATTTACTTTCAGGAATTTTCAGGAACATATCGCTCCCATTCGGCAATCATTCCACTAGCTACCCATCAGTTACTGGGCGCAATTCAAGGTCATGACCATTACATTCAATGCCCTTCATGGCTTAGACCCCTCATATCTGTGAAATCACTTCTGTCCCTGTGTTCCGCCATGGTACCTTCACTTATCTGAACAGGGCCTTCTGCAGATACCTCCCTGTAGTTGGGCTAAATCAACAACTGTTCATACACGGGCTTTCTCTGTAGTAGTCTCCACCTTGTGGAATGGCCTGCCTGGTCAGGAAAGTACCCACTTTCTTAGCTTTCTGCAAACTATTCGAGACTGATTTATTCAGGAGGGCTTTCTACTCAGATTATAGGGCTGTCTAATAAGAAATAGCACAAAGAGCTACCTTGGTAAGGGACAGGGAGTGTAGAGAAGGCTATTGGGTACTGTCTGGTAAAATACATATGCTCTTAATGAGTAGTTTGATGTTGCTGAAGATGTCATGTTAATTACTTATGCTTTAATTCAGAAACATTTCATATATGTGTCTCTCTTTATGCTAGTTTTCAAATTTGGCTACTATAACCTATTGTATCTGTTTTCACTGCATGTTCCAACTGTTGATTGTATTGTATTTTTGCTGTGAATGTCCTAGCTATTGATTATATTGCCCCCTAGACGGACTAAAGAGGCAGATAAGTTATTTGGAAACCAAAGGGCCGTTTTATTTTGCAACAACAATAACATTCAACATTACCGCAAACATGGCAAGGGCCTAACTAAATCATATCAAATCAACTAGTGGTACAGGTCAGGCCTGGAGTCACCCCTGAACTTCCACTCTGACCTGTTGGACGAGCCCCATTGCCCTGGGCATGAGTCATCCATATGCGTGGTTGGGCCCCTCGCTAGCTAGGCAAAAGGGTTTCCCCCCTACAAGCTCCTCTACCCCCAGCCATCAAACATGGACAAACTTGTACAGGAGGTCCCATCTAGCTGTTTGCCCTCTCAGCTGGCAGCTGTCAAACATGCCAGTGATCCTGAGAGACCCCAATTCCTCCAACAATGGGGATGTGCCAAGGGTGATCATTAGTTTGCTCAATTAACCCACATTCTGTTCTGCCAGTACATCCTATTTAAGGCACCATGGTAAGCCAATTACACTTGTAAGCAGTGCAAGGTAGGTGAAAAACACCTTTCCCCATTACCTAATTGGGAATAGGAGAAAATAAATCCTACCTGGCCCTGATAATCAGTGGCCAGCTATGCTTGCACTACTACAAGGTGTTAACCTTGGTGTTTAAAGCTGTTAATGGACTGGGACCTGCATACCTGCGTGACCGCCTCTTCCATCATGTCCTCTGCAGGGAGTTGCGCTCTACGGACAAGCAACTCCTGGTGGTCCCTGGCCTGAAGGACATCCTTCTGGCCTCAACCAGGGCCTGGACTTTTTCTGCCCTGGCCCCCGCCTGGTGGAATGCTCTCTCACTGGAGATCCAGGCCCTGTGGGACCTGTTACAGTTCCACAGGGCCTTAAAACAGAGATGTTACACCGGGCGTTTGGCTGAGTATCTGTGGGTGACCTCCTTCTTCTACCTAAGACCACCACTTTTTCTGGGACTGCCCTTAGCCATGTACTATGCCCATATATGGACTCCCAGCTATTTATTTAAATAGCCTGCACCTGGACTAGTTTAATGATTTTTAAAATTATTATTGATTTTATAGCTTTATGATTAATTCACTGTATTTTATGAATGTTGTTAGCTGTCCTGAGCCCATTTGTGGGGAGGGCGGGATATAAATCAAATAAATAAATAAATAATACAAGGTTGGACTGAGTGCAGGGCGAACTCAGGGTGAAGGCTGTGGGGTGAAGCCACCTTTTAAGGTGTCTGGCTCTGCCCCCAGCCTGAAGACCCGGATGGCTGGGAAGAGGCTCTCTGCCTCTCCTTCCACTGGGTAGGCAAAGGACAGCTTCCTGCCTATTCAGCTGAAGCTGCAGGCCGAGAGTGGCCACATTGTATTCACTTGCAGTATGTAATCTGCTTAGGGTCTCAGCAAGAAAGGCAAACTATAAATAATTAATAACAACAACAATAACAATAGTGTATTTCACAGAAGATGAATGAGCCTTTAACAGAATGACTGGTGGTCTTAGATCCAGCCATAGGGGCAGTATTGGCACAGGGACTAGTCTCTAGGTATGTTTCTCAGTTGAATGGTTCATTGTTTATTAATTTTCAAAGTGCCACAAAACTCTTGTTTGTCTGCAATAGACGTGGCCACCTCTTTGGAATTTGCCACTCTGTGTTGCTCAAGTTTGTCTGAGAAAGAAACTAATTAAAAGAATATATGAAGGCATGGTGGAAAGAAAGTAAGACTTTAGTGGCAAGCCTCTTATCTTCCTTCAATGTTGTAAACTATACTGAGTGGAATACTTTGCTTTCTTTGGCTGTGTTATAATATATTTGAAATGATTTATTACTTACTTTTAATTATTGTTTAGCATCTTTAGCAATGGAACACCAGCACATTAAATGTCCTGGGTAAAGACTTGGGAGTCTTTTGAACAGCCCAAATATTACTGTGACAGATGTGCTTTGAAAATAATGCAGATGTGCAGCACCAGATTACATAATTCCATGCAGTTCTTTTGACTCAAAGTGCAGATGTAATTTGTAGTGCTGGGCATGAGCTTTCAGGAAGTCTTAACTTCTTGTAAAACAGGAAAAACAATTTAAATACAAAGGACCTTCTTCCCCTGAAAAGTTGAGAAGAAAATGATCTTAATGGAGGAGGTATTCAGCTCCGCTAGACAGCAAATCTAAGCATTATTTAATCTAATTACTCAGAATTAAACAAAGGCTTAAGGCTTTTTTGCGTGAACAGCAGCCAGATTAAGTTGAAATTTCATTGTTGTTGAAAATTCAACCTCAAACAGACCATGTTTAACAGAATTGCAATAATGCCTGTGGTACCAAAGTTATACAAAGCAATGGTGAAGAGTCTGACTTTCCAAAAAAAAAACCCTGCCTTTTAATGTTATTGATGGGAGGAAATGCAGCTATATGAAAGACCGCTTAAAATTGGATCATTCCATTCTCAAAAACTGTGAGCACTCCTTCCTGTATCATAGATGGGATACAAGTCTCTACTAGCCATACTGGACTTCTTCTGTCTGTTAACTACAATTCAATGTAAGATGAAACTAATTATATTATATGAAATATAGCGACTGAAAGGCAAACACAGTAGCATTGGCTATGGGAGGGAAATTAAGGACTTTTAAAAATAAGGACATACAATGGAAATGTTGAAAGAGTATAAGCACCAGAATTTCAAATTACTGAGTGGTTCTGCATTCATTTTTAAAAATCTACATAGTCCCTTCCTGGATTGTAGTAGTTCAATGCTATCACAAAGGTATACTGGAAAATCTATCACACTTTGCCTCTGAGCCATAGTGAAGGCAGAAAGGTGGGGTATAAATTTTGTAAATAAATAAATCATGTTTCATCCATGGTACGCTGCCTCCTTTTTGCAATATTTCATTGCACTCACAGCTATTATTTTGCTGCCCACTACAATGTAGCAGTCAAACAGCTACAAACGTATCTTTCTGAGGATGTTTTTGATGGTGCTTTCTCTGCATTCATTGTCTTGCTTATCATGTGATCACGTGAAGAATGTAGTGTGCAAGCAAAAGGTACATTTTGCATCAATTTCAGCAATAATAATGATTCCCAAAGGGCTGGGCGTGGTTGCAGAAATTATTGTCCAGTTATGTTTGTTTACCACTTGTCTGCACAATACTTCTGTATAGACAATACTTGTACCCAAGGATGGTTGCATGGAGACCAAAAATAATCAAAATCAAACATGATTGTGTGAATGGAATCCCTGGGGAAAACACTAGTAAGAACCCAGGCATGCCATGTTTAAATTTCACTGTCTGCTTATATTACTGGCTATTTTATCTTGTACTTTTACAGTAAAGGTTTAGTCAGATCAGCAGAGTACTCTGCGCTGGGACAAAATCCTTTTTTATTCTTTTGTCACTATCAGTTCACTGCTGCTTAGTGTGACCATAAAGCTTCCCTGCTGTTTTCAGCGGGGTGAGGAGCAGTTGCTTGAGCACAAAGAACTCGATAGGACACTTTTTTGGGGGGCGGGGGAAGGGGTTTGGGAGAAAAGGGGCTTTGTATTGCACCAGAGTTTCTTCTGTGGTACATGTCTGGAAATGTGTGATTTCAGGACTGGACTGTCCATATTTTACCAAAGATGTTTTCTCTTCTGTTCAGTGTATATATGTTGTTGGTATTTGTTTTCATAGTAATTTTTTTTATGTATGCCCTTCAGGTAAAAAACCATACCTCTGCAGTTTATCTGAAGAAAATACATCTGTGGCAGCACTACAGCTTAACCATGGAAGAAACCACACACAAGAAAATTATGCCAGTGAATCTAAACCAGAGATATCGACTGTGGCACCTATACCTGAAAACAAGATCAAAGAACCCTTTCCAAAATACATGGATCGCAATATTTTTCCAGATGTAGAGAAGTCAATATTTCAGTATAACCAAGATCTCCCTTGCTCCAGTAGGACTGTTGAATTTACTTCCAGTATAGGCCAACTAAATTCAGAGGTGAGATTAGATTTACAAGTCCCATTGGAAATGCAGTCTAAGCAGTCTAAAGAGAACCCTCCAGATATCCCTGACCACTCTGTGCTCAGTAAAGATTCAAACGTGCAAGTTCCATTAGATCTAAGTGAGAAATCGACTAGGGCTGATTCATGCAATACGAGTTTTACCTCAACCTTGCAGGCTGCTTTGATTGTCCACCTGTGTCCTTACTGCAGTCATAAGACCTATTACCCAGAAGTCCTGTGGATGCATAAAAGAATTTGGCACAAGGTCAGTTGTAATTCTGTGGCTCCTCCTTGGGTTCTGCAAAATGGATTCAAGAGTATAAAAAACAATGTGGTTTTTCTGACGAGAAGTGGGCGCACTGGTCCCCCTCCTGTTCTTGGTGGTAAAGAATGCCAGCCTTTGCCTATAGCCAGATTTACGCGTACTCAGGTACCAAGTGGGTTGTCAGGATCCAAAACCAATTCTTGTCTTGCTGCAACTGCTAAGCCTGGGACTATGCCTAAGGATGTACCATCCATTGGTAACTGTGGTCCACGATCATCCAGCTTTGATGGATACAGGCAGTCAAAACTGAGCCATACCCATGAACAGTATAGCACAGTAGCCCAACCATCCCAGCTGAAAGCAAAATATGAAGTGAATTCCAAGTTGATGCAAGCCGGAAGCTTTAGCAGAAATTCAACAGCTTCCCAGACAATTGGGTCTAGACCCAGCTCACAGGCCTCCAACAGTAAACACACAGAGAAGTATACAGTTCCCCAAGTAAGTGCTGGGTTCCCCCCTTTAAGTAAGCATTGCACTTCAGACCCAGGAAAGGCCAAATTTATCTCTCCACCTCAGTTCCACCCTCCCTGTAAAACTGAGCCATACGCCGTTCAAGAAGATCCACCAGTGCCTCAGCAGGAACCTGTTCCCAGAAGAGACAGTGAGATGAAGGCGCTGGCAAACGGCACCGCTGGATCCAGAACCAGTCCTCTGATGCAGCCTCAGCCTAATATAGCAGGACCTCCTCCCATGGTGCATTCCATCAAACAGGAGCCACCATCTGAGGGGCATGAAAAGCGGCTGGACATTTTAAATATTTTTAAGACCTACATTCCAAAGGACCTTGCTTCTCTCTACCAAACATGGGGTGCCAATAGCCCTGTAGTGGACCATGCTGGTAAGGATCAAGAACTCTATTTATTTTGTGTTTTAAATGGATAGTTGTTTCCTTTAACTGCTAGAATTTTGGATTCCTTGGCCTGTTTTACAAGAATAACCTACACTGTTTACTCTACCATATTGTATTTCCAGTGATGTGCTGGGTCAAATTAACATTTTGTTATTTTTATCATTTCTTCTAATAATAAGTTGGTGGCATTGTGCTGATTATATGAGCTACACAATGGTTTCCACTCCCTAAGAGGGAATTTTCTGTAAACCTGGGAAAACCCCTCCCCAAATATGCAGAAAAAATACCTTCTATCATTACTCTTCCAAAAAAAAGTAGGAAGAAAGGGATAACATGTGTAACTCTGTTATATTTCTGTAGAACCCTGGCAACTTGGAGAAAGAGTGCTGATGAAAAGGCTTCACTCTGTATTAACCAGTAAATTGAAAGGGGAGCCAGCAGTGTACAGCCTACAGTGGGAATGAATCTCCAGAACTTGTTGAGAACCACACACTAAGCTTGAGGAAAATATAAAAAGCAAAGACTTGAGACCCTGTTTTTGCAAACTTTCCTGTGTCTTGGAGATTTTCCTGAGCTGCTCCTACCTCCTACCTTCGCAAGTTCTCCTCAGACTGAATGCAAAGTCTAGGAGATTCTTCAGCATCTGTCCTGCCTGATGGGAGGCATAGCAGACCGCCCCCCCCCCCCCCAAAAACACAACATTGTAGTCCCCCTTATTTTGTGATAATAAATGGATCTCTTAGGGTTGTAATGTGTGTAACATTCTGTGAAAGCAAATTGCATAAATCTGTAGCTTTTTATATTCTGTGAAAGCTTCATTTATATATATAAGCTTTCAGTCAAAGGACAATAATTTTCATTTTCTTTGGTCGTAGATGCAGAGGAGTTAGCCGTGTTAGTCTGTGGTAGCAAAATCAAAAAGAGTCCAGTAGCACCTTTAAGACTAACCAATTTTATTGTAGCATAAGCTTTCGAGAATCAAGTTCTCTTCGTCAGATGCCTGATACAGAGACTGGTCAAATATAGAAGAGGAGGGAGAGAAGGGGAGGAGAGAGAAGAGGCAATTAGGGGGGGAAAGGGGAGGGTGCAACCAAAACATTCCTTTGCTAGTATATGTAAACATCTCCTTTTGGTGTGTGGATCAGTGGGCTTCAAAGGAGTTTGCCCTGTTAGTTTGTAGCAGCCAAACAGCTAGACCATCCAATTCCAATGCAGTATGAGCCTTCGATAACCACAGCTCTCCTTGCCAGATGCATCTGACAAAGAGATCTGTGGTCCCCGAAAGCCCACGCCAGGTGCCACTGAGCTCTCCCAGACCCCACCTCTGTAAAGGAAATCTGTTACCTGTGATAATGTGATAACCATTCATAGTCCATATTCAGTCCCAGCTTGACATAGTCAAATTTGCATAAGAATTCCAGTTCAGCAGCCTCCCGTTGGTTTTTGTTTTTGAAAGGTTTCTGTTGAACTACAGCAACCTTTAAGTCTTTGATGGAATGTCCTGGTAGATTGAAGTGTTCTCCCACTGGTTTCTGGACGTTTCCATTTCTAATGTCAGATTTGTGTCCATTTATTCTTTTGCGTAGAGGTTGGCTGGTTTGTCCAATGTACAGAGCAGAAGGACATTGTTGGCACATGAGGGCATATATCAGATTGGAGGATGAGCAGCTGTAAGAGCCAGAGACAGTGTAGTTGATGCCATTGGATCCTGTAATTGTATTCCCTGGGTAGATATAGGGGCAGAGCTGGCATCTGGGTCTGTTGCAGGGCCTGGTACCTGTGCTGGTGACTCTGCTGGCCGATTCATGATTGTGAGTGAGAAGTCGTTTAAGGTTGGGGGGCTGTCTGTAGGCAAGGAAAGGTCTTCCACCCAGGGCTTCTGAGAGAGAGGTATCATTTTCCAGGATGGGTTGTAGCTCGCTGATGATACGTTGGATGGGTTTGAGCTGGGAGCTATAGGTGACAACCAGTGGTGTTCTGTTGTTAGTTCCTTTAGGTTTGTCCTGGAGCAGACTGTTTCTGGGTACTAGTCTGGCCCTGTTGATTTGTTTCTTCACTTCATTTGGTGGGTACTGTAGTCTCAAAAATGCTTGTTGTAAATCTCTTAAGTGTGAGTCTCGGTCGAGAGCATTGGAGCAGATACGGTTGTAACATAAGGCTTGGCTGTAGACAATAGACCGAGTGGTATGTTTAGGGTGGTAGCTGGAGGCATGTAGATATGAGTATTGGTCTGTTGGTTTCCGGTATAATATATTTCATCAGGACTTCAGTAACTTTCACCCTACTATCAACCTAAGCCTGGACCACTCTACACAACAGGTACACTTCCTGGACACCACTGTACAACTACATAATGGACGAATAAATACCACCTTATATATACAGCCTATAATGTTAACTGCAACACAAGGCATGCAAGAAGCAGTAATCAAATGCTGGCTACCAATAGGAGAAAGGAAGCACATCGAAGGGGCTGGGAAACATTCAGCAAGCTCTGAAAAGCAGGAACATTACAGCGCCCCCTAGAGTTCAAATGGATTAAACATGCCCTGTATCAGTATTAATAAAACTGCTCACATGCTGTCACCTATCTAGCAGTAATGAGATTGTTTATTTTAAAAAAACATTTTTATTTTCCATCCAAAAATGAACCCTCTGGGTGGAATATAGCAAGCTAAGACAGTACTGTAGGAAAAGCAAAACTGTTAGGGCATCGAAGCTGTTCCCTTGTTTCTCTTCTTACCAATATTATTGGAAGTAATTATCATTAAAACCCAGCATCATTAAAAAGTAGAAGATAACCCAACCTCAATATGAACAGACGATTCTGCTTTATACTGAGGCCATTTTCACTCAGTCGTTCTAAATCATTTTGTTTGCTGGTTGCTAGTGATTTTTTGGTGCCATTTCAGACATAACCAGTTTGGCTGCTAGTTGCTAATGAATTTTCAAACAAAACTGCTTATATCCTATTTGCAATGTGAGGTTGAGATAGTTTTTTTTTTTTAAACTGTTTCCCCCATTTTCAAGTTTTCAGTGTGCTGTGGAGTGCTCTTTGAAATGTCCATAGCACTTTTGACAGTGACACTGGTTTTATTTTCCTACCCAATTCCAGCATGTTCTTTTTTTGAATATATATAGATTATCACTGTAGTATTGTAATGACAGGTGTAGCAAGCTCTCTGAATCCCCAGCTTTCATTTTTTTAAAAAATTAAGTCTATTGCAGATATATGCTTTTTTCCTTAAATGAAAGCTAAGAATTCAGGGAACCTTCTGTACCTATTGTCACAACACTGTAGTGGTATTTTTGTGCCCGTTAAAAATCAAAATATTCTAATGGCCCTGGAGAGGGGGTTAGCCCCTTCTGGCGCCAGAAAAAGTAGTGCTGTTTAAAAAGGCCACAGCAATTCACACACGGTTCATAACCACATATAAATGCTGTTTGAAACTGCTGCCCCATATTGCTTTACACAAAGCCAAGGCATCAACAGATAACAACTTGGTTAAAATCAGGACTTTTTTTCTGGGAAAACTCCCCTCTGTCTGGAGATAAGGGGGCGGGGCCACCAGCCATGTGACCATTTTCAAGAGGTTCTGGAACTCCATTCCCCTGGTTAAAATGAAAATGGGCCAGAACATTGGCCAGTATTGTCTCTTCTGACTTCCAGCAGTTCTCCATGGTCTCAGGCAGACCCACTGATTGGTCCTTTTAACCAGAGGAGCAAGGGTTTGAACCTGGGACCTTCTGTGTCCAAAGCACATCTTCCATGGAGAGGAAGCACAGTATGGCTTTTCCCCATTGAGCAGATGGGCCCTTGCAAAGGCTCTTGCAAAAAGCACCATTTTCAGCATATAATAGAAGGCAGGCAAAGATGGGGCAAAGCTCCCTTGGGAGGAAACTGGTACATAGTACTAGCTGAGCAAAGTTTTTAAAAAATCTCGTTCACTATTCCCTCCATGCTTAGGAAGGGAAACTTAGCAATTAGCAATTCCACTGGGTGGGCTACTTGGTCTGTAGCCTTGCTATCCAAAATCTAATACCGCACCATTATTTTGCTGCTATTACAAAGTGTATTACAAAGTACAGAACAAAAAAAAGGTAGTTCATGCATGGTGTTTGTCTTAGCTAAATGTAGTTTACATATACATATTCAGTTGAAAGTAATGTTGCAGCACCAAAATAGTAGAAGCAGAGCTTCAAAGTAGTAGGGATGGGGTGTAGAGCTGAAGCAGGCTTGGCTCCTCGGCATCTGAGGTAAGCTAAGCCAGGTACTGTGACTCAGGATAATGCTAATCCAACTTTAGATCTCTGAAGTGAAGATTAACACATACACAATAAGAAAATAGGGTAAAAGGTAAGGGAATAGGGGATAGTTAATCTCAAAGGTTTACCATTTCTACGGCATTCTCTTTGGATAAATTGATCCTGAAATCTACTTCCTTTTGTTCATTGCATCTTTTTAAAATCCTAAGATTTGTCTTTGCTTATTTTCATGGCAAAATAAATATAGCTCTTAAGAATGACTGTCTAAAATAACAAATGTTTAACTAATCCTTTGCTAGATCAATAATGAACATGCATACATGTATGCCCCCCCACCCCGATATCCTGAACAGCAATGAGAAATTTCTGCTGAGCAGAAGGAGTTTTAGAGGTACCATTCCAGAAATAGATATAGGGCTAGAATTCTTTCTTGTATTATGAATTCAAATTAAAATACCCATGGTAGTTGTGGCTAAGCAAAAACAGAGTTCTGAAATAGGGCACATATTTGATTTTGATACTTGCAAAAGAACTCAGAACTACAGAGCAGCAAACTCCATTTGTATAGTCCTCCTGGAAAGTAGTATCTAATGTCTGTTTTGTGATTCTAAAGCTCATCAGTATAGTTTGTCAAAATCTTCACTAGGATAAGAGTCTCTCTAACAATACCTTCATGACATAATAGCTGTTGTAGCCCAGCTCCTTTCCCTCCAAAACCTTAATGGCAAAGTCCCAGGTGTATGGAATGACCCCTCACTGTAGTCCTTCCCATGAGAACTTTGGCCTACTATGACTTGGACAATGATAGCATCAGATTAGGGGGTTCAGTGACTTCTGTTGTCCCTGCTGGCACCTCAGACACCAGCGGGAGGAAATGGGGGTGGGCTCCAGCGTTGCACCAGCACTCAGTGTCAGTTCCAGAGAAAACCAAAAGTGATGTCGTAACATCACAGGGGATGTCATGGGTTTAACCACAGAGTTTTGGGTGATGCCTGGAATGTTCCCGGTGACGTCATAATATCACATCTTGTTTTCACTAGAAGCGATGTTGCATGCTGGCCCCACTTCTCCACAACCCACAAATCCTCCCAGTAGGTTGTCAGCAACTTACCATGGAGAGGAAGCACAGTGTTACCTCTGCCAAGTGAATTTGGGTTTATTTATTGCTGATAGCAAAAGGCCATTGTAATCTGCAGACAAAGACAATACAAAGGCCATACAGACATTAAAAGTACAAGAAAACCCCAAGATATAACAAGTAGAAAGCATCTATAGTGCAGTACACAAGATTTTTGTTCTTATTTTATGGTATCTTTATTATGATTTTTAATTGAGAATGTAACTTGCTTTGAGTCCTTTGAGAAAAAGGCAGGCTAGAAATAGATATCTTAAGAAGGTAGTACGAGTGGGTTAGATTTACTCAAATTGTTCCTTCCCAATTCCACATGTTAATTTCCCCAAGGTGGAAGAGATTGTTGGGGAAGTTGGATCATTGCCAAAGTTAACTCCCAGATAATTATGATGATGGCTTCATACAAGTTGGAGCAAGCCTACTTCTGAATATGGGCACAGAAGCTTGTTTCATCCATAAAACATAACAGGCAATTTCTGGAAGTTTGGCTATCCCTGCACCCTGTAACCCCCTGGGTGAATCCCAGCCAAAGTCTTGAAAAGAAAAGTTTTGAAAAGAAGATTGGTCATGTTGCCCTAAGGCCCATGCTGGTGGCACATCTCAGATGAAAATTTGTGCTCACCTTCTGTCTCCTCTTTGCCAGGGAATAACAAATTACTTAGGAAAGGATAGTGGGAATTACCAGGAATTAGTAAGTAGGATATTTTTCTAATATATATTCTAATATATATATTAAAATTAATATATAATTTTTAAAACTTAGCATTCATAGATGTAAAATTGTTTTTAAAAAAAGATTCCAGTAGAATAGTTTGATGCTTGTAGTTCTAGCCAGCCCTTGAGTTAAGTTTGCATAAATTAAGAATTATTTTAGTTTGGAGTTTCCAGGATTGCATTATCTTAGTTACCACATGTGACAGAACTCCGATATTCAATATGGTTTGAAAGTGCCACATAGAGCATCTGGATTCTTGAATCCTGGGGCTTACATGAAAATAAGACTTTATCCCCCATTCCACATTGGGACTACCTGGCCAACATAATCCTTTTTTGACAAAGGACAACTGTCTTGAGCCACATTTTTTTTGTCATGGAAGTACAGAGCATTAAAATGGTGGGACCATCCTGTAATAGTTCTCTAATTGGTAGCCTCTGACATTAGAGATGGAGTTTTGCTGGAGATTGGTTAGATTAGGTCAGACTCCATTGCCCATAAATATCTTGGAGCTCTGGACATTAGTCTGGTTCCAACTTTGGAATGTCTGGAGTGCCCAAGACCAGTGGGCCAGGTGTTAAGGACACCTCCACTGTCTTGGAACTGCAAGGAACTCTGTACATGCTCTGAGGAAGCTGCTACAACCTAGGTAAAGCATACTTAGCTGAATTAGACCAACATTATTGCTTTTACTTGAGAGATGGTGTGCTGTGTGATAGTGTGCTCTTCCATGTTTTGTATTTTGTCCCATTTCCTACTCCTTTTAAATCCTACCATTTCCTTTTTTTCTATCATAAATCATTCTATAAAAACATTTTTTGGCTTACGTTTCTCTGGGATATTTGTCTGAATCTCTTTCTTATGTGTCAGGGCACTACATAGATTGCTGTACATTATCCTGTTACGTCGTTGTTTCCCTAGGACTGGGATGGAAGGGCACCTTATCAGCGGGCCAGTCTAGATAGTCTCAGGAGATAGCTGAGTGGTGACAGCTAATTAGCAGGGTGCTTTCCACGAAACCTTTATTGAAGGGAGTTTCCAGCAAGGAAAGTTACTTTCCCCCTTCCCAACTGTTAACGCTGTGTATGTGTGTGTATAACTTCATGAGAAACATTATTCCTCTCCTAATTCTGAATATCTAGTGTACTTCTTCACAGTAGACCTTTATTGGTCCCAATAGTGCACTCCCTTATGAATGCTTTAGCATGCAATGGAATTGGGGCAGGTTTGGAGCTTTGGCTTTTACATTTTAAATTGGACTTCTCTTCTCAAGAGACAAGTGCACAGTTTTGTTTCCTTCTAGTAACACACTGATTTTCCAGTCCCTGGGGGACATGACTACAAGTACCGCCTGAGTATCAATGCAAGCCATTAGCATTTGTATTATGTTGCACGCTTACTAGCTTGATGCTGGCTTAAGAATTTCTTTTTAAAAACCGCACCTCAATTCTTTGGAGATTATTTTTCTGTTTTACTATTAGTGTTATTTACAGTTATCATAGTATCAAACGTGACATTGGCAGAGTGGTAATTACCCCTTCTGGATTCACAGGAATTCTTTTGTATGATGAGAAACTTAAATTTATGTAAATAAAAACGACTAATATTTATGGTCATCTGTACTCTCCTAATATAATATAATTTATCTTGAGAGGTATAATTTTAAAAAATGATATTGTGATCTGCGTAAAATCCCAGGAATGAAAAATATAAATAAAAAAATCCAGCACAGCCACCAATAAGCAAATGTTTTTCTCTGTTTTTAATCTGCATATGTCAAGAGAGAGATCTGATTGAAAGCATGGTTGTATTGGAGAGACCAAACACAGTTTGGATCACATTTTGTTTGGATATAAAAATTACCTAATGGAGGAACAATGATTGTTAAAATTACTCTGAGGCCAGTTCCTGCATTATATTTATGATGGGGTGAAGTCCTCACAATGTGATTTTAACCTCTCCTGTTTCATATGGTGAACATTTCAACCATGTACCTTCTATATACATGGTTACAGTTTGGTATTTTTTTCATTTTAAGAAGCTTATTCTCCTGATGTAGTAAGTAAGTAGTTGCTATCCCTGTATGGAGGCACATTAATTAAAAGTATCCATCATGTACTAATGATGATGTAAAAAATCAGCTTGTAATGGCTTCATGTTGCATATTCCTAGAAGGTTAGGAATAGAGGCCTTCTTGATTAGGAAGTGAGCTGATGATCACTTAATATGTCTATGTTTGATACATGGAGAAAATGTTGAGTGTTAGAAAGGAAATTGCATACGATGAACATAAGAAGAGTCCTGTTGGGTCAAACCAGTGGTGCATCTAGCCCAGCATCCTATTTCACAGAGTGGCTAGCCAGTTACCATGGAGGGCCATCAGAAAGTGCATTAAAGCCTAGGCTCTTCCCTGATGTTGTCTTTTACAACTGATATTCAGAGTTTTACTGCCTTCATTGCCCTTAGCTGGTAGCCACTGGTTCCTCTGTGAATCTGTGAGGACAGGGAGTCTTCCAAACCTTTATCTCATTTCATTATTCTAATAACATGTACTTCCATTCATCATTAAGGCATCTTTCAAAATAGGCCCTGCATAGGAATCCGTCAGGGAGAGCAGAGCTAGACCCAGAGTGGATATGAGGAATGCCTTCGTCCAATCCAAATAGTACTTGGAGCGTGCAAGTAGGAGGTCTTATGTGAGGAATAAATTTGCCTTAATTTATTTTTTAATATTTTTGAATTTTTTTTAATTTAATATTTTAAATATTTTCAGCTTGTTAAGTGTCCAAGGTGATTTTTTTTAACTTTCAGCATGCGAAACAAAAAAAATGTTTTGTCCCTTTTTCTTAATTGCAAATTACGAACAGCAAATTACAAAGAGTTTATATCCTTTTGTATAATTTTCCTAATCATTTTGATGGGATTCAAAGCTTGACTATTTACTGATAACACCTTGAAGTTTTTTTTAAAGGCAGGACTTTTGTAATGGCAAATGAAAACATCAAGCCTCTCCTTCCCACCCACCCCCGCCCTTTTAAGCAGACTGTCTAACCCAAATAGTGAAGAAGATAACTCAAATATTTTGAGAAAAGAAGTAACCCAATAAAAGTCAAATGTGTCCTTTTTGATCAGTGGTAAAAAGACAAAGACCAGCCCTTTAAGTCAGATACTGTAAACTGACCTTTGGGAAAAAAGAGGTTTGAGTCATTTTCCACAAATGCTAATGGCCTAGAAAACATGTTTATCGCGGGCTGGCAGAAGACTGTGGTGTTGCTACTAGCTCAGAATGTCCGTAATGACACTTTGATTCACAGATGTCTTCCGTCTGTGCCTCTGAGGGTTGGGGGTCAAAGCTGCACCGGCAGGCAGGTAAGGCAGGGCTAAAGGTTTGATCCGTTTGTGATGGCTCCACTCACTCTGCATTTGTCTCCAAGGTATTGCAGCCTGGGGGGGACAGTCGGGCTCTGGTTCTACTCACTTCCTATTATCCATGTGACTTGTCTCCACCACGCTGGAGTCACTTTGATTTGCCTCATATACTGCTTGACAAAGCTGGGTGATGGCTGAAAAGTGGATCCAGCTGCTATGAAAAGCGCACACCTGACATGCCAGTCCTGGTGCGGGCACATCATGGGGAGCATTTTTTAATTCAATGTAATTTATGCATTCTTGCAGTCCTGTGTGTGCCTGGCCTGTCAGCCAGTGCCTAGATGAAGGCTGACAGTTGTCATCCAGGGCCTGAAGGTAGCCTCACATAATGACACATTAGACATACTAATGATGTTTTCCTCTGGCATAATGTTTTCTTCTCAACTTTTCTTACTGCTCTCTTCTCCCTCCTCCCCTTTTTCTTCACCACAGGGATGCTTAGGACACAAACACGCCAAGGAGACTATGTCTGCGTCGAATGTGGGAAGGGCTTTACCCAGCCCAGCCACCTCAGGACCCACATGAGGTCTCACACAGGTACCTTTTCTTATCAGTCCTTTCAGGGGGGATGGAAGAAAGCCCCTGCTTAACATTTTTAATTTCCTATGCTACCAAAGGATTTTTTAAAAGCTTTCCATTTACTAACATTTTAAAAATGTTGATCAGTGTCCTGCCCCCCTTTTTTGTTTCGCATACCGGATTCCTCCCCACTTCTCATGCATATGGTTGCATTGCAATTGAGACGAGCCTCTTCACAGTTTTTTAAAAAAAAAACATTTTAATTAGTGAGCAGAATACTCTCAAATGAGTATGCTAATGAATTCTATTGCCACCAGCACAAATTGAAATCAAAGAACCCTTTTGATCAAAACGTAAAGCTTTGTTTTTCTTTCTCCTTACCATGTACCAAAAAAGGGCTTTTTCTCTTTCAAATGAGCCCTAAATCCTTCTCAAACTGGACTCTCTTGATCTCTCCTTAAGCCTTATTTAAGGTGGAACATGATTTACTGTGGAGAACATTATAAACCTACCAATGTGTTAAGATACCTCAATAGCATTACATGAGACAGTAAGACTAGAATGTTCACCTTTTTTTTTTTTTTTTGGAAAAGTGTGAATGGTGCATACATAAGCCAGTCTGATGCAAAATGACAGAGGCCAAATGGTAAGTAATTCAAAAAGAGGGTCCCTTTACACATACACTGATAATTAATGTTGTCAGTGATTGCTTTCTTCAGCACTGAAGTCTGAATTAAAAAGGGCAGTGGCCTTAGGCTGCCATTAGCACACTCTCTTACAGTAAGTGTTACGGTAAATTGGTATTTTCCGGCTACAGGCGAGGAGCTGGTGTCTTCCCCCCCCCTTCCCCAAATGTGGTTAATCTGTAATGGACTCAAATAATGTGCACACACTAACGAAGCTTGAATGTTCATCTGTTAACAAGCCCCCTTGTTCCCACAGTGGTATTTGAGTCTAATGGACTTCGAGGTACTGAAGTTCACACCACCTCCGCAGATGCCCCAAAACAAGTATGTTTTACAATTAATTGGGTATTTGGTTTGTAATGTGGTAGCTGGGGGAAAAAAGTTGCGCAGTGATACTCATCAGGAAAGCACTGACTCTTTAGGTAGCTAGAATGTAAACAATAATAATGCTGTATTTGGTTTTTTTGATCCAAAGATTTATGGAAAGCCCTTACATAAAAGATAATTTATTAGCTAACATGCAAACAAAATGTTACTGCTATACTGAGGGAGGAGTTGGAAGGAGGTAATGTGTAAAATACATACCATAATACATAAAATTGATGTGCTGATCTTCTCCAGTTTCTTCAGTGAGGCAAATGTACAATTAATCTGTAGTCTGTGTTTTTCTGAAGAGTATTCTTATTGCAATCTTACAGACCTCCTATCTTTGAAAGGCGCTTACCTTTCAGTCTCTGTGGACTCTGTGTGGTGGTGTGTGTTCCTGTTTTCAGCACAGTGCTTTCCTCTCTTGACAAGCACTTGGCTGTTCTCTGAATTTCCTTATGTTCCCCAATGCTCCCAGCTGTCCTGGACATTGTGTTTCTTACTGTCTCTTCTTTCCTTGGAGCTTTAGTTATTGCCTGTCAGTTCCAGTCCACTTAGTTTTCACCAAGCCCCCCAAAGCACCAAAAACATAGTACAAGCAGGTTCAATTACCTTTCTGAGTTATGGAGAACAAGGCAAGCTTGAAAAAAAGTTGTGATAGAAAATTGCTTTGACTAAAGAATAATCTTTGTTGTAATTAGTGGTGTGGTCAGGGCTGGAATTTGGGGTAGATGTCCAGGGCCTACCAATCCTGGCTTGACCAGTGAAGGCTCTGGAAATTTGGCTGTAGCTAGAGATGGACGAGCTATACTCAGCTCAGCTCTCTCTCTTTTCTTTACTTCATTCCTATTAGTGCTTTCTAGGAATTATATTTCCTGAAATACTTGGCACAAACGATGAAGTGTGAGCCCCTCTGACTATTAAGTTTCTAATCAGAAGCATATCATACAAACTCCCAGTCAGTTTTGATAATCTCTCTCAAGGGGATTTTTGAGATCAAACACATGTAGCTGCTAATATAGAGAAGTTCCTTATAATGCAGAGGAGTTGCACCTTGTGGAGTTCAGCTGATCATAACAGTTGGCTAAGTACTATTACATAACAAGAAACTGGAATAAGGAACTGCAGTCATGTAACTGAAGGAAGGACCTGTTGTACCAACAAGATGTCTCTGCAAATAGCTTCTTTGGAGCAGGTATCCCCTACCCTAGCCATCCCAAGGGAATTGTTGGCCAAGGACTTCCAGGCCTATATCAGCAGCTACCAGGAATGGTCCTTGAGGACTCAGAAACTCTCAACACTTTAATGGTATCCTAAAATAATTCTAAAATAGGTACATACAAAGGTAAATGTTAAAGCCCATATAATCCAACACTTCTGTCTCCAACCATAACCAAGCAGAATGCTCAAGAGCAAAGTAAAATAGAGACAATTCTTGGCCTCGGTAAACATAATTAGATTAAGTAAACCATGAATCAGATACCTACATTATAAGGATTTTTTTATATTGGCAGGAAAGCAGTGAATATTCAAGGAATGGGGGAGGGCATGAAAAGTGTTGATGCGTTATCATCATAACAAAAGATGTAAAAGTATAGGGTGCAATTTTACCCAGTCGGCTTGCTTAAATTCAGTCCTCATTGGTGGAATTTAAGCAGTTTCCCTCTGACCTGTGGCTGCAGGTCTTTCCCTTGTTCTGCTTCTCCCAGCAGTCCTTTCCAATTCCTGAGGTAGTGGGACCCACTAGACTAATAGTCATGTGGCTCAGGTGGGCTGCACTGGAGAGGGAGAAGGGGACACAATCACTTCTTTCTTCTGTAAGTGTAGTTCTCTTGATGGAAGAGGAAGGAGGGATGATTTTTCTTTTGATGGAAGAGGAAGGAGGGATGATTTTTCTTCCTCTCGGTGCTGCCTCCTGATCCTGAGCTTCTCAGTCCATGTGGCTCCTGCGACCCATAAAATCAACTTCCCATGGTTTGGAAAGGAATCATTGGGGGAGAAAAAGCATTCATTAGTGGTTGCCTTCATGTTAGTGCAGAAGGGTTTCCCTGAAACCATTGATTCTTCACATTTGTACAAAGGTAGAACTCTGATAGAAACTTTGACAGAGGGGGGGGGTTAGATCTCTGTGAGCTTGCTCAGTATGGAGCTTGCCATGCATAACTGCTATTCTCTTGAATTTATTTAGAGCTAGCATTTAAAATACGTGCCGTTAGTCAGCATGTGCAGCATACAAAATGGATGCTTTGGGGAGAATTTTCTCCAGGACTGGAGAGAAGTGCCTTGTGAATTGGACCTCCCGACGTAGATATGAGGGAATCATGGAAACCTACCTTAGAATTTCATCTGGGTTTTCTGTTATATAGGTTTCCATTGAAAGCAGTTATTATAGTGTGTAGTAGGTTTAACTGTATATGGCCAAAGGCCGTCACAATTAGAGATGGGCACGATCTGAATTACGATTTCAAAAAAACCCTGATTTTGGCGTTTTCGCCATCGTGACTCAGCTAATTGGTTCTGTCCATAGCAACCGATCCAGCGGTCAGGAGTTTGCTTGTTCGGGACTTGATCGGATGGGTCAGTTTCTGTTCAGAATTGCAGACACTCTGGCGCTAGTAATTTATTCCCGGGGCAACAGAGTCAGGGAAATGAGCTGTGTTTGCCCTCCTTCTGTCGCCCTCGAAACACAAATGGAAGCCCAGCTTTCCTTGATTAGCAGGCTTCCTTCCAACCACGGAGCAGCAACCCAGGGGAGGGAAGGGGAAGGGGGTGGGCACAAAGGAAAGGCAAAAGGCAGCGCGGGAGGCTGGGAGGCCACCTGCGCCGTTTGCCTTTCCCCAGGACAAGGGGCGCATGGGCAAGCCGACCACCCCTTGTCCTGGGGAAAGGCAAAAGGCAGTGCGGGTGGCTGGGAGGCCGCCTGCGCCGTTCGGCTTTCCCCAGGACAAGGGGCGCATGTGCAAGCCAGCCGCCCCTTGTCCTGGGGAAAGGCAAAAGGCAGTGCGGGTGGCTGGGAGGCCGCCTGTGCTGTTCGCCTTTCCCTAGGACAAGGGGCGCGTGGGCAAGCCGGCCGCTTCTTGTCTTGCGGGGCAGGTGAATGGCGCGAGCAGCTTCCGAGCCACTCATGCTGCCACCAGCTCCGCAGCGCACCGGAACAGCCAGCTTGCTGCGTGGGTGGGGGCGACTCAGGAGCACACGCACGCAAGAGCCTGACTACGGTTGCCCTGGGCGCTGGCCTCCCCGATTCCCGACTGTGGACCGGAAATAAGAGTTGATTATTTAGAATCGGTAGCCTGCATTCGGCAGCAGC
The DNA here is from genome assembly GCF_028583425.1 of Eublepharis macularius. NCBI lineage: Eukaryota > Metazoa > Chordata > Lepidosauria > Squamata > Eublepharidae > Eublepharis > Eublepharis macularius. The sequence continues at coordinate 53,017,997 of NC_072796.1, forward strand.
CCAGATCCACGAACGGCTGAATTGGAATTTTTTTTTTGGATCAAGCCCATGTCTAGTCACAATACAGAGTTAAAGCAGTTGAAAGCAGTTATTATAATCATAACTTCTAAATAACTGAACAAGGCTGAGATGTGTCACTCACTGTTACAGTCCTTTCTGTACCAGACCTGGGTGCCTGACCATCTGTAGCAGTTAGTGCTCTGACTCTTCTTTGTCACAGCTGTACTTTCTTTACACATTATGTACCTGCTGCCTTTCCCTATGTTTTGTTAATTAAAATACAAACATTAACTATGTCTCCTGTCATCTTTATTACTGCAATAAATAATAGTGCATTCTCTCCTCAGTCTCACTTTTTCTACTTCATTTTCGGGGGCAGGGAGGGGATTTTGGTTTCTCTAGCTCTCTGGTAATACCATTGTTTCTCTGTTAAAAGAATTGTTGTCTTAATTGGAGAAAGAATGGTCCAACTGAGATTAGGCTGTTGTGCAATAATGGCTGTTAAAAATGTAGACCCAGTTGTACTGTTACTATGTCTGAGAACCTTGATGAACTATATAACCCTGATGAGTCCAACAAGTTCATAAAATTAATGGCCAATTCCAGGAAAATTTGTAATTATCCAGTTTTCAGAAGAGCTTCCAGTTCACTAAGATCTGTGAATATTTTCAGTTTTGTAAAACTAGCTGAATTATGTTTGCCTATGAAAGACAGGTGATTAGCTCTTTCTGTTGTCAGCTCACTGGCAAAATTTAACCATTCTCTTATATAGCTGATAAATATGTATAGTAATTTTAAATCTCAGAGGATAAACAAATCTCACTAAAAATCACAGACTTTAATAGTAGACCCATTTTCTTTGTTTTGATTGATTATATATATTTATTCACCTTGTTGACATTAGAAGTGATATGGTAAGGTTTAATTATTTCACTGATTTTTTTCAGGAAATATGATAGGACCAAGGGAAGAAAGATTGAAATACGTGCAATAGGTGTAACAAAAACCATCTTCACAATTAGTTTAAAAGCTATTTTGCATTTTTCACATTTGTAAATCAGACATCATAATTATATTACTTAGAATGTCCATTTTATATAAAATGGCTTTTCTTCACATTCTGTCCTATTTTAATTTGAATTTGCATGTGTTCATAAATAGTGCCTGTGAGCGGCTCAAATATAATGTCATGTAGAAAAGGCCCAGGAGTCTGGACCATGAATGCAATGGACATTGGTTCTGAGTTCACATCATCATGACCAATTTAACATTAAAGGTGGTTTTCTGTAAGTTGGAAATCTATCACTCAGATGTTGAAGTACTATGCCAGGGCTTCCCAATGTACCTCAGGTGCCCGCTAAGTACTTCAGGGAAGTAGAAAGGGCCAAAGTAGAAGCTTGAAGTGGTAACTGGCTGACTTCATATAAATAAAGAGGTTTTTTTTCCACTTGCATCCTCCCCACTGCTCACTAATCCAAGATCCTGAAAACAAGAGATCATCTGTGAGGTGACGAGGGTTGGAGAGCACTCTCCTCACTCCATTGTCTTCTCTGTGTATGGTTTATACTCATTTCCCCCTTTTGTTGTCTTCTGCATGTGTGTTATCCCCCTTTGGACCTTGCCTCTTTCTGTGTGTTTATATTCCCCCCCATACCCCTTCCTCTTGTGTGTGTATGCCTTCTGTGACAGCCATTTTGTATTAGCCCCTGCCACCCTTCCTCAAAATTCTAAAGGTACCCATAGGCTCAAAAAGGCTGGGGGATCCCTGTACTATGCACATAAGCATTTTTTGTGAACTAGGAACTATTAAAAACTGAGATTAAACCAGGAAACCAGGAGCCTGAAACCATCGCTCTCCAATCCAGTGATCTCTGCCTGCTCTGGGACCTGAGATACAAATGCAATTTCTTCTACTTGCACTTGCTTTAGCCCTGTTCACATGTTATAGTGAACATGTATACATCTTGCATACATCTGTTTGTAAGAAAAAGCCAGTGTATGTCTGTTCACTTTACAAATGAAACAAGGGACTACTACCTGGATGAATGTGTATACATCACATGTTCAGCTATACTTGTGTCAAATGTAGCATGCGAATTATTCTATGCACATATAAAGAAAAACCAAGTGTACACTGTACACAAGTTGTATGTGTGTTCATTGTAACTAAGAACAGGGCTCAAGGTGGAAAGGTTAGTAAAATAGGCATGAAAAGATATGAAAAGAGCGCCCCCCCCCCCCCAGCAAATGTGAATGGAGAAGCCTCCTCTTCCTGGAGCTCTGAGTGAACACAAGAGGCTTTTTATTGAGACAGTAAACTTTGTTTTTCCTCCATGTGCATATCCTGCATAGCTCTCAAGAAACTGGTCACATATTTGCCATGCAGTTATTGCATGTGATAATTGGTTAAGAATTTTTAGAGAAAATTCTGTGGATTTTGTCGAAAGGCCTTCGAACTTTTAAGGATTTTTAAGAATAAATCAATACATCCGTTCATTTTATAATTTACAAGCCCTATAATAGATAATCTACTGGTAGTGCTAGCCTCAAAATCTTCCCAATGAGAAGTCTGAAAGATAATAGAAAATAAATTCATAATAGAAGAGGAACTTCTGCTTACATATTCTTTAGAAAAGATTTAGAATTCATGCTGGCTGTTGAGTTGAATAGACTCATCCAAACTGTTGTCTAAGCATGTGAGAGAGAGCAGAGCAATGAGATCAAAGGAAAAATGCAGCAAATACTACTACTAAATCTTAGTTTTGACATTTTTTCTTCTCTGAGTTAAGTGTCGATGTATATTAAAGTAGCAAGGAATCAAATCCAAATCATATGAGTAATGAAACTACCAACTTCAGTATCTTCAGCAAAAAGCCCTGTTTATGACGCTTGTGTCATATGGAATAACACCACATCTCCTTTCTTTGACTTTTAAAAAAAATCCCATGATGCACAATTTATTTCTGATTATTGCAAATATAGAATTCCTTCAATTAAAATAATACAAAATGAACAAGTAAATGACAATTTAATTTGTCATCTTAATAGCTATTAATATTTTTGTAGAAACAATTATGGTACTGGTAGGATTAAGTTTGCATCGTAGTACTATTTTAGATCATGGAAAAGAATGATGGAGAAATGTAAATAAATGCAACAAGCTCATCTCATATATACAGACATCTGATATATGTCATTATGTTAGAAATTATGCAATTCTAAAGACACAACTAAAATGGAAGGCTAAAAGTAATTAATTTCTGTCATAAAATTCCCTGATAATTGAATGACAGCAGGACCATTTTTCAGCATCATAATTTTATTTTGTATACCAAAAGGTCTTTGTCAGTGTGCTGAAGTGATTAAAGTGTCAGGCTAGAATTTGGAAAACCCAGGTTAAAATTCCTACTCTGCTATGGAAAGCTTGCTTGGTGACCTTGAGCTAGTCATACTCTCTCAGCCTAACCTACCTTGCAGGATTGTTGTGGGGATGAAATGAAGTAAACCGCTTTGGGTCCCTATTGGAGAGAAAGCTGGAATAAAAATGAAGCAAATACTATCTTGTGGGGGAGTGATGCCAGTTCTTCTGATCTTTTTATCGCATCCAGCAGGGGCTCAGAGCTAAGTTGCTGGTTTGCTCATTGCTTTAATATTTTGTATTGAATACAGATTGCAAGCCAATTGACTATACATGCTACTCTAGTTTGTGCTGCTGCAAGGGGAAGCTATGTGCAGTCTGAAAGATGCATTTCATTATCTTCTCTTTTGTTGCAAATGATCTAGCAGCAAAATTCTATGTAGTTAGTAGCTTTGGACAGTTAAAAGGCTCTAAGACATCCCTGTAGGTATCTGTGTTCCTGCATAGTTTGCTTTTGGCTGGTCTGCAGGGACTTGCGGAAAGAGTGAACTACAACTTAAATAAATAACAACAACAACAGCAATAATAATCATGGTGATTTCTTCCTCCCAAGCAAAATGGCAGTCTTGGACCATGCAACTTTCTTCTTGATATACTAATATAGCCCTGTGGATTAGACTTCTCAAGAAATTAATGGCAAATCCATTTTCTTTGACTTTCTCCCAGGCAAAGCCAATGGGCCAAAGGGCTTGAATTTCAACAGTGACTCTGTATCCTCTGATTGCACAAATATATTTATTTAATCAGAGGTACTCAGTTTGGTTTTGCAAAATAGATGTTCTAATGCTTTACTTGTTTGTGCTGGCAGTTTTTATGACCATGCAATCAAACGGTGGTTTAAAGCCCATTGAAATAGCCCTCAGTTTCCTGGCATCTTTAGTGGAGTTTCCACATTTCAGTGTAAGCCCCAGCCTGTAATTACTGGAGTTCATTTCTTTCCCAACTTAACAGGTAAACTTTCCCCCCCAAAACTTTCTTTTTAAGCCTTTCCACCTCCTCAAGCCTCTTTAGCACTTTCCTTCACAGAAAGTAATTACATATTCTAATTTAGCACAGAGGGCTGTGATCCTGTTTTACTAACACCCATGTGGAAAAGCTTGGCTCTTAGCTATATCCCTTTCCTCTATAGTTCTGCCCAGAGAGAATCCTGCTAACTTGGTCTGCTTAGAGAAGAATTCTCACCTCTCCCCCTCCCCATATACACACATACTCACTGCCTCAGCCTCTGGCCTTCATTTTGCTCTTATGTTGTGGGATGGTGATACCTCTTTCATGTTTCTTTGAGCTTTGTGATTTTCCTCAGTGAGTGGATTACAACTGGACCTCTAGGGCAACCCTTCTTAAGAAATCACTGAGTATGAAGGTTGTCCCACATAAGTACCCCTAATTATACCTTCAGGCCAGGGTCCTTTCTTCCTTTTCTCTCCATCTCTTCCCCCTCTTTTTGTGTTTTTCTGACTATTCTTACCCAGAGAAATTGGAGCAAACTGTTCCTTTTCCCTCCCACTGCAAAAGAGCATTACCATACTCCCAGGGGTACCTATAGCCTTGTTCAGTGCAATGTTGTGTGTGTGTGTGTGGTTTATTTTTAATTTAATGAAGAATGTCTCCTTTGGAATTGCGTGTCTATCTCTTAGGCATGATGTAGCCGTGCAAAAATATAAGACATCTTTCTTAGTTTACTGCAAGAAACCCAGCATCCAACTAAGGAAGTTTTATCACATCTTTCACTCAGTTACCATTTCCTACATTTCAAATATACTGCAGTCTGCGCAGCAGCTTCCCCTCCATACCCTCTTTAATTTTGTTGCAAATCTTCTCAACTCACTGCAGACTTTGACTGGTAAATGTTATGAATCTTGGGCCCACTTTAATTAGGATTTTTCTAAATCTATTAACAAAAGAGAGATACTTAATACTTTATGTCAAGCCATATGGGCTCTTCTTGAGCTTCTTTCCAGGGCAGCCATAGGCACAACTTGAAATTTACAGGGAATATTTTTAAATGGGTGTTGCGTCTTATGTTGTGTTAATGTAAATTGGTCTGTCTCCCTTCATCAAGGCTTTAGCTTAAGGTTAATGTATGAATGTAAGATGCATCTTGCCATATAGTTTTAACCATCAGGAATATAAGCCACATTGTTCAGACAGTGGTGGTTGGAATGCTATTGCCTAGGAGCAGTAGGGTTCCATTTATTCATGACTTCATTTGGTAGTTCAGTTGTTTATAGAATAGCTCTTATACTTTTCCAACATGGTAAATTTGCTTTCTGGAAATCAGCTGAGCTTTTATGTTTGGATGTGCCTGTATCAGAACTGTATCATCCCTTCTCTTTGTAGCTCTAAGTAAACATAGATTGTTTCACTATTATCCTGAGATCTCTCTAAGAACATAGGGAAAACAGTGCTGAATTAAACTAGGGTTCTATGTAGATCTGCATCTCTGTTTCCCCACAGTGGCCAATCAGTTTATGTAGAGAGCCATCAAAGCAGGGCTTAGAGGCCAAGGCCTCCCCCTGCTGTTGCCTTATAGCACACTGATATTCAGAGATTTGCTACCTCCAGATGCAAGTTCCTTTTAGTCTCCCTGGGTAATGGACCTCTCCTGCTGAATCTGTCTAATCCCCCTTTACACTCTATACTAGTGGGTCACAAGACACTGAAGCACCACAATCTATGAATGGGGGTATTTTGTCTGCAGGAGGAGGAGACCCTGATTCATTGAGACGGTAATTGACACAAGGAAGATTCAAAATAGGCTGAAAGAGAATGCTTGAGCCAAGGTCACCTCGAATGAGTGAGAATTTGAACCCATATCCCCCCCATATCCTGGTCCAGCTCTCTAACTACTACACCTACTGATCACATACACTCTACCTGCATATGGATTTAATGGGACAGGGCAAGGGCACTTGACTCTTTGCCTGCCAACTAGTTTCTTTCTAGTGCAGACAAATGGGGTCATAAGAGTCAGCAATGTTTTCAACCCCTGAATATGGTTTACCATATGGCATCCAAGCACTTTAATCCAGCACTGCTACTGCAAGCAGTTAAAAAAAAAGTACCCTGCCATTCTGTTATAAATCCCCTCTGTTGCTATTAACATTTTTGCTTTCCTTCCTAGTCTTTTCTCCTTCTTCTAGCCATCCTTAACCTGTTCTTAAATGCTCCTTCAGTCACTATTATTTGCTATTCTAGTATGTCATAGAGTTTATAGGAACTTGACATGCTGTGGTCTCACTGGAGATGATTAAAAATACTCTTGGTGATGTATTAGTTCACTGTTAATGCACATAATGCTAATAAAAAAGGTAGCTAGGGCCTGTAAAGATGTAAGATTGCTCAATTGTACTAGCCTAGAACTGGAGACAGGGATAGGAAAACTGTCATTGGAAAATACAAGGAATAATAAGCTGCTGTTCCCCTTCTATTTTGTCCATTTTTCTTTTCATGTAGGCGAGAGACCATTCCAATGCAGATATTGTCCATACAGTGCCTCTCAGAAAGGGAACCTAAAAACACACGTCCAGTGTGTACACCGGGTACCCTTTGACAACAGCCAGTACCCTGACCGACGTTTCCAACAGCCTCTGAATCATTATTCTATCAACCCCATGGAAGAACAGCTGGAAAATCTCCTTGCAAACCATCCAGTCCCTGGAGCGACTGTGCTATAGTGAGAGACCCATGTTTTGCTAGAAGAGCGACATCTCTGAACTGTTAATCATTTTTAAAACAAATGAAGAAGCTACACAAGATATATACAAATTGACGTACTAATCAGTCCCCCTGGTTCCTTATTTCCTTTATAATAAACAGTGGAGTTGGCAAGCACCGTGGCGGCACAAGGCATCTATATTAATCAAGATAACTTTTCAGACACTGGAAAAATTAAACTTTATATGATTTGGAGAGCAGCACTGCAACAAAATCCTCCCTTATGGTTGAGATGGCTTGTTTGATGCTTGTTTTTTTAAAAAGAAAAACAACCAAAGTGGATTTGGGAATGTAGGAAGTAGTGATTAATGAAACTGCCATTGGCTGCATTGGCTGTCATGCTGGAAAAACAACTCTTTTTTTTAAAAAAAAAAGGAAGGAAGCAAAATGGAGGAGTCATTCAGTGCTGTGAGAGCCAGCTTGATGAAGGACAGAAGGGACTGAAGAGAGAGACCATCATTCTGCAGTGAGGTTGTTTCATGATAGTTTGGGGACCACTTGTGTTTCCAGTGGGCTTATCCTTGACTGCACACCATTAATAGTATGTGAATATGGAAATTGAAACACTTCTTCAGAAACGATTCTCTTCTCACTTTGGAAAGAAAACAGCTAGTTGAACGCTAAGAAGAGAAAATCAGGCTTCTGTGTTTTTTTTTTTTTTTTTTTTACTCTCAGGGCCTTTCTATTTGTTTGTTCCACTTTTTTCCTTCCTTAACAGTGCTACTTTCTGAGACCTGATCACAAAGAAAAAGTGCATGCTTAAACATAATTTCAAAAGAGGACGATATTTGATTCAGCTGTTTAAGGCTGCTGATTTGTATGCTTTTAACAGGAAAAAAAAACATTCAGGCAGACGTAGACCATTAAGGTGCTATATACGCCTTCATTTTTGTGCGGAGAGTCAGTTACCCTTTCTAGGCCCTGGTGACATTTCGGGGGAAAAGATGAGTAGCTTCTTTTGTAGTGACAGGTCAGTGTTCATCTAATGGGTCATGTCTTGTATGTAGTCATCACTGGGGTGGGGGAGAAAAAAAGCTTTATATACCTCTTCTACAGTCACTCTTTTAAATGCAAGTTTTCATGGTGGGATAAAGATGGCAGGTTGTTAACCACACCGTGTCTGCAGTTTGTTGGAAAAAAATGTATTCCACAGGTATAAATATTTTCTTTTCCTTTATTGCTGTGACACTATGTGTGATAGTAATAATTTCAGAATTTCAGATTTTTGCACATATAGTTTTATGCATTATCAAAAAAGTGCTGCCTTTAAAGTAAATGATGTTATGTGAAAATTTTTTGCAAAAAAGAAGCTTTACTAGTTTTTTTTAATTGTAACATTTTTGTAAAGGCAGGAAATGGATTTTAAAAAACTAGCATGCTAAATATATTTTTCAAAAAAAGCAATAATTTTACATGTACAGAAATGGCGCTAACCTTTAATACTGGTCGAGAGCAACCGTTTACTTTCTACAATAATGGGAGAGTGCTGTTTTTGTAGTAAATAGGCTTCTTACACAAAGATTTTTTAATATGTATTTTTTTCTGTTCTAATTTTGATTTTGTTACTCTTGTCTTTGATTTGAGATTCTACTTGTTGCAAATTACTTGACTGTTTGCTTTGCAGTTGTTGAAGTGATGCAGTTGTAACATTTGTATGTAATTTACTGGTTTGGGGATTGGGGGGTATGCTTCCCGCCCCCAGTAATTTTCCTCATGCTCCAGCTGTATGCCAGTGTGCTCTGTAATCCTGGTGTAGCTAAGAATGTCTGTGCAAACGCCTATATAAGTGATTGATTGTAATCAGCTCTCTTTTGAAGTTATCTTTCAGAAATTCGCATAGACACATTCCATATTTCTCTCCCCTTACAATTTCCTGCACCAACTGCCCCCCCCCCCCATCAGTTCTTTTTCTGTGTTGAATAATAATAGATCGATTTGGGATTCACACTTCAAGTGCTGTTTTTTTTTCTTGATCAAGCCCTTAGTTTCTTCATTTGAAGTAATCAGGCGAGGGCTCAGGAATGCGCAGAGGTAGCTGCTTTACCTATTTGTGTGTCTGGAGTTATTAAAAAGCCTTCTGTGTCCCAAATCAGAAAACCTGTGTCATTTACAGCAGGAATTATTTTGCTCTGGTTTTCTTTCTTTGGAATTATGTTTTGGGAAGGGTGTCTTTTTCGCCCTGATATGGAAGGATCCTAGTTAATATTTACAGTTAAAATGCTCTTCCTGGAGACTGTTTACTTCAGGACTGTCTGACACCGAGAGAGGAAAGTGCTGTCACTGCCATTACCAGGGTACTAATCAGCAAAGTTTACAATCATAATTTAGCTACATGAAGAACAACAGCAGGGGAAATCAGTTTAAATAATTATATGCTGTGTATAGCACAGAAATGAGATTTTCAGTTAATTAAACAAGGAACGGGAGGGTGAGGGGGTGGCCGTCATTGAAGAGCAGCCGTTTTCACGTGTGAATCCCAAGCTTTGTAATTTCCTCCTTTTATAATCCATATTGTATCGATTTGTTAATTCAGATAGAGCCTAGTGCTTAGTATGATTTGTGTTCTTATTTATTTAGTTCTGTGGGTTTCAAATAGCTTTTTTTTCAAAAAAGGAAACTTGATAATTTTGTAGCATGACACACTTTGTAAGCCATCTTCTGACTGTTACAGAGACTTTCTACTACCTCTATCAATCTTTTTCTTTTCCTTAACAGGTTTTCTACAGTGTTGCAGTCTAATGTACCTTAGACAATAAAGGGTTCAATTATGAACACTGCAGATGGTGTATCAACCATCTTTCTCCATCTTAATCCTTTCATTTTGCTTTCACTTTTCACTCCCTTTAGAAAAACAAAACAGGAAGCTTCCCAGCATTTTCTGCACATTAAAATATGGTAAAACAATCAAAGCCCACACACTAGAATAAGGGCACGTTTAAAAGGTGTGGACATTTTTCTGTTCTTCAAAAGGAGTTGACAAATTTGGAAGGTTTAAATTGAACATAGAGAATTTTTGGAACATAGGGAAAAAGTCATTTTAAACTCATATGAGAAGATGACACAAGTTGTCATAATTTTGGAACAGTCTGATGAACAACTGACATGAGGGACGTGCAGGACTTTCACAGCTGGTTCATGAACTGCATGACAGAGACCCCTTCTGCATACTGACCCAGCATAGAGATGTTAATATACCACAAGCAAGGAGCAAGAATTACTAAGGTCCATAGTTCCACAGGAGATGGCCTATACAGTCAAACTGCTTGCTGACAATTACACAACAAAATTAGTCAAGTTAATATTTCTATTGCATTTTGACAAGCGATTTATGAAAAATTCTGGATTACAGTTTTTTAAAAGACAAATATCACCCAGGTAAGTAAAAGCCCTTCCAGACATGCTTCAATATCTTGACTATAACCAATAAAAAGAATTAGAGAAATAATAAAAATGACTTTTGCACATGAGTAAGGATCCGTGAAAAGACTGAGCCTCGATAGGTGAGCCTATTTAGAAGTAATTACCCAATTGCTTTGAACTTCTCTGAGAGAAAAGCCGGGAATGAACGTCCCATGTTTCTCAGCCTTTGTGCTGTTCCTGTGTTCATTTTCCTAATGATACTTCATTTATGACCATTGGGAGCCTTGCAACTTTTTATCAAGACACTTTTGTAAACTCTCAAACATAGATGCCAGGGTTAATGAAAATTGTATTTCCAAACCAGTTTTCTCCATGATCAGTCAAAATGGTAGATACAGGTCTTTCAAGAACATTGAGTACTTTTCCCCCCTTAAGCAGATGCTTCACTGGAACAACCCAGTGCTGGAGGGCTTGTGCATCTAGCATTCTCCAGTCGATGGATAAGCTAATTTTGGCATTGGATGAAAACAAGGGGCGATGCCCCAAGCCTTCATAAAAGCATATTTAATATTTAAACAGCTTTATTAATTTCTGATTGCAGTTTTGAATCTCTTTCTCCCCAAAATGTATATCATCACAAATAGAAAAAAAGGCTACTTTGATTTTTGTCAACCTGGAAAAGTGTTCTACCAAACAGGCTTCATAGAGATGAATTTCTCTTCAAAGACTTGCTCTTCAGCAGATTAGTAGTGCTAATAAAGAAAATACAGAAGGTTCCCTTGTAAGATAAACTCATACCATGTCATCCATTATCATAATCATTGTGATTGCTATGCTGTAAAAAGTCCTCAGGGATTCACGCTAATAAGCAGGATAGGATTTATTAGCTTAGGAATACTCTTCTGCATGATCTAGAAGGCAAAGCAAAAACACACTTAGGCCTTTAGCTTTTGAGTTAGAGCGCAGAAGCCAGACAGGTGTGTTTCACATCAAAGTGGTTTAATGGATGCCAGAAACTAGTATAAGCCAAGAAAATGCAAATTCTGAATGTTGAATAAACTACTCTGAGTAGCATTAGTTTTTTACAGGGTGCTTGTGCTTTCTCCTAATTAAGTTTTTCACAGACTTGATACTTTTTAGAAAAGGCTGAACTAATACTTCAAGGAAAGAGATCACATGAGATCACATGAACAAGGCATCGTGGAAACCAGCAGTTCACCACCAAAAGCGAAAGACAAACCTTGTTCTTCTCCCAGCCTGTTGCCGTCTTCCCACAAAAACAGGTTGATCCTGAGCTTTCCCATTACACCTTCCCAACTGCAACCATTACATCATCTCCAGATTTTCTCACATCTATTCCAGTGCGTACCATTCTATGCGATTTGTTTGCTGCAATTTCAACAGTCCACACACCTCATATTCAACCACTCATGCCACTCTCCAGTGGTCTACAACATCCATAACAACTATACAGATTCAGAAGTGATATAAATGTTATGTACCACTTGCCATTTCACATCCCCAGGTAGATTACCAACCTAGAACAGCATTTTTTTCCTCTGCTGCTCTAGCAACCAAATAAGAAGATACTAGTAAAAATATACAATTAGCTTTCCCCTCCCCAGTCATTTTGGATAAGAGTCTGTGTTATTCCAGCCTCTCCCCCTCCACCAACTTTTGCATGATCTTTCAGGCTTTTTTCTCTGTGATCCCTCATGTTCCCCAAATGAACTTACCATCTGTAGCTCTAATTTTTCCATCCCTTCCTTCAGTGCCCACAATTGTTTTCCAGCTACTTGTCAAAACATTTGTTGGGCTTCTGTGACTGACGAGAGAAAAAGGATGAAACATCAATGAATGCTTGTGTAGAAGGTTCAATTTTTGCAAATGAAGCTTAGCATGGAAGAGTCGGAAAACTCCACTGTGGTGTGTACAATGGTTAATGATACAGGCCTATTCTATATTGTGGTAACCTGTACATCAGAGGCACCCATATACTCTACTTCTCCCTTGGTGGTCCTTATAGCTCTGGACCAGGAGCTAGACTGTAGAAATAGTCTGTAGACTGCTTCCACTGTACAAATGAGATCTGAAAAAGAATTACCAAACTGCACTGGGGCATGAGACCACAATCATTGGGTTTGTGAGAAATAAATAATGAAATGTTCTACAGAGGCAGTATCTCCTTTTGTGTCATCATGAGTTGCTGCTAGCCTTGCCTCCTTACAAGCCTCTTCTGGGAACAAATTATTCTATCATATGTCTGTGTTTGGTATGAATGAGTCTTTTAATCTCTGTGAGTACTGAAACAGCAGAATTTCCCACTCATGGATGAAACTCCCTCTCTAATGAGTCCCTGCTGCTCTTCAGTCAGAAGTCATTGTTGGAAGAGGAACTTGTGCCTAAACTAAAGGACTGGGCTCCTTTGAGGGTGGGTCGTTCTGATTCCTGAATGATATAAGAAATAAGTGTGCCTTTAATTATGTCAGTAAAAGTTATCTTCAGCTACCAGAAGTTTATTAACTATTGATGTTATTTACTTTCTAGCCTGTCAGATTTGCCCCCTTCATTTTTCTACCGCAGATTATCTCTTGATCTCTCTAATAGAGATGGGCATGAACCTGAATACAAACGAAACCCCCCCCCCCACAAACCAGCCCAGTTTGTTGTTCACAGACCAGTGGTTCGTGGAAGCTCATTTCCATGAACTTCCATGAACTGGTTCATTTGGTTCGTATTAAAGGGCAGTTTAATGGCCAGGGAAATGGCCATTTAAACTTTTCCTGCCGCTTGCAATTGGCAGGTCCCTTTAAACTATCATCCGGCAGGCAGTGGTGGGGGGATCCCCCCTCGCCGCCTGCCAGCTGATAGTTTAAAGGGACCTGCCGCTTGCAAGCGGCAGGGCCCTTTAAGCGCCCAAATCCCACAAACCCCAGCCCTGCGGCAGCCAGTTTAGTGTAGTGGTTAAGAACGCGGGACTCTAATCTGGAGAACTGGGTTTGATTCCCCACTCCTCCACTTGAAGCCAGCTGGGTGACCTTGGGCTAGTCGCGGTTCTCTGGAGCCCTCTCAGCCCCACCCACCTCACAGGGTGTTTTGTTGTGGGGATAATAATGGCATACTTTGTAAACCGCTCTGAGTGGGCATTAAGTTGTCCTGAAGGGCGGTATATAAATCATTATTATTATTTGAAGGGCGGGAAGGCCGTTTTCGGCCTCCTCTGCTGCTCTGTGGGCCTGCCCGCCCCTCATGGGAGGAGGCCGTGGCTGTGGCCGTGGCCGTGGAGAAGACAAGGTAAGTGTGGGGCTGGGGTTGGGGTATGTGGGGTTTGGGATGTTTAAAGGGCCCTGCTGGTGGGGGGAATCCCCACCACCACCTGCCAGCTGATAGTTTAAAGCGACCTGCCCTATAAAAGATCCTTCACAGTTTGGTCCTTCCCTCTGGCATTCGGTCTCTAGAAGATTCTACTATGTTCTTCCAATCTGAATGCTGATTATAAGATTGATAGTTTATAAACTATTTCTCTCCTTTATGCATTATACTTTACTTTTTAAGAAAGAGAAGATTATTTTAAGGATGGGCAAGCCTTTATTAAAGCTGTAATTAATGTGATCTTAGAAAAAATGGGTTTTATAGTGGTCAAATACATTTTTTGGTGTGCATGAATCCTACAGGGATATGAAAGGTGTCCCCCTTGAAGTAAACTGTAAGATGTTACTCAGTGCTTTCTCCCAGCCTAATTGAGGTGTACAGGTGCCTCTTCTTTTCTCCTGGTTTGGTTCTTAATTAGGAAAATACCTTTCCACTCTGTGACTACACAGGAGATCTGAGATAAAACAACAACAACAACAAACAGCTTTCTATTTCCCTAGAATGGGTTAAAGACTTGGTAAGTTCTCTGAGAGCCTTGCTACAAGTGACATTTTACACGTGAAGGATAAAGGATCATTTCTGCAAGTCTTTCTGGGAACTGAAGTTCTTCTCCCCCACCCCTTTTCCTTCTGTTCCTTCCCCTCGCTGCCTGAAGAGACAGAGAGAGCCTACGGCAACATCAGCTTTTGCAAATCGTCTTGCTGGGGGTGGGGGAATGCTCCGGAGAAAGCTGAGAAAGTTGCAGCTGCCTGCCCCAAAGATCATTGAGAGCAGGCTTGTGACTGGAGAAACAATTTGCAAAAGTTGCTGTTGCCGCAGGCAGCGAGGGGAAGGAACAAAAGGAAAAGGGGTGGGGGAGAGGAACTTCAGTTCCCAGAAAGACTTGCGAAAATGATCCTTTATCCTTCACGTGTAAAATGTCACTTGTAGCAAGGCTCTCAGACTTAAGGTTGCGAACTCCAGCATGGGAAATTCTTGGAGATTTGAGGCTGGAATTGTGGAGGGCAGAGTCTGGGACAGAGAGGAGGAAACTGTGGGTATGTGATGCCATAGAATCCACCTTCCAAAGCTGCCCTTTGCTCTAGCTGAACTGATCTCCAGATCAACTGTGGTTCTGGGAGAACTCCGACCCAACCTGGAGACTGGCAGTTCTGCTGAGGCTTTTTTATTTTATTTTTTACAAATGCATAGGATCAGTAGGGCACAAGACATAAGAAGCAGTTAATGATAATACTGAGTACTCTATCTGAGGAGTATAGTGAGTAAATAACAGCCTATCAAGTTATGAATGACTGGGCTCTGGGCCACTGAATCTCAGACTAGAGCCAGAGTATTTTTAAATAAATCCACATCTTGTCCCTTTCGCTTCTTTTGACTTTGGAAGACTAAAGAAGATTAATTGAACACTGGTAAAGTGTGGTGTTAGGCAGATGTGAACACCACACTTTACCAATCTGCTTCCCTGAAAACTGACCCTTGAGACAAACACTGTCTTCTGAGACAAGGATTTCTTAGCCTGCCTTACTGGTGGATAAACCCTTAAGCAAAATAACTGTTTGACTGCCTTTTGCTCCAGGTTCCCCCATCCTAGGCCTGTAGCAACAGTGATGGAAATTGGGTAGTGCCCCATCAAAAATTTGTCGTACCCCCTCAATGAACATTAGTCTTTCAAGTGTAAGTGATTAGAACATCATTAGTAGGGCTGGAGAAATTTGGTTTCAAAAGCTTGCAGCAGGAAGGGGGTGGGTAGTAAAATCATGTTGGAGAAAAGGGGGGGAGACAAAGAAAGAAGCAATTGAAGGAGTGAGGGAGTAAAAACAGAACATAACAGAAAATGTATCTGCATGGGAAGTTGTTGACCTTACCCATTTGCAGAGTGGTTGAGTTAGTAACTTAGTTCTGTGTTCAATTTGTGAAAAGTTTTTAAAAAAGTTTTTAAAACTGACTTGCATATTGGGTGTCTCATTTGCCATCAATTTAATAACTTCTGTATTCTCTTGTCCTGAAATGGTTTGTAAACTAGAACTGGAAGCTAAGAATTGCTTGATTTCAAATGTAGAACTGCAGAAGGGTTTGCAGAGAAGTGAAGCAAATGGTACTCCAGACATAGGTCCAGAAACTCCTTCATGACCTTGGCTTCTAAATTCACCCCAAACAAAATTTTTGATGCATCAAGTAGAACTCTAGTTACAGCTGGTATTATAGGCATTCTTGGCTGGAACACACCGTTTCAAGTGACAGAGCTTTCTGTTTCCCTTGCAGAAAATTTAGAAAAGACAGAGTAAAGGAGGTTGTATTTACAGTTTCTGGTATCAAGAATTGGAGGAAAGGTTCCCACACATCTGTTATGGAGCAAACTGTGTAAAACAGAGGTTTTTTGGGAGGTTTTGTTCTCTACTTTGGTCATTCCATTTTCTGCATAGCTTGACATTTTTACATTATTTTATTTACATTATTTTTAGTCCACCTTTCCCTCTGATACTCAAGGTGGATTACACAGTGGAAGTCCATATGATCAAATGGCTGGGACATTCAATAAACAATCTGATAATTCTTTGCACTTTTCTAATTTTTGTAATCTTAGTCCTGTTGCATGGAAGTTAATAGATTTATGCAAGTTAAAAGATCTCTCGTGCTATTTGATTACAACATTTACACTATATAATCTGCCTTGTGTCTCAGCGTGAAAGGCAGACTATAAATTAAGTAAAGAAATAATGATGGCCTGTCCACCACTGTACTCATTCCCCTCCCCCCTTAACAAAAACAAAAACCTGGCGGCATGATACACCACTTGATTTATTTAATTATTTAGAAAAATAAGCATGGCAGTTCTGTATAGACACATGATGGGCTGCACTCCCACTGTGCTAATTTGCCCCCTAACAAAAAAAATTCTGGCTACAGGCCTGCTCTATCCCATCTGCTCTGTCAACAGCTCATTGGCTATTAACAGATCAATGAACATTTCAACCAGGTTTTAAGGGGATTGGTCGCTTTTAGGAATTCAGCAAGATTGAGACCTGTCTGTCACAGTTACCAGTTTTCTTCACTCTCAGTTAATTGTCCCCTTAAAGTGGCAAATAGGGTAGCTGCTGCGAGAGCTAACGCATAGGGCTACATCTGTTATGCACAAACTTGTGCCTTAGGTGTCCCTCTCACCTAAGAGACACACACACCACGGAGTCCTGTAGAATGAAGCAATATATGATTGTTTAATTAAACAATGGAGGAGCAATTTACACAGGAGTAGATGGTCTCCTTGTGTCCAAAGCTCATCAAAGCTACAATAGAAGTGCAAAGCAATTTATACCCTCAGGTTAATTATAATAATATTACAGTATTCTAATATTATCTTATTGGCTCGTAGTCTTTTGACACAGGTGTCTAGGGTTAGTTTGATTGGGAGATGCAAAGCTAGGTCAGCCTACCTACTTGGGGGAATTCCAAAATTTGCAGTTCCTTATCTTGTCCTTGTGCTTGTTCCCCTAGGAAGGACACCTTCTTCCCCCTCTCTTTGCCCACTTCCCTTTTGCCAATGTTATCTTCGCCGGCGCCATGAAGTCTCATCTTGGGGCCTTGGGGCCTTCAGATAGCTGAGATCCGCGGGCAGGAAGGAATGTTCTCCCACTTCTGCACTCTCTCCCTTTTGCAGCCTTGAGAGAGATAATGCCACAGGTGGCTGACCTAGCCTGCTACATTAATCAGGTTTTACAAAAGGCTCTCTTGTATTGATTCCTATTGGAATCCTATAGGATAATATAACATCTGTGTAATATTTCTACAGGTGCATCTCTACAAGCAGTATATTGTTTAGTCCTCAGTTCTTACAGAGTTTCAGCGTACATTCTTCTTTGGTCTTCCTGTTTCAAGTGTCATATTCTTACAGGTTGCATTACAAATACTACAATGGCTCCTGAGCATAAAAAAGTGCAAGGCATGTAATACTGAAAGGCACAGAATACTGAAAGGCACAGAAGTGGTATATAAAATCCCTTTCTTCAAATCCATATTCCTCACATCTGTGATTGTGCCTTTATCTTTAAGATCTATTTGTTCCTGGAATCCTCTGAGCATGCTCAAAAGTGTCCAGTACTGCTGGGAATTTTGAGAAATGAAATGTCCAGGGCAGTGTGCTAGGAGCAATGTGAAGTCTACTTCTGAACATGCTGCTGTAGCATGGAAGATGCTATCGTGCATCCTGATTCATGTGTGATCATCTGAAGGTCTGCCACATTCTGATTCTCTTTTCTTTCAGTCTGTGGTCTTTTCTATATTTTGACATTGTTGCCATTACAGTTGAATTAATCTGAGACTTTGGGAATATTTTAATGAGATTATGTGGTTTATTTCATTGCTATTCTCAAAAGAAATCAGATCACTACAATTATTTGGTTATAGTTTTTATGTATGTGTGTTATGTTCACGTACAAGAATTTGACAAAGTACTACAGTATAATCTTCTAATAATATCCATTTTGTCCCATAAAATTATTATATGAGGCCTTAAAATGTTAAATATGTCACTATTAGGCTGGAATTGCATAGAATCCAGTTTATAATATTAAGCATCCTAAAATGACATAATATGATCAATCACGAACTATGGTGATATAAAACTTCTTTTTTCTGTAATTTTGCATTTTTAGTTGAACAAATTGAGATTAAAGCTGCCACAGTCCTATTCTCAAGGTTTCTTAGTGGCAAGTGGCATAAAGTTCCAAGGAAAGCAGTTAGAAAACAAATCTCACTAACATCTAATATTTAATAACATTCTAGACAAGATACAAGGATTTAAGACACTGAACTGCAGTCAGCATTGGATCAGCAGAGGAATGCCTGTAATTATGGAAGGTATGGGGTTTTTAATGCAGAATATCAATGAAAGGCTGGAAATACTTTCATTGTGAAGAACTCTTCTGTTAGCCTTCTGTGATTCAAACTCGTTAAGTCAAAGGCAGTGTAAATAAAAACTTGCTTTCATTTTTTTGTGTCTAATAATTTTTTTAATTCAATTACATGGTACAGCCCATGAACAGTTTGACATGAATAATAACATTTTGTGGCATATGCAGACACTGGCTCAGTTCAGACATAATGCAAACCGTGGTTTATTTTTATTATGGTTAGTTTGTGAAACCAGGACTTAAGATGATCACTAGGTTTGCTCTCCCCCCCCCAATGGGTTTTTTCATTGCCTTTGTACTAGCTAGATGTATCTATAGTCAGAGAAAGTGCAAGGAAGGAACCAGGGAAAAAGCCAGGAGTAAGCCGGATGTCTATGTCTGCACATCACACAAACCCATAATTTAGACTAACTGTAGTTAAGAAACCAAAATACAATTTCAGATCCTGGTTTGACAGATCAATTAATTATAATTAGAGGAACAACCCCCACCCCACCCCCATTCAGACAATCCTGGTTTCAGGTTATGTCTCAGCAGAGCCACTGGACACCTTCTGCAACTGTGGCTTGTTGATGCATCACATGTGGTTAGGTCTCAAGCATAATTTCTAAGGAATCTATATAAATGTATAACTTGGGCATACAGAAAAAGAGATAATTTCATACTAAACATACAATCTTGAGACTCATGAAAAGAAATCTCTCTCTCTGAAATAAGATAAATGGCTAGATCTTATAAGTTTGGCTCAAGCACCTCGAGACTTCTGGACGTAGGTTCAGTAATGCCCATCCATTTGGGGGCCCTGTATGCGGTAATCTATAAGTGCATATGTGATTTCCTACACAGAGTATTCAACTTGAAAGATAAAATCATCTGGGTACAGATAAACAATTTTACATGACAGTATAAAAATGGAATGTGCTAGTGACAGATGAACTGCCATAGTGGTTGATCACCTATTTAGGATCCAACTAGTGATTGTGTTCCCAAAAGAAACTGGGCTCAGGATTCATTATGTAGGGTTTTGGATTTCAAGAAACTGTAGGCAGAAAGAGCGTATATGTATGGCACAGGCCCAGAGGGTTGGTGATCCCGAGGAAGTAACTGAGACCCACAAGAGGAGGAGGAGGAGAAGCTGGGGTGCTGTGTTACCCTTTTTTTCACTAACAGGAGGTAGACTTCCTGTTGTGCCCCTGTTAACACTCGATTCCCAAAATTCTGTTTTATTCTAAGGGATAATAATTTACCGCATATGCTAAGCAAAAAGAAAAAAAATGCACATGAGTGTGAACTGAAGGTGATGCAATCTTACATAATGATGTAAGAAGCCAAAGCTACTGTTGGTTAACTGGGCTCACTATTTGCACATAATGTACGTATCAATTGCTTAGTGATGCATTATATAGAATAATCTCATTCAGCATGTCAAATTTTTCAATCCAATTTACACGTTCAGTCTCTGCGTCATTTACAGTGAAGAATGCCTTAGCGGCTCAGAAGAAACGGGGCAGATTTACGGTATACATTATACTCCTGTACCACCAGTGACCAAAATGAATGAGGCAAGCCCCACACGGAAGAACTAGATTATTGTGTGTTATATTTTTGTTCCTGTGCATTTCCCTCTTTATTTTCCTTCTTCGTACCCCCCTCCCCTTGCCTTTTCTGCCAATAGAGCTATCCAGTCTTGAGTATGTCAGTATGTCTTGAATTTTGCAGTTGCATTCTGAGGGATGCCTTTGAACTGCTCCATGGCACTTTGCATTTCTTTGAGAGCTTGTATGGCGAAGAAACGGAATGTGGACTAAAACGCTGTGAGGTTGTCTCATTATTTCCTTTCTATTAAAAAAAGTTCAAGTTAGACAGACACCTAGACACTCTTACTTATTATATAGAGCAAATAAATCCTACCACTTCCTTCCTCCTCATTTGCCAACACCAAGAAACTGTAACAATTGTAGTTGGCTAACACAATTGGTGATGTATCTCCAATCAACAAAGAAATGACGCAAAACTTGATGTCTGTTTTCCCCTTGATTTTGCCTTTAAGCCTGTCAACAGTTAAGGGGAGAGCAGAAAGAAGAGCAGCAGTGGTGGCAGCAACTGGGTCATCAAGAAGGCTTGGGGAGAACACTTTAGTCATCATTATATCCCCTCCACCAGCCTCCTTGTTTCTGTCAAAGGAGAAGAACCAGAAAGGAGAGAGAGAGAGCTGCCAGTCAACAGTTAGAATGATGAGCTTGTCTCCCCCCCCCCCCCCGCACCCATTTTATGTTCTATTCTTGTCTTTGTCAGGACAATTCACCATATCCTTGATGGAATCCTAATTGTGTATGTCAAGCATTCATTAAGTCTTGGTGTGCATGCAATGTGTATTACCTGTATCCATATACACATTTGGGTTTTCTCTGAGTTTGCTGAAGCAATGGACTATATATTTTGGGAGATTTTAGGGGAACAAGGAAGTCATGGTGTGACACAAAACAAGTCTTTAGACTAGTGGTTTATCCTCTTGTGAATCAGATGACCAAAGACAGATTTTGTGAGACACCATTATGCTTGGCAAGTATAAGAACATAAGAAGAACTCTGCTGGTGAAACAATGCTCCCATCTATCCAAGAAGCCTATTTCTCATAGTGGATGATTAGATGCCCCAAGAAAGCCTATAAACATAATACAGAGCCTTTCACTGTTGTTGCTTCACAACAGTGGGTATTCAAAGATACCCTGCCTCTGAACATGGAGGTTTCATTTAATCATCATGACTGTTAGTCATTGATGGTCCTAGCCTCTAGGAATTTGCAGTGACCCCTGCCATTTAAATGAGAGGCAATCATGGGATCTTGTGGCAGTGAATTCTCTATGTTAATTATGCATTGTGTGAAGGACTTCCTTTTGTCTGTGCTGAATATACTGCCCCTTGGCTTCATTAGGTAATCCGGAGGTCTAATAGGAAGAAAAACTGTTCTGTACCCAATTTCTCAATATCAAGCATCATTTTATAAACGCCATGTTCCTCTTTCTTTAGTCATATTTTTGCACCTTTTCCACCTCTAGACCCATTTTTGAGATGAAGGGACCAGAACTCGCTATGGACTATTTCAAGTGTGCCCACATAGATCTATACAGGTCATTCTAAAACTGGCCATTTCATTCTCAATATTTCCCTTCCCTATCAATCTCTAGCATACAATGTGTCTTTTTCACCACTGTTGCATACTAAGTCGACATTTTCCTTGAGCTATCCATCACAATCCATTTCTTGGATAGTGCAGATTCCATCGGTGTATGTATAGAGTTAAGGATTTTGGTTTTGACGTGTTCTACACTTACTTAAACTGAACCTCATAATGAAAAATAAAACAAACAGAACAGTTCAAAATGATATTGATAAAGCGGTCTTCAGGATAGGAGGAGACCAGCAAACAAACAAACCCCTCCACAGAATTTCTTAGCTGACAGCCTGTGTATAGATAAATGGTTTGGTTGAGCATCTAAAGGAAAGTAAGATGAATGCCGGGTAAGTCTCAAGGGGAAGGATTTTCCAATGGCAGGATGTTACCATTGAAAAAGACCTGATTCTGGACACTACCTGCCTTACATCCACAGGTGGCTGCCCATCATGTAAGTGGTCGGCCTGGCCTCCGCCATTTTAATAAGCAGTTCTAGGTATGGCTGCTTGTGATATTAAAGATGTTCAGACCTCTGGAGTTAAAATGGCTGCTGTATTGCCACTAGAAAGCCTCCAACAGTTGCTAAGACCTGCCCAGGAGAACATGGCATGCATGGAATGCTGCACAGGAATGCAGAGTGATTGAGAACCGATTGGATTTACTATCCCTCTGGCCCCGAAGGGATCTAGTGCAACAAAGGTCTCGCAGAGTCATCCCCACTTAGCACATTCCTTTTCTTCCTCCCATGATGAGATCTCCTGTCCATGACTAAGAAGCCAATCAAATGACATTCATAAGTATATACAGTTGTTCCTGGGACAGTGCATTCCCCACCTAAATTCATTAACTTAGCTCCGGTGGACTTCATCAGCAAACTATCCTTTTTGTGCAGTGCTAGAGCTAGTTTTGCATTTGCATTCACATGCCTTGGCAGCTACCACTCAAGGCAATCGAATCTTTTGTCAAACCTAGGAACTGACCACTGGAGTCTTTGTTCTAACTGCTAGGTGGGTTATCCCGCCTCAGGGCACATTTTACCTATAAAAGTAGGCCCTGGCCTCATTCAAATAGTGCTAGCTTCCAGGATGGTGCTCCCTTAGGGTCTCTTCCCTAAGCCTCTCTTCCTTCGTTCATGCTTCCAGATCCATAAGCATTGGTCCATTGAGATTTGCCCAATCCTCTTGCTCCCTTAAGCCAAGGACACTGGCGTTTGAAGCTACCCTCTTCTCCGCAAACTAGACCCCCCTCTCCAGGATAAGTAGATATATTTGCTCCCTCTTTCCCCAATTTCTGGCTAAACTTCCTAGGTCTCTATGTGCGTGTGTATGATTATTTTTACCCTGTAATTGCAAGTGTATGTGCACGCCATCTTGTTCTTTAATAAAAGTTATTGTTTGACCTTAAGAACCAGCCTCGTTTGCTATTTTGGAAGGGACTTGGTATACACCGGTGATAGATCCCAGAGTTGCCAGCCTCTTGCATAGCCATTCTCCTTGCTAGCTAATTCCCCCACAAATTATTTATTGCAAGGAGACCACTTCTAGTAATAGTCATTCCCACGTTCAAACTGGGACTGTTAACCCAGGGATTACCAATAAACCAGGGATTACCAAAGAAAAAAAAGAGATGGAGTGGGGACGTCACTCCCCCAGATTGGTGCTTCCATGTGGATTATTCTTCCAGGGGAAGAGGGAGCACACATGTAGTGTTGCAAGCATGCACCAGCTCTTTAGCAGTACTCATAGGGTTAACAGTCTCAATCAGACCAGCCCAGGTAGCCAAAAGTCCATCTGAGCTGGATGAGACTCCCACTCCTGGTCTCCCCACCCACCATCTCCGGAGGGTCCTTTTGGTAACAGTGAGCAACTCTTTCAACCTGGCATGGGGAAGCTATCCAATGGCTGTGGGGGAACACAAGATGGATGTGGTAACCACTACAGCAGGATCCCTGTGGGCACCTCCCAGGCCGGGTATGACCAAGAGCAGTTATCCTCAAGATATGGAGATCCTTTGCAGCAGCTGGCAGGTCAGGTCTGGGAGTGGACCACCCCCTTGCACCCACGTGTGCATGGCTGGGTGAGGGAGACCAGCGCTATCCAGCAGGCCATGTGATGCTGGCATGGGAAGGTGTTGCAAGGCTGTAGATACCATGGCCAGGACACACCTTCCCTTCAGCGAGGGTCCATATGAGTTGAGGGAGCTGCTGGCCTGTGAGCTGCCCAATCAGTGACAGGGACCACCCCCACTGCTCTGGGGCTTTCCTTCAGCAACTTCTTCATGGCCAGGTGCCCTAATGTGGGTGCTGATACTGCAGGAGCATGTGGTTCCTGGCTGCCTGCTCTCTGGTATGTGTGTATGTGGGGGGGGACAGGTAGCAGAGATCATGGCCCATGTTTTGGCTGCACCTTTGCTTTCCACTCCTGCACCTGTCATGGGGGGTGGCATGGCCATTAGGGGATGCTGGCGAGGTTGTCCGGAAAATGGTGGAGCATGCACTCTTGATGGTGGCCTCACCATGCCTTGCACCTTAGCAGACAAACAGTGCCGCAGGTACGCGGGCTCATGGGTGCCAATGGCATGGTAGGCCTCAGGATTGTGCTGCCAATCTGAGAATCAGCTTGGACTGAGCCTCCCATACAAAACAAGCTACAAAGGTAGCCGGACCAAATTGGCATAGATGATGGTTTAGATTAAAGCCAAGAATAAAAAAAAAATAACACAGTTATGAAGAATATTTTATTTATTAATAATGTACAAAAAGATTATATTTTGGAAAGTGTGTAAAAGATAAAACAATGAAGGTCTAACTAGATCAAATATTATACATACTCAGCAGAGTCTCTTGCCATCATCATCATCATCATCATCATCATCATCATCATCATCATCATGTACTTATATACCACTTTTCTGGACAGATTAGTGCCATACTAAGAGCAGTGAACAAAGTCAATGTTGTTGTTATCCCCACAATACAGCTGGGGAGCTGGGGCTGAGAGGAGTGACTTACCCAAGGCTACCTGCAAAGTTCATGGCAGTAGCGGAAGTAGAAACAGCAGAGTGCTGGCTTAGAGCCCAGCCACTTAACCGCTATGCTACATGGTGGAGACGCAGTATATATGTTAAATAAATAAATCATGATGGTAACTTGCCAGTGTAACACAGCATTTTTAGTTAATATCACAGTTTCAAAATTCAAGACCTCAAGTCAAAGAGATAATCCAAGGGTGAGTGGACACCCATAACCAAGGAAGACCATAGAAAACAGGCAAAAGGCGAAAAGCAAACTGACTTTCCCAACAACCTAGGAAGCACTCGTTAACCAATCAGCAGCCAGCAGTGACATGTGAGGTTGACATTCTGCAGCTACACTGAGTCTACAGAATACTACCATGAGTGCATATCACCTTCCCATGAGAACTGCAGCTGGGTCAGATAAACTTAATGAGTTGGAATGTCCAGCTCCGTCTCTAACCTTGAAAGCCTCAGTTAGAGCTCCTGCAGTAAGAGCTGCAAAACCGTGGAGCCAATCTCACACTGAAAACACTTACCCATAATTCATATAGACTCTGGCCAAATAGGCCAATTTCTTTACAGCTGTGATTCACCAATTTTGATTGGCAGCTGTAGTGTAGGCTCCTCTTTAATACAGTTAAGGGATCTGTATTTATGATTATTTAAAACAGGGCCTATAATATGATGAGCACATTTCATTTTAAAAGAAATTGCACAAAATATAGAGATGACTAGATCGGATAGAGATTTATAAAATCCATACAAGTTAATGCTTCAAGGCAGAAGACACAATACAGGGAATTCTCTTAAAACTGGTGGAAGCTGTGGAAGAAAATGGTAGTGTTCTCACACAGTTTCCATTCATTTCAATGGTGCCAAAGCATAAGCACAAAAGAAGAGTCTGGCTGAAATAAACCAGTGGTCTGTCTAGTCAAGTATCCTGCTTCCTACAGAGCCCTAGAAGGTCCATAAGGGAAAGCAGAGAAGCTCAAGCTTCAGAGTATGCTGCCTTGGATATTAACTAATCATGGCTAATAGCAGTTGATTGACCTCCCATATACATTTCCTAGGTCTTGGCAGATCTAGAATTATTCTGTTCAGTGGCAGAATAATTAGGGGGGGGGTCGTACCTGTTAACACACCTCTCAGATTTAAGCTATACAGGACATCCCATGTATTGTGTAATACTTACAACCACTAAATCATTTTCCTCCCACATCTCCCTTGTTTTTATAAAATGGTAATGCCCTCTTACTTTTATCAAATCCATATGGAACCCCAAACCAGGCACACTTTCTTTTGAAAGCCAGGGGAACAACAACAACAAAAATGCTTTATGGAGCTAACAGAAATAGTTGACTGGCTTCCAGCTTAAATGGGAAGGGAGGAAATGGTATGTATCAACTTGGTTTGACTGACTGTGCCAGAACAGGGGCTGCCTATAGACACAGGGAGAAAAATTCCACTCCAAATTTCTGCTGGTGCAAGGAATAAATAACTACTTCACTCCATCCATAAAAGCGTTGCCTCCTCCCATATGTCAAACACCTTCTGAACAGTTTGACTTGGAGCTCTTAAAACATCTGTTTCTTTTCTTCTCTTTCCACACCAAATCATTGAGGTTTTTTTAACTAGCATGATAGAAGGGGAAACAGCTTTGTTACAATTAAGAGTGTTGCTATTGTTTCCCCCACCCACAAGTGCACAGAGGAAGAGAAAGTAGAATTTCCTTTCACTAAGTAGCAATGAAACTGAAGAGACCTAGGCCCAGTATGGATAAGCTATTCTTTACCATATCCGTAATCAGAGCAGAACAGCTACAGTTGCCAGCTACCTGAAGAAAAAATATTCTGCTAAATGAGATGTTAGTTACCAAGTGATGTTATTTTACCTTCATGTAATGAAAAGCTTCAGCTGCTCATTTCCACGTTAAACCTTTCTTAAAGGGACAGGACATTTTCTCCAGGCTTGTTGGCAGCTGTAAGATCAGCAGATGAAGCACAGAAAATTACAAGAAGGGGACCTGCAAGGAGTTGCAGGAGGCATCTAATTTCCCCTCTCCCACCATGTCCTCTACCCCTTCCCTGCCCCCATAGCCTATTCCCTTCTTTCCTGCATCCTTCTCTCCTTCCCACCCACTTTTGTCTGCCCCCATCTTCACCTCCCCCTTCATGGTAGCCTTTCCGCTATGGCCCAGTAGCATGGTGCTGGCTGAGCCAGGCACAGTTGCATTGTAGAGAATCTGCAAGGATTTGTGGGGGGCACTTCACCTTCCTCTGTATCCCCTTCTCCACACTATTTCCTCTTTCCCTTCTCCATATGCTCACCTTTCCCTATGTCCTTCTGTCCTTCAAACCCACTAAACAGCTTAGCATTTACCTGTCCCCCATCTTCATCCATACTTATTAATTTGCTTCATTTACATTGCACTTTACTCCATAACAGGGGCCCAAAGCAGCTTACATCATTCTCCTTGCCTCAATTTTATCTTCACAACAACCCTGAGAGGAAGGTAAGGCTGGGAGAGTACAACTGGATTAAAGTCATTCAGTAAACTTCCACAGAAGAGTGGCGATTCCAATCTTACCTTGAAAGTCTAACCACTACAATACACTGCCTTTTCGGGTGGGGGTGCTGTTGAAAAGTAGCAAGCCTGGAATACTGTTATGGTTGCCTAGCAACAGCCACTGAAGGCATCTGATTCTTAAAGCTACATGAGCTCCTTTTATCATTTGGGTTTTTTTTAACACCCCCAATATATATGTATAATTCAGATTTTTCTGCAAACCTGGGGCATTTTATAGGAGGTAGGAAGATTTGTCTTGTCTGTTCATGGATGCAGTCTCCAAATTTAAGTATCCATAGATCAGGGTCACTTTGCTATTAGTATATAAGAACTCTTTTCTTTTTTCTTATGAAGAGTGTTTAAAAGACATACTGTCCTTTTTCTATTTATTCAGGCCATTCCCATGGCAGCTGCCTGCACATCCATGCCCAAATGGGGACCACAGAAAGTACCCCAGGGTAACGTTTCCCTGGAACAGCTCCAGACACAAAGCAGAATTGAGCTATACACACTCTACTTTGGTGCAAGCCAGCAACATGGAATACCATGTAAGCAGTTGGCTTGGCCCCTGCCATCTTTAATAGCTATTTTAACATGGCTGCCTGTGATATTAAATGTCGCCAGGCCTCTGGATTTAAAATGGCAGCTTGTATTGTAGTCAGAGGACTTACAGCTAACAGTTGCTGAGTCCCACCCGGAAGACCCAGGCATGAATGGAATGCCACATAGGAAGGCAGAGTGATCAGTGATGATTGGATTTACAGGCTCCCAGCCCCTAAGGAATCCAGCGCAACAAAGGTCTTGCAGAGTCATCCCCACTTAACATATTCCTTTCCCTCCTTCCATTATGAGATCTCCTGTCCTTGACTGAGGAGCTAATCAAATTGCATTCATAAGTATTTACAGTTCGTTCCTGGGAAGCTACATTCCTCAACTAAACTTATCAACTTAGCACTGGTGGACTTCATTAACAAACTGCCCTTTTGTGCAGTGCTAGAACAAATTTTGCATTCTCTTTCATATGCCCCGGCAGCTACCAATCAAAGTAATCAAACCTTTTGTTGGTCCCAGGAACTGACCGTTGGAGTCTTTGTTCCAACTGCTAGGTGGGCTCCCCTACCTCAGGGCACTTTTTACCCTATAAAGTAGGGACTCTGGACCCATTCAAATAGTGCATGCTTCCTGGCTGCTCCCTTAGGATCGCTTCCCTAAGCCCCTCTCTCTCTGAACACGTGTACTGGATCCTAAGCACTGTTCCCTTGAGGTTTGCCCTAAGCCTCTTGCTCTCCTGGCCGAGAACACCGGCATTTGAAACTGCCCTCTTCCCCTGTGGACTGGACTACTCTTCAGGATAGGTAGATATACTTATTCCCCTCTCTCTGACCCAACTCTGGCTAGCTTCTTAGGACTCTCTCTGTGTGTATGACCCCCCCCCCCCGAATTTCTGTGTACGTGCATGCATTTTTCCTTTCTAATAAAAGATTATTATTTGAACTTAAGCATCCACCTCTGTTTGCTAGTTTGGAAGGGACTCTGTAAACACTGGTGAACAAGATCCCATAGTTACTGGCCTTTCCATAGCTATCTTCCTTGCTTGTTAATCCCCCCTTAATCTTACTCGCAAGGATACCAATTCTGGTAACAACCAGGGAGCTAGCCTGATGTTTAAAGCACTATGGTGAGTGGAATTGAACTTACAGTGGGTCTTGAATTGGTTGTTGTCAGGCAAAGATTCAAGTTATGTGCCCCTGCTCAGCACTGGCCAAATGAGGGAACTACAGGGAGATCCAGGACCAGCGCGCACCTGGCCCATAGAGGCCAGGTAGGCGGTGGCCTCAGGCGCGGGGTGCCAGAGGGAGCGCCGGAGGAGGCGTGGGGGGTGGGAGCGCGCGCCACAAAGCAGCAGCCTCCCATCTCTCCTGCCCCACACCACCGCCGCCGCCAGTACAAGCCCCTGGGTGGGCGCAGCTGCCGCAGGCAGGCATCTGCAGCAGTGCAGGCAACCGAGCGGGAGTGCTCGGAGGCCGCCCGCCTCAGTGATCAGGCCAACGGCGGCGGTATGCGCACTCCCGTGATGATGTCACGTGTGGGGAGATCAGCAATATTAAATATTAAATCAGCAATATTAAAATCTCCTTGTACCAATAGGCCAGTCCAGGTTTGGTCCTCATAAAATCTCCAAGCTCAGGCTTGCTAGTTAGCCTGGCAATCAGGACTTCTGAATGGATATTGCTTTTACTGGCAAATGTCAGTCAGGTTTGACAAGCAGAGAAGGGCTGTGATGGCTCTGTCAGAGAGCTAGATGTGAGTTTAGGTTGCCTAATTTGCCTTTATCATCTTTGCGAGCTCTGCATATTAATTCATATAGAATAAAAGAGGTGTGGTTATGGGTGCGGAGGCCTTTCTAGACTGGTATGCATTTGAATAAGAGGTATAAGACACTGAAGTTCTTAATTTTCAAGCTCTTTTCTTTGCTCTGGAAGAAACATGCTGAAGAACAGGAGAACCTCTTTACTTATTTAAGGAAGTTACAGTATTGCATAGGGATAAAGAGAAGACAAAGAATTCTGGCTACATGGCTAACAGGAAGCAAGAGAAAGCAGAAAATGAGCCTGAAATTTGCACTGTTGGCTGAACAAGGAAATAGCTTAGCAGGGTCAGAGCGGGAAATCTCTAACCAGGGCTTTCTTGTTGCCACTGCACAAATCCAACCATTTGCTAATTACAGAAGGAAGTTCTGACTCTGTTTTACTGACTTTCTGTGACACTGAGGCAGCTGGCCAGTAGATGGAGTTGCAAGTATGATGTACAGTAAGCTCTCCACTGCTCTGAAGTATCATTGTGGCTGGTCTAGAGGCCCTACAGGCAATGTAAGCCTGCTATCTAGGTGTCTGTTTAGTCCGGGTAATCAGCAGCTTGACAGGGTGTCAGTGTTACCGTTGCATAATATGACAGCCATTCTGCATCATTCTGGTCTTTCCAGCGTGGGGCAAACTTCTTCCAGCCTGAATGCCTTCCCATATACTACATGCTTTCCCACTCATATACTCACCTGTCATATATAGATGGTTCATCCCTCTTTGGCCATCTGCTCATCTTGCAACCACAGTTTGGACCACAAGATTACCACCCTTTCTGTGACCCCCCCCCCCAAGTAGGACCTGACTACTTATCATCTCTGACTATATGAAACAGATGTCTCTGTGTGTAGACACTGACTTGAAGTTCCCAGTCGCTGAATGGCAAATTCCCACTGATATTGATAAATCCAGCACTGTAATGTTGAAAATGGAATTCCCAGTTTCTCTGGATCCATTCATAAACCTTCCACTGACCCCATTCGGCAAAAAATGCACCTGGACTTCTTGGCCAGCCATTTGCTTTACATATTTGCTGGAAAATTCTCTGTAAAGTAATGCCAGTGACAGGAGCCGCTGGTGAACTATGGACTTATTTTTAGTCCTCCTGCCTCTCCCCTTTAACAAAGCTGAATGTCAGTTAAATGTAGTCATGCTATAATTTCCCAGCTGTAGGCACGGAGGCTGCTGTGGCGGAGGCTTCCCTATGTTTAAAAAGTAGAGAGCTATAAACTTAAGGAATGATGGTATCAGATTTATTATTACAGGCAGAGGCACAACATGCCTTTTTCTAAGTGCAGAGAATCAGACAAATGAATAAAAATGGTGGCATTACGTCTCTCATGGAATATCTTGGCTATGTCAGCTCAGGGAACATCGTTAGTAATAAAAGCATAATTGAACTGTGATTTTCTTTGTTTTTTATCAGTCTGAAAGGGTAGTATTTCAGTCATTTTTTAAAAAATGGTTATGTTCAGTTATATGCCTGCAAATTGCAATTGTGTGTGTACCTCTCTCTCAAAAGAGAGCACTGA
This sequence comes from Eublepharis macularius, assembly GCF_028583425.1. NCBI lineage: Eukaryota > Metazoa > Chordata > Lepidosauria > Squamata > Eublepharidae > Eublepharis > Eublepharis macularius. Next base: position 53,049,418 of record NC_072796.1, read on the forward strand.
GAAATGGATTATAATCTCTTTAGCACTTCAGTTCTGAGAAAATTGACACATGCTTTGAGTACACAGAAATGGATAGTAATCCATGTATTGCTGATGGATATGCAAGAAATGGACCATCTCTCATATGAAGTTTCCTACACACAATAAGGGAGGCCCACTTAGCTCCAAGAAAGGTCCATTATGGCCTATTACCTGTGTTGTGCTACCTGATCTAGCTACATATTGCATACTCTGGCTGGCAGTGGCTCCAGTAAGCAGAGGTCATCCTTTAACTTGCGATAAAACCTGGGATCTTTTGTATAAAGTGCCTGCTCTATAGCAGGCTATGGACTCTTCTTCCTCCAAGGAACCTCTCAGTTATGTTTGAAAGGTGCTCAGAAGGTCACTTAAAGGAATTCCTATACTTGTAAAAGCACAGCAGAATGCCCCCAAAGCAGGTATTGGAAAAGTTGTTAGAAGTGGAATTTCTGACTGAACATACCACAGGATAGAGAGGATAAAAGCCACTGCAAGAGGAGGGCTTAGTCCAGTCCAGGTGCTATGGGAGGATGGTTCACCCAGTTTGTGTTAGAGAGAGCCTGAAATCAATTCTGCAAGTTCCTGAGGTCACCATATCTAGCAGCTGGATCCCAGTGAATACTTATGCCCTTCTCTCTGGGCCCAATAAGGTAAAAATGCTAAAATGACCATCAGTCCAGAAAGATGAGAGTACAGAGCTAGGCACTCCCTGTTCATTCTCTAGGAAAAGATAATGTTTACTTCAGCGAGCGAATCTGAGTGGGTCATGACTGTTTAGGCTGGATGTCTGATACTTAGGTTTAAATCCCCACTTAGTTATAGCTTGGAGGTAGGGATCCCAGGTCCCCCAGTGGGGGCAGAGGATCCCCCGCTCCAACTCTCCACCTCCTGCCACCACTCACCTGGCTAACGGAGAGGGGAGGCAGGGAATAGGCCCCCAGGTATGCTCCCAGGGCAAGTGGCAACATCACTTCCTGGAAGTGACATCATTGTGCCACCTCTGGAGTGCACCTGAGAGGCCTATTTCCTGCCAGATGAGTGGTGGCAGGGAGTGGAGGGTGGGACAGGGGGATCCTCTGTCCCCACCAGGGGACCTGGGATCCCTACCTCCAAGCCACAAAGACCTCGAAAATGTGAGTGCTGGATTCTCTCCCTCTAAATGGGCAGGTAAGGGGATCTGGCAATCCTACCTGAAGGAATCACTCTGAACCTCATACTTCAGTGTTTTAAATTTTTTAGTGATATAATTTCATGTTAAGGTAGTCTCATGGAACATGGCCAGTAACTACAGATGTGAATTACAGAATCAATTTAAGATGCTGAAGAAAAATACCAAGCTGATTTGATTTCACCTCCATTAAACCATAAGTCTCCATAGCCCAAGCAGATGCTGTCTCGGCAGCCTAATGTTGCATATGTTCTGCTTGAGGACCAGGCTTGGGAAAGACTTGAAGTATGTGCAAGTCTTCTGGATAAACTAGCTCTTCTCACTCACTCATTTTCACATTTTTAAATGGAGCCTTGGAACAGCAAAATGATTGACTTGCTATTTTAAGTCTTGCAATCTTTCTAGGATGCAAACTGGCCACTTGAGTATGCAGTGCCTTTTTTTTTTAAAGGTACCAGTACCTTTTTAAACCCCCCCCCCCAAAAGGTTGTTCTGATTTTCATCAATTCCCCTGTCCCTCCACAGGTCCCTACTAAGCTGTTCCTGAGATTCTACTCTCTCTTTTTCTGGGTGAGTGACATGGGCTGGTGCGTGAGGATCAGGACTTAGGAAAGCTCCAAAAAAGGAGCTGGTTCTCAGTATTAGTGAGTACGATCTCCCCCAAAACTGTTTGAATATGGATGAGAAAACAGTTTATATGCTGTCTTGAGGGCTTTGAAAAAAAGGGTAAAATACAAGGGCGGCACATGAGTGAGTTAGTTTTTTTTAAAGATTATGCTGCCATGGGCCTAACATTTTGAATAACAGTGGTGGCATGCCTGGAGGGGAGGGGTGTGGCAGGGACATGAGGGGCATCATGCCACTTCTGGGGAGAACCTGGAATTAACATTACTCTGCTCTTAGAATCATGGGAAATTCTATGGTAAAACCACAGAGTTTCCAACAGTTCTTAGAGTGAAATAACATCACTTCTGGATTTCTTACAGAAGGGATATGATGCTGTTATGACAATGGTGATTTATTTATTTTTCTCCTGCTGGCAGGAAGAATGACAGCAGGGAACAAGAGATGGGAGTGGGATATCTCCCTCCTATTGTCCCTCCCACCGTGGGTAAGTTGCATGCCTACAGCATACTTTAGAGAAAAGAGGCATGAAACCATAGGATTATGTATTTCGTATGTTTGTATTTCACTTAACAAAAACATAACAACATAAGAAGATCCCTGCTGGTTCAGACCACAGGTCCATCTAGTCCAACATCCTGTGTCACAGAATGCTCGAACAATTGCCCTGGAGGGTCAAACAAACCAGTCAAGGCCTTCCCCTGATCTTGGCTCCTAGCACTGGGTTGTGATGGTTTACTGCCTCTGAATATGGAGGTTTCCATTTTCCATTATTATAGTCAGGGCTACTAACAAAGTTCCAAATTACATCTATACAAAACAGAAAAGTGGGGGCTGGCATTTCCCTTACAGAAAGGATAACAGATCTTTTTATCGTACTTGGTTGTACTTGGGCCCTACTTCTACTGTGATGGTTGGCATCCTCTCTGTTACCTCATTCAGTACTGCTTTGGGCTTCTTGTGTCAAACATCAGCATTTCTGACCAGACCAAAGCTGCTAGTGGGAGAACTAGGGGCATAATACCAGAGGCACCAGTCAACCTGGGAGCCCATCAAGTTGGCAAGTAATTTTCATTTGATATTTTGATTGGCTGTGGGTGGTGTATGAGAAGGGGACAGAGGGAATCTTTGTCTGGGGGCTGTTGTGGGTCTAATTAAGCCCATCCAGGAATCTGGGACCACTGCTTATTCAGCACTTTTTCAGCACTCTGCCAAGTATGGCAACATTTCTTCTCTGTTTAGTTATAAAGTTTCCAATCAGCCTGTTTGGTAGGGACAGCTGCTGGCCACCACAATATATAAATCACCATATAATCTTGGCATGCTTGATAGCTCATATGTATATATGTGACATCTCCAATCTAAGTAAATGTCTTCTGAAATTAAAAGTAAATTTGAAAAAACTGTTAGTGTGACATAAGTATAACTATCAATTGTTTCTTAGCTAATGATTTAGCCAAGTTTTACTTAATCTCTATTGATTTAGCAAAACTTGACAGATGATTACAAAATGGAGGTACAGGAGCTAGATTTATGAGCAATGTGAGGCTGCCACCAAAAACTGTAATTCTGTATCTTTTCCCCCTTGATCCTGTTATGTCTAGTAAGTTGAAAAATAGGTATTGTTTTCAAGTTTCCCTGCCTCTGCAACTGGCAGTCAATGAAGTGTAGGCAAGGAATTGCAAAGTGAGATGATGTTACTGTATAGAGGTAAGTCTGACTGACCACTTTGGTCCTTGAGCCACTGCCCCACCATGACATGAAATGGAATGAGAAGGAGTTGTCACTCACCTATGTCTTCTTCCTCTACTCCTCTGGCTCTACTCCTACGCTGATTGGAGTAGAAGTTGGCTCAGCTCTTCATTGGTCTTCTTCCATTTTAAGGCAGCACTGTAGTTTTATGCCTGCCCCATTCCAGCCTCCCCCATCTCTCACAAGGACTATGATCCTCCTCAAGACACACAAGGTATCAACAGTCTTGGCTTCCCTGGGAAGGCACTGTCCGTTTAGGAGGTGGCTTTTTGGCTTGTTGCAGTAGCCACCACAGAGTTGTGAGCTGGCATCAGGGTCTGCTTTGTTCCCAGGTAATTATATTGCACATTTTACTTGCTAGACCTTATGGAGGAAAGGAAGAGGAAGAGTCACAGAGCTGCTGTCTTCTGTGGCAACTACACATCTCTTCTAACTAATTCCACCCACAAAATCAGATGTTTATATTCCAAAGAATACCCAAATGCACATCTATTTTTTCTTTCCAAAACTTTGCGCTCCTCTGTTCTGCAAGACATTTAATTTAGGAAATTTATACAAAACAGTTTATGTTTTAGTAAGGTTGCCAACTCTATCTTGGGAAATTTCTGGAGATTGGGGGTTGTCCCTCAGGATGGTACAGTTTGGGTTGGAGTTGGGAAGGTACAGTTGAGATGGTACATTTGGGAAGGAGCTCAGTGGGTTGCGATTATGGGAGAACTTCAGGTACCACCTGGAGGTTGGTAACTCTATATTTCATTCTGGGAGTAAGTCCTAATAGGTGCACACATCTAAAGAACCTCTCTGGATTGTTACCAATATCCTGCAATAATGGTTAGTTTCAGAAGGAATTCCCAGTTGTAGAAGGAAGAGGATCTGAGCATAGGTTGCCATGGGAAGCTTAGAATGGGATGCCATTTTACTATATATTATTTCTTTGAGGTAGACATTTATGGAATGACCTCATTTGGAGTAGTGAATACAGTTCTGGTTGCCAAATCTCAACAAAGATATTGCAAAGTTGGGGGGGGGCGGGGGGCAGGAAGTGCAGCAGAAAACAACCAATATGATTAAGGGGTTGGAAGACTTTTCCTACAAGGAAAAACTAAAGAACAGCTAAAAAGCTGTTGCTTTTTAGTTTAGAAAAATGATAACTAAAGGGGGTAATGATAGAGATTATGCATGGGGTGGAGACAGTGTCTACAGAGAACTTTTCTCCCTGTCCCATAATAATAGTACTCAGGGGCACCCAATAAAGCTATTGATTCAGTATGAACAAAAGGAAGTACTTCTACTCAACAAGTGGATAAATTGTGGAATTCATTACTGGTAAACATAATGCCCACTAGTAGCTTTAAAAGGGGATTAGAACAATTCATCAAAGTTAGATTCATTGGTGGCTAGTTAATTAAGTTATTTACAAAATTTATATCCCACATTTCTGTCTTTATCAGGGCCACCAAGCCAGTAAATATTAAAAACATACATAATAAAAATACATCTTAAAAACCATTAAAAACAAACAAAAGCATACTATTAAAGCAATAAAACCAAGTTAAAATGTATATACAATACAATAAAATACACATACATAGAAACAACAATTTAAAAAGTATGTACATACAAATGACTTTTCAAGCTGCAAACCTTACCTTTTTCAAAGGAGGAGATGGCTCCTTAATCAAAAGTGGTCCCAGGAGACTGGAAAAGTCCATGGTTGTCAAAGCTGATGCCCCTTTCCCTTACTCCTGGGATATAGCAAAATCAAACTGGGTAATAACCACTGTCACTAACAAATCTGAGAGTGTCTCCTGCTAGACCCATTTGCCCATCTAGCACTCTGTGCCTGAATTGCCAATTAGAGGCTCCACCTAGTTGTGTGTTTCCCACTTTGCTCGTCTTCCCTGGTGCAGGGATGATCAATTGCATGTTTGCAATCTTGAGCTATTGCACTCAAGAGATGACAAGTTCACCTGTAGCCCCTCCCCTCTACCATTCCTTAGAGAGCAGGATGGAGTAAGTGTGGAATACATTTTTCAAGCTCCTCAACATCACTAGTTGCATGTATAAAGTGCCTCCCCCAGTATCAACCTGGCAGCAGCTCTGCTCCTCTGATCAACACCTACGGATTATTCCTCATGTAGAGTAGTTTGGTCAGCCACTCAAACAAGAGTTTTTCCAGGGGGTGCTCCTGTTCTGGGGAATAGTCTTCCAAGGAAAATTTCCACATTGCAGAGATTGCACACATTGCATAAAGCAGACTTACACAGGAGGGCTTTTGACATTGCCACCTTACTATTAGTTCATATGGATTTTTAATTATATATTGTTTTCATTATTGTAACCTGTCTGGTTCCAGAGACAGGTGGGTTAAAAATACTCTGTGAATTGTGCTGATTTGTTTGAGCTTTTAGACAACCATTGTTATGAACTGCAGCCCAATACTGCTGATGATCAATGATATATATGAAATGTTTGATGGCAACAGTGGCAGATTGTTTTCTCTTTTCAGTCTAAATGAGTTGTAGTTGTTCTGGCCTCAGCACATGTTGGGTTGTCTCCCAGGGAGCTAAACTCACTTCCAACCCCACGGTTTCTTATAAACCAGTCTTTATCATTCTTAGAAGTATAACTTAAACAATAACTTATGAATGTACAAAATTAAACACTTTGCTTTTGAGGAAGTATGAACCAGAGAAAAGGAAGACATAAATAGGATGGATGAAAAGACAACAAAAGGCCTGGACTTGTCCCCTCAGAGAAGAACGAGTCTAAGAAAGAACAACTCCATCTAGGAGCAATTAGTCAATACATAACGATAAACATGACCAGTTGTTAATACTGCAACCCCAAGGAATGTAAGCAGTTCTAAATGAAGAAACTAGGGGCAATACACCAAATAACATAACGCCAGTTGGGGCAGAATGCCAGTGTCAACCAAATGAGAGACCTCTGAAGGCTGGGGTTAGTGTTTAAAGAATGGGAGATTAAAGCTGAACCATTTGCACTGCAGACTTTATGGTTCTGGAGAGCTCCAGATGTGCACATTTCATTTTCAATACATCTCGTACACAGACACATAATGTGTGTCACAGGGCTGCATTCCCATGGCTAACCCACATTTTGGCCGTTTTCACATGTCTTACCTGCCACTGGAACATCGTGCAAAACACCCGGAAGACAGTGTCTTCTTGCGTGAAATTGCACCAGGAAGACGCGATTTCGTGCAAAACTCCCGATGACAGTGTCTTCTTGGCGTGATTTCGCGCAAGACGACGCTGTATTGTGAGTGTTTTGCGTGATGTTCCGGCAGCAGGTAAGATGTGTGAAAATGGCCCATGTCTGAAAATAGCATATGTAAAATTGGATTGTATACATGTAGTGGTACCAACCTCTAGGTGAGGCCAACAGTTCTCCCAGAATGACAACTGATCTCCAGACTACAGAGATAGTTCCCCCTAGAAGAAATGGGAGCCTCAGAGGGCAGATTCTATGGCTTTACGTCCCCGCTGAGCCCGTTCCCCTCCCCAAACTGTGCCTTCCCAGGCACTATCCCCGAATCTCCAGGAATTTCCCTACCTGGGGCTGCCATCCCTCTGGATGCAACTAAACAAATGGATGGGTAGCTGCTTTACACATCCTGTGGAAAAATATACAAGCACAGTGTAAAATATTCTCCAGCACAAAAATCTGAAACATACCAACCAGTCATATTCAATAATGAGGTCTGTGATAGAAACAGAGTATCAATTGGCTTAATTTCTGAATTTGGACCAAAAAAAATCACAGTATTGATTCAGTAATGCAAATGAATGGTGCTTCCCTGTTATTGCAGAAGGTAATGCATGATTCTTGATATCTTCTGAGTGTTGCTTGTACAATAATTCAATGATATTCTAACAACTTCCAGTAAATTTTCGCCCCGTGGATTCCCTGCTGGGGCCTTTAAATCAAGCTTGGTACAGGCAAGAATATTTCTCTGCTAAGGAAAAAAAATCCACAGAAAAGGGATGACTGTACCGAAGCTAAAACATGCAAGCTTATGTGTGCTAATTGTACTGGCTGCTGGTTTGCCTACTCCATTAGGAGTCCATTTTGAAAGGGCAGTCTGTCTTCAATGGGTTAACTGGTGCCACATTAACAGAGCAGCTATAACATGGTGAACAAATATAGTTTAATGCACCCTACTTTGAATTCAGAGTCCATATGTATTCCAGACAAAAGGCCAAACAAATTTACTAGACTTCATGCATTTCAATAGAGCTACATTTTTTTCTGAAGAATATGTAAATATTGCACTAATCAGAGGTTCTAAAATTCCAAATGCCACAAAAGGTTATGACCTGAAGCCCTGCTAATAGATGACTGAGGGCGTCGACTAAGTAGACCTGAGTGACAGCAACCACAGGGTGTTTTGCATGAAAAGCAACCTCTAATAAATGACCTCTGCTTTTTTCTTTTCAAATCTGTGACAGTAATGAATGTGAAAGGGGGAGCTCCTTGCAGATCAAGTATTATTTACTCCTAAACAGAGGAGAAATGGAGTATGGTATACATTTAGGGGCTTGTTTCAATACAGAACAGTATTAGCTTCCTCCTCTTCCCAAAGATTTGAGCAACAGAACTCAATATCAACAGCGGGATAAATAAATAGAGACTTGTTTAAAGCAACATTTGTTTTTCTAACAAGTATGGTTCCTAGTGATTCCTCCCCCCCCCCCCTGAAATGTCGAATCTTTGACTCTGCTAGGTGAGGAGCTCTGCTCCACTAGAACGCGCTTTCCCCCTTCCGAGCAAGCTTTTCCAGCCTTTAACTACTAAAGCAAATCTCCTTTGGCCAACAGCTCCTCGCCTAGCAGTTGCAGGATACAGCCCCAAATGTTTTTGAACATTGAGAGAAATCTTCATGGCTACATGGGCATCTGTTCATTGACCAATCTCACTAGGATGTCTGGGTAAAATTCAGCCAAAAGGTGATTTTTTAAAAAAAGAAAGTGACAATGGTAACTTGTTATAATGAAACGTAAGCAAGGGCCTGTAGAAGTTTGGACTTTAAAAATCAGGAGAACAGTGCAAGAAAGATGGTGTTCCTGAAGATGTACAGCTCCCAGGTTTAGGACAGGACACCCAGGACATGCTATCTAGCTGTTTATTGGTGGTGCACAGTACCATCAATTGACAGCTGACTTTTGATGACCCCAGTGGGATTTTCACAGCAAGAGACTGACAAAGGTGGTTTGCCATTGCTTGCCCCTGCAACTGTAGTCTTTGTGGGAGGTCTCCCATCCAATTACTAAAAGGCCGATCCTGCTTAGCTTCCAAGATCTGACTTGATCAGGCTTGTCTGAGCTATCCAGGTTAGAGCAGCTGTTTATTATCTCTATACAATCTCTCTTTATGTGGGAAAGAAACTTTAGGGTGAATTGAGCTATATAGGAACATAGCTCACCATGGGTATAGCCATTTTTATAACCTCAACTGATGGAAATGGAGCCATCACAATTACAGACGGCATTCCTCAGGCACTGTAGGAATGAAGGAGTTCTTGCCTGTTTTATGCTATTACTCTAAGCAATTCTATTTATGAAAGGAACCACGTGGAGAAAGTTGGCAAATGCGTGTCACCTGGTCATGAATGATGAAATATCAAGTGATGCATGCTTCAGTAAAGTCTAAAGTCATTGGAGGTGAAGGTGGGAGGAGAGAGAGAAGAAAGTCATAATAGTAATAGCCTAGTGCCAGAAATACCTTATTTCCCATTACAGGGTAACACAAGATGAATAGAAAATCTTCTGTCCTTAAAAGTGTTTCCACCGGATGGGGAGTGGGTGGGTGGTTGGGTGGGGAACAAAACAAAAAAATTGAGAGGAAAAAAACAACAACCGAACAAATGGAGGGTAACCAGAGAAGTGGAAATAACAACAAAATAAAAAATTAAATATAACTTCAAATGTAATATGAATCAATAAAAGACTGGTATATAATTTAATCAGACAAATAGAAATATACTAATATAATTAAAAACGACAAGTGTGGTTCAACATATGAGTACCATACCACTATATATTTAAATGGACAATTTCCAAATATACAGTTTATTTTCCACAATTTTCTCCTGGGTGTGAAAATGAGAGATGGGACGTTGGGGTGTGTGTGATGCTTCGTGTGTGTGTTCTGGACCACTTCTGTGTTGTGGCAGGAATGATGTCAATCCCAGTGTGACATGGAAGTAAAAATCAGCCCACAATCTAGTGTTCAGGGCCGATTTTAAACAAACTGGGCCTGTGTGTGACCTGCTGCTTCTGTTGTCATGCCAGGAATAACATCATTTGTGTTCCAGAACATGTAGGAGTGCTCTGCAGGGTTCCTAGGCCTGTTCCTATGCCTCCCCGCCCCCCCCCCTGGCCAGGTGAGTTGTGGCAGCAGTGGAGGCTAGGAGTGGGGGGATCCCCTTTGGGGGAACTGGTAACCCTATTGGCTAATCAATACAAAACAACTGACCAAGCACAAAGTGGACCTGAAAGGAGGAAAAAATGTAAAATCTTCAAGGGGGTGGGTTTCCTCAGGAGAGGCCAGGCTTTGAGTAACAGCTCTTCTCAGAGGAAAAGCCTGAGTAGAACTTGATTTGAACTCTTGCCATTGTCTTACATGGTTACTTTTCTAGAACAGTATTTCCAATAGGAGAAAAGAAACTATGGACATCATAGACTGTAATTAATACCAGGACTATGTATGTATGTATGTATGTATGTATGTCTAAAATACTTCTTAAAATCCAAGTGCCTAACCAAGGTAATCAGAACTCTACATTTGGAATAAACCAAGTAAACAGTTTTGAATTTACACATAGTTTACATGGATAATATATTTTCTCTATGAGCAAGGAATTATTGAGGGAATGGGGACAGAGGCCAAAGGGAGAGAAAAAGAGAATGGATATCAAGCATTGTGAGATAGGGGGATTGAAGGACTAGCCACACTGAGTACATTCACTGGGGAGCAAAGGAGTTTTATACGGCATTTGCTGAGTGGCTTGTTATTCTTTTTCCAGTTGTGCTTCCTAGGAACATTTGGCAGCGATGTTTGGACACACAATTTGAAAAAGAGGTGGTATTTGATGTGCTGTCATCACCTTCACAGATGTCCCAGTGAAGATTTTCTCAGATTTTGTTGTTCATACAATGTGGCTAGGCAACTCTTTTCAATGCAGATGATTGTGGCTGTAATCCTACCATATGTGTGCCCAAGGATCATTGTAGATATGTGGATGTGTGTATTTATATAATTTATATCTAGATCATTTATACTCATAAAAGACATGTAGCACACTTCCAGTTGCTGGTAGGCAGCAGACATTTACCTTTGTAGGCAACGGGATCAACTTGTCCTAGGTAGACGTGGCTGCCTGAAATAGTTCACATTACAAACAGGAAGCTTAGTGAACTGGCAAGCCCCTCCCCCCAGTCCAATACTGTCTGAGCAGCATGTGAGAAATGATTACTTTTTAAAAGGTATAAAATTTATTATGCACTGTATGTTGGATCCAACCAGCTTTTTTCACTCATTCTCATCTAATTTGTTTATGCAGGTCCCATGATAACCAGCACAGCCTTTGGGTGGTCAAAGGTAGGGCCAGTGCCACGGTTTCTGGTGCCTGCGGCGAGACACCTACTTGCGCTCCTTGCCCCGTGCGTGCGTGCAAAGCGCATACGCGCTTTGGTCTTGTGCAATGACATCACTTGTGACATCATCATGCAGGAACGTCCCCCTCACCTGAGGCGGGCGGCAATGGTGAAGGGGCAGGGAGGCGGCTTGCTACTCACTCGCTGCTGCTTCCACTGGACACATCGGGCTTGGTCAATGGGGACCCTCCTAAATTGAGAAACAGTGTCTGGCCACTCTAGGCCACACAGGGAGCTTCAGAGCCTTCCATGTTCAAACCCTTCTATTAAATCACATCACATATATATTACATTCTTCATTATATTTTTTACCAAGGAAAGATGTTCGTTCGTTCGTTCGTTCGTTCGTTCGTTCGTTCGTTCGTTCCTTCCTTCCTTCCTTCCTTCCTTCCTTCCTTCCTTCCTTCCTTCCTTCCTTCCTTCCTTCCTTCCTTCTATTTATTTGTACATTTTAATCCTGCCCTTCCTCCAAGGAGCTCAAAGTGGCATACATTGTTCTCCCTTCTTCCATTTTATTCTTGCAACAACAACCCAGGGGGGTAGATTAGAGAACGACTGGCCCAAGTTCATTCCTTGAGCTTCACAGCAGAGTGGGGATTTAAACATGGATCTCTCCAATGCTAATCTGACACTTCTTCCTGATTCCTTTTTGCAGGACAGTTCTTATAGCAGCAACAAGAATGGCACTGAGAACAATTGGACTACTAGCTGTGTGAGGTGAGGTGATGTATATAGGCTGGAGTAAGTTGAATATTCCAGATTCTTTTTTTCAGATTTCAGAAGGTATTGAATTTGTTAGTCTAATACATCCAAATTATTTTGGACACGAGGAATCAAACAGCTCTAGTAAATTCCTAAGAAAAACGAAGATGATTGCTATAGAGAAAAAAAGACTACATTGTTTGTTCCAGTTGAATTTTGAGGGCAACTCTTTCTCAAGAGATAAGCTTGATAAATGAACCAAGGCAGTTGGAATTTGTTTGTCACTAAAGCCGACTCTTGGATGATGACTGATTTTTTTTCCTGTACAGATGTCTTTTCAAACTGGGCTGCCTCTGCCCTGTTCCCTGTGCTGTTCTGGCACACTGACATGAATAAATAATGGAAATCCTTTGTAATTCTTACACGAGCCCTGTAGGGTAGCCTTATACAATTGTCTCCATAATACATATGGGGAGGAAAGAGTGAGGATGAGAGGTAGTAGCTGTTCTAAGGTCACCTAGAAAAATCATGGCTGAAGGCAGATTTTGGTGGAACATTGGGTTGCCAACTCCAGGTTGGGAAATTCCTGGAGATTTTGGAGGGTAGGCTTGGGGGAGAGGAGGGACATCATTAGGCTTTCATGCCATGGAATCCATCTTCCAAAGCAGCCATTTTCTCCAGAGGGAATGATCTCTGACACCTGGAGATCAGTTGTATTTCTGTGAGATCTCCAGGCCCTATCTGGAAATTGGCAACTCTGACACATTTCCCAACTCATAGCTCAGTCCTGTAACACAGATTATATCTTTCTATACTAGTGTTGGTACAGCAGGCCTTGTCTCATATAACCAGTGAGGCCCAAGATAGTCCAGCAATGGAATGGATACTTCACTTGCTAGACCGCCCTGCCCCCCCCCCAGCTCCTGCAAAGTTTAATCTCAGGAACTCTTTATCAGACGATAGCCCACATTTATCTTTTCTTTTGCAATACATAAAATAGGTGTTTTTGTTTATAAAATATATATGTAGGCTAAACAAAACTCTAAGTAGGCTAAACAAAACTCTCCCTCAAATACTATAAGTACAACACAAAAACTACATTATTTTTGTTCGCAGCCTGTTTGCTCTAAAGCAGTCCACAGTGAAACAAATTTTGAATCCAATAGACTTGTTCTGTAGTATGCAACAGAGAAGCATAAGATACAAGAAACATACTCATAATTTCTCCAATGAACTCCTACAACGGCACCTTTAAAACTTGCTCTGAGATTTCTTGAAAGAAAAAATAGTGGATTAAAAACTGCTTTGGAATATTCTTATCTGCTGTTAACTTAACAAATAACTACTGCTACTCATAGGAAAGAGAGAGAAAAACAGTTTCTAGTTCAAGAGCTTTTTGGAGAGAGAGAGAGAGAGAGAGAGAGAGAGAGAGAGAGAGAGAGAGAGAGAGAGAGAAGAGCTGGCAATGAAGGATCATGTGTCACAGCCAAGAACAGAGGGGGTGGGGGGGGGAGAAGAGAAGTTACAGCAGTCTGCATTAGTAGATTCTGGCAGCAGTTATCAAAATCCCAGATGTCTCTTTGCTGATGTATGAGTAATGACATAGCTTGATGTTTATGGACAGCTTGTGTTCTCATGGAGAAGGTGTAAAGAAGAGCTGTCACTCTCTTCTACCACAAGATGTCACTAGTACTACTTGAGTGCCGGATGTATATTGACAACATGTCTCTACTGCTGTATTATTAGCAGGCTGCTTTTAATATTTTCCCTTCCCCGTTTTGTAGATGGCTTGGCAGCTTCCTTATTAATCATGTTGATGCTGCATCAAATTTCTTCTGTTTTTTACATTTTATTTTTTAAAATAAAAAATTTCTTAGCACTGGACTGGAAGAAATTTAATTCATGTTTTCAGACTGGTTGATTTTAACTTTGGGTATCTCACAGATAGTGTGAAGTAACTGCAAAGGAAGAAGAAACCCTAGATATTTTTCTCTGTATTTCAGAAACTGTTAAAATCATGGCCAGATTCTATGCATGCCAGAAGTCAGTCAAACTGGTTTCAATGGGACACCCAAAATAATGATGACTTAGGACTGCGGCACTTGTATTAATTATTCCACATGACTGTTTAAAGCTTTTTTTGTGTATAAACTGCACATAAGGGCATCTCATCTTAGATCTGGAGAACAGTTTTATCCATTTGAAACACATTGCCCCTTCCCCATGAAGACATATATAACGTCTTCCTTCCTCCTTCTTTCCTTTCCTTCCATTTGAGTGTTGGTCATGTGTTATGAAATAAAAACAAAAATCAGTATCCTCTCTGGGATATGATAGATTTCAGATAATGGGTTAACTGAAAAAGCTGTCTGACTACTTTTGTATATATACAGGTAAACAATGTTTGTAGCCCCCTCCCCGAATATGCCTTGGTATAGGTAGTATTCTGTTATTAAAATATGACCCTTAAAACAATATTTTGATGAAAAAACCTGACAATTATGACACAGTCACTACCCTCTTTTAGCACTTGATCCCAGCTCGTAGATCGCACCTGGTGTTCATGTCCCTTCTTTGGGAAGAGTATGAGCCAGCCTCCATGTCTATCCTGCATCATAAAATATGACACAAGAGTCACATTCGAATTACATGACCCATCTGTACCTTTTTGGAAAGGATGGATTGAATGGCCAGGGACATGTGCCTGTATGAATATGCAAATTACCTGTGTTACATATTCTTCTTTATTTTGGATCAGTCACATTACCAGATTTATTAAATTATTTTACCATTACGCTCTTCATAGGCTGAAAACCACATATATGAAAGACTGCCCCTCCTTGTGTGAGCCCTTCAGTCCTCCCTGTGCATCTTGCTCTCCATCCTTCCTTTCAGGAAGATCTGGATCAGAGCTTTTCTGTAGCAAACTTGTCATTATAGAATGGCTGTGCTGTGGGGTGAGGGTTATATCATCCTTGTTAGTGCTTAGAAAGAAAAACTCGTACAGCAGAGCAGCTCAAGAGCCTTTTGTTGGTGTGTTGATTTATTCTGGGCCTCTGATGTGTGTTTTAGCATTGTTGTTATTTTAGATTATTATCAGATGTAGTTTGTTTTATGCTTAGTCCTTTTGCAAAAAGTGGTATAAAATACCTTAAATAAATAAATGTAAGCAGTTGGGAAGTGAGACCAAGAATTAGAATTTGGAGATAGATCTTTTTGTCTGTAACTCTGTAAAGCACATTTGTAGAACTATACTATTGGTTGTTTGGGGTCCTGTTTCTCACCACACATTCAGTAGCTGAAGCTGGAGACCTTCACCGCTGTATTTTCTGTAACAAGCAGCTAGTTTGTCAAACAATTCAGTCTGATGCATAAAGGCAGGATGAAACTGGAGCTGCTATGCTTCTACTTTGCCTTCACTAGAGGGATGTGACTTAAGAGTGGCTCAGCTCCCTTTTACATGCATCAGAGTCACAGAAGCAAGCCACCAAGTGCTTCGTCTCAGACCCTGCTTTCATTCGCTTCATCTCCCACATCCCTGAGTTTGAACAAATTCCGAGCATGGTAGATGTTGCTTTTTGTAGGTTCTGGCATTTATGGGCTCCCACACACTGAAGCTCCACTCCAAGATTATGTCCTCTTAGGATAGATGTGAAACATCAACATGCCAAGACCTGCAGCATAGGATGAAACAATAGAGTGCAGTTGAATAGGTGGCAATAAAAGCAATAATGGATGTGCTTCTAGTGAGGGCCAACTAAAAATTGGCCCACAGAGTGTGGCAAATGGAATGAACAGAGCAGCAGCCACACACTCTATCATAGGAGCAATTCAGTGCACAATCCAGAATGCTGTTCATGACATAGAGAGGTGAGGATGTTTCCCCCCATTCATCATTTGCTGAACTGTAATTTGGATTATATGCCCATTTTCCTAAAAAAACACTGACATTTTCTGAAGACCCTCATATAGCTTATGAAGATAAAGATCTATCCTATTTTTTATTATATTTTCAATTTCTTCTTTAAAACACTATGAAAATAAAATTAGAAACAAAAATGAAACAGCTGCTCATAATTATTATGCACTGATCCTCACTCTTTTGGGAAAACTTGATTGACATTTAGATTCTTTGCTAGGTATGGTCTAGCCAAAGTAAAGTGCTTTCAAGTGCTACCTCAGTATTACAGTACGAGTTGTCATGTCAACTCTCCCATTGAAATCAATGAGACTTAAAACATGCTTAACTTGCTTGGATCATGTCCACTAATCTTCACACACGCACACACACGCATGCACACATAATTCCAGAGGACTTTAAATTTAGACCTGGAAATCATTGCTCATGAAGGGCCCTTACCTAACCATACGTGCAGTCATATAGTAAATCCTTTGGGACAATTCATTCGAAATAAGTGTAATAGTATTGCAAAAATGTGACATACGGAAAATAAGTCAATGAATAACTTTAGATTCTATAGACCGGCTGGTGTGTCTGGTTTAGCTCTCAGTTACATTAGTGTGTCCGTTACTTAAGTGAGTGAGATACCAGGCCTGTCCTCAAGGCACAACATTCCAACTTTCTGTCCCATTAGGCAAGGCCTGGTCAGTTTGTTATTTCGTTCCCAGCCATTTCTGGGATATGGGATTAGCCTGCCACAGTTTATATTTGAGGAGTTGGATTTTCTAAATGTGTCCACTAGATAGCACAATAAACTTTCTTCATTTCCAGTTGGGGGAAGAAATCCTTTTTCCCTCCCACCCAAAGAGCCATTAGCCTTTCAGGCTCAGAGTAATGGTGCTTCAGAAAAAGATCAAAGTTTTTCAGATAAGTATTCCTTTACACAATGTTACTGACACTCGACTTTGTAAACAGTTTTTTTCCCCCTCCTCCCCCCCTTTTTTGGTTAAAAAGGACATATAAACATGCCAAGTGAGATAGATAGACTGTCAGTTTTTCTTTTTCTTTCTTGCTTTGTATGTGAGTTAACTGCTCAGTGAGTATCATGGTTGGGTTCTACTGATATAAATGAACTCAGGCCTGTCTTTTGTATAAACAGTCAAATAAAAAATGAAGGGCATATGAAATAATGCCAAGCACGAATTGTGTTTCAGGAACATTGTTGCAAACTTTGATCTCTCTCTCTTTTTTTAAGGCCTTTGATGGGAAAGGCCTGTCTTGTCCCTTGGAAAAAGAAACTTGAACTAGCAATGCAGCGTACTAATAAAGTTAAGACCTTGATTCAGTTTTCTTTCACCATTTCTTTATAGACCAGATGAGTTTTTAAATTCTTCTCTTAAACAATTTTGGGATACTGACCATATTCAGATAACCTGTAAACATCGTTAATTAATGCATATAGAAATATGGGTATGGAATAGGGTTGCCAACTCTGGTTTGGGAAATTCCTAGAGATTTGAGGTTGACGCAAAGGGAGGCCAGGATTGGGGGGTGGGAGGGACCCCAGGCATGTCTAATGCCATAGAGTTCATCCTCCAAAGTAATCATCTCCTCCAGGGGAACTGATCTCTGTTGTCTGGAGATCAGCTGTAATTCTGGGAGATGCCTAGACCCCACCTGAAGAGTGGCGACCCTTTTGCTGCTTGTAAACTGATTCTCCATACAGTTGCATGTCTGGATTCTACCACATGAAAAGGGAAGGGAGTCCTAGGTGCATACAGCACACAGGCTCACTGGGTATGTTCTGATAACATACCACAGTTGTGTTATCTGAACAGGTCTAATGACATCAGAAGGTATTTGATAAGAAACGTTCTTACACATTTTTTTCAAGTGGGAAAACTAAGGATATGATTATATGCTGGAGTTGTAAGGATTCAAATGAACAGCTCAGTCAGTGACTAAAATGGGCCACTTCTATACAGTTATCTGCCCTGAGTTAAATGCTTTCGGGGAGCACTTTTTTCCCTCAGATAAAATTTGACATTAACCAGAATACAGAAATATAACCTTTTAAATGCTGTGTTGTCTTAGCACTGATATGAACAGAAATACATTGAAAAAGTTTTCCTTCAGACTATTGAGAGTCTTAAAAAGTACAAGGTATCAGTTTAGTGTTAATATAATTGTTAACATACTATTCCATCATACATGAAAGTATCTAAAGGAAATAGGAAATATATCAGCTGATTGTTATGAACATAATATATCCAGAGCAAGAGAACTGTATGTTCTGTGACACAGGTGGGAGCCCACTTGTGTGGGGAGGGTGGACTATAAATTGAAGAAAATAAAAAAATAAATAACCTTCAGTAATAGTGTCCTAATTCTGTTCTATTTACTTATTTATACCTCACCTTTCTTCTCACTGAGGACCCAAGGTGGCTTTCATAACTCTCCTTGCCTCCATTTTATCCCTACAACAACTCTGTGAGGCAAATGAGGCTAAGAGTGTATGACTGGCCCAAGGTCACCCAGCAAGCATCCACAGCAGAGCAGGAAGTCAAACCTGGTTCTCCCAGATCCTAGTCCAACACTCTATCCACTGCAGCACACTGGCTTCCTAAGCAACATCAAACACTTCAACAAAACAAATGTTTACACACACACACACACCCGCAGGGCTTTTGCACAGTTTGGTATGAACATCCCTTCCAATTCAGAGGCTTGCTAAGTGAGAAAAGTATGTACTGCTTCTTACCACTTTGACTTCCTCTTAACCAGCTTGCAGTCTTGAGTAAAATGAGCTGGATCATCTCAACTTAGTCCTGAATGAGCAGTAGCAGTAGATCACTTGGCAAAAAGGAGCAGCTATGCATAATTTGACACCATTGACAGCAACGTCTGAGCAGGAAGTTGGGGGGGGGGGCGCGCGGAGCTGGCACTTTTGAGATAATGTGCCACTAGAACTCACCTTTTGACCTCAACCATGTGGTGATTCTGGGTTACAAGGATAGAGACTATTGTCATGGTCTACTGAGATAATACTGTCGTATAAAAAACTAGCTTTTCTCCACTGCTGAGTGGCAAAAGATATCTTAGGGTCTCTTCACTGTATAGTGTCACAAATGGTGAAGGCCTGAAGGGTAGCTGTGTCAGGCTGCTTTGGGAAAAATAACACAGGTTCTAGTTGTAGCTTGAATACTTTTATTGAGACAGCCCAGGGTCCAGATCCCAAGTTGTAGTGATAGAATCCTGCATGATGCTGTGTGCTAGCATCCAGTTGCAGCAAAACTGGGTCGAGAGGATGAATTTGGGAAAATAACAGACTGTTTATGTCCCTTTGGAAGTGCTAACAATTCTGAAAAAACTGCAGTGGGCACAATGTGGGCATTCAGCCAGCCTTCTCAATACATTCATGAAATTTTTCTGGATCAGTGCAAACTTTTATAGAAACTGGTTTTCCAGATTATTTATCCTCAAACTGAGTTGATCACAGATTTTCCAAGTGTGGATATCCCTCCTTTTCTCAGGTGCCACCTCCAAACTGTAAGGCACATTTTCACCTCCTTTTCCACATTAACCACCAACTAAGAAAAGTTTCACAGCTTTATCCCCCAACTATACCTCCTCATCCACATTCCATTCCTTGCTCCTTCCTTCATTTTTTTTAAATGGCCGTGGTGTGCATGGAGTATTACACCTTTATTATTATACATTGTTTTGTATGAATGATAGATTTGTCTCTGACTAGGCTCTGCTGTGACAGCTTCACTTTTCTGAAGGTAGATGAATTTGTATTGTATTTTAATACATTGTTATCCGCCCTGAGCCTGCTCGTGGGGAGAATAGAAATTTTAAATAAATAAATAAATAAATAAATAAATAAATAAATAAATAAATAAATAAATAAGGTGCAACCCAGAAAATGGGTAAGATTTGGAACTGCCTGTACATACATATTCTTTGTAGGGGCTGCCACCTTGTGAAGTGGTCTACCTGAGGAGGTCTGGAAACCCCCTCACATTTCTATTATTCTGCAGAATGAGTGAAACAAAAATGTTAGTAGGACATTTCTACAAAGGGACTAGAACTAACAATATTGAACAGCCCAGGGGATCATGAAGCTGAAGTTGATTCTCAGTTCCCAGTTCCTTATTCACAGTTCCTAGTTCCTTATTTGCAGAGCAAAACACAAATATTGGGGGAAGTTGAAAAGCTCTGTACCCCAAAACAAAGACTGTAGGAGCACATATCATGCACCTCCGTATTCAGTGGACTCTCCCCTCTAAGTGGATATATGTTGGGTCCTCCTATGAAGCCCAGTCCTTGAGTTAACAGCTTACATGGCCCCACACCATACAGCCCTGCACTCACTAGACTGTTCCCTACAACCAGACAAGTGCTGGTGCCCATCCAAACACTGGTTCTGGAGTTAGGACCTCAAGTGGGATCTTGAATGTATGGTGATTGGGGTCAGGACCAGTACACTCTGCACAGAATTTTTGTGCTGGGCAAGATTTCTCTCTCTTTTTCTCTGTATGTGTGGATTTATTTGTAATTTACTTTAATGTTTGCTTAAGAGCAAACTATTGGGAAAAATTAAATAATGAAAAATTATGAAGGGAATATACAGAGAGGTATGTACAGTAAACATTCAAATTATTGGTGAATGTGCAGATAAATGTGCATGCAAAGAGAATTGAGACAATAGAAATTCCCACATGAAGACTTAACAAAGAATGGGAAAGGACAACAAGACATATAAACATTCAGAGATTCATTATTAATCAGTTCCTTAGTAAAACATGCCTCATTGAGATGAGAGAAGCACCATGTCAGAGCACTGTTGGATGGAACAAGACTTCACAACAGGGAGGAATTATGTTTGTTGCATGGGTTGTGAAGTATAGGTCATTATCAGGGCTTTTTTTCCAGCTGGAATGCAGTGGAACGGAGTTCTGGCACCTCTTCAAAATGGTCACATGGCCAGTGGCTCCACCCCCTGATCTCCAGACAGAGGGGAGTTTAGATTGCCCTCTGTGCTGCAGCGGCGTGGAGGGCAATCTAAACTCCCTTCTGTCTGGAGATCAGGGGGTGGGGCCACCGGCCATGTGACCATTTTTACTGAGGGTGATTTAAACTTTAAAAAACTCCCCCCTTGTTCCAGCTGACCCAAAGTGACGTCATTGTGCTGTCCTGAGTTCCATCACCTCTTTTCCCAGAAAAAAAAGCTCTGGTCATTATAAGGTGAGAAACATTTACATCAACTTTTAAAAAGTGTATGCATGTACCCATCCTATTGTAGCAACAATCCAGTCTCCAAGGCATTATACCTGGCCGACAGAGTGGACATTGATTCAGCTGCTATAGTTCTGTATTACTGAGAGTCCGCCAGCTCCTCCAAGTGGTAATAAGTTCTAGGGGTAGCATCAAGCGTCTAATACCCTGTTCCTTGCTTCTAGTACTGAGCCAGTCCTTTGAGTACTTCATTTTTCAGGCAGTAATTAACAGACATCTTCCTAGACAAAAGCAAAGGAAGTAAGAAGTTGCTCCTTTGCTGTTTTGAACGAATCACAGCTAATGTTGCCGGCCAGCCTCCTCCTTTGCTGGCATTCTTCAGTTTAGTCCATTACATCTTAATGGAGAATAGGATCTGAATGTATGCATCTTCTTGATAGAGCTGGCAATGGAAATCGGACTTTGGGACAAACAACCATAAATCAGGCCTGTCTTGATTAAATTGGGCATGGCTGGCAAGTAAGTTATTAGCTCCTGTGAAACTGATACAGATATAGTCAGTTTTGTGGTGCCTTTCACAGCTATGATGGGAACTAGCCACTGGGCCCAAGAAGAAAAAGGGAATAAAAGAGCAAGAGACACAGAATCCTATGACATCAATAATTTTCTAGAAAAAAACCTCTTTGATTCTGCTCTTCCCCTCTTGATAATTAATATCAGCTGGTCGATCAGTAAGGATGAGACTACTTATAATACATTGACTGAGGCTGAGCGGGGGCAATACGTGTGTCGCTGTTTTTAGGAATTTATGTTGTTATTGATGTTTATATTGCTGCTTAATTTTATTCTATTTTATTGTACATTTTAAAATGCTGGGATCTGCTCTGAGCCTGCTTGTGGGGAGAATGGAATAATTTTTTTAAAAAAATTAATAAAAAGAAGGGGAAAGGAAAGGCAGAGAGAAAGTGAGGTGGTTATTCTTACTAATGTGCAAAAAATAGGTTTAATACAATTTGGAAATTCAGGCTAGGGGCTGAGAGAGTTGTTCATTAATGCATTCTGAAGATATGCTTCATGCATAACAGTCAAGGAACCATGTCGTCTTGACAAAAATTACAGCTATATGAAAAGGTTCTGTTATTTTGTTCCTTGCTCCTCTTATTCAAACATGGTTTCCATTTTTCAGTGTTGTCTCATAGCTTTCTAGGCCAGTCTGGAATCTTCTTGGCTTGTTATCCCCCACTCAGGGATCCAACATGATAGGCCACACCTATATAGGAATGACAGGATATACCTTTCTGAGAAAGGGTGTGACCTCTATCTGGCTGATCTTCATTTGGAACTGCACGACTTAATAGTCAGCAGGTGGAGCAAGGGTTGTTAAGCTAGGCTAACCCCCTTGTGTGTCAGGAATAGAGTGGGCTGCTCAGGATAGGTAGGGTTAATTGGCAAACACCTGGGGGCATCACGGTGATGGGGGACATGTCCAGAACAGGCCATCACAGGCTGTGGGGCTGGGTGGTGCTGTGAAAGAGAGCCCTTGGTGCTGTAGTTTTTTGGGGTCAGGGTGTCTCGAACCTGGTAGATGCCTTGTGGCCCGTCAAAGAAGGTAGATGACACTGGGCTTCTCTTGGTACAGATCGGCTGTGCAGCTGGGATAAACAAGGCTAGCAAAAATGCCACCCAAGATTGGAGCCAGGTTGAACTTGCCCGGTGGGCACCCAAGGGGGTTGCCTAGCACAGCCTGCACTTAAAATAGTCAGCTTATTTTCAAATAAGCAATGACATAGATAATCCATTTAAATAATTAAATATATAAATATAAATAAGCAACTATTGACCCCACATAATCATGTCTGTGTATTCATTTTGATGTGTCACATTTGGGGTAATGGGGCAAAAGAATTTTTTTTCCAAGTGTTCAAGAACGCCCCTTTCAAATATGTGATAAAATTTCAATTTGAGCAGAGTAGAATTCACATATCATTAATTTGAACATTTTGAGCTAAATCAGAGAATTAATTGACTAATCCATGCACACAAGAGACAACAAGGGTATAATCTCCCTCCTTGCTGACCTGGTGGTACCTGTTGAACTTCTGAACAGGCACCATTCAAGTGGCATTTTATGTGGCTCTTTATAGAATAACAAAAGCAGACAGAGGGAAAGAGACCCTGACCCCCCAAAATTACAATTACAAGAGTGGGTAAAATGATGGAACAGGGATAGGAAGGAAACTAAAGGGTAAGAGGCTAAATATACACAGATGCAGTTACATGTACTTGGGCATCATTTGAGATGGGAGTAACGTTCAGACAAACTGAACTTTGTGTTCTGAAATGCAGAAATTTGGGGAGTGGAGGCTTATAATGAAGAAGTACAATGTTACACAGTTTTAACATAAGGCTTGACTGTGCCAGCAACTCTAGAGTCAATCAGGAAAGCATGTGTAATGTGTGTAGAAGGTGTGATCTGTATTCTTGACCTGGAATAAATTGTGACAGTCATATAGTGTGCCAGGGCTTTGAACTCTGTTATGCTTCCCTGCCCTCATCTAACAGTGATCATATCTGGCAATAGTACAGTATAGACATCACTATGTTTCATTGCTTAGAAAAAAAGACAATAGGGAAACCATTATTTTATCAAATTATGATATAATCCTTTGCAGAGTTATACCTTTCTAAATCCATTGAAGTCACTCTGTACAGGATTGCGCTGTTAGTGGGCTTATGCTAGGAGGGGTATTTGGTTTGTCATGCATCTTTCAAATAATAACCACACCTTTTTATTATTAGTTAATCAATCTTTGTGTAGCTCTTCTGCCAGGCAGTCAGATGGTAAAGATAGCAACAAGGGGTATCTTCAAATGGGACTATAATTTTTGGAGGACGGGGGAATGATTTCATGAAAGCATAAATGGCACAATCATATAGATTATCTGTTAATATGGAGAGACTCCTGCACTTGGGATAGAATGCCAACACTTTTTTTAAAAAAAGCATTTTTAACTTTAGATAAATTAATGGCCAGAAAGGTTTGGTTGGTTTCAAGATGACGTGAAATGTTTTCT
The DNA here is from genome assembly GCF_028583425.1 of Eublepharis macularius. Taxonomy (NCBI): domain Eukaryota; kingdom Metazoa; phylum Chordata; class Lepidosauria; order Squamata; family Eublepharidae; genus Eublepharis; species Eublepharis macularius. Next base: position 53,073,577 of record NC_072796.1, read on the forward strand.
TCTGGGGACTGTTGAGTTTCTGGGCCCACAGCCTCCAAAATGTCCTTTATGTCTTTAGTCTGTTCTTTTCAATGCACATACATCCTGAATGTATGTGTGTACATCTTTTACAACTCATAAAGTGCTACTTTACCAATGTAACTGGGGACCAGTACATGGATCAATTTGGGGTTTGACTCTAGGGATTCCATTCCTCTGGTGGGAGTGGGGGATCCTCCACTTTCACCCTCCACCCCATGCTTCCACTTACCTGGTCGGTGGGGGAGGAAGGCATGGGAACAGGTCTCCTGGGCACACTCCTGGGAGTGACATCATTGTGCCACCCCAAGAAGACTCCTGTGCTTCGCCACAGGCTAATTTGGGCCCCAAACAGGCTGAATTGGGCCTGTTTGAGGCCCAAATTGGCCTGCAGGGAAGCACACGCACACTCCTGCACTTGCACGATGATGTCACAGGAAATGTCATCATGCAGTTTCAGGGCCATGTGTGCTGTGCGCACACGAGTAGTACTTGAAGAAAGGAAGAAGAAGGTAATAACCAGGTCTCCCCCTCCCACTGGGAGGATAAGGTGTCTTGGCAACCCTATTTGAATCATATGTTTAGTTGTACATGTGTTGAACATAACATGGGAATTATTCAATGTGTGTATAAATAAAAATCAAGTGTACAGTGTACACAAGTGGTATGGGAGATAGCTGTAACTTGTGGACTGGCCTACTCTGACTGGAGCTTCGTTGCTGAAAAGGTAATCTCCAGCCCAGGCTTGTACTCAGAGTGCAATCCTAAGCAGTTCTGCTTAGAATCCTACTCAGGTTTCTTCAATGGTGCTTACTCCCAGGAACATGTTTTTAGGATTGTTCTGTGCATGATTTTTCTGGTAAAACTAATCAAAATTAAACCTGGTAGATCCAAAATTATAAATACCCAAATCCACTCAAGTTTATTTCTGAACCTCCTAGTAACTGTCAAGCAATCTACAGGTGATCTGTACTAATGTACTTATGTCAAGAAATGTTTATGAATTATGAATAACCCCAATTGGACAGAGATTCCTGGAGATTTCTGGGGAAAAGCAGCTAATGCTCTAGGCACAAACAAAACTGGAAAAGTGTGTGTTCCCACATCCCAAAAGGTTGTCTCCTATACTTGAAATTTCCTGTTTGGACCCCCAAACAGTTTACCTGGTCTGGACTAAAGATTGCTGCCCAAGAGCTGGTTGGGTGGCAGAGATATTCTTCAGATTTTTTTTTTAAAGAAATGAGTCTGGGATGGACCAGGGTATGGTAGGGTGGTGATATACCCTTTCTTAGCTTAATCTGTTGCTATGCACCTAGCATGTTACTGAGACTAAATATCATTGTGATCATGTCATGTCAGGATTAATTATTATGCTAACTACTGGGCAGACACTTATCCATTAGAGGATCATTGCTGTGGTGTAATTGTTTAGAAATGTTTCTTTTGTGCCCTATGGACTGGGCTTCCTTAACACTCCTCCGTTTTGACTCTTTATTAGGTCAGTTGTGGCTATGTTTCCAACATGAGCAAGGAATACTCTGTGTGTGTATAAAACAGTATGCCCACTTTTTTTAATGAAGAAAAATATTGTTTGGGGCATACAGACATGGGGCAGCTCAGAATATGGTTCCGCCAGGACCAAGTCCTTTAATTTGGCTCTGCCATGTGAGAATGTTCATTGTATATGAAGATTCTTTAGGGCCCCATTTACATTGTACTGTAGAATCCACACACACACACACACCCGACCAACCATGTACTCTAATAATATTGCTTGGCCAAGCAGCAGCATGGTAAAAGATCCTGAAATAAGTGCTTATATTTTCACAAGACATTGTCAGTACCAATGAAATGTCCTTTCAGGGAACTGCACACTTAACATTTTTATGTTCATCTGTTACGAAGTACAGAGCCATCACAAACAGTATTGCTGACACAGTTTTCAGGCTGTATCCAATGTCAGGCTGCACAAGTCTTGCATATTATAGCTGAATGATAGAAAATAAAACCTAGCAAACTGAACAGAACTTAAAAGAGTCATGTTTAGCAAAGATTTTAAGGACTTCAGGGGAACTAGAAGAAAGTTACTTGCATCACATGCCCCCAGGCTATTCTAGTTTGTATGACACCTGAAAAATATTTCATGGAAATTCAGAGTTGCTGTGAGAATTAACAATGTTAACAGCACATTGTGGTGAGTACTTTGCTCTATGAGTTGTTTAAGGGAATCTGCATGATCAGAGGAGAGATTGGTGGGCTTTCCTTGTGATGGTGTGGCTACAGCGGCCAGTCTTAGCTTCATGTGGTATCCTCTCTTTATAGGGATGCTTGCCTGGCGACTGGCGCAGCCCTTTTGAATTGTTAGGAAATTGCAGAACAGCCTCAAGTTGGAGGATGACTCCTTGTGTTGGAGGAAGGATTCACACTTTGCTGAATAAAGTGCTAGGATTCAGGCCACAACCTCTATTAGTTAACATCATTTTGTTTTGTATTGTTCTGTAATCCATAATGATATGCAGCCATGTGATTTATGGAATATTTATGAAGGGGGATATAAGCAAGTTTTAGGTGAATAGCCAAGTAAATCCCACAATTATTTTTCATATACTCCATTCCTCTCCCAGCTTCGAGCTTTCTGAGAAAATACCCTTGCCTACTTGTTACACCAGTCGTCATCACCAAGAAAGCAATATTACAGCCACTCCTGAAATCTTAGGGCCCCAAATGCACATTTCATGAAAATGTGTGAAATGTCCTTTTAAAAAAACAAAAAAAATCAGGATGAAAAGATTTGGATCAGAGAAAAAGCTGAAGGAAGGGAGGTGTCTTTCCTTTTCTCTGCCCACAACTGTTCTTCTACAGGTTGGTTACCCCCAAAGATATTGTCGCAAACAATGATGTAGAGTCCCGTAGGAGGAAGTGGCTTGGGAGAAAGTACGGTGATGAGGAGAATCTAAAGCGAGGACAGGGTTAAACTCTTTCTTCACTCTTATTTAACCCTTCCAAATAAGATTAATCTTTTTTTTAAAAAAAGAAATAGCTATTGGGTTTCTATTATGTGTGTTTCTGTGTTAATATGTAGTTAGATCCTTAGGGGATCCAGCAGATGTTTCAGAAGATATTTTACTTCCTGCCTTTTCTATATCGTGACTATTCACTACTTCATTATGTGTGCTGTTGCAACTGTTTATGTTCTGGAATGTGATGTGCAGTGAGGTTTTCTTATGAATAGTTTCCTGATTTTTATTTCCTTCTTTTTTTAAAACTCACTTTTAGTGCATCCAACAAGTGTTTTTGAAACAGAAAAAAATAGATTGGAAATGGCTCCTTAATGTTACTTAGGAAATTGGAGGGATGTGCATCAAACATGTGATTATAGTTTCGTAAGAGTTAGGCACACAGGCTTTCTAAGCATTCATGGTATTTGGATTGACAAGACAGACCATGATGGTTCCAAAGGGTCAATAAAACATGTGCCATGAAGGATTTATACAATAGAGAGTAATGGCTTCTTTGGAACTGCAATGCTGTATTGGGTCAATAATAATCTACTTTTAAAGAATGCCAAAATATAAATTTATGCAGCCAGCTACAATCTCTTCCAGTCTATCAGATAAATGATATGAATTATCTACACTCGTGTACACACTGCCCTGTACACATAGCAATCAGAGTGAAGAGAGTAAAAAACACATGCTACAGAACACCAAAACTTCTTTTAAATCAAATGTGTTTCAGTGGGAAGAATTAACCTTATGCTTATTTCTCTCCCACAGGCATTTCAGGGCAGTCACAATAGGCCACCTGTAAAGTCCCTAATTATCAGGCAGAAAGCCCTGACCCAAATCCACACAGGGTCCCCTCTCTCCTCTTCACAGTGACTTCACCTGGCAGGAAGCCCGTCCCCTCAGTTCATTACCCCTCACCCAGATGAATGTCCAGGCCTATTGGAGCCAGGGAACCCAATATTTCTTTCCCTTATACTCAGCCACCATTTAATCATTTAGACATGTTGGTCATGACTAGAAATGGGCACGATCAGCATTACGATTGAAAAATACCCACGATAATGGCGTCCACGCGATCGGGACCCGGCGGATCAGTGCTGTCCACGGCGACCGATCCAGCGTTCGGGGGTGGGGGCTTCATCGGGGCTTGATCGGAGCAATCGGTATCTGATCGGAGATCCAGTCACTCCAGCGCCAGTAATCTATTCCCCTGGCAATGGAGCCAGGGGAATGCCTGAGCTTCTGTCACCCTGGAAACCCGAATGGAAGCTCAGCTTGCCTTGATCAGCAGGGCTTCCTTCCAACCATGGAGCAGCAACGCACTCACCAGTTGGGAGAAGACAGCCAGGGGAGGGAGGGGGAAGGGGGTGTTCTGTAGCCATGGGCACTCCAAACGTTTTTTGCTTTTTAAAAAAATGGGGCTTTGTAGGAGGAATGGCTGTTTTTCTGTCTGTCACTCTCTGTTTTTAACCTGCTTTTAAAACACTGTGTTTTGTGGGAAAACCTCATTCACGGCTCTGTGTGTGTGTGTTTAAAATATGCTTTTGGAAGACTGGCTGCTTGCTTTTAAAATTGGGTGGGGAGGAATGGAGGATTCTGTCCCTGCTTTTTTTAAAGGCTGGCTGAAACATGTTGACGGAGTCTCTCTCTCTCTCTCTCTCTCTCTCTCTCTCTATTTGGAGAGTCAGGGATGGGTTAAAAACTCCCCCCCTCTGTTCTAAGTGTGTGTGTGTGTGTGTGTGTGTGTGTGTGTGTGTGTGTGTGTGTGTGAACGTTCCCTCCCTGAGGGGAGGCGGCTCGTCACCGGGTTAAAAACTCCCCCCCCGTTCTAAGTGTGTGTGAACGTCCCCTCCCTGAGGGGAGGTGATCGTCACCGGGTTAAAAACTTCCCCCCTCTGCTCTAAGTGTGTGTGTGTGTGTGTGTGTGTGTGTGTGTGTGTGTGTGTGTGTGTGAACGTCCCCTCCCTGAGGGGAGGCAGCTCGTCGCCGCCTCCCTGTGCCTGCCAGACCCGGTGGTCGCCGCCACCACCCACCTTCCAACATAGCTGGGAACAGTGGGGCACCCCTCTGCTTTGGCCTCCCCGATCCCCGATCCACAGATTGGAAACGGGAGATGACTGGTGTGGATCGGTGATTTGGGGTCGTCACTGGTGCCGATCCCCGATCAGCTTGATAGGTAATTTTTTTTGGATCATGCCCACCTCTAGTCATGACCAAAGATTTGTGTTATTAGTATGTGTGGTGTTTCCCTAAGCCAACAACTTCCAGCTATCCAGGGTTAAAGAGGAAAACTTTAAAAATTTTATTTAAAGATGAACAACATAAGAGTGAAGCAAGATTCGGATCCATTAGTATCAATTAGAAATCTAGTTGATCTATAAACTGCTACTGGACCCAATCTTGCTCTTCTAGTACAAACCAACAGAGCTACCCATCTGAAACATAGGAGTGAGTGATTCAATCACTTTGATACATTGTTCTTTAGATGTGAACTTATAACCCCACACTCTCATAACAGTGGCTGGTTACACTACAACATAATGGGTATGAGAAGCCAACTTTCTCTCTGCAGCTTCCCTTCAGCAGCCTCAAATTCTTCTCCCTCTCAAACTGTCTTAAGGGTTCTCAAGTGCCATCAGCCCCAACATTCCATTAGCTCTCGTTGTTGGTTTGTTGTTGGGAGAGATAGAACTTAAACCCATCTGTCACATGGGCATGAACCCAACAATATAAATCTCAGGAACACGGAATTCCTAACATGTTTCCTTGAGTCAATGCAAGAGATTTTGAGTTTGTTTGTGGTATATTCTCACCTGCAGATCCCATGAGTGTTGGTCTGCCAGGTCAGCTGGGCTAATGCAAATCTTTTCCAGAGAACACTACATCAGATAGATTAGGGTTGTACTGATTTATTTCTACTTGCTTTTTATCCCCTCTGAAGTAACCTTTTGCATTACACCCCCCTTGTTCCTTCCTTTCCTATTGCATTTTGTAAAAGTGCCTTGACAGACTGAAGAGTCCTTTCTTTTGACCCTGTATTTTGGCACAGCCTGTTTCCCATTTTTTTGGTTAGCTCAATAAAATAAATCTCTTGCTGAAGATCTGCCTAGGACCCATTCCTCTGGAATAAGAGTGAATTTATCTCCATTCTCAAAAACACTTCAATTACTTATGTTGTGGGCAAGGACCATCCAGCCCAAGAAAGTGATCTCAGGCTAAAGATAAGGAGGAGTTCCTTTCGTTTCTCTTCTCTGGAGTACTAAACTTTTTTTGGTTTGGAGCTCTACTAAACCTCTAGGAATAAATAAGGTAATTCCATCACTTTTCTCTATCCTTTGGATGAAGGTTGTGATCATTGACAAGTTTTTATCCAAATTGAACAGAAAACAAAGAAGTTACAGCCAGTAATGTACACACCCGCGGAGCATCCCGGCGTTGTGCTAAATGTTCGCTAAACACCCAGAAGTGTAACGTCTTTCTAGCACAATTCAGAAATCGTGCTAGAAAGACGCTATACTTCCGGGTGTTTAGCGAACATTTAGTGCAACACCGGGATGCTCCGCGGGTGTGTGGATTCAGCCATGTTGTAACAAAAAATAATATTGTTTTTTATTGAACAAAACCAAAAATAGTATTTGTGTACACCTTTATAGGCAGGTACTAGTTCAGTTTGGTAGTGACAGGGTCACCTTTCCTGGGGGCTGGACCAAGCCAATATTGTGGAGAGTGAGCAGAAAGAGCCATCATAGATGCTACTACTCCCTACACATCCCCTGCACTGTGGCCACAACCAAGGGCCACTCCTGGTACTAGGAGAACAGCGTTCTGGAACCAGTTTGTTTTCTCCTGATGTTTTTGTCGGATCTTGATGTTGCAAAGAGAGGCAAAACCAGTATGTGTCTGGGGAGCCCTTAGTGGCTCTCAGCAGCCCTGCAACCACCACTGCAATGTCACCACTCCCCACCATTTAGGGAAACAAGCATTGCTGCACTGATCAAACAAACAAGACAGCCAACTAAGAATTTCAGCACTTCTAAATGGGGATGCTTGAGCAGCTGCCATTCTGGCTCATGTTCTGTTCATTTGAGGCAAACAGGGAACTGATTTTTCTTCAGGAAGTTTAGCTGTTTGTGAGCAGCTCAAGACTGTTTGGTGGGTTGCTTTCAGTGGATTCAAACAGTGCAGAGCAGTGCAACCAGAAGCATATCACATTCCCACACAGTTTAATTAGAGTCCTACCCCTCCCCAAGCCAATTGTTTAAATAAATAGAGAACAAAATACTCAGAGACTAATTTACAACCCCTTTTTAAAAACAGTCTTACTGCTTGGTGTTTGTTTATCAATGTTATTTTGCAGATGCACATTTTTTGCACAGCATCATGTCCCCCCCCCATCATTTAATTACCTGACTCAACCACCCATGACCCTGGGGGAGAATACATTTCATCTCCTGGGCAGGTGCAAACTCCACCATCACAGCTACAGCACAAGTTTCACAGAGGTAAGGAAATCTGAGGCTTGGCTTGTGAGCAACGTTCCTTCTAAGTTGTGGAGTGTTGTGAGCCAAAAATCTACTTTGTGAGCCGAAACAACAATTTGCATTAAAGTTTTGAGCATGCCTCCTTTAATATATACAAACATACAAAACATACAAACATAAACTACAAACTATTTTAATTTGTATTGTTTCTCACTCCGAAACAACAATGTAAGCAGTCATCATACATGGTTTCTAAAAATTAAACTAAATTACTCTGCAGGTAAAGTTATTAATACTTCTCCTTCCCACCTGTTTGATATAAAAATAGAAATATATCTGAGAACATGTGCTAGGGTCTGCATCCCATCCTGGGCACATGTTAGCCTTCTCTATTCCAACAAAATTGCAGCAGGTAGACAGAGAGATTTACAGTATAATCCTGTACAAAGTAACTCCAGTCTAAGTCCATCAATTTCTAGCCTCTGTAAAATCCAAAAACAAAAAACCATGTAATACATTTTGATTACAATAAAAACAAATTAACAATATAAAACCAGTTGTCCAAGACCATATAGTCCCGTTAGGTGGAAGGGCCACAAAAATGCGAGTATACTTCTGTATAAAAATGGATATGTTCATGGTGATTACAAATGGGTAGCTGTGATAGTTCGTTGCTGCAAAATAAAGCAGACACCCTGCGGCACCTTACAGACTAGCACATTTATTTCAAGATGAGCTTTTGTGTATCAGTGTTGACTTTTTAAGATATGTATGGAAATCTACCTGAGAATCATTCTTATGTTTTCTTTTCCCCACAAATGAATCTGCACTTGAAAGACTCATGATGAATTCATCCTTGATCTTAATCACCACCCCGCCCAACCTGTCCCATAAGATGGAAGTTTGACTTCCACATTTGAAGAAGTGAGCAGTGACTCACAAAAACTCATACTTTAATAAAAGTTAGTCTTTAAGGCGCCACTGGACTTTTGTTTTACGTTCATGCTGACTGGCTTTCTTGTGGTTCAGGTGCGATTCTGACTGCGGATTTCTCAGCTCAGGCAGTTAGCCATTACTCTATACAAGCACCTAGAAATCTAACACCACACAACATTTGGAACAGTTGTGCTTTAGACAATTATAAATCACATAAGCGCTGTCCAAATGCAGTATCTCTCTCATAGACTTCTACTCTTCTCCATGTCACAAAGAAAATGTGGCCCTTTCATTTTAGACAGAAACTCAGGAATGGAAACCTGGCATATTAGTAACTTTGTGCATGCAACTTCAATAGCCTGAAGTCCATTTGCCAGTTTTCTGGGGCAAATAAACAAGATCTGCACAGTGTTGCAACTCAGAGGGATATGACGTACAAATGCAGAATTGTAAGCTTTGATTTTTCTTTAGAATATTTATGTACAGCCTGTACAGAGAGCTGCTAGAGGTGGCTCACAAACAAAAAACAACATAATTTTTAAGAAATCGGGATGACAGGAGGAAACATTTCCAGAATGCTTCGATCTATCATCATTACGATACCCAAAACTGGGCCCATCAGCAGGTTGTAAGCCAGTTAACATGAACAGGATCAAAACCTAAACCTCTGGAATTGGCCAGTAACCACTGGTTTTGGACAAAGCGAAAGAGAAGACTTTGTGGCACCAAAGACTTTCAGTTTGGTAGCCATCGTGGTCTGCAGTAGAACAGCAGGATCAGGGTCCAGTAGCACCTTAGAGACCAACAAGATTTTCAGGGTATAAGCTTTTGAGAATCAAAGTTCCCTTTTTCTTCATATCTGAAGAAGAGAGCTTTGACTCTGGAAAGCTCATATCCTGAAAGTCTTGTTGGTCTCTGTGGTGCCACTGGATTGAAACTCTGCAAAATCTTTAAGGCTTCCTGTTTAATTCTGCACCTACAGACTCCTCTGTGAACAAGGAGGCCTTTCCTTGGCTTCTGCTGCAGGAGATAAGGCAAGTCAGGCATAGCTGCCCTTGGTGGCTCACTTTAGTTTCAGGTCTAGATTTGGGGTGAGAGGCAAAGAAGGGCTGTGAGCCTGTGAGCCTGCAGAGAAGGAGATGGTTTTAAAAAAGAAAATGAGAGAGCCAAGCTGGAGCCAGCCCCAAAGTGGCCATGCTAAAATAAACACTGTGATCCTAAGTAGAGTTACTCCAGTCTGTCCATTGATTTCATTTTAGATGGAGATGCTCAGCTTGCCAAGACAAGGCAGCCAGATCTGGTTCTTGGCTGAGTCTGCATTTCAGGCTGTAATAGCCACTTTGGAAGAGGCCTCAAAAAGGATACCTCATCAATGGCCAAGCTCAACCAGCCTCCTTCAGCACTGCAATGGCTGTCTCCTCCTCCTCATCTGGCCATTGGCGGGCACAGTGAGCACCTGGCCCAGCTCTCCACCCTCCTTCCCCTCCTTGTAGTCCTTCTTGCCAGACTTCTTGTGCGCCAAGGCCCAGTTAAACGACACCTTCACCATGGCGGCAGCTGAGGTGCTACCTCCTCTCCTCTACTCTCTGGGGCTGAGGAGATCCTAGTGGATTCAGGCTGCACAGGTCAGGCCAGGCCCCATTACTCAGCTCTGCTCTGTTCCCCAGCTAGTGAGCCAATGGTGGGTGGAGGCGCTCTCCACCCCAGGCTCCAAGCCAGCCACAGCCAGGAAGGGAAGAGAGAAGTGGGACAAGGTTCCATCACTAGGACCCACCCACAGGCTCCGGCTGAGTGGGAGGGCGGGGCTGCCTGGGAGTTAGTACCTAAGAGCATCAGCTGAGAAATTGTGAGTGGAGGAGTCAAAATCTGTGAGCAATTGCTCAGCTGCTCAGGTTAGTGGGAACACTGCTTGTGGGTGATCACAGCTGTTGAAAATGGTATATTCTCCTGCTGAATATGTTTGCTGCAAAGTTCTCATCATCCCTGCAACTAAATAGTCTGCTTATTTTAACTTACTTTTAAAGCAGACCCTCCAGTTTAAAAAGCAGTATGAGCTGGTGTAGGAGACTGTGCTCAGGGGAGGAAAACAAAACTCCAGCTCCATCTATCAATCCCTTGTGTGTGGGTAATGGAGCTTACTGGATTGCAGCCTTCAAGGATAGTAACCTTGTGAAATACGGACCTTGACTTGCTTAGTAGGGAGCTGAGAACAGAATGACAGTAAAAAAAATGCCAGGACCCACCACTGACATCCTTCCCCCTCACCACACACTGCCTGCTGTTGTGGTATCTGTTTTTTCCAGATATCTCCCATCTACACTATTGACTGGTTTATCGGGCAGCAGGTATCTCTATCAGTCTATCTTGAATTGTCATCCAACAGAAGATTAAACGCAGCCGCCTCTTCCTCCTGATTTTCGGTCTTCACATTACAAAGTTTTCAATCAAATTTCAGTGGTGTACATTTAGCTGAGAGAACTCCAAGGACTTATCTTTGTAAAGCAGGTGATTTAGGCCATATTTACCTTGTACAGTTCTGAGTTATCACTGCCTGCAGTTAGGCCTTGAAATGGTTCTCTCCCTGCCTTCACAGCCAGGCTACCTGCCAAATAAGGGTGTTTTTGGGTGGGTTGGAGATAAATGCAACAAAGCCCTGACTAACAGACAAGTGCCAGTTTTCAGAAAACTTATCCCAGTACAGCAATCTTATATTGTTAGTTTGGAAAATGAAGCAATGTAGCTACAGACAGCATTGTTCTAGACATCTCCCTCATTAATAATCTTTTGAATGCACTTATCACAGCTGTGATTCAGCTCATGAATCAGGCCAGCCATATGAGCGATGTCAGCTGTGCACATTTCTTGGGTTGTATCTGTTACTTTAGGAAGTTGCAGCCTGTTAACACATCATGCAAAATGAATGGCTTTCCCATTTGAAAGAAATGGACCAGGAATAATGTGTTGCTTAAAATATAAAGTTTATGTTCCCTGGGGAAGTTGAGCAAGACTTCCCATGGATTTCATAATTTTGTAAAGCATTATTAAACTAAAGAATATCCTCTTTCTGTAGCACAAGGGTTAAATATTGACATGCATGAAGAGTATCATTGAGCTTGAATATGGGTCCCACTTACCATTTTTTGCTGTTATATGTAAGCTTCAAGCCTTAACTGAATATGGATGTGGCTTGGGGAAAACAAGGAACGGTCTAAAATCCCATGGCTCTGGATTGTTCCCCTTCTGTCATAAAAGCTTAGAGTGAAGTTCTTTTATTTCTTGGTAGAGAAATCAATGGCCAGTGATATAATGGTATGAGAGGCATGGACTTGAACCACAGACATGGAATTAAAACTCCAGTTGGGAATTAAGGATCAAATATATGGTTGCCAACTCTGGCTTGGGAAATTACTGGAGATTTGAGGGTGGAGACTGAGGATGGAGGAGTTTAGGAGGGGAAGGAGATCAACTGGGATGTGCATCCATACAATCCACCCTCTGTTGCCCTTTCCTCCAGGGAACGGATCTTTATAGCCTGGAACTCCAGGCCCTACCTGGAGGATGTTGTAACCCAGCCTGCGCAGGCACAGTGTAAATGAATGGTTGTTTGGAGTATTATTACAAATCAAGAACACTGCCTCCATCAAAATTCCTCCAGTAAATATTAGTACATGGTGATGATGGTAGTGGAGTGACACCCAAGTTATCTGAAGTTAGTAATCTCTGTAGCTGGCTAGAGAAAGAGAGTGAGATCAGTTGCCTAGGAAAACCAAGAAGTCTGTCTGCAAGGCTGATGGCTCCTAACAAGAAAAAAATTAATTGGAGGGCTTGATTACAGCTGTATAAACTTCATAACTGGGATGCATAGAGCCCAAACCACCAGAGAAAGTGATGCTTTGTGTCTGTAGGGGGTGGCTGATTTTTGTTTCTGGCAGCAGCCACTTGCACGGGTGGTGTTCTGGTGGGTCTCCTCTGATCTTCAGCTGTGTTTTTCTGGAAACACGAGGAGCTGTTGCCACAAGGGAGAGCTGTGTGCATGCAGAATGCTGCACGAGACATTGTGGATCCTGACCTTTGATAGTTTTCCTCTTGGTCTATCAAGCAATGACTGTTTTTCTCTAGATCCCACTGAAAGAAATGCAGATGGGAAACAGGCGCATGGTGGAAAGATTATAGGAATGAAACCCATTATTAAACCCTGCCTCAGCATCAGTTTTGTTTTAAATATCAATTGTGAGTAAGCTTGCAAACTGTCAGCCTGGCATATGCCTGATAGGAGAGCTCATGCTGATAAAAGTTCCTTGACCAAGTAGGTCTTAGAGAAGAAGTTTCTCCCTTTAGCTGGCAATAACAATTCTGAGACCCATCAACCTTGGGGGACAGGAGTACAGGCAGCTGTCATATAACAATAGTTCTACTATGATTTGGGTACTGTTTACAGATTTTGAGAAGTGGGATGGGGAAGTGCTATGTTCTTAGTTCTCTAGTCATTAGACTGGGCCTCAGTGAGTTGACAGCAGTGTCAATGCAGCTTTATGGAAAAGGCATTATGGTGTCAGAATGCCATGTGGCAATGTTTAATTGGTCTATGGAAACTGTGGCAAGCAGCCAAACTGAAACACAACCCCTTAGCTCAACTACCTCGAGAATTAGTATTGGTCGTGCAATTGTGGCTGATTTTACAGCCTAACAAATCTAGGCAAAAACATTCCAAAAGGTAAAGCCATTTCTTTGAACTCACTGTGTTCCGGTCCATGATATTACAAATGGCATTCAAGTGCACTTGCAATTGCATTAAACACAGGAGGACTCTGAAATCTATGTAAACTTTATGGAAATCTGTTACTCGACTTTGGTGGGTTTACTATAACTTATAGTGCATATGTCATTTGAGACATGTTAACTAACATTTCTGAGCATAAACTTTTGTAAGATGCCATGGGATTTATAGTCCTAGTCATCAGTAGACATGAGCACAATCCAAAAAAAAATACCAATTAAGCTGTTAGTGGATCCGGGCTGCTGCCGAACCCAGGCCACCGATTCTAACTGACCAAGTCCCATTTCCGATCCAAAATCGGGAAGGCCAAAGCAGGAGGGCGCCCCGCTGTTTCCAGCGATATAGGAATGGTGGTTGGTGGCAGCGGCCGCCAGCCAGGTGGGCAGGGGGAGGGAGGGGACACACACACACACACACACACACACACACACACACACACACACAGAGTAGAGGGGGGAGTTTTTAACCCAGCAATGAGCCGCCTCCCTTCAGGGAGGGGACATTCCCAGGGCCGGATCTACGGTTGCCAGCGCCCAGGGCAACCGTAGTCAGGCGCTTACGTGCGCGCGCTCCTGGGTCGACCCCCCCCCCCGCCCATGCAGCAAGCCGGCTGTCCCGGTGCGCTGCGGAGCTGGCGGCAGCGCGAGTGGCTCGGCGGCTGCCCGCGCCGTTCACCTGCCCTGCAAGACAAGGGGCGGCTGGCTTGCCCACGCACCCCTTGTCCTGGGGAAAGGTGAATGGTGCGGGCGGCCTCCCAGCCTCCCGCGCTGCCTTTTGCCTTTCCCCAGGACAAGGGGTGGCCGGCTTGCTCACGCACCCCTTGTCCTGGGGAAAGACGAACGGCGCAGGAGGCCTCCCAGCCTCCCGCACTGCCTTTTGCCTTTCCTTTGTGCCCATGGCTTCAGAACAACCCCTTCCTCCTCCCTCCCCTGGGTTGCTGCTCCGTGGTTGGAAGGAAGCCTGCTAATCAAGGAAAGCTGGGCTTCCATTCGTGTTTCGAGGGCAACAGAAGGAGGGCAAACACAGCTCATTCCCCTGGCTCCATTGCCCCAGGAATAAATTACTGGCTCAAGAGTGTCTGCAATTCCGAACAGAAACCGATATATCCGATCAAGTCCCGAAAAAGCAAACCCCCAACTGCTGGATCGGTTGCCGTGGACGGAACCGATTAGCTGAGTCATGATGGCGCAAATGCCAAAATTGGGGTTTTTTTGAAATCGTAATTCAGATCGTGCCCATGTCTAGTCATCAGATGGGACAGCTGAGATCAAGCTAAGCAATGTTATAAGTCCAATTTAAATTTCTAGTGAAGTTAGAGTTTAAAAGTAAATCTAGGAGAAGGGTATGCATGGAATGCAAGTATGAAAAAGGTCACAAGAATCTGAGAAGGGAGTTTGGGAATCATTTCATTCATTGGTGAATGCCTGTGGACTTCCTGTATTGGTATTGCCATTTCATTGTTCTTTTCCTTTTCTTTTCTGATGGAATATGATGGTCTCATAATCACTGCATTTGTAAAACAGGAAATCCGACTGGATCATCCCCTAAGGCAGCCTGCCTGGGATTGGCTGGAGCCTGTGTTTTTTCTATACTAGCTCCCATCCTATGGAACAGGCTTCCCGAGGAGGTGTTTGTTGGAAGTTCTGCAAAGCCATTTTATTTGCCAGGCTTTTGATGGGGTGTAGGCTGTGGGCATTTTGGGAGGAAGGCAGAGGTTATTTAGGGTTTTACTGCACTTTGTATCTTTTTTAAATTTGGAATTTTAAGCCACCTTGAACCAAAAAGCAAAGGTGGGTAAATAAATAAATAAATTCATATTTCCAGCCTTGTCTTTGCTTTACATGAATCTCAAGACTAAGTCATGCAATCAAAGGTGCTTTAAAAATGTTGAATGCAATCCTAAACCCAGTAGATCCTTGAAGAAGCTGGCTCAGTCTGGTTGTCTAATTGGTTTCAGCATCCATTCTTTTTTTAATTTAAATTTTTAATTTAAGTCATGCCTTTTGGTAAATGTGAGTTGAATTAGTGGTGGAGTAGATTCACAGCCATTTCATCATAGAGTCCACAAAAACTATACCCATAGCAACATAAGAAAAGTCCTGCTAGATCAGTCTAGACCAGTGGTACTTCCAGCATCCTTCCTTACACAGTGGCCAAATATTTGCCCCCGAGTTCAAATAAAAAGGGCATAGATGCCAAAGCTTTCCACTGGTGCTGCCACCTAGGGCCAGTGATGAATTACACTTGAATGGCAAGCGAACAGACTCACGTGTATTCCTCCCTGTTCACTTGCACTCCACTTGCACTCCACTCGATCACGTACCACCGGGGTTAAACTACAAGTGACGCCTGACACTATTTGGACATTTGTCAGCTTCCCTCAAGTTTGATGGGAAATGTAGGCATCCTGGTCTTGCAGCTTGGCTCTCCAACTGCTGCTCAATGGACTTTTCAACTGTCACTTGTCCAACATTCCTCCAAGCTGCCTACATTTCCCATCAAAACTTGAGGGAAGCTGACAAGTGTCCAACTAGTGTCATGTGTCACTTGTAGTTTGGCCCATAGCGATCGAGTGGAGTGCAAGTGAACAAGGAGGAGTCTGTTAACTTGCCATTCAAGTGTAATTGGTCACTTCTAGCTTGGCCTCTAGTGCTGGTATTGAGGTTGTCTACTCTAGGCACACCAATGTATAATGAATAGCCAACTGGATTTATACATGGCTGTTTTTGTTGATTGGTTCCTCTCATTTAGAAGTACTTTCAGTGGAGGGATTATCTCCTATTTTAAGTGACCCTTAATAACTTTCACTGGCATGTTAAATACCAGCTGTTATTGTGCATATATGTATAAATGAATTAAAAGAGTGTTTATGTGAAACTGAGATAGTACAGTTTTCTCATAAAGACATAAAGAATACCTCATCAAAATAATGTTAAAAAATCAACCTGCAGCTTGAATAGATTCACCAAAGCCCATTTTATTTGGTGTACATGGTATATGCACCTGGCTGCCACATTTGCACTTCTCTGTACATAAACAAACCAGCATTATTTCCACAAACTCCTAGAGGCTGCATGTTGCTGAATTGATCAGCTTTTCTCCAATCAGAGAAATAATTCCAAATATTTCTGGCAAAGTATGAATCACAACATAATAACATCAGCTGTTTAAAAACCTTTAGGCAAGGTTTGTCATGCTGGCACTTTAATGGAGAGCATTGGGGTGTGAAAGAAATGTGACGAAATGATGGCTCCATGATGTAGGATGGGGGGTGGGGAATGTCAGTTGACAGGCACTTTTCAAATCAGACCAATATCCAAATCTTTGGCAATGTTCATTCTGTTCATCTTTACAGATCTGGAAACACAAAAAGAGCATCTTTTCTACCTTATATTATTTTTCACTTCCTCCCAGCCCTTTGGTTCCTCCAGTAGGCTGCCACCACCCAAACTGAAACAGGTTTGACCTTCACCAGCTGTTTGGGAAGCAGGTGAGTCTCTGTGTGCATGTAGAGTTCTAGCAAATGGCTGAGCAGAAAGGTGAGGCTTGGACACAACTTGACATAACCAAAGAAAGATCTTTATTATACTATAGCAGAATATAAAAATACAGAGAGCACACAGTATCTAGGAGTTACCATGCATTAGGGATTGCAGCTAGTAAAGCAGGGAGAAAGGCAAAGGTCTAACTGGTGGTAGAGAGTGCAGTCAAGTGATAGCTGACTTATGGTGACCCCTAGTGGGGTTGTCATGGCAAGAGACTAACAGAGGTGGTTTGCCATTGCCTGCCTGTGCAACCCTGGTCTTCGTTGGCGGTCTCCCATCCAATTACTGACCGAGGCTGACCCTGCTTAGTTTCCAAGATTTAACGAGACTGGGCTTGCTTGGGCTAGCCAGGTCTGGGTCAATATCTAATTATCCATTGAGAATTACAAAACAGACCTGTAGCAATGGGAGTTCATTGCTTGAAGGGATAGGGGATAGAGACAAGCCCACCCTTAACTGCTTCCCTTCTCCATCCTAGTAAACCAGACACAAAACAGTCTGCACCTTATACCCACTTTCCCCTGGGAGTTGGGAGGTTTTTCCTCCCTTATAACTGGTCTCTCCCAAGCTCCATGGCTAGCTAGCCCCTTGTAATGATGGCCAAGATTCTCATGCCTCTGGTTTTATGGTGGTACCAAAAGGCTAGAACAATATTTCCTTATCCATTCCAGGATGTCAGTGTATAACAGATATTCCAGAGAGGTTTCAGTTAGAGCAATTGGTGTACTGTTTATTGCTCTCACCCCCCTGCTTTCCCAGAGCTAGATTTGAAAAGGCGAATCACAGGCCATCTTGATAGCTAAAAGACCTACAGATAGATTTTAAATCATGACACTTATAGATAGATATATGTTCTCACACACATTGACAAGTAATTTTTTGTTCCACAATTAGGACTTCTGCTATGGAGACAGTCACATTTATGCCACTTTTAATCCGTCCGTCAGTCAGTCAGTCAATCAGTCAATCAATATCATTTATATTCTGCCTTTCTCACTGAGACTCAAGGCGGATTACATGGTGTGGGATTAGTACAATCAGTGGAAAGGACAAGGGGAGGCATTTCCATACAGTGTCAAGAACATTTCCATAAACAATGTCATAAGGTAAATGAATACAAGTTTACAAAGACACAGTATTAGCAAGGATTCAATATGGGGTTGAAGAATTACTGAAACAGAACATAATCAGTTCTAGGACTTACATTAAACAACATGAAGCAGAGGTAGTATATAGGAATACATATTTAAAACAACAGATAATATGTAAGGCAACATAATGATGAAATCTATGGTTCCTAACTCATTAGTGAAACATCTGGGACCCCTTTGGAGCCTTAATTTGGTGCACTGGTTCTGCCAACTGAAGAAGCAGCCTAGATGAAGTCTCTCTGAAATAAATCAGTCTTTCATGCTTTCTGGAGTCAAGATTAGGCCTGACAATTCTTCATCAGAGGATGAAAACACCATGGTGGTAGATCCCATGGAAGGCTATGGCAGACCCAGATTGTCACACACCCTACCACCTATCCCTTTACAGGTTTGGGGCTTCTAAGGCAGGTAAGGGCTGGTCACCACATGCCACCTGTCTAGCCTCCAATTTAGCAAGCAGAGAGCCCTGACCCAAATCTTCACAGGGTCCCCTCTTTTCTCTTCCAGAGGCTTCACCAGACAGGCAGCCTGTTCCCTATATTTGCCTCTCCTCACCCGGCTACTGCTCAGAGCTATTGAGGAAAGGAAACGTAGAAGTTATTTTCCTTATATACACTGCCACTATTTGCTTAAACTTGGCCCATTTAACATGATATTCTCCCTCAGCCAACAACTTCAAGTCAGCCAGGGTTAAACAAACAAAAAGAAATTTTATTTACAAGGTAGAACATACATTGGAGTGAATAAGCAGGGAATGTTTCAGTGTAACAGAACAGATTTATAATCAGCCAGCAAATATCTCTGCTGCCTTCTCTCAGCCACTAAGAGCCAAACTACAAG
This sequence comes from Eublepharis macularius, assembly GCF_028583425.1. NCBI lineage: Eukaryota > Metazoa > Chordata > Lepidosauria > Squamata > Eublepharidae > Eublepharis > Eublepharis macularius. Next base: position 53,092,333 of record NC_072796.1, read on the forward strand.
TGATGCCTGACACTAGTTGGACACTTGTCCGCTTCCCTCAAGTTTTGATGGGAAATGTAGGCATCCTGGTCTTGCAGCTTGGCTCTCCGACTGCTGTCCAATGGACTTTTCAACAGTCACTTGTCCAACATTCCGCTAAGCTGCCTACATTTCCCATCAAAACTTGAGGGAAGTTGACAAGTGTCCAACTAGTGTCATGTGTCACTTGTAGTTTGGCTCTCACTCTCTCCAATGGACTCAGCATTCCACCCCCTCTCATTGGTTGGTTTCTCAGGTGAGGCAGAGCTGGGCCGAATCCACATTACCTCCGTGCGTCCCGGTGTTGCACTAAATGTCCGCGAAACACCCGGAAGTATAGCGTCTTTCAAGTGCGATTCATCGCGCTTGAAAGACGCTATACTTCCAGGTGTTTCGCGGACATTTAGTGCAACACCGGGACGCACGGAGGTAATGTGGATTCGGCCCTGGAGCCAGTACTGTCAATCACAAAGGCAAAATCATGTCAGACCCTGAGGTGCTTGGCCCCTCTGACCCGCAGAGCCATTGAAGGACCAGAAGCCCAGCAACTGTGGCTGCTGGACCAGAAGCCCAGAATGTCAGAACAAGAGCTAGCACCAAATACTGGGATTGCTGAAGGACTATGAAGGAGAGCAGTATATTGCCAGGAACACCATAATTGCTCCTGGTCCTCAAAAGCGGAGATGACAGAAAGTAGAGGCAGAAGTTTGTTAGAGTGTCCCACCACTAACCACAAGACATCTAGAGACCTGGAGCACTATAAGGTTTTATAAGATGCTGGACAAGCCCCCCCCTTATCCCACACCGGCTCAAAGTGCCAAGGGGGTGGCAACGTATGACTTACCATTCGTGGCTGTCGTACGGCTAAGTGTGTTGGGTTGGGGAAAGCAATGGTGAACTACCCTGTAAAAACTTCACTGCGAGACTCTGCGGATCTCTCTTGATGCGCTATAGGACAGAAAGGCCTGGAGGGAGACCATCTATGGAGCAGCCGAGGGTAGGGCGTGACTGTGTGGCTTGGATCGGATCGGGACAAGGTCCAGCTGTCAGTGTCTGCAGATTTAAGGCTACTGCTACAGCTGCAGGCATTTACTCCTATAAATGGCCTCAGTTCCTCTCTGGTTGTTATGGGGCCAACAGTTTTGGTAGTGCTTTGATGTTGGTTGAATGGTTGGCCATCCTAAATAGGTGTTAGTAGGACATCCAAACCTGGGATCTGCTGAATACATGCCAGGCAGTCAAATGGCATCAGAGTTATACGACAGGAAGATGGGCAGCAAGAGCTTGCCAGTGCTGAGGCTGGTAGGACCACAGGAAGCAGAATGAAGGAGCTGTGGACAGGAAACACAAGGCAAGTCCCAAGTTAACTATAGTGAAAAACAAACCAAAGTTCAGAGCCATGGGGAAATTCTGTTTATTACAGAATGACTGCACCTCACTATTCAGCCGTTCTTCTTAGTATGATGGCAAAGAGAGGCAAGAAACATGAATGTGCGTAGTATACCCCCAACCCATGTCTTGAAGATCACTATGATAAAGGTTGAGAAACGGAGCTTAAGAAAATAGCACAAAACAATGCAGTTTCACTGTTCTGGTTCTGATGTTACATTACTGGCTTGCCGATTAGCATTTTAAAAATTTCAAGTCTGATATTTCTGAACAGCTGATGTGACCAGTTCAGAACGTAAGACTGAGATGCTCCTTGCACCAAGGAAGCAAGCTCCCAGTGTGTGTATGCAGCCATTCTTGTTGACTGAGATGCAAACTGAGTTTCATCATAAAGGCCAGCAATCTGCTTCCTTGTATAGAAACCAATGTTCTCATATAGTATCAAAGGTCAAGTTACAACACTCAGATTTCAGCTACAGCCACTCCTGATATGCTTTGTTAGAGTATCTTTTTAAGGACTGACAATGAAATACATTTCTACTCTTTTAGGAATGGAATTCAGTTTTCAGAAAACAGCATTTGCTAAGCCTGTGCTTTTGGTGCTCCTGTTATAATTGTTCATGGGTTTGTATAGTACATTTTTATTTCCAGGGTCTTTTTGGATGTATAATTTTAATGAATCAAAATTTCTAGGAGATATCATATAAGGTAGCAAGTAGATAAAACCTCTAATTTGCAATTAATTTTTTTCTTGTTGGCATATTAAAATAAGTTGGTTTCTTTAAAGGAATGTCTATTGTCACATTTTTAATGTATATTTCTAAGCTAGCTCACGCAACAGTGCAAATGTATCTGAAGCAGTTCTCTAGATAACTTTTTCAAACATCTCTTAGTATTTTAAACCATAATAGAAACTTATGTCCATATAAAAAAGCAGTGCTTTGAAATGAACAGGGAACTGTAAAGCTATTAAGGAAATGCGCTGTTATTGTAGAATAGTCTATGTTAGAATATTCTTTTCACCGTATATATGTTCAGAAAAATGATTTAAATGTTTATAGCTCTTGTAATTGATCTCCTTCAGTTTAAAGACATACACTTTTAAAAGCCAGATACAATTTTTCTGTCTCAATTTGTCTACAGTGCTGTTAACGATGCCCATTTTCTCAATTGCAAAGAGTATTAAATGGGAAGTGATGTCTTTAAGAAAATGTATCACTGAAGTATGATTGCATTCTGCCTTAGCAGTTCATCCATTAAACTCCAGAAATAGAATAGACTGACCAGTAACTGGCTAGTCTGCAATGCTGAAAGCACAAAAGGTAAAGATGTGCCATTTATTTATTTATTTAAGCATTTATACCCCACCTTTCCATGGAATTCAAAGTGGCTTACAAAATTATTTTAAAATTTCCAAATTAAAACCAAGATAAAATATCTTGTTCTAAAATTATGCATTACAAATTAAAATACCTGCACTAAAACTTGAGCTGGATTCAAATTTAAATACTGACATTTCCCCTCTCCCCCATCCCATTTTTGGAAATATGTAGCTGTCTTAGACCATCTAGCTCAGTCTTGCATCATCTTACTGGCAGTAGATTTCTGGGAGAGAAAAGTCATATGAGATCCTCTTGAAAGGGCTAAAGATAAGAAGCTGATTTATACTGAATCAGATGACTGGTCTATTCTGAGCAGCAAAGGCTCTCCAGGGACCAGAGTCTAAAAAAGGCCTGTGCGGCTTCACTTCTGAGATTCCAACAATCCTTCTTAGCCCATTGTTAGGCTCCTTCTTGCCTGAGGAAAATTATGCTGGAATGGCTCATGTCCTAAATGTCAGTCAATTGAAATTTATTTTTCAATTTGGATGTCAATTGGTCAATTAATATTCATATTTCAAATGCTTGTAAATTGATTAAATGTTAAGTCTGCTGATTAATGTATTTTTAGCCTCACTTGGGAAAACCAGAAGTTTTCTGGATTGCTCAGTTGTTTCCTGCTGATCCTATCTTATCTTTTAGTGGTCTTTTACACTGTCCACTTGGGAAAGTTAATGAAAGTGCTGTCAAATATTCCTTTTTTACAGGGAGATGGCAACAAATGTTATATGGAGATAATGAAAATGGGAAATTTTAGTATATAAGAAATAAAATTCAGGACCTAAAACTGATCAGAAGGCAGTGATCTAGTACAGAGGAACCAAAACCACACGTTCAAACGTTATGTTTATTTGTCAGTAGTTACTCTCTCTTGGTGAACTGGAATCATTCTTGAGGAGATTTCCCATACCAACTGGCAATGTGTATGTATACTTGCAAAATGCAAGTTGAATTTACTAGTAAATAGCATATACACATGTATAGCTTTTTTTATATAGCAACTGTCAATCAGGTCACATGTTATTTTTCTCTCATTCTATTATTTCCTTTCATCGTGTTAAGCTAAAGCTTTAGGTTTTGTTCTAGCTGTAAAAGCACATATCAAATGTTTCCTCATTTCTTTTCAAAATACCATGAGAAAAGGTGTTTTATCTGTTCTTTTATAAGTTAACATAAGTAGAAATTGTCAATCTGAAATTGACAGGTATTTGTTACAGTCAACAATGCATTGTTCACATCTTGGTTCTCCCACCAACACAGGCGCTGCCTGTCAGGTGTCACAACAATGTGGAAACTTATTAAACTATAAAGAGCTATACTATAATATAAGGAATCATGGGTAAAAATCTAAAATAGTCTCAGATGGCTTGAGCTAGTGAAGTTTGTCCTTAACTAAGCTATAATATTTCTTTTACAGCCTGCATGTATGTGACTATAACTTTGAGGGAATATGACCCCTTCTTTTCACAGTTCAAGAGTTTCCCACTGTACTGACCATTGAACAAAAGCATGAAAGTGCACCCTTTTTCCTCAGAGCCCTTTAAAACCAACTCATCTCTTTCATTTGTGCATATTTTTGTAAAACATGGAATTCTCCCTGCATATACCAAAATAGAATTAACTTTGGATATCATGCATCTGACATCTATGAATCCTTCTTAGAAAATATTATGCTGTAGTTATATATCCACATCATCAACATCTCTCCAAAAGTCATAGAACTGTCCTTTACCTCGTTGGTTAACTGTTTTTCAAAAAAATTGCAGCCCAAGAAAGGAGGTAAAGTACAGTTGTGTCTATTTGTTAACACGAGTCAACTCTCTCTGCCCAAAAAGTATCTGATATAATCTATATTATTAACCAACCAAACAACTAACTTACTAATTAAATAATCAATTCCACTTAAATCCAGTACCTAACACATTTGCAACCCGAAGGGCTATATTGGCCAGGCCTGCAAGAATAAAAAAACTAACCTGTAGCTGATTTAGAAATAAGGGGCATCTATTATGACCCTATGATATGGTGAAGGTAGAAATTTGAAACAATGGCCGTTTTCACACGCCTGTAAACGCCTCTGGAAAATTGCAGAAAACTCGCGGTATGACAGCATCTTCATAATGTGATTTCCTGTTTAATGGTGTGATGACATCATGCCATTAAACAGGAAATCACACTATGAAGACGCCGTCGTGCCAAGCATTTTGTGCGATTTTCTGGAGGTTTTAGGCGTGTGAAAACAGCCAATCATTCAGATATAATAATTTGGATTGAACAAGAGCCCCAGTCAGCACCAATATAATGTCATGTGTTGTGGCACAGACTGACAAGTGGTTGGCTGTGAAGATAGCCACAGTACACATGGCTGGGCATAGCTATGATAGAATCTGGGAATGGGAGTGTCTGTCTTCATGACATACAAAAGGCATTTTGCTACTTCAGCATAACTCTTGTAACTAATATTTTGTAGTAACCATACATAAGTCAATTGCAGCTTATGAGTGGCATAGCAGAATGAGCCTGTCCCACTACCTAAACATAGGCTATTGCTTCAGCTACTTTGGTGGATGCCACAGTGTGTACCATCATAGCTGCATATATCTACAGTATTGGTTTACCAGCCATATAAAGGATTCTCAGTCCACTAGCTATTTGTCTAGCTATAGAGACTCCATCAAATACAAATGTAAAATGCACAACACTCCTTCATCCCAGCTCAAACCCAGATGGTTATCCCTATAACAAATAAATAGGAAGGCACAGAATCAAGAAAGGAGAAGAAAAATGGCAAGCAAACACAAAAAGGAACAAAAACTTGTTGTTGATGATCTTGTGAGACACTGCTAGAAACATTTCCCTTAAGATTTTGTATCTCACCATCAAAGTGGGTCTGACAGTCGAGAAACACTTAGGAGGGAATACAAATGAGAGTAGGTACTTTTTAAACCCTGCACTCAGCAACACCCTAGAACAAACTTTGTCATGACAGTCTGGTCCTAGTTTAGATCCTATGTCCTCATAAGGTAATGTTTCTCAGTGGGAACTTTATTTATTGCATATATTTATTAGTTGCTTTTCAACTAAACTATTTCTCAAGGCAACTTAACAAAAAAGAAGACTGCATTAGTGTAAGTCATCAACATTGCTATCGTTTAACAGCCTGTGTCAGAAGAGCTAGTTGTGAAACAGGCAGGGAGGCCCTATTCTCCTGGCTTCTCTTTCCTGATATGGGATATATAAGTGACTGGAGAGCCTTTCAGAGGGCAAGATATATGAGGGATGCTATCTTGAGTCTGCGCTGTGGCTACTTGACAGAGATCATGAACATGGATCTCAAGACATAAGCTGTTGTACAAATTTGCACCTGAAATAGTGCTGAGAAGCTGCAAGAATATAGTATGCTTATCCTAATTGTTCAGTGATGTGTTACATGTTCAGAAAGATACAAACATAGGCATTGGAGCAAGCACCAGGTCCTTTTACCACCATTATAGCTTCCTTTATTTTCTGCCAAAGGAGGGACCATAGCTCCAAGGGTATATCATATGCTTTGCAAAAAAAATTCTCAAATTCAGTCCCCTGGCATATCTGATTTCAAGAAATAGGACTGGGAAAGACCTCGGGACTCAGGATTCTTGGAGAGTGGGCAACCAGAATAGATGAGTCAACAAAATTTGTGACCTGCAAAATGAAAGCTTCTACATTATGGCCTTTGTAACCCCGATTAGGTACACTTCTTGCATTTGTAATGGTGAAAAATTAGGTAAGTTTTTTGCTCTTGCCACATTTGCAAGTCTAGTACAAGTACATGGCACCTGCTAATGATGGCTTAGGTAATACTTTATAGAAGAGACACTTGTATTATGGTGACTGGAACACTTCAAGCAGAGAACACGTCAATGGCATTTAGCAATCATCTAATGTTTCATAGAAAATGTATTTCTCACCTCCCCCTCTCTGATCCATCCCACTGATCCTCTCAAAATTGAGGATTCCTTGAGGCCAATGTACCCTCAGAAACAACACAGGAACAATCTATACTGGGAAAGAAGAATCGGTATAAATCACTGCAAGTGAAAATGCTGTTCCATTTGAGAAACCGCATGATTGGGTACTTGCCGGAGGTTCTGATGCTCTAGTAAGGCCAGGAAAATACACATAATAAGCCAAACATCTCAGCAGTGGTGAGGCTGGCAAAAAGAAGCCTGGTGGGTGCAGGCCCATAAATAAATTTGGAAGCAGCAGTTGAGTTGAAGGTGGAATAGAAATACTGTCAGTGTAGAAAGACAGTCCGTATTATGTAGTGGTTGGCATATCTGACCAGACCTGGGGACTTAGTTCAAACTGATGTATCAAAAACATGTATGCCACTCCAAGCTCCTTGGAGGAAGAATGGAATAGAAATATAGCATCTGTCATATCTAGTTAAAATATGGGAACTGGAGATTATTGAAAGGCATGGAGAGGGGGACAGAGGTCTGGGCCTCCATTTTGGGAAAGGGTAATGAAGGACATGCCACTAGAGTCATATAAGCCTTGGTAGCAGGCCAAGTGCGTAAGTCAGGCTACAAGATCCTGACACTCCTATTGAAGGAAGATACCAAAATGTCTGAAGGCCACTATGAATGGACCACTTCCTATATTCCATACACTGAGTAAATATCAGCTGGAGAATTGTTGGAGTATGCGGTGATATTTCCTTGTTGTTTTTCCTTCCTTATTTATCAGGCACCCTCCAATATATTGTTTCAGAGTTCATAACACTTCTCAGTTCATGGCAATTTTCCTCCCCTGACCCCCACCCCCTGCTGATACAAGGGAGCAGTTTTTGGAATAAGGCTGAGGAGATTTGTAATATAGGCTGAGTTAATTCAGACAGCCGGCTCATCCCCCTCAACAAAACTATGGCCCATATACAAGTCAAATCTGTTTCTTTCCTTGGGCAATGATTTATTTCCCTCTTAAATTGGCTGGACCAGTTAGTTTTTTATTTTTATTAAGTCACACTATTCTTAAATGAAACTATTGATTTAAAGTCAGCTTAGTGAGGATTTAATTTGTTTTCAGGGGATTAGAGCAGGTAACATGGGATAATTTCACAATAAAGTGGAATAGAAGCATTCCTTCACATTACCCTCACCTCTTTTTTCTTGCCAAGCTGCAGAGACATTACAAATTTTCAAGTAAATTGTGAAAATACATTCATAAATCAGTCCTAATTCCACTGCCTGCTTAGAAGCTATTCTAAAGAATGTTTCCCTCTGACCTTGTCCCTGTTTGTCCTTCTATTGATAGGCTATACATCTGATGATTAACACGCAAACACAGAAGCACTTACACACATATATACAGAGACCCTAATGAAAATGTAATCATTTTCTATATGCTTTGTGAGAAAAAATAAAGTACTTTTTATTTTGTTTTCCATGTTCTGAAATAACATATCCGTAAAGAATATGAAGAAATAGAAATTTAAAAATGGCAAACATCCTCCTAAAAATGATTTCACTTAATTTTAACATGGCTTTTCTCACATAAAATTGTTTTCTGAGGTAAATTGTGTAGCACTGCCATAAAGCAATGAAGTCCCTGCCATATATTCAATTTATTATTGAGCCTTTGTTTAAAATAGTACAATGAAAGGCCATAATCTGCATAGACACCATTCTCAAAACTAGTTTCCATGCAGGAGCAAAAAGCAATACCAGAACAAATCCCATAGAAAGTTCTTCTTTTGACCAGACAAAGCCCTAACATGGGAAGAGGAAACAGGAATGCTTTGCTGGGGTCCACCAAAGCTGCAAGGCCATTACCATGATATAGAGTAGACTACTTAAATTCTTTCAGAAATAAACTTTAAAAATCTTTCTTCCATGACTCATGTATATATATGCTTGGATCCAGACTAGATCTTTCCATGGGCGTAAGGATTTATGCCCACAGAGCTTGATTTTCCCATCTTCCCTTTCCTATGGCAGCCCCAAATTCCTCTTCCAATCCTGTTCTTGGAGTAGAGGGAACCCTAGGAAGAAGATTTCAGAGGGCCTTTTAGACTGTGGCAAGCACAGTGGAGGGAAGGGGGCAGTGGAATTGTAGCCCATGGCTGGAAATCCTTCTGCCCATGGAAATGTTGGTCTGGGTCCAAACCGTAGGATTGAGTGTAGGAGAGCAGAAGCATGTTAATTTTATAGTGGCCTCAGAGAGATAATATATAGATGCAGTGACCAAACACAAAGGAAGACAAGGCTTATGCCATTTTAATAGCTGCTCTGGAAAGGCAGTATATACTATAGTGGTTAGAATGTCAGATTAAAATTTGGGAGACACCAGTTCAAATTTTTATTTGTCTGAGAAGCTCACTGAGTAACCTTGTATCAGTTATACTTACTACAAGGTTGTTGTGATAATAAAATGGAGCAGGGAGAACAGTGTATGCTGCCCTGAGATTCCCAGGGGAAGGGTGCAATATAAATCAAATAGATAAACAGGCACGAGAAGAGTAGCTTAAACGGGAAAAAAGATTGTCAAGAAGAAAATTAGCTCACAAAACACATTTTATCATACTGTTATCTCCATTATGGCTTGAAATATTATGCAAACACAGGTGTAGCATGAATACATTTTACCTTTTGTTTCTTCTTTTTAATGGAAGATTTTTTTCTCTTTTTCTCTTTTGTATATATAATGGAACATTCTTAAACATTTTTGTGAGGATGGTAGGATCTCACATGATGCTTAAGTGGTTACCACTGGCAGTGCACATTGGATCCAAAAGTGAGAGGTGGTCCACTATATCAAGAAAGAGGTCTTTAAGTAGTTAATGGCAAGGAAAACAGAATAAATAACAAGTTTTTGTACTGTTATTCATATGTCAAAACATGTAATGTGGCATAAAGAACAAAACCTGAACTAGTCAGGTAAAGGTCGTGGAGAAAAACCAGGACAAGTGATTTCCACCTTCCCATTTTTATCAGTGGCCTGCTAAGGAAAATAAACCCATTTTGGTGGAAAAGGAAATGAACCACTTCCATGAAATTCATTTTTTCACACAGAGATCTGAGTGTATAAATTTCATGGAGATGTCTGTACAAACAGAAGTTTCTTTTGGATTTGCATGATAATAAGAGAATGTCACAAGGATTTGTGCAGTAACTCAAGAGTCAGCAAGGCCACAGAGGGGTACAAAGAGAGTACTGCTCAAGCAGGTGATTGCTGATTCACCGTTTACAAATATTCTGAGGTGGCAGATGTCTTAAGCCAGTGAGCCAAGGCACAGGGGAAGCTACCTTCCTTCTCCTTAAAGGAAAGCATTTTCTACCTGTCAGTAAACTGTTCTGCTGGGTTTTCCCAGGCATATTGTTGGCAGTGGGTACAATGTCACAACTGGGCAATTTTATATATTGTTGTTAAATTTATAAATATAACAAAGTCAAATAATAGTAATGAAATAAAAACGGCTATTATTTCTATTTTTAGAGAAATTCCATAGACGAGAGAAATGTCTCCTTATGCCTTCATTATGCCTTCGCTATTTCACAATTCACTATTTCTAGATGTTTGCATCTCTGCAACTTCTTTTGAAGCTCTGAATAAAGATTTTATCTCAATCGGTAAGTCTTTGACAGACCTTCCCTCTCCCAAAAGCAGCTACAAATTTCTTAATGCCATCCATCTGGTCTGCTTCTCACACGGTTCCAAAAGCGTATTTGCAAAGGCAGGTTGGTATTTACATGCATTGTCTAACTTGACTCAGAATTCTTGATCTACCTGGAATAACTTTCTATGCCATTATCATGTTTTCTTAAGCAACAGAATAACTTGAAGCTACACTCCTATGATATAAAAATGTTAACAGAAATTAATGTTGTACAAAAAGTAATAGAACAATTTTTAGCTTGCTGACCAAAAGAGGCTCAAAGATGTTCTTTGAAGTTTACTGAGTTCTACAATCCCATTTCAGTGTTAATGCCTGGTATTTATGAAAATATTCTAATGACTATAAAGCATCTTGTTCTGTACCAGTTATGGTCACCTCACTTCAGGAGAGGGAGGATTTTATGTACATATAATGCACAGGACAGGAGAACAGAAGGTTTTAGGCAAACTGTTTTTATGTTAAAGTTGTTGAAATAATGTCAACAAGGCATTTCAACTGCAATCTGCCAGCCGCTTACTCTGGAGATAATTCTAGAGTACTCCCTGCAGGGAAATTAACAAACTGCTTAAAATGGTTTAATTGTACTTAAGTCATTTTGGTCCCAATGGTGTTAAGGTTGAAACTGACGAGTCACTTAATTCACAATGGTTGCTTTGAAATTAATGGACTACTCCTGAAATCTGATTGGTGGAGTTTGCTATCTAAATTAGCTTAAATGCAGATCCTATTGTGTAAATGGTGCATAGATAACTTCCTGAAGCTCCTGCCACCTAAACATAGTTCGCCAAAAGTAGTCTCTATGGAGCTCAGTGGGACTTACCTCCTGGTAAAAATGTATAGGACGGGGCTATCGGTATGCCTTTTAAGCCTTGCATATTTTGTATCTCAGTGATACCAGAGGAATCACAGTGTACACAACAAGATAACAAAAAGAAGAACCACTGTGATATACACAGCACTTCCCAAATAAACATAAAAATTTGTGTTTATTATTTATATCAATAGAAAAATACAACAATTTCAGTCCAGTATCAAAAGATAACTTGAGTAAATAAATCACAGTCTGCACAGTATTGTAAGCAAACAGTCTCAATCCAGGATCAAGGGATAATTAATGAAGACTTATGAATAGAATTAATCACAGTCTGCGTAGTGTTGCAAGTGAGACAGGGCTTCCAGTTGACTCCCACATTTTGGCATTTCAGTCCCTTCCTCAGTAAAGGCAATGGCAATACCACAGAAATCTTTGGGTCACAGTGACATAATATAACTTCTGACATAACATGTATTATGGGTCTCCTGTGGCTCTCACTTACACTTTCCTAACTGTTCGTGTGCTGAAGTATCCCATGTTTAAAAATTAAGACCATATATGGCATACATAAGACTTGCCTGGACTTGCCTCAACTCACCAAAGAGCTGAACCTACTGAAGATCTAAATGCATTCAACATGATACAGGGTGTTCACCTCCATCACTAACAAGGGACTGACAGGCTTTTGATCCCAAACACATTCTAGACATGGGGTCTGCCACCTTTCTGAGCCTATGAGCACCTTTGGAATTCTGACACAGCATGGTGGGCACAGCCACAAAATTGCTGCTGCAGGAGGTGGAGCCAGCTACAAAATGGCTGCCACAGTTTAGCTTTACTCACACCATAAAGATACTTGTGCAGTGGTGGCAGCTACTGCCAAATCAATGTTTTAAAAAATCTGCACAGCCAATCAATTATCCAATAGCCAATCAGAAACTTTGCTGGGCAAAAGCACCACCTGGCCCTGCCCACTTTCTAAAAACACTTGCAGCACACCAGTAGAAGTATCAGCAAGAGCCATGGCACCTATGGGTACTGTGTTGGGGACCTCTGTTCTAGACCTTTGATTAATCTTTGGGGTTGTTGTAACACACCTTTCAGGAAAAAATTAAGGTGGATGGTGACTAGAGGCAGGGCATTTTCTGTGGTGGCACCTTGCCTTTGGAATACCCTCTTGCTTAATGTTTACCTGGCTTCTGCTTTAGTTTCTTTTAGGTGGCTGAATGATGTCTTTTAACCTGGGCTTTTAGTTAGAGTGTGTAATATTGTTCTGGGGCTAGTTGTGGGGGGAAACATGACTTTACAACTGGCACATGGAACCTAACCACTAAACCAGAAGGCTGTATATAGATTATTTTTCTTTCTGTCTGTTACAGTTAATCAGCCTTCTGACTGAAAAGAGGTCTGAAGTGTATTTATTCCAGGTGTCAAGTCAAAACCTTGTATCCCAACCAAAAATTGTTCAATGTTATCTTTTATTATCTGTTATTTAATACCAATCACTTTTGAAATAATTAAGAATAATCACGATACAAAATGCTAACATATGTCAATGAAATTAAAAATAAAAAGTATACCTGTCATCTCTTATCCTATCTATCTTAAATTTAAAAGATATAAGATAGTCTCACTGTAACCCAAACCTGAGAGATTTGGGGGTGTTATGGTGCGGCTACCTTATATAGGTTCAATTACATGATTCTCACATGACTTTATTAACTCATTTAATTTGTTTTCTCTGAAGGTGTGATGCATGACACCTCCGAGCATAGAATGACATTTCCCCAAGGAATTTTTGTTTCAGTCAGTGTTCTGCTTGTACTTAAATTTATTCTGGGCATGAAGCCATTTATTCATAAACTATCTTCTCAAGATTGGGGCAGTGAGAACAACGCCCCATATATGCTTGCAGATTTGAAAACTAAAAAGCAAATCCTCAGGCTACTTTGTTCAAGATTCTGTACTCTTAAGGTCAAAGTCTGTGACACCACTACAATAAATCCAAATGTTAACCCAAAGCAAATCCACACAAGCCAAGGATCTAATTTTTTCCCTACCTCCTCTCCCGGATACTACCATGCCTCCACTCATGCTCATGTCTGAAGAAAGTAGCTCTGACTCTCAAAAGCTCACACTCTGTAAATCTTGTTGGCCTCTAAGGTACCACTGGACCTTAGAGGCCAACTGGATCCTGCTACTCTTAAATAACTGAACCCAGCCATGTCAAAGCACTCATCTGCAAGGGGGGGATATATACTGAAGCACCTATCGGCCACTCTCTGAACCCAACACTGCCTGCATTCTGAGGCCAATGCTCCTCCTTTGTAAGGTACCATTTCTGGTTATTCCGTGCTCTTTCTTCATCACTTTTCTACCTTTCCCTCTCAGCATGAAAATTACAGTGGTTCTTGCTCTGTACCAGATGTCCCCTGATGACTTCTTTGTTGCCTTTTGCTAGTCTCCTCTCTGCTGTTTCCCCTTATCTCATCATGCTGGCTCTGGTAGGAAGGGGGGCGGGAACGGGACAGATCTGACTACATGGAGAGGTTCACACACATCAAGTGTATCATATTGGAGTGAAACAAGTTGTTTTCAGGCCAGTGTGTTGCATTCATGATCTTTGACCTACTTCTACTTTTCACACATTCTTGCAAGCACTCTCTATTTCTAAACATGACTTAGGAAATTTCAGGATAATGTTGCTGAATACATGTGATAATTCAGAGACAGTTGTAGTTTGCAAATTAGCTGTTTTTCCCCCTTTGGTCCTGCAGACTTAGAAGTAGTCATATAATCATTTAATGAAGCATAATTTATTCGCAGACACTGTTAGACCACAAATCTATATTCTATATTTTACATCTTTCCAGCTGTTTTATGGTTAGCTTCCAGTCAGGGGTTGCTTTATGGATTGTCCTTGGGCTTGTTTTAATGGCTTGATGTTTTTATATTGAATATTTGTTACTTTAGTTGTACGCCGCCTTATGCAGACTCTGAAGAGGTGGTCTAGAAATTTCCTAAATAAACAAAACATATAATTTTCTACAGGTTACATCTCCTTTGTTTTGGAATGTGACTGTTTCAGAGTGGCTGTTCTGCCGAAAGCTATCCATAAGGATAGGTGATTATATTGAAATGATGGAGAGATACAAGTGAAGTTACAGCCTCAACTACCTTGGCAACATGGAAACTGGGAAACAGGTGAAAGGAAAAGAAGATAATTCTCATTTCACCTCAAAAAAGCTTCCAGTTAAATTTTTCAGTTTTCTTCACTAAAATTATCAATATATGGGTCACATCCCAAAGTTCATGTGTGCTAGATCTGAGCATTCTTTGAACTTATAACTGTAATTCCTGTTAAGTAAAACCTCATCAAAACACAACTTTCTGTCTTCAATTTAAAATACCTTCATGGTTAAAATGCTATTTGGGGGTTTAGTGGGGGAGCTGCTGAGTGGAAAGTTGTCAGGAAAAGTCCGGGTCTTGCAGATACATCAACTTCTTGGCACCATCTGAAATCTTTTTTACATTTGCTCAGAATTAAATGCCATTGATCTCCATGAGATTTATGATTCTCATCACATGCTAAATATTGATCTGGCCATATCACAGAACAATGAGGTGACTGCTTCGCTTTTGGTCAGCTGTAACACGCTTTGAATTTAACTGTGCAGAGAGCTAAAATTTGGTCCACATGATGAGCCTTACTCCCATTTCAGCATGTGGAGAAATTCAACAATAAACGGCATCCACGGAGAATCCCCAATTATATAAGAATGTATGTGTGTGTGTATCTACAAGTATTATCTCCTATGTGTTTCTAAGAGTGATACTTCAGCTGTTTGGACACTGAGAGTCAACAAATGTGGCTGCTGCCTGTGCCCTCACCAGCTATGCCTTCACTGGGCCAGCTTGCCTGCTTTAAATGCTTGGTCCGTTTTTTCCAAAGTTTACAGCAAGATGCTGTCAAGATGGACTTCCTTGCTACACTGGGATGCCCTCAGTTGGGAGGGCTACTCAGAACCTGCTCTTTTTCTGTCTGACTTGAGGCCGAGGGTTGCCTAGTGGTAAGCTCCCCAGGGGTTGATTCCTGATTCTGTCTTCTGGGCAGGGGTCCTCTTGCTGTCCTGTCCACCCTCCAGGTGGATTGTCAAATTGTTCTTGCTCCAGTGCTGCCAATAGGAGTCTGAACTGAGAAAATTTTCATTACCGTTTCTAATCTAGGGTTTCCAAATGAACTCCATTTCCTTATTAGTTTGCTTCGGGTAGGCCATTGCTGGTTCAACTTGAATCCATTTGGTATTTTTGTTGTCATGTGTTTTGGCCTCATTGTGTGCACAAGGGAAATGTAGCCCAAGTGCAGGCAGGCAGGTGCCATAATCCTACTCCCTGCCCAAACAGAACTCTGTTTCCCATAATTTTTTGTTTTGCTGTGTGGGCAAGCAGGGGTGAATAGGCCAATGGTTCACAGACTATGAGGAGAATTGGTTTCTTAAAGTTGTGGGGGTTTTATGCTGGATGCTGGATGAGGGTGGCTTGCAGAAGCTTGAAGAGAAAACTATATTGGTTGATGTATAGGTTAGAACTGTGAAGTAGTTGAGGTTTCATTCAGGAACACTTTTGCCATTTACAATGAAATCCTAAGCAGGGTTACTCCAGTCTAAGCCCATTGATTTCATTGGGCTTAGACTAGAGTAACTCTGCTTAGAATTTCACTGTTAACACTGAAAGAGAGAGCACACCCTAAAAGACTAAGGCTGAGACTTCCGGGGCTTTTATCAAATTTGGTTAATCAAACATACCACTTTCACCCTTCCCAGCGGCACTCTCCCTCATACTGACTTACTGTCCAAGTGCCCCGATGGGGGTGGGGGAGACAGACCAATGCCATAGTTTTGCCTCTGAGCACCCATGGTTCTTCAGTAGTTCTGAATGTTTTGTGTTTTTGACTAAACAGTAGACCACAATTTGCGTACCATCATCCTTGCATTGATTGGGCCCTAGATCTTTGAAGATATTTGAGAAGATGATTCTATGATGATTCTATGACTCAATATGAATGTAGGTAGATTGGTAGAGGGAGGCGTGAAGGGATGAGCTGATGATACATTCTCATGGCCCTTTCTTATATGCCCAGGGTAATGCCAATTGCCACTTTGAGGTCAGGAAGGAATTTTCCTCCAGGCCACATCACCTGGGATTCTGGAGGTTTTTTGCCTTCTTTTGGGCATAAAGGAGGGGGTCATTGGGGGTGGGGGTGGGGAGAGTTAGCGAAGAATTTCCTGCATTGTATAGGGGATTGGACTAGATGACCCTTGGGGTTCTTTCCAGCTCTATGTGCCTATGTTTCTATGATCTGTTCCTCTTCACTTAATGACATGGACATGGTATATTGTTTCACACCATGCTTAAAACATGAGAGAGTGCAGACAGGTGCCTTCAATAATAGGATTCAGATGTGAAAGGGAGAAGAGGAAGAGGGTATCTTTGGTTTTGTTTATGGGAAGTAGACAATGGCCCTCTTTCTTTTCTCTATATTTTATTAGTAAAAGTGGGAGATTGTCCAGTTTCCCTTTTCACTACTAAACCATTAACCCAGAGTGGAAGAAAAGTGAAGGAGCTGAATTGAGTTGCATTCAAGCCAAAGCTTCAGCCTGAACAAACACAATGAAATGAATCTAACCAGCTCAGCCCTTCCATGGGAAATACTGATCTGGAAAGATTTGGGTGTGGGTGTGTGCATGGTCCTGCCTCCATTCTCTCTGTACTTTTATCCTGGGTTTTCATCAGAACCCCCCCCCCCCAAAAGACTGGAAGTCTTTCTGAGCAAAATGGAGTTCCTCCTGGTGCCCCAGCACCCTTTATCTTAGGAAGACTTCTCTAGTCACTGTGGAGAACCTAAGCAAAGGACAGCAGTGGAAGGCCACTGGGCAACCTGGCCCCCATGCCTGCCTGGGTTCTCCTGTGAGTCCCCTCTAACAAATTATTTATTATTTCAAATGTTCACACTGATTTGCTTATTAACATGAGTCTTTGCATCAGCCTGACACTTGGAGGCTGGAAGAGAACTCTCCCTCCTAAAACCCATGAGATGGCACGCCTGCATACATGTTGGTTGCTTGCCAACCTTTCCTTGCATTGTGTGTAAAAGAGCACAGAAAAGGATTGGCTAGCGGCATCATCATCTGCTGCCCTCCCTGGCACAAAGCCAGTTTGGTGTAGTGGTTAAGAGGGCAGGACTCTAATCTGGAGAATCACATGAAGCCGGCTGGGTGACCTTAGGTCAGTCACAGCTCCTAGCTCTCTCAGCCCCACCCACCTCACAGGGTGTTTTGTTGTGGGGATAATAATAACATACTTTGTAAACCACTCTGAAGGTCGGTATATGAATTGAATGTTGTTGTTGTTGTTATTATTTTTATGAGTCACTTTCCAAATCTTTCGATAGGGGTGGGGGATGTGCTTGGGGCACTGGGCTTTGTTAGAACATTTAGTCCCATGGCAAGCAGGGGGTAAATAAGAGAAACCTCTCATTGTTGGAATGCAAAGCATGGAAGAAGTTGTTCCCATTTATTTCCCTGATTTTTCTATCACTGCACTGATAAGTGGAAGAAAGAACAACTGTGTATTTTCCCCTATGAGTTCAGTTAACCCAAGATTAGAGAAGACAGACTGGAGAAAATTGAAAGATGATTGGTAGAGACTGCCCCAAGCCACTACTCCCTACAAAAGACTAGAATAAAAATCATTCAGATACCTGCAGCTTGCAAAAAAGTTCCACCCAAACCCAGCTGACCACCAGCCCCTGACATCACAATATACAGTGGGCAATCTGCAGAACTGCAGAAACACTAAGAAGGAACCCCAAGCAAAGAAGCCCCCTAAAAGCTTTACTCCCCCAAGTTTCATATCTCCTGTAATGACACTGGCCCCTGGGCCCTGACTTCCTGCCCAACCCCACCATCCTTTTGGTCATGGGACCCAGCTATAATGCACACAGTGTGGCAGGCACTCTCTAGGGTACTGTGTGGATCCTCCTGTCGTGTCCACTGGTGAGGGAGATAGTCGAGGCAAACTGGCGGCAGGAGTGGGCAGCTGAGGATGCTGAATATCTGGCTATCAGAGAAGGAGCAGCAGGGGCTGAGCAGCAGCAGCAAGGGTCAGACTCCTCTGATGATGAGAATGGTACACTTGCCATTAAGGAAAACAAAATGCTGCCTGCCCATTGCCTGCCTGCTTGACTTCTGCTGTGTGGTAAGAACCAAAACAAAACATACAAAATTTTGGGTGGAAAGGGACTGATGACAGCTTCGTGTCCCAAATTTGGTTTACCATTCCGGAAGCTGCTTTAACACACACACACACACACACCAGCAAATTCCAGGTGTATTCTGGCATCATTTCCAGGCAGAGTATGTTTACATCTGAATGATCCAGTGGCACTGAGAGGAGCCATGTCAAAAGGTGGAATATCAAACTCAGTTAATTTTTCTTGCTACTTCAAAGGGTTTAATATGCCAAAACATGCTCAAATAGGTTTTTTAAACAAATATTGTGGACACATTTATGCATTTGAAAAGTGACTGAAATCAATACTCTAAAACAACTTTTGAAATATTTTTTCAAAATTTTTGCTCTATGACTAGTAGCGGTGTGCACTGTAAAAAAAATTCAATTTCAGTTTCGAATCTAGGGGTTTCAAACCAACTATGTACCATTTTTCTTCTTTCCAGTTGGGGCATTGCCATCTTGGATCCAATCCATTTATTTTATTTTGTTTTTTATCATCAGCCTCATTCTTTGCAATGAGGGCTTCAAAGCTTCTTGGGACAACTGTTTTTGCACTCAATGGCACCAAAATTGCACAGAACACAGCCGTCCTTCTAAACCATCGATCTACCATTTTTACCCAGTTACATCACATTCACACAACAATGGATCCTGAAGAAGGTGAGTGGGTGCACACTATGGTGAGAAATTTGCTGGCAAAGTGGTACCAGCAGCATTAAAATAATTCTGCTTTATGTTCCCTTTTTTCTTTTTCTATACTACTAATAAATTATTACCTTTGGTGCCACGTTTCCTTGTGCTTACTCCCAGGGAGGTATCTTTAGAATTGCAGCCTATGACTGAAATCTTCCAGGGCTTTTATCAAATTTGATTGAATGAACAGAGCACTTGCATCCCTCACCCCCTGCAGCACTTTTCCTCACAGCGACTGTCCAAGTGCCCTGATGTGTGTGGAGGAGGCAGACTAGCGCCTGGGTAACACTGCAAATAAACCAAGTTGCGCCACTGCTAAACAGGTCTACTCAGATGTAAGTCTCATGTTATCTAAGAGTGCTTACTCCCAGGAAGAGTCTTTCGAATTGCAGTCTATGATAAAAGGCTGTACATTCCCCCTTCCAAATATTTCCGTAGCTGACAGGTGGGGAGAAGAGGGCTCTTTCCTTGTGAGGACCCAATTGGCAGGGAGACAATGCCATTGCCTGACAGGAAAAAATATGGACTCACATGTATTGTGCACATTCCCCCTTCCGTCCAACAGAATTAATTAATAAAACAGGGGCTCTCTTCCTTTGGAATCCAATTGGTGAATACTGTTCAGGAAAACAAAATGCTGCACTACAAAGCAAGCCCAGTGCCTGCCTGCTACTGCTGCTGCTGTGAGGTATAAACCAAAATGAAACACAAACTTTTTGACAGGAGGGTGTCATTATAACTTGGTTTCCCAGATTTGATTCAGCATTCTGGAAGTTGCTTTAACAAAACTGAACAGCAATTTCTGGATGCATTTTCTGCTTTTTTGTTTAGTTTTGCACACCCCTATAAACTGCATTTTTTCATCCTTGGCAGGTCAGGCAATTGGTGCCCTGTCTCTCGTCCCAGGACCTGGCTTCTGTAATCCATGCAACGGTCACCTCTAGATTGGACGACTGCAACTCGCTCTACACTGGGCTGCCTGTGGCCTTGACCCAGAAATTACAGCTCGTCCAGAATGCAGCAGCATGCGTCCTTATAAGGATGCTGTTTAGGGCTCACATCCACCCTGTATTATGCCATCTTCACTGGCTCCCAGTTGAGTTCCGAGTCCAGTTCAAGATCTTGGGGAGCAATCCTAAGCAGAAGTAAGTCCCATTTTATTCAATGGGGCTTACACCCAGGAAAGTGTTCTTAGGATTGCAGCCTTAGTGTTTAAAGCCCTTTATGGACTGGGACCTGCATTCCTACGGGACCGCCTCTCCCATTATGCTCCCCATAGGGCCTTGCGCTCTGTGGATAAACAGCTTCTGGTGGTCCCCAGACCGAGGGACATTCAGCTGGCCTCAACTAGGGCCAGGGCCTTTTCTGCTCTGGTCCCAGCCTGGTGGAACGCTCTCCCAATTGAGACGCAGGCCATGTGGGACCTTTTACAGTTCCGCAGGGCCTGCAAGACGGAGCTGTTCCACCAGGCCTTTGACTAGGGGTCAGCTTTTTGTCCCCTTTTCTGACTGCCACACCCTCCTTTTGCAGCCACCCTGGAGGTACATCATGGCGGTACCCGTGGTTGTGGTGACTGTGCAGTGGCCAGATTTGTTTGGTGGTACCTGGATTTTTATGCTGCTGATATAAAATCGTGTATCAATATCGGTTTTATACTATTTATAATGTTTCATTGTATTTTTAATAATATATTTGTTGGAAGCTGCCCTGAGCCCGCTAGCAGGAAGAGCGAGGTATAAGACAAGCAAGCAAGCAAGCAAGCAAGCAAGCAAGCAAGCAAACAAACAAACAAACAGTTGATCCCTCACCTACCTACCAGTTATTTTCTAGCATTTGTTGAATACAGTTCCATTTTAATAAAGCTAAAAGAATGTTCTGAACATTGTTTAGACATATTAAATAAGATGTTGTAGGATTCAGGCAATATTGTTTATTCAAACATCCCTCCTGGGTCTTTTCCCTATTTCATATAGTAGTTTTAGACACTGGAAATTATTGTGTTTCTGATTCTGTTATTACATGTAGTATGATACATGTCCTTAATAAGCTTCTGTTTCAAAGTACCATACAAGTTTCTCAAATGAATAGAACTATTTAATACCTGTAAGGGGTTAAAAACCCAAACCTCTGCTACATTTGCCAGATGCAATGGTAAATATTTTACAAGGCAGGTGTGGATCTCACTGTTCGGTTTCACACAATCCCTGGACAACAGTTTGGGGCTTTTGTTGTTTAACTCCATGCAAGCTGCTTTTGTCTGAAATTTGATACGTTATAGAGTTGTATTTTGAAAAATATCTTGCATGTACAAAGGAGGAAGAATCAAAAGAAAAAGTGCATTGAATAAAACAGGATGAACAATCAGGGTATCAGCAGCATATTAAATATACCAAAATTGTCTATCATGTGAAATTCAGAGATCCTGTGATAAAAAATGTCATGGATACTCTAAAGGATTAACTGTTACCAAAAGAAAATTGATATTGTTTGCCCTACTGCATTCAACTTTATATATGGATGGCAATGTCTATCCCCTACTAATTGCTACAAATGTTCATAGGCAAATAATATTTACCTGAAAATAGCAAAAATTGCATGTTTTGGTGAGGGATGCTAATCTTGTGGTAGTATCTGCCAGGGCAAATGGTCTTGATTAGAAGCTGAATTTACTATTTTATTCCTGAAGACTGTTTTTGTTCTACCTCAGTTGAAGGTATACACAGTGACTTCGTTTTGTGAATTGGCCACTTAAAGCACCAGTTTTCAGTACAACCACAATTAACTGGGTGAGAGATTTTATTAAAACCATGCTGCTGACTTCATATACAGCTGGTTCATCACCATTATGTGCCATTGGTAGTACTGTCATGGGCTTGGCTTGTGATGACTATATATCAATGTATTTTACATTACAAAAGGAAGTGTGTGTGTGTGTGTGTGAGTGTGAGTGAGTGAGTGAGTGAGTGAAAAGAAAGCACAATTTGGGTTTCAGAAAGATAGAGAAAGAGAAAGACAGAACAGTGATTTGGCTGAATCACTTTTGGGGTGCAGGATGTTTTGGGATGCTGACATGGGGAAACAGATCTGCTGTCCTGTAATTTTTTCCCTCCACCTGTGCTTTGGTTGTATATTGGCAAAGTATATACTACAAAATGGCACAAGCCTTCAGTGTTCTCTCCTCAAAAAGGAACCAGCCCATATAATGCTATGCCTAGAACTTCTGACCACTTGGATAAATGGGGCACATGTAGCAGTACTGATGCTGCTGCGCTCATGTTCTTTGGGTGGTGGGGAGCACTCTTTAATCACCACATTGAACACAATTCTGTTTCTTTCATGCAATAGTATATAGCAGCAAAGCTAGTGTCTAATTGTCTTTCACTTATAATGATAACTCATATTCATGACCATCCTCAAGTAGATGATGTGCAATAAACTTAGAATATATGCACATTCCTCTCCACTGGAAAGCATTGCTTATATATTTAAAAACAAAAACAAAAAAACTTCATTTTGTGATCCCTGTCAAGCAATGAAAGCTCCAAACAAGATGAACTTTAATGTAATAGGAACTGTAGAAAGTTTCATACTGGAGTGTCAGGCTAGGATCTGGACACCTAGGTTCAAATCCTCATTCTGCCATGGAAAAGTTGAGGCAGTGACTCACACTCAGTTCCACCTATCTCAAAGGATTGTTGTTGTGAGGATAAAATTGATGAGGGGAGTTACAATGTTGTAAGTCACATACAAGCATGGGACCCACAAGGACTTGTGGGGGGCATTTCATTTTCTCCTCACCAATATTTCCACTTTCCCTTCCCTGAAAGCCCCCATAGCCTTTTCCTGCCTCCTTCCCACCAACCAGCCCAACCTAGGTTTATTTCTCCCTCCCCACCTTCACTTTTCTCTCCTTCCCTACCCCTGGCAGCCTCTCCCTGGGAAAAGTCAGGCCAAGTTGTTCAGTGCTGGTTGCTGAGCCAGGTCCAGTTGCATGATGGGGAAACCTCATGAACTTGTGAGGGGCACTTCACTTTCCCCCTTTCCCCATACTATTTTTTCTCTCCTCCAAGCAGCCACATTTCCATGCTTCCTTCTCTCCTTCCCACTCATCAACCAACCTACCTTTTATCTGCCTTTGATATCAGCTGTATTTATTATTTATTTACTATATTTATATCCCTCTGTGATGGACTCAGCTTCAGAGGCTGAGATTTCCAGTCAGTGCGCTATGATTGACATGTTTCCTTCCCCCTCCCCATGTGGCTAGCCTGAAATGGCAGTTGGGGATGGAATATTGGGGAAGCTGTCAGTTGGAGTTGGAGAGTAGAGATAGGCACGATCGGCATTATGACAGAAAAATACCCACGATAATGGTGTTCATGCAATCGGGACCTGGCGGATTGGTGCCGTCCACGGCAACCGATCCAGCATTCGGGGGGGGGCTTCATTTGGGGCTTGATCGAGGCCATCGGGATCTGATCGGGGATCCAGACAATCAGGCGCCAGTAATCTATTCCTGGGGCAACGGAGCCAGGGGAATGCCTGAGCTGCGTTTGCCCTCCTTGTATCGCCCTGGAAACCCGAATGGAAGCCCAGCTTGCCTTGATTAGCAGGGCTTCCTTCCAACCACGGTGCAGCAACGCACTCACCAGTTGGGAGAAGAGACCCAGGGGAGGGAGGGGGAAGGGGGTGTTCTGTAGCCATGGGCACTCCAAACGTTTTTTGCTTTTTAAGAAAACGGGGCTTTGTAGGAGGAATGGCTGTTTTTCTGTCTGTCACTCTCTGTTTTTAACCTGCTTTTAAAACACTGTATTTTGTGGGGAAACGGCTGTGTGTGTGTGTTTAAAATAAACTTTTGGAAGACTGGCTGCTTGCTTTTAAAATCGGGTGGGGAGGAATGGAGGATTCTGTCCCTGCTTTTTTTAAAAAGCTGGCTGAAACATGTTGACGGGGTGTCTCTCTCTCTCTCTATTGGAGAGGCAGGGACAGGTTAAAAACGTTCTTCCCCCTCTGCTCTAAGTGTGTGTGTGTGTGTGTGAACGTCCCCTCCCTGAGGGGAGGTGGCTCGTCGCCGGGTTAAAAACTCCCCCCTGCTCTAAGTGTGTGTGTGTGTGTGTGTACGTCCCCTCCCTGAGGGGAGGTGGCTCGTCGCCGGGTTAAAAACTCCCCCCCTGCTCTAAGTGTGTGTGTGTGTGAACGTCCCCTCCCTTGTCGCTGCCTCCCTGTGCCTACTGTGCCCGGCGGTCACCGCCACCACCCACCTTCCCGCATAGCTGGGAACAGCAGGGCGCCCCTCCGCTTTGGCCTCCCCAATCCCTGATCCACGGATTGGAAATGGGAGATGATCGGTGTGGATCGGTGATTTGGGGTCATTGCCAGCGCCGATCCCCGATCAGCTTGATCGGTAATTTTTTTTGGATCGTGCCCACCTCTATTGGAGAGTAAACAAGAGAGTAAAAAGGAGTTGGAGTCAGGCTTTTGACCAGAGAGGGTCAGCCAGAGAATCCTCTGTGTGAGGAAGAAATGTTTGTGAAGCACTGTTAGTCCTAGGACTAAAGTGGGGAAAACCAGCACTAATTCCTGCTTAGACTCAAGAGATCTGGGGATTATAGAAGGCTAAGGAAGTGGGTAGAGAGGAGTCTCCCCTTCAGTGCCAGGAACAGGGTTATAGCTCATAACTATAATGCCTGCCCAGTATCTAGGAAGGGTTTGTCTCAGTGGAGCACCCTAAGGTCTGAAGAGGAGGGAAAGTCGTGCACTGTTTGTGTTTGAGTATATAAAGTGTAACATCTGTGAAGCAGTGTCAACCTCTGAACGAAGCCAGCAACCTAGTGTTATTCCAAGTGTTTTGTGCCTCACACCAGTGAAGTTCCTATACAAAAACCTTTCTGTTTCTTCAGTTCAAACACCTGCCTACCTGCCTTTTGACTTTAACCTTCTGTAAATAAACCTTCAGTTACGTTTTGAACCTCCCCAAGCCTTGTGTGCCAGTTTCTGCTAAAGGAAAGCACAAACCCCATATCTGTCCCCTACTAAGACTTGGCTGGGTAACCATTTTTAACAATCCTTAAGGGTGGGACAAGAAGGAAAGTTGAAGCTTAGTATCAACCACGCTACCAGAGGCTTCCCAGCCCAGTATACAGCTTCATAGGCTTAAAGAGGAGAAGTTTTACCTCATGGTAGGGAAATGTCAGCCTAACCCTGAGTTGGATGTGGGTTTGTGGCACCCCCCCCTTCTCACCATGTGGACATAAAGCAGCTCACATCATTCTCTGCCATTTAATGTTCACGACAACCTTGACAGTTGGTAGGTTAGGCTGAGAGTGTGTGACTGTCACATCCTGCAAGATTCCATGGCAGAATGGGGCTTGAACCTGGGTCTCCCAGATCCTGGTCCGAAAATGTAACCACTGGCTTTTGTGGGGTGGCTGATGTTGAACAATAGCAAGCAGATGAGCCTGGAGTAAGCCATGCAGGTTGCATGATATGAAGTTTTCTGATGGTTGCTGGTCAATTAGTCCTCCCTCAAAGGCCAAAACTGTCTTGGGAAGGTCCCTGCCCTCTCACCCTGCCTTTTATTGACAGAAACCAAGGCTTCAACAGGCAATACTAGTGTGGTTGCTTAGCAATATCCAAAGAAGGCATTTTTTTTCTGAAAGTTACAGGAGCTACTTCTATTATGGGTGGTGGTGGTAATATCCCCCCTTTTTTAAAGATTTCAGATTTTTCTGTATTCCTGGGGCATTTTTCAGGTTCATAGAAAGATATGACTTGTATATTTATGGCTCCAGTTTCCAGATTTCAGTATCCACAGATCTGGCCACATTGAGAATGATATTTTACCCTCAGGTTGTATATGGAAATGTCTCAAGGTTGTGGTTTGTTTGTTTAACAAAACATTTCCCCACCTTTCTGTCCTCATAAGGGTTATCAAAGTTGCTAACAAGTTAAAATATAAAATGCAGCCTAAGTCTGTAGAAATGTGTATAGTATCTATTCCTCCTTGGTTAAGTAATGCAGACTAATTCTCTTCTCAATATATATATATATTGAGATATCCACCTTATATAAACAAGCGTACATGCTGGGGGATGATCTGTCCCTTTTTTGGCATTTTTCTTTTTTGCACAAACAAATCTGAGTTTTATATCCTGTTTATTTCTCTCAAATGTGCAAATATGTGCATGCTGTTTCTTCTGTGCAGAGGAGGGACTGGATTTAGATTTTTAAAAGGTTATTGATGTACTCTGCAGGCACTAAATTACTCCCTAAAAAAACAAACTTTCTCAAATGATCGTGAAGGTTCCAGCCACTAAACTGCTTACTCTAGAATAGACCCAATTGCTTCGGAACAATACTTTGCATTTGTATGCATGCCACCTTCAGCTTATTGTAGGTTTTTTTTTGTCTAAGTAGAAACCAAATATGTAGCAATTTCCTATACATGTACTATGCCTACACATAAAAAGATTCCAGAATAATCTCCTGAGGCTAGGAAATCTATTCCCCCCCCCCCCCGCTACCCAAAAAACATTATCTAACTATTACACACTGCTATGCTTCTTTAACTTTTCTGTTCTTGGTACTTAGCACAAAGAGTGTCTCATCCTGAATACTTGGTAACCTCTTTCCTCCCTGTTTATATATAAACATTTGTTATTCTGAAAGGTAAAAGCAGTGAATTATGCCTTCTGAAAATGAAGGCGTGAAGCAAAAATGTGCGTTCTTTCTACCTGATGTAGCATTGTGTATCTGTAGTTTTTAATTGTGCATTACATTAATCAAACAGCAACGATGACTCTAACCTTCCCCTGCTATCTGTTCCTCCCACTCCCCCACCTCAGCCCTGCCCAGAAGCATTTTAAGTTAAAGATCCAAAGCTTAAACACCCTTGGGATTTTTTTTCCTATTGTCTTGTTCTGTGGCTTTCCAGAAAGAATTAGATAGCAAGAGAAAGAAAGAAAAATGGAGCTCATCGGCTCTCCCCCCCTTTTGCATAGAGAAGAAGAAACACACAAAAATTAAAGGGAGGAGGGGAGGAAAATAAAGGCCAGAGGTAAAAGCATTTAATTGTGCGAGCTGCTCTTTCTCGGTTGGTTCCTGCCAGCTGCTGCTGCTGTTGCTCCCTTCCTGTTTTAAGATGAAAGCAATGATGGTAGACACGTGCAGACACACAAAAGAACCTATTTGGACTGGCATGTCAGCTCATCTTTATCAAATGTTGCACAGGTATATTTTGTTGCCATGCTTCATTACCCCAGAATGGCGTGCCTGAAATGTTTGTCTCTTCTATAAACCCAATAGCTTTCCCACCGAGTCACATTTGACAGAGCAATAGACGGGTATTCACTTGCTGGCATCCATTTGGAAAGCCTGGGCAATTATATATACTGTGTATGGATGCGAATGTGTGTGTGTGAGAGAGAGTATGTGTGTTCGCACACACCACATATATGTGTGAGAGTCTGTTCACAAAAGACACAAACTACAAATAGTCAAGGAAAAGTAGAACATGATAAATAAAATAGTAAGGGAAAAAAACACTTAGCTGTAGAGATGTTTGATCTGATCTGTAAATGTATGAACCAAGGTCTGTTAACTTGTTAATATCTTATTTACTGGTACAGTGCTCTACCATCGTGGTGGCAGTGCTGATGTATTTGCCTCTGATACCATGATGAGAGAAAGTGGAAACACAGATCTTTTTTGCTTGCAAACTATTTTAACAGTGGTCATCTTTAAAGGAAAGTGTTAAAGTGAGTAGGACAAGCCATGCAATGAAATTCAATGGAAGCCAGTAAGCTTAGTCTTGGTATTTCTACTGATTTCTCAAAATTACATATTATGTTCTTAGTGCATTCCCTGCATCTTAAACAGGATACAGTAGAAAGGAAGAAACTTTTATTGTTTCTCACTTCGGGATAGTTTTTAAAATGATATTTCATAAGAAATCAACATTCTATTTGGGTCCAAGAGAGAACAGGGAAGAACATGTTGTATTGTTTAAAATAGAGGAATTCGTACCCTCAGAAACAAAAAAATAGGGAACTTGATTAGTAATTGGATGGGAGACCACCAAGGAAAACCAGGGTTGCTATGCAGAGACAGGCAATGGCAAACCAGCTCTGCTGGTCTCTCAGGGTCACCATAAGTTGGCTATGACTCGATAAGACTTTTCACCACCAATTTTAAGAGAAGATATGGACATGTAAATATTAAGTATTTAAATTAATGGTTGTGCAATTAATTAGAAATTACATACCTTAAAGTTACGAATTAGCTCTTCTTGTTGAGGAAGATCATGACAAATGCTTGTGAGCCATTTTAGCACATCACAGGAAAGGAGCATGAATAGCACAATCACAGGGAGGTGGTAAATTGTGTGGGTTGGTGTTAGGGTTACCAGCACACAGGGGTGGCTTGGGATACAAAAATGCCCCTGGGAAAAAAGCTCCAGAATAGCCCTCTTGTGTGCTGTCTGGTTAAGTTTAAGGGCAGAGCCTAATAGGTGAAAAGGAACAGAATGAATGGTGTCCATCCGCAACAGGAAAGGATGGGAAAGAGTTTCTTTTCTATAATACATGCGACAATATGGCCCCCATGTATCTGCCATCAAACATCCTGCTTGTTTGCCAGTATGGCCTGACATCTCAAGTTGTTAGAAAGGAGAGAGAATGAAAATATCGCCTCACTTTTGAATTCAGCCCGAGCACCAGAAATTGAGGCAGTTTTGGTGATTTACATGTTCTTACTAGGGAGTAAAGTCCATTCTCTTCAATTAGTACCAGGGAAACAGCAGAGTAATCTGCTGTGGAAGTGGGTACTGGGTAGCCAATCCCTTCCAGGGCATGGCCACCTCCCCTAGCCCGGCCAAGCCCTTTGGCTGGCCTATTTGTCTCGTCTTGCTCTTTGTTTATTTGTGGATGTCTCTGCAGGCTGCCTTGACTGATGACCACTTTAGCCTTGCCACTTGCCTTCCAGGGCAGAGATGTACCCAGAAAATCCTGGTGAGATTAATGGCCAATCTTCCCCTTTGAGTGGAGCATTGGCAACCAGCAAGAATTGTAGGGGGCAGGAACATGCAAAATAAGAATTGAGGCAATGCCACAGCATCACCTCTGGTACCAACCCAGAAGTGACCTCAGCACATTTATATGACACTCTAGGATTCCATGAAAACAGTATGGTTATACAATAGAGTTTTGGTGGAATTCTAGACTGACACAACAATGTGTTGACCTAACTTCCAGGTTCATAGCAGAAGTGACATTGCGGCATTGCCACAGGGCCTTCTTCCCTCCCCACTTCCCCCCACCACTCTACTGAGTGATGGCAAGCACATGAGCGACACGGCCATTGCAGGAGACCTGGCCACCCAAGAGGGTATGTTATACACATGCAGGACCTGCAGTAGGGGAGCCAAGATATTGTGGTATGATCACACAATGCAGAAAGGGTATGGTTATGAACAGTACAATCACATAAAGAGAATTATGTGAGCACACTATTCACATTTCTGTCTCTGAAGCATGGGAACATACCATGCTAAAGTGCATGGCATGAGTGAGAAGCTAGGTCTAATGGCCTCCAGGGCCTAGAGGCCCTGACAGGCATTTCTGCCTTTAAGGAAATAATTTCTGATAGTTTCCTGAGTCTTAACCACTGAAAACAGATTAAAGACATTATTCCCACTGTTTGTTGAAATAATTTCTTTAGGGTGAAACAAGATAGTGAATATACACTTTTCCACAGTAATATCTTTACATATCCATTTCGTAAAGGTACACTGACACCAATAAGAACAATAATTTCTTAACATGCAATTTTAAATGAAGACGGAGTGTGAACTTCAAAAGATGGAAGGGGTTAAATAGCACAACAAAGCTGCGGAGAAAAGAACTGTTTGAGGCAACAAATAAGGTGAAAATTGAAGAATGAAAGTTTTATGTTGAAAGGTTCAGGATAAAAGAGTAAGGTATAAGTTGGCCTTCATTTGCTTAATTAAGGACTGCATGTCAAAGAATCCTCCACTGAAAACACCAGAGATTGGGGAGAACAAAGGGATTTATAAGTGGTGGTTTCTGGGTTCGAGCACTGACTCTTCAAACATCACCTGGATTTGCAAGACCAAAGACAAATTGCATGGAGGCCATAAACTATCAAGTTGCAGATAAGAAAAGAGTTACAAAGCTATGGCTATTTAAACTTAAAGAAGCTCTCCATCTCTCTTTAACAAAATATTCTTGGCAGTGACATCAACACAGTTATGCCCTTTGAAATCCACTAAAGACAAAAGGCTTATAAAGGTGCAAATCCGTCTCTAAACACCTTCTAGTATGGGTGCTGATTCACCCTTGTGTCCCCCACCCCCATGCTCAGTCTTAGAAAATGTAGTCCTCCTGCTGCACTACCTCAAGCGCTGTCCTTAGCCACAATATGTCTACCTACTCACAATCCTGTTCTTCCCAAGGCAAAAAAGAAAAAGTACTCTCTAGAAAAAGCCATAGCAAGCCAGTAGCAGATTTTGTGTCAACAAGTTTTCTTGTGTGTATTCCAAATTGTCTACTCCAAGCCTGGGGAGGGGAAGGGTGGAGCATGCAAACTTTTCTAACGGGGAGGGCCACTGTAGCTGGCCATTTTGCCAGTTTGCTTTGTGGCATTTAAATAGTATGTTATGGGTTTTAGTGGCTAAGAGTGACAGGACTCTAATCTGGAGAACCAGGTTTGATTCCCCACTCCTCTGCTTGAAGCCAGCTGGGTGACCTTGGAACAGTCACAGCTCTTCTAGAGATCTCTCATCCTCACCCACCTCACAGGGTGATTGTTGTGGGGATAATAATAACATACTTTTAAACTCCTCTGAGTGGGTGTTAAGTTGTCCTGAAGGGTGGTATATAAATCCAATGTTGTTGTTCTTCATCATATAATGTATAAGGCTCAAGGAAGCAGTTGGGTTCCTATCCCCATAGGATTTTATTTTTGCTCTTGGGGAAAGGGGTTCCTGTCCCCAGAAAACAGATAGGTGTTTTTTGTTTGTTTGTTTTTGTGCTTTGGGCATAGGACACTATACTTCCTAACATTTAATCGCTTTTCCTTCTTTATATCATTCAGCCTTCCAGTAAGCAAGTCTCAATCACAGGACTGTGGTCAGAGTAAGGAGAAATTGTGGGAGCAAAATCCATTTTTATGCTCAGATAGAGAAATGGTACCATCATTTTTACAGAGAGGCACATGGAGATGCAATATGATGAAAGGAAGCTGTGGCAGGGCAAAGAGCAAAGTGAGCTAGACTGACTTAGTATTATTTAGTCAGGGCTTTGTCCTGAATACTCTTCTTCTCGGCACATGCAG
The DNA here is from genome assembly GCF_028583425.1 of Eublepharis macularius. Taxonomy (NCBI): domain Eukaryota; kingdom Metazoa; phylum Chordata; class Lepidosauria; order Squamata; family Eublepharidae; genus Eublepharis; species Eublepharis macularius. Next base: position 53,123,927 of record NC_072796.1, read on the forward strand.
CCTATTTAAGATCCATGAGTATTTTAAAAGCAACCCTGCCAACTCCACATTGTAATTAACTGGCTATTGTTCCTTTGTCACAATGACTCTACTATTGGAATAAAAAGTACTCAGCTATGATTCATGGGCCTGATGCCACCAGCCAAGAACTAAAATCTTCTTTAGCTACAGTAGAAAGGGGAGGGCTAGGCTATTAGTTGAGGAGAATGCTCATTCTCCATCCTTCTTTGGTATGAAAATTAGACAAACTGAGTTGTCACAGAATAACACTAACATCTTATGATTATTACCAGCAGCTACCTTAAACTTGAGCAGACCTTTGCTATATGTAGTACTGTTCTGTTTTCTGTGATTGACAGCATTTCTCCAGGGGCTAAGATGGCTGTCTTTCCATCAGTTTTTAACTGGAAATATTGCAGATTGAATATGAGAGCGACACAGAAGGTTGTGTCCGTCAGTTCTTTTACAATACATAGGCAGCATTATTTATTTTATCTTTATTTTATTTTCATCATTTTCTCCCCAATGGTCACCCAAAGCAGCTTACATCACTCTTCTCAATTTTAACCTCACAACAACCCTGTGAGGTAGGTTATGCTAAGAAAGTGTGACTGGCCCAAGGTCACCCAGTGAGCTTCCATAGGAGAGCAAGGATTCAATCCTGAGTGCCCCAGATCCTAGTCTAACCACTACAACACACAGGTTCAGTGTGACCTTCAACCTCTCTTCCTGTTGAGGATCCATCTGAGCTTTGTATTGCTGATTAATCCTCTGTTTCTCTCGTTCATTTAAATCATGTTTTTATCCACCCTTCCTTCACACTGCTTTTCCCTCCTCTGTTTAATCATCATAATGACCTTGTTAGGCTGAGAGAAAGAGACTGACCAAGCTCTCCCAATGAGTTTCATAGCAAGTAGAGATTTGAATCTCAGTCTCCCAAGGCTGGGTTCAGCACTCCAGCCATTACCCAGTGCTGGCTGTCAAGGGACAGATCCATTATCAAATCTATGTTTGCCTATCCAGGCTCTATCTGATCCTTCCATGTTTAGGAATGCAATGTTAAAAGAAAATGGTATGGTTATTTTTTTTCTTCTTCAGCTTGGTTACTCTTTTGTACAGGCTCATTCAATTTGTTTTCTCTCACTAACTTTACTGGGACTTTCTCTAACTGTGCACAGAAGTGAAACAATATCATCTCATTTCCCAGTTTTAAAGAAAAACAGAGGGGTGTTCATATTATTCAGTCATGTTTTCTGTTTAGATCATACTTCCATTGGGTGACACTGTCTAATCTAATAGGAATATGAGGGAACACAGATGCTTGGCACAAGGTGGGGAACTGGGCACAGTGGCCATCAGGTTCTGTCCAGATCAAAAGTTCTATGCTCTGTAACAAATATAGTGATAGATTCCTTTGTATTGTTTTTCTTCTTTCTATTGTATTAAAAATATCTCTCTAAGGCAACCTAGGTTGAATGAACTGAAACATAAGGAGGCAGGAGACGGGAAATGGAGTGTCTGTTATTTCATGTAGTGAGAAAAAGAAGCAACACCTTGGAGGTGAATGATAGATATTATTATAAGAGAGTTGTAGCTCAGGGCAGGTGACTGGCGTGTTAATGAGGCGCCCCCTTCTGCTTTCTGACAGATGACTGTCATTGTTCAAATGTTGCCATCAGACAGATTAATAACTGGGTCTTGTTGCCCTGCAGTTGGAGGCTACTGTCTTCATTCTTCTACTGACTTCTCTAATCTGCTGACCTGGAGATGACCTAGAGGAGGTGGTGCTCAACCTAATGTTTCATCTCCAGTCTAGAACAACAGAGAAGATTCAAAAGCAGATGAATTAGATTATTAAATCATCACTGTAATCAAAGTACCATGTTCTGTATTTTACAGCTCTATTTTTAGCAAGGGTCGAAGTCATTCAACAATGGTGTCAGTCCACTTTATGAAAGAAAAGCATAGATAACCCCTTTGGACTGCAAGAATATGTATTATGTTTTATCATTGATATTATTTTAGACAGTGGTAATCTTAGCAGAATCCCCATATGGTGACAGCATCTTCTTATATTTGAATGCTTGACTAATGACCTATTCATAGTGGCATAATTTGGAGCTAAACAATGAGGGGAAAATGGGCGTCACCTAGGGTTGCCAACTGATGGAGGGCATCTGGCAGGAGATGGAAGGACAGGAACATGGGAACATGGGAAGCACCATCATCACTCACAATGTAGCATTACTTTTGGTGGAAACTGGAAATGACATCACATCACTCTAGGAATTGCCAGAAACTCTATGATTTTACCTAGAGTGATGTGACATCCCTTCTGTGTTTTCCCAGGATGTGATGTCATGTCACATATGATGACAGTGATTGTTTAAATTTTTCTCATGCTACCCAAAGGAACAGTGGCAGGAAACATGATTTGCCAGCAGGAGGTTTCCCACCACAGCTGGAGACCTGGTAACCCTAACTTCACTCTCTTTTTCTTGGGTGCTCATGTTGAACAATCAAGGAGATATCTCACCAGTAAGAATAATAATGAAATTATGTTTTGTAAACAGGTGATTTTTCTTCATACAAATGTATTCAAATATGATTGTGGTCAGCCACATATTTTGAATCCTTAATAGGCACTTAGAAGAAAAATGCAGGCAACCATTGTAGTGATTTGTGGTGGCTGTAGGCTCAAGCAAAGAAAAAAGTGGTGGAATGAAGTCCTACTTTTTAAATTGTAGGGGGATCCCAGTATATTATCCTGTTATTATTCTTATTAAAATTAGTCTGCATAATTCACACAATATGCCAACAGCAGAGAATGGGTGCAAATGCTTTGGTCTTCATGGCCAGGAATAAGCTCAGAGAAATGTGGTTAATAGTAACAGGCTTTAGGTGAGGTATACAGACAGAACAGTGTCTTGCTGTTACCAGTTCAGTGAAAATTTCCAGTGCTCATATTATAGCAGGCTCAAATGGGACATACCTAGTGATTACTTTTAAAAATGTATATTGGGACAAAACTGAAGAGACTCAGAGTATGATAATCAGAATAATTGCTTGTAGAATCTCCATGGCAACTGGTGACACTGCCAGGAACGTCTGATACTGGATTGAAGACACTCCATGGAATTCAGCCAATCAAAATGATAAGGAAACATTATGCCCACCATTTTGAATGTATACAGCCTCCACAAGGAGGACAAAATGTTTGTGTCAACAGTGAGAGAGATGTTAAAATGATGATTTATTTCCATTATTTACAGTCCAATTTTTTCACTGAGACTCAAAGTAGATTATACAGTGTAAGTCTATATTATCAATGGCTGGGATATACAATAAACAATGCAATGACATTTGGATTGCAGAAATGTGAAAACAAGCAGAGATCTGTTACAGAACTAATGTAATGCAGATGGCATGTTAAATGATGCTGAAATTACCTAGTAGGATCATATAAAACAGACAGTACTCAGCAGTATAGTCTACAATCCCTATCCTTTTACAAAAGCATCTTTCTGAACAATTTCTTTGCAGTACAGTCCTCCTATAAATATGCATACCCCCAATTCCTGGAGTATTTGTTTATGCATATAATACCAGAATAAAAATGCTCCCATCCCCTTCTTAAAGTGCCTCTATCCACCACATTAAGTACTATGAGCTCGTACAGGGTCTTTAAACTGACTCTGGCTTCTGAAGGCAAATGTATTTTTAAAAGGTTTCACACACCTAAAGGATAAAGTGCAACAAAAACTCAGATCAAAATATGTTTTGGGAAACCTGGATAAAGGGTTCGTTAATGGTGGGAAGACAGTATTTATCCTTAAGGTGTATGAAACTTTTACAAAAATCTATTTGCCTTCAGAAGCCAAAGTATATTGAATGGCCCTCATGAAAGGGACCTTCTTTCTATAAAACCACTAGTAGAGGAAAACTATGGGATATCAAATTCTCACTTAACCTCACACATTGTGATCCTCATTGCACAGAAAGCATGAAAAACCCACATAAAGTCAGAGGGCATAATGGAAGTAAGCATTTTCAATTTGACTGTAATAAAGAACTGGACCAAACAACTGGCATTACAAGCAAGTCAGACAGAACATAACATGCATTTGTTGCCTGGTACCAGGAATGTATTTTGTGCTGGGAATAGGGAGATAATAACAATAATGAAGAAAGGGCCAGTACACAGACATGATCTTAGCTAAGAATTAAGCCCTCAGAACATTCCAGAAAGGTGAAGAAGCTTTTAAGAAAATTATGCCAGGAGAGAGCTGTTACTAGAATACACTGAATAAATTTAAGGAGGGTTTTTGTTTAGTCATTTGCCTTTGCAATTACAGTGGTTGGAATTAGTATCCAGAGGGATTCTAATACTTGGACAGCAAGCAAGGCTTCTGAATGGCCCAGCCCACTGTAACTGGTAATAATCACAATGATTTAATAAACAACTGCCAATATCTAACACAATTCAATGTGCTTGTGTGTGTTTTTGGCAATGCCTCCTTTACCCTAAAAATCTATAAAAACTCCCCAGCGGCCATAGCATAGTGGTTAAGTGGCTGGGTTGCAAAGCAGCACTCTGCTAATTCAACTCCCACTAATGCCATGAGCTCAGCAGGTGGCTTTGGGTAAGCCACTCCTCTCAGCTCCAGCTCCACAGCTGTATTATGGGGGTAGGGTTGCCAGGCCCCCTCAATATCCAGGCAGCCTGGCACTTACCTTGGGGGAGAGGGGGTGCGTGCGCATGCCCCCACAGGCACGATGATGTCACTTTGGAAGTGATGTCATTGCGCAGCCCCTGGGAGCACGTCCAGGCTCTGCAGGGGCTCAAAATGTACCCAATCTGCACTGAAACGGGCCTGTTTTGAGGCACTGCAGAGCGCAGGAGTGCTCCTGTGCTCTGCAGTGCCTCAAAACAGGCCTGTTCTGTAGGGTTGCCAGGCCCCCTCAATCTCCCAGCGGGAGTTTGGGGCCTGGCTCTTACCTGGGGGGGGGGGGTGCGCACGCAAAGCACGCGCGCACTCCTGCAAGCGTGATGATGTCACTTCTGTGAAGTGATGTCATCATGCAGGCCCTGAATTGTGCCGTTGGGGGCTGCTGCGGCATGCAGGAACGCTCCTGCACTTCGCAGCAGCCCCAAACGGGCCTGATCCATGGCAAAACAGGCGCGGATAGGGCCTGTTTTGGCATGGGTTGGGCCCGTTTTGGGCTCCTTTGGAGCACAGGAGCATTTCTGCGCTTCTCAGGGGCCCACAACGGGCCCGATCCGCGCCAAAACGGGGCCAATCTGCGCCTGTTTTGGCGCAGGTCGGGCCTGTTTTGATGTGGATTGGGCCCGTTTGGGGCCCCTGTGGAGCGCAGGAGCATTCCTGTACTCTGCAGGGGCCCACAACGGGCCCAATCCGTGTCAAAACGGGGCTGATCCGCACCCTTTTTGGCACGGATTGAGCCTGTTTTGATGCGGATCGGGTCCGTTGTTGGCCCCTGCGGAGCGCAGGAATGCTCCCACACTCCACAGGGGCCCCGATCCAGGCCAAAACAGGCCTGATCCTGGCAGCTGCTGTGCGCAGGGGCCCGCATTACCGCAGGGGGGCACTCATGGAAGGTGCGCCCGCCCCACTTGCCAGGTCCACAGCGCCTCAAAACAGGCCCAATCCATGGCAGAACGGGCCCGTTTTTGGGCATCGTGGAGGGCTGTATATAAGCTCACTGTTGTTGTTATTAAAAAGTGGAAAATTGAATTATTTCTGTCTGGGAAGCAGAGCACACTGCAGGGGGTGGAGATAATTTCTATTCCCATCTTTTACAGAGAGGCAGATTTAAGGTTAAGGCCTGAACCTCTAAAGAAAGGTTTGGTAAGAAAAGTTTCATTATATTTTCTGTTAATCTTACAGCAGAGGATAATTAATAGCATGTTTGGCAGGTAAAATTCTAAGAGATTATCCTGTATTTTATAGAAAGCCATTGTTGTGCTGGAGGGAGGAACCATTTTCTAAAGTAATTTTTCTTTTAAGATTTGTGAATATTCTCACCTTTCTAAATTTAAACTTTTCTTAAAGCAAATAGCAGGAGTTTTGCCTGACCATCTGCAAGGTGTGGCCGGGTGTGAATGCATACATCTGCTTTAGAAATACAAAGAAATAAAAGCAACATAGTAATAGCTCTCTTGTTTTTTTAGTGAAAAATACTCAAGCCATAGCAGATTTATCTTTGGTATCTCTTGCAAGGTAGATGTTTTGCTCCAACCTTCACCTGCTAAACTGAAGGCAAATCTTCTGACTTTGGGAAGCTGCATCTAGGCTGGGGTTTTGCTGCCAGTATGAAGCAAACACACATCATTTTGCTCAGGGCTTGACAGAGTGGAAAAGGTCTAATTCTGTGGGATCTGTATAATCTGCGCCCAACATGATAACCACAAAAAAGCTGTGGTGGTAAGTCATTCTCATCGGAGACCTTCAGATGTCTTGGGCACTGACACTGGCTCCTCTGTGGAGGGTGGTTGTGTAAAGAAGGGGCCAGCAAGGCCTCAGATGTGGAAAGGGGAGGGGGTTGACTCCTCCTTTTTACTCCTCCTCCACCACCAGGTGTCTCCCTCACAACGTGAAGAAGTCCTGGACTCTCCTTCCTGGCCTTCTCACTGGCCTTGTATGAGGCCTGTGCAGAACTCTATGAAAGGTAGTAGAGGTCCTTGGTTTCTTGCAAGGTCTTTTGCTCTTGCAAGAGCTCAGGGAGCACACTGGTTGCAGCTGCAGATTGTTTCTCCTCCTCCCCATCTTGCTTTCCCATTGGGACAAGTGGAGCCTCCCACTCCACTTGTTCCCATCATGGTATTCCATGGCAGGGTCAGAGAGACTCATGACATGATGGCCCCAACTCATACATAATATACCTGAAGGAGGGTTGAAGGAGGTTGAGTATGTGTGTTAAACTCATAGTAAGGATTTAAATCAACTTTCATGCTCTTTCTCATCCTATTTTGAATTATGCTTTATTTAAGGTAGTGTGCAGTAGCATAATTTGAGTCCAGTGGAACCTTAGACACCAACAAGATTTTCAGTGTGTAAGCTTTGAGAGTTAGAGCTCCCTTCTTCAGACACAAGTAGGAATGGAGATCCCTGAGCCTTTATATCCCAGCCTAAGATGGGTAGGGTGTTACAAGGAAGGGCATCAGGATGTAAAGGTACAATGCAGCTTGATAAGATGGGAGGGATGTAGCAAAGGAAGATGTCAGATGTAAAGATCCAGCGCAACTTGATTAGAGCAGAAATTAGCCTCCGTAGTGAGATAAGAATCTTAAGTCTCTGTTCAGCCCTGGCAGGTCCATTGTTCTGAATTTGTGAATAAACTCCATTTTAGCAATCTCATGTTGTAATCTTCCCTTGAAGTTTCTCTGATTGAGGACAGCCTCTTTTAGCAAGGGAATATTCTGGAAGATTAAAATGTTCTCCCACTGCTTTTTTAGGTCAGCAAGAGAATGTTCTGGAAGATTAAAATGTTCTCCTGCTGTTTTTTGAGCATTGCAATTTCTAATGTCAGATTTATGTCCATTTATTCTTTTCATAGGTACTGACTTGTTTGTAGAGAGTAGAAGGGTATTGTAGAGAGTAGAAGGGTATTGCTGACACTTGATAGCATATATAACATTGGAAAATGAACAAGTGAATGAAGCTGAGATGTCGTTAGGTCGAGTGATTGTTTTGTTGGAGTGGCATCTTGGTTTATTGCAGGCCCTGGACCAAGAGTCTGTGTTAGCATTGGGAAGTACATTATTATGAGTGAGAAGTTGTTTAAGGTTAGGGGGTTGTCTGTGGGCAAGAAAAGAGGCAAGAAAAGGTTTGCCTCCCAATGCTTGCGAGAGAAGAGTATCATTGTTCAGCATAGGTTGCCAGTCATTAATGATGCATTGAAATGGTTTGAGCTGAGAGCTGGATGTGACTACCAGTGGTGTTCTATTATTGTTTAGTTTGAGCCTGTCTTACAGCAGGTTATCGCTTGTTATCATTCTGGATTTGTTGATCTGTTTTCTTACTACATCAGGTGAGTACTGTAGTCTATTGTAGATCCTGCAGAGTGAAAATCTCTCTCAGAGGGATTGGAACAGATGCGGTTCTAACACAGAGCTTGGCTGTAGACAATAGATTTTTTTGTTTAGGAGCAGTAGCCTAGTTTAACTCAACACTTGTTTCTCTTTCATTATACAGAAATCTTGGTGTCTTCTTCAATAAAAAATTAAATTTGTCACCTATCTGTCACATATTTATCCCACTTTTCTCAAGAGACCTCAGGCCAGTATACATAGCACCTCCACTTTATCCTTCTAAGAATGCTGTGAGATAGGTTAGACTGAGAGCGTGGCTGGCCCAAGGGTCTTCAGCAAATATCATGGCTGAAAGTATGTTTGAACTGACATGAAATTCACTAGCATCTCTACACAAGAGCCATTACACTGGAAATGTGAATAAAAAGAAAGAAAGTAGTAGAAGTTGTGGAGTAATTCATGTGGGACTTCAGTTCCATTTACAGCTGAATTAATGAGAGAATTGACATAGGCAAGTTTTTGATGTGACTAGTGGGTTTATGACAGTGCTATCATACTCACTGTTTAATAAGTAGCTTTCAATATACATGTTTTATACAATACTAGTTGATGTCTGATGATGATATTTTGGGGGTGGACTTGTTGCATACAAAATGAGAACCACTTGAAACATTTATCTGAGTTGCAGGCCCTGGCATGTTTGGTTCAGCTTGCTAGAATGTTTCTTGTTAAAATCTTCTATTTTGTGATAGGAAAGAAAAAAAATCTTCAAAATGTAGCTAGTTGATGTTTGCAAGTAATCTTATTTAACTAACTGCTATGACATTAAGATCTGAACTTCAAATTCTCACTTGGAATGATACGATGAGAAGTTGTAGATCAAAGCAATGTGTTCTAGAGGAAAAGTTAGATTCTTTCCCTGCTAACCATCTTGTTATTTGTTGCTAGTCTCATAAAAGCATTGATTTGGCATTTTTAATGTTGTTTCTTTATTTTATAGGGAATAGACTATTCCCATAGTAAATATGTACTTGCAACTGTGCTGTTCCATTAGGGGTGTACTTGATATGGCATAAGTCTCTGTATGACTATGAGATTACAGGACCCAGAAACTATCTAGAAACCAAAAAACCTTTTTATTTGGCTAAAAAGTAGAAAAGTTACAGCTCCCCCCTCCCAAATTTTCCTTCAGAAGGATAAATGAATAGCAGACTGTGTTGTTATGAATAAACAGTAACACAGCAATGGTCATTACTGTTCTAATCGTATCTATTACTTAAAAATGCATATGCCTGATAACTTGGAATTGATTACCTTACTGAAAGGGAAAGCTTGTAACCCTAGCCTTTCCCCTTTCTTGGATGCCTAAAGGATTTTTCTCCCAGCCCAGTTATAATACTGGAATTCCACTGAACTAAAGAAAAAAAATATATGAGACCAACTAGCCCCACAAGATAAAGTAGGAATCAGGTTTTAGTTCTCCTAGTCCATATACTTAGTTTTGGTTTAAAAACAGACCTACATCCTCCAACTGTGAATTCTAGGATCCCTGGAAAGAAGGAAAAATTCACTCAGGTGTCTCCTTGTATCTGCTCAGCAAGTGCAAACCTTAATTGCCTATAAAATGTGGAACTACCTCACGTCTGCCAGAATTTTGGCAGGCAGGATTCCGTGGGAAAGGGATCTAATCCCTGAGAAATTGATCCAAATTGGATGGGAGATGTAACAGTTACAGCCAGAAATGTGTTTCCTATTGAAAGGAATGGAAATAAATATCAAAGTTAAAAAATAAAACAAAAACAAGCAGGGGTAATTATGAAAATGAATGTGGATAATGTGGATATATATATATATATACACACACCCACACACACACCAAACTGGGGGAAGGGGGCAGCAGGTACTTACCCTCCACGCATGTGCACATGCTCCTATGCACACTCGTCGTGCCAGAAATTGACATCATTTAGACATTTAGGGGCTGGGGACAATTTTAGTGAATTGTCCTCCAGCACAACTTGTGGCTTCCATGTTGTGCCAGAAAATGATGCTCGACAAGGAAGTGTGTGCCTCCCCCACAGGTGCCTTGTCCTCTGCTGTTCCAATGTATGGAGGCAAAGGGCAGGGGCAGGCGATTCCCCACCCCAAGCACGGGGGTTGCCAACCTTAATAATGAAGTGGGCTCTCCTCTCATCTTACTGCAATGGAAGATTTTTGAGGTTAAAGTTAGAAAAAAAATGGAGTTTAGAATAATATAAATGGGGAACCTGCAAGGACTTGTAGGAGGACATCTGCTCTCTCACATTATTTCCCCTTTCTCTCTCCTGAAAGCCCCATAGCCTCTCCCCTTTCCTGGTTACTTCTCTCTTTCCCACCAACCAGCGCATTTACATTTATTTGCCATCCTGTCTTCACCTTTTCCTCTTTCTCGCCCTCTGGCATCCTGTCCCTCAGAAAAGTCTGGCTCAGTTGCATGGATGGAATTGTGTGGTGCCAGTTGGGTTGGGGACCATTTGTATGATGGGGATCCCACAAGGACTTGCAAGGAGAAACTTACTTTCTCCTTCCCACACTATTTCTCCCCTCCTGGTAGCCCCCATATCCTCATCTTTCTCTTTTCTACCACCACCAACCTATCTACCTTTTATCTGCTCCCCCATCTTCAGATATATTATTTATTTACTTTATTTATACCTTACCTTTGTCTCTAATGGGGATATAAAGTATTGTTATCCTTTTCTCCAGTGTTTCTTTACAACATCCCTGTGAGGCAGGTTTGGCTGAGAATGTGTGAATAGCCCAAAGTTACCCAGTGAGTTTCCATCTAGAATGGGCATATGAACCTGAAAACACTATACCACGCTGGCTTTCATAGAATGGCTGCTGGGTCTTGGTGAGTCAAGCAAGTCATGCAGTAGCAAGTTGCATGGTGGTTGCTCTTTTTTGCTCATAGAAATCAAGGCTTGAAGGCTGGTAATACTGTTGTTGCCTAGTAACAGAACCAAGGGCATTTGTTTCTTAAAGCTCCAGATATTGCTTCTATCGTTGGAGGGGGAGGTTTACCCACCAATGTCTGTCTGTCTGTCTGTCTGTCTGTCTGTCTGTCTGTCTGTCTGTCTTTCTTTCTTTCTTTCTTTCTTTCTTTCTTTCTTTCTTTCTTTCTTTCTTTCTTTCTTTCTTTCTTTCTTTCTTTCTTTCTTTCTTTCTTTCTTTCTTTCTTTCTTTCTTTCTTTCTTTCTTTCTTTTTTATTGTTTGGTATACCTGGGGCTTTTCTTGGGTTTGTAGAAAGATATGTTTTGTCTGTCCATGGACACAATCAACAGAGTTAAATATTCGCAAATGAATACCATGTTGAGAATTAGATTATTTATTTATTTATTTATTTATTTATTTATTTATTTATTTATTTATTTATTTATTTATTTACTTGCGCCTGTTCAATCTTCTTATAACAGAGTCAAATCCATCCCACTACCAATGTTAAGAGGCAATCTGGAAAGCTTGGCCAAAGCATGGCACAGGTAAGCAGACAGTGAAGGCATAGTTTATAATATTTGGGAAGTTAAAGCTAGTAGTGCCAAACCTGAAATTTATATGGAATTTTAGAAAGTGGAAGACAGAAAACAACAAAATGGCAAATGATAAAAATATAGAATACAACAGTTTCTTCAGTGCCTAGTTGCAGATATATTCCTAGGCAGGGTCTAATTCTTATGTCCAAAGGAAGCAATCCTATCCAGGTCAGCTCACAAGAAAGGCCCACCTTGTTCAGTGGCCCTTATTCTCATCATTACCTTGATTAACTGGAAGGGTAAAGATGCCATTTCCATTTTTCAGCCTAGTCTCAAAATGATATTCTGAAACAACTTCCTAACATGTATAATGACAATGAAAGAAAACAATGTGCATTCCTGTAAATCCATGGAGCTTTCAGATAAAGCTCACTGTTTTGCTTTGGACCTCAACAGGGAGAATGACCAAAAGGTTTGGGGAAGGAATAGAATAAGAAAAGGCATGGATGCATTGGCTTCTGTTTTCTCTGACCTTTCAGTGGTAAATCAGAATATCCAGGTTGTGATTGCTACCTGTTATAGAACACATGATTGGCATGCCAAACACCCCTTTGCCTGAGATTATTTTTATGTTCTATGTGCATGAATTGCAATGTCACTAAGAGATGGTGAACTGGCAGTGCGGTAGAACAGCAGGATTTGAGTCCGTGACTACTTAGTGACAAAATTTTTTTCCAGGGTTTTGAGAGTCAGAGCTACCTTCTTCAGATACCTTCTTCATTAACTGAAGAAGGGAGCTTTGACTCTCAAAAGCTGATATCCTGAAAATTTTGTTGGTCTCTAAGGTGCAATTGGACTCAAATCCTGCTGTTCTACAGCTGACAAACACTGCTACTTACCTGACAGTGCAGTGTTTTTCTGAATGCCACACAAACCTAGCTTTTCAAAGAATTTCCTGGGTTTGGTGCTATACCATGGAAGGAAATCTGAAAAAATTCTCTAGCAGACATTTTCTCAGTAGCTCACAGAAACTGAATTGTAAGTGACAGGGGAAGGCTTCCTTTCATTTGGACCACGAACTACATGCATTCCTGTAAATCCATGGAGCTTTCAGATAATCTTTTGCAGGTGGTCAAATTAAAAAAAGGTTTAATAGCACATTAAACAGGAAGACAAATACTTCCTCTGTTTGTATCTTTTGCATTTACTCATTTACTAAACTAATATATCTTTTTAAATGTCACTTTTAAAGCCAAGCCCCCAAGCACAGATAAACTAAAATAAAACACTTGACATATATCTAGTCCCTGAGCTTTGATGGATCAGTTCCAGTTAGAGAAAAATGGCAGTTTATTGTGCTAGCAAAATGTAATTCCTAAGTCAGGGCAAGTAATACAGAAAGATAAGGAATCACAACTGCCTCTTGGCAAATGTACCAGTATTTTCTCATTCTTGGACAGATTAGCACTGCTGTTGCTCTTATGTGAGAAAAATCACCATAAACCAGGTCTTTAAAAAGCTGGGAGGCCAACATGGAAATCACTGGAATGTAACTGGAAACATGATCCAGATTGTCTGCAATACCTGAGCAACTGAATAATGTGTGTTTCAGAAAAATGCTAGTGTGCTTTAAAAAATGGCAGCACCAGACATATTATGTATTGGATCAACTAATGGCAACATGGTTGTGACCAATGAAAAGTTATATTGGATTTGGAACAGATATTTAAAAAATCTATAGTAAAAATAATGTATGCCATCTAATTTAATTTGAGATCCAGAGGAGTTAGCCATGTTAGTCTGTAGTAGCAAAATAGAAAAGAGTCCAGTAGCACCTTTAAGACTAACCAACTTCACTGTAGCATAAACTTTCAAGAATCACAGTTCTCTTCGTCAGATGCAAGTGATGAAGAGAACTGTGATTCTCGCTTATGCTACAGTAGTTGGTTAGTCTTAAAGGTGCTACTGGACTCTTTTCTAATTTAATTTGAGTTATCTTTTTATAATATTGAAACCAAGACCAAAGCAATTTTATATTTTCTGCTCAAACTAATAAGAATATGATATATTAGATTTTAAAGTATTTTAGGGTGACTTGAAATTTAGATATTATTTTCTCTCTCTCTCTCTCTCTCTCCCTTCTTGCCTAGAGAACGTGTAAGTCTCAAACCTTTGTTTTAAGCCTTTCATAAGGACAGAATTTAGATTCAAAACTGGTTATTTTGAAAGCTATGGTACCATTTTGCCTGCTTAAAACTTTGGATCAGAACCTGAAAAAAGAGACATTCCTCCCCACTGTCTGACATTTCTGGTGCCCTATGGTCAAGATATAGATATAGATATAGATATAGATATAGATATAGATATAGATATAGATATAGATATAGATATAGATATAGATATAGATATAGATATAGATATAGATATAGATATAGATATAGATATTTGAGGATTTTGAAATTATTTGGGGTCCATTATTCCTTATGTGGGACTTTTGAGGGTGGGAAGCTGGAGTGACTATTTTTCAACCAAATGGCACAAAATAAACCTAGTGCTACCTATCTACTCCCCCCCCCCAGCCGCCCAGTTTCAAGCGAATTGTTTCCTACAGGGAAAGCATTTAAATAATCCAACAGACAAACACACAAGAACAACCACTGGCCAAAAGCCTCCAAATGCAAGCAGAACCAATAAGCCCAACAGAACCAATGTCAAACCAGAGAATCCAACTCAAGCAAAATAGTAAAGAGTCCAGTAGCACCTTTAAGACTAACCAACTTTATTGTAGCATAAGTTTTTGAGAGCAACAGCTCTCTTTGTCAGATGAAGCTTATGCTGCAATAGAGTTGGTTAGTCTTAAAGGTGCTACTGGGCTCTTTACTATTTTGCTACTACAGACTAACATGGCTAACTCCTCACCAACTCAAACAAGTCACACTGTTGCAAGCCCAACAGAACAAAAATCAAAGCACAAAAGCCGATCAGAACGCAGGGCTAATGTGGCACACCCAAGAGAACCAATATCAAGCCAGAGAATCCAAGCCAAGCCAACCTAGTGTTTTTTAAAAAAATACCTAAACCATCATCTACAGTTAATTATTATTAAAATCTTACCAGAAATTTTCTTCAGAGCTTGCTTTACAATTAAATGTTTAAAAGCCAATACCCCAAAACTCTATAAACCCAATCCTGCAAAAAACACAACACAGAAAAATGTTTAAAACAACTTTAGAAGAACAATGGTAAAACCAGAACCTGAAGAATGCAAAAAGACTAACTTGTAAAAACATTAACAACTTGGAATCCCCTCCCCCTAAACAAAAATCTTTGAGAGTCAATGAGGGGGAGTTGTTAGAGTGTCAGACTAGGATCTGGGAGACCCAGGGTCAAGTCCCCACCCTGCTGTGGAAGCTTGCTGGGTGACCTTGGGCCAGTCACTCATTCCCTGCCTGACCTACATCACAAGGTTGTTGTGAGGATAAAATGAAGGAGAGGAGAATGATGTAAGCCACTTTGAGACCTCACTGGCGAGAAAGCTAGGGTATAAATGAAGCAATTTTTTTTTAAAAAAAATAAAGTGTTAAAACAGAGAATGCAAAAGAAGTTCTAAAACAAGCTGACAGAACAGAACACAAAACTCAACCCTTTTTAAAACAGCACAAAACAAAACCAAGGAAACCCATTTTTAAAGAACCAGAAAGAAAGAAAAAATGCCCCTCACTACATCACCCACAGGAAAAAAACAGAAATACTTGAATTAATACTTTAAAACAAAACCAGAAATTAGAAAAATAATCCTGAAGATGTCCAGCAGGAAGGCACAGAATAAATTTTCCCAGGAAGGTAGCACTCCAAAAGTGACAGGAGCATGCCAAATCATATAACCATGAAATGGAGACCAGATCGATGTATTTTATCCCCTTTGCCCATGCCAAGACAGCCATGGAGGGATGACGGTATCATCAGGATTGGGCAGACAGTTTGTGCTCCCCCTAAAGTCTGATCCCATTGCCTAGGAGAGCTGCCTCCCACGCCTCTCCCTCCCATTGCCTGGGAATCCTATAAACTTGAAGAAAAAAAATAAGAAAACAAACTTGGGAGCCATAAAATGGTGGCCCCAAATATTCCAAGGTATAACAAAATATTCCTGTATTTTTTAGGTCCTGTTTGGTATCCTGATAAATATTGAGTTCTGTCCAGATACCCAAATATACGTAGGAAAATACCATTAAGGTATTTTTTGGATAAATATTCAGAGCAGCTATTCAGAGCGCACATTTAACAGAAAAAAAATGAACTAACTAGTCATACCATTGTACTGCAAGACAAGGTTCTTCACCCCTAAAAAACTCAGGTTATGGTCATATACCACAGTGGTATACTAATATACTGCAAGGCATTTTTTTTTTAAATGGCGAGTGCTGCCAGATAAAACAGCAGCAGCTCGGAAAAGAATGGACATGGCTAAGAAGTGGGGTGTGGAAGTGGTTGGATGTGGGCAAGACCTTGAAAAGTGCAGCAAACTGTACAGACTCATTCCAGGAATGTCAGGAAAAGCCATTTAACCTGACTCAGCATGGGTATTCTTGAGCGATGCTATCTGATTAATGGACTCCTCTTCCTGGGGAATTCAGAAATATATTGAACTTACAGTGAAATCCTAAACATAGTTACCCCAGTCTAATCCCATTGATTTCAATTAGCTTAGACTAAGTAACTCTACTTAGGATTTCACTGTTAGGGGCACATCCTAAGTGGTATAGTGTGTGTGTTGGGGAGGGGGGCAGAATTTGCACTGGGAATATCTATGGTTGCAGAAAAATGGACCACATTGCTTGTTCATATATTCAGTAATTCTTCAATTTATCACTTCCATGTAGGAAAAAATATGCACATAATCTGTACACTGCCCCAAGTGAAGAATTTACACATATACACATGCTGTGTGAACATAATAGAAAGTATCTGAAGTATCTGGTATCTGAAGAAGTGAACTGTTGGTCATATCCTACCATTAATTTTGGTAGTCTTCTAGGTGCTACTAGACTCTTGCTCTTTCCACTGCTACAGACAGACTAACACGGCTACCCATCTTGATAAAAGAAAGATTAGATCTATCCCATGGAATAGTATTTAGTTTTTCTATGTGAGGCTGATATCTGTGCAAGTACATAATCATGTGTAGAAACAGAGTACAATCTATGATTGTCGAATGTTTCTCTGAATATATATCTGAATGCACACACACACACATAACCATCAGTGAAGCACACAGTTATAGCTGCCATTACTTACATTCTCTGAACAGATATGCTTGCATGAGCTGTGCTTTACTTATCATTAAGATGGCTATTCTTACATTGCAGTACTGTCTGGTTGATTTGCTTAATGGGAGGGGGGAGAAAGATTTAGCTGGCAGTTTAGAATGTCAGACCACAGGGTTTGGCTGAGCCATGGGGTTCAATGAGATTAACTTGAACTCAGCTGTTTGTGTTGCTGATCTCATACCAGCTGGATGTGTGACATTAAAATGTCAATAACACTACAGAATTTATCTTAACTGTTTCACCATTGACATCATCCTTTGAAGATATGGGTGATTGCTTCTTCTGACATATCAAGATATATTTCTTTCTTTGCAGATCTTTATAAGAGAAAGAAAGGATAATTGTAGTTACCCCAAGTTTATTTTAAAAACCTGAAGATTGACTTTTGGGCCTTTTTTCTAATTACACTTTTTACTTGCTTTTATGTTTCTATGATCTATCTTCCATGTTGTGCATTATTTGACCAGAAGTCAGGGTTTCTTTCTAGGGTGCAAGCTTTGGCATGTCAATGTTTGGCTTATTTCCATTGATAGACTGATTATCATTCATTATCCATGATGCTGAAACCATAAAATGGTATTCATATCTATCACATTTTTATCATGCATTCCTCCAATGAGCACAGGTTGGTAAACCTAGTTCTCCTCTCTGAGAAATCTTAGGCTGAGAAAGAGTAACTGGTCCAAAGTCACCTAGTGAAATTCATGCAAATTGAGATTTGATCTTTGGTCTCCCAGCTGCTAGTCCAGTATTCTAACCACTATACTACACTGATTATCTAAACAGCTTCTTATGTTTTTATCTAGTTTCTAAATGTCTTTATTTAGTTTCCAATCAAATCAATGCTGCCTATAAAAGTTAGATAAATAACATCAGTGAACTTTGCATTGATGATGATATGAGAAGAGCAGAGTGGCAAAGCGTTAAAAGATAATCTTCCTCTCCATGTGTCATTGAACACTCGCCTGTAATTTTCCCATAATTTCCTTCCTTCCTTCCTTCCTTCCTTCCTTCCTTCCTTCCTTCCTTCCTTCCTTCCTTCCTTCCTTCCTTCCTTCCTTCCTTCCTTCCTTCCTTCCTTCCTTCCTTCCTTCCTTCCTTGTTGCAAGTGAAACTTCATTTGAGGAACCCAGTTTAATAAGCAACACTGAATGTATACAAAATAATAATGCAGATCACTGCAGTAATACAGAATGATTTTTTTAAAAAAAGAAGTTACATGAATATCAGTCACAAAAAAAGATATAATGGTGAATTCCTCATTGATCAGCATACCCTATCTCTCTTAAAAACCCAAAACAAAATTCTGCAATAGAAGCCCCCAGAGTCAAAGCTAGACTTGTAGGTTTCCCAGACCCAACTCAAGTTCCTATAGCCCCACAGCAGCTTTGGGGAATGGCTGTGAAAAAATAGAGTCCAAATGGTCCCAGAATTCCTGTGTGGGGGGAGGAGGGGCTCCTCCCTCCCCACGCAATCCATTTCCCTGTGTCACAACAGTACAGGGGAGTTCCCGCCCCCCCCCCCCATTTTACTGCTCCACGTGCATAGAATACTCCACATGGAGGAGAAAAACAGGAGAAAAAACTTCCTTCCCCTGCTATTTTGACATGAGGAAATGGCTTGAGGAGAGAGGGAGGAGCCCCCGCCCTCCGGTGGCATTCTGAGGTTATTTGGGCTCACCTTTATTTTTAAACAGTCATTTCCCAAAGCTGCTTTGTGGCTACAGGAACCCAAGTTGGACCCAGACCCAGCTCTTTAAAAACCTGCATGTCTAGCTTGATCCACAAACAAACTGCTGTCAAACAAAGTGCTAGATAAAGAAAAAGAAACTGTGGCCATGTGGCTGGAGAAGCCACAGAAGTCACCTTGGTGGCCCTGATGAGAACTGAAAGGCAGGATATAAATTCAAAAATTAAATAAAATGAAACTTCAAACTAAACAAAAATAATTTTGGGTGGTTGTGTGTGTAAAGTAACCTCAAGTCACACTAGAGTTATAGAAGCCCCAGCAAGGGGCTTTCATGTCAAGTGAAAAGCAGAAGTGGTTCACCATTGACTTCCTCTGCAGTCTTCCTTGGTGTGTCTCCCATCCAAGTACTGACCCTGCTTAGCTTCCAAGATCTGATGAGATTGGGCTATACCATGCCACCTTCCTTCCTTTTTAGCTGGTTAAACACCCAACAATAGCAAAAGCAGTGCCTTTAACTTTAAGAAATGAATATACTCTGAGATCTTAATGGCCAATATGGAGGCTGCTAGTCAACCACAATTGCCAGCCTTCAGTCCTTGATTACTGTCAGTAAAAGGCAGGTTAAAGGCACTTTATAGAGCTATTTTGGCTTTGCAGTCCATCCCTGGTTCCCTCCCTCTTACCCTAGAGGGAAAACTTATCAAGGCCAGAGCCAGCAGCAACAACCTAACAACTTGTTACCATGCAGTTTGTGTTACTAGTGCTGCCAGTCTCCAGGTGGGGAGTGGAGGTTTCCCGGAATTTAAAATAATCTCAACTACAAAGATCAGTTTCCCTGCAGAAAATGGCTGCTTTGGATGGTGGGCTTTAAGAAATTATATTCTGCTGAGGTCCCTCCCCTCCCCAAGCCCTCTCCTCCCCAATTTTCACCTCCAAGTCTTCAAGAATTTCTCACCCTGGAGTTCGCAACTCTATGTACAACTCTCTTAGTGGTGGTAGCTAGCAGATAACCTGATGCCATACAACACACCTGGGCCCAGTGGTAGCCTCTAAACAACTTGCACAAGTTGACTGGGCCTGGAAGTGAACACTACAACTCACCTGAGTGACTTGGTACCACACAACTTTTTCAGCTTGGACAGACTTTTGCCACCTCAGTCGGAATGAAAGGCAGACACATTATTTGGGTTCTAAAATAGGCCGCTTTATTCACAGTTAAACAGTTAAACATCAACTACGGCAAGGGCCTAACTAGCGGTACAGGTCGGGCCCTGGGGTCACTACCTGGACCCTGCCCTGACCTGTCTGAGCGAGTCACCTGCTACCCCGGGTGTGAGCCATCCTTCAAATGGCTGGGACCTGGCCTGGCCAGGCGAAGTGGTTCACCCCCTTAAAGCTCCCCCACCTGGCTGTACAGCAGCGGGGGGAGACTGGCTTGCCCTGGGGTTCCCCACCCAAGGCATCTGTCCTCACAACTGGGCCACACAGCAGCCAGCCGCTCCTGACAGACCCCAATTCAGGCGCAACTGAAGCAGTGGGGGCAGAGAAGCCAGCCAAGGCTATAGTCTCCGCCCCGGAGCTGAGTCCCAGATGCCGGGTGCATCTTTTGCCTTCCTCCTTCTGAGGAGGCAAATAATGGCCACCTGCCTAAGTGGCTATTGCTGCTGGCAGGGATAGCCGGATTCCCAGGGAGAGGCTGCCAGACGGAGTGAAGGAGGGAAAGCTCAATGTGATTTAGTGCTTAGAGTGTCAGACTAGGACCTGGGAGACCCAGGTTCAAATTCCCACTCTACTATGGAAGCTTACTAGAGTACCTTGGGCCTGTGACATACTCTCAATCTAATTTCCCTCATAGGATTTTGTGAGGATAAAATGGAGAAGAGGAGAATGATATAAGCCATTTTGAGTCCCCATGAAGGGAATGGTGGGGTGTAAATGAAGTAAATAAATAATAAATAAAATTGAAGACTAGGGTTGATTGATAGGGATGATAAATGAAAGTTTGGTTGGTGAGTGCAGAGAGTGGGAAGGAGAGAAGGAAGCAGGTCAAGGGGTGAGAATATGAAGGAAATAGTGTGGAAAGTAGAGACTGGGAAAATGACCCTGGCATGTCCTTGCAGCTTACCCACTTGTTTATTTATAATACTCAAGCATTTTTATTTCAAAATGCGTATTTCAGAAATACCTAAAAACATATGATTATACATCTGCATCCATAAATCTTGGTCTTTACAACACAACAGATCAGTTTTGAAGATGTGCCTCTGAATTAGGTAGACCTTCAGTACACAGCACCAGTTGCTACGGAGAGTCCTGCTTCAAGGTACCATGTTATTTCAAGCAAGGTATACGTATTGCCTCCTGTGGCAATGAGGGCTTCACTTTGACCTGACATCATCCAGAAGGTGATGCCTATCAGTTTCTGGGTCACTGCTTATTGGTAGACAGCAGATTGGAAGCCATGCACCTTGTGGTATATCACACCCTCTTTAGTGTGCCACCATAATCATTCACTTGGGTGGCTTTGCTGGAGAGTCAGTCCTGCAAACAGTGATTAAGGAGACAGAGGACCTGTTAAACAGGGACAGTTGGAGGGAGTAAAAGAGTCCCGAGAGGATTTTACACACCATCTTCAACCTTGAGCAGGGACAGCAATGACTTTTGCAAGGACAGCCAAAGAGCTGATCATGAAATAAGAGCCTTTAGAATGCATATGTATAGAACACACATTAATCCACTCCAGACATTTTTAAAAAACAAAATCTGACTGATTTTGGTTACTACTTTTTGACCCTCTTTTTATTTAGCACTTGAGAGCTCTAGAGCAAGCTTGCTGGTTATTAATATTCTTTTAAATAATGGTGTGGAGTGACAGAAAAAAATTGTTTTTCCAATTTGAATTTTCAGTAAAACTATATCTAGTCAATGGAGAAGCTTCTTATATTAATAAAGTGTGACGGTTTCTGGTGTCTTTGGTTACATACTGGTGTGAATGTCCCTATGAGAAGATGTGGGAATTTTCAAGTGGTAAACAGTAAAGCTTGGATCCAAATGGCCTTGCTTAAAAAAAAAAATCATAATTTAAGCCTTCTCTAAAAGTCTTCCATCTACATATTGCAACCACTGCAGCACCCAATGTCTTTGAAGGGAACCTCAACATAATCCATGAGTTCTGCACGTATTGTCCCTTAATGACAAGGCATTACATTTGCACAGTGCCATAAATCAAAGCTAAAGGCTCTTTTAAATCAGACTCAGATTCATGTGGGCACGAGCTCCCTAAATGGTACTTTGAGAGGGTGGGGGGCAGTAAATGTCCTACTACATAATCTCCAAAATAGACTACAGCTAGCTGGAGGTTCTCCTGGTTATAGTTATTTGCAGAGCTTTTTCATTTAAGGATATTTATATGAATACTTCTATAGGGAGAAAAAAAGCTTTTGGACTGCAGCCTCGAAACACTTTAATTAGGATTTAACTGCCTTGTGGGTCTTTCCCCCCTGCTGACGCCACTGTGGGAGTCTAGAACACTGTTTACAAGGTGTGTCATATCCTCTCTGTCCCTCATCTCTTCTTTCCCCCACACAGACACCCTCTCTTTTATATATTAAAAAAGCCCTTGTGGGTGCATAGGCAGAAAGATGCTTTCAGTATGAGCTTACATGTAGAGACCTGCAATTACTGTCCCTGATTTCACTGTGAAAACTTTACAATGGTCACACTGAAAAATCTTCCTCCACCCCTCCCACTCCTTCTAAGAGAACAAAAAAAATCCATCAAATTAACACATCAATGAGTTGATTGTAATCTCCAGGGTTCAGTGTAGCACTTTCTAGCCTCTCAGACAGGAGGCCAGCATGATTTATCAATGCAAACCTAATAGCATCAATATGAATCTAACTAAAAATCAATATTTCATTACCAAATTGTTAGTGAGAATGAAGAAAAATTGCCAGAGTCAAAGCATTCTCTAGGGTAGGAGCATCTGGAGTTCAATGTGACAAGATGAGTGATGCATGACTCGGGGCCTGGGGAAGGACACTGGGAGGACAGGCCACTACGTAAGGCCGAAGACTCATGAAGAAAGCTCTCCTCCTCAGTTTTTTTTTAAAAGCTGTCTCTGAGAAGAAAATGTCTAGGAGAGGGAAATTGAAGACACTGGGTTATTTACTGGAACAAATGCAAACTAGTAAGTGCAATTAAATCCTCACTGCTGAATAAAACTGATGCCACATTCACCATATCATATGCATGCATACATGTCCACAACTTTCTTGGATCTGAGATATGACTGAGAACAGAAAATCTAAAATTTTGCAACCTTACTCTCCGATGTGATAGATAGATATGCTGAGAATTAAGCATTTGAAGAAGGTGCCACAATGGAATATATGTCAATTTAGAATATAGTAGGTATATTTGCCATTCTGGATGCTGCTGCTTACAGACCTGTTATATAGCTCGGGAATGGACAGGGCAACAATACTTCTATTTCATACCTTTCTGTGCATGGTCTGTAATACATTCAAGGTATTTTTAGTGTGACCCCATTTTGGGGGAGGGGTCCTGCTCTCCTTGATTATAAAATAGGATTTAATGGCATTTATTTTGATGAAGCTTACAGTTTTGTTCTTATGATGACCTTTTTACTACATGTACAAGTATGTCCTTTGGGGCAGTCTATGCTAGCACACAGTGATTCCACTGAACCAAAAAGTAGCTATACCTTTCAAGTGGATGTCTGTTGGGGGAGGCTAAAGGAGCGGGGGGGGACCATATATAAGTATTAAGGCCGGGAACAGAACCTGTCAGCTGTATAGTGGAAGAGTAGACACGGGCTGAGAGTGGGAGTGGAGGCCTTTTTGCATACCAATCAAATTCGAGAAGGGGTTCTTCTGGAAGCTAAACCTCATGGAACTTCACCTGCATGGTCATGATGGTACTGAGGGTATGATGGTGCTGAGTCATCCCTATCTCTCTCACAATGACATCGATGAATCTGGAGTGGGGTCATCATAAATATGCAATTTATTCCACTTTAGACTGCATACAGCACTAGATTGAGGGTAAGGAGGCAGGGAACCTTTATAGGAGAGGGCTAATGTACCTTAGTGTTTAGAGAGTTGGACAAGGATGTGGGAGACCTAGGTTCAAATCCATGCTCTGCCATGGAAGCTTGATGGATCAGACCAGTCACGCAGTCTCAGCCTTATCACAGGCTTGCTGTGAGGATAAAATGAGAATGATGTACACCGCTTTGAGTCCTCATTGGGACGAAAGGCAGAGTATAACTAATGTAAAAAAATAAATGCGAAATAGGAGGAGGCTACCAAGGGTCTAATAGATCCTCAGTGTTTGGGCTTTTGGAGTTCTGTAACTATTATCTGACTAACCAGTATACTGGCCACATGCCAGTTTTCTTTGTGGCTAGCAGTTCACTCCTAGTTATCAGAATTTTATCTGTTGCATGTACAACATTCATACTGTTTGGATACACCCGCAAACCAGCATGGGAGTCATCACTTTCCCCAAAAGGCTGTTAATGACTAGCTTCCAAGCACTGTGTAGCTGCCCCTTGCTCTTCCTACAAGTGAAGGCAAGATTGTATGTGTTTGTGTTTATCTGTGTTTGCATTTCTTTGCATCAGTCTAGACACCTGCATTGATAAATGAAAGCATTGTTTTTGGGATAGATCAGACATTGGAAACAAAGTTTCCTTCCTATAAGTATGATGCATTCAGTGGCTTCTTTACTTAGACTCAAGCTTGTCATCACATGTAGAAATCTTACCACGTACAAGACGAGTCAGATGCCCTCTTCTCTATTTAAAATACATTATTTAATTCTTAATGTTACAAACATTTTCATAGCAATAATTTATAATTTTTTTTTGTTTAAAATCCCAATTGTTGGACATAATTTTGTTCACCCAACATGGAAGGCAGGATGTGGCTTCTACTGCTTAGCTTAGTATGCAGCAACACACTATATTACCATCCTGCCCACTAATGGTCTTCCAATTCTGTCCTTGGGGCATCCAAATTCCTGAGACCTCTGCATGCAGGCTATTTGTACCAGAAATAAGAGTAAAGATTGTGAGTTGGATCCAGTGATACAAAACCAGAAACAGAAATCTACTTAACATCGTTCCATTTGCAGAACGGATTTGCATGATCTTGTGAAACTTCTGTTCCCATTGAAGCACTGACATACAGGTACACATGAACATACACATATAGGAGCTTGTGCAGTCTTGTCCCTCTCCCATGATATACAGAGGGGAGCCAATTTGAGAATAAAGAAGTTGCTAGGTCCAGTTCTTGAAATTCTGGGATTGGTTGCACAAGATCTTGTGCAAACAGAAACACACATGAGGATACAATGAGTCTGACTTAGCGGCAGCTGCTATGGTCTTTTTCTTGCATTTCTGTTTGAGCAGGAGCTCTAGCACACATAGGAATTTTGTGCAGGATCCAACCCTACATATGGCACCTGGATCACTTACTGTCCTGTGGGGAAGAGCAGAAGTTGTGAAGCAAAAAGCGTGAAAGCAAGATGAAGACATAAGCAGGAAGCCATTTGCAAAAAGCAAATATGCACCTTTTATTTTTAAACTGCAAAATTAGCTTTCCATTGTTTCAGCAACTGAGGTCTAAAGAAAATGCCAAGATGTGTGACAAAATGGAGAGAATGACTAAACCGAGTTTTACTTAATGCTTGGGGGAAAAATATTCTCCCAGTGCTTGTTTTCCAATTCTATAAATTCCCATTTTATTAGTAACTCTCTCATTATTTAGTGCTCTTGCTCATGCTGAATGCCAGTTTTGGAATTGTAATCTTTTCATTACTTCAGTGTTTTTGTTACCTTATGAGTCTGGTCCAAAGTATGGTGGAATTTTCTCCTGAGGCCTGAGCAGTTTCTTCTATTTTTTTTAAAAGTTATAATCTTAGAGTTCTTCCTTTTTATGAGGTATTTATAGTATCCAGGCTTAACTGTGTCAGTCCAAATATATATTTCTCTCTAGAGTGTTTCTGGAGCTTAAGGGTACAAGAATTAAATGATTTTTTCCCAGTTTATATGGAGCCTTTGGATGCAAAGACTATAATTTAATAGAGTCTAAATAAACTATTAAAAAGAATCTAAAGCCAACGTGATTATTAGTCCAACATATGGTAATTATAATTAAAAGGACATTTGCTTAAGCTACAGTTTAATTGAAAATGGAAAAGATACAATTTTATAAATGTTCCCTTTCCCTGTGGGATTTTAGATTTATTAAGATTTAAACTTTTATACCTTATTTCTTTCCTATCCAATCACCCCCATTCACCCTTCAATCAGTGAAGGTATGAGAAAAGCACACTGGTCCACTGGCTACTGTAAGATGTTTGACATTTCCATTGGTTAGCAATACTACCTTGAGTGCAAAGAGAAAGCTTTTGTAACTATATCAGATATTGCATACCTTGAATATGAAAGCAGCTTCTGAATATATCCAGATCTGAACCTGCAAGAAGTAAAGAATGGCAAAAAAGTGGCCATCTCATCAAAACTTTTCATTTGTACGGTACTTAAGGGGACCCTGTTTTCCTGGTTAAATCTGATCTGTGAACCTGCTTTGTTGGCTCTGTTCAGTTGAGTTCCTTTTATCACTTCTGTTAGGATTGTCTTGTAATAATCTTCCATTGTTATGACAATGTAATTTCTTTGTATTTAAGCTTGTTTTCTGTATTTGTTTTTTTTGAGCAATTCTTTATATGATCAGAACTTTTTTTTTGTTCCTCATAACTTTAAGGCATATGATACTGTCATGTGGGGTTGTGGTATGTATCCATTTTTTTAACACGACTGCATGTTTATAAGTAAAGACACAATGCAGCTCACTTTGAGCACTAGTCAGGACATATAAAAAGCTGTCTAATTTTGCTTTGAATTTCTGAGTATGATATGAACTAGTAGTTCAAAAGCTTGCGTAAGTAACTGCAATCGTTTGAAGTAGCATGCATTTTTGGGGTAACGCGACACACAGACAGATACACCTCCAGTATCCTCCACAGAAAAGGGAATTTTCAGCAGATAGGATGTTTTTTCCTTTCATGAGTAAGCTACATCAACATTTTCAATATACAACAATTAAAGGAACAGAACTCTGATCACCATATGTGCTTATGCAGCAATAATGATTTTGTGCAGGGGTTTCCCAATTCTGTGGACTTTCTAAAATTTTCACACCAAAGCTTTAACTACGGTATGAAGAAGTTTGAGGGTATGGTGGATACTATCCTGCTGAAAGGGATATTAAGTGGCAAATCTTCTCATCCTCCAGTATGATTAAATATACCTCAACAGTGTTCTTCTGCTATTTTCATAGGATAATTGGTCAACACAAAAACAACTCCCAATGGATACAAATCTGATATAAAAATGATAATATTTACAAACCACTGAGAGAACTTTTCTGATATCCAGGACATGCTGGGTTTGGAGGCTTGATCTTATGAGCCTCGGGTGAAAGTGACTTATGGATCCAGGTATCACCTGTCTTTCCCTTCACCCATCTCTAGGTTAGGAAATTCCTGGAGATTTGGGGGGATAGAGCTGGAGGAGGGTGAGGTTTAGGAGAGGAGGAGCCTCAATGGATATAATACCATAGAGTCCATCCTCCAAAGCATCCTCAATGGGTACAATACCATAGAGTCCATCCTCCAGTTTTCTGAAGATGAGTTGTAATTCCAGGAGATCTTCAGGCCTCACCTGGAGATGGGAAATCCTACCCAGTAGCCTTTTGAGATTTCCCTCAAAAAGTATGGGATGGTGGTAATAGTAGGAAGTTTGTGCACAAAATGCCACAGCATTTCAGGGCTACAGCGAGGAAGGGGAATCAGGAAAAATTGCCCACTTTTACAAATTGAACTTGCACTACAGGACTTACTACCTTTTTGCTAATTTTCCCTTTCTTGACCGCCGTTATCAGTGCTTCATAGTATTTCATCCAGAAGACTCCTATAGCTCCCAACTCCAGTTTTTTTGAAGTATCAAGGGCTGCTGGAGGAACAGGTAAGCAGCAAAAATCTACCACACTGAGTGTTCTTGAACTCATGCCGCAAAAGATCCAACCATTGCTTATCTAAAAGGCACCCTTAGTCAAAAAAGGAACATATAAAGCAAACAAAGCATAGAATAGTTACATTAGACTTCATCAGGAAATCTGATTATATTCATGTAGGTCTTAATAAATATGATGCTTGATTCAGGTTAATTAGGGAAACCATTATCATCTGTTATTGTTCTTGAAGATGGTCACTATTAGACATGGGCACAAACCAAAAAAAATTAACGAACCAGCGGTTTGCGGTTTGGTGCCAACGACGATCCCTAGATCGCGAACCACAACGAACATTTTCCGTTACCGAGCCGGTTCGCAGTTCACGGTTCTTGGGGAGTGGAACAGCCCCCGTGGCACTTAGAGAGCCGATATTCCCAGGGAGTCTTTTGCAGGCTCTCCTACAGCCATTATCCAAGTTTGTACAATATTGCAAAAGTGATCTTGGAGTTATACCCTCTCCAATCCAAGGCCCCCAGGAAACTCCCACAAAAATCCAAGCTCAGTTATACTCTCAGTCTCTCTCCTCAAAGGCTAGCAAGTGGCAAGCAAGAGCTCTGTCCCACTCCACTGCTTGCTGAAAGTGAAACCCAGCCTGGGAGCCCACAGCTATTTATAAGCACAGGTCCCACTGAGCAACGCAGGAGGTCTGTGTTTGGCCATCAGAGCTGCCTATCAAGGTTTGCAGGGACGAGATTGGAGTGCCCATGGCTACAGAACACCCCCTTCCCCCTCCCTCCCCTGGGTATCTTCTCCCAACTTGTAACCGCTTTGCAGCTCTGTGGTTGGAAGGAAGACCTGCCAATCAAGGTAAGCTGGGCTTCCATTTGGGTTTTCAGGGCAACAGAAGGCATGCAGACAGAGTTCAGGCATTCCCCCGGCTCCATTGCCAGGGGAATTGATTGCTGGCGCCTGACTGTCTGGCTTCCTGAACCGCAGCCGAACGCACTGAACCAGGCCTCTCCTGAACACTGGTTCATTGGCCGTGGACAATCACAAACTGCTGGATCACGATTGCGCAATTGCCAATTTCGTGGGTTTTTGAAGTTCGTAATGCAGTTCGTGCCCATCTCTAGTCACTATCTCATATATATTTGAGCTTTGCTTACACCAAATGTCATCAACTGTACCTCTTGCATTTCATGGCCTTTCTGTCCCGCTGCTTATGTCTTTCTTTCCTCAACCCATGTAAAGTCAACTGAGAACATATTACATACAGCTGAAGAAGTGGGCTCCAGTTAACAAAAGCTTACATTGTAATAAATCTGTTGGTTTTTAAGGTGCCCAAAGACTCTCTTTGTTTTACCTGTGCATCTGAACCATGACCAAAGTCTTTAATAACTAAGTAATAACAGTAAAAGGTATTGTCTTGCTCCAAGTTTCTAGACTACATTTTTCCTTTATACACTTTATCTCATGTTATACTATCCATTTGCTTCCATTTTTACTTCTGTAACTAACCACGTAGCCATTGATGGTTTGTTCTGTCTCTTCTCTAATGCAAACACCTAAAGTATTAGCCACAACTTTTAAAACTCCAGATTTCAAACATGTTTATGATTTAAGAAGGATTTTCACTGCACATTAACGAGACATCAAGACACTTTAGTATGGGCTTATTTAAGTAACTGGTTTTTAAAATTATTTATTTCATAAAAAGACAGCGTATTCCACACGTTTAACATTATTTATTTATTTATGTATTTGCCATTAAAATAGACATCTGTTAAAATGTGGCTGATGATAAAAATGGATATTTTTTTTCACAGATTTGCATATTACAACTAGATAATCTTTTATGAATTTCCCCATTTTACATGTTTCTGTGTAAATTGTTTCACAGTAAATCTGCTTAAGTTTATTTATGGAATATGACAGGTGCATTTTTATGACACCTTGTACTTTAGGTCTTTATTTTGACAAATGTTCTTTTATCCTATTCGTTTGTACTTGAAAGTTTTCAATATCTATTATGTTTCAAAGGAAATTTTGACAAAGGCCATGTGTGGTTGTAGTTTTGATTTTGAGAAACTGCTAGCTAAAAATGAGATATTAGAGCAAATATAAATGGTCATAGAATAACAGAAGCAAGAAGGGAGCAAATGAATGAGTGAGGTTGCCACAGAACCCTCAAGATGTAAAGTGGACGGTCAGTAAAGGGATACATATTGCAGAAGAGCTACAAAATTTCTCTATACAGCTTTCATTTCAGGGTCCACTGGGGAAATACCTGCACTTTAGGAATAATTGCTGGAAAATAATTCTGAAGAAATGCCTTACACATTTATTTATTAAAACTTTATATCTTCCTCAGCAATGTAGAATTTTAGTGGCTTGTAAAATGGGGACCCTTTCTCCTTGTCTGCAATTTGGCAGGGAGAATCTTTTCACTTTCAGTCATGGCTACTATCCCTGAGAAAATAGCCTAATTGGATGTCTGAGGCATAACTTGCGAGAAAGCTTATAGACTGAAATGTGTTTCCCTTTTATCATTTCTAGAAAAGGGATACTTTCTCCTATTCACATGAACTTTGGTAGGTAGCTTCCCGTTGATGAAGAGTAAAACCTTTGGTAATTTGATTGCAACTGATTGGAATAAAAAAGGCTGAGGTGAAAATGTGTTACACACAGAAATCAAAGCAGATGACACAATAAAACAACCTCAATGAATTACACATTAGTTTTAAAGTCTCTGCTTATTCACCAGATAAATTCCTCATGCCATTTACAGTTAGCAGACTTTCCTCTGCTATTATAGTGATGATGTCACTTCTTGAAACTATAGTAATATAGTGATGATATCACTTCCTGAAACTGATGTCATCACACCAGTGTGGAGTCATGTATGCTAAGCGTGCACACAAAACCCCTCCCAAAGCACTGGGAAAGTAAGCACTAGGTCCCCACCCTCCCAGCAGGAGGGTAAAGGGACCTGGCATCCCCAGCAGTGGTGCTGTGCAGCTGGGGGACAATGGTAGGAAGCTGGCCTGGCCAGACCAGCTGTCAGGCGATGGATGACAGGATACGGTAGACAGGTCTCTGTACCATTGCAACAAGAAGTCCAAGCTCTTGGTTAAATGGTTTTATTCAGAAATCAGATCATTTCCATATGTATGTCCATAGAATTACTCAGAAGCAAGAAAGCATCTAAGCAGTACATGATCCATTGACAGGAATAGAAACTTGAAGAAAGTACAGCTCTAAATACCCAATCATTTCCCCCTTCCCACCTAGACCACAGGTTTGCGTGGGAAACAGTCTGGGAATTTCTTCTAGGGTTGATGCATCAGCCTAGACATGAAAAAAGGCAAAAGATTAAACTGTAACATTTCAGACAGTGCAAGGTCACTCCTGGGAGCATCAAAGGAAGGAGATAAGACAGCTGTGTTCTCAGGATGCTTTAGAAATGAAGTGATGGTTAGAGCATTTGGCAAATGACATTAAGGTACAGCATTAGCAATACATAGAACAATGACATGGATGTAGGGGTACAGACATGACACCAGCCTTCCTGGGGGTGTGCTGCTTGACATGAAACAAAGAGGCTGAGGTGCTGTGGGACTGTCCTGTGAATAGTGCTGGCTCCCAGGGCCCAGTCCACCTTTGCATGTTCTGTGACAGCTAGTGGTTTGACCTCCTCCACATCACACTGCTCCCTCCCCTTCCTGGCCAGCCCAATCCTCCTAGGGGTGCACTGCCTGACAGGGAGTAAAAAGGCTGGGGTGCTCTAGGCTCAGTCTGAGGGTGGTGCTGTAGCAGGACTAGGGATTTGCCCAAGGACTTGAAACCAAACAGAATCTCAAGAAGGAAAATTTATTAAGCCGGCTGGCTCAGATGTGATATCGTATCACTTCAAAATCTCTGAGCCCCGAATAGAGAGAGTTCAGATGCTGAAATAGTCAAGCTTGCTTACATCACATAGCATGTGGTACATAGTTGATTACAAGCTTACAATATTTTAGCTTCATCATCAGAATCAATTGACCCAGACATGACTTTTCTTAGTGCAGCATAAATCTAGACAAATTCTCTTAAATCATCAGTTTTATCTTTCAGGCAGTCTATTCTGAGATACACAATGCTGTATACTTCTTCTTTTCTCAGGCTACAAGTTTCCTGTTCCAACAGTATCTAGCTGACATGACAGCTATATTTTACTCTGAAGAAGGATTTTATTTAATCTTTTTAAATGTTAGTTAATCAGAACAATATTATAACACTTATTAGTTAATAATCAATATAATTGGTCTGCAGCTGCTAGAGGAGGTAAGGGCTTTTTGCCTTTCTTGGCTGTGGTGGGTTAAGCTGAGAAGCTAAGGGTGGTCCTCTCTAGCTTTGGGGCTTTTTGTGTGTAGTTTTGTGTTGATTTGAGAGTAGTTTTGAGGCTGAGTGTGTTTGGGCTTGATTGTGTTTGAGGGTGAGTGTGTTTGTAAGGCTGCTGGGGGTTGCTGGAGTACAAGCCACACACACCCCTTTGTGCTCACCTCCTGTGCTTAGCAGGAAGTGACCTTTTGCATTGAAAAGGCAACTGCTGGGCAGGGGCGCGAGCCTTTGGCGCGAGCCGAAGGGCGAGAGCTAAAGGGCTCTTGGCCGGGGGATCATAGCTGTTTTCTTTCCTCTTTCTGTGTTATTCCTAAAACAGAATAATGAAGTCAGAATGCCAGCAGGGGGTTGGGGGCTTTCCAGTGTATTGCACTGAGTGTCACATGTATGACTATCTGCCTTCTGGTCAGAAGTCCTGGATGTGTGCTCGCTGCAAGGAGCTCCTGGTTCTCAGGGAACGAGTACGTACCCTTGAGGCCAAGGTGGCTGACCTGGAGAAGCGGAGACAGTTAGATAGGCACGAGGACAAGATTCTCAGGGACAGGATAGATGTGTCCCACTCTAAAAATGGCAGCGTTCTTGTTGTCAAGGAGAATGAGGATCTTGTGGAATCAGGGCACTGTACTGAGGATAAGGGGAACATGCCCTCAGAAGGGACCTCTTCTTCAGTTGGTGAGCAGGTTTCCTTTCGCATCAAGGAACCATCCCTGGGTGGGGCAGGAGGGAGGCTCTTGGTAGTTGGTGATTCGATCCTTAGACAAGTAGATAGCTGGGTGGCACAACCGCGTTCTGACCGTATGGTGACTTGCCTGCCTGGTGCGAAGGTAGCGGACATTACGCGTGTTATAGATAGGCTGGTAGATAGTGCTGGGGAAGAGTCAGCGGTCGTGGTCCATGTTGGAACCAACGATGTTGGGAAATGCAGTTGTGAGGTCTTGGAACAAAAATTTAGGCTGTTAGGCAGGAGACTCAAGGCCAGGACCTCCAAGGTAGCCTTCTCAGAAGTGCTACCTGTTCCACGCGCAGGGCCAGAGAGACAAACGCAGATCAGGAGTCTCAATGCGTGGATGAGACGATGGTGTAGGGAGGAAGGGTTCAAGTTTGTTAGGCACTGGGATTCTTTTTGGGACAAGCGGGAGCTGTACAAGAGAGACGGTCTCCACTTGTCCCGAGAAGGAACCCGGCTGCTGGCACTTAAAATCAAAAAGGTGGCAGAGCAGTTTTTAAACTAAATGCTAGGGGAAAGCCGACAAGAGATAAAGTGTCTCTGGTTCAGGATGGTTCATCTCAGAGAGATGAAGGGCTAGGTATAACACTTCTACAGGGAGATAGATTAGAATTGTCAACTGAGATGGAGACAAACAGTGCAGATGACCTAACTACGTCTCGAGGCAAAGTGTGCCGGGGAAGTTACAGGTGTTTATATACAAATGCTAGAAGTGTCCGAGGTAAAATTGGGGAGCTGGAATGTTTAGTGTTGGGAGAATCCATAGACATTGTGGGCATATCAGAAACTTGGTGGGATGAGGAAAATCAGTGGGACACGGTGATTCCTGGATATAAATTATATCGGAAGGATAGGGAGGGAAGGGTTGGTGGTGGGGTGGCTCTATATGTCAGAGAAGGTATACATTCCAGTAAGATTGAGAAGGTAACTGAATTAGATTCGCTTCTGGAAATGCTATGGGTTGAAATTACGGGCCCAAATGGAAACTTAACTGTGGGAGTTTGTTATCGCCCTCCAGATCAGAAAATAGAGGAGGATTATAAAATGATGACAGGATTAAAGATGACTGCTAAACAAAAAAACTGTGTTGTAATGGGTGATTTTAACTACCCACACATTGACTGGGCCAATGGGTGTTCGAATCGGGGGAGAGAAAGTGAGTTTCTAGACTGTCTCAATGACTGTGCTATGGAACAGATGGTTACAGAACCTACTAGGGGAGAGGTGATCCTGGATTTGGTCCTCAGTAATGCTGAAGACCTGGTGAGAGATGTAAATGTGATTGCACCACTTGGGAACAGTGACCATAATGTTATTGAGTACAACATATGTATAAATAGGAAATTGCCAAATAAGACCAACACAGCCATGTTTAACTTCAAAAGGGGTAACTTTTCTGAGATGAGGGGGTACGTGAAGAAGAAACTGAAAGGGAAAGTAAAAAAGGTCAAAACACTTGGGGAATCTTGGAGACTATTTAAAACTACAATCCTGGAAGCTCAAATTAAATATATACCGCTGGTTAGGAAAGGCACAAATAGGTTTAGGAAAAGGCCAGCATGGTTAACAAGCAATGTAATAGAAGCTGTAAAAGGTAAAAAGGATTCTTTTAGGCAGTGGAAAACTAGTCGGAGTGAGGTTGATAAAAAGGAGCATAAGCTGTGGCAAAAAAAGTGCAAGTCTGTGATCAGACAGGCAAAAAGGGAATATGAGGAGCATATTGCAAAGAACATAAAGAAAAACAATAAACAATTCTTTAAATATATTAGAAGTAGGAAACCAGCTAGGGAGGCAGTGGGGCCCTTGGATGACCAAGGCGTAAAAGGATTACTAAAGGGTGATAGGGAAATGGCCGAGAAGCTGAATGCGTTCTTTGCTTCTGTCTTCACTGTGGAAGATAAGAAGTGCATGCCCACTCCGGAAGCACTGACTTTGGGAGGGGTTTTGAAAGACCTGAGTCACATTGAGGTGACGAGAGAGGAGGTTATGCGACTGCTAGATAATTTAAAAACTGATAAATCACCGGGCCCAGATGGCATACATCCAAGAGTTCTGAAAGAACTCAAGTGTGAACTTGTAGATCTCCTCACAAAAATATGTAATCTGTCATTAAACTCTGCATCTGTTCCTGAGGACTGGAAGGTAGCTAATGTTGTCCCCATCTTTAAAAAAGGTTCCAGGGGAGATCCGGGAAATTACAGGCCAGTCAGCCTGACGTCAATACCGGGTAAGTTGGTGGAAACTATTATCAAAAATAAAATTAGTGGGCACATTGATGACCAAAAGCTGATGAGGAAAACTCAGCATGGGTTCTGTAAGGGAAGATCTTGTCTCACCAATCTGTTAGAGTTCTTTGAGGGAGTGAACAAACAAGTGGACAAGGGAGACCCGATAGATATTGTTTATCTTGACTTCCAGAAAGCTTTTGACAAAGTTCCTCATCAAAGGCTCCTAAGTAAGCTCAGTAGCTATGGGATAAAGGGCCAAGTCCTCTTGTGGATCGAAAACTGGCTAATTAATAGGAAACAGAGAGTGAGTATAAACGGGCACTTCTCACAGTGGAGGGTGGTGAGCAGTGGGGTGCCACAGGGGTCGGTATTGGGTCCAATGCTTTTTAACTTGTTTATTAATGATTTGGAATTGGGATTAAGCAGTGAAGTGGCTAAATTTGCAGATGACACGAAATTGTTCAGGGTGGTGAAAGCCAGAGAGGATTGTGAGGCACTCCAAAGGGATCTGTCGAGGCTAGAAGAGTGGGCATCCATGTGGCAAATGAGGTTCAATGTAGCCAAGTGCAAAGTAATGCACATTGGAACCAAAAATCCAAAATATAAATACAAGTTGATGGGGTCTGAACTGGCGGAGACTGACCAAGAGAGAGATCTTGGAGTCATGATAGATAACTCACTAAAAACGTCAGCACAGTGTGCGACTGCCATAAAAAAAGCTAATGCTATGCTAGGGGTTATTAGGAAAGGGATTGAAAACAAATCAGCCGGTATCATAATGCCTCTGTATAAATCGATGGTGAGGCCTCATTTGGAGTACTGTGTACAGTTCTGGTCGCCACACCTTAAAAAAGATATCATAGCACTGGAAAAAGTACAGAGAAGGGCAACTAAAATGATTAAAGGGTTGGAACACTTTCCCTATGAGGAAAGATTGAGGCGCTTGGGGCTCTTTAGCCTGGAGAAAAGACGACTGAGGGGAGACATGATAGAGGTTTACAAGATAATGCACGGGTTAGAGAAGGTAGAGAAAGATGTGTTTTTCTCCCTTTCTCACAATACAAGAACTCATGGGCACTCTATGAAATTATTGAGCAGTCGGGTTAGAACAGATAGAAGAAAATACTACTTTACACAAAGGGTGATAAACACATGGAATTCGTTGCCACAGGAGGTGGTGGCAGCTACAAGCATTGCCAGCTTCAAGAGGGGACTGGACAAATATATGGAGCAGAGGTCCATCAGTGGCTATTAGCCACAGGAGATAGATGGTATTCTCTTTGTGGGGAGGTGGTGCTCTGTTGTCTTGGTGCTGGAAGGAAGGCAGTGGGAGGGCTTCTGGTGTCCTGGCCTCACTGACAGTCCTTTAGATGGCACTGGATTTCTAGCCACTGTGTGTGACAGAATGTTGGACTGGATGGGCCACTGGCCTGATCCAACATGGCTTTGCTTATGTTCTTATGTTCTTATAATATAAAACATTTTTCTTGAGGTTTGCTACAGTGCCAGGCCAAGTCCACTCCTGTCTGTTCTGTGGCGCCAGGTGGGCTGGTTTCCTCCATGTCACACTGCTTGCTTCTCATCCTTGCCTTTCCCTTTCTCCTCCCTATTAGAAATCGTTATATTTTGTTTCGTAGCAGAGTTAGTCAGAAATGTTTTCCCCCAAATGTAGTAATTAATCCTCAGGCACTCAAATTGTAGAAAGATAGCGCTTACAGTTTATTGAAGTAGATTCCATTCTTGAAGGATAAAGAAAGAGTCCTAGTCTAAGGAGTCTCTTTCCCTATAAATACCACAGCTAGTTAGTCCAGCACGGAGGCTGGAAGTGGGGGGGGGGGTCTGTGGATGAGGCCTTCATGATAGGAGTTCTGAGAAATACATCCTTCCCCTTTGGAAGGCCATGAGGCAAGAAGAAACAAAACTCTCAAGGGACAGAAAGACAGTGGAGGAGTCAGGAGGTGTTCCTGGCTTAGGCAAAGAGAATCAGTTTACTATCAAGAGAGTAACACATACACGCAGAGAGACATACTGCACCCCTCAATGTTCAAGGCATGTTGAGTCACCTATTCCATCATTCCTCCCTCCCCTCCAGGTGTCCAGTATTTTCAGGACATTTCCTTTGCACAGTCCATAAAAATACCAGTTGGTCCAGGTGAAAACTTGCACCTGGCAACCCAAATAGCCACTGAAAAGGCATGGGACCTCACCAGGGCCGGATCGACGGGGGGGGGGGCAGGGGGGTAGTCTGCCCCCAGCGCCGCCAAAGAGGGGGCACCGGGTGCAGTTGCCAGCCCCAGGAGCGCGCTGCCAGCCCCGGGAGCGCGCCTGGGGATAGGCGAACAGCTCAGGCTGCCTCCCAGCCACCTGCACTGCCTTTTGCCTTTCCCGCAGAACAAGGGGCAGCCGGCTTGCAGGAAAGGCAAAAGGCAGCATGGTTGGCTGGGAGGCCACCTACGCCGTTCGCCCTTCCCCAGGACAAGGGGCCCGCGGCAAGCCGGCCGCCCCTTGTCCTGGGGAAAGGCAAAAGGTAGCACAGGTGGCTGAGAGGCTGCCTGCACCGTTCGCCTTTCCCCAGGACAAGGGGCGCGTGGCATGCCCGCCACCCCTTGTCCTGAGGAAAGGCAAATGGTAGTGCGGGTGGCTGGGATGCCGCCCATGCCGTTCACCTTTCCCCAGGACAAGGGGCTCACAGCAAGCCGGCTGCCCCTTGTCCTGAGGAAAGGCAAAAGGCAGCGCGGGTGGCTGGGAGGCCGTCCACACTGTTCGCCTTTCCCCAGGACAAGGGGTGTGTGGCAAGCCGGCCGCCCCTTGTCCTGCAGGGCAGGTGAACGGCGTGGGCAGCCTTCGAGCCACTTGCACTGCCGCCAGCTCCTTGGCGTGCCAGGACAGCCGGCTTGCTGCAGGGGCGGGGGGGGCGCCCCAGCGTGATGACGTCACGGGAGTGACGTCATCACACAGCGCCAGGAGCGTGCACGTGCTATGCATGCACGTGTAGAGCCTGACTATGGTTGCCCTGGGTGCTGGCAACCATAGATCCAGCCTTGGACCTCATAGGAAAACCTCACAGTTGTCTGGGAGGAAAAATAGCACAACTAACTATGTTTGCTAGGCCCAGCTTAAGAAGTTGTTTCTTGGTTTCATATAGCAGGAATCACTCTTTTAGACGGTAATCCCCAGGTCTTGAAGGCATTTAAGGGTAAGGATTTGCACCTTGATGGAACTCAGAAGCAAATTATTGTGTTTTATTCATTGTTTTGCAAGTTATTTCATGTTAAATTTCAAAAGTGTGTCCCATTAAGGAGACTCTAAGTCTATAGGAAAGAAGAATAAAACTTGTTAAGAATTCTGCCTGTTGTTGACTGCATTAAGGTACAAACCAAATACTCAGCCAAAGGAACTGATTCAGAATCAGTGTCATATATGCCTTAAAATCCACACTGCCTAAAAGTCAGGCTACTACACTCTGAATGCACTGTAGTTTCTGAACTGCATGCACTGGAGCTTCCAAGGGTAGCCACATTCATTGACCTCAGTGGCTATATATAGAGTTTCCTCTGTGTAACATCTTTAGAAAATGATAACATACCTCAACTTTTTAAACCTAACAACCAATGTTAAAGTTGGGAGTCAGAGACTGGGCGGGGGGGGGGGGCTTGTGAACTTGACCCCAATGTCAACTTCATTATGTCACTTTCAGGTATAACCCCAAAGTGATAATGGGTAGCTTGTGGAATTCCTAGAAATTCTATAGTACACCCTATGGTTTTACCATAATGTTTCTGGCAGGTTCTAGAGCTACTCACTGCTGGCATAGAGGAACCAAAGGTTTTTGTTTTATTTTTTTCTCCTACCACCATTCCAAGTAGTGGTGGACAAAAGAGGTAATCAGCAGGATGCCTCCAGTCACATAAGTGGGAGGTGAAGGAGGTGGTAACTTACCAAGGGAGTGCAGTCATCAGCCCATTCAATGATGCAACTTTATTTGAGGATTGGCAGGCAGCAGTCTCAGTCTCCGGGACACTGCCCTCCATAAGTGGACAAATGGGAAGCCTATTTCCCCCTCCGTCTATTCCAATTTCTGGCTAGCTTCCTAGGACTCTGTGTGTGTGTGTTGGTTTTTCCTCTTTAAACAAAAATACTCTTTGACCTTAAAATCACCAAGTCTCATCTGCTACCTTGGGGAAAGGAGCCCATAAATGTTGGTTGAGATATCCCATTGTTATTCTTCTTGCATAGCCTTCCTCCTTGCCGCTAATTCCCCCCACTTACTTGCAAAGAGCCCATTCCAGGTAACACCTGTGCTTGCCCATCTGTTTCTAGACACAATTTGAAGTGCTGGTTCTTACCTGTAAGGCCCTAAATGGCTGGAGTGCAGAGTTCTTGAAGGACTACCTCCCCCCACCCCATACTGTAATGTCTACCAGTTAAGATCCTTCCCACAAGCCCTGATCTCTGTACTTTAGAGGTGAGGCAGGTGGTTACCAGAGTCAGGGCTTTTTCTGTGGTGATTCCGTCACCTGTGGAAGAGATAGGTAGGCAAGTAAATATGTACGCATGCTATGATTAAATATGCATGGACATTATGGTTGTGTTTCCTTTCCAAACCCTGGATTTCAAACCAGCTTTAAAGCATGCAAGCGTACTGCAAGCCATAAGTGCAAGCCACAGTTTGTTGCTCTGGATCTAACAATAATTTATAGTAAACAGAGATCACCAATGAATTCTGAATGCCTTGCTGTGTATTATATCTACCTGTAATTTTATGTTATCTGCAAAATTTCATAGTCAGGGTGGAATGAGAGCAGTTTTAAGTATTTGTACTATGTTGTCATTTTATTGACTATATTGGTCATTTCCACACGCTGTTAAAGAGACAGGCCACTTACTGAACGCTGGTATTTCCCCCCCACAAATTCCAGACGACTCCGATTTCAAACTGGAAGCAGGCAATTTGGCTTCCGTTTGTTCAGTGTCTTTTAGCAGGCACAGGAAAGAGTGGGAAATCCCGTTCTCAGAAATGACGCTGAATGGAAGCCAGACTTCCTGCTTCCACTTTGAAATTGGAATCATCTGGAATTTGTGAAAAAAACAGCCAGCGTTCAGTAAGTGGCCCGTCCCTTTAACAGCGTGTGGAAACGGCCATTGTGTTTTGTATTGTTTAACTGATGTAATTGTTTATGTTGTGAACTGCTTTGAGCTCTTAATTGAAGAGAAACAGTATAGAAATTGAACAAATAAATAAATGAGGAGAGGCAGAAGGAGGCAATAGAGTATTTGTTCATGTGACTAGACATGGGCACGAACAAAAAAAAATAACGAACCTGTGGTTTGTGGTTCGTTGCTGCTGACGAACCCGAATTAATGAACTGCAATGAACTTTTCCCGTTGATGAACCTGTTCGAGGTTCATGGTTCATGGGGCTCAGAACGTCCCCCCATTGGACTTAGAGAGCCCATATTCACAGGGAGTGTTTAGCAGGCTCTCCTCCAGCCAGCAGCCAAGTTTGGTCAAGATTGCAATAGGGATCTTGGAGTTTTACCCTCTCCAATCTGAGGCCCCCAGGAAACTCCCACTTGATACAATTAGAGCCACCAGTTGATGTTGGCCCAGTGTACAAGGGGTGTACTCGAAGGCAGGCTGCCTCCCCTCTAGGGGGCAGGGAGTATGGCCACTTGCTGGTGGCACCCCCATGTGCCCACCCGCCAGACCTCAGAAGAGTGCGTGTTTATTCCCGGTGCAGGCTGGAAGGTGGGTGATGACGGCGGCTGCTGGGCCTGGCAGGCTCAGGGAGGCAGGGGCATGCAACCTCCCCTCAGGGGGTGGGGGGTCTGGCTGCTTGCCGGTGGCACCCCCCATGTGCCCACCCGCCAGGCCTCAGAGGAGCGCACACTTATTCTCCAGGACCTGGCAGCAGCCCTGGCACCAGAGGGAGGGAGGGACTACAGCCCTAGCCCACCACTCTCACATACCTGACCAGATCAGGCACTAATAATACTGTGAGCCCTCAACCCAGGTGCCCACTGAGCTTGGCCCCAGGGCCTGGCAGCAGCCCTGGCACCAGAGGGAAGGGAGAGACTAGAGCCCTCACCCACCACTCCCAGAGACCTGACCAGATCAGGCACTAATAATACTGTGAGCCCTCAACCCAGGTGCCCACTGAGCTTGGCCCCAGGGCCTGGCAGCAGCCCTGGAACCAGAGGAGATAGATTCCTATCCCAAAAATCCAAGCTCAGTTATACTCTCTCTGTCTCTCTCCCCAAAGGCTAGCAAGTAGCAAGCAACAGCTCTGTCACACTCCATTGCTCGCTGAAAGTGAAACCCAGCCTGGGAGCCCACTGCTATTTATAAGCTCAGATCCCATAGACCAACACAGGAGGTCTGTGGTTGGCCATCAGAGCTGCCTATCAGGGTTTGCAGGGATGAGATTGGAGTGCCCATGGCTACAGAACACCCCCTCTCCCTCCCTCCCCCGGGTGTCTTCTCCCAAGTTGTAACCACTTTGCAGCTCCATGGTTGGAAGGAAGACCAGCCGATCAAGGTAAGCTGGGCTTTGATTCAGGTTTCCAGGGCGACAGAAGGAGTGCAGAGAGAGTTCAGGCATTCCCCCCGGCTCCGTTTCCAAGGGAATTGATTGATGGTGCCCGACTGTCTGGCTTCATGAACTGCGGAAGAACACAATGAACCTGGCCTCTTATGAACGCTAGTTCGTTGGCCATGGATGCTCATGAACTGCTGGATCGCGAATGGCCGATCAGGCGGTTTGTGGGTTTTTTGCGTTTGTAATGCAGTTCATGCCCATGTCTACATGTGACATTAGAACTTGCCCATCCATATGAAATTTCTGGAGACCCATCCTCCAAACATGGCAGAAATGTTTTCCTCAGAGAGATCTATTCAGGCATATCAAACACTGGTATTTCTAGCTTAGTATGATCACTTTTACATGTTTGAGTTATTGTTCTAGTTAGTTGTATTGTCCTTCTGTCTATATCTTCCAGGAAGAAATGAGAAATTTCAAAACATTCTAATGTACAATGAGTTGGCTTCTCTGTTACAAATATCTTCTGAAAAAAAAAGATGAAGAAGAAAAGCTCTTGGTATAAGCATACCTCTCCATCTCTGAGAAGCTAGCTTTGTGGGCTAAATGTCATATTTGAAATATTTACTCTCCTTTGAGACATCCATTCAAATCTAGGAAAGGTTGGCTCTAATCCCACATTCTTAAAGTAAAGAACCTTGTATTAATTTCTCAAATCAGACCTTGGAAAATATGACTTTGACTGTGCATTAAATGAACTTAATAAATTCAATAGAAGATCTCCAAAACTGTTAGTTAACTTGGTTGCGGCATTTCACTGGGAGAAAGTGAAGATTGTAGCAGCAGCAGCAGTAGTAGTTGGAGCATTTTGTGTGGTATGTTGGTGATTCATAGGAGATTAATGGAGGAAAATGTACATATGCAATTGTGTTTGAGCACATTTATAGGATCATCTGGTGAACTTGCTAAAATAATGACCTTAAGGACCACTTACAGAGCTCAGCTTAACAAACGGGGAATTCCTGCCTCCTCCCTCCCTCCTGCAACACTCTATGCCTTCCATTTGTGGAGGATAAGAAAACCTCTTGACCCCTCTTCCAAGCAGTGTTTGGGGCTGCAGTGGAAAAGGGGAAGATCACTGGAAATGAGAGAGACAAATGGAAATATCTTGCCTTCGGGTATTATTGTATCCAAGTGTAGTATCTGTATAATGTTGGAGAATGTGAAAACATTTTGTACCGGTTGAATATGCCATATACAAAATTTACTGTTTGCGATGTTTGCCATTTGTACACGGATTGTGCAATCTCACTATTCTTTGTTTTTGACTCACATTAACAACATACAAAAAATACAAGAATGATTACATGGAAGATAAACACCAGTAAATCATAAGTAATATGGTCCTCATATTGTACAAGAGAGTGTGAACTTTATTATCTACATATGTGCTAGATGTAATATGCAGAAAGCTCAGCCGTTGCAATATATATATTACAGCAAAATAGTATTTCACATTACAGCTATGATCACATGAACAGCTGATGGAATTTACTTCTGAATAAGCATGCATAGGGATGTATTGCAAGCAACATTCTTATCCTAAGAGATATAGAGCTTCAGCTTGGAAAAAAGGAAGAGCGGTAATCTTTTCAATGCTTTATTAAGGAGGCTGTGAGTTGATAAGGCTGCTCTATGGTAAGATGCAAGTCAAATTTCTGATACAGGAATAGTTACTCCATTTTTTCTTGTGCTGTACTGTTTTCTATTAATTCCAAGGTTCCATGCAGCAGAGCTCAGAGTGGGGCTCGGTGGTTCACATGACTAGAAATGTGCCCATTTCCCAACTTGCCCCAATTCCTCAAGCTGTCACTTGGACTTTTAGTGGCAAAGACACACTTGTCCCAGCAATGCTAATCTTGGCAGTCAGTTGAAGTCATCAAATTAACCACGAGCAGCTGTGCAGTCAGCCTAGAAGAATGTGCTACTTTACTCTCTTTTTTTCACTCCATTTCCCCCTCTCTTTCTCTATTTTTTCTTCTTGTTTGTATATGGCCTCTAATGTTATACTGGAGCAGATCTCTACCCCCTCCTCCCACCTAGCCTTTTTTTCCAGTGAATGCCCCCCCCCCCAGATCTAGCATGAGCTCTGCTTAATTAGATATTTAAATGATTGGAGCAATGCTATTTCTTTAACTTCTCACCAACCACAAACACATACGAAACATACTGTTGGCGGCATTTAATCAACAGCAGTCAATTTATCATTTTCACAGTTTTAGTGAGTGGTTATGAATCACTAAAATCACAGGTATTGTAGACGCAAGCGTTGTGGCACTATCATTAACAAATGCGCAGTGCACAGAGGGATGACTTGGTAATTGAGTGGGACTAATAAGAATACATCATTTAGCCGTGTGTGACAAACTGTGCCTCCAAACACAAGCATGGAAAATTCACATTTTGCTTAATAAATAAATTACACAGCCGATGTATTATACATAATTTGTGTCCTCATGGATTTGAGTGATATATATAATGCATGGTCCAAGTCATTTATTTATTAAGACTAACTATATATATTGTAGGTTGGGAATTTTAAACTCCAAAGCAAGACCTGCCAAGGTAACTATTACAACTACTGAGTTTGATTGGGCAGCAAATGAGGCTGAGCGTTCAGGGACTTGCAAACACACCAAGTGTTTCTAATGTTACAAGCTCCAGCATGTTTATAAACTTCAGTTTCCTCCATTTATTTAGGAGCCAAGGAGGAGAAAATCCCAAGCCTTTGTGGGAAGATGGCTATTGGATTTTGTTTTTGAAAATGGACCATGGGGCACCTCATTTAAAAGCGAGAAGGGATTGAGAATACTAATGTTAATAACTAATGTCACTTGGGACTCGTTCTCAGAGGCACTGAACTTGTGACTGTGGACTGCATGGGGTTGCCAACTTTGGTTTGGGAATTTCCTAGAGATTTGGCAGGAGTACCTGGGGAGGGCAGAGTTTGGGGTGGGGAGGGAACGTAGCAAGGATGTGATGCTGTCACAGAGTCTACCCTGTGAAGCTGGGTAGAGAAACTGATTTCTGTACTCTGAAGATCACAGGAGAACTTCAGGCTGTGGCTTGAAGTTGTTACCTCTAGGGCTGTATCACTTCAGACTGTTGTGGTGGTGGGGTGGGGTGGGGGTTGCACATAAACAAAAGCAGAACTTTTCTCTGTGTAACTGAGTGTTTTAAACGCAGAACCAATGTTTTATGTTGAGGAACGTTCC
Source organism: Eublepharis macularius (assembly GCF_028583425.1). Lineage (NCBI taxonomy): Eukaryota > Metazoa > Chordata > Lepidosauria > Squamata > Eublepharidae > Eublepharis > Eublepharis macularius. Next base: position 53,168,704 of record NC_072796.1, read on the forward strand.
GTCAACCTACCATTTGAATCCATATAACCCAGATATAGGTTTATTACTTAAGGGAGAGCTAGGCCTACACGATTTGCCTGAAGGACTGCCTGTAAATTGACTGACCATAGAGTGTTTACACTGCAGGTATCAACACTGTTATCATCATAGCCATCCTAACACAAAAAAAACCCAATAGTGTTATTAATAAGTAAAAAAAAAATACTGACCAACAGATTTTCAAATAGTTCTCCAAACAGAAGAAATCCCAGAGATATGTGGCACACTGAATGAATACAGTAGGAGATAGTGAAAAGGGATGAAAGAGAACAAAAGGGGCTCATGGAAAGCAAAAGGGATGGTAAAAGAAGAATGGGCAAAAATGGACAGGAGAGATCTCCAACCTCATCTCCAAGAAAAACTCACCCCCCTTTGCGTTTCACTCGCATATGACTTGAGTGACTAAAAACAACACCATTTGTCTTTTTATGGTACATTATACAACTTGGGTATACATATGTGCAGTAAGACCAGGTGTCTTTACAGCTCCAAGTGAATGCCTGATCAAGATTATATATAGAGATTGTATATAGATTATATATATATAAGATTATATAGGATATGACACTGAATTAGTCGCTATACACCCTCCCTTTTTCTAATGCCTGTAACAAACCAATGGACACTAAGGTACCTTCAGTATACTCCTGGAAGGGGCGGTGTGGGGGCGGTGGAGGAAGAGAAATGATTTATGAAAGCTGCTGTGCTATAAACATGTCCTTGATATAATTTACATAATCTCTTGCAGTTATTTCCTATTAAACCTGCAATATCTGCAATAGTTCAAGGATTTTCTGTACACTTTCCTGCTTCAGTCTGTCATGCCTGATCCCCAAGCAGTGAACTTAGTTGAACAGGAAAAAAAAAAAAAGGAATGCTCAGACCCTTTCAGTCTCTGAGATAAATAAGATACTGCATTTTGGCCTAAAGGCCTAGGTATATGTTCCTCCCTGCTTAGATGACCCAGGATTCTTAACTCATTTTGGAGTCTGTATCTAGACATGTAAAAGTGTTAATGTTCCTCTATCACAGTACACTGATTACACACCCTTTCTTTCCGCCCAATAACCACAGACAATGATTATATTATTCATAAGATATTTTACCTGAAGTAATAAAGCAAGCAGCTTTAGTTATTATTTCCTAATCTTTTTTTTTTTTTTAATACATGATACACCTCTTTTTCTAGCCTCAGGGATAACCCTACAATTTACATTAACAAAAATACTTGCTTTCTGTCTTTTCGAAGCCGATGTAATAGTATAAGCAATGGCCAATGTATGCTGAGAATTTGTGTATTTTTGGTAAGGGAAGTCATGGGGAGGATTCTTTAGAACATTACTCCTTTGCTTAAAGCTGTAATGCTTTTTAATTAAAAAAAAATACTACCGCAGCTACTTAATATTGCTATAAAAGCCTAACAGTGCAATCCTAAGAAGCATTGTACTGTTCTAAGACCATTTTATTCTGTGGATTTAGAAAGGTAGAACTCTGGGGGTTTCATCGATTCTGGACTCATACTGCTTCAGTTTATCTCCTGATTTCTGCACATTTTCTTCTGCTTTTAGTTTTTGGGTCACTTTCCCCACAGCCTTTGCTGGTTCTTCTGAGAATACTTTTACTTCAATCATTTTTAAAGCTGATTTTGAGTTTCCTTTGTTCCTTGTGCATAATGTTTCCTTTGGTTTTGTTTGTTCCACCAGATCCCACCCCCACCCTCGCCTCAAACTCACTTTTCAGTTACTGGATTTCATCATCAAACCATGCTTTCTCTCATCCTTCTCCACCCTGGATTTTTTTAAAAAATGCATATCCTACAGTAATGCATTGCTATATTGCAATAAAAGGATGCTTCCAAAGGCATGCTTATTGCTCTTCTTGCACAATGCCACAACACTCATGTACATCGATAAGTGATTTTCCTGAGAACCTGTTCATAACTGTAATGATTTTGTTAGTTTTTAACCTTGCCTTTGGACTTTTAATTCAGCTCCTCCTTACATTACCCCAGGAAGACTGGTCACTTTTACCCCAGGAAGACTGGTCACAAACACTCCTTTTTTCCCCACACATACAGCTCCAGATGTTCTCTGCTTCATTTTGGGGTTTGAATCCCACTGCTAATAGCACCTGTGTTTTTGTGACCTATATATTGCTGCCTCCCTGATTCACTCACAAGGTTTTTGCTGCCATCAAAGGCTTTCGCCTTAGACCTCTTTTAACTAGTAATAGAGGATGGTAATAGAGGATGTCAAACTACCATATAGATGGTAGTTTGACAGAACAGTCAGCACATGAGGGAGGTTGTGAGATAAAAATGGGATCCTTTCTTGCTTAATCAGTAGAATTTATTTATAAGTACATAAGTGAGATGGCTGCAGACTGCAGAGTATTGAAAAACGTGTGGGTTTCAGAATAGTTCTTAAGCCTGGTGGTTTCAAAAATAGTTATATATTCACAGACTGTGTAACAAAGACTTATTTTCCACATAGTTCTTCACTAACAGAACAAACGCTCATCTCATCCACACAGACATAGATTTACTCAGGCACTATAGAAGAAGAAGAAAATGAACATGAAGCAGGCTTGTTTTTAATGTTGCTGGATTGCACTGCGTGGAGTTTTTCTCCTACTTGGGAATGCCCTGCTACTCCACTCACCAGCAGTCACCTTCTGTAGGTCCATTGTTGTATGTGTGTTATTGTGCTTGAGGAAAACTCAGTGGATCAATAGTTTAGTCTAGGAGGGGGACTAATGGTTATTGCTGTTTTTGGTTAAGGGTGAAAGCAGCTGCCCCAGAGCCTTGTTTCACCACCCCATCCTTGGAAAGAACTGAGTGCATTTGCGCATGTGGTCAATATGCATGCAATGGACTGAAATGAAAGAAATCAAATGGATCAGTTCCAAGCCCGCATCGTCTCAGCCAGAAAAAACTAATAATGGAACAGAATGATTCTGGAACTCCAGGAACTGAAACTGAAAGGGAAACCTTCTTGGTGCACACCCCTTTTATGAACTCCTATAATTCCTCAGACTAGGGCTGTCAGTCTCCTAGTTTGGTGGTGGGGAAATCTCTCGCACTCAGCCTTTACCCTCCACTACCACTTTCCTGGCCAGCAGGGGGGAAATGCACAGGGAACAGGCCTAGTAGGCAAGGAACCTCCTAGGAAAACATGCAGCTAGTGATCTCCTGGTGGGTGCGACAACATCACTTCCTCAAGTGATGTCACTGTGCCCAGCAGTGAGCATGTTCCTGTGTTTTCCAGGGTCCAAATTTGGCCCCCAATGGGCTAAATTGGCTCTGCACAAAGTGTGGGACAAGCTCACTGCCTGCACAATGACATCACTTCCTGGAAGGGATTGGACCAAAAGAAAGATACCAGGTCCCTCTGCCCACCACACACACGAGAAAGGTATAGGGACTAGAGATGGGCACAAACAGAAAAAAAAATGAACATGATGTTCGTTGTTTGTTGCCATCCATGAACAGGGACTCATGAACAACCACGAACATGGCCCTGTTCATGAACATGTTCGTGGCTGGCTGTTCGTGGGGGCCAGCAGGCTCTCCTCCAGCCATCATCCAAGTCCAGATCCCTACTGCACCACTTCCAGATACCTGACCTGAGCAGGCACCAGGAAAGGTACCAATAATAAATCATAGCTTGGCCCCAGAGCCTGGCAGCAGCCCTGGAACTTGAAGGGGTAGATCCCTACTGCATCACTCCCAGAAACCTTACCAGAGCAGGCGGCAGGAAAGGTACCAATAATAAATAATAGCTTGGCCCAGAGCCGGGCAGCAGCCCTGGAACTTGAAGGGGTAGATCCCTATCCCACCACACACAAAGAAAATTCAAGCTCCAATGCACTCTATCAAAATGCCAACAGCGACTCTCTCCCTCTCCACTGTCTGCCAGAGCTGGGTGCCCCCCTCTCCCCTGCTCGTTGCTCCCTTGTAACAAATTTGGAGATCCACACTTGAAAGGATGACCTGCCTATCAAGCTAAATTGAGCTTAGATTGGGGTTTCCAGGGCAACAGCAGGAGTTCAGACAGAGTTCAGACAATCCCTGCCTAAGTTGTCAAGGGAATTGATTGCAGGTGCTAGACTGTCTGGCTTGACAAACAGCAATGAACAGCAACCAATGAGGCTTGCAACGACCACCTGTTTGTTTAGAATGGGGCCTCATGAACAGCTTGATCACAAACAGCAGATTGGGCTGTTCATGGCTTTTTTTTTTTTTGTATTGCTGTTCGTGCCCATCTCTAATAGGGACCTGGCAATCCTACTCAAGATTACATCCCACATGTTATTGTTGTTCAAGATGAGGCCTCATGTTGAAAGTAATGGCACATACACAACAATTAGGGAGACTTCCCAGCCTCTGTCTCCTCTGCCCACTGTAACTCATTGGGTAAAAAATAACTGAAAATTCATAATCACATTGATGGAGAAATGTCACTTCCAGCAAATACCTGTAAATGCCATCACTGCACTGAATGCAGGGTATCACATTCATCATGGTGATGTCACCTCCATGTATTTGACAGTGCACCATTGGCATAACATCATTTCCTGTCCCTGCCCCTTCCTCTCCTATTAGTTGTCAGCCAATTGCTGGCAACCCTAACTGCAATGCATGTGCACCAACATGTACTTGAATGACAAAGGATAAATGGAAAAAAGAGGGAGGATAGAGGGATCCATTGCATACTACTTATCTCACACTATGTGCTGCTGTGCTCATAGGGGAAGGAATAGTGACTTAACTTTACATTCCTGGCACAATAGCCCATTTCACAAGTTAACAGTGAACACATATGCAGACCATGTACAGCATACAATTGATTTTTCTTTATATGTGTGTTGAGAAATTCTCGTGATACAATCAACACATATACAGCTGAACATGCAATTGAAACCTCACATTTATTCAGGTACTGGTCCCTGGTTTCATTTGTAAAGTGAATGCACATTGGCTCTTTCTTATACATAGCTGTACTCATGGCCATGCAGGATGTAGGTGCACTCATTGTAATATGTAAACAGGGCTATGGTCCATCTACTGCAGATTTCTGTTTAGTCATTCAAAAGCACATACACTATACCAGGCCCTATTGGAGAAAAATGGTGCAATGCATCCTCAGAAATATGCCACAAATCCCTCTCTGAATTCCCAGCTTTTAAAAAAAGTTTCTAATCTTTTTTTTTTTTGCTGTGAAGATACAGGAATGTGTGCCTTTGAGTATGTGTCAAATGACTTTTATTCATCAGCGAATAACTACAGTCGATGTTACCCCTGCCCCCCCCCCAAAACCCTGGGATTTGAACTGAAGAAGTATAATGCCCAGACAGCTTTGTTGTTAACAATATTTTTCTTCATGTCAACACTGTGGGAGTGACTGGTTCAAGATTTCAAAGCCTGAGCAGAGATTCAAATCTCTTTCTCTCTGGGCCAAATCCAACACATGTTGGTTCTTCAAGTGTAAACTTTCCTATCATTTCTTTTCTTCATTAGATATGTACTTTTCTTTATAGTTGTTTGAAAATGTAATGCTTTAAAATGCTAAAGTATTTGACAACTGCCATTATGTAACCACCTACGCCGCCACAATCATCTCCACTCCCCCCCCCCAAGAGTAAACATACTGAATTTGTTCAGGGTAGTTTAGGAAAATCTCATGCAGGAGCTGATTAAAATTCTTACTGAAATAAAGAGATATTATGTCATCCACACACATAAAGTAGTACTAAACTACTTTATGAAGCAATTATATGATATCAGAAACAATCCTAAACATATCTGCTCAGAAGTAAGTCTCATGTTATTTAAGGGGGTTTATTCTCAGGAATGTGCCCTAACAATTACAGCCACAGTATTCTGAATCCTTTGTGCAGTATTCTGTCAGGTTTTTTTACCAGGTTAATTGGTTTATTTGTTTAGGGTTTCCCCCTTTCTTCATAGTTGTTTTCCCTAGAACTTATGTGTAGCAATGTTCTATATTAGGTCTAGAAGTCAAAGTGTCTTTAAGGTACAAAATGCTTCATAGCTGACACTGGGAATGGTCAAGTGACAATTGCAATACTCACTTGCTTAATCACAAAGCTTATTTGATGTTCTCCCAATGTCTTGAGATCACACCAGTTCTCAGAGCTGAATTGGAGGAGGAACATCTCTCTCTCCCTCTCTCTCTCTCTCTCTCTCACACACACACACACACACACACACACAACTTTACAGTGTCTGTAGTCCTTTTGCATTGTCACTTGAACTCAAAAAAGCATTAAAACGTTTGTGTGTGTGCTCAAACACTAAATCAAGCTGATTAAGGTGTTAGAGCACCCAAAAGGTTGAAGAGTCTGGGCCTTTTCAGTTTAGAAAAAAGATTAGTACAGGGAGACATAATAGAGGTTTATAAAATTAGGCATGGGGTAGAGAGAATGGACAGAGAGAACTTTCTCTCCCTAAACACTAGAACTCAGGGGCATCCAATGAAGATGGTGGTCAGTAGATTCAGAACTTCTTTATTCAATGAGTGATTAAAAAGTGGAATTTGCTGCCAGAGGACTTAGTGATGGCCACAGGCATAGATGGTTTTAAAAAGCAAGTAGACAGTAACAGACAGGTCTGTTAGTGGCTTCTAGCCATGGTGCCTAAAGGGAACCTCCACATTCAGCAGCAGTAAAACTCTGGCTACCAGTGCCAGGAGACAACATCAGTCTCAGCCTCTCTGCCCTGTTGTTGGTCCTCCACAGTAATTTGCTGGCCACTAAGTGAGGCAAGATGCTCGACTAGATGGATCACTGATCTGATCCAGTAGGGCTCTTCTTATGATTTTATGGAAACAGCAAAGTTGTCTAGTATGCCCCCCCCAACCCTCCACTATTACTTAATTTTCAGCTAAGTGTAAGGCACACAAAATATTCAACCAGTCAGCACCACAGCTGAAAGGTAATATCTTTGCAATTTGTTTCAGTAACCTGACCATATAAAACAAGGAATATTATTTTATAACTTTAAAAAAATCAATGCAATTTTCCATTGATGCTTGTCAGAGAGAAAAGGCCTTGGCCTCATCTTCTGCAAGCTTTGCCCTGTGTGAGGTATCATAGCCTTTCCCTTTTTACACTTCCCTCAGAGATATAAATTAATATCTCAACATTGACCATAATATGCCCTCTAACAGTGTTTATTATTACTGCATATTTTAGACAGGGTGGTAAGTATTGGCACTTTTTATTATGCTGATAAACAGTGTTGGACTGCCAGGTAAAAGGCATTGTCAGAGGTGATTTCTCACATCTCTGTAGCCTCTGCTGGATTTTATTTAGGCAGGACAAATCCTGATTGCTGAAGCAATGGTCACTGTTGGGCCACAGATCCAGAGGAGTTAGTAGTGTTAGTTTGTAGTAGCAAAATAGTAAAGAGTCCAGTAGCACCTTTAAGACTAATCGACTTTACTGTAGCATATGTTTTTGAGAACCATCTGACAAAGAGAACTGTGGTTTGCAAAAGCTTATACTACAGTAAAGTTGGTTATTCTTAAAGATGCTACTGGACTCTTTACTATTTTGCTAAGCTACAAGCAGACAAGCATGCAGTGTGCTGAAAGTGTGACTCTCAGGAGGATTTGGGCCAGAATTAGGAGAGAGGACATCACACTGGAGATAGCCTAGATTGGCCCTTAGCAAAAAGTATGTATGGCTGTAGCACAGGCAAGTCAATCCACAGGCAGAGTCAATCCAAGTCCGCAGTCTGAGAGCCAAGCTACAAGTGACGCCTTACACAGGTTGGACACTTGTCAGCTTCCCTCAAGTTTTGATGGGAAATGTAGGCGTCCTGGTTTTACAGCTTGCCTCCATTACAGCTGCAAGACGAGGACGCCTACATTTCCCATCAAAACTTGAGGGAAGCTGACAAGTGTCCAACCTGTGTCAGGTGTCACTTGTAGCTTGGCTCTGAGTGAAGGGATCCATTGAAGCCTGGAGCAAGGGAGCCACAGCAAGTAGACAGCAGTAAAACGGATAAATCAGAGAGAAGAGGCCAGTGAGCACCGAAAAACAAACAGTCAAGGCAAAACAGAAATACCAAACTTGTGAAAACAAATAGACAAATCAAGAATCTAACTGGTTATCTAGACAGACAAATAGTATTCTTTCTTCCATCAGCCTGAAATATGGCAGGAATGGTCTTTTTAATGGGTACAGTCTTTGTGAATTGCATCCAGATAGATAGATAGATAGATAGATAGATAGATAGATAGATAGATAGATAGATAGATAGATAGATAGATAGATAGATAGATAGATAGATAGATAGATAATCTCATATTGGAAACCCATTGAAATGAAGAGAATAAAGAATATAAAAAGTATAATAAAGAAAACGAATAAAAAGGAACGCAACGTACTAAGCAGATACAACCTCTATACATATAACTATTTATTTAGGACAGTCATGTTAAAAGGTTCATTCTGGCTTTATTTCTGCTTTAATTTTCAGTCATAGACATTCACCCTGAGAATGCAGGCAAAGCGAACATAAAGAGGAGAACTGAAAATGTGATCAGTCCATCAAGTGGTCCTAAATTAGGGAGCCTCCAGATGGATAGAAACAAATGTGTCAATCATACTGACCCTGTGCTGCTTCATGCTCCTGCATTGCCAGAAAATGACATCATTTCTGGCATGATGAGAAAGCAACAGGTCACACTGTAGGCTGGTGCTCTAAAAATTACCCCAAAACTTAGTGTTTGGGGCTGATTTTTAGAGAAGTAATTTTCTGGTTATGAGGGAGTGTGCCTGCCCATTTCAACTGTGTGCCTCCTGGGTGGAGTGCATGCATTCAGCCAGTTCCTGAACCTCTTCCCCTCTGCTGCTGGCCAGGTGAGTGGTAGGAGAGGGCAGTAGCGTTGGGTGGCTGGGATGGGGAATCCCCTGCTCAACAGGGTACTGGCAACACTTAGGATCAGCAATGTAATGCATTTTCATCAAGCAGAAGAGCTCCTTAATTTTAATGATCTCAGTAAAAAAAAAAACTCAGACAAAGGAAACAATAGGCAATCCTCTGCAATCAAATTTGCCATATGTAATATTATGTACATACAACTCTGCATTTTAATGTCTGAATATCTGAAAGTTTTGGATTTCTTCCAGGTGATGTATTGTCGAAGGCTTTCACGGCCGGAGAACGATGGTTGTTGTGGGTTTTCCGGGCTGTATTGCCGTGGTCTTGGCATTGTAGTTCCTGACGTTTCGCCAGCAGCTGTGGCTGGCATCTTCAGAGGTGTAGCACCAAAAGACAGAGATCTCTCAGTGTCACAGAGATCTCTGTCTTTTGGTGCTACACCTCTGAAGATGCCAGCCACAGCTGCTGGCGAAACGTCAGGAACTACAATGCCAAGACCACGGCAATACAGCCCGGAAAACCCACAACCATCTTCCAGGTGAATTAGATAAATGGGTTTGTACAGTATTGGAGCCATGACAAATACAAGTATTTTACTAGGTCATCAGCATATTCTAAAGAACAACTGCACAAACCACTCAATGTGCCCAATTTGCCTTAATAATATCTGTGGCACCGACAATGACACCATGTGCCTAGAAGTCTTATGTAGTGGGTACAACAGTTCAAGTGATTTCCAATAACTCTTTTATTAACAGGAACACCACCACTCAAGGCACAAACATCAAAACTGCAGTTATAGAACACTCAACTCCCCCTCCAGAACACACCCACAATTAAACTCAACCAATAGCAAACACCTGGTATCCAAAAACCCTATTCGCTAATTCATTCGTCTGTAGGAGGATCCTGATTGGCCTGCTCAACAACATGGCCAATTAGAATGCAGCTGTATGGAACCTTGCTACAAAAGCCTTTTTGCTTGAAGCTCCCAGTACACTACACCCCTCCCCCCTAAGTCAGGGTTGAACCCAGTGACAAATGTGGTCCTTTAGATAGTGGGATGGAGCCCGCTTCCTCTGAGAATACCGCAGTCCATTGCCCTCCGTGGGAGTGCATGAATCCACGGCCGTAGATTGCTGTGGTGCTGGTGCTGTGGCAAGGCCAGAACATAATCCCGGAGAACTCTCCATAGAGTTGTTTGCCTCTGGATTAGGGGTATGCAATTCGGCATTTAGATTGCCGAAAGAAAGCCGAAAGAGACCTATTTCGGCTTCTTTCGGGGTACCCGAAACGTTTCAGGGGAAGCCGAAACGTTTCGGGTATCCGAAAGAAAGCCGAAACGTTTTGGCTTTTTCGGCTTTCTTTCGGCAATCGAGAGAATCGCCATTTTGATTTTGCTAGGCGTTTGCCTTAGCAAGCGTCTAGCAAAATCCTGCTGGAAGCAAAGGCTTCCTGCAGGCTCTAAGAAGAGGGGAGGGGGGGAGAAGGAGTGAATCACTCACTCCTTCTGTCACCCCCCACCCCTCTTGCAAAGGAGGATAGGGAATCTCAATCCTGTGCTTTGCAAATGCAAGGTGCATTGCATTTGCTAGCATTGCACTTTGCATTTGCAAAGCAGTGGAAGCAGAGATTCCCGCCAAAATTAACAGGTAGGGGAGGGGGAGCAGGAGGAGGGTGACTCTTGGAGTGTGGGTGGGGAAAGGCAGGGGAGGGGGGACCTTAGGAGTCACCAATCCCACTGCTGCATTCTCATGCCAGCCAATAGATTTAAATCTTTGGCTGAGGCTGCAGCAGGGGATTTAAATTTGGAGCAAGACTGTCTGGAACACTTCTGTTGCTGCTGCTGCTGACTGAGAGAGGAGAAGAAGAGAGACTGCACCTGGAGCCTGGAGGACATCTGCCTGGAGGATCAACTGTGCTGGACATCCTGAGAGGACACCTGGTAGGACTTTTTAAAATTTTTGTAAGTGTTTTGATGCTGCACTGTGCTGCTGTGGCCTGCCTCTTGGCATGGCCTGGGGGACAGGTTGGGCAGACAATGTTTGGGGGTGGGGTTCAGCATTGGTTGTTGTGCTTGCCTTCTTTAATGTTTAATTTCTCATGCTTGAGTGTGGGGTGGGCTTGATCTACTGTTTCACAGGGATTTAAAAGGAGTGTGCCAGCTTTGGGCCTACACAGGCCAGAAGCTCTGCTGGGTGTCTTTGGTGCCTGTCTTCTGGCTGGCTCTCACAGTTATGCTCCACAAATTGGGTTGGTGTGGGGTTTTTTTTCTGCCTTTGGTCCCCTGCTTCCAAGGCTTCCCACCAGGCTCTCAAACAAGTGTGCCAGTCTCTGGTCTACACACAGGCCTGATGCTCTGGCTTTGGGCCCTCTCTCTGCTAGCCGGCCTGGCTCTCACAGTTATGCTCCACAGATTGGGTTGGTGTGGGGTTTTTTTTCTGCCTTTGGTCCCCTGCTTCCAAGGCTTCCCACCAGGCTCTCAAACAAGTGTGCCAGTCTCTGGCCTACACAAAGGCCTGATGCTCTGGCTTTGGGCCCTCTCTCTGCTAGCTGGCCTGGCTCTCACAGTTATGCTCCACAAACAGGTTGCTGCTGACCGTTCGTGGACCTCTTCTGGACTGGACTGCACTTGGAGGACATCTGCCTGGAGACCTCTGCATGTGGGGGATCTACTGTGCTCAGCTGCTGGGCATCTGGAGAGGAGGACTGGTAGGGTTGTTAAAAAAATTGTTTTTTGAACTTATTGCTTCCGCTGTGGCAATCTGCTAGCATATGCTTTAGTTTGGTCTTTATGGCTTGGGCTAGGGGGGACATTTTATAGTTGGGCAAGAGGACATTGTTTGGGGGTTGGGGGGGTTCAGTATTGATTGCTGTGCTTGCTTTCTTTGATGTTTCCTTTGTTATGCTTGAGTGTGGGGTGGGCTTGATCTACTGTTTCACAGGAATTTAAAAGGAGTGTGCCAGCTTTGGGCCTGCACACAGGCCCGCTCTGCAGGGTGGATGTGTTTTGTTTTACCACTGGTTGGCCCTAGCCTTTTGGGGGGGAGGGGTGCCTTGACTTGACTTGTAGATCGGGGGCTTGACTTTTGGGGGTCGCATGTGCGGCGTGTGTTATTGACTCTGTTAACATTCCAACTTTCTTGACAGAATCGTGGAGGAGAGGAGGACTAGCTGCAAGACCGCCTGAACATCGCTGGACTGCAGGACTGGTGGTGGTGTGTGAGTCCAGGTTTATATTAGGGTGGGCTTAGGGGTGGGTTCTTGCTAGCTTGGGAGGGGGGAGGCTCATCTTCAGACCACCACATCCACACCCCACACCAACACACACCACAGAAACATTGTTCCCGCTAAATAGTGTCTTAGGTAGGTAGGCCAGTTGGTAGGTATTCAGTGGCTAATTGCCCTCAATGTAATCGTTAGGGAAACCAAGCCTAGTTTTTTAAAAAAAATAAATAGGGACTCAGCAGGAAAAGCAGTAGTGAGTGAGCGTTATATATATATATATATATATATATATATATATATACATTTGGAATAGCTGTCAATAGGCTTCCCATTAGTGCCCCCATAACCAGGGTTCCGCTGCCCATCTCTGGCACCCGTGGTGGTGCCAGGCCGGCCCGGGCATACTAGTGTGTGAGTGTCTAAGGCTGTCTGTCACCTACTGGGGTTTAGGGCCAGCTCAATTCCGGAGGAATTCAGCTGTTTGGCAGGTTCAGGTTCCCCGACATAAATAGGGTCGCTTAAAAGGGCACTTGATTGTTCATCTCCAAGTCACAGAGCCACTAGAAGCACAGATTTAGAGCAGGCAAGTTAGGTCTCGAAAACAAAGTTGACCTTTGTTTTCCCAAGGTTTTTGGATTAGTTAGGGTAGATTTCGGGAGGGGAAAGCATGGCAGAGAGGAAAGAAGAGAGGGGCCCTGGGGTAAAGGCTAAGGAGAAATCTAGACGGGAGGGGGAGGGGGACTGCTGCGTCAGCCCCCCCATCTGAGCAGTGTAGGCCCTCCCCTGCACTGCTGCCATTCACCAGCCTGGCTTCTGGTGACAGGAAGAGGGTCCGCAAGACTCTCTTTCCTGAGGCAGCTGCTGGAGGGCCACCCCCAACCCAGGTGTCTCAGGCAGGGGCTGGCACTGGGCAGGGGCCTGCTGCTGAGGCTCCTCCTCCTCCAGTGGTTGCGAGCCAGCTGCTGGAGGAGGGGCAGCATGTGGTGTCTCCTGGGACGGACGTGGGGCATGTGACTTTTCCATCCCTCACGATCACTCCAGGAACCCGGAGAATGTTGGAGGAACTGCCCGTGAGACCCCCCCTGGGGCGGTCCACCCCAGTTTCCTCTGAGGCCAGCAGCAGGCCTCTCGCGGCTGTGCAGGAGGGGAGGATGCAGGAGGAAGAGGCAGAGACTGTGGTGGAAGAGCCCACATCTCTGCCCCTTCAGCCTTGTCCATCCCCACCTGCCCGGCCGAGAGTGGGACATGGTGTGTCCGGCCAGAGCACCTCACAGGAGGTGCCTCAGGGTGGTCCCGAAAGTGCTTCTCCTGGGAAGCGTGGGATGCCCTTTTCCTCCGAAATCTGGAAGCACTTCCAGAGAACGGAGGATCCCCGAGCAGCCCAGTGCCTGCATTGTAGGCAGCACGTCAGCCATGGCAGAGATGTGCGGCATCTCTCCACGTCTGGGATGAGGTACCATATGAAGAGGCACCACCAGGCGGTGCATCTTCGGGAGGAGGGTTCAAGTGGCGCCGCACGGCCGCCAGCTAGCCAGAAGGAGGCAGGCTCCTCTGGTGCTCTCCCCCCAAGGGTACCTGCAGGGAAGGGACACCAAGCCTCTCTCCTGGAGATGCTTGGTATGCAGGCCACTAGTGTGTCCAGAGAGGGGATCCGGAGGGCGAGCTGGCGCCTCACGCGCCACATCGTCAACATGGTAGCGGTGGATGGGAGACCGTTCTCCATAGTTGAAGACTTCGGCTTCTCAGGGCTGCTCCACGATTTCTTTCCCTGGTATGCCGTCCCTGCTCGCACGACGTTGAGCAGATTGGTGGTGCCCTCGTTTTACAGGACTGCCAGGGACCATGTGAAGGCACAGCTGTCCCGGGTTGCCGGGAGAACTGTGCACTTCACATCCGACATCTGGACCTGCCCAAGAGTGCAGCAAGCATACCTCTTGCATACTGCTCACTGGTGGGAACCCGAGGCGGTTGTGGGTGGGGGACGGGGGGAGGTGCCTAGCACAGCTAGCCAGGGAAGGATGGGAGACCGCCGGGCCGGCTACTGCAAGGCCTTGCTTCACGCCGAGGTGCTCGACGTGTCCCACACGGCGGAGAACATCGCTGCCACCTTAAGGAGACAGTTGGAAGAGTGGGTAGGCCAGGGACCTGCCACCATGGGATGCATGGTGACGGACGGTGGCAGCAACATGAGGGCGGCAGCACGTCTAGTGAGCTGAGAGTGCGTCTACTGTGCAGCTCACAAGCTTCACCTAGTGGTGAGAGACACGCTGGGGTTGGGCTCCTCGAAGGAACCCTTTGATACCCGGACCCGTGAACTCCAGTTACTGATCCAGAAATGTCGGAGGCTCACGGGTCACTTCTCGCGCAGCGTGAAGTCCACCACGAACTGCGCCAGACACAGGTCAGGACAGGTGTGCCAGAGTACGCTCTGATCACTGACGTTAGCACTTGCTGGAACTCCACCTGCGCCATGCTTGAGCGCTTGGTGGAGCAGCAGACCGCACTCCACGCGTGGCTCTCCGAGAACCGCAGTGTGAGTCAGGTGGGTGAGTTCAGCTGGGAGGATTGGCTCACCGTCACCCAGACAGTGGAGGTCCTGAAGCCCTTCAAGGACTTCACTGTGGCGGTCTCGTCAGACACGGCGACCCTCGGTCTGGTCATTCCCCTGGTGCACACGCTCCAGAGGAATCTGGCCACCCTTGCAGACCGGGTCATGCCCCGTGCTGACCTTGTTCCAGTGGTGAGCGCATTAGTGAGAAGGCTGCAGCAGGGCATAGCTGCCAGGCTAACTCCTCTCACTAAGGAAGAGTCATACATGTTGGCGACCATGTGTGACCCTCGCATAAAGGGCACTTTCGCCAAGCGGGACAGGAACCTCACCAAAGCCAGAGACGGGCTCTGCTCTTGGGTGAGGCGCAGGCAGGCCAAGAGGGGACGCCTGTCGACAGGGGGGACGCAAGAGGGGCCCTGCCGTGCGGGTCCCTCTGACGCCCCCTCTGCGCAGGCCCCCCCCCCCGCGGACACCACCGGAGTACCGATGGAGATGGAGATGCTCCGGTGGGCCCTCGTCCCCTCTGGGGTTGTGAGGACCGTGAGAGAGGATCCGGCGGAGGCAATGGTCAGGGACTACTCGCGGAGCCCTGCGAGTCACTCTCCACCGATCTGCTCAGCTACTGGGCCAGGAAGGAGTCAGTCTGGCCGGACCTCTCCTTCGAGGCGCAGCGGCTGCTCTCATGCCCTCCGACGAGCGTGGAGAGCGAGCGCGTCTTTTCACATGCGGGCAACATTGTCAGCCCACATCGCACTCGCCTTCTCCCATGGAGAGTCGAGCAGTTGACCTTCCTGAAGGTCAACTCTCGCCTCTTTGATTTCTCAGGACTGGACTTCCAGAGTGACTGAGGTGAGCCCAACTTGTGGCCTGCATCCTCTGCGAGTCCAATCCTTTGGAATCACGCTCTCCCCTGCATAAAACCCTGTAGACGCAGTTAAAACCGGCCAGTAGAGGGGATTCGTTTTCGTTTTCTCAGCCATGCCGGACGCTCCTCTCGGCTGGTCCGGGAGGAAACGACCGGGCACCCTGACCGGGCGGCTGATCCGCAAGGATTAGCCCCCAGGACTCCCAGGGAGGGAGCCAGGGTCCGGGACGCGGCGGGAAGAACTCCCCGAAATCAATGCGGGGGGGGAATTGCCCGTTTGTCCCTATGGAGGCCGGCAGATGTGCGCGGCGCCTCGAGTGCCGCCGGGCAACGAGAAACGGCAAGTAAAAGAAACAGGCGGAAGCCTGTAAACAAGCGAATCCCTTCTGTTCTACAAGCGTTTGTGAAGGAGAGGTTGATCTGAAGAAGACTCGCTCTTCCCCTTCGTTGAGTTCCAGAATTTTGTTGCCCCCCCCAAATGGCAGCAAAGAAGCAAAGTCCCGCTCTCGGTAAGTCAATCTCGGCTACCTTGAAGGGGGAGTCGCTCGAAGAGTTGGTGCGCAGGGCGGTGGTGGAAGCCATAAAACCCTTTGTTGACAAGCTGAACGAAACTGATCAAAGGGTGGGCTTAATTGAAAGCGAGGTGAAAACCATTAAGGCAGCAGCGGGGGGGGGGCAGAAAAGTCTGCTCTGGAAAGTGCGTCACTTGTGAAGGCTACAAAAAAGGAGCTGAAGTTGGTGGAGAACCAGCTGATCGGGCTACAGGTGGAACGAACGCAGACAATTTTGCGTCTCCAAAACGTGAAAGAGGAGGAAAATGAGGATCTGTGGGATTTGGTCTCAGAACTACTGGCGACACCCGCGAGGACGACTAAAGAAGAGGTTAAAAGCGCCATTTTGGAGGTCCGTCGGGCTTCTTCAAAATATGTAACAAAGCGACAGTTGCCTCGTGAGATCATTATTGATTTTTCATCTAAAAAGATTCGGGACACCATCCTATACAACTCATACAATGCGGATTTGGACTTTATGGGTTTGAAAGTCAAGATTTTGAAGGATGTTCCATTTCTAGTCCGGAAACGGCGTTTTAAATATAAAAAGTTTGCAGCTCTTCTGAGGGACCATGGAATAAAGTACAAATGGTTATTCCCGGAAGGAATATGGTTCAGATATAAAGATCAGGCCTATAAGATATTATCAGAAGATCAACTAAAGGATTTTGAGAATAAAAACCCAGAACTCTGCTGCACCAAGAACGAAGAAAAGGAGGAGCCGGAGGGGGGGAGGAGGAGGAGAGCATCGCAACAGCAGTTGCACAGAGAGAATTGCGTCCGGGACCTAGAAGGGGGAGGAAAGTTTAATCAGATTTTGAAATGTTTATTCTCTGTATGATTAACCACTCCATCATTATTCTATGGAGCTATTTTTGTATTATGACAGTATGAAGGGAAACATTGAAGTGTAGTGTTTAGTGTTTGTAGTTCATTCCCCCCCCTTTTTCTTTTTCCACCCCCCTTTGTCCCTTCCCTCTCCCCTTTCCTTGTGATAGTCTGTAGTGTTTTGTAGTTATGAAAAATAAAAAAAATTATTTTAAAAAAAAACCCGGCCAGTAGAGGGAGGGTGGTTAGGAACCAGTGGCAAAGGGAATCCCCCCAACAATTTGGAACCCCCCCCCAAGGGAATTAAAAACCTCTCCCAGCACTGAGACAGACCCTGTGGGACCAAATCTATTCAGAAAAATAATGCCCCAGAAACATGGATTGCCACTGGAGGGAGAAATAGGTTAGATAGGGATTGCTTAGGTGGGGATTAGGGAATGGGAAAACTTCAGATGTTTATCACTGTTTTTCAATGTTGAAATATTTGTAAAAAAAAAAAAAACCAAAAAAAAGTTATTGTTTTTTCAAAGTTGTTCATGTTTAAAAAAAAAAAAACCAAAAAAAAATTGTTAATGTTAATGTTTGGTTTGCTGGGGCGGGGGATGCGGGAAGAGTTGTGGATGGGCACCAGCCAATGATGATCTCTCGCAGATGTTTCCAGGTAAATGCTGAGGCTGGTGTGGGGGTGGGGGGAAACCTCTGCAACACTGCTCCGGAAATACCAGTGTCCAGTGCCTTGGCAGTGCCCAGTCCAGCTTTTTGTGCCTGAACTGAAAGCATAGCTGCAGGAAATGACATAGGTTCTGCTGGACCCTGTTGCAGTGGTTTCCCCCCATCAAGTTGGGTTGTGGAGGGAGGGTTGTGTGAAGCTGGTAGATATGATAATCTTGTCTAGTGGGGGCTTCTTTTTCCATGCCCTGTTGTACCCTCCTACTATGTAACCTGAATATGTTCTAAAATTTAGAGTTTGTCCTTTTCCATTTTTTTTTTAAAGATTCTCTGATGTGTAGTTAATTGTGCTGTCCTTTTGTGTGGGAGCAGTTATTGTGATATGTTGTGATTTGTTGACCTATATTGTACTTTGAAAGTGATAAAGTAAAGTTTTTTTTAAAACTTGAATCATTGTGTCTGTGTTCCCTTCTTTGATGTGAGGTTGGTTCCTATCATTGGGAACAATGGGGCAGGCTGGCCAGCCTTCTCTGTAGGTGGTGGTGGGGGGCCAGGGGGTGGTTGTCTGTGTTCCAGGTCAGGTGCTCTTTCCCAGGGACGAGTTGGCACTCAGGACAGGAGTGTGCCCACCATTGTGGCACCCCTGGGCTATGCAGATTTGCCCTGGGAACGAGAGTTTGGAACTTCCCAAAGGGGGAGGGCTGGCCAGCCTGTTCCTGGGGTTATGGGTGTGGGGGAGCTGGGGGTGGATTTGGGTCTGTGAGGGGCTACTGGGGGGATTTGGGTCTTTGTTGGGCAGATGGGGGGTGGAATTGGGTTTGTGTGGCGCTGTAAGGAGTGGACTTTGGGGGATGAGATCACCTACTTGGGGACTTTATTCTCTGGTAGCCCTTTTTCCCAATTAGGCCCTGGCTAATGTCTTGGTGAGGGATTCCATGCCTCTGTCAGTTACTGGCCCTCCTTTGCCATCTTTATCAGAAATTGGCCTAGGGCTGCCAAACTCCAGATAGTGCCTGGAGTTCAGGTTACAGAGAGTGGTTCCCTGGAGAAAGTTGCAGCTTCAAAGGGCAAACTCTTTAGAGGGCAAAAGTTGCCCATGGAATCCAGGGGAAATCCCTACTCAGATTTCCCTTTCAACAAGTCCCACCCCCAAATTGCCAGGAACTTCCAAGGCCAGAGTTTGCAACCCTACAGAGATCCCATTTCCACACTCATAGCCTTGGCACGGTAGGTGTAGCCCCCATGGAACATTTTCAGGTTCCTGATTCCAAGTTCATTGACGTCAATGTAAGACAATCCAGACCATCATCAAAAATGGGTTTTAAACAGCAGAGGCTTTGGGCTGTGTTTAACTCATTCACTTGTCCAGTTGTACCCAAACATTTTGCTTATGTTTTTAAAAGCAAAGAATTTTAAGTGTGGCACTAAAGACATTTTTAAATGGTTTTTAAAATATATTTTTATTTTGTGGTAATTAATGTGGCATTGCTCAAGGCCTTTTGTCCAGATGAGCAGTTTCATTAAAGTGAAAGTTGGACAAAGCTGACAGGAAGAAAATGCATTCAAACTGTGGTGTTGGAAGAAAGTTTTGGTTTACATATAACATGGACTCCCAAAAAGACATGTAAGTGTCTTCTAGACCAAATCAAGCCTGAATTCTCCCTTGAAGATAAAATGATTTTGCTTTGGACACATCATGAGAAGACAAGACTCACTAGAAAAAACAATAACGCTAGGAAAAATTGAAGGCAGTAGGGAAAAGAAGAAGACCCTAAAGGTGGTGGATTGACTTCAGTTTGCAATACATGAACAAGGTTGTTGGGATACTTTGGAGCTCATTAATTCTTAAGTTCACCATAAGTGATTTGAATGCATAAAACATACACACATACACATAAAATATATATCTTAGTGCATATATTACCCCCCCCCACACACACACACACACCCATTTATTAGTTTATCCTATGCCCTGGTTTTCTCCCCCCCGGAAACCTATAGTGGCTTACACACTATTGTTCTCCCTTGCTTTGTTTTAACATCATTATAACAAACAGGATAACAATAGACAGCTGCTCCATGCCCCACATTGGGAGTGACTTCAGCCACCGATGGCCTTCTTAGTAGTTGAAGGGGGTGGAGGGGAGGGGAGGGAGACAACACACTCCAGCCTACTCTATCTGGGGCCTCGGTAACAAAAGGGAAAATAGTGGCAGCAGGAGCTCCTGCCCACTCCACATAGGGCAAGGGCCACCCATTGCTTGGCCTTGGCAAGGAGCCAGTGGCGGGGCAGCACTGATTCTGGGGCCCCGTCCTGCACATTTGTCCAGGTCCCCAGGATCAATAAGACTGCCTCTGGAAAAAAACAACTCTATGCGTTACATTGGCTGAGCCAAGAACATCCATCAAGCCTCCAAGGCACAGGATCAGAGTCTCCCAGATTCTAGTCCAACACTCTAGCCATTGCACTACACTGGGTATCTTAAAATTGGTTATACCCCCACACCACCCACTTAACCATTCTTCTCCAAAAGGCACACAACTTGGCTGTGTCTCAAAAATGAGTATGATGCATGGGCCAGTCACCGCAAACTGGTTCTAAGGCTCAGAGCGGGGGGGGGGCATTGTTCCAATGCTACCCTGGCTTTGGAAGGGTACAGAAAAATAGATGAAATAATCTAGGTTCAGTGCCTCCCTCCTTCTCTGTCTCTCTCTCTCTATAATGTGTGTGAAAACATTGTTAACATTACTACACCATCACTGAAGCCTAGAGGATACTTAGGGTCTGTTCACACATGCATGATCATTTCATGGCACTGCACTGGCATGATGATGTCTCTTCTTGGGAGTGATGTCATCATCACACAAGGCTGGGGAGCACACATACTTCACAGCAGGCTGATTTGGGCCACAAATGATCCTGCTTCGGCCTGTTTAGGGCCCAAATCAGCCCGCAGCAAAGCACAGGAATACTCTCAGGGCAGCCAGATGACATCAGTGGCATTACTGCAGCAGCCCCAGGAGCGTACCCCGGAGGCTCATTCTCTGACTTTCCCCCTTCCAGCCAGGTAAGCAGTGACAGGGGGCGAAAGGTGGGAGTGGGGGATCCCCCACCAGGGGAAATGGATCCCTAATTGTGTCTGAGGATCAGTAGAATTCAAAGTGCGAATGGTTCATTAATTCTATAGTGCTTCAGTCTTTGAGGGACTGACATGCACGTGATAGTGGACTCCAGATTTCTTGATTGTTAAGGAATGCATGAGGTGTGGGGTGGGAGTAGAGGGAGTAGAGGTGGGAGAAGGGCCCCAGAGGATAGGGGTGGCATTTTGCAAGACAAGCCTCCCCAGTAGTAGAGAAAAGAGCACCTACTTGGGGAGGCCATGAAATGCCCCCCCAAGGGGGAGCAGGCTGTGCCTTGGTGGGGGGTGGGAGAAGGGCCTCAGAGGGTTGGGGGGCATTTTGTTGCAGTGGTTTCCCCCCATCAAGTTGGGTTGTGGAGGGAGGGTTGTGTGAAGCTGGTAGATATGACAATCTTGTCTAGTGTGTGCTTCTTTTTCCATGCCCTGTTGTGCCCTTCCAATATGTAACCTGAATATGTTCTAAAATTTAGAGTTTGTCCTTTTCAAAAAAAAATTATTTTTTTAAGATTCTCTGATGTGTACTTAATAGTGTTGTCCTTTTGTGTGGGAGCAGTTATTGTGATATGTTGTGATTTGTTGACCTATATTGTACTTTGAAAGTGATAAAATAAAGTTTTTTCTAACCTGAATCACTGTGTGTCTGTGTTCCCTTCTTTGATGTGAGGTTGGTTCCCATCATTGGGAACAATGGGGCAGGCTAGGCAGCCTTCTCTGTAGGTGGGTGTGTGTGTGTCAGGGGGTGGTTGTGTGTCAGGTGCTCTTTCCTTGGCACTCAGGAGTGTGCCCACCATTGTGGCACCCCTGGGCTGTGTGGAATTGCCCTGGGAAAGAGAGTTTAGGAGTTCCCAAAGGGGGAGGGCTGGCCAGCCTGTTCCTGGGGTTATGGTGGGTGTGGGGCAGCTGGGGGTGGATTTGGGTCTGTGAGGGGCTAATGTGGGGATTTGGGTCTGTGTGTGGCAGCTGGGGGGTGGAATTGGATTTGTATGGGGCTGTAGGGGGTGGACTTTGGGGGCTGAGAGCATCTACTTGGGGAGGCCATGAAATGCCCCCCAAGTGGGAGCTGGCTGAGCCTTGGTGGGGAGTGGGAGTAGAGGTGGGAGAAGGGCCCCTGAGGGTTGGGGGGCATTTTGCATGCAAAATGCCACCCCTGGCAAGACAAGCCTCCCCCAGCTGTCAGTGGTAGAGGAGATAAGAGCACCACCTACTTGGGGAGGCCATGAAATGTCCCCCCCAAGTGGGAGCAGGCTGAGCCTTGGTGGGGGGTGGGAGGAAGGGTGGGAGCAGGGCCCCTGAGGGTTGGGGGGCATTTTGCATGCAAAATGCCACCCCTGGCAAAGGAAGCCTGCCTCTTCATTTTCCCCCATAGGAAATAATGAAGAAGATGAGAGGATAGGGGGACCTGGTTTGGGGGGCCATAACATGCCCCCCCAAAGTCCAATCCGTCTGAAACTTGGGGGGTTGTTAGAGAGGGGTTAGAGGAAGGTCCCCACCAAGTTTGGCTTGATTCGGTGGGAAAATGCCTCCCCCAGGCGTCCGGAAAGACGCGGAGGCATTTTCCCATTAAAAAGCCGAATCCCGGACTTCCAGTTTGGGATCCGTGGAGGTCTAACACAGCTCTAAGAGCTGAGCTGTCCGGGCTGCTGTTTTGGTGGCTGGAGGGGCTAAAATCGCCCGCGGCCAACTGTTCTCAGGCGGAGAACAGGCGTAGAACGCTCAAGAACCTCAAAAAGAGTCCAGTAGCACCTTTAAGACTAACCAATTTTATTGTAGCATAAGCTTTTGAGAATCAAGTTCTCTTCGTCAGATGCCTGATCAAAACTGGGCAGATACAGAAGAGGAGGGGGGAAGAGAGAGAGAGAGGAAAGAAGGGGACATAAATCACAAGGGGACAGAATGCAATTAGTGTGGAGGCAATCAAAACGTTCCTTTGCTTGGAAATGTAAACATCTCCTTTTGGTGTGCAGTCAGTTTGCCGTATTAGTTTGTAGCAGTGAAAGTATCCAATCCCTATGTAGTATAAGCCTTCGATAACCACAGCTCTCCCTGCCAGCTGCATCTGACAAAGAGAACTGTGGTCCCCGAAAGCCCACACCAGGCGTCACTGGGCTCCCCCAGATCACGCCTCTGTAAAGAGAATCTGTTACCTGTGATAATGTGATAACCATTCATAGTCTCTATTCAGTCCCAGCTTGACAGAGTCAAATTTGCATATGAATTCCAATTAAGCAGCCTTCCATTGGATTTTGTTTTTGAAAGGTTTCTGTTGAACCACAGCGACCTTTAAGTCTTTGGTGGAATGTCCTGGTAGATTGTGCGCACAAGAACCTCAGGGCGCATTGATCTCGGGCAAGGGGGGGGTCCTGCGCAATGGACTCTCTCCCGTCCCTTGAGGTCCCACCCGAAGACAGGTCGGCTAAAATCTCTGCAGCAGCTCAGGAGCCAATGCGGTTGGCATAAGACCTGCATGCCCAAGCTTCAACAGGGATAAAGAGAATTGATGGGAATTGGAGATTGAAACAGCGATTACAACCCGCGAAAGTGCTTAAGAAGGTAAAGATCACTATCTCTTGAAATGGGACAGATTACTTAAAGTAACGAAGCATTAAAGTAGATTTTAAAACTGCAACAGATTGATTATAAGGAGGGGAAGTTCCGGCAAGAACTGTATTAAAAAAAGGACTAAGTAAAACAGAGACATTAAGGAAATTGGACTATTGTTTTGCATACCTGTGGTGATAAAAGATATCGGGCTGTGAGAAAGTCTTACCATCGCAAGAACTGCTGTGGGAGGTCGGGAAACAGGAAGAACGTAACAGCGATAGAGTTGCTGGAGAGAAGCGGCCCTTTCTGGATTACAGGAAGAAGGGAATCGCCATTTTTGAAAAGGGAAGAGTCGCGGCTTTGGCAGAAGCGGAGGTAAGCCATATTGGATTACAAATAAAGGGGAATAACCATAGAGGAACCATAGAGAAAAGACGCCCAACATTTTGGACTCTTTAAATGACTTTTTTAGAAAAAGACCGGGACATTTAAACTAAGGGAATACCAAACTAAATGCCACGGAGCTAAGGAAGCGAGCGGACTCGTGGGAGCGAGGTAAAGCAAGCCCCACGATGTCGAAAAAAGAGTGGCAAGCGGTGATAGAGAACTTGGACAAAAAACTTTCAGAAGGGATTAAGGAGCTTAAGGACATGATACCCGAGCTGGCGAAAGAGTTTAAAGAGACACTTAAGAATGAACTGGCAGAAGTGAAGAAGGGTATGGAAACGATACAAAATGACTTGCAAGCGACACAACAAAGAGTTAATGTAGTAGAAAATGCGGTGGAGACTTTAGCAGACACGCAACAAACTGAGATGAGGGTGATGAGGGGCAGAATGGCAGTTGCGGTGAGTAAACATATGGAGAAGCAGCTGAGGTTTCGCGGCTTGCCGGAAGTGGAAGGAAAGACGGCCCAAGAACAGATCACCGAGGTGCTGGCTGAATACCTGGGGAAGGAGGAGGAAGAAACTGTGGCTATCCTAGATGTGGTGTACAGAATAAATTCAAGATTTGCAACCCAGAGGAAATTACCAAGAGACGTGATTGTGCAGTTCACGACTAGGAATGTAAGAGAAATGATTGTGAGTAAGCAATTTCAAGATCCATTGGAGGTCGAAGGCAAGACGGTTATTGTCATGAAGGAGCTACCCAGATCGGTGTTGCTAGACCGGAAAAAATATAAAGCTCTAGTCCAGATTCTGAAGGACATGAAAATAAGGTACAGATGGGAAATGCCTGAAGGATTGTCCTTTGAATTTGGGGGAGTGAAAAAGCGCATTAGATCTGAATTAGAAATGGAAAAGTTTATTAGGGACAATGAAAAGGACTTACCAACAACAAGGCTATGAATATGTAGTGTAAAGTTTTATCTTGGAATGTAAATGGACTCAATTCACCTAATAAGAGAAAAAACATTTTCCACTGGCTATCAAAACAAAAATGCGATATTGTGTGTTTACAAGAGACTCATATTAGAAAGCAAGATGCAAAATACCTTAAATCGAATAAATTGGGTAATGACTTTGTAGCGGCCTCAAAAAAGAAAAAAAGGGGAGTGGTATTGTATATAAAAGAGGAGCTACAGCCAAAATTAGTGGTGAGAGATGAGGAAGCCAGATTTTTAGCAGTGGAATGTATATGGAATTTAAAGAAAGTGTTGGTGATTGGAATTTATGCACCTAATGGAGCAAAAGAAAGCTTTTTCGAGGATTTGAAGAAGCAATTGGATGAACTTTCTTATGACCAGATAATTCTTGCTGGGGATTTCAATGGAGTTACTAACTTGGATCAGGATAAGAAATCAGCAACTGCACAAAAGAAAAAAGGACTATTACCAAAGACTTTTTTTGCATTAATGCAACAGGAAACTTTAGAAGATGTATGGAGAAGACAGAATCCTAAATGCCGACAATATACGTTTTTCTCGGCGAGACATTCTACGCTATCACGAATCGATATGATCTGGGCCTCAAAAGACTTAGCGCTTTGGACTAAGGAGGTGGAAATAATGCCCATGGTAGGCTCAGATCATAATCCAATTATGTGGAAGTTTGGAAAAAGAATTAAAAGGAGAGGATGAAGAATAAATGAAGATTTGCTACAAGAGGGAGAAAATATGGAGACGCTAAGAAGGGAGACCAAGTTCTTCATACAGCATAACATGAATAGAGAAGTACCAACCAATAAGGTATGGGATACTTATAAGGCAGTAATTAGAGGCATACTAATGGACTTAAATGGAAGAGCGAGGAAAAAAAGAGAAGAGAAGAGACAGGAGATTATGGAGAAAATAAAAGCCAAAGAGACACAATTAAAAAAAAGACCAGGGAAAAAGAAGATATATCAGGATATTAAAATCCTCCAAGAGCAGTTGACGGCAATGAACAACAAGGAGTTGGAATGGAATCTTAAGAGAATGAATCAAAAGTCGTTTGAGGGTGCAAATAAACCTGGGAAATATTTGGCGTGGCAATTAAAGAAGAGAAAGGAGAAGCGGATAATAAATAAAATCTGTGACGATAATAAAGTATACCTGGAACAGACGGCTATTAGTAGAGCCTTTTATAAATTTTATGCAAAGCTGTACAATAAAAAAGAAGTGAACAAAGACTCAAAACGAGATGTCTGGGGAAAATGAAGCTCCCAGTAATTTCGGAAGGATGGAGAAATAAATTGAACAGTGAAGTAACGGAAGAAGAGTTAAGGAATGCAATACAGTCAACAAATTTGGGAAAGGCGCCAGGCCCTGATGGACTTACAGCTAAATTTTATAAGATAATGGCTAATGAACTGGTGCCATTTTTAAAGGAAGTGATCAATGGAGTATTGAGGGACCAAAGGACTCCAGATACTTGGAGTGAAGCCAACATATCATTGATCCCCAAAGAGGGACAGGACTTGACTAATGTTAAAAATTATAGACCCATCTCGTTACTGAATAATGACTATAAAATCTTTTTGAAGATATTGGCGGAAAGAGTAAAAGGATGGTTGTCTGAAGTTATTGCGGAGGAACAAGCTGGTTTCTTACCAAATAGACAAATTAAAGACAATTTAAGGACAGTGATAAATGCTATTGAATACTATGACAAGCGGTGTGACAAGGAGGTTGGCTTCTTCTTCGTGGACGCTGAAAAAGCGTTTGACAATTTGAACTGGGACTTTATGTTTGCCACTATGGAGCAGCTACAAATGGGGGAAAGATTCATAAGAGCAGTGAAAGAAATTTATAGAGACCAGAGTGCAGCAATTGTGGTGAATGATGAGGTGACTAAGAAACTGATTATAGGCAAAGGTACAAGACAAGGTTGCCCGTTGTCTCCACTGTTGTTTATTTTGGTTTTGGAAATATTGATGATACAGATTCGAGAAGATGATGCAATCCGTGGAATAAAAATAAAAGACTGTTCCTATAAGGTCAGAGCATTTGCGGATGATATAATGTTAATTGTGGAAGACCCAATTGAGAATATGCCAAAGGTAATAGAGAAAATTAAGGAATTTGGAGATCTAGCAGGATTCTATGTAAACAAAAAGAAGTCAAAGATACTATGTAAAAATATGACTAAACAAAAACAACAGCAATTAACGGAAATAACAGACTGCGAAGTAACAAACAAGGTGAAATATCTGGGAATTGAACTGACTGCAAAGAATATAGACTTATTTAAGAATAATTATGAGAAACTGTGGACACAGATAGAGCAAGATTTGATTAAATGGAATAGACTAAATCTGTCATGGTTGGGAAGAATTGCAGTAGTTAAGATGAATGTGTTGCCGAGAGTGATGTTTCTGTTACAAACAATACGAATTATTCGGGATTCTAAGCAGTTTGAAAAATGGCAGAGGAAAATATCAGACTTTGTTTGGGCAGGCAAGAAGCCTCGAGTGAAAATGAAAGTATTGCAGGATTCTAAAGAGAGAGGTGGAATGCAGCTGCCCAATTTAAGACTCTACCATGATGCAATTTGTCTGGTGTGGTTGAAAGACTGGATGACGCTGAAAAACCGCAAACTACTGGCCTTAGAGGGATATAAAAAAATATTTGGATGGCACGCATACTTGTGGTATGACAAAGTAAAAGCAGACTCTATGTTTCTACACCATTACATTCGGAGAAGCCTCTTCACAATTTGGAAGAAGTATGGAAACTACCTACAGGACGGAATTCCTTCCTGGGTGGTTCCATACGAAGTAATAGATCCGAGAACTGTTGATAATGAACAACAATATTTAACGTATAAGGAGATAACAAGAATAGAAGCTTCTAAATTAAGAATTAAGACGCAAGATGAGTTATCTCCAAGTTACGATTGGTTTCAATATAGACAGATCAGAGATCTCTATAACTCGGACTGTGCGAAGGGAGGGATAAGAATGGAGAATTCGGAATTAGAGGAGGTAATTCTGCGAGAGGACAAAAAGGAAATCTCCAAGACTTATAAAGTGTTGCTAAAATGGTTAACAGAAGATGAGATAGTTAAAGTTCAAATGGTGAAGTGGGCAATAAACTTTAACAAAGAGATAACAATGGACGCGTGGGAGTACTTGTGGAAAAATACGATGAAGACTATGATATGCACCAACATTAAGGAAAATGTCTATAAAATGATCTATCGTTGGTATTTGACACCAAAGAAAATTGCGCTAGGGAATTCTAACATGTCTAATAAATGCTGGAAATGTAAAAAGCATGAAGGATCTTTGTATCACATGTGGTGGACTTGTGAGGTAGCTAGGCAGTACTGGGGGGAAATAATAGAAGTAATAAGTGAGATTTTACAATTTCAAATTAATAAGAACCCAGAACTGCTGCTACTGAACTTGGGAATGGAAGATATTCCAGCACAATATAGGACATTGCTATTCTATATGATAACAGCGGCTAGACTTTTATATGCGCAAAAATGGAAAGTACAAGAAGTGCCAACTATAGAGGACTGGATTTATAAATTGCTGTACATGGCGGAAATGGACAAAATGACAAGGAAACTGAGAGATCTCGATCCAGGACAGTTTAATATGGATTGGGAGAAGCTGAAGCAATATCTGGGGAAAAAATGGGAGGTGGGAGGAGAACTGTGGCAGTTTGAAAATTACTGAAATACAATAAAAGAAGAGAGAAGTGACTTTACCGGGGGGAGGGAAATTAAAGAAGAAGTTCTAAGCAATTATTTTATTTGATTACTATATATAGTACCAAATATTAGAGGTGTTATTATAAGAATTATAAGGCTATAAGTTAATTAAGTATATTTCTGGCAGATAAATGTATAATGGATAATTATATAATCAAAATAGAATGAATATAAGAAAGATGGAAAGAAGTACATAGTAACATACAGAATATAAGTTAAATTGATTGATTTATATTGAATATATACAATGTTTATAGAAGTACTTAGAGATGTGCAGAATTGGGGACAAATTGATTGTCCCATATTGATGAGATTAGAGTGAATAAGTAAGAGGATAGAGTTTAGAAAACGGATAAAATGTCATATTATTAAAGAATAAATGCTAGGAATGTAACATTTAGTTTGATAAGTTAAGTGGGGAAGGGAATAAAGATAGCACTGTGTTATAATAGATAAGCTTAGAAGAGAATGAAAGTGTATGTTTAAAAGAATATAGTAAGTTTGAATTGAGTAAGAAAAAAGATAGACAAGGGGTTGGAAAACTGTTGGAAGTCAACAAAAAGGGGGGGAAAGGGAGGGGGTTAGAATTGGAATAATTTAAAGGGAATTGATTGTATTGAATAATTAAATGATTTCTAATCCAATAAAAAAATGTTTTTAAAAAAAGAAAAAAGCCGAATCCCGAAAGCCGAAACAAAGCCGAAAGCCGAAACGGCTAGCCGTTTCGGCTTTCGGCTTAGCCGATAGAGATTCTCGTTTCGGGTTTCCCGAAACGAGAATAACGAAAGAGGGTGCCTTTGCACACCCCTACTCTGGATGTGGAGTCATCGTCAGATCTGGAATTGGCCATACAGGAGTCCCTTCTGCGCTGGGTGCTGCCATGAGTTCCGGAGTGCTGGCTGCAGAGATGTCTCCATCTACCACTGCTCTTTCTGGTCATCTTCATCTTAGATGATCCAGATGGTGATGCAATTCCCGGCCATCAGCTGTGAACACCCTATAAGACACTAGTCCAGTCGCTCTTTGCACTGATGCTGGCAACCAGGTTGGGCCATCATCATAGTTCTGGGTGTAGACCAAATCTCCTGGTTGGAATGCTCTTCCCTCTCCTGTGGGTTGCTGTGGCTTTTCCGGTGACAGGTCCTGATGCAGTCTGTCGAGTGTGGTAGTGAGCCTTCTGTGCATCAGGAGTTCTGCTGGGCTGTGCCCTGTGGCGGAGTGGGGCATCACATGCTGCTATAGTAAGAACGCAGCCAATCAAGCATGCCAGTCTCCCTGTGTGATCCTGCAGAGACTGTCCTTTGTCGTTCTCACCATTCATTCTGCCTGCCCATTGGTTGAAGGGTGAAATGGAGCAGACATGATGTGCCGGATGATGTTGTAAGCCAGGAACCATTAGAACTCTGCTGCCATGAACTGGGCCCCGTTGTCAGGCATGATAGTGTCTGGAAGTCTGTGTGTTGCAAAGAGGCGACGGAGTTCCCGAATGACAACGGTGGTGGACATGGTGGATACTGGAACGACCTCTAACGACTTGGAGAAAGAGTCCACCACTATCAGGAACACTTGTCCTTTGAACAGCCTTGCAAAATTTACATGGAGGAGGGACCGTGGCATGTGCGTTGACTCCCATGGGTGACCTGGAGCATGGTCCAGAGCAGAATGCGACTCTTGGCTTGGGTGGCAGGTACGGACCCACCCTTCAATTGCTTTGTCCATACTGGGCCACCAGGCGTAGCTGCGGGTGAGTGCCTTCATGCACACGATGCCCAGGTGGCCAATGTACAGTGCCTCAAGGACTAGCTGCCATAGCTTGGGCAGAATAACAACTTGGTTTCCCCAAAGCAGGCAGCCCTTATGTATGGAAAGTTTGTGCTGCTGGGAGCTGAATGGCTGGAACTCCTCAGCCAAGCGGCCCTCCAGCCACCCCCTCCACACCCAGTAGAGAACATGGGCCAGGGTACAGTCCTTGGCAGATTGTGTGGTGACATTGGAGGTGCGGATCAGCAGATGAGGCAGTTCTTCGAGCTGCAGAACATGGTGGGCCAGTGCTGGGTCAATCGTGGTGTCTGGCAGTGGAAGGCATCTGAGGGCGTCTGCATGGCCTAATGCCTTGCCTGGGAAATGCTGTAGGTCATAGGAGCAGGCGGGCAGGAACACAGTCCAGCGCAGCATCCATGACAACAGGATCTGTGGTGTCTGCCAGTCCAGTGCGAAGAGGCCCAGCAGCGGCTTCTGATCTGTGATGATGACGAAGTTCCAGCCGTACAGGTAGTCATGGAACTTCTTGACTCCAGCGATGATGGTTAGTGCCTCTTTGTCAATCTGTGCGTAGTTGTGCTCTGCCGATGACAGTGTCCTGGAGAAGTAGGTGATAGGGGCCTCACGCCTGCAGGGCATCTTGTGGCTGAGGATGGCCCTGATGCCATATGGCGAGGCATCACAAGTGAGGATGAGAGGCTTTTTCTCATTGAAGTGCATTAGAACACTCCCTGATGACAAGAGGTCCTTCACAGCAGTGAATGCTGTGTCTTCTTTTTGGCCCCAGACCCAGGGTATAGAAGACTCCAGGAGGCGATGCAGAGGCTCTGTGACAGACGCCTTGTGTGGCAAGAAGGCGTGGTAGAAGTTCAGGAGCCCCAGGAAGGTCTGCAGTTCCTTCTTAGACCCAGGTGCTGGCATGCTGCGGATGACGCACACCTTGGCTGGGGTTGGGTGAATGCTGGCACTGTCTACAAGGAATCCCAGGAACTCAACTTGTGGAACTCCGAACTGACACTTATCCCTCTTAACTTTCAGGCCTGCGTCCTGTAGCTTGCTGAGGAGAGTCCATAGTCACCCAGCCAGTTCAGTCTCAGAGCTTCCGGCAATCAAGACATCATCCAAATATGGAATAACGCCTGGAATTCTGTGGAGAAGACCATCCATGATACTCTGGAAGATCCTGGGAGCGACATTGACACCGAACTGCAGGTGCTTGACTTTGAACGCACCCCTGTGTGTCATGATCATCTATGCCTCTGCTGCGGCATCGTTGACTGGCAGTTGCTGGTAGGCCTGGGCAAGTTTGAGTTTAGTGAAGACCTTCCCACCATTCAGTGATGCCAGAAGGTGGTTCACGACTGGCACTGGATAAACATGCTGCTGCAGAGTCTTGTTTACTGTACATTTGTAGTCTGCACAGATTCTAACCACTCTGTTGGGCTTGACTGGCATGACAATTGGCTTCTCCCATTTTGCATGTGGAACCAGTTCCAGGACTCCCTGCTCGATCAGCTGGTACAGTTCCTCATCTATCTTTAGCTTGAGAGCAAAAGGAACTTGCTGGGGCTTCAGGCGAATAGGAGCAACTGCTGGGTTGAGGTTGAAGGACACTAGCATGCCAGTGTACTTCCCCAAGGAACTGTCAAACACTGTGGGGAACTCCCTACAGACAGCTGTGACATCGACATGGCTGATCTGTTGTATGCCTGTCACTAAGAGCGGAACTACACAATACGAAAAGCACGAGTACAATGAGTGCATAAATCACATCTGATCATACCTGCCCGTGTTCATTTCTGCCCCACGATGAACACGTGTGCCACTCCTATGCACGTGTTGGGAAATATGTCTAGCTGTATTAGCGAGTGTTGGATGAGATACCACTGAGTTCCACTGGGCGAGTTGGCTGGATTGCCTGCACTCGGGCGCCTCTCTCTCCCTCCCCCCCTCCCCTGGCAGACCCGGCGCACCTCCATCCCACCCAGTACGGCCCTCAACGGGGCTGCACCGGGCGAATTGGCAGGATCTCCTGCACTTGGGCACCTCTCTCTCCCTCCCCCCTCCCCTGGCAGACCCAGCACACCTCCAGCCCGGCTGGTGGTAGAACGAGTTTGTAGATCCCCAACAGCCAGATGAGCCTTAAATGTACAAAAGAATAAAATGAGACATGACAGATTTGGGGGCGGATTCCAGATTCCTTAAATCCAGCAATTTTGTTGTAGGTAATGTGTACAGCCTTCCGCTTCTCTGTATTCCCCTTGGCTCTCTTTAAAGGCGCTGACTAGGATCAGGGGACTGCACTTCCTCCCCCCCCCTTCTTGAATGAGCACTGTCCATGAAAGAGCAACAGTTTGCCAAGGGATGAAAAGGGACTTTGGGGTCAATTACTTGCTGCTGCACTCCACATGCCATGGGGCTTGTGGAGAAAGAGCATAAGAGTGCCACCTGGTGTTCAAAGTCTTAAATTATTCTGCACAGAGAATAATCACAAAAAAAGAGCTGAGCATGCGCAAAGCTGCAGTGCTTCATGGTATACCTCCCTCGTGGCGGGTGGACTGCGGAGAAACGTGCAAAAAAGGACACGGGAACAAGGACAGTGTGATCACAGCATTCAAGTGAACAGGTGAGCAAAAGGCGTTAACCTGTGTAAATCTTTTCACATGCTAAACACATGATATTCATAGTTCCGCTCTAAGATACTCAATGCTTGGAACTATTCTAGGCCAAGTAGGCTTGGTTGGTGGCCCTGGACAACCAGCAATCGAAGTGTGCCCTTAAAGTCCTTGTAAGCTACCTGGCACGTACCGATGTCCATGACTGGCACTCAGCAGCCCTGGAATTCTTTGAGGAGCAAATAGACTGATTCAAGGCAGCAGCTGGATGACCTGGTACAGATATGCTGGAACATGCTGGAGGAGTTGATGGACACTGCAGACATGGAATCAACTTCCATCTCACAGGGCACATCTTGTATCCTCACCATCACCTTGATCTTGGCACATGTCAGCGGTTGTAGCGTTAAGACAGAAACACTGTTGGTTCCAGCCAGCGTGACATGCGACTCACTTGTGGCAATGCGTCATGGAGCCAAGCTGAGCAGCAGGCACAGAAAATTTGTCCAGTTTTCCCGCAGTTCCTACATTGTGCATTCCAGAACCTACATGACCTTTGGTGGGACCTCCCACAGCTGCTGCAAGGGACCCCCTGGAATGACTGAAGCCCCTCTTGCTTCCGGCTGGTGACCTTCGTGCACAAGATCTCCTTGTCGTCCTCATCCACAGAGGAGAAGTCTTCCGTGCACCCCTGGTGGACTGCTTCGGTCTTGCAGGAAGGAGGGGGGCTCCGCACTTGTCGGACCTCCTTTGTCGACTGCTCTGCGGCTTCTGTGGTGATGACCTCCTCATAGGTTGTCTTGAAGTCCAAGTTCCTCTTTGAGAAAAGCCACCTCTGGGGCTTCTCACCCCCGAGGCCACACACCAAGCAATCACAGAGGGCCTCCTTGAGGTTGGAAAATTCACACAGGTGTGCAGCCTTTCTCAGTGCTGTGACAAAGGTGGCGATTATCTCACTTGGAGCCTGGTCTCGCTTATAGAAAGCGTGGCGGCATGCGATTCTGGAAGGCTGCGGTGAGAAGTGCTTTCGTAACTTGGCCTTGACCACTATGAATGGCATCGCCTCTAGTTCTTCCGGTGCCACGAGAGCATGGGCAATCTCAAAGGTGGCTCGCCCACAGATGCTGAGGAATGTGGCCTTGGCACGCTCAGCACTGGTGATGTCATTTGCCGTAAGGTAAAACTGGAATCGGGAGACATATGAGTCCCAGTCCTCGGCAGCAGCGTCAAACAGTTCGAAATGGCCCTTGGCGGCCATACTGACGGCTACCCCAAGTGCACGTATACTGGTTGGCCGAGGTGACAATTCCTCACCAGTAAATGATTCAGCTCTAGCCTTGAGACTTCCTACCTAAGCAGGATCCCATCCTTGTCACCAATCTTACGTAGTGGGTACAACAGTTCAAGTGATTGTCAATATCTCTTTTATTAACAGGAACATCACCACTCAAAGCACAAACATCAAAACAGCAGTTATAGAACACTCAACTCCCCCTCCAGAACACACCCACAATTAAACTCAACCAATAGCAAATACCTGGTATCCAGAAACCCTATTTGCTAGTTCATTAGTCCGTAGGGGAATCCTGATTGGCCGGCTCAACAACATGACCAATCGGAATGCAACTGTACAGAACCTTGCTACAAAAGCTTTTTTGCTTGAAGCTCCCAGTACACTACAAGAAGTATTTTATTATCAGAAATCTTGCCTAGAAAAAAATCCAGATAACATCAAGTCT
This sequence comes from Eublepharis macularius, assembly GCF_028583425.1. Taxonomy (NCBI): domain Eukaryota; kingdom Metazoa; phylum Chordata; class Lepidosauria; order Squamata; family Eublepharidae; genus Eublepharis; species Eublepharis macularius. The sequence goes on from NC_072796.1 coordinate 53,203,280, forward strand.
GTTTCCTTTTAGATCAACAGGTAACCGATATTAGTCTTTCCAGCAACTGGCAACCTATGAAGCCAATTTTTACCAGAAATTTCTTTTTTAGACTCTGAAACTAGTACACATTCAGTGCAAATATGTATGTATGTATGTATGTATGTATGTATGTATGTATGTATGTATGTATGTATGTATGTATATTGTAGCATTGGAATCCTGCCAGAAACATAGATCATCATTACAGCAGTGTATGTCTTTGGTATGACATTGCTGTTACAAAATTGTACTAAAGGTTTCACTCTTAAACAAACAGTTCCTAAAAGAAATACATTTATTTATAAAGTTACATTCAGAGCATCTGAAAGATCGTTACCATGCATATCGACCTGCTTGGGCCCTGAAATCTACCGAATTTGATATAAACACAGAAGTATCTGTTTTGTAGATTATTTTTTCCTGTTGGTTAGGTTAGGCAAATGGGTGAATGGGGAACAGGAACGAGGGCAGCAGCAGGAAAGCAGTACGAAAATGTCTGTGCAATGGAATCCAGAACAATTTAAAGCATTTGATAAAAAGTAAACATTTTTTTAGCATTGAGGGGCGCTGCTTATAATCTGTAGTCAATTTGCGTTTCCAAGAAAAGTGTTTTTATTTATTTTATTTAAAAATATTTATATGCCTGCCTTCCTCCTGACCATTTAAGGCCAGCACTTGTTAATAGTTAACAATGAAGCATTTTGAACAATTTAAAGGAATAGCATTCAGACCATGGGTCATGGGGTCTCCCCTACTGGATTGCATACAGCCACACTTTTTTGTTTGAGTCCAGTAGCACCTTTAAGACTAACCACCTTTATTGTAGCATAAGCTTTCGAGAATCACGGTTCTCTTCATCAGGTGCATCTGATGAAGAGAACTGTGATTCTTGAAAGCTTACGCTACAATAAAGTTGGTTAGTCTTAAAGGTGCTACTGGACTCTTTTTGATTTTGCTACTACAGACTAACATGGCTAACTTCTCTGCATCTACTTTTTTGTTTGGTTGTTTTTGGAAAGAGCCTATTGCTAAGTTCCATCAGTGCTGCTCTGCCCTCTCTCTCTTTGCATGAACAGTAAGATGAGCAGTAGGACAGCAAGCTGAGGTCTCTGAGAGCATTCTTTTTTCCCAAAAGGGGATATAGGCTCCTATCCCAATCTCTATTCTGTCATATGAGCCTGGTGGTGTCCATGGCTGCAGCTCAGAGGGGTCCTTGCTGCTGCTTGGGGCTAAAGGTCTGGAAAGGTCAGAAGATCATGTTATGCTAAATCATGTTATGCTAAATGTCATGCTAAGAATTAAAAAGGATTACATATCAACAGTAACAGAAGAAAAAAGAAACAAGCAATATTGACACGTATGGTTTCCCAGACCTGTTGTTAGTGTATGTGTGGTGCTTACATACAGCTAGCAAGGGCCAGGCTACAGTTTTTACCTAGCATTACTTCTACAAAAAGTTTATACAAAAGCCTGATGTCTCTTCTGGGTTTTTCCAGAAGTGACATCATGCTGTTACTGATAGGAGCCCTCTCCATTCCCACCTCCCCGTCAAACACTGTGAGGCAACCTCAGAGCCAAGCTACAAGTGACGAATGACACTTGAACAGCAAGTAAACAGGCTTACGTGTATTCCTCCCTGTTCACTTGCGTTCCACTTGCGCTGCACCTGATCATGTAGTGATCAGGCAGGAATACATGTGAGTCAGTTCACTTGCTGTTCAAGTGTCATTCATCACTTGTAGCTTGGCCCTTAGTTTAATTTAGCTAGTGTTCCACTATTAGTGCCTCTTCCCATGCCTCACCCCATTCTTAGATGTTACCTTGGCAAAACCAGTAAATGTTGCAATTAAATATGTAATGGAGGAGCTGGATCTGATACACTGTATTCTTACCACACAAGAAATCTTGGAAATGTGCATGTCTGCAGTGACCTGCCCAACTGTGAAACAATACATGTGTTTCTTCCTGTCTCAACCGTCTGGCATACAAAACTGGCAATTACTTGACTGCTTGCTATCTGTTTTTAGCCTTGTTTGGAGAAATGTTCTGTACACTGGAATAAAACTTCTTAACAGCCAAGCAGCCACAATTCCTGAGGTTTTAGCAAACAATGAGAAAAAAGAAATCTATTAAATGCTTCTTTTTACTGGAATGATTTGGATGCATCAGCATTTTTGCCATGCACTATTTTCTTACAAAGTTAAATAACTCAAGCTTTGCTTGGTCTTACATTAACACAATAAAGGATGGATTAAAGAGTGGAAGGATACAAATCACGCAGGTAGAAAGGAGTAATATATTTAGCTGGAAAACTTTCTGTTAGCTATCATGCCCCACGCTGTTGTGTATAATTATTAGCTGCAAAACAGCACAGCTTGAACCTTATTATTGCGCATTAAAGAACATTCCAGTCATAATTATGAAACAAAAAAGAAGTGCTTACAACTCATCTGCCAAAAAATAACTTTGCACATATAGGGATTTGAAGCACCCACCTTTTCATTCTTTACATATCAGCAACTTTCTTTCCCAATTTAAAAAATTAAATAAACCTACATACTGAAATTATAAAGCAACAAGTGGGGGAAATGCAAGGACACCCAGGGGACATTTCATTTTTCTTTCCCTTACTATTTCTTCTTACCCTTTCCTAAAAGCTCCCAGAGGCTCTCCCCTTTTCCTTCTTTCCTTCCCACCCGCCCATCAACCTACCTTTATCTGCCTATCTGGCTTCAGCTTTCTCTCTTTCTCTCCCCCAGCGGTTTTCTTCCAGGAAAAATCTGGCTCAGTAGAACAGAATGTACAAGTACTTGTGGGAAGCATTTCACTTTCCCCTGTATCCACTCCCTACACTATTTCCTCTTTCTCTCCTCCTGGCATCAACTTTTCCTGTTTCCTTCTCTCCTTCCTACCCCTACTCACTAGGGTTGCCAGCTCCAAGTTGGGAAATTCCTGGAGATTTGGAGGATGAAGTCTGGAGAAGGAGGGAAAGGACCTCAGCATGGTATAATTCCATGGAGTTCTCCCTACAAAGCAGCCATTTTCTCCAGGGGGACTGAATCCATTGTAATTCCGGGAGATCTCCAACCACCACCTGGAGGCTGGCAACCCTACTCTTCACCAACCTACCTTTTAGTGACCCTCTTCAGTATTATTGATTTATTTGTTTCATATATACTTGTCCTTTCTCCCCGCGGGGAACCAAAGAAGTGTACATCATTCCTTTCCTCCATTTTATCCTCATGACAACCCTGTGAGCTAGGTTAGGCTGAGAATGTGTAACTGGCCCAAGGCAACTCAGTGAGTTTCCATGGCAGAATGGGAATTCCATCCTGGGTCTCCCAGATCCTTGTCTGAAGTTCTAACCAGGGCTTTTTTTCAGGGGGAACGTGGTGGAATGAAGTTCCGGCACCTCTTGAAAATAGTTGACAATAGTGCTTGAAAATAATATTATTTCAAAGAAACCCATGTGTTTCTTCCTCATTTCCCTCTTGAGAGTTCCACCACCTCTTTTCCCAGAAAAAAACCCTGGTTCTAACCATTACAACACTCTGGTTTTCATGAGATGGCTGCTGTTGAACAGTGCCAAGTAACTGGGCTTGGGTGAATTATGCAAGCTGCATGGTAGCAAGTTACCCACAGATTGCTGCTGGGCCTGTCCCCAAGGAGTCCTCCCTCTAAGGCCAAAATAGACTTGGAAAGAGGCCTTCCCCTTCCCTCTGCCTTTTACAGACAGAAAGTAAGCCTCGAAGACTGGCTGTACTGTTGCAGTTGCCTGGCAACGGCCACTGAGGGCATTTATTTCTTAAATGTGCAGGCTCTGGTTCTCTAGTTTTGAAGATTTTTACCCCTCCCCCCCCCCCCGCCATATATTTTTTTCAGTTTCAGATTTTTCTGCAGATCTGAGGCTTTTGTTCAGGTTTATGGAAAGATCTGTCTTGTCTATTCATGGTTCCATTTTCTGGATTTTAAGTATCCTTCAATTCAGCTGAGTTAAGAATTAGATATACAAGTAGGGACCCACAAAACTCTTGGTGGGGAAGACCATTTCCTGCTTGCCTGCTGAGCTAGCTAGTTGCTTGGCAGCCCTCCTGCTGGCAATGCCTCTGTTCTGCTTATCCGGCTTACCTACCCACTCATTGGCTGCCAGTGAGGGGGGCACAGTGGTGGAACTGAAGGCTTCTTCCTCACCTGCTTGCCTGCTAGGGGTGTGCACTGAAAAGAATTCTATTTCAGTTTTGGAGCTCGGGTTCCCAAAGGAACTATGTAATGTTATTGGTTTTTTCTTGGTAGGGCTTTGCTGGCTCAGATTTAATATGTTTGGTATTTTTGTTATCAGTTTCAGCCCCGTTCTTTGCAATGAGAGCTTCCAGGCTCTTTGGGGCAGTTGTTTTTGCACTTGATATCAAAATCACACAGAACACAGTCCTCTCTCTAAACCATTGATCCACCCAGTTTTCCCTCAGTTACACTATGCACACACACCAATGGACCCTGAAGAAGGTGGGTGTTGGTGGGAGCATACAATAGTGGAAAACTGGCTGGCAAAGGAGTAGCAGGGTGGCAGTGGCATTAAAAACAATCCTGTTTTCTGTTCACTAGCAAGGACTCGATTGGCAGGGAGACAATCCCATTGCCTGGGTAGCGATGGGGAAAATAGATGCATTCATGCACATTGCACATATTCCTCCTTCCAGCCAATAAAATTAATTAATAACATAAAGAGTCTCTCTGTATGGGATCCAATGGGTGAATGTCATTAAGGAAAACACAATGATGTTGTGTGGGCCCAGAGCCTGCCTGCTACTGCTGCTGCTGCTGCTGCTGCTGCTGCAGGGTAAGAACCAAAACAAAATGAACCACACACACTTTTCAATGGGATGGTATCGTTACAATTTGATTTCCTGGATTTGGTTCACCATTACAGAAGCTGCTTTAATGGGAAAAAAAACATTTCTGGGTGTGTTTCTGGCTCATTTGTTTCATTTTGCACACACCTACTGCTCCTGCATTCATCCACCTGCCTGCAGCAGCAGCTCCTGCTCGTTCCCACACAGAGCACTGTCACGGGCATGATGGTGGTTTCTACCCCTCCCTGAATGTCAGCCTCCAGAGGAGAGGTAGTGGAGAGCTGCCTCAGGAGAAACGCTCACTTCTCCTTTGCTGATGTTAAATGTATGTTGTCTGCGCTTGCCCAGATGTTCTCCTCTATTGGGGGAGATATCAAGCCACAGATTTTAAAACAACTTTTCAGATTTTTCTGCAATCTGGTGGATGGGGGAGAACCCCCAAATTAAAAAACAAAAACAAAAACCCTTTCTTTCTCCATGGTCCTGATCTACAGATTAAGTATCTACAGATGGGTCCATGTTGAGTATATACTGATTGATAATAGATGAATGTATGTTAAGGAAAAATAAAAAAGACACAAATTGAGAGAAGAATGTAATTCAGGAAAGGAAAATATCATGTAAAGGAGTTAAAAGAGGACTAAGTCCTTCCTGTAAATTGTGTGTGTGAGGGGGTGGGATTCATAGGATTTGGAAAGGATTTTAAACATATAAAAAGCTTTCTCTGGCTTTGCTAGTTAATACAGTAAACGAATCACTTGTTCTCTCTTGTTTCAAGCCTCCCATCTTGTTGTTTGTGTTTCTTTTGTGGATAGAGAAAATGAAACACCATAGGTCCAAGATACTGAAATCCAAAGTCATTCCAAACACATTTAACACTGCCATGAGAGCCAGTGTTGTGTAGTGGTTAGAGTGTCAGATTAGGTTTTAAGAAAGCCAGGTTCAAATCCCCAATCTGGGGATCTGGAAGCTTAATAAGTGTCCTCGGGCTAGTTAGTTACACAGTCTCAGATTAGCCTACATAGGGTTGTTGTGAAGATAAAATAGTGGACGGGAAAATTATGTTAGCCACCTTGGGTTCCCATTGAGGAGAAAGGTGGAGTATAAATGGAGTAAATCAATAAATACCATAGCTGCTTTATATTATTTATTTTTATTTTAGATTATTTATATCCAGTTTTATAGTTTATGTCATTCATTATTGGTCATACTTTCAGGAGGTTTTTTAAAAACACAAATAAGTTTTCTGTAGTTTATACTTTTTAAACTAGGCACATTACAGTGACATTGTATACCTTCTTCCTATAGTTCTGTCTTGTGTACAAAAAAGTTGTTAATTTTCATTTTAATATTCAGTTAATGTTCAGATATATCTCGCTGAGTTTTAAAAACTGCCATGAAATTGGAAATTAGGCTTGCCAATGGGCTTGGAAAATTCTTAGCAATATTGGGTGGTGACTGGGGAGGGCAGAAGGGGAGGAATTCTGTGACATCATGTCCTAAAGGCCAGTTCTCATGTTCCATTTTGGTAGATACAGGAGTCATAGGAGGATATACTGATGTGGATTCAGGGAGAGCAGAACAAGAAGCCACTAGCAAATCAACATGCTTTGAACAGATGTCATAAGAGGAATTAAAAGAGATGGGCGATATGGTAAGATAGAGCAGACAGTTTTTCACTTGGCGCATCCATCTTCCTGCTTCCAAGTTTCCTTGTTGCTTCTGACTTTATTGTATATGCTTATGCAGAAGTAAGCCCCTGTGAATTCAGTAGGGTTTATTCTCAAATAAATATGTATGTAGCCGGGTGTAGGTTTAACAAGGCAGCATACGGCCTAATTTGAGTTTGAATTTTGACGATCAACAATTTCAAAACATTGGTTGTTGGTTTTGAAAAAAAAAAGTTATTTAAATGAAACGTGGCAGTAATCATACCAATGAGAGTGTTGGATTTTGGAAGATTATAAAGCCATTTTTCAAAGAGCTTATTTCAACATAATTACATTGTTTTCATGAAGGACCAGTATTTGAGCTTCATAACCGGATGTGTACAGTCATTATAAAGTGTCAGAGCTGTACATAATATTTGTCACTTTAAAGTGAATATGTACAAATTATCAACCAATAAATCAATTTTCTTCTACACACTTCTTATATCTGCAACTTATTAAAAGTGATGCTAGAATAAGAGGAGCTAATATGCATTTGCAGAAACAAAATAGAAATGTAGGCGGTTCCAGTATAATAATAAATTGCCTAGTGTGATGTTTGTCTGAAAAACTGGAGAGGAAGCTTTATGATAAAATGTCCACTCTGTGTTCTGTAGCAAAAACAGATGTTCATTAATAAACACACTGGCCATAAAACATTAGAACTGCCATCTGGATGGGATGTTGCAAAGGAGATATTTTGTCTCTAATATTTCCTTTGGTAAAGTTCTTGTGGGAATCAAATTATTTCTTTATGGATTGGCAATATATGATTATATCCCCAGCCTCCAAATAAATCAATGCTCTTATAAAGTAATTATGTCCAAAAGTTGTTGTGAAACCAGAATTTCTATTTAAATCAATATCAGCTTCCTAGGTACCAAATGATAGTTTTCTGATCAATAATTGCATTGTTGGGCCTTCATACCAGACACTTAAACATCATACCAGAAAATACTTTTGCCGATACTCTGTCATGATAGTAGTGCAGGAACAGCACTGAGACTGTTCAGGATAATGTATGCACAGCTTCCACTACTTACAAGTCACTGACAATTGTTGTAGGTGATGGGAGTCTATCAAACTAAGATGGATTGGAGAGCCCTCCTGTCATCCAGATAATTGAAGCCACAACCATATTGTTGTGCTGAAAAAATTCAGAAGTGTGAGTGTGATGTAGGCAAACGTGAGCAAAACCTGCATCATGATTGCATGCGGCAATCACAGAGATTATTGTTTGGCTTGCTAACAAAAACTTTGAGCTTGTTTGCCAGACTGCTTTCTGTCTCTCGCGTGTACAGTAAGCAGCATCTACTTATGTTCTTATCCATTTGAGATATGATCCCACCACTGCCATCACTGCTGCTGCTATGCACTGCTGCCAATAGTTTAAAGGAAGAATACAATTGCATATAAACAGAATGATATACTATCAGGGGAAGAAATGTGTCAAAAATGTGTCTTACTTGTTGGTGTTTGTCTGGTCTGCCTGTCTGCCACATAAATGACTATGAGTCTGCCTGGCTGTAGAGCAGTTTACATGCACATGCTTTCACACAGTCTCATGGGAGTCGTACATTTCACTCACCAGTGAGTGAAGTTTTGATCTGTGTATTTTAATGACCTGACCCAACCATGACACTGGGAAAAACTTATTCCCCCTATTGTGTCTGAGCAAAAGTAAGCCACAAGTATCGAGAAACACATTTACTCACTTGCTTGCTTGGGTATTTCTATGCCACTTTTCTCCTCAAGGTGATTCAAAGTAGCTTACAGAAATTTACTCAAAGCAAAACAACAAATTCCAACAAGAACAGAACATCTCTGGTGAGTCCTGATTAGACATGAGCATGAACGGAAAAAAAACCCCAAACAAGCTGTTCATTGTTCATTGCTATCCACGAACAACGAACAATGAACAGTAATGAACGTGACCCTGTTCACAAACATGTTCGTTGTTCATTGCTCGTGGTCCCTTAAAGATCCATTTAAACTATCAGCTGGCAGGTGGCAGGGGGAATTCCCCCCTGCCGCCTGCCAGCTGATAGTTTAAAGGGCCCTTTCCTGCCACGTGCAAGGGGCAGGGCCCTTTAAACACCCCACAAACTGACTTTCCCAATGTCCAATACCCACCAAATTTGCTGGGGACAGAGTCCTCACTGTCCTCCAAAGAGCCCCCAAGTTTCAGAGAGATTGCACCCCAGAAAAGGCATGATCCATGGGTCCTTCCCTTCATTGTCATTTTCTCTTCACTGTGGCAAAAACGGGACTCCCTGGTGGAAGCTAATTTGAGGGGTTACAAACTGATCTTCCCAATGTTCAATACCCACCAAATTTGCTGGGGACAGTGTCCTCACTGTCCTCCAAAGACCCCCCAAGTTTCAGAGAGATTGCACCCCAGGAAAGGCATGATCCATGGGTCCTTCCCTTTGTTGTCATTTTCTCTTTACAGTGGCAAAACCGGGACTCTCTGCTGGAAGTACTTTGAAAGGTTAAAGCCAGAAGGAAAGCCAGAAGGAGTTCAGACAAAGTTCAGTCCTTGCCTTTGCCAGGGGAATTGATTGAAAGGCCTCAGACTGTCTGGCTTGACGAATGGCTGACAAAGGCAACAAATGAGGCTTGCAACAACTGCTTGTTCGTTTAAAATGGAGCCTCATGAACGGCTTGTTCGCAAACAAACGAACGGGCTGTTCGTGGGTTTTTTCCGTTCGTAATGCTGTTCATGCCCATGTCTAGTCCTGATACACAGGGCTGGCTAGTAAAGTGCCCAGTCTGAGAGCTGCAAGCTACGAGTCAAGGGTTCCTACCTCTGCCCCTTGCCTAGGAGAAAAGCAAGTAGAGGAGAAAACAAACTAATCCCTGATGGTATTTAGCTGAATATTCCCAACTTCCTCTTCTGTTAATGCCTATGGTCTATGCAAAGCTGCCTGCCTTGGTGCTCAAATTGGGTGTCATGCAGTGGAGGCGAGATGAACTGCTCCATAGTTTAGCACATGGGGAAGGCATGGCTCCTAAAGAAGGAATATTCACCTGGCAGACATATTAATGCATATGAAGCTCTCAGCATGACTAATGGGGCTTGAGCAGTAGTAGGTCTGGTGCTTAATAAACAGCCTTGCTATCCATTCTTATTGTACCACCCCACTAGACTTGCTGGAGAAAATTCTTAATAATCACCACTATTGTTATTACCAACTCTCCTCTCTCTCTGATTTAAGCATCCCTTCATTTCCTCTCCCCACATTTAAACTTATTTATTTATTTTATTATATTTGTATCCCGCCCTACCTGTGAACAGGTTTAGGGTGGCTAACAACAATAAATTACAGAGTTAAAAACATCATAAAATTACAGAGATCAATTAGATGTCAACAGTACAGAGACTACTATAAAAAGCTACAGGACCAGCCATGATACAGCACTCAGGACATCCAGGAACAGGGTGCAGCTGTCAGAGAAGGGACAGATCGCTGTCTACTTAGGCCTCCAAAATTCTCTCAGTACCAAAGCAGTGTTACATTCGTCAGTTGAAGCACCCTTGTCATGTAAATATTGTATGTTTTTCACCAACTTCCATTATGCTATAACATTTCTACCACCATCACCCCTTGTTTCACATTCCTTGGCATCAGCATGACTAATGTATATGGGATAGAGAACTGGACTGCTGTTGAGACATGCAGTAGCAACTATTGGCTTAGGTCAGCCTTTTAGAGAGCATCGTTTCTGAACCCTAAAGTTAAGTCAGTAATTGGTGTAATGTTTTGCAGAGAATCCACTAGGGACCTCGCAAGACCTTTAACAGATCAGTATATGGTAGAGTCTGCTAAGCCCCTGGCGAGGGCAGGGCACCCCCTGCATTCACATCTCATTGCCCACCACAGCTCAGAGAGTCAGATGGAGAAAATACTTTTTTTTAAAACAGCCTTGTGTACTTACTGGAAATTCTTACCAGAAGTGACAATGGGTAGTATTAGGAATCTTCAGTAGCTCTATGGTAGCTCAAAGAATTGTCAGAAACTATGGTTTTACCATAGATTTTATGGCAATTGCTAGACCTACCCTTTATCACTTACTGTAAAAAATTCAAAATCAAAAAGAGTCCAGTAGCACCTTTAAGACTAACCAATTTTATTATAGCATAAGCTTTCGAGAATCAAGTTCTCTTCATCAGATGGCTGATCTGATTAAGAGAACTTGATTCTCGAAAGCTTATGCTATAATAAAATTAGTTAGTCTTAAAGGTGCTACTGGACTCTTTTTGATTTTGCTACTACAGACTAACACGGCTAACTCCTCAGGATCTATGTAAAAATTTCAGTAAGTATATAAGGCTGTAGTTTTTAAATTTCCCCCCTGTGATACTGCCCTCCCTCCACAACCCTCCCTGCCTGGCAACCCTAGTATATTATATGTGTCAATCTAAAATAGCATCAAAAGGGAGATACATATGTTTTAATTGGCCTACGAAGGGCAGCACTGGGGAAGGGGGGGAGTCTACCCATTCCTTATCCTGTTCCTACCTGAGTCCTGACCTCATACTTGCAGTTCTTCCTCTTACTTCCTTTAAAACTCGAATTAGTTTATTTGCCAGAACTTTACTGAAATGATTGGATCTACTTTTCCTTCAACTATTGTTTACATCTGTTTCTCACTTTGTGGAGCAGGGAAAGGAAGCCATCTCCTTGGCTGATTTTGCTAAGGCATACACTTCTTGGTTGCAAAAGCTAGTCAACTTCAAAATCTCAGATTGTAGTGCCAGGCAGATTCCCTGCTTCCTTTCCCTGGCTTTTCAAGATGTCTAGTTAGCAGTCACACTCTGCTTATACTTGTATAGCTGGCTCTGTGAGTCATGTGAGAGAACAATCCTCCTTTTAGGTCTGAGGTTGCACTGAAAGGCTTGTGGTGACCTACAACCCAATACTCCCATGACTTCATATGCCATAAAGCTGTGTTGTATCCTTAGGTAGCCCAAAAGACAAGAAAAGACTTTATTAAGCTTACTTATTCAGCAACCACCACTGGCTGTCAGTAACTCACCCTGAAACTGCTTATTAATTTGTTCCCACACTGCACTGTTTATTGATATTGCTTTTATTGTGGTACCTCACCTCAGCTATGAAGAGAGAGGATGCACACCTTCATCTAAAGCTAATGGTATTTCTGCCAATGCTGCAGAGAGGTTGAAGAGCAATGCGACTAATAAAATATAACCAATAAAAAGATGAAAGCTAAAAATCGTCCTGCCTAGTACAGAATGCATATTCCAAGTAGTTGCACGGTGCATGAAGCTATTAATCACCACTCCATGGGCACCCCTAAACAACAGTTAGGAAAAGATTATATTGCTCTTTAGGGGACTCAGTAGGGTGGAATTTGTTTGACTGGCAGATGGCCGTTCTTGGAAGGTACAGCCTGGCTAGATATAGCTGCAGTAGGTGCAGGTAGGATTTTATTCATATTGTGCCTGAAAATCTCATCCCTATGAGAGGGAATAGAATTGACTAGGTGTCTAAGAGGGATAGGCTAATTATAAACACAAGCCACCCTGGCCATCTGAGAGGGAGTTTAAGGTGAAGAAAAAAATTGCAGTTGAGATAAAAATCCCTGCTCTAATTCAGCAGATGGCAGAACTGGATGCTGAGAGCCTCACTAAGAGGAAAAGAACACACTACAGTTGTCACCATCAGTCATTATTCATTTAAATAATTAGTGGAGGGGGGGAAGGACTTGCAAATACTTCCCCTCCCTCACTATTTCTTCTTTTCCTTTATGAAATCCCCCATCATCTCTCCCCTTTTCCTGCTGCCTGCTCTGCCTATCCACCAGCCAACTTACCTTTATCTGACTTCTGGTTAGAGATGGGCACGAACTAAAATACGAACCAAAGTTTGTCACAAATTGGGCCAGTTCATGGTTCCTGAACCAGTGGTTCATAAGAGCCTATTTCTGATGAAATATGACAAACTTTAGGCCGGTTCATTTGGTTCAATTTTTGGTTCATTGCTGCAGACAGCCTGGTGCCAATCAATCAGTTTCCTAGGCAACCGGTAATGGAATTTCTGCAGTAGAGGTGTGTACCCGACTGCTTTTCAGCTGATGGGAGGGGGATCCCCTATCAGCTGAAAAAAGCTGCCAGCGTTTGAAGGCAGTAACATTTTTCTTGCCCAGTCCCTCCTCTCCCTCCCCTCAGCTGAAAAAAGCTGCCTTATTTGCAATTCACATCACACTTTTTAAAAAAACTTTGAGCAGGCACAGTAAGATTGCAGTGTTGGAACCCATCCTCCCCCTGTATTTGCTGATTGAGCTGTCCTCTGCCCACTGGAGAGGCAATTGGTGGCAGAGTTCTGGGGGGGAAATGTACGTTTCATGCTTATTCCACTCTCGTTTTTTTTAAATAGTCAAGCCAGGAAAGGGTTAAAATGCTGCTGCTTCATCCCCTCCCTACAGCTTCCCTGCCACTTTGTTTCCAAAGGGCTGTGCAAAGGGCTTGTTTCCCCCCACCCTCTTTGACAAAGCCTGAAACATGTCTGAGAGGGAGGGGAAAGCAGCCATTTAATCCTTTTAAAGCCAGGAGGAATGTGAAGTAATGTTACAATGTTACTATGTTACAGTGTTGCAACATTACAATTCATTCTTGCCTTTGGGGAAAAAAAAGAGAGAGTGTGCATACCCCAAGGGAGGAAGGGAAAAGCAGCCATTTAACCCTTTCCTAGTTTTTAAAGCCATGAGGAATGTGCAGTAATATTACAATGTTACAATGTTGCTCTGTTACAACGTTACAAAGTTATAACCCATTCTTGCCTTTGGGGAAAAAAAGAGAGAGTGTGTGCATACTCTAAAGGAGGAAGGGGAAAGCAGCCATTTAACCCTTTCCTGGCTTTTAAAGCCAGCAGGGAATAAGCAAACTCCTGCAAACACGGAAATCAGAACAGATACTGAAATGCTTTAAAGTCCCAGTGGAAAAAGGACCTCAGCTGATGGGAGGGGGATGCCCCTCCCCTCAGCTGGAAAAAGCAGCTAGCGTTTGGAAGCAGCAACACTTTTCTTGCCACACAAGAAAAGTGTTGCTGCTTTTAGCACAGGTGTTTGAAAGGGAAAGGAGAAGCACACACAGACCTTCTGCTGCCCTGGAAGTGACGTTTTCACAAACCAGTTTGCGTACCAGGGCAGGTTTGTGAAATGAACCACAAACCACACAGTTCGGATTTTCCTGGTTTGTGCCCGTCTCTACTTCTGGTCTTCAGCTTTTCCTCTCCTTTCCTCTATTTTATATTCATAACAATCCTGTGAGGTAGATTAGTCTGAAAGTGTGTGACTTGGCCTAAAGTCACCCACTGAAGTTATATGGTAAGTAGGGATTCAAACCTGGGTCTCCTGTAGCCCAGTGTGACACTCTAACCACTACACAACACTGGTATTGTGGAGTGTCTGCTCTTGAATAGGAGCAAGCAGCTGGGCCTGGGTGAGTCATGTATGTTGGATAGTATGAAGTTGGCTGGTAGTTGCTGTGGCTGTTGCTGGGCTTGGCTCCCACGAGTCCTCCCTCAAAGGCCTAAAAGGCCCAGAATGATCAATGCCACCTCCCCTTGCCTTTTGCTGGAAGAAATCAAGACTTGAAGTCTCCTTATGTATAAATTACATCTTTGTGCAAATAATTATAAAATCCTTTGGAAAAAATGCACGAGTAATCACTTCAGTCTTAATAGTGAGATAATTACTAGGGAATAATTTCCTAACAATTACTGCCATTGAGAAACTTTTTACCATTCTGAGTAATAGTGAAATAGTTGTTATCATGTTAGAATAAAAACCTATCTCTAGTCCCCAAACTTGGAACAACAGGCATCAATGCTGATGTCCATTTTTCTTTCATGTTGATTAGTCTTGATTTTGACCTGCACTTTAAAAGATCCCATTCTGCAGGTTCCTCATGCAACTCTCATAGATTCATTGACAAGCTTTCAGCATACCAGTGCACCTTAGTTCCTTCCTATACATCTGTCAGATTGGAATGACAATACTGGCCTTACATTAACCTGTAAGGTTAATATACGGATTGCTAAAATAATATGTGTGAACTGCTGTGAGCAATTAGGAATGTGCTATAGAAATACTAAACACGTAATGGTTCTGCTGGCATTCTTCCATATTCACTATCTGTTCCATGTTAGAGATGTTATAAGAACCAATTCTCCCACTCTCCCATTTCATCTATTAGCTCACCTTTCAGTCATTGGATAACTTATGATTAAAGCTTCATCTTACGATAAGGTTTCCCTGCAAAAAAGTTGCTATGTGAAATTCCCTCCATTTGCTGCCATGTACCTGGAGCATGTGGCAACAGAACTGGTATCATGAATTGTCTAATAAAGAGTGCCATTGTGAGCTTCAGGGAGTGCTAACCTTGTGTTTCTAGGTGGTACATCTCTCTGCTTGCCTAGTAATGAAAAAAAGAAAGAAAAAAGCCACAAGTCTGTTGTCAAATGTGCCTTTCAGCATGGCTGTACAAAGATTCCCTGTGCGTTGCTGAATTAGTTACTGTTCATCCTTTTGCACTAATGTTTTGAAAACTTTCATATAATCATCATCAGTCATTCATTATCAGCCTCTCCCAGCCCACTGCTGGGCAAAGGCTTTCTACATTGCTCTGGCCCCTTGTGTTGGAGGGGTTTGGCCAGAATTGTGCCAGGCCCAGTAACCAGTGCCAGTTGGTGAAGCTCTAATAGTGTTTGCCAACTCGTTCTCCCCAGTGACTTTAGTACAATGAAAGAGCCTCCCAAAGACAGATATCCCTTATGAAATTCGATGGGCGTTCATTTGCTCTTGGGATAAGTTTAGAGGAACAATGAGTTAACGCTAGAAAAACTAGGCTACCAATGTATCCAGGGTCTGAATATTGATTTAAAGCATCCTCACCCAGGGATAAAATATGTTGCTACTCTTCCAGCATCTCCCCCCATCACACAGAGACATTTTCTCTTTGTGTAGCAAAGAAAGAGAAAGACAAAGTACAGGGAGCTTCCGCCATTTCTCATTCTTATACTGGACATAACTGTGCTGCTACTGGGTATATTGTGCAAGAGAAACTGTAGAATGTTTTCAGATTTGAAGCTGCTAATGCCTTTTTATGATATGGTGTGATAAGGTTAATATGCTAGCAAGAGAAAAAATTAATACTTTTAAACTCAACTGATAGGCTTTAGGAATGAGTCTGAATGGAATGAGATGAAGGATGAAATTTATGTTCTCTGGTATCTCCCCCTCCTCCCACCCCACGTAGTTAGTTTTCATACTTTCAACAAACATTTTATGGTATTGGATTGCTTGAGTAATTAACATACCTGTGTGGCTCCTTTTCTGGAGCAGCAACCACATAAAGAGAGTTTCAAGAGACATCCTCATGGTTCCTGAATCAAAGAATTAGCCTTTGGTCTGTCTCCAAATTAAGTAACCTGTTGTATAGCTTGCAGAACTTTCCTGATCATTTCTTAAGAAAGCGAGGCCATGTCTTTTGTTGTTGTTTTTCAGTTCACTTCTCCAGTTAGACAAATCGCATCCAGGTAGGGTAGCCAGGTGCAGTCCTGCAATCTGTGGGACAGTTGGGAGGACATGGGGGGAAAGACATTGTGTACATGTTGACATCACTTCCAGGAAAACACCGGAGGTGATGCCATATATGCTTTAGGATGTTGCTGAGTTCCAAGAGCATTGGTGGTAGCACTTCGGAGTTTTTGCCAGAAGTGACATTGACATGCACACAATGTCTATTCCCCCCCCCATTCCCCCTATCCACTACTCATTAGAGCAGTGGCAGGCACTGGGAGGCAGTGGTGAGAGATTGCCCACTAAAGCGGGTGAGTCGGCAAGCCTACCTGCAGGAAAACTTGAAATTCCTTAACAGATGGGGAGGACTTGGCTTCTTTCTTTCTTTCTTTCTTTCTTTCTTTCTTTCTTTCTTTCTTTCTTTCTTTCTTTCTTTCTTTCTTTCTTTCTTTCTTTCTTTCTTTCTTTCTTTCTTTCTTTCTTTCTTTCTTTCTTTCTTCCTTCCTTCCTTCCTTCCTTCCTTCCTTCCTTCCTTCCTTCCTTCCTTCCTTCCTTCCTTCCTTCCTTCCTTCTTGCCATTGCTGGCCTTCAAAAGTCAACTTCTCCATTCCAGCAATATGAAAGGATGTCCCAGGATGCCTATAGACCTATCATAATAGATAGTTTCTTTCAATGAGGTGGACAAAATGAGTTCTCCTGGATGGTGCTACCCCACTCTGAGTTGATAACTTAAGACTCAGAACTATGGATATTGCTGTGATTACTACTTTTTGCACTCTGTGTTGTTCCAGGAACTTGTGCATCTCCTGCTTTATGAGATATACTTGGCCTAGGGGACCAGAGTGGAAAGATGAGGGAGAAAGGAAGTGCATAATGGTATGGCCTCCAGCACTATTATTTATGACAGTATCCTTCCAGCAATCTGTGCCTGCATAGGGGGAAAGCATGGTTTCAATTCTGCCCTTGAAACATGGATTAAGCAATGTTGCTAATACATATTTGTCCCTGCGGCTGTCAAACATTTCACTGATACTAGACTCTGTAGACAGCTTAATAGCTAGGTCTTCTGTCAATGTTACTGCAGCAGTGTCTCCTTTACTTTAAGATGCTGTTTAGATTTATTCAAGCAATAGGTGTAGCCTGATGCTTGGTAAAGAGCAGCACCTGCTTGTACACTTACACTACCATTGACTGGATTTCCAAACAGAAAGGGATAGACAGGGATGGGAAGTCTGAGCTCCAAGAAGTCAATAGATAACATTATAAGGTGATTGATCTTTTTCCTCTTTCATGCTTGATGACCAACTGAACATGCAACTGAACATGTACTACAAGCCTCTGAAACGCTAAAGTAATACAACATGGATCTACAATTTGGCATATATGTAGATCGTAAGCTGCTAGGGGAAGGAAACTTCCTGTGGTTTATTTTGTAAAATGCCATGTATACTGGTGATAAGACTGGTGATAACTGATAATTGGTAACAATAGTAATGACAAAGTGAAATGTTGAGCTTTTAACAATTAATAATTAAAAGATGCCCCTGGAATTCAGAAATCTCTCCAGAGAGAATCTCTAGATGTAAGAGAGATTGGGCAGAGAACAACAAATTTATTGTTGTCTGTTTTGAGGCTTAAAAAGAACATCTGATCCAAATGGGAACGTACTCCTATCCATCAGAGGATAGATGCATTACTATGATGCAGGGACAAAATTTGCAAAAGAGATGCCACCATAGAACCTTTCTAATGCTTGACTTGAAGTAGGGATGCAAAGGTCTTTGTGGTTAACATGTGTAGCAGGTAAGCATGCCATTTTCATCAGCTGTGATTGCTTGTGAGTCAAGCCTTTGATTGGCTTGTTTCATCTTTGCTGTTTGGATCCTGGCTCAAATATTGTGTTGAGTAGCTTTGCAGTGGTGCAGTAGCCATAGTTTCCTTTCCTTTAGTCTTGCAGCTGCTTTTTAAAACTTGTGCAGTAGGTGAAATTGATTTTGTCCAAGGGACATGGATAGTTGGATTGGGTAATTGAATGATGCCAGTAGAAAAACTATTGTGTGAAACCTCTCACATGAACCTGCCAAGTGCCCACCACACCACCCTTCCCTCAGTCCAACTCCACCTCACACCTCTTGTAGCCATCACCTCTTACTACTGCCAAGAAGCAGTATGCAACTTAGAGATGCAGCAGGAGGTTTCTCCCAAGAAGCCTCCTGGCAGACGTTGTGCAAGATACACAAATGCTAAAAGGAGGAAGCAACTTAGAAATGCAGCAAAGAAACATGCACATCATACTCCTGTGGTGCACCAAGCAGCAGTGGCCAAGTACCAGCAAGATCGCCCTGAGGTGCACAGAGTGGCAGAGTAGAGAGGCACTCACTTCCATATAAGGTCAAGGCTCACTCAGGCATGGCCTATGATCCTTCACTACCTTCAAGCTGCCTCTTAATCTCATCCATGCAGAAACATCCCTGTTCAGCATTTCAAAACAAAGCAACATGGCCCAAGTGCTGCGGAACTGTAACCTCATTGTTTGGGATGAGAACACCATGGCGCTTAAGGGGTGTTTGAGGCACTGAGCATAACCCTAAAAGTTGTAAGGAGCAATGAGAGAGTGATGTGGGGAGTCACTGTGCTGCTGGCTGGAGACATCCGGCAGACTCTGGCAGTAGTCCCAAGGGGAACTCGAGCTGACGAGGTTACCGTGTGTGTCAAGGCGTCATATCTGTGGCCCCTCATCTGGAAACTCTCGCTAAGAAAGAACATAAGAGTCCACTTGAGAGGCGAGGTGTCTGCTGGGTAATTCTCTGAACTCCTACTAAAAATAGGTGACAGAGAGTATCCCGAGTCCAAGGGAAAGGTGACCATCCCTGCAGCCCTGGGCACAGTAGTGACGACCCCAGCATACCTACAGCCATGATATACCCTGGTATCGCCACTATCATGAAGAAGTCCATGGACTGCCAGTGCAAGCATGGCATTCTGACCCCCAAGAACAACAAGCCTGCTGTCATTAATGAAACACAACTTAACTCCCTCGAAGGGGCAGAAATGGAGTACAGATCTGTGGACTCAGTGGTGCAAATGGATGATGTGGTCCACTAACTCATGGAGTTCCTCAACATGCTCAACCTGGCTTCCCAGCCCACGAGCTTCTCCTGAAAGTGGGGGCTCCAGTGATCCTGCTCCGGAACCTCAACCTACCCAAAATCAGCAATGGCACCAGACTGTGAGTGAAAGCCCTCCACAGGAACATCATCGAGGCCACATTGTTCACCAGCTGTGATCGGGGGGAGGGGAGGGGGAGTTGGTGTTCATACCATGCACACCGCTCATACCATCAGAGAACCCCTGAAAATTCAAGAGACTGCAGTTCCCACTCAAGGCCTGCTTTGCTAGGGTGATCAACAAGTCCCAGGAGCAGATACTGAAGGTGACAGAAATTGACTTGAGGGAGGATTGCTTCTCACCTGGGCAGTTCTATGTGGCCTGCTCCAGAGTGAGCTCACCCAGCAGCCTGGTGATCCTAGCACCTGAGGGGAAAATCATCAATATGGTCTATAATGAAGTCCTTCAGTAGAAAAAAAAGTTGTGCATATTTTTCACTTTATTTCTTGCACTACAACTTTTTCCTTTTAAAAATCTCTTCAATAAATGTTACATTTTGAAATTAATTTCATTGGTTTTCAGCATCAATGCACTTCACTTTATTCAAACACCTTTTTTGAAGCTCAGGTACTATGCTATTATACTACAAAACCAACTCACCCCCCCCCCCAACCAAAAAATGCTACATACTCATAAATATTTTACCTGGATTTAAAGTAGTTAAATACCATAGCAAAGCACAGGCATCAAGCTAGTTTATCAATATGAAAAATGCCCTTTGTAGGTCTTCTTTCTTATCACAATCTACCATTGTGTTCCCTTTTAAAAAAGTCTGTTGGTAGGATGTATTTTTGCTAATGTTTCTTAGAATATTCAAAGAACACACTTGTAAATCATTTTAGCTTTCTATTGTAGAATTATATGTTAATCCTCCATATGGGTTTTTCTTTATTCCATCTTGTTCGATACATAAATAAATAAGATTGGATTAAATCTGCTTATATTTTTTATATTATATATTTCGCTTCCCTACTACCGCCCCCAACTGATGTGGCATTGGTCCATGCAGGTCATCCCATGATCCCCAGCATAGCTTTTCTGATGATCAGAGGGGATCTCTTGTCTCCTTTTCACCTACAGAAAGTCTAACTGGATTCAACTCATTAGCTTCAGATCAGTACAGAGTTATTATTTTCTTGATGTAAAGTATACAGTCTTCATTGGAGCATTCCTATTTAACTTTCTATCCCTTGAATTCATAATTATGTATGTATCAGGATTATGTATCAGGATATATATATATATATATACATATATATCCTGATTTTGTCCATGGAGCACAAGGTACCTGAAGTTCCTAAGTGCCCTTCTATTTAGGAATTGAGCTTTATTACTTCAACAAAGTCATTGTATTTTCTGAAGCACAGTCTCTTCCAGTCTATGCCTCCTTCTTTTTAGGATTGTGCACCAAAAGAAGAAAAAGAATATTCATTTGCTTTTACCGCAGTTCTTAGATGATAACTGCCTTACATCATTGGGGCTGCTGCAACATCCACCAGTTTAGCTCATGTTCTGTTAGGTGGTCAGAAATAGGTGCCAATGTTTCACCGAATGTTCACCTGTTTGCAGGCTAAGTCTCTTCAGTAGGTTACTTTTCAAACAGTATAGCACAATACAGTACAGATTATTACAAACTGTGGCCTCACCCCACCTCTTCTGTTCTGCTTTGTTTAATACTATGATTGGGGAAATTGGAGGGGACCCGCCATCCTAAATGCTGTTTTGTATGTATTTGTGGTATTTTCTGGTTTTAAAATGTATTTATATGTTTTAATACTCATTGAGCATTTTACTGAAGCCGTTCATGGGGAGGGCAGGCTAGAAATCGAATGAATGAATAAACAAACAGCACAATTTGCAGTGTTTCATTCATGAATATTGTCATATAGCCTAATGAGATTTCTAGTTTGTCCCCTTCCCTGTAGACCTGTCACTGCTGCACAACAGGTCAGGCCAGTTTGACTAGGGATCCTGGAGGTGTTTTGCCATCTTCTGGGCATGGAGTGGGGGGCGGGACACTGGGGCAGTTGGGGGGGGTAGTTGTAAATTTCCTGCATTGTGCAGGGTGTTGGATGCTCACAACCATATCCCAACCCCTAAATCCTCACACTAGTTTGCAGGTTTGGGTTGGTAACCCTACACACAACTCAGAAGCTAATCATACCAATAATGAACAAATCAACCAATTAGCCAGTGAATGTAAACACTGTATTTTTTTAAAAAAGCTACTGTTTTGAGTTCTTTTCAGTTCATGTTATCAAGATCACTTCATGCATGTCTTTTTACCCAGCCTTAGGAGAAGTAGTTCATCTCCTATGTCATTTAATGACCTGACCATCTATGATCTGGGAAGAGGGTATTAATGTTACCACCTACTGCACAGATACAAACACATCTCTACAAGGAAAGAAAATGAAACTCCACCACCACAGATACTGCACAACTGCAAAGCTATTTAGTAATTGTTCAACTTGAATACAGTGAGTCAAAGAGATCTGAGGCTTGTCTTATGAGCAGAGATGGGCATGAACAGAAAAAAAACCCTGAACACGATGTTCGTTGTTTGTTGCCATCCACGATCAGGGACTCACAAACATTTACGAACATGACCTGTTCACAAACATGTTCATGGTTGGATGTTCATGGGGACCAGCAGACTCTCCTCCAGCCATCATCCAAGTTTGGTCAAGATCCCTACCGCACCACTCCTAGAAACCTGACCTGAGCAGGCACCAGGAAAGGTACCAATAATAAATAAAAGCTTGGCCCCAGAGCCTGGCAGCAGCCCTGGAACCTGAAGGGGTAGATCCCTATCCCACCACACACACAAAAACTCAAGCTCCAATGCACTCTCTCTGTCTCTCAAAATGCCAACAGCAGCTGTCTCCCACTCCACTGTCAGCTGAAACTGAAAGCCAGAGCTCGGAGCATGGTGCCTTTTATAATCAATGTCCCATAGAGCAAAACAGGAGGTCTGTGGTTGGCAGTCAGAACTGCCTAACAGGGTTTGGAGGGATGAGATTGGTGTTCCCATGGTTACAGAAGACCCCCCTCCCCCTGCTCTTTGCTCCCTTGTAACAAATTTGGAGCTTCACACTTGGAAGGAAGACCTGCCTATCAAGCTAAGTTGGGCTTAGATTGGGGTTTCCAGGACAACAGCAGAAGTTCAGACAGAGTTCAGACAATCCCTGCCTATGTTGCCAAGGGAATTGATTTGCAGGTGCCAGACTGTCTGGCTTGATGAACGGCTGACGAAAGCAACGAACGAGGCTTGCAACGGCCACTTGTTCGTTTAGAACGGGGCCTCACGAAGAGCTTGTTTGTGAACAGCAGATTGGGCTGTTTGTAGCTTTTTTTTTGTTCGTATTGCTGTTCGTGCCCATCTCTACTTATGAGGGATCATAGCTCTCAAAGTTCAAACATAATATGTTTACCTACTGAACCTGTTTGCCACAAAGTCCTCAGCATCCCTAATATCTCACATAATACCTCACATACAAAAATGGCAACGGCTAACTCTGTACTTATTGAAAGGCATCCTGACCTGACCTCTCAGGGGCTGCATAGCATTTAGTCTTTGTAGACTGAATTCTAGAAACAACAGATGTTGCTGCTGCTAGAGAAAAACAGATGCTCTTTTGCATCTGAGTGATGCATTTTGTGGAATGGACTGAATTAAATTAATTTACTGATACTGGACACATAAGGAAATTCTCAGTTTGTACAAGGAATTATTTTTAATCTTGTGTTGTAAAAATGAAAATCTCAATCCATAGAAAGATTAGCTAACGCAACATTTCTCCTAAAAAGATTTAACCTTGTTTCTGATAAACCATCTCCACTTTCTCACTTGTATGGTATGATATTCTCATGATATAATAATAACAATCATTTGAACATTCATCTTAATTCAGCTTAAGCTCGGTTGATAGTTCTAATGATACTGTTAAAGTCCATATGATTATTGCAACATTGTGTTCATTGTTGCCCTTCTCCCCAAGCGCTTGTGGAGTCAAAGGACCATAGTCTGCTTCCTCTTTTCCTCATCAGATTGTCGGAAAATATTACCAGTACTGCTTGTAGTAGAAATGAAGGTTTTATTAGCAATTACTCAACTTATACATTCTGTTTGCTGAATTATGGTTTCCAACTCTGAACATGGAGAAAACGACTTGACAATTAATGTGTTTTGAAAAAAAAGTGACTCCTGTTCTTGGGCATGCTGAAGAAGATTTCTCAGAAGTTGAAAGTTCGTGCTTGTATGCATTTGAGGAGAAAAATGTTGTTTTCAGCTTGCAACAAAAATATGTTTATCTGAAGTACAACATAGCAGTTCTGATACAAGATTTATTATCATGTATTAAGCCATCTGTTTCCAAGGTCTGTGCTTTACTCTCTGCATCACTGAACTCTTCTAGCATACTTGCTCAAAAGAAGTTAAAATCCTGTTTCACACTTGTTCATTTGAAGAACATGCTTGGGATAGTCTGAGC
Source organism: Eublepharis macularius (assembly GCF_028583425.1). NCBI lineage: Eukaryota > Metazoa > Chordata > Lepidosauria > Squamata > Eublepharidae > Eublepharis > Eublepharis macularius. The sequence goes on from NC_072796.1 coordinate 53,227,067, forward strand.
TCTGCCCAGGACATAATAAGTATTCTGGAATTATAGAATTTGATTTTAACAGGTGGATTAAACTGAATAGTTAACTAAGCCATGTTGACTATGCATTTTGATAGATTTGATGCACTTTTGGATCCTCAGCAAGGAACTGGAAATGGTTACTCTTTCTGGTAGACCCAGCGTTGGATCCAACTAGCTCTTCTCACCCAATTCCCCCTCATACTACAGCTGCTAATTGCATCGCTTTTGACTGTGCGGTTCTCGTGACCGGCAGTATAACTCTTTTGATAGTCGAAGGATACCCACTACTCCCTGGTTCATAAGTAGAAATGCTAGCTGGATCCAGCCCCAGTCTTCCTGGCCAAGCCTAGAAAACAATGGATTGCTTTACAGGCATTTTTTTTTCATCATGATGAAATGCTAATTTACCTGAAGTCGCCATAGAAGTCTATTGAAACCTTTTGGTTGTTGCTTCTTTCCAGCTGTGCTATTGGCAATTGCAGGTTACATGTAAGCAGTGGTCTGTCGGCCAAGTTCTATAGGTATCTTTTAATCTGAATTGGTCTCTTTGATATGCTACAAAATGTATCCAAGTGTGTTAAACCCAGTGTCAAGCTGTTTGCAGTAGTTGGGCAAGCTTCATCTAGAATATTTCAGCAAGAGCCACATTATGAAACAACATTTCATCTTTTCAAAAAGATGAAATGGCCCAACAAGAGCTGTTGCCTAGGTACATGAAACAAGTGCCATAATGTTTAAAGTATTAACTATCAGTTGGTTGAACTTGTGACCAGCTCTTTTTAGGTAAGGTGCTCAAGCAGTAGTAGCGGTGCAACTTCAGACATTCTTGGAAGGAACTGCATTATTAAGAGCCATTTCAAGCTAGTTTCCAACCCAATTTTGGGTTGACCCTGCTTTTTCAGGTGACCCAGTGCTCATTTTAATGGCTCCATCAGTCTAAGTTCCCTGCCCAAGCATTTATGAGGTGATGCTACTGCAATCCTGAAATGTGAAAATACCCTATTAGCAAAAGAATAGGAGTTTTCAACCAAATAGACACCATTAGAATGAAATGCTGCATATCACTGACACATATGTCACATACATATCATTGCATATCATTGACACGTATGTCACATGTCTAACAACATGGACAGAAACTTATGAAAGCTCCTATTGAAATAAATGCTGTTAGTTTTTAAGATGCCACTAGACATATGCTTTTAGACACTAGAAAAGGCAAACATCATCAGCTGCCTTGTTTGTTTGTACATTGTGTCCATGCAAAAGTTTTGAAGACCAGAAATTAATTTGTAACACCAGTGTAGCTGATTGACCACCTCTTTATTTCAGATGTAGTATGATCTGGACTGGAAGTTAAGATTTGGGTCCAGTAGCGCCTTAAAGCCCAACTAGGTCTTCTGAATCTTGCAAGCCCATACTCTGGAAATCTAGTTGGTTTTTAAGGTGCTACTGGACCCAATTCTTGCTCCTCTACTAAAGACCAGCACAGCTACCCACCTGAAACTATGGACTGAAAATTGTATTTTTGGAGTACCTGGGAAGGAAAAAAGTAGTAAACAAGGGTGTGCACCAAGAAACTTTTCATTACAATTTCTGATCTGGACTTTGCGGGGGACTGTTACCATGATTTTTTATTTCTGGGCAGGATGTTAATGGTTCAGGATTCAAATTGATGTGGTTTTTCTTTGGGACCATTAGTTTCAATGAGGGATCTATTTAAGTGTCTAGGGTAACTGTTTATAAAGATAACGGTACCAAATTTGCATAGTCCTCCCTCTAATCTAAAGACTCACTAAGTTTTAAGCAGAGTGAACAGAGGGAGTCAATTTTATAAACCCCCAAAGAGACAGCCAGTTTGGTGTAGTGGTAAAGAGCAGCAGGACTCTAATCTGGAGAACCGAGTTTGAATCCTCACTCCTCCGCTTGAAGCCAGCTGGGTGACCTTGGGTCAGTCACAACTTCTTGGAACTCTCTCAGCTTCACTCACCTCATGGGGTGATGGTTGTGAGGATAATAACACTTCGTAAACCGCTCTGAGTGGGCGTGAAGTTGTCCTGAAGGTCGATTTATAAATTGAATGTTATTATTATTATAAAATAGGTCCCTCTCTGCATGGCCACACTTCTCTCTCCACTGATTCCTGCAAGAGAGTTCAGATGGGCATCAACTTTAAAACAAACAAACAAACCTCTCTGCATTCATTTCATTTCCTATTCTTACAGTGATTTTCTGACAATAAAAACTTTTGCCTTTCTGTTAAAAACTCTCCATTCAACTTTAAAGTGAATTGGACCAAATGTTCCAATTCTACCTCCAGGATTTATACTTCCAGAGACAAATCCCCACAAAAGCAGGGGAAAAGGAGAAGGCAACTGTCTACAGCTTATGATTGACTGGGATTGGCTGGGAGTGCTTTGTGGTCCTCCCTTGCAAGTATCTGACTGGAAGGGGAAAATGCCATTGTCCAGAAAATGAGTAGAATCAAAGAAAAACACTTGCTCATGCTGCATGGCTGGTATGCATTGGACCGAGGTTTTGTAATTCCCAAGCCTCTAGGATTGGTGTTAAATCAATGATTTCCATGTATATCTCCGGCTTGGGAATTTCATTATGTGCACCCCTAGTACAAATAGAGTAGATTTCTTTTTTATTAATAAAATCACAAGTGCACTTATAACAAACAATGCATTTTCAAATTATTCATGCTAATTAAGCAATTAGATTTTTCTGTAAACTCACACTGTTTCATGACAGTCTGTACTGACTGTCTTGTGGATATAAAGAATGCTGCTCCATATTAGGCACAGAGTAGTTTCTCACTCCCTATAAGACTCTCTTTTGATAATTACAGGGAAAGACTGTCGAGCAGAACGGTCTTCAAAATGACTGAGAGAACCTGAGACCATCTCCCAGATTTCCCATGGTAGCTTCTTGACAACTATATTTCTGGGTATGTGAATTGGGTCCATTTGTACTGCTTAAGGAATAATGTCCTCTGGAATAATCTGTTATCCAAAGCCACTTGAATGCTTTATACATTACCATGACTACTAGCTTTAGCTCTAGAGAAAATAGCTTGTTTACTTTTATTTTCCCCTCTTAGCATGCAAAACAAATATTATACATGCAATTATTAGATAATTTATGGAAAGTGGACTTCAAACATGCAATCAGAGCAAAAAAACAGAGCTATTCATAAACAGATGTTCAAAGCAACTTTTGTTGTATTCTTTCTTTTTCTGTTGCTTTGGTTTGGTGATTGGCTAATCTTTTTCTCTATGCTCTGAATTATTATAACATACCTCAGTAAAGCCAGGATTGATATTTTTCATTAACCTAAGTTAAAAGACTCTCACCTTCAATAGTACTAGAGAGGGCAGTCAATCAGAGAGCTGCATTATACCATTCCAAAAGTTAGCTTTGCTATGTAAAATATTTCATTTACATGTTCTGCTTTAAATAGTAGCAATTCTGAGTGATGGAAAACCATGTTGGATGCTCTTAGTATAATATCCAGTATATTGTACTGTAGGGAATGAACCAGGACCCATGACCGCTGACAAAAATGCCCAAACATTATCCAGTATTTATGGTTCACTATCTTATATTCAATATAGCTTTTCTAGAAAAAATATGCCTAACAGTGTTTCAGCTGATTATACCAGCTATGGGAATTTGTATTCTGAGCTAGTTTATAGTTTAAAATTTTTATTTTAGATGGGTACCTAGCATGAAACTTTGCTATTTCAAACGTCCCCCATCAAACCTTTCCCCAATTTAAAGGTGTTTTCAACACTGAACAATTGTTTACTCACAGTGCTATTATGGTTTGGAGGAAGTGTTTGTGTAACAGCTGTTTTGGCAAGTTTACTCTATCACACACACCAGTGTCATTAGAATTCCTCACAGCTATTTGCTCACAAAACAAATATAAAGAATTCTCACACAGGTTAATTCAGCCCAAGTGTGAGGGCCAACAGACAGACAGTGCAGCTGGTCATGTGACAAAGCAATTCTTGATTACTTTGCTGCCTGCTGAGCTGGCCATTCAGCATGTGGTGAATGAATACTTTTTCACTCATTTCATTAATGCATTCAATGGAGATTCAAGCAAGTGCTGAAGCAGCCAAATGACCACCCAGCTGCAGCACATGCCCATTAGATCTCCATGCTGGCAAGCACTGAAAGGTACATGAACAAGTATCTCTAAAATTGCAGCCATTATGACTATCTGAATGAATTGCCAAACAATGCTTACATGATAAGTATTCAGATAAGGGCTTATTTCTCATGTTGTGAATTTGTTGGAACTACACCACGTTAGGTCCACCAGACATGTTTCAATAAGAACAGTTACACGTTTGAAAACTCCTGTTTAGGAAATCACCACATAGGTCTGGTGATGGTAGTAATTTCTATTTTTCTGTTCTGCTTTTTGTATAATATTGTCTAGTCAAGGGATGACTCCTAGAAGTCTTTGTCCTGTTATAAAAGACAGGAAAATTTCTTCTTTTGAGTAGGAATTCCAGTGAACTATAAAGCATTGTTAACAGAGGCTTGGCAGGGAGCCAATCACACATGCTAGCTATTTATTTGTTTAAAATATTTCTGTGCTGCCTGTCAGCATCTTAAAGAACTTTACAATAATAAAAAGAAATGTAACATTCAATTAAAAAGAAGGGAAAAAGGCAGAAAACAAACAAGAAAAAGAAGACAAGCATAATAGTAACAGAACTGTCCAATGGATTATCTGATTGAAAATCCAGGGACAGGGTAAAAGCCTGAATGAGATGGAACAGGCCGGAACGGGCACTAAAGAAATGCCAGTGCCACAAAAAAGAGGGGGATGTGTTAGAGACACTCCAGAACAATATTTTAGAAATGAAAACTCTGGACTGGCACCCTTTTATTAACCCGTTCCATGCCAAAAAAGCTCCCGGAACAGCACAAAACAGCCCGGAACGGGCACTAAAGAAATGCCAGTGCCACAAAAAACAGTGGGATGTGTTAGAGACACTCCAGAACAATATTTTAGAAATGAAAACTCTGGACTGCCCCGCTTTTATTAACCCGTTCCATGCCAAAAAGCTCCCGGAACAGCACAAAACAGCCCGGAGCGGGCACTAAAGAAACGCCAGTGCCACAAAAAACAGTGGGATGTGTTAGAGACACTCCAGAACAATATTTTAGAAATGAAAACTCTGGACTGGCACCCTTCAATTAACCCTTTCCATGCCAAAAAGCTCCCGGAACAGCACAAAACAGCCCGGAACAGGTACTAAAGAAACGCCAGTGCTACAAAAAACAGTGGGATGTGTTAGAGATACTCCAGAACAATATTTTAGAAATGAAAACTCTGGACTGGCACCCTTCAATTAACCCTTTCTATGCCAATATGCTCACGGAACAGCACAAAACAGACTGCAGTTTTCTGCAGACTCGGGACTGAAAGCACACCCAGACCATGTTTTTCACTTCCCTCCACCCCAACAATTATCTGTTGGTAGCCTGGGACTTAGCCTCAGGCGAAGAGGAGTTACCTGGCTGGATGCTCCAAGTAACAATAAAAAAATATGTCCTATTTTTTCAGTAATTTATTTGTTTAATTATTTGAAAAAAAATTAAGAGATGTCCGATTAATATATATAATAAACCAAAAAAAGGAATCCACTTTAAGGATTGCTTCCCATAGACCAATTCAGTTAGAGGGTCAAAATGAAGGTGAGTGCAAAAATGATGCGAAGGGTGTGTGTGTTTGTACAGTGAACAGTGGATTAATGTGAACAAAATCAGTGATGCAAAAATTCGTGACAGCTTGGTTGGAAAGCTGCATGAAGTATTGGTATCTGAAGAGGGTTTTGACTAAAGTGTCAGCAGGTGCTTGGAGAGACGGTTCAAGCATACAGGAGGGAACAGCAGAGCTGATTTGAAGAGAAGGAGACTGGTTAAGGTTGCAACCTCCAGATAGAGCCTGGAGTTCTCCTGGAATTACAGCTGATCTCCAGATAAGAGAGATCAACTCCCCTGGAATAGCTGCTTTGGAGGGAGGACTCTATGACATCATATGCCACCGAGGTTCCTTTCCTTCCTAAACCACACCATCCTCTGATATTACCCCTAAATCTGCTGGCACAAGCAGGAGTCAGCAACTGTAAGACTGGGGAGGCTGAGGATGGTGAAGCAGCAAATATCATACTCTAGAATGTAACAGATAAAGGGCTTCTAAGCAAGATCAGGTTTGCCATTATGGCCCCTAGGAGAAAGTTTCCTATGGGATGGTGGTCTGGGGTACCACTTGTCTGCACACAACACACACAGACGTCAGTGCCCAAGCAGCCAGGAGGGCCAATAAGACTGGCTAGGCAAGAATCAGCCAGTGGTCTAGTGGTGCAGAAAAGCCTGGTGCTGCAGCTGCTGCCTATCCTCCTCACTTGGCTTGCCTTTGCCTCAGTTGCCCCATCAGTGATCCCTCTTGATCAGAGACACCAGCCACAGATGACCAATGATGAGGCAAGTGAGGCAAAGACGAGCCGAGGGAGACAGGCAGCAATAGTCCTTGGCTTCACTGTGGTGCTGCCTCCTGCTGCTGGCTTGTACTTGCATATTAGCCCATTATCTGTTGGATCTCCTCCAGATGAGGCAGTGTTGATGGAAGAGGGATGGGACCAATGGTGAAGAACCATTTCCCATGGCTTCTTTGGCAACCCTGTCCAACCCCGTTGCCACGTCATAAAGATGATCCATTTCAGTCTGATTGTTGCCCTCATCATGGCAGACTAAGATCATTTGTTGCCCTGACGAATGCCCTACACTGATCCTCTTATTTGGAAACTGCATCCTTGTTTGTTTTCCTGTACTTCTTAGTGCCTTTTGATATCGTTGACAATGCCATCCTGTGACACCACAGCATTCATATTTGCTAACACTGTGACCTGGAACCAGGTATTTGGGACACAGGGAAGTTTATATCCCAAACATCTGTCTGCCATGCAGCCACAAAGAGGTAGGTAGATAACATGCACAAATGATGTCTTTGTCACCCACTGGTTTGTAAAGTGTGGGTTGGTGAACCCCCCAAAATGGAGCCACGGCATCCATTGTAGATGTCAGCACTCAAAAGGCAAGGATTGGGGGGGGGGTTACCTCCCCCTGTCACATATGTGGAAGAGAACAGCTTCTCACATATGTGAAGGACAAAGGCTTTACATTCAGTAGACAAATGGCAGCTTTCTCCCTCCCTCCTTGACGGTATCTGAAGACAGCCCTGATCGGGTGAGCAAAGCTGCTGTGGTGGAACATAGAGGAAGAGGTTGTCCTACCGATATGCCAGGCCAAGGCCATATCACAGTCAAGACCTTGAACTGACTTTGATAACTGATGGCAGAGGCGGGACGGGGGGCGTCGGGGGGAGCGGTGCAGCCGCGACCCCCGGGGGCCTGGCTGTCTTTGTCACTCTGTGTGTCTGTGTGTCTGGGGATGGGGGATGGGGAATTTTATTTTTGGCAACCTCTTCTACATGCAAAACTTTTTTGGTACAAAGTTGTAATGTTATAAAAAGGTAAAAATGTCATAAAATTGTAATTTTACTAACAATCCAACTCAAATAAGTTTATAGATAATTCAAACAGTAATGCTTCTATAATCATATTAGGCATAAATTCCTAATTCCTATAATCATATTAGGCATCATTTCCATGACACCATCCCTTGACCTGTGAAATTAAGTATTTTGATAAATATTGGATAATACCGCAAAGCATGATTACTGAGAAAGCTGCTTTCACTGCTTTCAGTGTGGAGAGCTGCTTGTAGAGCAAAACAACCTGACGAGCTGTCTTCATGCAGAGTACACTTGATTCTCTTGGCTTTCAATTCTGCTTTCGTTCAGCATGGGTAAATCAATGTGTCAGCAGTAAACGTTTGTATCACTCCTCTCTGAATGACCTTTTAAATTTTACTGCCTATCGTGTCAAAGCAATTAAAATTAACAATACAGTTACTAAGCTGCTAAGATCAATTAATGGCTCTTAGGCTTTATCTATTGATCTAGTGACATCTTCAAAACCCACTGGTAACAGACTATACATACTTCTCTTCTATCCACAATATATACACAAGGATTGATTACATATTCTTATCTTCTAAATTACATATTTAAATGGCATATTCTTATCTCCTAAATTAATTAGTCAAACTCTTACATCAAGGATTGGTGACAAGTTGTGGACAGACTATGCTTGGACAGAATGTACACTGAGAATAAATGACATCAAACAAATTGGAAACTAAATAAATCACTTATTTAACAAATAAATTTCTTCTCAAGTCGCTTTAGAAATTAAACAATAGAAACAAACTATGTGGCATTCCTCAAATCCACATGTAGGATGCTATGCAAGTGGTACTTAGAGGGAAATTAATCTCCGTTGCCTCCTGTCATGAAGAGCAAAAAGAAAACATTAGAAATGAAATGATATCTAGAATAAGAAAACTAGAAGATGAACACAAAAAAGGCCACCCAATCTATAAACTTGCTTGCATGAAAATTAGAGGGAAAAAACTCCTCACATTCTATACAAGCTATTAAAGGCACCCAGGAAAAACTCAAACTAATTCTGTAAAATTAGCCGATGTATTTGCTGAATACTACCAAGCCATTTGTACATCAGACAATCCTGACACTAATCATATTTTAAATTATTTATCATCACAGGAAATTTGGAAAAAAAACCTCACAAGAACATAAACAATATCTGGACCAACCAGTCACAACAGAAGATGTTACAGTCACTATCAAATCCTTGAAAAAAATAACAAAGCTTCAGACAGGGATGGATTCCCTGCCAAATTTTTACAAAAAAATACATTCACCTACTTTCAACTCCACTAACTGCCACATGCAACTCTGTTATGTTAGGAGGTAGCATCCCTCTATCTTGGTCAGAGGCTGAAATAGTAGTTACTCCAAAAAAGGACAACCGTATTACAAATACTAAATCTTCTCAACCAATACCCTTACTGAATCAAGACCAAAAGATCTTTACAAGCATATTTGCCAAAACATTGTCTAAATTTAAATAACCAACTACATTCACCTTGACCAGACAATACACGTAACACTTTAACTATAATTAATTTCTGTGAAGCATACAAAACCCCTGCATTACTTCTGGCCTTTGATATAGAGAAGGCATTTGATTAAGTGGAAATACCATATCTAAAACTTTTACTTCAAAAAATGGGTTTGGCGACCAATTCTAAAATGCCATTAATGCTCTTTATCTTTCTCCAAAAGCTACAGTTAGGACTAACAATGTACATTCAATAGATATCCATATAGCAAGGGGAACTTGGCAAGGCTGTCCCCTTTCCCCATTTCTGTTTGCCATAACTATAGACAGGGCCAATGCTACCATTAGACCAACTAGGCAGCCGCCTTGGGCACAGACCTCAAGAGGGGCATAGTTTTATACAGATTACTTTCTTGAAAAAAATGCAACTGAGAAAACCTATTGAGCACCCCCTAAATGGTCCTGTCCACAGACATCAAGCAGCTCAAAAGCTCACCGTAACTTTTTTATTTATTTATTTATTTATTTGATGTATACCCTGCCCTCCTCACAGATGGGCTAAGGGTGGCTAACAACATTAAAAAAACATTAAAATCACAGAAACATAAAATCAATAATATTTTTTAAAAAAATAATTAAAATAGTCCAGGAGCAGGCTATTTAAACAAATATTGGGAGTCCGTATACAGGCATGGCAGATGGCTGAGGGCAGCTCCGGAAGAAATGGAGGTCTTAGATGGAAGAAGAAGGACACTCGCTGGCACTCAGCCAAAGGCCCAGCAGAACATCTCCGTTTTACAAGCCCTGAAAAACTGTAACAGGTCCCACAGGGCCCAGATCTCCAGCGGGAGAGCATTCCACCAGGCCAGGGCCAGGGCAGGAAAAGCCCTCGCCCTGGTTGAGGCCAGATGGATGTCCTTTGGGCCAGGGACCACCAGGAGTTGCTTGTCTGCAGAGCGCAACATCCTGCAGGGGACGTAATGGAAGAGGCGGTCCCGCAGGTATGGAGGTCCCAGTCCATGAAGGGCTTTAAATACCAAGGTTAACACCTTGAACCAGATCTGGAACTCCACTGGAAGCCAGTGCAGCTGGCACAGCACATGATGAATGTGCGCTTGGATGGGCGTTCCGGTAAGGATGCGTGCCGCTGCATTCTGGATCAGCTGTAACTTCCGGGTCAGACCCAAGGGCAGTCCAGGATAGAGTGAGTTGCAGTAGTCTAGCCTGGAGGTGACCGTTGCATGGATTACTGTGGCCAGGTCCTGTGGTGAAAGATAGGGTGCCAGTTGCCTGCCCTGTCGAAGATGAAATAAGGCAGACCTGGCAACAGTCATGACCTGGGCCTCCATTGAAAGTGTAGCATCCAAGGTCACACCCAGACTCCTCACCATCAGGGAAGGTTTCAATTGTACCCCATCAACAGCTGGGAGCCGGTTCCCAGCTCGATTGCCCCATGATCCAGACACAGAACCTCTGTCTTCAGGGGATTCAATTTCAGGTGACTCTGATGTAACCATACCGTCACAGCCTCAAGACCCTTGACCAAGGAATCCAAAGCAAGATCAGACTGGCCATCTGTAATGATTCCAAGTAAATGTGTGCATGTATCTTTAAATGCTTGATGAGATAGGTGAAGAGTGGGGGGTGAAGGAGATGGATGAGTGAGTGATATGTGTCAGGCTATGGCATTCCAGACTTGATAGTCTGTTTCACTCCCTTCTGCAAGAAGACGAGGTCTTTTGATTTCAAAAGGTTTATTGTGAAAGACAGCATTCAAGCCCAGATGCGCATATTCCAGGATTAGAGATCCTGGCCGAGCAAAGCGTTGCTAGGAATAAATCTTTACAAGGGGTTCTTTGGGAGACAGTGGCAGTTCTGGCAGCAGGCAGGTCCATGCTAAGGCCGCCTGGCTTGATGACACTGTGGTTGTCAACCCTCCTGGAGATCCCCACAAATTACAACTGATCTCCAAATGACAGGTTTTAACATTCTCCGAGACATGGGGGCTTCTTAGGCTGGCCTATGTGGAATTATACCCCACATAGGTACTACCTGACAATTGATGCCAACCCACCTAGAGAACTCCGAGAGTTACAAATTATACCCCACTGAGGACCCTCCATATTATGATTGCCGTACCTGGAGATCACCTTCCATTTCAGCTGAACTCCATATGTCCTATTTTACCTAAATTGGAGACAATGGTGGTATTGGGTATTGGCAACTGGGTGTCTGAAGCACCTCCTTACAGTAGTTGTCAACTTGGGGTTTCAGGGGGCTTATATTTTCACCACTTCCTTATTCAAAGCCAAGTCTAATATAGGGTGCTTGGAGGGAGGCCACATTCGAGGCCTTAGGTCCAGAACCAGAGACTGGATCAGCACCAGCACATGTCCTCTTTTAGGGGACAGTCTCTGGAGTTCAGGGGTGTGTGAGTTGGGGTGATCCTAACATTATTTGGGTTTCAGGGGGCTTATATTTTCACCACTTGCTTATTCAAAGCCATGTCTAATACACGGTGTTTGGAAACAGGCCACATTCGAGGCCTTAGGTCTAGAACCCGAGACTGGATCAGCACCAGCACATGTCCTCTTGTAGGGGACAGTCTCTGGAGTTCAGGGGTGTGTGATTTGGGGTGATCCAAAGATTGTTTTGGGTTTCAGAGGGCTTATATTTTCACCACTTCCTTATTCAAAGCCATGTCTAATACTGGGTGCTTGGAGACAGGCCACATTCGCAGCCAAAGATTGTGGCCTGACACCAAGCACATGTGCTGGTGCCAATACCACCATTGTCTCCAATTTAGGTAAAATAGGACATATGGAGTTCATCTGAAATGGAAGGAGATCTCCAGGTACGGCAATCATAACATGGAGGGTCCTCAGTGGGGTGTAATTTGTAACTCTCGGAGTTCTCTAGGTGGGTTGGCATCAATTGTCAGGTAGTACCTATGTGGGGTATAATTCCACATAGGCCAGCCTAAGAAGCCTCCATGTTTCACAGAATGTTAAAACCTGTCATTTGGAGATCAGTTGTAATTTGTGGGGATCTCCAGGAGGGTTGACAACTGTCCGGGGTCTGAGGCACAGCCCCCGGCCTCAGCAAGAGGAAGCAGGGGGAGGCAGCCAGGAGACAGCAGTCCTGCCACCTCAGCCAGCAGCCAGGGCCAGAACCTGCCTACACCAGAGGGAGGGGGCAGAGGCAGGAATAACTGGGACCCAGCAGCAGCCCAAACGGGGCCCTTACCTGCAAAGGGGGAAAGGCAGCCACAGCAACTCAGAGCCACGCCCCAGCATCCACCCCAGCTTGAAGATGGCAACCTGGCTCAGGAGACGTTCAGAAGCCAGCCCCTCCAGGTGGAGCTGCTGAGGGCACTCTGTGGGAAGAGCTGGGCAGCCAGCCAAGGGGCTGCAGCTGGGCCCACCTTCTGTAATCAGCTCAGCCAGAGAAGCCCAGTAGCCAGCCAACATGGTGCAGCTGTGGCTGATCCCAGCAGCCCAGCCAGCTACCCCTGCTGCAGCAGCTTGAGACAGCCCAGGGCCATGCCATGGCTAGAAGACAGCAGCCTGGCTCAGGAGTTGCTAGAAGCCAAGCCTCTCCAGGGGGGGCTGCCACAGGCATTCTGGGGGAGGAGATGGGTAGCCCCGCCCAGCATTGCCGAGCAGGCAGCACGGAAGCCGGCTAAGGCAGCTCCTCATGAGCAAGGCCAGGCAAGCTCAGTAGCTCAGAGGCTGGCTGGGGCAGCCCCTCGTGAGCAAGGCCAAGGAGCCCTCAGCTGGGGATGGCTCACACTCAACCCCACCCTGCCAGCAAGGCAAAGGAGCCCAGAAGGGATTAGTGGAGGAACGCACAGCTGGGCCTGGTCAGGAGAGGGAACAAGCCTGGAAGGAGGGCGGGGTGGAGACAGGAAGCCCTATAAAGGGTGGCTGGGAAGGGCTCTGAGGTGGTGGGTGTGAGTAAGGAGTGATGATGTGGAGTGAGAGCAGTGCAATGCAAGAGTGGAGGCTTGGGGGAGAGTTCTGGAAGGAGGAGGCGATGGAGGACACAGAGGGTAAGCAGGCCAGGTTGAGCAGGCCAGCGAGTGGACTGAGAGGGAGTCTGGGTGATGTATACCGCCCCTCCTTCCACAGAGCAGGGTCCTGCAGTATCCCTGGTGCCCCTCTGATGCCAGGGCCGGCCCAGTTGGGGCCCCGCCCAGCAGCGACAGCAACAAGCCCTGACAACAACCACAGTGTCATCAAGCCAGGCGGCCTTAGCATGGACCTGCCTGCTGCCAGAACTGCCACTGTCTCCCAAAGAACCCCAGGAGCAGCGAAGGCTGAGGGTAAGGGCAGAGGCATGGACCAAGCACAGGAGTGCATGCCTGGCAGCCCACGGCCTTCCCCCTGCTGAGGAAATGTCAGGAGAGCCAGTACAGGATCTGATCTACTCCTCCTGAGTAGCAGAGATGAGCCAACTTGGAGAAAGAAGCAGCCCCTCGTGAGCAAGGCCAAGGAGCCCTCAGCTGGGGATGGCTCACACTCAACCCCACCCTGCCAGCAAGGCAAAGGAGCCCAGAAGGGATTAGTGGAGGAACGCACAGCTGGGCCTGGTCAGGAGAGGGAACAAGCCTGGAAGGAGGGCGGGGTGGAGACAGGAAGCCCTATAAAGGGTGGCTGGGAAGGGCTCTGAGGTGGTGGGTGTGAGTAAGGAGTGATGATGTGGAGTGAGAGCAGTGCAATGCAAGAGTGGAGGCTTGGGGGAGAGTTCTGGAAGGAGGAGGCGATGGAGGACACAGAGGGTAAGCAGGCCAGGTTGAGCAGGCCAGCGAGTGGACTGAGAGGGAGTCTGGGTGATGTATACCGCCCCTCCTTCCACAGAGCAGGGTCCTGCAGTATCCCTGGTGCCCCTCTGATGCCAGGGCCGGCCCAGTTGGGGCCCCGCCCAGCAGTGACAGCGACAAGCCCTGACAACAACCACAGTGTCATCAAGCCAGGCGGCCTTAGCATGGACCTGCCTGCTGCCAGAACTGCCACTGTCTCCCAAAGAACCCCAGGAGCAGCGAAGGCTGAGGGTAAGGGCAGAGGCATGGACCAAGCACAGGAGCGCATGCCTGGCAGCCCACGGCCTTCCCCCTGCTGAGGAAATGTCAGGAGAGCCAGTACAGGATCTGATCTACTCCTCCTGAGTAGCAGAGATGAGCCAACTTGGAGAAAGAAGCTTAATGAACCCAGCCTCACCTGTAGGAGAAACTCCCTTTATAAGGCCGCCGCTAGCATGGGATTAGCTAGTCACAATTGTGGTATTCTGGACTTGGCTGTTGGTGAGTTCTTCGGTTCTGGCTGCCTGAGCCTTGGTGGGTCACAGTCTTTGATTTTGGAATCTGTTACTTGACCATGGAGTTTGACCTGAGAATCTTTGTTGTTGGCCCTGTTGTCGTCAGAACTTGCCTCCAACCTAGTGAGTAGGATACTTTTAATCCTTCTGTTTCTATTTGTTGCTCTCCATTATACTCTTAGATTATGTTGCTGCTGTTTCTGTGGGTTTGTCATGAAAATATGGTTTAGAGCAAATTATACTAAGTGATACATGTGAACTTTGTTTTAGAATTTCATTAGGCTTTCTTGGTTTGGGGCATAAATTGAGCCAAATGTGTAAGTTTGGTTTTCTATAGTGCCTTTAATAAATATGAATCTGCCTTTCGGATCTCTTAGTGTATCTTTACGTTGGAAGGGTAAATATTTTTTTACTTTACCTTTTCAACATAAATTTTAAATTTCAGGCAGGGGAGAGACGGAGCTCTTTCACTGTGCTATCATTCTCTTCAACACCGACACCACACCCTCCGCTTTTCTCCATTTCTCAGCTTCTTCTGGTGGTAGCTAGGATATTTCACCCCATGAAGTAGGTTCAGGTATTTCTGCTGTTCTTAGTGCAGAGGTAGTCAAGTCAAGTTTATTATTACAGTCTGTGACCAGTACATATAAAACCATTTGCATATCAGTTTAAAAGCAGTTGAGACTGGATACCGGGGAAGAACGATGAATAAATATAAGAGTAAAAAAATAAGATCATCATAAATTAGTTGTTTAAGCTGCCTTGTGTGATTTACGTTGCTTGTAGACCTGGGCACAGAATCTTGCTACTTGACATGGTGTCTGGTGATTCCGATCAGACAAAAGATAATCGATTTTATTTGAACTTCCAGGGAATCTTTCTACTAATGGACTGATGGTTTCCGCTCTAATTTTACTATGACTTGGGCAGTTGAAGAAGATGTGCTCCATTGAGTCAATTTCTCTTAGGGGATAGGAGCAAAGCCTAAGAGAGTAATGGACAGCTTTAAACTTTCCTTCCAGAACAGCAGAGGGTAGAGTTGAACTTCTAGCTAAAGCAAATGCCCTTCTGGAGTTACTGGATTCAAGAAAGTAAAAATAGGCTGCAGGAGCGGCAATATATTTAGTAGTATCTGAAGAAATAAAACCTGGTGCTCTAAGAAAATGGTTGTCTTTCAATGTCTGTCACTCTCTGCTTAATGAGTGATTTTGCTCGGTCTAACCCCATGACTAGCAAACTTTGAGGGGAAAGACCCACTTTTCCCAGGGATTTTAGAGTCGCCTTTTGCCAATTGGATTGTCTTGGAATAACAGAGGGAGCAGACCTTGCAGATTTAGACGTCCTGACAGCCATTTGAAAATTGAAAGGATGGTGATTCTGGCCTCTACCCTTAACATTCCTGTTTCCAGTCTAACCCATGAGTTAGGCATGCATTCGGGCACTTGTAATAGAGCTCTAAGGAAATTGGAGTGCACTCTCTCAAGTTGAGAGAAAGAGGAGGATGGCAGCCCCAAGAATGATCCGTATACTAATTGGGCCAATGGTTTGGCTTTAAACAATCTGAGTGCAGCCGGTACATACTGCCCCCCTTGTGATCGATAGAATTTCAGTATACCGTGTGCTGTTTTTTCTCCCACATCAGCAATGAAGCTGCTATGTGTTGTTTTGGTACCTGAGGCTTGCAAAACTACACCCAAATATTTGAAGCTGGTAAGTTGTTCTAACTGATGCCCCTGAAGCTCCCATCGTCTGATCTTTGGATTTTTACCGAAAGCCAGGATCTTATTTTTTTGGTAATTAGTTAGAAGGTGTTCAGTATCACAGAATTGGGAGAATTTTTTTAGGGCTCGTTTCAGCCCTATGGGGGTCCTAGAAAGTAATACAGCATCATCTGCATAGAGCAGTACGTGAATGTGCCTATTTGCTAATTTGGGAGGGTGCAATCCAGGGGCATTCAAAAGGTTTACCAAATTGTTGATGTAGAAGATAAACAGAAAGGCGGCTAGAAGGCACACCTGCCTGTAAGTTTGAATGGGGTCAGTCAAATGCCCAATTCGGCTGCACCTTACTCAGGGCAGTTTGCTTGTGCATAGCCCCCAAAAGGGACAGCAGTCGCCTATCAATAGAGGAGGCCTGCAGTTTCCTCCAAAGTCTATTTCTAGAGACTGTGTCAAAAGCTGCTTTTAAATCAACAAATGCCCGGTAAAGTGATGCTTGGTCTCCTGTAGCGTATTTCTCTACAAGGTGTTGCATTACTAGGCAGTGATCTATTGTTGACCTGCCAGCTCTAAACCCAGCTTGCTCATCAGCAATTATATCCTCCTGTTCTAGCCAGTCTAAAAATTTCTTCAGCAGATGTTTTGTAGACAACTTGCTTACAATGCTTAGTAAGCTGATTGGTCTATAATTGGATGGATCCTCCTTCTTTCCCTTCTTATGGAAGGGGACTACTATAGCCATTCCCCAATCATTGGGGATGTAGCCGGTTTCATCAATATAAGTAAATAGGGAGGCTAGGAAAGTTTCCCACCAGTCCTTATTTGTTTTTAGTAATTCTGGAGATATTCCATCAAGCCCAGGGGCTTTTGCATTCTTTAACTGGCTAATATAAGCTTTTACCTCTTCGGCATGAACTGGGGGGGCATTTGGCCAGATTTTCTATTGTTAGGGCAGGAGGGGGTTGAATAGGATCATCATACATTTTTTTTTGCTCGTAGCTGCTTCAATTATATTGGCCCACCGTTTTCTGGTATGTTCTTTCTTACAGCGGGCAACCAGTGATTTATACTTCTTTTTAAAAAATGAAAGAGAACGATATGCATCTTGTCTGGTCTTTTCATCAGCTCTCAGTGCTAGCTTATAGGCATAGATTAAAGCATTTTTAGCACAAATACAGCTTTGATCAAACCAAGGTTTAGATGACAAATTGGTCTTGACCAGTTTTCCCTCTCGAGCACCTACCAAAAGTGGCCTTAAGGATTGGACGAGGTCATCATAACTCTTTAAAGGATTTTCAGATTTTGAGGAAACCTTAAAAGCTTGGCTATATAGTTGTAGGTTCTAGTGCAGAGGTATTTTTCCCTGCACTTGTTCCTCTGCAGCAAGTATGCTATGCGCATTGCTACAGCAGAATTTCCCTACTTTCCTCCCTTTTATTGCAGCCATGAAGCTGACTTTCTGCCCATTTCTTTCCAGACACAGCAGAATAGCTGTGAAGATTTTAGTGTTTTCCACTCTGCCTCTTCTCTTGGTGTTGCTGGGATACAGTTTGCTCTATGAAGTGGGTTTTTTTCTTAGCTCTGGAGGCAGTTTCCCACCTTTTCCCTTTTGTTTTCCTTCTCACTTCTTGCTTGGCTTCCTCAAGTTGCTGAAAAGTTTCTTTTTGTAGCATTGGAAGCTATTTCCCCACCTTTTTCCTGGCTGGCACAACAGAGTGTCTTCTACTCCCACCCCCTTCTCATGTTTGCTGTGAGACAATGAGAGAGAGAATTGTGTTGTACTTGAAAAGGAGATACTTTTGTCTGCAGTTACTTAATTTGTTTGCTTTCTTCTTTTTAGCTGGCTCTCTGGAGAGCGAAAAAGGAGTAGTTTCACTAAGGATTGTTCCTCTCAAGTTGACTGAGTCTTCTGAGATAACTTTGAGTAATTGAGAGGGCGGTAGCGGAACAGCTGCAGGTATACCTGGGTGATGCCTCTATCCTGGATCCATTCCAGTCCAGCTTCAGGCCCGGCCATGGTACAGAGACGGCTCTGGTTGCTCTCACAGATGATCTGCGGCGACACCTGGACCGGAGTGGGTCGGCACTGCTGATACTTTTAGATCTTACAGCAGCATTTGACATGGTCAATCATAATCTTTTGACCTGTTGCCTTGCCGATGTGGGGATTCGTGAAACAGCCCTGCAATGGCTGAATTCCTTCCTTCACAATCTAGGACAGAGGGTGGCACTCAGGGAACAGATGTCTGCTTACCATTCTTTGGTATGTGGCATCCCTCAGGGGGCGATTCTTTCCCCGATGCTATTTAACATCTATATGTGCCCCCTTGCCCCGTTAGCCCGCAGCTTTGGGCTAGGTTGTCACTGGTATGCGGATGACGCTCAGCTCTATCTGCTGATGGATGGTGTTATGACCTTTACTTTCTTTAGGGTAGATTTTTCTTTTAATCCATCCCTTAACCCTCTGGGTAGTCTGCTGCCACCCGGAATATTTTATTCCAAGATATTTTATTTAAATTTTCCCTTTGGTAACGTTCCTAAGCGTCAGGCTCCTTCGTGGTTCTATGTGGCCCTGAAGATAGGAATGGGATATAGCAATGACAGCTACACTGTTTTGCTATAGCAAAACAAAAATAAGCTTTTATTTATTCGAGAAGCGTATCGGTTTCATAAACGTAGTTCTCGGTTCTTAAAGTTACTTCATTTACTCTCATTCACACAGCTGGCCTCTCTTTCCCTGACTGAGTGTCCTTTCATAAACATGCTCAGTTCAGGTTCCACACAGGTTATATTTCTCTCATAAACACTTCAACATATTCAGGCAGCACACAGCTAGCCTGCTTTCTTCTGACTAAAAATTTTCTCTCTACTCTCAGTCTCAAACTGCATTCACTCCACCCACCCTCTCAGTCCTCAACCAATCATATTGTCAGAAACTGTTTTAACCTAAGTAATGCCATATTTAATCGTGTAGTGTTCAGACTTCTTTCCCTCCAGGCAACACCTACAAGGAGCCGATTCCATGGGAAAGGATCCTGTCTTATCTGCTGTTTCGACCTTGGCCAGCTCAGCACACCTCTGAGAAGTTTTGCTGTATGAACTCGGGGGGGGGGGGGAGGCTGGGCTCCGGGAGTGTGAAATGTAACAACCTTCGCTCTATGATTTATTCCTAGCAACGCTTTGCTCGGCCAGGATCTCTAATCCTGGAATATGCGCATCTGGGCTTGAATGCTGTCTTTCACAATAAACCTTTTGAAATCAAAAGACCTCGTCTTCTTGCAGAAGGGAGTGAAACAGACTATCAAGTCTGGAATGCCATAGCCTGACACATATCACTCACTCATCCATCTCCTTCACCCCCCACTCTTCACCTATCTCATCAAGCATTTAAAGATACATGCACACATTTACTTGGAATCATTACAGATGGCCAGTCTGATCTTGCTTTGGATTCCTTGGTCAAGGGTCTTGAGGCTGTGACGGTATGGTTACATCAGAGTCACCTGAAATTGAATCCCCTGAAGACAGAGGTTCTGTGTCTGGATCATGGGGCAATCGAGCTGGGAACCGGCTCCCAGCTGTTGATGGGGTACAATTGAAACCTTCCCTGATGGTGAGGAGTCTGGGTGTGACCTTGGATGCTACACTTTCAATGGAGGCCCAGGTCATGACTGTTGCCAGGTCTGCCTTATTTCATCTTCGACAGGGCAGGCAACTGGCACCCTATCTTTCACCACAGGACCTGGCCACAGTAATCCATGCAACGGTCACCTCCAGGCTAGACTACTGCAACTCACTCTATCCTGGACTGCCCTTGGGTCTGACCCGGAAGTTACAGCTGATCCAGAATGCAGCAGCACGCATCCTTACCGGAACGCCCATCCAAGCGCACATTCATCATGTGCTGTGCCAGCTGCACTGGCTTCCAGTGGAGTTCCAGATCTGGTTCAAGGTGTTAACCTTGGTATTTAAAGCCCTTCATGGACTGGGACCTCCATACCTGCGGGACCGCCTCTTCCATTACGTCCCCTGCAGGATGTTGCGCTCTGCAGACAAGCAACTCCTGGTGGTCCCTGGCCCAAAGGACATCCATCTGGCCTCAACCAGGGCGAGGGCTTTTCCTGCCCTGGCCCTGGCCTGGTGGAATGCTCTCCCGCTGGAGATCTGGGCCCTGTGGGACCTGTTACAGTTTTGCAGGGCTTGTAAAACGGAGATGTTCTGCTGGGCCTTTGGCTGAGTGCCAGCGAGTGTCCTTCTTCTTCCATCTAAGACCTCCATTTCTTCCGGAGCTGCCCTCAGCCATCTGCCATGCCTGTATACGGACTCCCAATATTTGTTTAAATAGCCTGCTCCTGGACTATTTTAATTATTTTTTAAAAAAATATTATTGATTTTATGTTTCTGTGATTTTAATGTTTTTTTAATGTTGTTAGCCACCCTTAGCCCATCTGTGAGGAGGGCAGGGTATACATCAAATAAATAAATAAATAAATAAAAAAGTTACGGTGAGCTTTTGAGCTGCTTGATGTCTGTGGACAGGACCATTTAGGGGGTGCTCAATAGGTTTTCTCAGTTGCATTTTTTTCAAGAAAGTAATCTGTATAAAACTATGCCCCTCTTGAGGTCTGTGCCCAAGGCGGCTGCCTAGTTGGTCTAATGGTAGCATTGGCCCTGTCTATAGTTATGGCAAACAGAAATGGGGAAAGGGGACAGCCTTGCCAAGTTCCCCTTGCTATATGGATATCTATTGAATGTACATTGTTAGTCCTAACTGTAGCTTTTGGAGAAAGATAAAGAGCATTAATGGCATTTTAGAATTGGTCGCCAAACCCATTTTTTGAAGTAAAAGTTTTAGATATGGTATTTCCACTTAATCAAATGCCTTCTCTATATCAAAGGCCAGAAGTAATGCAGGGGTTTTGTATGCTTCACAGAAATTAATTATAGTTAAAGTGTTACGTGTATTGTCTGGTCAAGGTGAATGTAGTTGGTTATTTAAATTTAGACAATGTTTTGGCAAATATGCTTGTAAAGATCTTTTGGTCTTGATTCAGTAAGGGTATTGGTTGAGAAGATTTAGTATTTGTAATACGGTTGTCCTTTTTTGGAGTAACTACTATTTCAGCCTCTGACCAAGATAGAGGGATGCTACCTCCTAACATAACAGAGTTGCATGTGGCAGTTAGTGGAGTTGAAAGTAGGTGAATGTATTTTTTTGTAAAAATTTGGCAGGGAATCCATCCCTGTCTGAAGCTTTGTTATTTTTTTCAAGGATTTGATAGTGACTGTAACATCTTCTGTTGTGACTGGTTGGTCCAGATATTGTTTATGTTCTTGTGAGGTTTTTTTTCCAAATTTCCTGTGATGATAAATAATTTAAAATATGATTAGTGTCAGGATTGTCTGATGTACAAATGGCTTGGTAGTATTCAGCAAATACATCGGCTAATTTTACAGAATTAGTTTGAGTTTTTCCTGGGTGCCTTTAATAGCTTGTATAGAATGTGAGGAGTTTTTTCCCTCTAATTTTCATGCAAGCAAGTTTATAGATTGGGTGGCCTTTTTTGTGTTCATCTTCTAGTTTTCTTATTCTAGATATCATTTCATTTCTAATGTTTTCTTTTTGCTCTTCATGACAGGAGGCAACGGAGATTAATTTCCCTCTAAGTACCACTTGCATAGCATCCTACATGTGGATTTGAGGAATGCCACATAGTTTGTTTCTATTGTTTAATTTCTAAAGCGACTTGAGAAGAAATTTATTTGTTAAATAAGTGATTTATTTAGTTTCCAATTTGTTTGATGTCATTTATTCTCAGTGTACATTCTGTCCAAGCATAGTCTGTCCACAACTTGTCACCAATCCTTGATGTAAGAGTTTGACTAATTAATTTAGGAGATAAGAATATGCCATTTAAATATGTAATTTAGAAGATAAGAATATGTAATCAATCCTTGTGTATATATTGTGGATAGAAGAGAAGTATGTATAGTCTGTTACCAGTGGGTTTTGAAGATGTCACTAGATCAATAGATAAAGCCTAAGAGCCATTAATTGATCTTAGCAGCTTAGTAACTGTATTGTTAATTTTAATTGCTTTGACACGATAGGCAGTAAAATTTAAAAGGTCATTCAGAGAGGAGTGATACAAACGTTTACTGCTGACACATTGATTTACCCATGCTGAACGAAAGCAGAATTGAAAGCCAAGAGAATCAAGTGTACTCTGCATGAAGACAGCTCGTCAGGTTGTTTTGCTCTACAAGCAGCTCTCCACACTGAAAGCAGTGAAAGCAGCTTTCTCAGTAATCATGCTTTGCGGTATTATCCAATACAATTTTTAAAGTTTGTATATGTACACTCACACATTATGCAATGCATTTATATTTTGTATCACTTTCATATTTATCAAAATACTTAATTTCACAGGTCAAGGGATGGTGTCATGGAAATATAAATAATAATAATAACTGTGCTTATATACCGCTCTTCTACACATATTAGTGCCTCACCCAGAGCAGTGAACAAGTTAGTGTTGTTCTTATCCCCACAATGGAGCTGGGGCTGAGAGGAGTGGCTGACCCAAGGCCACCTACTGAGCTCATGTCAGTAGTGGGATTCAAACCAGTAGACTGCTGATTATGGTTTAGAACACATACTTCGTGAAACATATGCATTCTAAATAACGCTGTATGAACATCACTGTAGTTCTTTTTCTAGTATGGTGTATAACTGGTGTTTTATCTTTGACAGCCAATTAAAAATAGTGAACAGTATCAGATACATGTTCTGTAATTGTTAGCAGAGACCAAGGATGATCTGGTCATGTAACTTTTCTTGTCATTTTTACTATCCATATCTCTTATCTTGCAGCTGGGCATAGTGGTACTTTTGGCTAGGTAGAATGTCACATGATTGGAAATAGTAAAAAAGAATTAAATTATGATTGGTTTGATATTTATCTTTGTTATCATATGAAAAGATCTTAGATTTCTGCATAAGATAATATATAAAAATGGTAATCCAAATAGCAGATCAGGGTTTTGGCCAAAAGAAATCTCATGAAGATCTAGGCAGGAAACTTACCCTTGTAATATGTGCTGCGGTAACTTGAATGCATTTCATCGTTAATCTGACTGAGTTAGATTTCATTAAGAAATGTTAGGAAACTTAATTCTTGTTGTGTTCATCTGTTCTATTTTTCTATGTTTTATTTAAATAAACATTTATATTTTTATACCTCACGTAATGAAAACGACTAGCGTTTGTTAATGAAAGAAGCCATTAAACTCTTAGGAGGAGTCTGTCTCCTGGTTGGGAGAGTACAACAAAAACATACATCCCGTTTATTTTGTACTGAAAAGCAGTTTCTCTAAAACAGAGAAACTTGTTTTCAGTTCTCACTTGAAGGTTTCAAGCTGCTCAGGATTTAAGATAAAACCTTCAACCCATCTCTACCGAGTATTTAATACTTTTTACTTAATGTTTAAAAGTTATGTTTAATATTTATGCCTAATATGTTTATAGAAGCAATACTGTTTGAATTATCTATAAACTTATTTGAGTTGGATTGTTAGTAAAATTACAATTTTATGAAATTTTTACCATTTTATAACATTACAACTTTGTACCAAAAAAATTTTGCATGTAGAAGAGGTTGCCAAAAATAAAATTCCCCATCCCCATCCCCGGATGAGGATGAGGACGAGGATGAAGACAAAGACAGCCGGGCCCCTGGGGGTCACGGCTCTGCCGCTTCCCCCGATGCCCCCCGCCCCGCCTCATCTGGAGGAGATCCAACAGATAATGGGCTAATATGCAAGTACAAGCAAGCAGCGGGAGGCAGCACCACAGTGAAGCCAAGGACTATTGCTGCCTGTCTCCCTTGGCTCGTCTTTGCCTCACTTGCCTCATCATTGGTCATCTGTGGCTGTGTCCCAAATAGATATAGAAACGTTACTTGGAGCATCCAGCCAGGTAACTCCTCTTCGCCTGAGGCTAAGTCGCAGGCTACCAACAGATAATTTTTGGGGTGGAGGGAAGCGAAAAACATGGTCTGGGTGTGCTTTCAGTCCCGAGTCTGCAGAAAACTGCCGTCTGTTTTGTGCTGTTCCGTGAGCATATTGGCATGGAATGGGTTAATTAAAGGGTGCCAGTCCAGAGTTTTCATTTCTAAAATATTGTTCTGGAGTGTCTCTAACACATCTCCCTCTTTTTTGTGGCACTGGCCTTTCTTTAGTCTCGTTCTGGCTTTTACCCTGTCCCCAAATGATGCTAGGTCCTTCCTTCATTGACGACCCGACCGTCCGTCTCATGTCAATGAGCGACCTGGAGAACATCGTGCTTGCTCTCCTCTCCCTCATTTCTCTAGGCCTGGAGCCCCACTGCCTCAGTGTAGGCAAAGATATCAGGGGTTCCGCTGCCACCTGTGGTCGAGCTCCCAAGTCCCTCTGGACGTCCTGGGTACCAACTCTCTCGGGTACGAGGGGATACACAGTAGCAGGACCAGACTCCGTTCCCCCCAGAACGGGTTGATTTATTGTAGTAGGTTCCACTCCTTCCGTACTGGAGACATAAGGATAAAACAAAGGGTCCCTGTCGGGCTCGGCCTTGGTATCCGTCTCCTCCAGCCAAGGCATTGGAACAGAGGTGATTCGTAACAAAATGTCAGACTGTGGCTTGCTAAAAGTTGCAACTCAGTCTGCCTCTTGCAATAAGACAAAAGTCCCTTGGTTTGAAAAGGCTTTACTGGAGATAAACAACCATTAGAGTACACATTCCAAGATACACAGATCTTAGCTGAACTAGGAAATTGTTACGAATGCCAAGCAAAGGCTGAGGTACAGCATGAATAGTTCCCTGAAGGCCCCATCCTCCCCCACAGTTCTCAAAACAAATGGCCCGAGGGTGAAAAAGTGAAAGTTTCTCAAGGGTGTCAGGAAGAGAGATATATGTAGACACAACATTCCTCTTCTCTCTGTAAGCTTCCATCAATAGGCTTCCCGCCTGCAAAAGAAACACTTAATACACTGACAAGATTAAAATGGAGTCTCTTTGGTTTAAAGATTGCCTTTGCCTTTGCCTTTGCCTTTGCCTTTGCCTTTGCCTTTGCCTTTGCCTTTGCCTTTGCCTTTGCCTTTGCCTTTGCCTTTGCCTTTGCCGAAGACGAAGACGAAGACGAAGACGAAGACGAAGACAAAGACAGCCAGGCCCCCGGGGGTCGCGGCTGCGCCGCTCCCCCCGACGCCCCCCGCCCCGCCTCCGGCGGGCCGGGGGCCCCCGGGGGTCGCGGCTGCGCCGCTCCCCCCGACGCCCCCCGCCCCGCCTCCGGCGGGCCGGGGGCCCCCGGGGGTCGCGGCTGCGCCGCTCCCCCCGACGCCCCCCGCCCCGCCTGACAGGCTATGAAATACCAAAATATCCAAAAGTAGTAGTTTTAGGCTATTTTAAAAACTGCATCAGGACTGACAATACAGAATTGGTTATAGCTTTGGTAATAGCTGCAACGATGTATATCACTGCAAAATGGAAATCTACTAGCCTACGATCAATGATGGAATGGCATAGATGCATCTCAAAAAGAGCATTATGAACAAAATTGACTAATTATAAGAAGGAAACAAAAAGGAATTAAACTAATATATCGTAAAGAATCAAACTATTTGTTTAATACTAGAATACAAAATTTCTGAATGCTGTACAAACTTATGTATTTTTTAAAGGTCAAAATTAGCTCATTTAATTGGGGCTAAAAGCATACTGGCAGCATCGATATAATCCAGGCTTAACATATTTGTGTTTCATCAAATCCAAAAAGCCCGAATCTGCACTAGCTGAAGCTTCCAAGCCATCTTCAAAGGCATGTTACAGTAGTCAAGGCCACTAGCACTCAAGATGATTGCACCTCCTACCTTGAGTATATTTTCAGTTACTTTGGCTGTAATGTCTCTTTCTAGTCTCCTCTTGCAAAAGTCCCTTTGAATTCAATAGTGCTTGTTCACACAGCCTGGAATATCCTATGGGATTCCTGTTGCTTTCAACAGAATGGGCATGTGGCACTTTCCTTGTCCGTGGGTGACAATGGAAGACCTTCAATTGTATTTGTGATTATGCCATGTTCCATTTATTTTTTATTTATTTTATTTATATTTAATTTATATTCTGCCCTCCCCACATCAGCAGGCTCAGGGCAGATCACAACCAAGTTTAAAAACATATTTCATGATAAAACATCCTAATACATAGATTAAAATACATGTAAACATATTCACACACATACACACACACATATATATGTGTATGTATGTATGTAAACACAGCGGCACATAATCCAGACGACCCCCTATTTAGCCATCTCCAGTGTATTTTGCCAGGGATGTATGAGAGATGGAGGTGTCACTAGTACGGCGGGCATATACTGTGCTCTCCCGGCTAGGGGGCACCACCCGGCATCAACCATATGCCTGGCGGAACAGCTCCATCTTACAGGCCTGGTGAAATGTTACTAAATCTTGCCAGGCCCTGGTCTCATTGGCCAGAGCGTTCCACCAGGCTGGGGCCAGGACTGAAAAAGCCCTGGTCCTGGTCGATGCCAGGTGGGCCTCCCTAGGGCCAGGAATCTTTAATAGATGCTTATTGCTAGAGCGAAGAGTCCTCTGGGGTTCATATGGGGAGAGGCGGTCCCGCAGATTTAGTATTCCCAGTCACTTGAAACTCAGATGTAGAGGTGCTTGTCTTCTCTAAGAGCAGGTAATATGTGTTCCTTATATGCATAGGGCATAAATGATGGAACTTCAGTACTTGTGTACAGAGCACAGCAGTTTAAAGATGGTCACTGGAGCTTCTGGATCAATGCTAATATCTTTAAATTGTAACCAAAAAGCAAGATTCACATGGA
This sequence comes from Eublepharis macularius, assembly GCF_028583425.1. Taxonomy (NCBI): domain Eukaryota; kingdom Metazoa; phylum Chordata; class Lepidosauria; order Squamata; family Eublepharidae; genus Eublepharis; species Eublepharis macularius. The sequence goes on from NC_072796.1 coordinate 53,254,079, forward strand.
TGCTTAAGTGTGAAAACCAGGTAAGTGGTTTATTAATCCACAGCAACCCTCTGGCTATATGAACCCAGGCATAAGGAGATAAATAAGGTTTGCAAGACACAAAACACTTTAAAAGTCAGGGTGATGCACTGCAGTCTCTCTAACAAAATGAAGTAGTTCACTAAACATTTACAGGTGCTTTTAAAGAACTGAAAAGGTGTCAAGTATTACAAAGCCCCTACAATAGAAAGACAATAGATTAGAAAAAAGTTCCCTGATGGTAGCCAAAAATCTGTGCAAAAGTCAGTCCTAATGTTATACTTTGTTCCTTCCTATTTAGATATAGATAATTAAGCTCTCTCTCCCCCTTTTTTCCTGAGGGACACCAGGAAAAGAACAAAGTTATTAATATTCTATTGCTACTTAAAATGATCAAACAGATAAATTTCCCAGGTATTGAATCCTGCTGGCAATGGCACAAAAACTACCAAACTCCTTCTCTCCTCCCTAAATACCCCAAAGTGGCTAACTCATAAGATATATGTTTCCAGGATAAAAAGAATATACTATGCTATAGAGGTCTTGTATATACATATTTTTCTCTACTGGCACATTCCTCCAATTCAAGACAGTTTGATGGCTTCCTAAGCCATCAGAAAGCAACTCATCTGGAGGAACACACCACCAGCAGCAGAATATGCTGGTGTCACTTGAGCAAAAGCACACGCTCCAACCCATAATTTACAGAAACAATAAGAACTGGTACATGCCAATTTATTATACACGTATGCATGTAAATACAATTGCATTTTGGAATGCTATATCTCACCCTGAATTGGATGGCCAAGACTAACCTGATCTTTCCAAATCTCAAAAGCTAAACAGCATCATCTCCGGTTAGTTGTTGGATGGGAGACCACCAAGGGAAGTCCAAGATATCTATGCAGAGCCAGGAAATGGCAAACCATCCCTGTTCATTTCTTGCTTTGAAAACCCTATGGGTTTACCATAAGACAGCTGTGACTTGATGGCCCTTTACACACATATGTTTTATTCCTTTTTAAATTTTAATTTCCATGGCACAACATTTCCTAGTATTTAGTTTTGGTTATTATAGTATTGGAGGCCACAGGATCACAACCATTTTAATAATTCCAGATCACTGGATTTCCCAGAATATATTGTCCTCTGAAAATACATTACTAAACCCCCTAACTTTCAGGGATCGGATTCAAACACGAGCTGTTTTTCAGTGACCACATGAAACTGACATCATATGGAAGATGCTTGTTTATGTGACAAGCTGTGGGGCTTTCAAAACAGTTCATGCAAGTTTCACCATATTGGAAATGGGAAAAAAAAATAGAGTATGGTAAAAATATCAGGAACTGCATGGGGAGCTTCTCTGTACCAATGATTTGTCACATAAAACTGTCTCCACATGGCAGCTGCACTACTTCCTGAATCATTTAGTGGACTCCATTGCACTCTGCACCGATCTATTCCTTAAAATCTATTAGGTCTTTGATGCATTGGGATTGGAATTAAGAGCTAGAAAATTAAGAGGATAGTTTGTTGTAGATATAAATCAGCCAGTGGACTCGGCACATACACACACTACTTTGAACTGCTATCTCTCAACAAACAACAATATCTGCCTATGTTATAGCTGTCAGGTCTTGCCAGTTACTTCCCCAAACACTTCACTGCATCACTCTGGTCTATGAGTTAAAGATGGTTTTTATTAAGGAAAGATACTAGTTTCAGGGATCTACGACAATGGAATTGACTGTAATGCCTAAAGGTAGTAAAGCAGGGTCAGTTATAGGATACTGTCTCTGCTCCCCCCCACCCCTTGATGGGAAGGAGAGGCCATTGAAGGTTTTGACATGCATTGCTTGGGAAGAAGGGAGCAGGAAGGAAAGAAGTTCTACACAGTCTCTGCGTTTAGTCCAAGGTCATTTTCCCAGGCCTCAGTAGGAACTCATCTCCAAAATACCTTGCCTAAGAGATAAGTGGTTAGCAATAAAGCAGACAGAGTACAGGTTTCACTTTGCACCTGCTCAGAGGCACTGCAGCACAATACGATAACACAACACAGTTGATGCATGGCAGATGTGCTGATAGCCTGACAGCCTATCTGACATTCTGCCCCACAAAGAACCACCTGCCCCCCCCCAAGGAACTATCCAGCCCCTGGCTTTTCTGAGTACTTATTGTGAGATGTACTAATTGAGGGGCATTAATATCAGATGATTTAACCCATTCCACGTTACTCTTGTCAAAATAAACCCATTGAATTAAGTAATACAGTTCTCCACGCTTCAATTTAGAGTCCAAGATAGCTTCCACTTCATGGTGAGGTTGTCCATTCATGATGAGAGGGGGCAGGACCCCAGGTTCCGGATGCCATACATCAGGCAGTGGTGCTTTCTTCAAGAGCCTGAAATGAAACACAAGGTGGATATGTTGTAAATTCTTAGGCAGTTTAAGTTCCACAATTACATCATTGATTACTCTGATGACCTCAAAGGGTCCCAAATATTTCCACCCCAGCTTTTTACTTGGTTGCTCTCCCTGCAGATTTTTGGTGGAGACGTAGACTTTGTCTCTCACCTTCAGCTCCCAAGGGGTGGAGCGCTTTCGATCAGCTTGCATTTTGTAATCCTCTTTGGCTTCGTCCAATGATATCATGGCCCATGGTCAAGCTGGAGTATCAAGGGGCCACAGCAAGCCGGGAGGCTTCCCTCCCCTTTTCTTCCCCATTAAGCATACCTGGCAACTGGAACATATTGTGACACATCACACCTCCTTTTAGGCCACCAAAATTGTCTCTGCGCCTCTGTTTTGAGGTATCCAAAATGCCCAGCTAACTTGGCATCATGAGAAGTCTTTAGGACCTCCCCTCTCAGACTGGCAGGAATATAGAATTTCCATTGCCTGTACCAGCCTCCATGTTCTCCTTGCTCTAGTTCATCTGCTTGGTTTTGAGAGGCTAACTAGTCTAGAGTTTAAGAACTTTTCTTATGATTGCCAGATCGCAAGCTGTTAATATCACCTGGACATCATGTTATTCCCGCGTCCATCCCCCATGAAGGAGCCGGGATGACAATTGAGGCAGTCCTGTATAAGCGGGAATGGCAGGTTCCCAGCACCCCTTTTCTGTTACAACTGGTTGATTTAATTTTGGAGAAAAATTATTTCCAGTTTCCAGATCAATTTTATTTTCAAATCAGGGGGGTGGCTATGGGGTGCGCCGCCGCCCCTAGCATTGCCAGTCTTTATATGGCAGATTTGGAGCACAGACTGATATTGGCACCATCCGAGAATCCCTTTTTTGATAGGATCATCACATACAGAAGATTTATTGACGACCTATACATTTTGTTCCATGGTGGAAAACAGATAGACTCGTTCATACTCTGGATGAACCAACCGGACACCAATATTAAATTCACTGCTGAACATCGTAAGAATTGTATCAGCTTTTTGGACATTGTAACTTACCGCACGGACCATGAAATAATTGGGGTCAGACCCTTTAAAAAGGGGACTGATAGAAACTCTTATCTGGACTTTCAATCATTTCATCCCCTCTACCTCAGACAAAATATTCCATATGGGCAGTTGTTGAGACTGAAAAGGAATTCGTCCTCTCAGACAGACTATAGGAGGGAGAGTAAGAGGATGGCAAGAGCATTTTTGGATAGAGGTTATCCTGCTGCAGTTGTGAGAGAGGCTCAATACAAGGCGGATGGGACATTGAGAAGGCAGTTGTTCCAAAGAAATAAAGCTGATAGTGCTGACCCAGTGCATTATTCTTTGGAATATACCTCTTTAACTAATGATATAAAGAGGATAGTGAACAAACACTGGCATTTGGTCTCCCACGTTCCATGGTGCAGTGCACCCTGTAGAATAGGATTTAGACGAACCAGAAATTTGAAGGATTTTCTGGTTCATACAAAACATATGGTGGGAGTTGGGGGTAGTGTTTTACCAACGGGACATTTCCTGTGTGGACACTGCTGGGTGTACCCCCTGGTTTGGCAAGGGAATGAGTTAGAAGTAGGAAGTACACCTACTAAGATCCACCTCTCTCATTTTTCCACTTGCCAAACTCATTCCGTGGTGTACTTAATAAGCTGTGCATGTAGTAAACTGTACGTTGGGATCACTATTCGACCTGTGCATGTACGGATATTAAAACATCTTTCTAGAATTAGGAATCAGGTCATGGAGGCATCATTAACTGAGCATTTTATTAACCACCATGCTAATGAGACAGAATTTAAGATTACTGTTCTGTTTGTGCTACCAAAGGAGTCTCAAATATCCAGGCAGAAAGTTCTTTTGAGACGGGAGGCGGAGTGGATGCACAAACTAGGAACTTTCTTTGGTGATTCTTTGGTGAGTCATTGTCTTTGGTTCATTGAAATTGTCACTGTAAATTTAAGGTTAAATGAGGACAGAAAGCACTGTATCTTTGAAAATTTTGCATTTATTTATAGAATATTGCTTGTCTGGTGGTTGTTTGATTGGCCCCTGAGGAAGTGGGCATCACATGAAACAAGCTAACTTTGCTGGCCGCTTGTAGGGTGGGGGGGACCCCTTCGGGGGCCCCATTCCATCTTCACTGCTCCACCAACCTAAAAAAGAAAAAAAAAAACAACTACAAAAGATATCATTTTAATTGCATTGGAGAATTGTCGCTAAAGGACATTCCTTCTTCTCGCAGAACTCCGGGTTTTTTTTACAAAACTCACCCCTCTGGACACTGGGACATTGAATATCACCTTGAAGGGTGTATTGGATGATAAGTCTTTTGAAAATATTGTATGAGAGTTGATCATTATTTTTGCATTAAGTATAGCATTTAAGAAATATTATTCACTGAATCTTTCCCTGGTGTGGGTTTCTTTTGTTTGGCATTTACTTGCGGGGAAAGCCTCTTTATTTTTGGATATCGTCATGTGAGGTGGGTGTGGCTGAGAGAGCTCTGGAAGGACTGTGACTTACCCAAGGTCACCTGCTGGCTTCAAGTGGAAGAATGGGGAATCAAACCTGGCTCTCCAGATTAGAGTCCAGCCACTCTTAACCCCTGCACCAAATAAATACATACACACATAAATAAATAAATAAATAAATAAATAAATAAATAAATAAATAAATAAATAAATAAATAAATAAATAAATAAATAAATAAATAAATGTGATAACATCCCTAGACTGGACCTATGGAGACTGCTGCTATTTTATTGCCCAACAGAAGAGATTAAAATGCCGCAAGGGTTCAGTTTTGATCAGGTCTGCAGCATGATGAGATGAAGCACTCTTGCCCCCCCCATGTCTTTTCAAGTACTGAAATGGCCACCCCTGGCATTGGAAAAAGTACAGGGGAGAACAAGGGTGCCCAGTCCCACTATGCTGTGGGCAGGGCCGGATCTAGCATTGCCGGCACCTGGGGCAACCATTGCTGGGCCTCGTGTGCACGCGCAGTGCGCGCATGCTCCCAATGCAGTGTGATGACGTCATTTTGGTGACATCATCACGCGGGCACCAGAGGCAGCGTGCGGGGCTGGGAAACCGCCCGTGCCAATTGTTTCTCCGCAAGCGAATGGCGTGGGAGGATTTGCAGCCCCCCGCGCTGTCTTTCGCCTGTCCCGTGGGACAGGGGGCGGCCGGCTTGCCGCATGCCCCCTGTCCTGCAGGGCAGGCAAAAGGCAGTGTGGGGGGCTGCAAGGCTGCCCGCGCCATGCTGCCCTCTCTCCTGCGGGGGAAGTGAATGGCATGGGTGGCCGCGCTGCCTTTTGCCTGCCCTGCAGGACAGGGGGTGCGTGGCAAGCCGGCTGCCCCCTGTCCTGCGGGGCAAGCGAAAGGCAGCACGGGAGCCTGTGAGGCTGCCCGCACCATGCACCTGCCCCGCGGGACAAGGGTGGCTGGCTGCTCCCTCTCCTGCGGGGCAAGCGAATGGCAGGGGCGGCCGCGCTGCCCTTTGCCTGCCCTGCAGGACAAGGGGTGCACAGAAAGCCAGCCGCCCCCTGTCCCGCGGGGCAAGCAAAAGGCAGCGTGGCTGCCCATGCTGCCGCCTGCACGCTCCGGCAGCTGGGAGCTGCTCCCGGCACCCCTCCCTGGTGGTGCCGGGGGCAGACTACCCCCCCCTGCCCCCCTCAATCCAGCCCTGGCTGTGGGCCTAATCAGGATCAGGCCTGCACAGCTTTGAAAATTTTCCCTGTTAGGCACTAAAAGGCAGTGGCATCCCTAGGTCCAATCTGTGCCCTTAGGCACATGGAGCCCTAAGTTGTAGCAGAGGATTCTAAGTGTTGATGCTAGGATACTACTAACACATACACATAGTCCTTGTGAGGCATTACTATCATCCTGCATTAACCTGAGACACACCCATTGCCAAAGAAAAGTGGGAAAGCTCTCTTTCAGCCTCGCTTCTCTAGCATTACTGATCTTCTCTTAAAGACTCATAATAAAATTTCAAGGGTTTGCCAGAATGGTATTCGTCAAACACTGCTCTATTAAATGGCTAGGATCCTGGAGCTTTCTTTCCTGATGGAACACTTAAATGATATGTAGCAAATATTCATTTTCTCCTAACAATCATAATTAATACCATTTTATTTAGTCAGTGCATTTGGTCATTCCCCCTAATGGATGCTTATATGATCTCCCATCCTGTATTTTAGCAGATGAGACATCCAGATGTCAGGTAAAATTTTATTTTCCTTGAAATCAGTAGACATATTTCATTCAGATTATATAGTAGTCTTCTATGGGCATATAGAATGTCTGTGTCAGAACTAGGATGATCACTCTTGAGTTTTTCAGCTGATCCCCTATTTCTTCCTTTGCTGCCTCTTGGAGCTATTGTTTCATATTTTTGAAAATGAAAAACCATCAAAGTCATTTCTGACACCTACAATGTGAAATAATGGCACAAATAAAGAAAGATGTAGTCTTACACCTAATGACCTCATATTGATGTAAGCATAGAAATGGCTCATTAGAATGATTTAATGTGCTATCTGTAAAAACTAAATCAAAATAATCTATGGAGTAGAATTTAGATATTACAGAAGCATAAAGACAGTTGTTTTTGCTACTTCCAAGAACTGCAACTTTGGACATTGGCAAATAAGAATATGAGAGAAGGCTCAGCAATTGACGTAACATGTTGCAGTCTGGGCGTGGCCAGAGGCTTTTCTAGCAGGGAAGGAAGGCTGAGAACATCTTTGCTCATTCAGCCTTATCCTTGATATGCAGGGTGTATGAAAACAAAGAAGTCAATGGGCCATAACATGCTAGACATACAGGCTAAATGCAATCATATAACATTTAAACTGAATAAAAAAAATACAGAAAACCCATTGCATCTTCAACACTAGGCTATAGTCCTCAAAAACTTATGCTAGTATAAAATTTGGTTCTCAGCAGCCAAAAAAGACTCCACCTCAGGCCAGCTGGAGTTAAGTGTCTTTTATAAAATTCCTGCTTGGCCCTGAGGTGACCAGTCAATCTTGTAGAACAACATGGGCTGATCTATGGAGAGTTGTCATCATGCTGAAAAGCTTGCAGCATAGAGGTGGGTCTCCAATATAATGGACACTGTCATTTCACCATAGGCCAGCTACCATAGGCCAGCTACCTGTCTTGGTAGCAAGCCAATAAAGCCTCATATCCCATTTCTTATAATGGGCACGGATGCTGGCATAACAGCCTTCAACTACATGTATAAAGTAGGGGGTGAAATCATTAGGACCATGATGAACCATGCATACACACACACACGTGTGTGTGTGTGTGTGTGTGTGTGTGGCCAAAGCAACATAAATATTTTAATTTGTGCAAACTTTAATTCTAGCTGCTAGTATAATAGCACCCTGACCTGGATGGCACAGGCTAGCCTAATTTTGTCAGATCTCAAAAGATAAGTAGGGTTGGTTCTGGTTAATACTTGAATGGGAGACCACCAAGAAAGACCATGGTTGCTATGCTCAGGCAAGCCATCTATTTTAGTCTCTTGCCTTGAAAACCCCGCAGGGGTCAGCATAAGTTGGCTGCATCTTGACAGTACTTTACACACACACACACACACACACAGAGTGTAATAGCATCTATAAACTGCTAGAAGTGAGTGAGAGAGAGAGAAAATAGCTTCCATTCCTCAAGTAATCAGAACACGTGTATCATTTCTGCCACTTGATGATTAGGAAAGCCAAGCCTCATGGGTGAAACTATATGCTTGGTCAATGATGTGGTTTATTAGATTGAGCCATTATTCCCACAGAAATCAAGAAACTTTAAATATTGTCTTCTGGATTATACCCATTATTCTCAAATATTTTTTCACAGAGAAGGTAAATTTTATTTTGTACAACTATAATTTCAAATAAATAGGAAAAAATTAAGATTGGAAATTTTTTTGGGAACAAGTTTATTCCAATCAAATGCTGTGCAAATGAAAAGAATCGGTTGCTCTGGAGATGGAATACTGTTATGGCCATTCATATTTTGCATGGTGCTGAATTCCTTATTTGATGTACCACACAAAGGTCCTGTGTCTCAGATTCACAAGCCTTCAGAAATGGTTAACAGTAAGTTTTCCAGCTGTTCAAAGCTCTCATGGAAAGTCATGCTAACAAAAAGAGCAAAAATTGCTTCTAAGAGAGCTCAGGTCAATCTCATGCAGTGTTGGGGAAATTGGAACTGAAATCTTGTTCAGTGGAAAATGAGTGCCCAGAATGGCAAACTAGCAAGATGACTTCCTGGTGCCCTGAGCGCTAAATAAAGACACTATTCCTAGGAGAATGTGAAGGGGAAAGGCAACCCCTGTAATGGCACTGCTGAGAAGAGGGCCTCCTGCTGGGGAATGGCAGTGTCCTCACAGGGATTAGCGGCTTCATCATAAGCAGAACCTAACATTTTCCAAAGGCAATCTTCTGGGAGATTCAGTAGATGGGCAGAAGGGAAGATTTTTTGTTGTTGTTCTTTTGTTGTCCCAGGCCTGCAAAGGACTCAGTTTTCATTATATTTAAGGGTCATAAATTAAAAATAGAAGACACTTGCTGTTGACCTCCAACCATCCCAATTTACCTGGGTCAGCATCAATTTGCCTTTTGCAGAGGAAAGCCCCTGTTCCTCAATAGTCCCACTTGAAAAGCAGCAGCTGCACTTATTTTGGCATTGGGTTATTTTTTGACCAGTGCCATGTGCACGTTGCTTAGAACTGAAGTCTTAAGATGTGCATCCCATAGCTGTTCTCTATGTTCATCTGCAGAAGCCAAAACAAAAGAGTCTAATAAAAGTCTAATAAAGTCTAATAAAATAATAATAAAGTCTAATAAAATGCATTATGGAATAAGCAAGGGGTCCCCAACTTTGCTAGCTTTGTCTAGCTTTAGAATTTTGAGGTTTAATTTGGGCACCGAATCTCTACTATATGGTGGAGCTAATCACATAGTGACTGATAGAAAATTGCAGCCAATCACAAAATGGCTGCCCTAGGGCACACCAATCACAAAATGTTGGGTGTGGTTCCCCAAAACATTGAAGGGTTCCAGGCTAAGTGACCTTCTGTGATGGATGGAAACAACAGTTGTAGAAAAGTTGCTACATGCAAACACAAAGGTGATACCTCCTGGACTGTTCTAAAGCTCTGCTTGCATTGAAGAGGAGGATCTCTTGACTCTTGACCCATAGGAACAAAATGTCATGGGGTTCAGCGGCCTGCAGTGAAAGGGGGAGGTTAGACAGTCATGCTCTGCAAGTTCTGTTCTACCTTTTTATCTATCATGCCTTTCCTTCTACAAGGGCTCAAGGTGGCTTAGACAAATATGTAGTAAATCATTCTGAAATACATAAAATATTACCAAAATAAATTAAATTATAATACATTAACACACCAAAAATCCAAAACTGTCCAACCAGATACCCCAGAAAGCCTATAGAAGGGGCTACTACCCCCTAGTAACTGGTGTTCACAGGTACACTGTCTCTGAACATGGAGGCCCCACTTAGCCATCATGGCTAATAGCTGTTGACAGCAGTCTGCCTAAACTTATTTTAAATCCATCTTTTAAAATCCTTTGCTACATCTTGTATAACCCACAAGGGTCATACAGTGGCTCCTGAACACAAATGGCTGGACCCAATGTATAAATGTCCTGGCTGGAAATGATGGGATGTAATGTTGGGAGATCTCCAGTTACCGTCTGGAGCTGGCAGTTATACATTTCAGGCCCTTTTTAAAAGGCCTGTCTCATATGAGAATTTTGTCCTACATTTGACTGACAGTGACCTATCATATTGATCTGGACAAGGACCCCAGAATGAGAGACTGTTTTCTAGAGGCTTAGGCAAAGAGCTCAGGATGCTGCGATAGTCAAAAGTTAGCAAACAGAGAACAATAGCTGAGGCAAAGGGCCATTTTAGCCAGGAGGAGACAGAAAGATTTCTAAGAGAAATTAAACATCTTAAAAGAAATATTTTAAGTAATATAACTATACAAGTTTAACAGGAATTAAGTATTCTGATTACCAGATAAAAATCTCAGCACTGTCACCAATATTTAAGTTGTATTTGAAGGTCTGATGATAAAGTAATCTGATGTTATCAAGTTTAGTTTGGTCACGCTTCCTGTAGGGATAAATGTCTAGTCTACAGCAAATGAGTCCCCTAAAATCTTCATTTTAATAATTAAAGTATTTTTAAAGGATATTTTTAGTGAGCAGTAGGTATGAGATAGTTCTTGCTAGAAACTGTATCATGCACAGCATATTCTGTTTGAACATAACTTAATGACTTGTGAAAGAGTCAGTAAAATTGACCCAGGATTCACTTAAGGCTTTAATTAATTGATTGATTTGATTTATACCCCGCCCTCCCCACAGATGGGCTCAGGGTGGCTAACAACATTCAAAAAATACATTAAAATTCACAAAAACATAAAATCAATAATAATTTTTAAAAAGTCATTAAAATAGTCCAGGAGCAGGCTGTTTAAACAAATATTGGGAGTCCGCATACAGGCGTAGCAGATGGCTGAGGGCAGCCCCAGAAGAAGTGGTGGTCTTAGATGCAAGAAGGAGGACACCCGCTGGCACTTAGCCAAAGGCCCGGCAGAACTCCTTTAAGTCCTAGTACTTTTTAGTGAAGTGGTGTAGAGTGGTAAGCTGCAATACTGTAGCCCAAGCTCTGCTCACAACCTGAGTTCGATCCTGGCAGAAGCTGGGTTCAGATAGCTGGCTCAAGGTTGACTCAGCCTTCCATCCTTCCGAGGTTGGTAAAATGAGTTCCCATTTTCCTGGGGGTAAAGTGTAGATGACTGGGGAAAGCAATGGCAAACCACCCCGTTAAATGTCTGCCAAGAAAACGTCATGATGCGACGTCCCCCCTTGGGTCAGTAATGACTTAGTGCTTGCACTGGTACCTTTACCTTCATCTACTTTTTAATAACTGGAAAAGCCAGAAAAGATAATATTACCCAGCAATTTGACCTGACATTAAAAACAGAACATGAGTGGAATCTGTATGTTTCCCCCTAACTGTGAATAGGTATGCATAGAATTTTGCCAGGTTCCATGTGTAATGTTGACTATCCACACAAAGAGTTCTTGCCAAGGTCTATATGTCCTTACTTGGAGACCCTCATCAAGTTGGTTTCAGTCCAAAATTAGTTGTATGACCATTTAGCTATGATGTGAATTTTGTGGATTGGATCAGCAGATGTAGGAAGCTATAGGGGAGAATATCTTGGAAAAGTTATAAAAATAAGTACAGGGCTCCAAGGTGTCAGGAGAGAAGGCCTGTGGCCCTTCTTTGCTCTCACTCTTTGCTCTTTTACAGGTTGTCAGCTACCTCCTTTTCTATAAGAGTTTAAGGAATGCTGGTGTAATATAGCTACTTGCTCCAATTAAATAAACAATGGCCAACTCATTCTGATGCTATATTGCTCTTGGATATTGGTGAGATTATTGCAATCTGGTATTGTAAAGGGTTAGCACTGAAGTAAAGTAAGGTATGTTAGAATTTATTGTGCTTTCTGTTCTTTGGGACAGGTTCTGTTGGAGAAGAGACTAGCAGAGTATTTTCTGGAATTTATTTGAGGGTTTTTATGCTTTTGGAGAATTTATCCTCTTGGGTTGAGGAATCTGTGATATGAAGTTTTCTGAAGATCCCCCCCACCCTAGTTTGAGGAATCAAGAAGTTGAACTAAAGGAATGAACCTTGTTGCCTTAAAATCTTCCTTGTTGTATTGCTGAAATACAATATTTAAATAGTATTTGGATAGTATCTGGTTGGTTCCTTTTGTGTGTGATTTTGAGCCTTTTAGGTAAAGGATAAAAGATCTTTTTGTAAATATAAGTTAACAGACCAGTTAACATTGGAATTCTGATCATTTAAAATTTGGAGGTGGGATGGGGCACCTTCTTCTTAAAAGTTTGTTAATCTTGTTAAATATGGCACATGGTATTCATGTAGGCTAAGTGAGACTGGTGTTCCAGGCAAAGAATACATGACACTCTGTTCTTGGTGAAAATAGTCCACAACTTTATTGATAACAGCCACCAGAGAATTGGCACAAGATAAGGGAAATGGATCCACAACATCAAACACCCCCATCCCCGCTTGATGGCACACATTTCCCAGCCTGCCTGTGGGATGGCAGGAGGGGTAGTACCTGTCCAGGCATGTCCCTGGAGGGTGAGCCACTTAGCCAGCCCAACTCACCCCAGTGGATTCAGGCCTATACCCCAAAACCGCCCAAGTTGTGACTACAGGAGGATGGCTCATTAAGTTGCCTTGTGATTTTGGGTCCATAAATGTGATTATTATTATTATTATGTCATTGTCGTTGTCATTGTCGTTGTTATTTACATTTCTAACATGCCCTTCCTGCAAGTGGGCTCAGGGCAAGGTACATAGTGCCTGGTACCTCAGGGCAAGGTACAACTGTTATAAAATACAATACAAATTAAACAACAGTTCATAAAAACAACAGTTCATATCATAAAATCCACAGATAACTGTCCCAAGACGGGATCAATTCCAGGTTCCTGCCCATCAACATACAGGGGGAGTTAAGTGGAGAGATAGCATACTGTAACCCATACATGGGTCAGCTCATGAAGGGCAGTACATGGTTGGGCAATGGGCCAGTGGACACTGTGTAACCCCACACTTGGTGGGAGACCGGAAGCTCAGTAAGGATCTCATGCTGGCCTCAACCCTATGCCTGGCAGAACATCTCTGTCTTACAGGCCCGCTGAAATGATATGAGATCCTGATGGGCCCGGGTGTCCTCAGACAGAGAGTTCCACCAGGTTGGGGCCAACCGAGTCTCCCTGGGGCCAGGGACCACCAGCAGATGTTTTCCAGATGATCAGAGCATTCTCTGGGGTACATACGGGGAGAAACAGTCCCTCAGGAATGCTGGTCCAAGTCCGTTTCGGGCTTTATAGGTCAAAACCAGCACCTTGAACCAAATCTGGAATTCCACAGGGAGCCAGTGGAGCTGATGCAGAATTAGTGTAATATGTGTCCTGTAAGAAACACCTATCAAAACACGTGCAGCAGCATTCTGGACCCGCTGTAGTCTCCAGATCATACCCAAGGGCAGCCCTGCGTAGAGCGAGTTACAGTAATCCAACCTGGAGATGACCATTGCATGAATCACTGTCGTTAGGTCCTGGCTGAGAGATAGGGGGCTAGCTGCCTGGCCTGCTGAAGATGGAAAAAAGCAGCCTGGGCAACCGTCATGATCTAGGCCTCCATAGATAAGGAGGAATCCAAGATCATGCCCAAACTCCTGACCAATGGTACAGGCACAAGTGGTGCCCCTCCCAAAGGCTGGGAGATGGATCCCCACCTCTGACAGCCCACGGCCCAAATACAGGACCTCCTTCTTCATGGGATTCAACTTCAGCCTGTTCTGTGCCACCCATCCAAACACGGGCTCCAAAGCTCTCAACAGGGCATCAGGGGCAGAGTCAGGTCGATTGTCCATCAGCAAATACAACTGGGTTGTATTTTGGGTGTCATCCGCATATTGATGACAACCCAGTCCAAACTTCCGCACCAGCTGGGCGAGGGGGCGCATATAAAGATTGAACAAAAGGGCGCATATAAAGATTGTATCACCCCCTGAGGGACACCACACACCAAAGACTGGCATGTGGACAACCTCTCCCTCAGCGTCACCCTCTGTTCCCGACCATGGAGAAAAGAGACAAGCTACCGCAAGGCTGTCCCTCAAATCCCCATGTCGGCAAGGCAGAGGGCTAATAACTCATGGTTGACCGTGTCAAACACCTCTGAAAGGTCCAACAAAATCAGCAGCGCTGACCTGCCATGATCCAGGTGCTTACGGAGGTTGTCTGTGAGGGCAGCCAACACAGTCTCCATCCCATAGCCTGGACGGAAACCGGACTGGTATGGGTCCAGGACAGAGGTCTCTTCCAGGAAGACCAGCAGCTGTTCCACCACTGCCTGCTCAATTACCTTTCCCAGAAATGGGAAGTTCCATACTGGGCGGTAACTGGACAGGTCAGTGGGGTCCAAAGATGTTTTTTTAAAAAGAGGCCTTACTGTGGTTTCCTTCAAGGCCCCGGGAAAAATCCTGGAGCTCAATGATGAATTAATAATATCCTCCAACTGGGCTCCCAACACATCGACACTGGCTTTCACCAGCCACAATGGGCAAGGGTCCAGGGAGCATGTAGTGGGCCTGACCAGCCACAGGATCCTGTCCACTTCCTCCTGGGTGACCAGGCTGAAGTAATCCAAAGTTGGACCAGAGGACAGCCAAGGGGTCCAGTTCCCTTACTGTATCAATCGTGGCAGGCAGGTCATGATGGAGAGACAAGATTTTGTCTGCAAAAAAGCTCCCCAAAGCCTCACAGCTGATAGTGGAATTTCTAATTTGGCAGTCCCCCTGTGAAAGGGAGACCAAGGACCGAACTACATGAAATAGTTTTGCCAGGCATGAGCTTGCAGATGCTATGGAGGCAGCAAAGTACTCCTTCTTCGTCGTCTTCACAGCCACCTCATAGGCCTTCATAAACGCTCTATAAGATGATCTTGCCTCTTCACCCCATTTTGCTGCCATACTCGCTCTAGCCATCTCAGTTCCCGCTTCATCTGATATAGCTCCTCCGTGTACCAGGGAGCCAGTCTGACACGGAGATGGAGAGGGTGATGGGGAGCGATTTTGTTTTTTGTTTTTATAAAATTTTTACTGGATGAGTAAAATTTAATATTACAATTTTTTTAAATTAATACCCTCATTTCCATATTCCCCCACCCTTTCCCCTCCCCCCTTTATCTCAGACTTCCAACAGTTTTCCAACTCGCTGTCTAAATCTACTACTTATATCTCTTTTTCTTTTCTTATCTGTCCTAATATACTACTAAAATAGATATTATATATTAAACTCTAAAAGATCTAAAATCAAATTAACAATTACAATATATTTCTAACTTATCTCTTCTTCTCCTGTAAAGATCCCCTTCTCTTCCCTCCTGCCAAATTAATAGTTATCTAACACCCACAATTCTCCCTTTATGTCCCACTTCTTTTCCAAATGCTGTTTTAGTTTCCCCCAATCATTAAAGAATTCCTCTGGATTCTGTTCTCTCAGCTTTCTTGTCATTTTGTCTATTTCTGCCATGTACAGCAATTTTTGTATCCAGTTTTCAATAGATGGTACTTCTTTTGTCTTCCACTTCTGAGCGTATAAAATTCTCGCCGCTGTTGTCATATAAAATAGTAATGTTCTATGTTGCCTGGGAATCCCTTCCAAATTCAAATTCAACAACAGCAGTTCTGGGTTCTTATTTATTTGGATTTGTAAAATTGCAGTCATAGCTTCTATAATATCTCCCCAGAACTGCTTTGCTACCTCACAGGTCCACCACATGTGATATAATGAACCTTCATGGTTTTTAAATTTCCAGCACTTGTCTGACATTTTGTTGTTCCCATATGCTATTTTCTTTGGCGTTAGGTACCATCTATATATCATCTTGTAAACATTTTCTTTAATATTAGTACAAGTCGATATCTTCAATGTATTTTTCCATAAGTATTCCCATGCCTCCATTGTTATGTCTCTATTGCAGTTTATAGCCCACTTCACCATCTGGACTTTAACAGTTTCGTCTTCTGTATACCATTTTAACAAAATCTTATAAACTTTAGAAATCTTTTTCTTGCCTTCTTGTAGTATACATTCTTCCAATTCCGAGTTTTTCCATTTAAATTCCGATTTTAAACGATACGAATCATATAAGTCTTTAATCTGCCTATATTGGAACCATCCATAATAGGATACTTTGTTTTCTGTTTTAAGATTAATCATATTCTGCTCCATTTTCAACACCTCTTTATATGACAAACATTGTTCCCTATTATAAATTATCCTCGGGTCAATAGCTTCCATTGGCACCACCCACATCGGGATACCTTCATCCAAATATTTTTTATATTTTTGCCAAACCGTGAAGAGACTTCGGCTAAAATAATGATGCAGAAACACAGAGTCCACTTTAATTTTATCGTACCATAAGGGAGCGATTTTGTTGATGGCTTTCGAGAGATGGTCATGCCAGTCCCCTACCAGATCATCTAATGAACTGCCAGGGGGCATCGGTTCCCACAGAGCATTCTGGAAACCAATTGGATCCATATGTCTCTGCGGGCGAGCATAAATTAGCTTGCCGCCTATGCCGAAAGGGGCTGGCATACCCAAATGAGCCCTCAGGACATGGTAGTCTGACCACGGCACCGCTTTAATAGCGTCCAGGTCCACCTGAATCCCCACCTCAAAGAACCAATCCAGCGTGTGGCCCGCTTGATGTGTAGGAGCTGAAACAAATTGCAAGAGTTCCAGTGCTGCCATGGAAGACACCAGGTCCACAGCCTGAGAAGAGGCGGCATCATCAACATGGACATTTAAATTAAATTAGCTTGCCACCTATGCCGGAAGGGGCTGGCATACCCAAATGAGCCCTCAGGGCATGGTAGTCCGACCATGGCACTGCTTTAATAGCGTCCAGGTCCACCTGAATCCCCACCTCAAAGATCCGATCCAGCGTGTGGCCTGCTTGATGTGTAGGAGCTGAAACAAATTGCAAGAGTTCCAGTGCTGCCATGGAAGACACCAGGTCCACAGCCTGAGAAGAGGCGGCATCATCAACATGGACATTTAAATCACCCAAGACCAACAGCCTAGGGTGCTTCAACACCCACCCCAATACCACCTCTAACAAGCTCGACAGGGTAGCTACTGGTGCACTAGGCGGTCAGCACACCAAGTAGATGGCCAAACTCTCCTCAGCATCCCACGCTAGGCCAACACAATCAATACTGGGGATCTTTGGAGCAGGGAGAGTCCTGAAGGAGAGAGACTCTCGAATAAGTATTGCCACCCCCCCCCATCCATCCATCCGGGACTGGTGAAGGACCGAGAAACCTGGGGGCGGGGGGCAGTTCTTTCAAGGTGACTGTTTCGCCTTTCTTCACCCAGGTATCAGTCACACACACCAGGTCTACTCCCTCTGCTGCAATAAAATCCTGCAATGTTTTGGTCTTATTGTTGATGGACCTGGCATTGCACAACACCAGAGCCGGAGGGAAGCTGTATCTCCCAGTCCTGCAACCAGCATGCCTTGGGATGGGATGCAGGTTGGAATGACACTGAGCCCTGTCTCCGTGGCCTTCCCTTCCAGCCCCGTGTCCCACCGCCATACCTCCCTCGACCCCAGAGTACTGGGATTCCCACCCCCACCCCAGTCTCCTCCCTCATATCTACCGCCCTCTGCAATGCCCACCCCACAAATTAACATATAGTGATAACTGTCAGAGCTGTGGCTAGATAATGTCCTTACTCCAGACTACCTTCTGCAATCAGACAAGAGTCCATTGTTTCCAAAAGGGTTTTACTGAGGAATTAGTTCATTATAGTCCACTGGCCTGAATACAATATTCAGGATGGTACATATGCATTGTTACCAATGACAGGCTAAGCATGAGGTACAAAGTAACAGATCCCAGCAGGCCCAACCTCCCCCCATAGTTCTCAAAACAATCCCTTTGAAGCTAGGAAAGCAAAAGTCTCTCAAGGCCGGTTCTTGGTGGAACAGCGGTAGCCAAAACAATCCTTCTCTGTGAGATAGCTGCCTGGGAACCTTGGCACCTGTGAAGAAAGCACTTGAACACTGAAAGGATTAAAGATGGAGTCGGTTAGGCAAGAACATATGAGAGCATTCTGAACCTGACATTCTGCCCCCTCTAAGATGCTCTCCCCCCCCAGGTTTATGTGGATAGCGAGAATGGAATGCTTTAACTAATCTAGGAGCATGAACATGTACAGAATTCACCCACTCATCAAACCCAGAGTCAAAGTCTTTCCACCTGATGAGGTAAAATAGCTGATTTCTTTTTAATTTAGAGTCCAAAATTTGCTGTACTTCATAATGAGTTTGATCATCAATCAATGTTGGAATGGGAGGGGCACGGATGTGCCACTGGTCTGCAGGAGGAGTTCTTTTTAACAGACTAATATGAAAAGTATCGTGTACGTGGCGCAAAGTTTTTGGTAAATCCAAGGCAACAGTCACTTTGTTGATTACTTTACGAATAGGAAAGGGTCCAAGAAATTTTAATGCAAGCTTATGGCTGGTTTGAGTCACTTTTAAATTTTTCGTGGAAAGATAAACAAGGTCGCCGGGTTGTAAATCCCAATCAGCCGCACGGTGGCGGTCGGCGTATCGTTTGTAATCCTCTTTGGCTTTGTCGAGATGTTTTTTAATTTGAGTCCATTGGTGAGCAGCTTCCCCCCACCATTCCGTTACGTCTCTGGAAGTTGCAGTAGGAGGGGGGAGCGCTTCGAATGGGAAGGGTTTGAAGTGGAAGCCATAAACGACTTTGAATGGAGTTTCTCCTGTTGAGGCGTGCACGCTGTTATTGTAAGAGAATTCTGCCAGGGGAAGCAAATCGACCCAATTATCTTGTTGGAAATTGATATAGCAGCGAATAAACTGTTCTAGGATTTGATTAGTTTTTTCAGACTGCCCGTCGGTTTGCGGATGATGGCTTGAACTTAGACCTTGTTCAATATCTAGCATTTGTAAAAGCTCCCGCCAGAAGTTGGCAACGAATTGTCCACCGCGATCCGAGATCACCTTAGACGGAAAAGAATGTAATTTTACAATGTGTTTCAGAAAAATATCCGCCAGTTTTCTAGCTGAAGGTATACTGGTGCAAGGTATAAAGTGTGCTTGCTTGGAGAATAAATCCACTACGACCAGAATACAGTTGTGACCTTTGGAGGGGGGTAAATCAGTGATAAAGTCCATGGATATTACTTCCCATGGTCTGCTTGGTGTTTCTAGCGGTTGTAATAATCCGGGAGGTTTGCCCTTGCGTGATTTGGCACTGAGGCAAATGGGACAGGATGCTACATATTGGGAAATGTCTTTACGCATGCCTGGCCACCAAAATTGGCGTTGTACTAAATGAAGCGTTTTTAAGTAACCATAGTGTCCTGCTGTAGGGGCATCGTGACAGCGCTGCAAGACTTCTTTTCTTAAACTGTCGGGAACATAAAAGCGGTCCCCCCAAAGCCATTCTCCTTGTTTCGATTGTTGCAGTTTGTCTTTTTGCACCTTTCCCCCCTCCTTTTCCACTTCAGCTTTCAGCTTTAACCTCCATCCCTGATCGGGTTGAGGGGGATGAGCAGTGCAACTGCGCGTTGTTACCACACCCCCTAATTGTGTAGGGGAAAAGACGGTGTCTATAGTCTCCTCCCTTTTGCTTTTGTGTTGGGGCATGCGCGATAGGGCATCAGCAAGAAAGTTCATTTTGCCCGGCAAGAAGTTTAAAGTGAAATTGAATTTGGAAAAGTATTCTGCCCAGCGCAGCTGTTTAGCATTTAGCCTCCGAGGGCTGCGGAGGGCTTCCAAATTCTTATGGTCCGTCCAAACCTCGAATGGATGACGGGCTCCCTCTAACCAATGCCTCCAGGTAGTGAGGGCTGCTTTTACAGCAAAAGCCTCCTTTACCCATACGTTCCAATTTCTCTCCGCTTCAGAAAACTTCCGGGATAGGAAGGCACAGGGCTTGAGTTTTCCGTCCTCCCCCTTTTGTAAAAGTACGCCCCCAATCGCGGTGTCGCTGGCATCGACTTGCACTACAAAGGGGCGATTTTCATCGGGGTGTCGGAGGGCGGGTTTGGAAACAAACTGCATTTTGAGGAGATCGAATGCCTCTTGGGATTCTCGTGTCCAGGGCAATTTGGCACTCGGCTTTTTGGCATTGTCCCCCTTGTCTTTAGTTTTTAACAGTTCGGTTAGGGGGAGTGTAAGTTGAGCAAAGTTGGCAATGAATTCCCTATAAAAGTTGGCGAAACCTAGAAAGGATTGTAGTTCCTTGCGAGTAGCTGGAGTTTGCCAACTTTGGATTGCTTGTACTTTGCCCGGATCCCTTTTTAAACCATCTTTGGAGATGCAGTAGCCCAAATAAGTGAGTTCTGTTTGGTGAAATTCACATTTCAATAGTTTGATGGGCAGTTTGTTACACATCAGTGTGGTCAGAACCTTTTTTACAAGATCTACGTGTTCCTCTTCAGTTTCTGAATATATTAAGACATCATCTAGATAAACCACCACTCCTTTGTACAAAAATTCATGTAATACTTCATTAATCATGGACATGAAAACCGATGGGGCCCCAGCTAAGCCGAATGGCATAACTAAATATTCAAACTGGCCGAGGGGCGTATTAAATGCGGTTTTCCATTCATCCCCTGCTTTGATACGAACGTGGAAGTAGGCATCTTTTAAGTCTAATTTCGTAAGGATCTTACCTTGAGCCACGACGTTGAGAAGGTCTCTGATGAGCGGGATGGGGTATGCGTTGCTGGATGACACAGCATTAAGTCCCCAAAAATCAGTGCACAGTCTTAAGCCCCCATCCTTCTTTTTGACGAAGAGCACTGGCGCAGCGTGCGGGCTGTTCGCCGGTCGTATAAATCCTCTTTGGAGATTAGTGTCAATGAAATTGCGGAGTTCTTCTCTTTCGTTGGGGCTCATGGGATACAGGCGGCCCTTTGGCAGTGAGGCGCCCGGTAAAATTTCTACAGCACAGTCTGTCCTCCTATGTGGAGGTAGAGTATTGGCCTCTTCCTCTGTGAAGGCTTGGATGTAGGCTCTATATTGTTTAGGTATTTGATTAATTTCTTCTTGAGTGAGGAGAGCTGATTCTTTGTGGGTAGAATCGTTACCCCAATTTTTATCTCAACGGTGACTTTTGCAGGCATTATGGCTGAATGTGATGCTTCCTTCTGCCCAGTTTATATAGGGGTTGTGGTCGCACAACCACCGGCTTCCCAGGATC